>NC_138885.1:101373411-102770449 GCF_965194825.1 Balaenoptera physalus | reverse complement strand
GTTCCCCAGATGTATTTATATTACCCCCCTTGGAATTTATGTTTTTCCAGCCAATAGAGAATGTTGTCATGAATTGAAATAGTCACTTAAATTCTGTATTTGAATCATGTTTAAATAATCTAAATTTATTGGTATCAGATTTGTAATAAATTAAATATGAATCTTGAGAGATAGCTTATTCTATTTATCCATTCATTCAGGTAACGTTTATTGAATGTGTACCATATGCCATGCACTGAGTGAGACTGAGACATATACACAAGGCATAGCTTGAGTCAATCATGGAAAACAAAATAAATATAATGCAAAATGACAAGTGCTAAAATACTTATATTAACTACTACTAGCCATTTGCTAAATGGACCAATAAGTTTCGCTTTAACTAATAATGCCTTGGTGCTATAGGAATAGAAATAATGAGATTTATTTATTTATTGTTCATTCGTTTATTCACTTATTCAACAAATAATTATTGAGCACCTACTTTGTGGCCAGCCCTCTGTACTTTTCTGTGATGATATGTCCAGTGGAAACAAAATTTCAAATATGTCTTCTGCCCTGGGGATTACATTGTAGGGGTATGAAGAAAAATTTCCGGTACGTATCCTGGGTATTGAAGGATAAGTAGTCATTCAGTAGATAGAGCAAAATATGAGGAAAAAGAGAGAGAAAAGAGAGAATTAAGAGTGGTAAATAATAAATAGAATTGGATTTCTAGCTAACTTTATCATAAATTTTATTGAGAGAATTTTGGGAAAAAGTTAAAATCATCCAAGAATCTTTTCATACATGTGCAGTTCTGCAGGTACCCATATTTTGAGGTTTTTAAAAAGTTATGGATGGAAGAGGGGTTATAATTTTAAGGGAGTATAATATTAAGCTATTTAAGGAGAACAAACCAGTGTTTATGGGGTGGGGGGGGATGGGCAAAGTAGGGGAAGGGGATTAAGAAGTACAAACTTCTAGTTATAAAAACAAGTCATGGGGATGTAATGTGCAGCATAGGGAATATAGTAAAATAATATTGTAATAACTTTTGTATGTTGACAGATGGTAATTAGACTTATCATAGTGATCATTTCATAATGTATAAATATATCGGATTACTATGTTGTGCATCTGAAAATAATATGATAAGTCAGTTTTTACTTCAAAAAATAAATAAATAATTTAAAAACTAATAAATAAAAAGGAAGCATCTCCCCTGAAATAAGCCTCCAATCTAGTGTGCTTGTAATTTTAATAGACATGGCAGTGCCACTATCTGAGTAGGAATAGTCCCTTTGGAGCAGTTACTGTAATGGGATTATGTAATATGTCCCTTAACTGACTTAGTCAAGGATAGTTTCTTGTTAGGAATAAAGATGGTGAACCCAGGACCAGTGGTTCCAAAGCTCTGGTCCACAAACAAACTGCATTAAAATGACTGAAGGGGTTAAAAACAACAGCAAAAACAACCACCCATTTGCCATCCCCTAAAACTGGAATTCTGACTAAATAGATGTATGGGGTGGGCCCTCAGAAAGCAATGTATTTTTTTTAAAGCTACCCAGATTATGTTATTGTATGGACAAATGTTGGAACTATTACTGAAGGATTTGTTATGACCACCCAGATTCAGGGAATTTTCAGATTGAATAAGAAAATGAATAAGATCATTTACTGGTACTCCAAAATCTAGCAATTAGAACGCATTTTAACCAGATTTTCTCAGGTTATAGCCTGGTGTATGGTAGGCACTAAATTATCTGTTGAATGAATGAGCAAACTTTGAGTATACTTTACTATGATGTACTAAATTTAAGTGTGTGTGTAAGTATACACATGTGTAGTCTATATTTTAACCACCTAACAGGAATCATCTCTGGGGATTGTTAGAATTTCTTTATCTAAGGAAACTGGAGTCATGATCTCATGCTGATCAGTATCCTATTCTATATCCATTTCTTTCTAGACTTATGTCCTCCTCTTCTTTAGTTGTAGAATCCCTGAGAGGGAAAAAAAAAAAAAAATCACCACCTGCCTTTCAATGGTTTACATAGCTCCAGAGATTTTTTTGGCAGGGGAGAATTCAAATTTTCCTTTTTGGACCTTATCACAAAGAAACCCAAAGAAACCCAAATAGACATTCTTTTTATTCACCCATTTTTTAACTTTAAATTGTTCCCCTAAGTGTCAATATCAAAAAGATCACCAATCTTTGGAACTGAGGAGACCATTTGAATTCCAACCCAGAGAAAAATTGAACTCTTTTCATCTTTCTCTGTGTGGATCACAGGAATAATGCCAGAAATCTTAGAAAGGGTCTAAGAATAATAAAATAATAATGAAGGCATTAATGATATTAACTAATTATACAGTTAAATAAATAAGACAGATAAGATGAATTTAGAATAAGCTGTATTTGGTTTGAAAGAGCAAAGGCAGAGTGGTGGCATGATTTTTGCCTTCAGGCTTATAGAGGCATATTTTCAGAACAATTTAAGTAGTCTCTTCTAGAGAAACAAATTTATACTTACATTTATTAGTTAATTTGTCTTGAAAATGCCTTAGGTAGTTTAAAACTAATTTATATGTGGGTAACCTGAGGCAATAGGATGCATGATCGGGTGGGTCTTCTGGAGATGTTCTTTAACACAATATAGACTCATTTGTGCTTAAGTATTGCACTGGTGTTTGTCATTAAGTTTAAGACTGTTATTAGTCAAATAAATGCTTCTTTAGATAAGTAGATAAGTCACTATGCAAAAATGGCAAAAAACACATGAAATGTTAATTCCTGTCTTCGAGAAAGTTTATAAATAACAAAAGGAGAGTTGTATTCAAAAATGTATATTTCTCAGAGAGGGTTAAGATATCACCAGTGGTACATACTACTTTGATTTAGTTTAATAAGATTATCTCTAACCACAATATATAATGGATAGAAGCTCTAGATTGGGATCTGTTATTTACTTTAAAATATTACAATTTTTCCATCTCTCTGGGTGACACTTTTGTAATCTAAAAAATAAAGGAGTAGGAATAGGTTTTCTCTAAGTTGCTTTCTTACTTCAATAGTTTGTCCTATAGCATGTTCATGTTAGTTTGTGTACAATCTTGGTTTGCAAGATTCCCTTAACTGGAGGATGTCAGTGTTGAGAAATTCTAGGTTCAGCCCACATACGAACTAGTTGTGTGACTGTGGTTGAGTCAATGAAAAGTTGAACCAGTTGCTATACAAGGTCATTTCCACTTTTAAATAGTCTCATAGGTTAAAGGGATGGAAAGCCTAGATCATTAGCAAAAACATACAAGCAGACACATATGGGATCCTGCAAAACTAGGGGTACAGAGATTCTTACCCTTTCTCTACTAGGTAAAGAAGAATACACACACCTACGCACACATTCCTGTGAGTATGTCTACCATTAGTTATGGCTATAGATGGCTCATAACCAGAGGCAGCTTATGTGATTAGGTATAAATATGTACATCATTCCCCCCACATTTATAATCATGATTTATGATTTATAATTTATAATCATATAAATTATATGATTATAAATTTATGATTTATAATCATAGGGGTTCTCATCAAATCAGGAGGAAAAAAGGAAGAGAGAGAGGGGCAAGATGGAAGCTTGAAACCTAACTACCTTTCCATCCCTCCTTTCTCCAAACACTATCCACTGCATCATTTCCTTGGAATATGGGGCACCTGATCCTCAGTTTTGACACCATCCCAGCTCAGTGTCAGGGACTAAGCCCCAACCCAGTCTTCAGGAGAAAGCCCCAAACCACTTGCTCCTTGGAGCAACCACTCACAGAGATAGGAAACCTACTGATACAATGGGGGAAAAACAAACAAACAAACATATACTCTGGCTTAAGATCATTCCACATTCAAATATTGTGTCTACCCCTTTCTAGCTGTTGACCCCATGTGAGTTGCTAAACCTTCCCAAGCTTATGTTTCCTCATGTGAAAAAAAGGAAACTGGTAACTGTGTTTAAGATTGCTTTGAGATGGTAGATAACCTTAATACTTCATTAGGTACTCTCTCACTACCTAATGATAGATAGATACTATCTCCTAGATAGTAGTTGCTTTTATTATGTATCTAAAATTATATATTTGCATGGAAAATCAAATGCATAGACTCATTTCTTGTTAAGGGCATATTTATGAATACACATGTATATCCATGGTCCTACCCATTAGGGTAATCACATTTGTTATATAAAAATTTACCCAGTAGTTACTCTTCTAGTTCCTAAGAGTATTTGCTCTTCAAGGAGGATCCTTTAGAGACCATCTAATCTAGTGACTTTCAAATTTTATGTTTTAGAGATAGGATTCCATGGTAGTTATTAAAGAAAAAAAAAATGTAGCTGGTATAGGAGTTAGCGGCAGAGGAGCTGGTGATTAGGGGAGGTTGAGTGGGTGGATCTCCAGATGACCTCACCCACTTTTCAACCAGAATAACTCCAATCATGTATGTTTAGCTTTAATGTATTTTTTTCTGGAAGTGCTTTTTATTGTTTAAGTCACACCTCCATCACCAAAAGCAACAGAACAACAACCAAAAAAAAAAACACATAGATTCAGTCCAGCCCCTCATTGGCATATGAGGACTGAGCCCAGCAGGCCTTAAATGACTTGTGGAAGGTCACATAATGGTTGTTAGTGGCCAAACCAGAGATTAAAACCACTTTTTCTGCCCTTTGTTTAATTGTTTGGTTTTGGTTTATTTTTTCCTCCCTTTCTCTTCATTCCCTTCACCTAACTCACTTTTTTGAAAAGTTTCTGAGTTGGAACTTCAGAGGTTGATGTATAGGAAACTGAAGGGGTTTTAAATTAAACCAGTTTTTAGTGTAATATATTTCTGTCATATGCTCTAAAATGTTTACTAAAACATAGGATAAATGTAATGCATTTGTGACTGTAATTTAAAAATTGGTTATTTTGGACAAAAGTCATCAAATGTCATATTCCATCTAGGAAATGCAAGAATAAAAATGGCCATAGTCAACATTAAATATTTTATAAGGAGACAGTTTACAGCTGTATTCAGCTACTGTATTAGAATCTCAAACTAAAAGGAAATTAAACTAATTTTTTATGTAAATGAATTGTTTTCATAAGGAAGCACAAGGGAAATTAAGTGTATAATCATGCCTGAAAGTCAGGATTTTTCCAGGAAGCAAGTTTCTTGTGTGAATTTCTTGAGGTATTTGGGAATATCACCATGAACCCTCCAAATTCCTTCTATTTTACATATCATGATGTGTGATATCCTCAAAGTTTCAGACATCTGAGGTTTTGAAGAATTAGCAGACTTTTCTGAACCCTCTATTAATGGTGATTATTGTTGTAAACTATTATGACAATGGACTGTATTTTTAAATGATGACCATAACAATATCTCCAGTCTCACATGTTACTCTACAATGTGACCTTATTCTTCACAAACAAGAAGTGAATTCTATTTCCCCTCCTCTTGAATCTAGGAAGGCTGTGACTGCTTTGCCTGATAGACTACACACAAGTAGTAGTGTATGACTTCCAAGGCTGGATCATAAAACTGATGCAGCTTCCACTGTGTTCACTAAGAGCTTTGAGCCACCATGTTAGAAGTTTGACTATTCTGAGGCCATTATCTTGTGACATGCTAAGCTACATGGAAAGGCCACATGAGGCGCCCCTGGTTGGCAGGCAGTCTTATTCTTTGACTCATTCAACCCCAGACTCCAGCCATGTGATTGAAACCATCTTGGACCCACCAGACCATCCCATCTACCAGAAGAGTACCACTGAGTTTCCTCAATGACTAGAGAAGCAAAGGCATGCCCATTTGAGCCCTGCTCACCTACAGTATTGTGGCATTAATAAAATGAAAAAGTTGTTTTACACCACTAGTTTTTAGGGTCATTTATTTCACAGTAGTGAAAAAAACTATTATAGATTTAGTTAACAAGTATCAATTCATTAGGCCCAACTTGGAGATTGAGGGTTGATTAGAGCAGAAACATAATATCTATATCTTTTATTGGTTTGTTTAAAATTTTTTAATTTTTATTTATTTTATTTTAATTTTCTGAATTTATATAATTTAATATGCTAAAAATGAGAAAATAAACAGGGTACGGGGACACAGAGTACATTAAGGAAAAGTAATTTCAAGATTCTCTTCATTTTGATTGTATTGCTTTCTTGCCTTCAGGGGGTAAGATTTTTGACTTCAAAAGTTAGGAAATATTTAAGAAGAGAATTTACATCTTGCTATTTTCTCAGCAGTCCATGTGTCTGGATAAAGTTTATGATTATTGAGAAGTGTCAGTGCCTCTACAATGGAAATTTTGCCTTTGGGAGTGTTCTTAACATTCATCATGTCAGAGTGATGGTCCTCCGGCAACCTGAATTCCTTTGGCTTCTGACGTTTTCCAGCATCCTTTACTTGCACAGAAGACACGGGATCTTTGGAATCGACATCCACATCTTTTAGTAATGACAGCATTTTGTCATTTTTTCTAGCAATTTCTCCCTTAATTTCTGGATGGCTGCTCATCTTCTCTCCAGGAGGTTCTTGGTGGAGGGGTGCCTGGGAGCGGGGAAGGGCTTCATCCTGCTGATTTCCCATTGCGCCCGGTTCTCTAGGTTGAAATTCCTAATTGCGTGAGTCACTGCAGCCCCCATCTCTTCACAACACGATGCCCGTAAGTTCACACTGCACATGTGGTTAAACACTGGCATGGGCAACCTCCAGGATGCACTGGGCTAAAAAATTGTTTTAAATAATAGCTTTCTTGAGGTATAATGTATATACATACCATAAAACCACCCATTTTAAGTGTACAATACAATGATTTTTTGTAAATTTACTGAGTTGTGTGGAATTAACATCATCTAAAATTAACCCAATTTTAGAACATCCCCTCCCACCCACCCCCAAAAAAAGCCTTACAGAGGAATTTTAGAATATTTTCCCTAAAGAGGTCCCTTGTGCCTAACTGCAAACAGTCAGTCCCTCTTCCTACCCCCAAAGCCACTTAAGTTTAACTTTTTTCTGCCTCTGTAGAACTGATGTTGTGTCTTTGATCTGGTTTTGGACTCCCAGGGAGTTCAAGTCCAGAAGATCAAGCAAAACGTGTGAATCTGGAGCTTCCTTGAATACTGGGTCTGAGTTATTTTCCTGTTAGACTCTGCCTTGTTCTCCAAGAGTCTCTTTAGTTTCTGAGTCCGTAACATAGTTTTTAAGAGCATGAACCTTGGATTGTCTCAGTTCAAATTGTATTTTCAACACATATTAGTTGTGTGTCATTGGACAAGTACTTAACTTTTCTAATTCATAGTTTACTAATTATAAAACGGGAATGATGTTATCTACCACATGAGGCTATTGTGAAGATCAAATTAAATAATGTACTTAAAGTACTTAGAATAGTACCCAGCATGGTAATAACAATAATAGTAGCTGTTATTTAATGAGTACTTATCAATTTAGCTGGCACTATACTTTACATGTATTAACTCATTTAATTTTCTCCCAAACTCCATGAATCAAGTGGCATTACTGTTCATAAATGAGAAACTGTGTACCCATGGGCAAATTACTTAATTTCTGCTTTTCTACTAGAAAGTACCAAAGCTATTAACACCCAATGAATAGTTGTTTTATTTAGCATGGGACTTACTAGGAACTTGTTTGAGTCATAGCTATTAGAATTCCCTCATTTCTCTCTTTGGAGTCTTAAAACCTGTGAATTTTTCTGTCTTCTCAGCCAAACATATCCCAACACACACACACACACACACACGCACACGCACATGCACATGCACACACACACACCACTTCTTTTGGATTCCAAATGTCAATCTTAAACATGGTAGTTTCTTAATAAACACTAACTAAAAGAATGGATGAAAGCATAGATGCATCTGTGTCTTGAGGATGTCTGCAGCCAACTTTGGGAAGGGGTAAAAATCAAAGATCAGATGGCTATAGAGGCTCTGGAGATGTCTTTGGTCATGTAAAACATCATTACTCCAGAGATCCCAAAATATAAAAGTCAGTGTAATCTCAGACATTCTGTCTACTTTAGTGACGCAAGAATGTTTTAAAGAGTTTTTGTGACAACATATGGAAGTACTTTTTTTTTTTTTTTAAGTTAAGGAGCCTAATCACTTAATCATTGTAAGCAATTCACCAAATATTTGGTCAGGAGAAAGAAAATCATTTAAATTACTATACCCAATGAGCATATTTTTGATGTGTGTTATAAAACTTGTGTATGCTTGAAGACAAAGGACTTTAGAACCCTCCTTTAGCTTTAAACTGTATTATATTTCAGAATGATTTGTCAGATAAAGATAACGGTGATCTTAATACCAATGCAAGATGATAAATATGATTTAAAAGTAAGAATCATAGTATACATACTATGTATACGTAGTTTACATATAAACTTTTGCTTTTTGACCTGGAATATTTTATGGACATATTTCTTCATCAGTATTTGTCATAAAATGCATACAAGCAACTACTTTGGATACTAAAAACATCCTAATTTGGGGTCCATAGTCCCTGGATTATATTATCGTAGGTAAAGCCAGTAAGATATTAACATTTAAAAGCTTTCAGTTCTTCTGTTCTCTTCAAGAGTCTCTCAGAGACTCTTATTTATCACCTTGTGTAAGATATACAGGCAGAACTCTTCATCTGGCATGTCATTATTGCCAGATAATTAGACTGATGAGATCATGGACAATTTTATTTGGAAAATAATAGGGAAAACATTTCTTATAAATATTTGTCAATATCTATCTCCCAAAGAAATGTGTGCTTTTAGTTAATGATGATACTTTGTTTCACACTTTTATCTCTGTGCTGCATTTTAACTCAGTTTTGGTAACATGGCTTTTGCTTACAACCTCTCCTAAGCAGCTAGTCATAGAACTTTAATACACAGGAATGATAAATTATAAAAACACATTTGCTGCTAACTCTCTGATAAACTTAGCAACAAAGAAGCAGCTGGTACTTTATTGCCTATAACTTCCTACGTATTTCCCCAAAGTTCCAGCTAAACAAGAATACAGTTGTGTTTTATTTTCTTCTAATTAAGTTGAAGAGAAAAACAGAGTCAGGGATTGATGGCTTTCAGATTTAAAGCATTTCTGTTATAATTGTCAGGCAATCAATTAAACAATTTCTGAAGGATTTAATCTTTTTTTTTTATTGTTATGTTTCTTATTTCCTTCAGTTTTATCCTTCTAAAAGGAAAGGTTTTTTTTTTTTCTTTCTTTACTTTTCAGAGAGAGAATTCATCAACTATAGGAATGAGCAAGACAAATAGATCAGCGGCAAATTTTAAATATAGTCCATATGAGATTGTTTTCCAGATGTAGAATCTACAAATCTCTTTTTATGAACTATCTTTAGATTCATTTACTCTACCAAGAATCACTACAGGTTAAGGGCTCTAAGGGATTAAACAGGAGAAATTACATTAAGAATGATTAACATGTCTCCTTCCAAAGTGAATAAAGTTTTTAACATGGAATAGCTATTCATGAATCATTCATTATTTACTTTCAGTAATTTTGGAACTAAATTGGTCTAAGTGCTGCAGATGTTATTATTACATTATTCTAAAGATTGGGGCCTAAGATGGGCTTTTGGTGTGCTAGTACAATTTTGCTTTTTAGATTGGTAGTGGTTACATAGGTGTGGTCACTCTGTGTTTATTCATTAAGCTGTACAATTATTATTTGCATGCTTTTCTGGATGAATGTTATACCAGAACTTCAGAGGGAAAAAGAATTCCTGAGCCATGACTGAATGTTAAAGATTGGACACCTCCTCAAGTTGTCAAAGATCATCTTCCAGAATTTTGTAAAAATGAACGCAATATTCCTCATCCCATCACATGCAAATAATTAATATTACCTCAGAAAACCGGATATAAACATTATTTGCTATTGCTCTTTTATGAAGAATTCTATACTAATCTCCTAGCAAGGAAATAGAGTAAAATTCTAGTTATAGGATTCAGAAAAATGTAAGCAGGATCCACCTACTTTTTTTCCATTCATGTCTTTTAAAACTGTATTCTGGTGTTCATTAATTCACAAAAAAATGTACAATGCCTATTATGTGGCAGACACAGTTCTGTGAATGCAATAATATAATGAATCAAACAAAGGAAAAAAAAAAAAACCTCTGCCCTTAAGCTGTTCAAGTTTTTCTTTTAATACTGATGTTAATCACTATGATTAAGTGATAAAGCTCTTTGTACATTAGATGTTTTGAGAGTGAGGGCCTGATGGACTAGTCCTGCTTGGTTTAGTCTGAGACATCATCACCAAGCAAATGATATCTGAACTGAGACTTCAAGGATGTGTAAGTAAAGTTTATTATTTGCTATAACAGGAAGTTCAGAGTACGGCAGGTTATTTTTCCGCAGACTTAACAATATTATCTGCCATTCACAGTGCTGGCTTCATCTTAGGTCTGGTTACCCTTGTCCTCATGAGACAGCTGCCAAAAACAACTATGGAAGCATACTTCTTTTTCATGTCCAGCAGGAGAGGGAAAAAAGTTACAATTCACTAATTCATTGAGGAGTGTCGTACGCTCTTAGGCTTAGGTCATTCTGGCGATTCATATGGGTTAAGGCATACTTGAACATTTCAGAATTTTGTGATGAAGGTAGAAGTAAGGTGTGAGGTATGTGAGGGGTTGACTCCTGACCAGGCAACCAAGAACTTCTACCACAATGGGGATCTTAAACAGGGTAGTCAATGAATAGGCCTAAGAAAGGCAATGGTTTCCTGAAATTTTATTGACATTAAAAAATCTGTGCATATATTCATTTTTCCGGGGAAAGGGAGAAAATCTTTCAGTATATTTTCTATGTGGTACATGACTCTAAAAAATAATTAATGCTCCAAAAAAATGATGCTCAGAATAATCATGATAATCTCTCACAACACTTTTACCTTATAAAGACTGCCTTATTTTATGCTAATGGTGTTTCTGGTAGGCTAGCATCGCCTACATTGTCATTATCATCATCATCAATATCATCATCACCATCACCAATATCATCATCATCATGCTATACTATTACACTTTGAGTGGTGAAGTGAGTTCCCCAAGGCCACACAGCTGATGACTGATGGGTTTATTAGGAATTATCACTTACTATTGAATGATTTTTCTTTACGGCTTGCCTTGGTAGAGAGCAGAGAAAGAACGATAAACATAACAGTCTCAACCCATTTCCTACACTACCTTTCCTAATTCAGATGCTTTTTAAAAGACACTATAGCAAAGTTCTTAAAATAGTCTTTGCTTTAACTCTTAGATAAAAATCAGAATTAGAAAAATAATTTTCATCAAAAGCATCTGGATGATGCCTTATTTGGAGAATATAAAAGTATGATTACAATTATTAAATGAGTAAAAACACAGCACATGGATCTATATGTAATCATTTAGTCAAAAGAGGGCCTTTTGGTGGTGGAATGATTAAAATGCAATAATGAAAGTATTTAAGTAGTTTCTAATATGGAAATATGTAGAAAGCAATTCTTACACTTGTGTTCATTGGATAATTATTTCTAGGCTATAAAAGATTACTCTATCTCAAGTAGAAAAATTAGAATTGTTTATTTTAAATGTGAGTTAACAATACAATTTTTATTCAATCAAGCAATCAGCTCCCTATTTTTTTTAAAGTACTTATTTCAAGGTTGATATTATTTCTTTTTTCAGCTAGGCAGAATAACATTTAACAGAGATGTTAGCAAGCAGCTCGTTCAGTTTACCACATGTATAGAAAGTGATACCCTTTCTAGTGCTACATGTCCAAGTGTTTGTACTGAATGCTTCCATAATGTCAATAATGATCCACTATTCAAAATTAGATGTAGCCCCGATTTCTCAAATGCTTGAGTGATCATTTTCTTTAGTAATTGAGTTCCTCATAGAATTCCACTGCTTGATTACTTGCTCAGTAATCTAAGCATATTAATTTGAAAAGCTCCATAAGCGTGTGGCCAGGATAATGGCAGTGAAGTAATTGCAAGGAAATCTTTTACCACAGACTTATTTTCATCTAATAAACTCTTTCCTGATGGTTAACCGGCATGCAGTGAATGTGATATGAGTTCTAAAATGTATGTGCATTAATGTATCTGTTGAGATGGTTAAAGATTAGATATTCTAGAAGGAGCTTAATAAGCACTTTAAAAAGATGTTTTTAAAATTGTGTGTGTGTGTGTCTGTGTGTGTGTGTGTGTGTTAGTTTATTAGGAGATATGGATTTTAAGAGGAAGACAAGGTCACTGAAATTATGCTAGATGCCTTTCCTATGTTGTCACAGGTAATCCTCACATTAACACTGTATAAGAATCTACTATCCCTGTTATGCATATAAGGAAAAGGGAACTCAGATTGGTGAGGTTATTTGTCCAAAGTCACAAGTCTAGACCACAAGTCAGTTCTGCCTGATTCTAAACCAGTCCATTCTTCAGTTCCTGCCTCATCACAAAAGGTTAACTATAATTTTAGAGGTATATTCTAGCACTTTACACTGAGTATAAGGGCTCAAGTTTCAAAGCCCCGAGTTATATTAGATAATGCCTCCTAAATGGAAAGGAGGACCATAAATGTTGAATCTATTCTGGGGCACTTATAAATGAGCATTGTACAAAAATATCATATTATTATATTTACTAGTTTGTTGTATCTTTTTTTTTTTTAATTTTTATTTATTTATTTATTTTTGACTGTGTTGGGTCTTCGTTTCTGTGTGAGGGCTTTCTCCAGTTGCGGCAAGCGGGGGCCACTCTTCATCACGGTGCGCAGGCCTCTCACTATCGCGGCCTCTCTTGTTGCGGAGCACAGGCTCCAGACGCGCAGGCTCAGTAATTGTGGCTCACGGGCCTAGTTGCTCCGCGGCATGTGGGATCTTCCCAGACCAGGGCTCGAACCTGTGTCCCCTGCATTGGCAGGCAGATTCTCAACCACTGCGCCACCAGGGAAGCCCTGTTGTATCTTTTAGATGCCACATATAAGTGATATCATACAGTATTTATCTTTCTCTGTCTGACATTTCAATTAACATAATGCCCTCCAGTAGGGAGAGGGAAGAGGGGAAGGGTAATATAGGGGAAGGGGATTAAGAGGTACAAACTGTTAGGTATAAAATAATCTACAAAACCAATAGCTAGTGGGAAGCAGCCGCATAGCACAGGGAGATCAGCTCGGTGCTTTGTGACCACCTAGAGCTGTGGGATAGGGAGGTTGGGAGGCAGGGAGATGCAAGAGGGAAGAGATATGGGGATATATGTATATGTATAGCTGATTCACTTTGTTATAAAGCAGAAACTAACACACCATTTTAAAGCAATTATACTCCAATAAAGATGTTAGAAAAAAAAAAGCTGCAAGGATATATTGTACAACAGGGAATATAGTCAATGTTTTATAATAACTACAAATGGAGTATAACCTTTAAAAACTGTGAATCACTATATTGTAACCTATAAGTTGTATAATATTGTACATCGAATATACTTCAATAAAAAATTGCATTATATTTCAACTGTCAACCACAAGAAGGCAGAACTCCATATTTGTATCTATTTTTATAACAAGTACAAAGTCAGCTGACTATAAGCATTTTAGAGAAGTGATGAAGAATAGATTTCTTGGTTGGTATTCTATGAATGATACCACCAACAAATCTAATTCACTGTGAATAATTCCAAAGGCATTTCTAATACCTAATTATGCTTGAAAGATCCTGAAATTTAAGCCAAGCTGTTAGCAAGAACACAACTTTTGTTGTTTTTATTCTAAATTCTGTCCTATAAGCAGTTCAGTACCTTAAATTTCATTAGATTCTGATTAAGTGAAGCCCTTATCAACTTCTATAGAAACAGATTTATTTGGTAGGCATTTGCTTGACTTTATTACCTTAATTTGTAGCTCCTCGATTAATCTATTAATTAATTTAGTGGCTGTTTACTTCAAACACAAGGCCTTAATATGTCAAGTCATACAATAGTAAAACATAAAACATTGTGATAAAATAGCACATGCATAGTATCAATAAAAGAGCACATGTTTGTAGTAGCCTTTATGAAACGTGGATTACCGTATCAGTCTATATTATATTCTAATTATCTCATGTTAAAATTCTATAATGAGAATTTTTGATATAGCTTCTGGTAACAGGGCCTATTGCTGCCTTTCATATCTGGGTTTAAAAAATACAAATACAAATACAAAAAAAACCAAAATGAGTTTTTCATTTTATTTTGTTTTGTTATGGAGCAAGATTTTGGAGATAATAATAATAATTATTATTATTATTATAGTAATGTATTGGCACTGCACTGTACAATTTTCACATCACTTTATGGTAATCATTGTATTTGATTCCCACAACAGCACAGGTTATATAGGGCAGGTAATCGTCATCTACCTGTGACTAAAAAGGAACCCCCGGCCCCCCACCCCTGCCCAGGGCTGGCAAAAGGTCGAAGAGAAAAAAGAATCAGGCCTAAGAAGGATAACGACTTCTTTGCTTGTTTTTAACCCTGGTTTTCTGTGTCCCAATAATTGTCTCCTTGGTAGAATTCTCAAACCTTTTCTCTATTCTCACTCCTATCCCCAAAAACTCTTACCCTTTCTTCCCCTCAAGCTCGTGGGACTCAGGATATAATAGCCTAAATCTTGTTTTCTCTGACATGTAGATACATTTTCCTTTAGTCCATTCCATGCAAAAATCCTACTGTTAAAAATTATTTTACTTTTTTCTTGCCTGTGCAGCTTTAAGGACAAATGAGGTGAAGGACTGGAGAATCGAGTACGTTTTCGCTAACTGCCCTATTTCTTATTGGTTCACTATTACTAAAGGTGGGAAAAAAGTCTAAACTTGAAACTGCATTTTATTCCCCTGAGACAGTAGGTAAGGAATTTGGTAGGCTAATTCCTGACAGCCAAAGGAGAAGAAAAGAAAAGAGAAAGAAAGAAATGTGTGACTGGGAAATCTGCCAGGCAGATTTACCCAATCAGGAGATACCAGGCTTTCTTCATCCCACACAGCTGAATCCTAATCCCTAACTGCCCCCCTCACCTCAGTATACAACTCCATCACTTTCACTTGCTCAGACCAGCTCATTCATGCAGCTTGCTCATGCAGCTCATTCAGCTGCATTTTTAGGATGCAGAAACAACAGCTTTGGGACTGTATTGGAGGGAAATCCCAATGCACCTGTCTAAACGGGACATTGAGGATGCTGGGATTCCTAAACAGATCTTGAGAAGGTGAGACTATATGGTGTTCTGGCCCTTAGCTTTGCAACTCCAAATGAATTTATCCTGGTCACGTAGTTCTTTAGTGTTCTTACAGACAAGTATGTGTTGAATGTTGTGGCTTGAGAAAAGGACTGGCATTGTTTACATAAAGAGATAAATTCTAACTTACTGTTTATTGACTTGGAAATCAATCTTTGGAAGAAAACAGGAGGCATATTACTTGAGCAGTAACTTATAGACGTTTGAGCTTCAGTCTTCTCGATCATAAACTGAAAGTATTGGATAAAATGTACTTATGTGCTTCGAATTTAAAATTCACAGCTTCTTGTGACAAGTAACATACCATTTATGCTAAGTCGTTTCACCATTGACCATGTTATAT
Organism: Balaenoptera physalus; assembly: GCF_965194825.1. Taxonomy (NCBI): domain Eukaryota; kingdom Metazoa; phylum Chordata; class Mammalia; order Artiodactyla; family Balaenopteridae; genus Balaenoptera; species Balaenoptera physalus. Next base: position 102,754,751 of record NC_138885.1, on the reverse strand, counting down.
TCAGTTATAGCTAGATTCAATTTTTACATGGATTTAAGTGCTTGGGATTGCTACAGAGATCTCTTTAAGAAAGGCTGCATTTTAAACTTGCTTCGAAATTTTGAGAAAGCTGGGCAAGTACTTATTTTAAATTAAACAAGATGAACCACAAAGCAAGACGAAAAACAAACACAAAAATGACAGTGACAGTGATTAAAAAAAAAAACCCAAACAAGCCAGAACAAATGAAAGGTGAATTGAAGCTCCAGGGAATGTTTAATGTGGAAGGTACCTGAAGAGGAGGAAGTCTCTTGCTTTGTTACTATTAATCATTTGAAGGCTCTGATGTATGAAAAATGAAACAGATTTGTGTTTGGTTAAGCAGAAGTGAAACTAACAGGTAGAAATTATTACAAGTAGCTAGATTTTTGACCCTAAAAGAGGAAGAAGTTTCTAGCAGTTAGACTTGTCCCACAGAATAAACTTCCTGGAGTGGTAGTGAGTTTAACACCTGAGGTACTGGAGGTAACAGACATCACAGTGACATTACAGCTAGAATCATTGCATTTGGATAAATCTGAAATGTCTATAATCCCATGACCCTGAGGCGAAGAGAACACTGAAGCATTACAGGGATTCGTTTCCTTGGCTTGGCTTAGCCTTGGCATGTGGCAAAATGCCAGCAACTAGCAAAGCTGTGAGTATTTTTACTTCAGCTTTCTCCTTCTCCATTCTATACTGTTGTGGGTAAGAGGCCCAGAAGTTTCAGCTTCCAGAGAGGAATATCCTGGCAACACTTACATGATTAAAAAAAAGTCTTTTAAGTAGAACCTTAAAAAACACGTTTCTGTTCAGTAGATTTACTTATTATAATGTAATACCAGTCTACTTGTGTTTAAGGCAACTTTTTTCAACTCCAATCAAGTAAGTTAGTTTCAGTTTTCCCACAAACCAAACAACAACTATTGTCTTGTTCCAGCCTGTCAAAATGTTCTAGGTAAAATCAAATTTACAAGAAAGATCTCTTGTTACATATCGTTTTTCTTCCCTTTCTGAATTTTTTTGGTCTTTTTTCTGTCTCTTTTTATAGAGACTAACTCAATTTATTTCTTACAACATTTATTTTCAGAAAAGAAATAACTAACTCAAAATAATCCCTTTGAGGAGGAAAAAAAATCAAATTCGTAAACAATAGACTAGGGAGAAGTTCTTTCCTCATTATGCTATTTCCACATTATGCTATTAATTTTGCAAAACAAGCAAATGAAAGAAATGCCTGATTACAACAGTAATTATATCAGAGAAATTTAAATACCCTCAATTTTAAAATGCAGCCTAAACTGAGCAGGTTTGTTGGTAGGCTGTTGAATACTTTAAGCATAAAGGCTTTTTTTCATGTAGACCTGTATTGGAGTGCCGCCTGTACCATTTACTAGTTGCGTGATTTTGGACAACTTATGTGCTCCTTCTGAGCCTCAGTTTACTGAATTTGTAAATTAGGAATAATAAAAATACCTACTTCAAAGGATTTAATGATAATACAAATAAAAGACTTAGCCTAGGGATACCTGGATCAAGTTTAAGGATTCATTGAAAGTTGGTCATTATTTTAATTAACTTGAGGAGGATAAAGCCCATAGTTTTACTAACATGTCTTTCTTGGATAGCTCCTTGTATGTGGACTTTGAAAGATAAGTGGGGAACATTATTTTAAAATGATATTGTGGCTTATGTTTGTTAAAGCTCTTTTTTTTTTATGAGTTACCTTATTCAAGGGTTTTTTGTTTTCCTTGTAGAGAAGCACAGAAGGAGACTAAACAGAAAAAAAAAAATGAAAAGGATGTTGGAAAAGCCCAACTGCCTTTTAAATATTTTTGATTCCTGCTCACCGGAGATTTTAAAGGAAAATAGGGCAGAGTGGAGCAGTGAATATAGTCATTAATAAGATAGATACCGGTCAGTATAGAGTAAATATGTGGATCTGTGGGTTATGGAAGATTTGAACCCTTGTGAGGAACAATACACATTTAAGAAAAAAGTACACTTTTTTAAAAAAATTTGTGATTCAGTCATGATTTTAATTCAAAATTTTTAAAAAATCTTTTCTTTTTTCTTTAAATAGGGCTGATGATGATCTGAAGATATAGAATTCCATGTAGCATGTTCCCATGCTAGCAAAAAGTGAATTTACTAGAATTTTGGGTCCTTTAACACTAATCAGTCTTTAAAATACTAAGTTCTGACATAGAAAATGAAAACATTTTTTTCATGGTCAAGAATGTTGAGTTAGGATCAGGAAGGAATAAGTTCTAGTCCTAGTCTTACTGCTTTATATCTGTGTGCTTTGAGACATGACATTTACATTTTAGATCTCATTTCCCTCATCTGTAAAACATGAGCCTGGACTGGATACGCTCTTGAACTTCTTTTCATTTAGAAATGTCTACCATTCTAAGAATTCTTTGAAATTATATTTTTATGGCTAGATACATATTTTTGCCATATACTATGGTACAAAAAAGGACTAATTTCTCAAAATGTATTTTAAGGACCACTTGAATTAAAATCACCTGAGCTGATTGTTAGGCATACTGATTTGGGAGTAATAACCTCAGTCCCAAAGCATCATTCTTGAACGTGGTGTCTACAATCTGTGTTTTTAACAAGCTGTTCAAACAACCCATGTTCCAGGTGGCTGTTCAAATGTGAGAACAATTATTTTAGAATTAAATATCAAATATGGTTTTTGATCAGTGTAATATCTTTAGGTAAGAGTTTTTAATTTATCACAAAGCTGTTTTATTCTGCTACTTGAAGATTCTGAAAAGAAAATAATGAGAATAGGGAATTTCTAATAGCTTTTTTAATCTATGTTTTTGACTGTGTTGAGTTATCCACTGGGGAAAAGCAGTTAATAAAAACAAATGTAAGTAAGTGACTGAAATACTATTGTAGTACATTAAAATACTTATAAAATGTGAATTGGAACATAGAAAAACTTTCTCAGGCACTTAATAATTACTTTAAAAAATGTAAAATGCACTAACTCTAGATTTTTGAAAATATTGAATAAAGAACATACTATAAATGGGTAAGGGAACAAAAACACTCTAGATTTTAATCTAATTATCTTCAGTATAGCTGCTCCCAAATAACGTCCTCAAACCTGTAGCTGAGTCAAATAGATTAATGATAAAAAAATAATTTATTCACAAACTACTAAAATAAACAAGTAGTTTTTTAAAATAAACAGCTTTATTGAGATGTAATTTCATACCATAAATGCATCCACTTAACGTAAGTGTTTTTTAATCACTTAAAAGTCTTTCTATTTTTAAGACGATGCTTGCTCAGCTACTAGTCTCTCAGCTGACACCATACATTCCAAACAAGCAATTTCACTGGGCATTTTATTGACAAACCACTTTTATAAGAATGCCAGGGGCTATCTGGGTGCAATTCTGTAAAAGAGTGATTTTGAACTTTCACAGGGTCATTCAGGATTCTAAAGTAAATTCACCTGAAAGCTTATTTAGTGTGAATGAGAGTTGCCATGCAGCTTGATGAATGTGAAGCTGAAGAAGATTGATGATAGAAAAGGGGCATGGGGGTGGACTTCAGATGGACTTGCTGCAAGGGCATAGCCATCAGATTAGATTAAGGACTAATTTGCAGGATTAGGCTTTGCATCTCTTTGATGCTAGATTATCAAGTGGTTCCTACCTCCCCAAAAGGAAGTTTAAGTTTCCGTAGAGTCCAGCAAAGCACCCTTATAGTGTGTGTGTGTGCGTGCGTGTGTGTGTGTGTGTTTGAAATTCTTACAGTGCATCATTCTACACTAGGTAACAGAAAAAAAAAGTCAATAAAGTTTCTTTTATTTATGAGGATACTATTGGGATAAAAATAATAAAAGATACAAAGGAAAGAAGATGGTTTGTGATAGTTTCTTCAAGGAATAATTGTCATTTAAATCTATAGATTCGTTATACATTCTTCTGGTCAGTAGCTCACATAATTTCTTGGAACTTTTTTTTTTTAATTTGTACTAGTAGGAATCAATATTTGGCTTCTTACTTCCTCGTCTAATTAATATTTGGAGATGCATTTATTAAAAGATTAAGATGGATGTCATGATGCAACTGCTCTGTTAAGTCTTTGTGAGTGACTGTAAGTTTATATTTAGCTCCATATTGTACATGTGTCCTCTGTGAATTCAATTATTGCCTTTAGAAAATAATTAGCTCTATGTAATGTCAGGAATTTTTTGTATTGTATAATATGTTTCTCTCCTTTGGCATCAAAGTTCAAAACAGAGAATCCATGTATCAACAAAATATCTGAAATCTGAACATTGTATTTGGTACTAAGGAAAACTAAGTATCACTGTGTGTGAGCTGGCAAAGCGGAACAGACCATTTGGAACATCAAAACAACTGTGGTTTCTACCCAGACATGGGAGGATGTTTGCATAACTCTGGAAAAAGTTTCAGACACCATGGCTGTAACATCAGACTCTTTAGAATTCTTTCATGATATTATTTATTTTGCCAACATAGAATCTATAACAAATCAAAGCTATGTGTTGCAATATCCTGTTTTTAAAGTTATTTTTAAGAAAGTTAGTAGAGTGAGAAGTAATCATTGTATGTGTGATGTATGTGTGTCTGTGTGTATTTGTGTGTGTCTGTGTGTCTGTGCATACCTGTGTGTATCTTACCTAGAAACTTAGAAGCCACCTGTTGGGTTCCCATTCTTAAATTGCTAATCTTTCTGAGACTAATCTAATTAAGAGAAACCAGATTTCTAACCCAGATACTCAAAATGATGTAAGACTTGCTATTTGTTATTTCTTGAGTTATTTTCTCCCAAAATGAATATGCAAATTGAGAAGATGAGAGGAGTGTAATGATATTATGTTCTTTTTTATTCTTGCAGTCTTATGTGCAACGATAGGAAAGTAGGATCAAATATTAAAAGAACTACAGGCTTGTAATTAATAAGCATTTTTCTACAATTCTTGCCTATGATTCTTAGAATTTATTTTATTTTGGTGTGTAATGTATAATGTGTACTGTGTAATGGTCAAAGCTCCTGTTTTTTTCATGACTTGAGAAATCTCAAAGTACCTAAAGGTACCTCAAACCATGACCAGACTTTATTTTTTTTTAAGACAAAATAAATTAGTTTAAATTCTCCCACAGAAGCAACTGACAAAGGATTAATCTCCAAAACATACAAGCAACTAATGCAGCTCAATATAAAAAAAACAAACAACCCAATCCAAAAATGGGCAGAAGACCTAAATAGACATTTCTCCAAAGAAGGCATACAGATTGCCAACAAACACATGAAAGAATGCTCAACATCATTAATCATTAGAGAAATTCAAATCAAAACTACAATGAGATATCATCTCACACCATCAAAGAATGGCCATCATCAAAAAATCTTCAAACAATAAATGCTGGAGAGGGTGTGGAGAAAAGGGAACACTCTTGCACTGTTGGTGGGAATGTAAATTGATACAGCCACTATGGAGAACAGTGTGGAGGTTCCTTAAAAAACTAAAAATAGAACTACCATATGACCCAGCAATCCCACTACTGGGCATATACCCTGAGAAAACCATAATTCAAAAAGAGTCATGTACCAAAATGTTCATTGCAGCTCTATTTACAATAACCAGGACATGGAAGCAACCTAAGTGTCCATCAACAGATGAATGGATAAAGAAGATGTGGCACATATATACAATGGAATATTACTCAGCCATAAAAAGGAACGAAACTGAGTTATTTGTAGTGAGGTGGATGGACCTAGAGACTGTCATACAGAGTGAAGTAAGTCAGAAAGAGAAAAACAAATACCATATGCTAACACATACATATGGAATCTAAAAAAAAGAAAAGAAAAAAAAATGGTCAGAAGAACCTAGGGGCAAGACGGGAATAAAGAGGCAGACCTACTAGAGAATGGACTTGAGGATACGGGGAGGGGGAAGGGTAATCTGGGACAAAGTAAGACAGTGGCATGGACATATATACACTACCAAACGTAAAATAGATAGCTAGTGGGAAACAGCGCAAAGCACGGGGAGATCAGCTCGGTGCTTTCTGACCACCTAGAGGGGTGGGATAGGGAGGGTGGGAGGGAGGGAGATGCAAGAGGGAAGAGATATGGGGACATATGTATATGTATAACTGATTCACTTTGTTATAAAGCAGAAACTAACACACCATTGTAAAGCAATTATACTCCAATACAGATGTTAAAAAAAAAAAAAAAGCACAATGGATGTTAGAAATAGTTTCATTGTTAAAAAATAAATAAAATAAAAAAATAAGTAAATAAAAAATAAATTCTCCCACAAACTTGGGATTGTTAATTAATTCAGCCTCACTCTATTATACAATTAGAATTCAAACTCTTGGTCTCTACATCTGTTAACAATGGAAAGTAACGAAAGAAATAATGTTGATGATTATAATGACTTGCCCATAGTAAAATAGTAAATGGAAGGAGGTCACCAAAATATTGTTATTTTAATATTCTTTTTTCTCCATTCTACACTGTTAAGTAAAATAGAAATTTTGTTGATGCATAAGTAAACTTAGAAAATAACCACATTTTTCAAATGAATTACTTGAACTGTTTACTTTTTAAAAAAATATAATACCACAAATTTTGATCTCAACTTCTTGGCATCCACTTTGGGATGCTGAAACTCACCAAAGATGTTTGAAGAAAGAGTCCTTGCAAATGTATTCAGAAAAAAAAAATGTGCTAGGAAAACCCCCAAAAAACCGGAAAAAAACAAAAAAACAAAAAACTTAGAAATCAACCAAACTGAAACAAGGATAGACAAAGACAGCTTCAAAAACCTTTTATTCATGTGAACCTAGGTGCAATATTTGCAATTCAATACTTTTCAAAACATTCTTGGCAAAACTGATCTCAGTTAAGTTTGAAAATAATTTGATAACCCAGTGTTTTAGGAAATTCATCATTTTAAGAAAAGATCTAATTTTGCCAACTGATTTTAAAGTGTGATTTTACTTTTTTTACTGAAAGGACTTTCTGGTCTTATAACTGATTTAACTGTATTTTCATTGGTAAGCTAAGTATCTGTAATTTGAAGATAGTTTAAATTGGGGTGGGGGTAGATAATCACAAACGGAAATTGATTCATGCTGATAAGTACCTCAAGAACTTTGAGATTCAATCTCATTTACCACTGTGATACTTTAGTACAAGAGAGTAAACAGTAGTTAATGAAATTTGTAAGTGGGTCCAAATTGGTAGATGTTACCTAAGTTTATTAAGAATAAAGTAATTTTTAAAAAATGAGAAACTAAGAAAGATAATTAGAAAATCCGTTAAATGAATAATCTTAGAAAAGGAAACTAAATTGTGATGTGTAAAATTGGTGGTAATACTGCCATTCTAAGAGATTTCATGATATTCATAAAATGACACACGAATTATGCTTCTGCACAGATGGAAGAGAAGAAAAGAGCATTGAATCACATTCTGATTTATTATTTTGAATTGGGGTATGTTAATATCAAATTGTAAATGTTGCATATCAATAAAATGGAGTATTGATAGTTAACAATGGAAAAAAGATAGTGGGGTTAGAGTATTTTTATTCACACAAGTGGAATACTTGGAGTATTCTGAGGTATACAAAATATATGATGAAGTACACAAGGTAAAAGCTAAGTGTCACAAAATAAGCCCACGGGTAGAATAAAATTTCTCTGAAGTTAGTTGTAAGAGTTCTAGTTTGATATCATTCACTTGCTGTGTTTGATAGAAAAGTGATATTACATAGGTATAATCTGAAATGTTTATCAGCTCTTTCCAGTTTCTAAATTGTGTCAGCAATAACATTTAAGCATAAACTCAAAAAATGTATCATAAACTGTAAATTGAACACTTTGGTATATAAAATTGATCAAAATAATTGTTGTCCAACAGGGATATATTTCCTTAACGTATTTTCATTAATTTCTAAATTGTCTAGATTCTCCTGCCCATATGAAGAGACTTACCAAATGTTTCCAGAATTCTTCACTGTACTTGGAAGGTTGAAAAAACTCGCTAATTTCTCATTAATGAATGCTTTTGTAATTTTTAGGTACAATATTAACTAACTCATAATAACTTTCAGAACCTGTTCATTGATTTTATAGACTTTCACAATTGGAATAATTTTAGTAATTTTTTTCTTATAAACTCCATATGGCTCACTTTCTTATAAACTCGTATTGCTGTTTTGGCTTCCATTGTGTTACATTTCAATTGATTATTGGGTGAGTTGAAAATGAGAAAGAAGCAGTGTGTTTAATTCATTTGTTGGAAAGATCTATATCTATGCAATTTTTAGAAAGATCTTTGCTCCTGCATTGAGCTTGGGATGCCTGATAAGAATTGGTGTTATCTTCTTTCTTAGAAACAACTTTCTGCCTCAGATTTAATTAAAAAAAAAAAAATAGAAGAAGGAGGAGTAGGCAGAAGGTGGAAGGAAAGGAGGAAGAAGAAAAGAAAAGCCAAAAAGAAAAGAAGGAAGAACAGAAAGAGGGGAGAAGGAAAGGGAGGAAGAGATGAAGAAAGCAGTTTGGGATCCTCTACTTTAGAGCTGTTCAGTTTGACATATTCACATATATTTCTGCTGTTTGGAGTCTTAAGCACTTCGATAAAAAGAGGATATAAGGATTATTTCTGTGTATATCTGTGTTCTATCTTACTTTAAAAAAAAACTACATATAGTACTTACATACTTAAAAATAATATAGAATGAGTTTACTCTTTTAATGTGATCCATTTAATTTTATATAATTTGGAAACAGTACCTGGCAACAATGATATCAGTAATTTTTTTCCAACAAATATTTATTGACCACTGAGCTAATGAATTTGTGGGTAAAATAGACATTCTTGTTTTCATCAGTTTGTGATGAAGTGGGATTTATCCCAGGGATGCAAGGATTCTTCAATATATGCAAATCAATCAATGTGATACACCACATTAACAAATTAAGGAATATAAACCATATGATCATCTCAATAGATGCAGAAAAAGTGTTTGACAAAATTCAACCCCATTTATAATAAAAACTCTCCAGAAAATGGGCATAGAGGGAACATACTTCAACATAATAAAGGCCATATATGACAAACCCACAGCAAACATCATACTCAAAGGTGAAAAACTGAAAGCATTTCCATTAGGATCAGGAACAAGACAAGGAGGTCCACTCTTGCCACAATTATTAAACATAGTTTTGGAAGTCCTAGCCACAGCAGTCAGAGAAGAAAAAGAAAAGAAATACAAATTGGAAAAGAAGAAGGAAAACTGTCACTATTTGCTGGTGACATGATACTATACATAGAAAATCCTAAAGATGCCACCAGAAAACTAATAGAACTAATCAATGAATTTGGTAAGGTTGCAGGATACAGAATTAATGCACAGAAATCTCTGGCATTCCTATACACCAACAATGAATAATCAGAAATTAAGGAAACACTCCCATTTACCATTGCAACAAAAATAATAAAATACCTAGGAATAAACCTGCCTAAGGAGGCGAAAGACGTGTACTCAGAAAACTATAAAACACTGATGAAAGAAATCAAAGATGACATAAACAGATGGAAAAATATACCATGTTCTTGGATTGGAAGAATCAATATCATGAAAATGACTATACTAGCCAAAGAAATCTACACATTCAATGCAATCCCTATCAAACTACCAATGGCATTCTTTACAGAATTAGAACAAAAAAATCTTACAATTCGTATGGAAACACAAAAGACTCCAAATAGCCAAAGCAATCTTGAGAAAGAGAAACGGAGTTGGAGGAATCAGGCTCCCTGACTTCAGACTATACTACAAAGTTACAGTAATCAAGACAATATGGTACTGGCACAAAAACAGAAATATAGATCAGTGGTACAGGATAGAATGCCCAGAGATAAGCCTACGCATATATGGTCACCTTATCTTTGATAAAGGAGGCAAGAATATATAATGGAGAAAAGACAGCCTCTTCAATAAGTGGTGCTGGGAAAAGTGGACAGCTACATGTAAAAGAATGAAATTAGACCACTCCCTAACACCATACACAAAAATAAACTCCAAATGGATTAAAGACTTAATGTAAGACCAGACACTATAAAACTTTTAGAGGAAAACATAGGAAAAACACTCTTTGACATAAACCACAGCAAGATCTTTTTTGACCCACCTCCTAGGGTAACAGAAATAAAAACAAAAATAAACAAATGGGACTTAAAAGCTTTTGCACAGCAAAGGAAACCACAAACAAGACAAAAAGACAACCCTCAGAATGGGAGAGAATATTTGCAAATGAAACAACAGACAAAGGATTAATCTCCAAAATATACAAACAACTCATGGAGCTCAATATCAGAAAACCAAACAATCCAGTTAAAAAATGGGTGGAAGACCTAAATAGACATTTCACCAAGGAAGACATACAGATAGCCAAGAGGCACGTGGAAATTTGCTCAACATCACTAATTATTAGAGAAATGCATATCAAAACTACAATGAGGTATCACCTCACACCGGTCAGAATGGCCATTATCAAAAAAGCTAGAAACAATAAATGCTGGAAAGGGTGTGGCGAAAAGGGAACCCTCCTACACTGTTGCTGGGAATGTAAATTGATACAACCACTATGGAAAACAGTATGGAGGTTCCTTAAAAAACTAAAAATAGAACTGCCATATGACACAGCAATCCCACTACTGGGCATATACCCTGAGAAAACCATAACTCAAAAAGAGTCATGTACCACAATGTTCACTGCAGCTCTGTTTACAATAGCCAGGACATGGAACCAACCTAAATGTCCATTGACAGATGAATGGATAAAGAAGATGTAGCACATGTATACAATGGAATATTACTCAGCCATAAAAAGAAATGAAATTGAGTTATTTGTAGTGAGGTGGATGGATGGACCTAGAGTCTGTCATACAGAATGAAGTAAGTCAGAAAGAGAAAAACAAATACCGTGTGCTAACGCATATATATGGAATCAAAAAAAAAAAAAAGGAAACTGATGAACCTAGTTACAGGGCAGAAATAAAGAGGTAGACATAGAGAAGGGACTTGATGACATGACGTGGGAGGGTGACGCTGGGGCGAAGTAGAGTGTAACATTGACATACACTACCGAATGTAAACTAGTTGGCTGGTGGGAAGCAGCAGTTTAGCACAGGGAGATTGGCTCGGTGCTTTGCGATGACCTAGAGGGGTGGGAGGCTCAAGAGGGAGGGGATATGGGGACATGTGTATGCATATGGCTGATTCGCTTTGTTGTGCAACAGAAACTAACATCGTATTGTGAAGCAATTTTACTCCAATAAAGATCTATTAAAAAAAAAAAAACTACATATAGTACTTACATACTTAAAAATAATTTAGAATGAGTTTACTCTTTTAATGTGATCCATTTAATTTTATATAATTTGGAAACAGTACCTGGCAACAATGATATCAGTAATTTTTTCCCAACAAGTGTTTATTGAGCACCGAGTTAATGAATTTGTGGGTAAAACAGACGTTCTTATTTTCGTCAGTTTGTAATCCAGTTGGGAGACAGATATTAGATAAATTCACGGACAAATAAATATATAATCTCTAATTCAGTGAGTCATGGAAATTTTACCACCAGACTCCCACTAAATAAAAATAATTATTCAAGGTTATATGGCAGCAAACAAGAATTGCTTCACCTCACAATGCTTATATTGAGAAGGCAGGCAAATTATGAATCCCCCAGTTTCAGAGAGAAGTAGGGTCTTTCTCTGACTAGGGCTACTCCAGTGCAGTTCCTCTTCTGCTTGCTTTCTCTATTCTCCCCGTCTTTCCCACCCCCCAACTCAGCTTACAATGTGAAATATAAGACTGAGAAAGATTTCAAAACACTGTCTGTCCAAGAAGGATCTTCACTTTCTTTAGGGTCCAACTACGTTTGTTACCCTCAGGGCAAAATCTGATAAATGGGGTGAAGAGCTGAACTGTTTCCAGCGTTGGTCTGAAAGTCTTTAAATAGTGCTCAAGAGTTGCCCCAGGGAGTCCTCTGCCTTTCTGTACCTGTTTACCAGGGCTTTAACTTTCTGAGTCTATAGATTAGGATGTGGATGTTACTTTCTCTGCATCTGTCAGTTTTGTCCCATCGAATTTCTCCCACTAAGGAATTCCTTGCTGCTTGTTTAACTGGTAGACTCCTTTTATTTGCCAAATTTGTTATGAATACACTTTTTAAAACCTGTCCTATTTGTGGTTTTTAAAAGATTTAGAACTTGAGGAAAGGTGGATGCATATAATCAGTTCACTTGCATGATATACTTTGGATCCTCTCCCTTCCTTTCTAAGAACTTCACACTAGATCGTGCAAACAAATCTGAGAGTGTGTTTAAGTAGAGAGAAAAAAAAATCTCTAATTTGTAACTGTGCTTGGTACATTTAATTTTGGTGCCTATAGTTCTCCTTAATTGGTTGTGAAGGAGATAGTGCACTGCTCATGTGGAGCAGATGAATTTAAACCACTCACTGTGGAAGGGGAGACTCTGAAATTGATAATATGGAAAAGACTGTAGTCCAAAAGTTGATGGTTAAAGAAAAAAATTCATTTTGCCTCTATAAGTAAAAATGACCAGTAGTAAACACAGTGAGAAATTAAGATTTATAGCTGTAGTGGACATTCAGCTGGATTCCCTAAAAATGCAACAATGTGAGAATAATCATTTAAAAACTGAACATGAGTGCCATTAACAGTTGGTGGCATTCTGCTTTACCCCTCCATAACTACCTTTTTTTTTCTATCCTGTTCCATACCTCCTTTGTTTTGCTCTCTTTCCCTTTTATTATCTCATCCTCTAGTCTCTTTTTCTATTTTCCCATTTATTTATTCTTTATTCTGCCAATATTATCGAGTTACATACATAAATATATATAAATAAATATATATATATATATAAAGCACCTCTGATTGGAACTAAAAAAAAATGATGACTCCATCTGTAATCTAAATTATTAATTTAAAAAAATTATTTAACAAATATTTATTGGATTTCTACTGTATGTTCAGTAGTATCCTAGGCCCTATAGGTAGAGAAGTATACAAAGTAAAGTCCTACCCACAAGGAAGCTTACATTCTCTACACCTGTCCTGATAGCATAGCCACTAGCCATATGTAGCTATTCAGCACTTGAAATGTGGCCAAAATGAGGTGTGCTTTAAGTATAAAATACACGCCAAAATTTAAAGACAGTACAAAGAAAATAATATAAAAAAATTCTTTAATAATTTTATACTGTTATACATTTTACATAATATTTTTGATATATTGGGTTAACTATATATTATTTAAAAGAATTTTGCCTGTTTCTTTTTACATTTTAACTGTGGCTGCTAGAAAAATTAAATTACATATGTGGCTCATATTGTATTTTTATTGGACGTTGCTGCTCTATAAGCTGAAGAGCCAATGGATATTTGCTGATTTTCATGGTGAAAAAGTGAACTATCTAGTTTCTTTTTTGAAAATGAAGTATTTTTCACTTAATCTTTCTCTCAATTTTTTGTTCAGTTTGCAAGAAACTTTAGAACTATATTTTTGGGAGGAGAAACTCAAATGCAGAGGCATTGGGTGGTTTGTCTAAGATAACTTAGGTAATCAATGTTAGAAATAGTAAATAAATTGAAATCGCATGACTTTTTCTTTTATTTTTACGGTCTTAACCATTTTTGTTTTAACATCTTTATTGGAGTATAATTGCTTTACAATGGTGTGTTAGTTTCTGCTTTATAACAATGTGAATCAGCAATACATATACATATATCCCCATATCTCCTAATTCTTGCATCTCCCTCCCACCCTCCCTATCCCACCCTTCTAGGTGGTCACAGAGCACCGAGCTATCTCCCTGTGCTATGTGGCTGCTTCCTACTAGCTATCGAGCTTACGTTTGGTAGTGTATATAAGTCCATGCCACTTTCTCACTTCGTGGCAGCTTATTCTTCACCTTCTCTGGGTCCTCAAGTCCATTCTCTACGTCTGCATCTTTATTCCTGTCCTGCTCCTAGGTTGTTCAGAACCTTTTTTTTTTTTTTTTTTAGATTCCATATATATGTGTCAGCATAAGGTATTTATTTTTCTCTTGATGACTTACTTTACTCTGTATGACAGTCTCTAGGTCCAGCCACCTCACTACACATAACTCAATTTCGTTTCTTTTATGGCTGAGTAATATTCCATTGTATATATGTGCCACATCGTCGTTGTCCATTCATCTGTCGATGGACACTTAGGTTGGTTCCATGTCCTGGCTATTGTAAATAGAGCTGCAATGAACATTTTGGTACATGACTCTTTTTGAGTTATGGTTTTCTCAGGGTATATGCCCAGTAGTGGGACTGCTGGGTCATATGGTAGTTCTATTTTTAGTTTTTAAAGAAACCTCCATACTGTTCTCCATAGTGGCTGTATCAATTTACATTCCCACCAACAGTGCAAGAAGGTTCCCTTTTCTCCACACCCTCTCCAGCATTTATTGTTTGTAGATTTTTTGATGATGGCCATTCTGACTGGTGTGAGGTGATATCTCATTGTAGTTTTGATTTGCATTTCTCTAATGATGAATGATGTTGAGCATCCTTTCATGTGTTTGTTGGCAATCTGTGGAGAAATGTCTATTTAGGTCTTCTGCCCATTTTGGATTGGGTTGTTTGTTTTTTTGATATTGGGCTGCATGAGCTGCTTGTAAATTTTGGAGATTAATCCTTTGTCAGTTGCTTCATTTGCAAATATTTTCTCCCATTCTCAGGGTTGTCTTTCGTCTTGTTTATGGTTTCCTTTGCTGTGCAAAAGCTTTTAAGTTTCATTAGGTCCCATTTGTTTATTTGTGTTTTTATTTCCATTTGTGTAGGAGGTGGGTCAAAAAGGATCTTGCTGTGATTTATGTCATAGAGTGTTCTGCCTATGTTTTCCTCTAAGAGTTTTATAGTGTCTGGCCTTACATTTAGGTCTTTAATCCATTTTTAGTTTATTTTTGTGTACGGTGTTAGGGAATGTTTTAATTTCATTCTTTTACATGCAGGTGTCCAGTTTTCCCAGCACCACTTATTGAAGAGGCTGTCTTTTCTCCATTGTATATTCTTGCCTGCTTTATCAAAGATAAGGTGACCACAGGTGCGTGGGTTTATCTCTGGCTTTCTATACTGTTCCATTGATCTATATTTCTGTTTTTGTGCCAGTACTGTATCGTCTTGATTACTGTAGCTTTGTTGTATAGTCTGAAGTCTGGGAGCCTGATTCCTCCAGTTCTGTTTTTCATTCTCAAGATTGCTTTGTCTATTCGGGGTCTTTTGTGTTTCCATACAAATTGTGAAATTTTTTGTTTCAGTTCTGTGAAAAATGCCATTGGTAGTTTGATAGGGATTGCATTGAATCTGTAGATTGCTTTGGGTAGTATAGTCATTTTCACAATGTTGGTTCTTCCACCCCAAGAACATGGTATATCTCTCCATCTGTTTGTATCATCTTTAATTTCTTTCATTAGTGTCTTATAGTGTTCTGCATACAGGTCTTTTGTCTCTTTAGGTAGGTTTATTCCTAGGTGTTTTATTCTTTTTGTTGCAATGGTAAATGGGAGTGTTTCCTTAATTTCTCTTTCAGATTTTTCATCATTAGTGTATAGGAATGCAAGAGATTTCTGTGCATTAATTTTGTATCCTGCAACATTACCACATTCATTGATTAGCTCTAGTAGTTTTCTGGTAGCATCTTTTGGATTCTCTATGTATAGTATCATGTCATCTGCAAACAGTGACAGATTTACTTCTTCTTTTCCAATTTGGATTCCTTTTATTTCTTTTTCTTCTCTGATGACTGTGGCTAAAACTTCCAAAACTATGTTGAATAATAGTGGTGAGAGTGGACAACCTTGTCTTGTTCCTGATCTTAGAGGAATGGTTTCAGTTTTTCACCATTGAGAACGATGTTGGCTGTGGGTTTTTCACATATGACCTTTATTATGTTGAGGTAAGTTCCCTCTTTGCCTACTTGCTGGAGGGTTTTTATCATAAATAGGTGTTGAATTTTGTTGAAAGCTTTTTCTGCATCTATTGAGATGATCATATGTTTTTTGTCCTTCAGTTTGTTAATATGGTTTATCACATTGATTGATTTGCATATACTGAAGAATCCTTGCATCCCTGGGATAAATCCCACTTGATCATGGTGTATGATCCTTTTAATGTGTTGTTGGATTCTGTTTGTTAAAGTCCCCCATTATTATTGTGTTACTGTCAATTTCCTCTTTTATAGCTGTTAGCAGTTTCCTTATGTATTGAAGTGCTCCTATGTTGGGTGCTTATACATTTATAATTGTTATACCTTCCTCTTGGATTGATCCGTTGAACATTATGTAGTGTCCTGCCTTGTCTCTTGTAACATTCTTTATTTTAAAGTCTATTTTATCTGATATGAGTATTGCTACTCCAGCTTTCTTTTGATTTCCATTTGCATGGAATATCTTTTTGCATCCACTCGCTTTCTGTCTGTATGTTTCCCTAGGTCTGAAGTGGGTATCTTGTAGACAGCATATATATGGGTCTTGTTTTTGTATCCATTCAACCAGTCAATGGCTTTTTTGTGGGAGCATTTAATCCATTTACATTTAAGGTATTTATCGATATGTATGTTCCTATTACCATTTTCTTAATTGTTTTGGGTTTGTTATTGTAGGTCTTTTCCTTCTCTTGTGTTTCCTGCCTAGAGAAGTTCCTTTAGCATTTGTTGTAAAGTGGTTTGGTGGTGCTGAATTCTCTTAGCTTTTACTTGTCTCTAAAGGTTTTCAATTCTCCGTTGAATCTGAATGAGATCCTTGCTCTGTAGAGTAATCCTGGTTGTAGGTTTTTCCCTTTCATCACTTTAAGTATGTCTTGCCATCCCCATGTGGCTTGCAGATTTTCTGATGAAAGATCAGCTGTTAACAGTATGGGGATTCCCTTGTATGTTATTTGTTGTTTTTCCCTTTCTGCTTTTAATATTTTTTCTTTGTATTTAATTTTTGATAGTTTCATTAATGTGTGTCTTGGCGTGGTTCTCCTTAGATTTATCCCGTATGGGACTTTCTGTGCTTCCGGGACTTGACTGACCATTTCCTTTCCCATATTAGGGAAGTTTTCAACTATAATCTCTTCAAATATTTTCTCAGTCCCTTTCTTTTTTCTTCTTCTTCTGGGACCCCTATAATTCGAATGTTGGTGTGTTTAATGTTGTCTTAGAGGTCTCTGAGACTGTCCTCAATTCTTTTCATTCTTTTTTCTCTATTCTGCTCTGCAGTAGCTATTTCCACTATTTTGTCTTTTAGGTCACTTATCCGTTCTTCTTCCTCAGTTATTCTGCTATTGATTCCTTCCTGAGAACTTTTAATTTCATTTATTGTGTTGTTCATCATTGTTTGTTTGCACTTTAGCTCTTCTATGTCCTTGTTAAACGCTTCTTGTATTTTCTCCATTCTATTTCCAAGATTTTGGATCATCTTTACTATCATTACTCTGAATTCTTTTTCAGGTAGACTGCCTGTTTCCTCTTCATTTGTTTGTTCTGATGGGTTTTTATCTTGCTCCTTGATCTGCTGTGTGTTTCTCTGTCTTCTCATTTTGCTTAACTTAGTGTGTTTTGGGTCTCCTTTTCACAGGCTGCAGGTTCGTTGTTCCCATTGTTTTTGGTGTCTGTCCCCAGTGGCTAAGGTTGGTTCAGTGGGTTGTGTAGGCTTCCTGGTGGAGGGGACTGGTGCCTGTGTTCTAGTGAATGAGGCTGGATCTTGTCTTTCTGGTGGGCAGGACCGCGTCTGCTGGTGTGGTTTGGGGTGTCTGTGATCTTATTATGAATTTAAGCTGCCTCTCTGCTAATGAGTGGGGTTGTGTTCCTGTCTTGCTAGTTGTTTGGCATAGGGTGTCCAGCACTGTAGCTTTCTGGTCGTTGAGTGGAGCTGGGTCTTAGTGTTGAGATGGAGATCTCTGGGAGAGTTTTCACCATTTGATATTACATGGAGCTGGGAGGTCTCTGGTGGACCAATGTCCTGAACTTGGCTCTCCCACCTCAGAGGCACAGGTCTCACACCCAACCGGAGCACCAAGACTCTGTCAGCCACATGGCTCAGAAGAAAAGGGAGAAGAAAAGAAAGAGAGAGAGAGGAAGGAAGGAAGGAAGGGAGGGCGGGAGGGAGGGAGGGAGGGAGGAAAAGAAAGAAAGAATAAAGAGAAATAAAGTTATTAAAATAAAAAATTTTTTAAATTATTAAAAATTAAAAAAATAAAAAGTAATAAAAAAAGGAAGAAAGAAAGAAAGAAGAGAGCAACCAAACCAATAAACAAATCCACCAATGATAACAAGCGCTAAAATCTATACTTAAAAAAAAAAGGAAAGGCAGACCCCTAGGAGAAATGGTAAAAGCAAAGCTAGACTGTCAAAATCAAAGAAGCATACACATACACACTCACAAAAAGAGAAAAAGGAAAAAAGTATATATATATTAACAAAAAAAGGAAGAGAGCAACCAAATCAGTAAACAAATCTACCAATGATAATAAACTAAGATAAACATAAAACCAGAAACCAGTCAGGCGCATACAGCAAACCCCATGTCTACAGTTGCTCCCAAGTCTACTGCCTCAATTTTGGGATGATTCGTTGTCTATTCAGGTATTCCATGCACGGTACATCAAGTTGATTGTGGAGATTTAATCTGCTGCTCCTGAGGCTGCTGGGAGAGATTTCCCTTTCTTTTCTTTGTTGGCACAGGTCCCGGGATTCAGCTTTGGATTTGGCCCCGCCTCTGCGTGTAGGTCGCCTGAGGGCGTCTGTTCTTTGCTCAGACAGGACAGGGTTAAAGGAGCAGCTGCTTCGGGGGCTCGGGCTCACTCAGGCCGGGGGAAGGGAGGGGTACGGAGGAGGCGGGGCGAGCCTGCGGCGGCAGAGGCGTAGTGACGTTGCAGGAGCCCGAGGCGCGCCTTGCGTTCTCCCGGGGAAGTCGTCCCCGGATGACGGGACCCTGGCAGTGGCGGGCTGCACAGGCTCCCGGGAGGGGCGGTGTGGCGAGTGACCCGTGCTCGCACACAGGCTTCTTGGTGGCGGCAGCAGCAGCCTTCACGTCCCATGCTCGTCTCTGGGGTCCGCGCTGATAGCCGCGGCTCATGCCCTTCTCTGGAGCTCCTTTAAGCGGCGCTCTGAATCCCCTCTCCTCGCGCACCAGGAAACAAAGAGGTAAGAAAAAGTCTCTTGCCTCTTCGGCAGTTCCAGACTTTTCGCGGAGTCCCTCCCGGCTAGCTGTGGCGCACTAACCCCTTCAGGCTGTGTTCACGCCGCCAACCCCCGTCCTCTCCTGGGATTTGACTGAAGCCCGAGCCTCAGCTCCCAGCCCCGCCCGCCCCGGCGGGTGAGCAGACAAGCCTCTCGGCCTGGTGAGTGCTGCTCGGCGCCAAGCCTCTATGCGGGAATCTCTCCACTTTGCCCTCCGCACCCTGTTGCTGCGCTCTCCTCCGTGGCTCCGAAGCTTCCCCACCTCGGCTACCTGCAGTCTCCGCCCGCGAAGGCGCTTCCTAGTGTGTGGAAACTTTTCCTCCTTCACGGCTCCCTCCCCGAGGTACAGGTCCCATCCCTGTTCTTTTGTCTGTGTTTCTTCTTTTTTCTTTTTCCCTACCCAGGTACGTGGGGAGTTTCTTTCCTTTTGGGGGGTCTGAGGTCTTCTGCCAGTGTTCAGTAGGTGTTCTGTAGGAGTTGTTCCACATGTAGATGTATTTCTGATGTATTTGTGGGGAGGAAGGTGATCTCCACGTCTTACTCCTCTGCCATCTTGAAGGTCTCCTTAACCATTTTTTTTCCACATGAGTTTTAAACACATGCCTATGTATAATAAGCTACAAGGAGTGACAAATATTTGTTTTGTATGAAAAACAAAAACAAATCCTAACTGAAGTTTTCAGAGGAATAACCTAGGTTAATTAGGTGAATGTTTTAGCCTCCCTCCCCAAACCCTTCCACTAAGGCCCGCTGAACATTGCTTTTGTCAGTCTCTCTGCTGCTGCCACCACTAACAGGCATAAATGTGATGTCCTGAACAGTAGAGTGTAATTAACAGTGTTCAAGGTGATGATATTTAAAGAACTGAACATGCAAATTTAAAAGATATTAAAATAGTGTCAGTATTAATAATTGTGGTTATAATAGGGAGAATGGTGAATTTTAATTTTGCATGTGATGAAATAATTAAAAATAAATATAGTGTGAGACTTTAAGACAATAAGCTGACATTTAACTGAGAGGAAGTTTATTATAGAAAACAGTTTGCTGACCTAGAAAAATGTATCCACTTCTGTGGAATCAGTCACATTATGCCTTAACATTTGGAGAGTTAGATCCTTAAGTTTTACTTCAGGTATGGAACTCTAACAATTAAAACACTGCTCAACATATGATGTACAATTTTAGTATTTTATTAGATTTTTTTTCTCTATTATATAGTATGCTAAAATATTCTGAGATTAAATATGCAAGTTTTTAGATTTCTCACTTTTCATCATTAACAACAATACAACTGTCATAATTTTATTCGGAAAAGCAAAGCATTAAAGGTCTCTGATTCCTTGAAAAAATGCCCTCAAAGCTAATAATGGCATTAAAAGTTATGACACAGATTGCCACTTATTAAAGAAGATGAGTTGCAAATATATATAAGTAATAATCTGAAGTGCCTTTCACTGCTCTTTCATTATTGAATTAGTTAACTCATCTGAAAATTACTATTTAAGGAGTACTCATTCACTTCCTATACCAGGGAATGGTAACAAATATTTTGTGAGTGCCTCCTATGCCCAGTCACTCTACTAGATGCTTTTTGTAAACATCTCATTCTAGTCATTTAGTCTCATGATAATTTCACAAAGTAATTGTCACTGTCTTTATTTTAAAGTTGAAAAAGAACTAGAACTGAAGCTGTCTGATTCATCCTTGCTAAAATTCCTAGCCAAATCCTTATTTTATAAGTATTCAAGAAATATTGAATAAATATGCTGAGTACATTATACATTTCTTAAGGATTATATCTTCAATGTGTTTACAGTCTTAAATGATTGGAAAAATAAGAACACTCTAAAATAACTTGATTGGTTGTATTTTTCCTTGGATTGTGGCAATAATAAAGTTCTTATATCAGAGGGCATTAAGTTGGGTATTAGGAAATAAATTTTAAATGGTCATAGGTTTTTTTTCTTCATGTGCTGTTGCTGTATTTTCAAATTTGAAGTTTACATTGATGGTTAAGTGAGCTCTCTTATAATTTAATTTTCTGTGGTGCTCATCCTAAATTTGTAGACCAGAGTATTCTCCTTCAGATCAAGCGATTTTTACAATTTTACATATGTTAAATTGAAAAGAACCTCAGGTAGATTACTATTTTTTTTTCTGCTGGGGTGATTTATAACCAGTATGGGGTTACAGACCCAAATCCTACAAAACTATTTCCTCTAAGTAACTCTTCTAAGGTAATTCCCCCAGTATGCCTACAAATTGCAATTTACTTTGTCTACCAAAATTATGGTGCTCTAAGTTGGCCAAATTATAGAGCTATAATTCCGTTGAATATTGCTTCAAAGCATTTCATCAACTTGACCCTCAAGGAAATGCATGCCCGATTTTTATGACTCAGTATCCTACATGGAGAACTGGCAGGAATTTGGCTCACAGCTTTATTTGTACTCATCATTGCAGCCTTTATTCTCTTGTATTGAGGTGGGAAAAAGTTAAGGGCAAGATATTTTATCAATATATATTGATCACCCTTTGATACCTTACACTGAAGATGTCTAGCGGGTCAAACTATATGACTTCAAAATACCTTCTGGTCTTTTCATGCTCTTTCAGAGTCTTTTATGGAAATATCATTTGGAGAATGAATGTAGGTAGGGATGAGATGTTTGACTGAGAAAATGCTAACTCTAAATGTTATAAACAAAACTTATTTCCTCAGACTATTTATTTATAACTAGTGCCTAAAATATGATATAGTTTTAGATTTTCAGGACTCTTGTTCTTTTCTGTAATGACTGGAAGAATGAATGAAGGAGAAAAGAAAATTTCTCTGGTATGCTTTAGAACTCTTTTATTTATGAGAAAAATCGTGGATATAATGTAATTTGGCTAGTAAAATCCAGAAAGAGGAGTTCCATATGAATTCAGATTCAGTTAACATTCAGTGCTTATGATTTGCCAGAGAGTATGCTTATGTTTTCTCAACTATTGTCTTTTATGTCAAAATCAACAACAAAGTATTTTTATTAAGCAACTCTCATCTGAACCCATTCATCTCTGTATCCATTATTCTGTTGGAATTGTGGATGATTTTCTTTAGAGTGGTGGGTAGGATAGATAGAAAAAACAGGAACTGCTTTCTCAAAAATTCAGAGCAAAGTTATCTCTTCCTTGGTTATGATGCATGGTTTGGGGACTTCAATCTATTATTTATTTGAATATTTGAGAACAAGTAAAGCAACTGGTCAAAAATCTTAACCAACCTTTGACTACTCCTTTAGAACATTTTGATTCAAAGTGTGGTTTGGGGCCTGTTTTGGGGCAAGGAGATAAATTAAGTCTTTTTATTTTCAAAGGAAAATAATAACTGTCTCATATCACCGGCTATTAAAACAACTATGTAAAATTCCTGTATTTTAGACAAACTTCAATATCATATTATGTATGTGATAGCAAAATATCCCAAAGAAATGTTATGTGAAAGAAGCAGTCCCAGAAACTTACTAAGCATTTATTTCCTTCAATTCTCTAAGCTCTTCACTTAGATAAATGATCAGAAAGATACAAACTTGGGCTATATTACTTAAATCCTTCATGGAGGGCCTTTTAGATAGCAATTTAACATTGTCTTCTTAGTGGACTTAGGAAAAGGCTACATGGTAACTATTTCTGCATGTTTCTTATAACTTGCACTGAATAGATTTTATTATGTAATTCAAAGTATTATTATGATATATTTGTAAACTCCCTCTTGCGTCTTCCTCCCACCCTCCCTATGCCACCCCTCTAGGTGGTCACAAAGCACTGAGCTGATCTCCCTGTGCCATGCAGCTGCTTCCCACTAGCTATCTATTTAATGTTTGGTAGTGTATATATGTCAGTGCTACTCTCTCACTTCATCCCAGCTTACCCTTCCAGCATGATTTATTTTTCAGTGAACTGTTTCCTTTTTTGCCTGGGATTCTAAGAGCTGTTTGTACTTAGAGAACCTACTCTGCTTTCAGTTGGACTATATGCTCTCCTCATCTTTTCTTTCTTTATCATTAGAATAACAGAGATTTTAGAACTATTTTGGACCTGGAAGGCCATCTAATCTGATGCCTTAGTTAGCAAAAGGAGAAACTGAGGCTTTGGAAGATTAAGTGACTGAGCCAAGAACGTATAGGTTAAGTGACAGAACTCAGGTTGGAATGTAGGCCTTTTGTCTACATTCAAGTTTTATATGCATTTTATTGTCAAGTCTGTTCTCTTATTCACTTTAATGATTTAATGATATTTAGATTTTTCATCTTAAAATATCTCAAATGGATTTTGGAAGTATATCAGGACTAACAAAATGTGGAAACCAAAATATATTTTAGTCAATTGAAAATGCCACCCAGAAATCTGTACAATTAAACCTTATATCACAGATGACATAAAAAATTATAATTCACTTTTGCTTTATTTAAATCACTCTTTTCTTCCAAGTATCAAATCATAATTGTTGGGTAAGTAAATTTGTAAACAAATATTCATAATTAATTTCCCAAAAGCGATATGAACAAATGCATCTAAACTTTAAGCATTAAATTAGAACGTTAGTAAAAAAAAATGTGGCTGCAGTGACTCTGAGGATATAAATTTATTCAGAGACTGGACTGCTTTTACCAGCCAGGAAAGTTAGTACATGGAGTTTAATAAATATTGAATAAAATAAGGAAGAAATGTGAATTTGATGAAGTTTGCTGGCAATTAGAGCAATTTATTTCACTATTAACATGACAAGCTCTAAATGGAAATCAGTTACGGATGAAAATGCAATTTTATTGCCTGGTATTCCCAGTGTCGTATAATTAAATAAAGAAATGGGCTGGAGGGGCAAGGGGTGTCCATGGCTGACAGTTCTGGGAAAACAACCATCCCTCATGCACGAACTTGCTGCCATCACAGCGCTGAGATGGGGAGATGGGGTTTATTTGTGCATTTGTGTATACTCAGGGAAACTTTTATTTATAGAGTTCCTCTCCTATTTGAAATACTGTATCTCAAATGGAAGGAAAACGATAGTCTTGCTAGATTAAAAATACCAAGTACAATTAAACAGTGCATTTTGTGGGGGGAAGCAGATATGAGAGTTTTTACTTCTTGATATGAAAATAAAATAAGAACACATATAACAAATTTTAAACTATTATCTTTTTAAAAGCATTGTATTGGGGTGTTTTGTGTGTGTGTGTGTGTGTGTGTGTGTGTGTGTATGAATGAATAAATGAATATACATTCACAACTTAAATAGCTGTTTATATATAAGCAGCCAAGGTAAATATTTCATGTTTGGCAAATGTACTTAAATATCAGTCGGTCCAACTGAAGTATTTTAGGATGTCTAAAGACGATACAGGCTGTTAAAATATATATATATTTCAGGAAACCATTTTGATTTTTGAATATGTGTCTTTAAAATTCATTAAGTATATGTCTTGAGTTAACAGATATATTTCTCTTGTTGTTCAGGGACATCATTAGGAACATAATATATAATTATGTAAATAATTAAGTTCCTCATGTTTTATTTTTATTTAGTTTCAAAATTTATTTTTGTCACGTGTTGGTATATAGTTATTGTGGGAATATTTTAATGAATAAACTCAGCAAATTAAGTCATAATATTTTATATTTAAATTTTTACTATCATGAAGCACATTGAAATGTTTTCAAAATAATAAAGGGTCATTGTTTTTTTGCTTAGGTTGGTCTCATCATAACTTCTCTTGCCAGGAAAAGTGCGTGGCTATATTATGAATGTGAAGAGTAATGCCAACCATATTTTAGGTGGTATAAAAGGAACCAAAAAACTCTGCAGTGCATTTGTCTGTATAATTTTGGCCAATTAAATCTTATTGATTGTTATAAGAATATTAATGAAAAGTAGATAAAAAGCATGAAAAGTATTAAATGAGATGATTTATAAAGAATTTGACAATGTATATTGCTCAGAGTAGGCATTCTCTAAATAGCATATGTTAATACTGATACTAGGAGACAAATTAGTTTTTTTAAATTATTTTTGGTACAGGCTCTCCAAAAAGAGTAATGCCTTAGGAAATTGGGTTTGTTCTATTAAGTGTATCAAATTAAAAAGCCTTAGTTGTTACTTTATCTAATTTCAAAAGGAAAAGTGAATAGATTAGCCATTATAAAATAATTAAACTTGTTAATTTGGCATTCATAAGTTGGACATTCATAAATTTGAATATATATGTTTTTATATGAAGAAAACATTTTAAATGCCTTATTAATGTTTTAATGTTAAATTTATGTTTCTTTTTATTGCCTTAATTATGTATATATGTATATTATATACATACATGCATTCATTATACATACACGCATACATGCTGACATATACACACGACATAAAATGAAGTAACATAATTTGGAATTTTTTATAGGTTCTGATATTTCTCTGATTACATAAAATTAAGAGTTCATCAGATTGCTTATCTTTCATTGTAGGCGCTAATGATCTTAACATATAAACTATTATCGTGATTTCTTCTGTATTGAAGATGTTCTAAAGAACCTTGGCTTTTCTAGTTAGTAAGAGAGCTCAGATTCTTGAGTAGTGAATCTGGAAATCTTACAATATGTAAAATGGCCATGTGAATTTTGCTTCAACCCTCTACTACTGTGGCATCATTAGTTCAAGGGAGGATTCTGGTCCAGTTCTGATTTATGTCTAGTATAAAGAACCAAAAGTTTATTGATGTTTTATCAACAATTTGGCACATCTTGTGCACTTTCTGTGGGGCTGGCTTGGAATATATTTGGACACCTAGATTGAATGGTGGAAATATGTCTCTGGATATTCTGGATGTCTTTAGATCAAAGTGAGCACTCTGTGCCCGACCAGCCCAGACGTGGATGTAACTTTTCCAGATACATACTGACTTTAGTGAGTGGAAGAACTTTTCCAGGGTATCCAACAAAGGAAATTCAAATTTTTTCTGTTGCTGGTTTATTAGAAAATTTTTTTCAAAATTCAGGAATAGTTCAGAATGGCAGCGGGAATTGGGAGAGAATGAGTTTTACTGACTTTACATGATTGACTCTAAAGCTAAAATGTAAATTGCCAAACAACCCTCCCCCCACCAATTGTACAGAAAACTTCAATGATTTCCCCTTCCAGACCCTTCCCTTTTCAAAAATGTTTATTGTGCATGTTCTTTGTGTCTGTATTGTGTTATGTGCTGGGAATATAATAAATAAAATGAATCTCTACCATCAAGAAACTTAAAATCTAAAGTGGAAATAAATACATGGGAGCAAACAAATGCAATAACACAGAATAAGTATTATGCTAGACATTTTTAGGGGTCCCTACTTAGGTCCCTACTTAGGTACAATGAAGGAATGGTCAGTATTCTCTGGGTTTAGGTTTCCAGGAGGGATTCGTGGAGTATGTATATTTAAAATGAGACTTGAAATGTCAGTAGATTTAATGCCGAAAGAGCTTTTCCAGTACGACAGTTAAGGCCATGGATGTTTGAAATAACATGGTCATTTTCAGGAACTGAAAATGGTTCATTAATGCTGGAGTATGCAGGACACTGGGCTTTGGCCTACTTTCTAAAGAGAAATGAGGCTGAGAATGAGCCCTAGGGAGGAATATGCCCATTTCTCTCACTGAAGGCTGAGTGGATGGAGCTAAGAAATATAGGAGGAGAAACCAGCTTAAGGAGAAAAAATAGTGATTCAATTTTGGATATATAGTTCCAGTTGCCTTTAGAACATAAGGTGGAGGTACTATGTAATCATGTCTAGAGATCAGAGGAAGTGTTGAGGCTGAAAATATAGATTTTATTATCATCACCTTATGGATGGAATGATGGAAATCTGGGAATCAGCAAGAATACCCTGGAAGAATGGAAAATAATTTCAAGGACAGAATTCTGGGGCCTCAACATTTGCAAGGTAAGCAGATTGAAAAGCTGTCTGGAAAGAAGGCCAAGAAAGCACAATTGGAGTTATAGGATTTTGTCAAAAATATTCAAGGGTAGAGTGATTATGAAGGAAAGAACTGAAGAATACACATATATTGGCTTTGGAAGCAGTTGATGTCCTTTGCAAGATAAGATTCAGTGGCATGAGAGGGCAGGGAGAGGGGCAGCAGAGATCGTGTATAGATTATTCTATTAAGATTGCCTATGAAAGAAGGATATGGAAACTGAGTGTTCCCTTGAGGGGGATTTTGTATTGAGCAAGTTGGTTTTGTTTTTTTCATTTCTACTGGAAAAAAAAAGGATCTAAGGATGCAGGACGTATAACTAGAAGAAAAGGTTTGAAAACTTTGGAGAGAGAGGGTAAACTCATGGTGCAACATATTTTTGATCCTGAAAGGGATGAGAGGGGATGGGTAAAAAAATGTAAGAGGAAAAATTAGCTTTGAGCTGGAAAAAGTTCCCTTTTCACTGTGACTTGGGAAAGAAGGGTGAGTACAGGCATTAAACACTGATGGAGTTATAACCTAGTGGCTTTTGTTTCTTCAATAAAGGAGGCTGCCAAGGTCATGTGTTGAGAGAGAAAAATGACAAAGTTGAAGGAAGTTTGTGGAACGTGAAGAAATGTGGATATAGCTCTGTGGAGATTGAGAAGGATGGCTTACCAGGCTACATGTAGTGTAAACAGCACCACTGAGCTAAATATTGCTGAGGAATAGAACTGCGTGTGTCTGAACTGCAAAGTTGCTGGTGTGTATTTCATGGAAGGATGGTTAGGGTTTAAAGGAATAGATTCAGGGTTGGTTGCCTAGCATTTAAGTAGAGGCTTGGAATTCTTAAAAATAGATAAGGCTTATATTTCTTAGTCATTCCCTCCTTCCTCAATCCCAGACAATACTTTAGTATTCATTAATTTTAAGAACTTTCCTGGGGAAGTTCTCTTAAAGTTTAGTCTTCATGTTCTCTACCTTGTCATACCTCTCTCAGGACATTAACACCATATTCTAGCAATGTCTACAGGTTTTAGGCACTACTCAGCCAGAATCTTTTATAAAGGAATTTTATATGGTGCCTGTATGTATATTTCCCATTTATATTTTCCTGTTTTTTATTTTATTTTATGTTTTTAGTTAATACCACATATACACATCCTACTAAGCTATGTTAAATGAGTACCCACTGCTATTAATGTTTAATTTGCACAAACTTTTCATTCACTCTCTTTTGTTTTTGGACACATTTTTCTTTAAGGCTACCTGTTTCTGATAAGTTGTTCTAGTTCCTCTCCTCGGGAACCTTTCATTTTTACCATCTTCAAATTTTTTCTCTCTAATCATTGTACTTTCTGACATCTTTTTCTGTCACTCTACTGAATATTTTGAGTTCATACTAGATAGGAAATTCTTGACTTTCTAAACATCCTCGAATTTTTATTCTGTTGGAAGTATCTTTGGCCAAGTCACATTCTCAGTAACAATAGTGCTGGTACCTGTGTGGTTTGAAATCTCCATTTCTGATATCACTTATCAAGTCTCCGTAGAGACCAAAGTATAAATATAAAAACAAGAAAGGCAAGTAATATATTTTCTATTGTTTATATTAGGAAATTAGGAAAGTTCTTTATTTTAGAATCATTTTGTGTACTTGATTTCCTCCTATTTCAACAGATTGTTCTTCTCTGCACTTCTACCCTAAATTAAATATTTGTAAGGCTAGCTTACTGACTCAGGGAAAACATGGCTTCCTGAAACAAGAACATGGCTAGTAGCAAAGGCTGGCTCTGATTTCAAGCATTTGTCCTTATATTAAAGCTACTAAGTTTACTTTTCAGTTACTGATCAATAATAATTGCTTTGAGCTCATCAAAACTAATGGTACTTTGGGAAATGTAGTCGCAAATTAAAAATATGGTGGCCTAACTATGAAGTCTATTACAAATTTAAACTGGAATTCTAAGATATATTTAAAATTCAGGAAGATCTCCATGAGACTTGTTTCCTTTACAACCATCAGGGCTTAAGCAATATTAAACATGTGCTAGGTAAATAGAGCCTGTCCGCAGGACTTACAAAAATCAAATGTCAATTGGACAGAGTTTCTCCCAATTTGTGAACTGAAGCCTGGTTGAAAGGAAAAAAATTCTTTATAGCTGTAGATAAAGAACCATTACTATACTTACATGATCAAGCAGAGGGTACAATCAAGTATAAATAATTGGAGTGTTTTGTCAAAGAAGAGAAATAGGGAGAAATCCTGACCATCTCTCCTGTCTGAAGCCCTACATAAACATATACAATTGTTTTTGTACATGAATGGAGATAATAGCTTCAAAATCAAGGGAGAGGATTCATTTAAGTGGAAATAAAATAAAATAACATATTCACATACTCATATCTGTTTTCTTAACAATAACAATAAGTGCCATCTTTAAAAAGATCCCACTAATTACTAAGGCAAAGCTAAAATATTTATTCATGTTTTATAGGGGGTCATAATGTTTTATCCTTTTGGAAATTCACAAGAGCCATTCATCTCTTTCTTCAATTACACAAATTATTTGACTTTTGAGATACTACTTACCTAATAAAAATAGAGAAGGTGATTGCTTAGAAAATCTGGAAACTCATATTTTGCTAATCCTTTATTGTACTGCAATTATATGGGGTAATAAAATGGAATCTAATTCACCCTTTATTTTGATGGCTAATAAATTCAAACATGTGGAGTCGTGGAATAAAAGCCGTTATGTTGCAACTTTGATTTGTTTGTACTGAATAGAGTTAAAGTAAGGATTCTGAAGAGGGAAGATTTTGTACAAATAGTTTACATCTATTTAAAGACAAGTATATTATTTAAATATTTGTGTTAAATATATTATCTTCTTGTCAGCATATATTTAATCGCTCCACAGTAAGGTAAAAAGAACTGGTGGCTCTTCTATTTCCTGTATGCCAGGTGATTTATATATTATATCCCTTGAAGTAGGTGGTGGTGCCCTCCTATTACAAATGGGGAAACTGAGGTTCACAGCATATGTAATTTGCCCAAAATCACATGTCCTCCATGTGGTGGAATCAGCCTGTCCAAATTCAAATCAGGTGCTTCTTCAACTGCCCTACATTAGCTAATGGTGATAATGAGAGGATTATCAAAAGCAGCAAGGCACAATTCTGCTCTAATGTGTCTACTCTCTTCTCATATCCCTGGTGACAGAGGATAGAGAAATAGTATCCTTGCTGAGAACATTACATTTTCTTAAAGTCTTACATTTTATCTTAAAAGTTGTGTGTGGCTTTTTAATTTTATGTGTTTATATAAAGCAAACAGGATGTAATATAATTTACCAAACCTCAAAATCATGTTTACCCTGTGATTTCAAATACCTCCTGGCCCACAATATCCATATTTGTAAAACAACGAATTAGGACAACATGTAGTATTAGGAGTTTTGAGGGAAGTTTTACAGGGGGACCCATTAATATTATTGTCTGTGGAATTGGTAATGCCTGGAGTTGTGTGGTACATAACCCCTGAATCCATGTTAATTATCCCTGAGTATGTAAGAATTTTTATTACAAAAGTTACTGGCAGGAGTTCTAAATTAGTTATGTTTACTGAGGTATACCCAACATCTAGCATGATGCCTGATCAAAATGAATGTTTAATTAATATTAGTTGTATGAATGAACCATTTCTGAGGCACATAATATAGTACAGACTAAGAAGTTTGTGAGATATATTACATATATTACATATCTCACAAACATTTGTTTAGCATAACTTTAAAAACATTTATCACATTTCTTTAGATGGAATATATTGGTCTCTGACTGATCTTTAATCAGTTCATCTTAGTTTTTAGTCACTATAAAACAGTTTTCTAGAGCAATGTCTCTTAACCTTTTTTTGTGTGTGTAGACTGGGATACTTTATAAATCTGATCAAAGCTTTGGTCATTCTTACAAGAAAAATGCAGATATACTCATATCATTTTCAATCAATTTCATGAAGTTTCTGGTTAAAAAACAAAAGACAAGCAAACACTATATAACAGCATAAATGTTTTATTTAAATGTCTTATTTATATTAGACTGCTTACATTGCTTTTATGAAATTATTAAGTGAAATTGAGAGTGTTTTAAAATGTTAAAACCAAGAGCATGTGAATATGGGTCACGCACAAAAAAGTGAAACAAAGCATAACATGCAAGTAGATATTCTCAGGAGACCTGTTCAGCAGAAGGGCACAGTGTTAGATGTAATTTGTTTATCGACAATTTCTGACAATGGTGCAATGAACCAGCAAACACCACAAAAGTAATGAATCTTTTCCTTTTTAAGTAATTATATTTGAACAGTTCAAATTAACCTGTGGTTTGAGGCTACTGCTTGGGTGAACTAATTCGCTGATGTAATGACTTTTCTCATTTTTGCTCCAGTGATTTAGGTAAGAAAGGAGGAGAAATGAAAATATGAGGCCATAAGTTTATACCTTAGTGAAAAATTAAACCTGCTGTTTTCTGCAAGTCACATTTGGAGACTATCTTCGACTGATCTAGTGTAGGACACGGTAGTTAAAATGTCAAACTAAAAAGAAATGGAATTTCTGCCATGCTATGTGGCAGCACTATGAATAAAATGAGCTGAATTGAAAAAGACAGATAGTTTGCGAAAATTTTTATAAAGATTCAGCAACCTTTTCAAACAACATAACACTGTTCTGTTGGCTATCACTGCTCATTAGTGCTTGAAATCTAAGTTTTTGGGAGCCTGCTGCTTATCCTGATGCTTAGGACGACGGTGATACCATTGCTGACGTTATTGGGCTATTATTTTTAAATAATGCTATATCATTGCCTCTGTGTCCCTGACATTATTGTACCTAGATATTCAGTAATGAGACTCAAAGTAAAATCTCAGGGGAGGTTAGGCAAGATTTAACAGCACCTAGGACAGTTCCTTGCAAATGGTTGGCACTCAGTAAATATTAGTGGAGAGAATAAGTGACCTAAGAATGTATAAAGTAGATCCTCCATATCCGTGGGTTTTGCATCCATGGGTTCAGCTTTGATTGGCAGTAGTTTGAATCTTTGGATGCGAAAACCACAGATATGGAAGACTGACTGCATTCATTGGACTAAGCCATTTTATATAAGGGAATTGAGTATCTGCAGGTTTTGGTATGTGTCGGGGAGCTCCTGAAACCAATCCCCAGTGGATCTTGAAGGGTGCATTATTACACGTTTTCTAAAACAATGAAGAATATTTTGTACACTATTTTTTCATATCATATTTTTGTAAGCAACTTAGACTTTTCCCATAAATTCTGTATCTTAACATTGAGAAGATAGCCATTTGCACTCTTCAAAGAGACTGGCTAGCATTAATGCCAATATTAGGATTTCATTGTCCATAAATGATTCTGAAATTTATGGCAAAAATAATTGATGTCATTGTGAACTCTATTGGGCTGCCTTTTTTTGTAATAGTGAAGCAGGGTAGCAGAGTGGTTTGACTTGTTAGGGTTATTTGCTTCATTATTAGGTATGTATGATCTGGGAAATGTTAATTTTGTGTTACTTCCTGGATTTGTAAAATGGGATCAATAATTATAATAGCTATCTCACAGATTGCTATGAGGATTAAATGAGATAATCTATGTAAAGCCTTTACATTTTACTCAAGTGTGGTTGGCACTTAGAAAACTGAGCTCAAAATAAATGTTACCTATTATTAGGATAATTATTATTATCATGTGGAGAAAAGCATTTCACAATGAAAGGGGAAGTTGCTACAGAATGAATAAAGACTAATATATGTCATTTCTAGAATGAAGAAAATGACATATACTCTTTAAAAGCAATCATTTAGGACTTGGCATCCCAATTTCTAAAACTTCCTTAAGCATTGGTTGATCTGACATTTACTATATCCATTAGGTGCTTCTCACATAATTTCTATCTCAATAGAAACATCATTTTGCTATGTGTCTGATTTGCTGTACGTTGTGAAGGTAGCTGTGCAAAAGAGCGTGTTCTTTGATCCTTTATTGAAGCTTTTAGTAACTGTCTTATGTATTGAAAGGTTTCAGTGAGGATCATGAGCAAGATTAAGGATGGTAGAGTCCTAGACATAGGAGGGAGTGAGTTCCCAGGGTAAACAGGAGAGAAGAACCGTTGTTTTACCTACATAGAGGTTCTTTAAAGGACCTTGTAGACTTGGCAGGGGCTGAGGAGGTTATGATGGTTTCTTAAAGGAAACCTACTCTCAAGTTTCTCTTTCTACAAAGAAAACTATTTTATCATAAATATAGAATATGGGTTTCTAATTTGTGACAGGAAAGGTAGAGTATAGCAAATTTTCAGGGGTTTTTTTGAATTTTATTCTATTTTTTTATACAGCAGGTTCTTATTAGTTATCCATTTTATACATATTAGTGTATATATGTCAATCCCAATCTCCCATTTCATCACACCACCACCTCCCACCCCCCTGCCACTTTCTCCCCTTGGTGTCCATATGTTTGTGCTCTACATCTGTGTCTCAATTTCTGCCCTGCAAACCGGTTCATCTGTACCATTTTTCTAGGTTCCACATATATGCGTTAATATATGATATTTGTTTTTCTCTTTCTGACTTAGTTCACTCTGTATGACAGTCTCTAAATCCATCCACATCTCTGCAAATGACCTAATTTCGTTCCTTTTTATGGCTGAGTAATATTCCATTGTATATATGTACCACATCTTCTTTATGCATTCGTCTGTCGATGGGCATTTAGGTTGCTTCCATGACCTGGCTATTGTAAATAGTACTGCAATGAACATTGGGGTGCATGTGTCTTTTTGAATTATGGTTTTCTCTGGGTATATGCCCAGTAGTGGGATTGCTGGGTCATATGATAATTCTATTTTTAGTTTCTTAAGGAAGCTCCATACTGTTCTCCATAGTGACTATATCAATTTACATTCCCACCAGCAGTGCAAAGGGGTTCCCTTTTCTCCACACCCTCTCCAGCATTTCTTGTTTGTAGATTTTCTGATGATGCCCATTCTAACTGGTGTGAGGTGATACCTCATTGTAGTTTTGATTTGCATTTCTCTAACAATTAGTGATGTTGAGCAGCTTTTCATGTGCTTCTTGGCCATCTGTAGGTCTTCTTTGGAGGAATGTGTATTTAGGTCTTCTGCCCATTTTTTGATTGGATTGTTTGTTTTTTTAATATTGAGCTGCATGAGCTGTTTATATATTTTGGAGATTAATCGTTTGTCCGTTGATTCGTTTGCAAATATTTTCTCCCATTCAGAGGGTTGTCTTTTCGTCTTGTTTGTAGTTTCCTTTGCTTGCAAAAGCTTTGAAGTTTCATTAGGTCCCATTTGTTTATTTTTGTTTTTATTTCCATTACTCTAGGAGGTGGATCAAAAAAGATCTTGCTGTGATTTATGTCAAAGTGTGTTCTTCCTATGTTTTCCTCTAAGAGTTTTATAGTGTCCAGTCTTACATTTAGGTCTCTAATCCATTTTGAGTTTATTTTTGTATATGGTGTTAGGGAGTGTTCTAGTTTCATTCTTTTACATGTAGCTGTCCAGTTTTCCCAGCACCACTTATTGAAGAGACTGTCTTTTCTCCATTGTATATTCTTGCCTCTTTGTCATAGATTAGTTGACCATAGGTGCGTGGGTTTATCTCTGGGCTTTCTATCCTGTTCCATTGATCTATATTTCTGTTTTTGTGCCAGTACCATATTGTCTTGATTACTGTAGCTTTGTAGTATAGTCTGAAGTCAGAAAGTCTGATTCCTCCAGCTCCGTTTTTTTCCCTCATGATTGCTTTGGCTCTTCGGGGTCTTTTGTGTCTCCATACAAATTTGAAGATTTTATGTTCTAGTTCTGTGAAAAATGCCATTGGTAGTTTGATGGGAATTGCATTGAATCTGTAGATTGCTTTGGGTAGTATGGTCATTTTCACAATGTTGATTCTTCCAATCCAAGAACACGGTATATCTCTCCATCTGTTTGTGTCATCTTTGATTTCTTCCATCGGTGTCTTATAGTTTTCTGAGTACAGGTCTTTAACCTCCTTAGGTAGGTTTATTCCTAGATATTTTATTGTTTTTGTTGCAGTGGTGAATGGGATTGTTTCCTTCATTTCTCCTTCTGATCTTTCGTTGTTAGTGTATAGAAATGCAAGAGATTGCTGTGCATTAATTTTGTATCCTGAAACTTTACCAAATTCATTGATTAGCTGTAGTAGTTTTCTGGTAGCATCTTTAGGATTCTCTATGTATAGTATCATGTTATCTGCAAAGAGTGACAGCTTTATTTCTTCTTTTCCGATTTGGATTCCTTTTCTTTCTTTTTCTCCTGTGGTTGCCCTGGCTAAGACTTCCAAACCTATGTTGAATAACAGCAGCGACAGTTGACATCGTTGTGTTGTTCCTGACCTGAGAGGAAATGCTTTCAGTATTCACCATTGAGAATGATGTTTGCTGTGGGTTTGTCGTATATGGCCTTCATTATGTTGAGGTAGGTTCCCTTTATGCCCACTTTCTGGAGAGTTTTTATCATTAATGCGTGTTGAATTTTGTCAAAAGTTTTTTCTGCATCTATTGAGATGGTCATATCGTTTTTATTCTTCAATTTGTTAATATGGTGTATCACACTGATTGATTTGCGTATACTGACGAATCCTTGCATCCCTGGGATAAATCCCACTTGATCATGGTGTATGATCCTTTTAATGTGTTGTTGGATTCTGTTTGCTAGTATTTTATTGAGGATTTTTGCATTTATATTCATCAGTGATATTGGTCTGTAATTTTCTTTTTTTTGTAGTATCTTTGTCTGGTTTTGGTATCAGGGTGATGGTGGCCTCGAAGAATGAGTTTGGGACTGTTCCTTCCTCTGCAATTTTTTGGGAGAGTTTGAGAAGGATGGGTGTTAGCTCTTCTCTAATGTTTGATAAAATTCACCTGGGAAGACATCTGGTCTTGGACTTTTGTTTGTTGCAATGTTTTTAATTTCAATTTCATTACTTGTGATTGGTCTATTCATACTTTCTATTTCTTCCTTGTTCAGTCTTGGAAGGTTATACCTTTCTAAGAATTTGTCCATTTCTTCCAGGTTGTCCATTTTATTGGCACAGAGTTGCTTGTAGTAGTCTCTTAGGATGCTTTGTATTTCTGCGGTGTCCGTTGTAACTTCTCCTTTTTCATTTCTAATTTTATTGATTTGAGTCCTCTCCCTCTTTTCTTGATGAGTCTGGCTAATGGTTTATCAATTTTGTTTATCTTCTCAAAGAACCAGCTTCTAGTTTTACTTATCTTTGCTATTGTTTTCTTTGTTTCTATTTCATTTATTTTCGCTCTGATCTTTATGATTTCTTTCCTTCTATTAACTTAGGGTTTTGTTTGTTCTTCTTTCTCTAGTTCCGTTAGGTGTAAGGTTCGATTGTTTGAGATTTTTCTTGTTTCTTGAAGTAGGCTTGTGTTGCTGTAGACTTCCCTCTTAGAACTCTTTTTGCTGCATCCCATAGGTTTAGTAGGATTGTGGTATTTTCATTGTCATTTGTCTCTAGGTATTTTTTGATTTGCTCTTTGATTTCTTCAGTGATCTCTTGATTATTTAGTAACGTATTGTTTAGCCTCCACGTGCTTATGTTTTTTACTTATTTTTCCCCTGTAATTTATTTCTAATCTCATAGCGTTGTGGTCAGAAAAGGTGCTTGATATGATTTCAGTTTTCCTAATTTCACCAAGGCTTGATTTGTGACCCAAGATGTGATCTCTCCTGGAGAATGTTCCATGTGCACTTGAGAAGAAAGTGTAATCTGCTGTTTTCAGATGGAATGTCCTATAAATATCAATTAAATCTGTCTGGTCTATTGTGTCATTTAAAGCTTGTCTTTCCCTATTAATTTTCTGCCTGGATGATCTGTCCATTGGTGTAAGTGAGAGGTTAAAGTCCCCCACTGTTGTGTTACTGTCGATTTCCTCTTTCATAGTTGTTAGCATTTGCCTTATTATTGAGGTGCACCTATGTTGGGTGCATATATATTTATAATTGTTATATCTTCTTCTTGGATTGATCCCTTGATTATTATGTAGTGTCCTTCCTTGTCTCTTGTAACATTCTTTATTTTAAAGTCTATTTTCTCTGGTATGAGTATTGCTACTCCAGCTTTCTTCTGATTTCCATTTGCATGGAATATCTTTTTCCGTCCCCTCACTTTCAGTCTGTATGTGTCCCTAGGTCTGAGGTGGGTCTTTTGTAAACAGCATATTTATGGTTCTTGTTTTTGTATCCATTCAGCGAGCCTGTGTCTTTTGGTTGGAGCATTTAACCCATTCACGTTTAAGGTAATTATCTTTATGTATGTTCCTATGACCATTTTCTTAATTGTTATGGGTTTGTTTTTGTAGGTCCTTTTCTTCTTTCGTTTTTCCCACTTAGAGAAGTTCTTTTAGCGTGTGTTGTAGAGCTGGTTTGGTGGTGCTGAATTCTCTTAGCCTTTGCTTGTCTGTAAAGCTTTTGATTTCACCATTGAATCTGAATGAGATCCTTGCTGGGTAGAGTAATCTTGGTTGTAGGTTCTTCCCTTTCATCACTTTAAATATATCATGCCACTCCCTTTTGGCTTGTAGAGTTTCTGCTGAGAAATCAGCTGTTAACCTTATGAGAGTTCCCTTGTATGTTATTTGTCGTTTTTCCCTTGTTGCTTTCAATAATTTTTCTTTGTCTTTAATTTTTGCCAATTTGATTACTATGTGTCTTGGCCTGTTTCTCCTTGGGTTTATCCTGCCTGGGACTCTCTGCACTTCCTGGACTTGGGTGACTGTTTCCTTTTCCATGTTAGGGAAGTTTTCTACTATAATCTCTTCAAATATTTTCTTGCATCCTTTCTCTCTCTCTTCTCCTTGTGGGACCCCTATAATGCGAATGTTGTTGCATTTAATGTTGTCCCAGAGGTCTCTTAGGCTGTCTTCATTTCTTTTCATTCTTTGTTCTTTATTCTGTTCCATGGCAGGGAATTCCACCATTCTGTCTTCCAGGTCACTTATCCATTCTTTTGCCTTAGTTATTCTGCTACTGATTCCTTCTAGTGTAGTTTTCATTTCAGATATTGTATTGTTCATCTCTGTTTGTTTGTTCTTTAATTCTTCTAGGTGTTTGTTTTTTAATTCTTCTAGGTCTTTGTTAAATATTTCTTGCATCTTCTGGATCTTTGCCTCCATTGTTTTTCCGAGGTCCTGGATCATCTTCACTATCATTATTCTGAATTCTTTTTCTGGAAGGTTGACTATCTCCACTTCCTTTAGTTGTTTTTCTGGGGTTTTGTCTTGTTCCTTCATCTGGTACATAGCCCTCTGCCTTTTCATCTTGTCTATCTTTCTGTGAATGTGGTTTTTGTTCCACAGGCTGTAGGATTGTCATTCTTCTTTCTTCTACTGTTTGCCCTCTGTTGGATGAGGCAGGCTATCTATGAGGCTTGTGCAAGTTTCCTACTGGGAGGGACTGGTGTTAGGCAGAGCTGGGTGTTGCTCTGGTGGGTAGGGCTCAGTAAAACTTTAATCTGGTTGTCTTCTATGAGTAGGGCTGGGTTCCCTCCCTGTTGGTTGTTTGGCCTGATGTGACCCAACACTGGAGCCTACGTGGACTCTTTGGTGTGATTAATGGCAGACTCTGTGAGGGCTCATGCCAAGGAGTCCTTCCGAGAACTTCTGCTGCCAGTGTCTTGTCCTCACAGTGAGACACAGCCAACCCCTGCCTCTGCAGGAGACCCTCCAACACTAGCAGGTAGGTCTGGTTCAGTGTCCTGTGGGGTCACTGCTCCTTCCCCTGCGTCCCAGTTTTCACACTACTTTGTGTGTGCCCTCCAAGAGTGGAGTCTCTGTTTCCCCAGTCCTGTCAAAGTCCTGCAATCAAATGCCGCTAGCCTTCAAAGTCTGATTCTCTAGGAATTCCTCCTCCCATTGACAGACCCCAGATTGGGAAGCCTGACTTGGGGGTCAGAACCTTCACTCCAGTGGGTGGACTTCTCTGGTATAAGTGTTCTCCAGTTTGTGAGTCACCCACCCAACAGTTATGGGATTTGATTTTATTGTGATTACACCTCTCCTACCGTGTCATTGTGGCTTCTCCTTTGTCTTTGAATGTGGGGTATCTTTTTTGGTGAGTTCCAGTGTCTTCCTGTTGGTGATTGTTCAGCAGTTAGTTGTGATTCCAGTGCTCTCGCAAGAGGGAGTGAGCGCATGTCCTTCTACTCTGCCATCTTGAACCAATCTAAATTTTCAGTTTTTATCTTCTGAATTAGATTACATAGAAAGATTAGCAAACCTGTGATTTGCCCATATAAAACATTTTGCTCTATGTAGAAAACGATCTTTTTACCAATTTGTAGAGGATATGATTGATCTTCAAGCACAAGAGAAGTGAACATCAATAAAACTGACAGTGTCCTATCTAGAGAGGTCAAAAATTCAAAACTATATCTAGATTCAGGAAGTTAGACCAAATCATCTTTTAATTAAATTCTTTATAAAATGTTCAGTTCCCCAAAGATTCTCCTTTTAAAAATGTTAGTGAGAATGAATTACACTAAAATAATGATACATTTTCCCCAATCATTTACATTTCAAACAAACATCTAATTCAAGCACCAGACTTCACCACTGTTTTCTGTCTTCAAATAAGGATATATTTTTATTTACTTGCTAATTTATTATTTTTTTGTGAATGGGCTGAAAGTACTTTATTTCAAAATTCAAATATTTTCACATTGCATTTACATTGATCTGTTTTTATATAGTATTTTAAGAATGTTTGGTCACAGATATCTTGAAAATAAATAATAGAATTATTTCTAATGATCACTGCATATATATTACATATAAATATATATACCTATATATATTAACATTTACATTTAATTTAAAATTATACTTGAGTGCACATTATATACACCTTCCTTTCATCTCTTTTAAGTTCTTCTGGAAACATTTCCCACTTTATTTGAGATATTACAATATTTAACACATTTATCAAAAAACCATAAATAAAAGGTTATTTTTAAATATCCAGTGATAAATCATGTAATGTTTTGTTTGATATGTCAAGTCTCTTTTATGTCTTTTGTACTCAAGTTTGTCTTTTACAAAATGAAAATATCAGCTTTATCTATATCATTCTTTAACCAAAACATGTATATTTTAAGGTTATAAGATTTGTGACAAAATGAACTATAAATTGTTAGCTGTTAAGAAACAAGCAAAATGGTATCACGCTTCTACTATAGAATGGATTTGTTTTGATCACAAAGGTTTCATTAATGTTTAAAAATGTCATTTCGGGTAGGGATGAAGAAGAGTGAGAAATCAAATCCAACGACAGATTGATTTTTGTTTCAGTAAAATGATTTTGGGGGCACATATGTATCATACACACACATTAATTTTAAGTGAAACCTAAAATAGGTTTATTCAATAATCTAAAGTGTATTATGTATTGCTACCAATTAATTTTAAGGCCACTTCTTATATATAAATGGTGATGCTTACAAATATTTATTTACTCAAGAAACGATAGTAGTCCTAAATTTGTACTCAGATGTGAATAACAGCATATTTGTAGGTTGACTTAAAACTCTGAAATGACGCTTTATCAGAGCTACTGAAGGGAAGAGAATTTAACAAGAGGTATGAGCCAGGAAGAAAATAAATAAGGGATGGTGAGGCAAAGATTAGCAACATTATTAGTGAGTTATTACCACCTTTAGGGCTGACCAGTGCTGTGGGAGTCTAGTGAGAGTTGGAATCACACAGGAGAATATATTTTGAGGGCGCTATAGTTGTTGAGGGATGCAGATTTGTTACAAAGATGGGGTAAATGAATGTGGTTGGTACCTGGGAGTGAATTCCTCCTTAAATTTTACACTTTGGGCTCCTCCCTTGCTTCATCCTGGTCCCAATCCTAGTGAATACTTGGAAGTCTCCATCCTCTTGCTCTCCAAACTCCTCCTGAAGGTTTCCTCAGATTGTTCACATACAGATGGAAGCCAGTTGGCAAACAAGATGCAGTCTCAGCCTCTTGAGATACACAGTAGGGTAGAAAATGGGTTGGGGGAGGTGGTGAGGGGGCAGATTGTCTAGTACTGAGGCAGAGGGAAAGAGGATGAGGAAGGTATACTAATTTAATTTTGTTCCTTTGAATACATTTATTTTGATATTCCTCTAAATGCTAGTATATGACCTTAAAATATTTATGCACATTACTGAAAAAAACTGTTATATATAGCATTTCAAGTTCAGTATTGCAATGTCTTTTTCTGGATTAGAAGCAGATGGGATTCCCTTATTGGAAAGCATCAGTCCTGTGCTTTATACTTGATTAGATTCCTTGTTTCATTCTAAAATTATCCTACTTTGTCCCAGGGATATATATTGATGAGTAGAAATTGGTAGAAAGCTGCAAAGGGTCTGTGTCATATCTATCTAGTCCTCTCTGATGCTTCAGCCTTAATCAAATATAACCATTGTCTAAATGCTGACCAGCATGGTGATCCCTATAGTTCCTGGTATATCATTATAGCTTAAATTTGAAATAGCATTGATAAAGTACCTAATATAGAGCTGTTCATATTGAGTGCTCAATGAATAGTAGCTATTGTTTGAGTTGTCTTGTCTAGTGATTATCCCAGAAGTTTTTATAGACTAGCAACAGAGCTTGATCAATCCTAGGGTCATCTGATTGAGATAACCTCAAAAAATAAATTAAAAAAATAAAACCATTAAGAGTTGACTGCATGGAGTCTAGTGATGAATTTGATGAATGCCTGGCAAAAATTTTAGGGCTAGTCAGTTTGAATTTTATGTTCTCTGCTTTCTGACTATAATTCATGTATTTACTCTGATTAGAAATAACACAAAACATTTAAATCAAAGACTGTGCAAATATATCATTTCCCTGCATCACAGTAATACAGCTATCATTTACTGCACAGCTACTATGTCCTAGTTACTTTACATATATTATTGTTAACCCTTCCCATATCACTGCAGCATCACTGTGATTTACAGATTAATTTGCACAATTCCATAGAGCTAGTAAGCAACAGAACAGAGATTTGAGCTCAGGTTTTACCCGAACCCCAAACTATGATCTTTTTACTAGCCCATAATGTTGTGGTGAACAATAATTTGTGTGTGTGTGTATATATGAATAAATAAGGACTTATATATGGATTTTCTTCTCTTTTGAGCCAGAGAAATGCATGAAGATAATACAGTCAGCAAACATTCTCTCAATTTAAGTTTTAAATTTTAAAGTTAAAATCTATG
The DNA here is from genome assembly GCF_965194825.1 of Balaenoptera physalus. Classification (NCBI taxonomy): domain Eukaryota; kingdom Metazoa; phylum Chordata; class Mammalia; order Artiodactyla; family Balaenopteridae; genus Balaenoptera; species Balaenoptera physalus. The sequence goes on along the minus strand of NC_138885.1, from coordinate 102,712,094 downwards.
TCATTAGGATACTCAGAAACTCCGCCACAGCTGTGTGATCAACCAATCTGTCTTTTCTTGATTTTTTTTTTTTTTTTTTTATGTTCTAAGTCACATATCTTAATGTGCTGATTTGTTTCTTATGGGTGTTTTGAGTAATTTTTTATTAGGTAAAGACATATTTAAAAGGGTTTTATTATGTAAATAGTGATATTTAAAAAGCAAGAAGTCACCCATGCATTGAGGATATCAATATATCAGACTTCTAATTGACAACTTGCAAGACCTGCTTGTGATTTATAGCTCGATTACAAACTCACTCTTTCCCCTCTGCCAATGGAATTGGCAATATTTTTTCAGCCCAGATGGTGCATTAGCCTTGGCCAGCTGGTTCTCCCCATGCTGCCTCATCACAAGACCATACAGCAAATATCGCCATGTATGACCCAGTTCAGTAGGTAACACTCGAAGGCGTCATGCCTGGTTTTGCCCTCAGGGCATATGGGAGTGAACCTGAATGAGATTTATGCATCCAAATTTTTGTACTCTATCAAGCTCCCTACAGTCATTCATTTTCCTGACTTGTCATTTGAAGCTGTTTAGAGTAGGCAAATAGAACTCTATTTTATATATATATAAAATTTGGTTTTATTTTACTGTTCTTAGTTCTCATAATTCAATATTTTGCTAACCTTCAGACAATTTTAAGGATTCTAGGCAGTATGAAGTATTTTTGAATTTTAAAAAGTATATTTTTAAGGATTTTTTAATATTCTAAGTACAGTTTCAATAGAACCTGTATAAATAGTTATAAAAGTGGATGTCTGACAAATTTCAAAATCAGAGCTTTTAATAAAGAGATGGGATACAATACCAATAGCTAACATGTATTATACTTTAAAGGTTGAAACAAATTTATATATATAATTTAAGTAAATAATAACTATAATTTTAAGGATTAACATTATGAATGAAATGAGAGAAAGAGAAAATAAAGCAGCTTATTGCTAAAATCATCATCCTCTGAATATATTATAGATTGGGTAAGAATGAAACACAAATTTTACACTTTTAGTGTACTTTTAGTCTTCTGTCTAATAATTGTTTTCTATTTCAAATAAAATGTATAGGTAATCCATAAATTCTTTTGCATGGTAGATACCTCTGCATAGTTTTCCCATTAGATTGAATTGGATAATAAAACCTTGTATATGTTCCATGTTTGTATATTTGCAATAGCAAAATAAAAGTAGAATACAAATGATATCCTCAGACATGCAGTGTTTATTTTATTTAGTTTATTTATATAGTGTTATAGTGACAATGATTATTAGATTATTCCTGTATTACCTGGTCAATTTGGTTAGTACTGTTGAAGGAAATGCATTTTTTTGTGCATTCAGAATAAATTCTGATTCTGATTTTCTAAGGGAACTGGAAGAGGAAAATACTTTTTAGTATCTGGAATAAAATATGTATGTGTATGTGTTTGTGTGGGTGTGTGGGTGTGTACACACATCATCTTATATATTGATATATCATGTATTATACATATATGTCATTACATGACTTTCTTACCCCATTTAGTTAATATTAATTGAAATGTGAAAATTACATATGATAATGGTTGCTTTGCATAAATTTTTAAGAAAGTTTTTTTTTGTCTGTGTCAGTTTCGATGCTTTTTTAAAAAGTTATTTGGAATTATTTTCCAATATTGAGAGCAACATTAGATTATGAAATGATTAGATTTTTATCATGAAATGATTTTTTAAAGTAAATTTTTTCTGGAATTCTTTTTACTATTTTTATACAATCTGTAACCGCCATATCATAAGTTTAAAAATAATATTTATGTGTTTATAAGTGTGTTTAAGTCGACTTTTGACTTCTTAGGTTTTTATTCAGGATTTTTTTCCAGATAGTGCTTCAGATTTTTTTCCCTAGGTTATTATCTGGAGCCACTGTCAATAGATTGATATTTATTTCTTGTTTAGATTGCTTTATCTTTTTAGCTTCTTCTCATCTATACCCATTGTTGAAAGATAATCTGAGGTATATTAAAATTTTTAAGAGCTCATTTGAGCAAAAAATCGATTGCCGTGGGGCAGCACCAAACCAAAAGTGCTTAGGAAAGCTCTCTTACAGGAGCCAGGGGAAAGACTTACATAAAGAAGGTGGGGAAGTGAAGAAAGGAAATTATTTGATTGGCTATAGGTTAGAGCCTAGTTGGCTATTTGTGATTGGCTGTCTTTACTGTTTGGATTTCATAACCTTGAGGCATTTATAGGCTTAGATTTTGGTTTGCCTACATAGGTCATCACAGCATTAGAGGCCACCTCAGTTTAATGGCCCCCTTGTTTAATTAATTTAACACCATTTACATTTTCATTTTCTAGGAGTTATAATAAGAGTTCTTGGGGTCTTTTCTAGTTCATTGAATTGATTTGAGTTCACTACCTTGTATTGAAAAATGAAATTGAAGGCAATCTCTTCTTGTTGAGTTTTTGACGTATTTTTACTTAATCTATTCATTACATTTGTAGATAACATAAAATTTAAATCCTCAGGTTAACCTTTTAGTTTCATACAGAAAGGGTCAAAATCTTTAAAACTTTTCACTACCTTTCTTTTTTCTTTCTACAAACACCATTATAATTCTGTTGCATTAACAGTCATTGAAAGCATCCAAAAATCTAAACTTGTTCACTACCGTGTATTTACAATTAAATATAATTTTTTTTTGTTACTCAACTGTATTTGTCAAATTTTTTTTTTTCAGGTTGGCTGATTTTGGGTCTAAACTCATTGGAATAGGGGATATTATTATGCTTGATTATATCATTACTATTTTTATCTATGATATTATATCTAATAGAAATTATCATCACAATTAATATTAATACTAGTAATTGGTGGAATGATCAGATATCATTGAACATAGTGGTAAGAATTAAGTTCTAGTCACATTTCTGCCACTAACAAATTCTAATATTAAGCAAACTATTTCACTTCCCTGAACCTTGTTCTTTATTTACCAGATTGAAGGTTTGGAGAAGATATTTTCTAAATTTCTTTCCAATTGTAAAATATAAGTATGATTTTAAACTGTACTTTAAAATGTATACAGAAATCTTTACGTTAAAGACAGTTTTTTGTAGCTGGAAATCATGAGTAGAAGGCCAAAGAGGTGCTTTGTAATTGAAAAAGTTGGAATTTTTGAGTTCAAAATTGTTTTTCAGACACAAGAAAAACGAAAAATTGCTTTTGTCAGAAATATAGTTTTAGTTATAGCCAAAGATATTAAAGATTATAGTCATTTAATCTCAGTTCCCTCATCTGTACATGCAGATACATATTATCTATTTTATAAAGTGTTATGATGATGAATTCTATGACACAAGTAAAATATTTGTCCTCAATAAATTTTAGATCTGTTAGCATTTTGGGGGGAATAAAATAATCATAAATATATATATATATATATATATATATATATATATATATATTCCAGAAGACACAAGAAAGTTAATTAATTGTAACAGCCCACAGACAAACTACAAACTATTCTCCTTTTCTCTGCCCTTTTCCCTTCACTACAGTTGTTCTGAAGGAGCCTGATGAAATACTTTTGAAAATTAGAGTTAAACATCCTGAAAATCTTTATGATGTTGTGAGGAGAATGCTTATTGGGAACTTGCTATATAGTCTGTTAAACTTGATTTCTCTAGTTAATGAAGTATTTAAATGTTACCACATGGTTAAAAATATTCAGACTTTGTAACCCAGAATAAAAGCAAATATATGTAATGTTAATCAAATAATGATTTTCGAGCACCTGTTTTGTGTCCAGCACTGTGCTGTTTACGACATCTAATTAATTGACCTCCATATAAAAGAAAAAAAAATATATGTATGTATGTATATACATATATATGTGTGTATAATATTTGAAAGAACAAACTAAATGGCGCCTGTGATGCCACCACACATTTAAAGCATGTTTTATCATCCTTGCAAAAATGGGCCTAATTTACCATTATCAATGAAATTAACTTAATTTTAATGCAAATTGTTCACTTTCCATGAAAAAAAAAATCCAGTATAAAGCTTTTTTAAAACACATGATAAGATTACACTAAAGCTGATTAAAATATATACAGGACTATCAATTTATACTCAGAAGAGTTCCTTAGAATCATCTGTACCTCTCTGTTCTCTTTAATTAATTATTGCAGTCTACAGGAAATGTTGTTGTCATGGGCTGTGTAAAAGCTATTTCAATCTTAAGCATGCTTGGGCAGATAAGGGTATTTTGACTCTAGTACTCAGATCTAAATGGCTGAAGCAGAACTTTCTTTCCCATAATAAATTTCCTGCTTTATAAGGCAGTGTAGGTTGGTAGAGGTAATATTTGGAAGAAGGAGCCATAGAAAACACCCAAAGGTATGGAAACAGTTACCTTTTCTCTGGGGTCTCTTATAACCTTCAACTTGAGTGATCATTTTTACACACTCAGATTCAAACACACACAATCATTGTGGTTGTGTTTTTCAGTCTTGTTCAGTTAGACTAAGCTCCGTGATAACAGTTTTTTCTTTGTTCTTTGTGTTTACGCTACCTGGCATAATGCCTACTATGTGGTACATGCTGAGTATTTTTCACACTGAACAGAATGTCACTGATATTTTTCTATTTGTCAACTTTATTAGTCCATTAATATGCTTTCACTCCTCACACGTAACACAGACACAGACACACACACATGCATACATATACACGGAAAGAAACAGCATAGCACGTGATATGTGACTGTTAACAACTGGTAACCTGTCATTATGGGGGAAGCATCTTACTAGAAAGTAAGAAATCTTGCCTCATTGGAAGTCTTCCATTAATTAGTTATGTGCCCTAAGGAGCCTCTCTTCCATGGGGCACAGAATCCATAGATATTAAACAATAGAGGTGATTTCTAGGATATATTCCTATTAAGTAAATGAGTATAGAATTTTTAATTTACGTTCTGGATTTTACATTTACATTTGTCTCAATCATTTTACATGGTAAAGACTATTGCACTCATATCAAACAACACCTGTACTATTATGCATATATGTATATACGTGTATATATAAGGGTAGCTGGAAGGGTACCAGTCAGACTTACAGTGGTGACTTTGGGGATGTTGGGGTATGGAAGGAGAGGGGAACAGGATTATGTGTGGTTGTCAAAATGGACTTTGTTTTATTTCTTTTTCCCCTACCTTTAGAAAAAAAATATATACAGTTTGTATTTATACAAGTGTATATATACATATATATGACTTGTGTCATTTAAAAAGATACAAATATAAGAATAAAAAGTCTGAAACAGATACCATTATCATGTAGTAAAAATAGGTATTTGTCCTATTTCTTTTTTCTAATCTAAAGAAGACTGCTACTTTGATTATAGGAATTATTGGCTCTTGAACTTATATGACATTTTAATTAATTTTTTATACGACATTTTTATAGTTAAGGATTTGGATACATGCTAGAAATAGGGGAGAGATTTACCTCATATTTTCATACTGATTTTTGTAAGACTGGCAGGTTAAAACTTCTCAGTTAGGGCTTTCCTGGTGGCGCAGTGGTTGAGAATCTGCCTGCCAATGCAGGGGACACGGGTTCGAGCCCTGGTCTGGGAAGATCCCACATGCCGTGGAGCAACTAGACCCGTGAGCCACAATTGCTGAGCCTGCGCGTCTGGAGCCTGTGCTCCACAACAAGAGAGGCCATGATAGTGAGAGGCCCGCGCACCACGATGAAGAGTGGCCCCCGCTTGCCGCAACTAGAGAAAGCCCTTGCACAGAAACGAAGACCCAACACAGTCATAAAATAAATAAATAAACAAACAAACAAACAAATTAAAAAAAAAAAAAACTTCTCAGTTAGGTCTTCTATAGAATTCGTATGACAGAGAATCTGAATGATATTCAAGACTCACAGATTGAAACTCTAATTTCAAGATGCCAAAATTTAGAGCTAGTCTATCCAATTAAGTTGTTATTTATTTATTTATTTTTTATCAAAATAACTCTACTTGGGAAAAGTGAGGGAACAAAAAAGCCCCTATCATATTGTCACTTATTTTCTTCCTTAAAACTTTGCTGTAGTAGTTAAATCCCTAGCTGGTAACTGCCCTTCCAGTAGACTAAATTCTGCTCTCAGATACTCAGATAGAACTCCCATTGAGCCCAATTCTTCTGTCCTCCTTCAGGCAAAAACTCCCTTTGAATTTAAACAATCTCACTCAGGCACTATATTACTAGGCACCATAGATACACAAAGAAAGAGTAAAAGAAAGTTTGCTTGTGTAAGCATGGCTGACTCAGGATCTTAAGGTATGGCAACAAATAAACTGTAAAGAATTTTGGCAATTATAAATTCTCTCTATCATAAATCTGCTAACTCAGAGAATTTCTCATGAAGCCTTTCTATTTTGCTGAATGTAACTTCTGTTAGTCAAAATAACTGTCAGTTATCCAAAGATACTCTAATTATCAGGTTTCAAGAATTCAAGAATTCTTTACTTAGAAAGAACACCATCTATCAGACTGTCTTATAACTACTTACTCTAAAACAATCAGAATAAACAAATGAAGACAGATTTCAAAGTTACTAAATTTATTCTTTTCAAAAAAACAAGTTTTTCAAATTAATATTAGTGGAAAGAAATATTTCAAACCACCTTATTTCATTTAAAGCATATGATGAATTACGTAGCCAGGGCTGGCCTTAGGCAAAATTGGGGAATAGGTAGTTTCTGTCTTCAGTTTCTTTCCTTTCCTGTGTTCTGATCCGCTATGTCAGAAGGCTCTTTTTTACTACACTATCCTTGAATTTCCCAAGGCTCTCAACCTAGTGGCTTGCCAAGGCCTCCCACTCTCTATCCTTTCCCATGTCTAAGCCTTTCTGTCTGCTACCTTTCTATATAACACCTGCATTTAGAAAAAAATCCTTCCGTTTGATAACCCAATAGAATAAATAAAATACAAGTTACCAATGAAAAGGTAGTCTGTTGGAAGCCACTTTTTTGGTAGGAGTATCATTCCCAGGGCCTCAGATCAAGACCTAGAAGCTATAAAATTTATAGTTACAGTGACAGTGATAACACTATTATGTTCACAGTTCCTCAAATACACTGACATCTTCCTTATTGCATACAGAACCTTCATGATATTTTCTCTGCTTGAAACACTATGTTATCCTCATTTTACTCTGCTGTTGTCCTCTGTACCTGTAATTACAGCCCATTTGGTTGTAGATGATTGAAACCTAGTCTGAAACTAGCTTAAACAAAGGGATTCTGTTGGCTCACAAAAATGGGAAGTCCAGGAATATTTTGGGCTTTAAACATACATAGGTCTGGGGGTGAGACTGTGTCATTAGGATGCCATCTCACTGTCTTAATATCTCAACTCCACTTTTCTCTCTTTTGGCTTCATTCTTAGCCAGACTTTTCCCAAATCGTGACAAAAAGGGCCCAAAGCAGTTCTGTTCTCATATTATCTTCACAGTTGTGTTCTTACTGCAAAGAACATGCCTCTTCTCGGATAGCTTCCCATCACTGTGAACAGGGAAAAAGATCACCTCATTGACTAGGGATGAATCTTGTGATTGGTTACTCATTTCATAGATATGCAGAGGGATCAGTTTACAAGAGTTCCTGGTAATAGATTCACTTTAAAAATGAAAAATTCCATTAATATAAGGGTGAAAGGAAAAACATGTTAAAAATGCAAAACTGGCCATCACTGTCCATTATAGAGCTGATCAAAAGTTGTAATTATGTGGTTTTTGGATGACTTCTTCAATACAGCTCTGTGAGAAATAGGGTTGTTCACTACTGTATACCCAGTGCCGACTACAGCTTGTTATTTGCATTAAGAAGTTAGCAAATGTTTGTTTATGTAATGGTCCCATTTAATCTTAACAATTTAGATTTTTTTTTTCACTTTAAAGACGAACCTGAGGCTCAGAGGTTTTGTAACCTATCAATAGTCATACAGATTATATGCTGTGACCTGATATAACATACAGATATTTGTTTTAAAAAGTTACTAAGGTTACTTTTATAAATGTTATAGGTAGTACAGAGACCTATGTGGATCTAGAAACCTTCATGTGTTTAGTGACTTACAAATTCCATCAATATACTTATTATAAATCTCTTATGTTGCTTCTAGGCCCACTTAAAATATTTGAACAGTGTTAAAAATTTCCTTTAGAAGTTAGTCATATTTTACAATATAATGTTAATATTTCAGAAAAAAACTTTAGTAAACCACAAGAACCAAAGTAGTAGGTCAGTTGCCGATTTTGGGAACAAGTAACACTAAACTAACATGTACCTCTCCCTTTGAAATCTTGGTCTCCATTAAGTTTGAAGTGATCATGAGGGAACGACCACGGGGACCAGCATGAAACTCATGGTAGCCATTATGACTTATCTGAATATATTGAAGCTGATATTAGTGTTGTCCTTAAAACTATGTAATGGGCAGAAAGATAAGCTATCATGTCATATTCATACATATAACATCTAATCATTAACCCACATGGAAACATATGTAGAGAGAAATAAGGAGAAAATTGCTTTTACATATACTCCTCCAAGAAAGTATCCAAGAAAATTGCTTTTACATATATTCCTCGGTATTTCTGGGCCTGAGCATTCAAGAGTTTAGATTTATGTAATATTTACCCGAAAAGCTGCATATTGTAAATATGGGTAGGTATTGATGCAAACTCTTACATTGTAAATCCATTTCTGATGCCCAATTGTTTTGTAATTTTATGCTTTTTTTAAATTGAAGTATAGTTGATTTACAGCATTATATTAGTTTCAGATGTAAGCATAGTGATTCAATATTTTTATAGACTATACTCCATTTAAAGTTATTATAAAACAATGGCTGTATTTCCCTGTGTTGTACAATATATCCTTGTTACTCATCGATTTTATACATAGTATTTTGTATCTTGCCCCTCCTCTTCCCTTTATGCTATGAGAACAACATAAACCAACCACTTTAAGTACTTCACTGATCTTCTTTTATGTTTGTTACAACAAACTGAATGTCTGTTAATAAGTATTCACATTAGAGTCCATATTTTTGTCAAAATCATATCCATGATTGTTTAGATTCTTAATCCAGGTTGACTCCATAACTAGCATTTGATACCATACGTATTTTTATTCCTACACAAATAGCTGTGGCTTAACACCAAACCCATTACCTATTTAGTCTTCTTGTGGATTCTGTCATCATGGCAAAAGTGCTGTGTGAAGTTATTAACAATTTTGGCTACAGTCTCTTTTGGAATGCTTGTTGTCCTTAGAGACTCACAGCAGGCAAAAAATCACAACCCCCTTCAGCAACCTGTGCTTTCCTGAAATATTGGCTTTGACAAGACTGCAGGAGTGAGAAATAATTTTGTGCATGAGGGTTTGCACTTCATGGGTGTATTTCTGAGTTTATTACCAGGAAGAAATGGAAAGAAAGCCATTCTCACCCTTACTTTAAACCACACAGTGATGTGACCATAGTGCTGAGTGATTCACTGAGCTTTGGGGAGAGTCTATACTGAGCCCACACTTAGATAGAAACCAGTACCTGGCAGTAATCTGATTGAGTATATTGGTATAAATATCACTAACCCTGATAATTGGCTACTACTGTGTCTTTCCAGAACTTTTAATGATCTCCGAAATCTTGTTTCTCTTGTTTTGGGCTATCAAGTTGCATTCAAGTTATGAGAGGAAGCTGTCTCTGATGCCAGCATCTGCTTGCCTTTGGATGGACTGCATCTTAGAATGCTATGTCTTACCCCTCTTCAGAAAACTCATCAGAAAACACCTTTTCTGAACAGTTATTTAATATTTAAGAAGAGCTCTTTCCAGAGGGATCTGCAAGCCATCCTGATATTTGTAAACATCATCATGAAATCTTTTGAAAATAATACAGTCATATTACCAAGGGGAAAATAAAATAAAAGGTGAAAGATACATCTTTAACATATGTTTAGGTAAAAGTAAATATATATTTTTTCTAAAGCCAACAAACAACCGATGTTTGTTATGTTATGCTATGGAATCTACAATTTGAAAGATACTCAAATACTCTGTCAAATACTTTGAAAAAATGAGCCGCCTAAGCTTAAAGCAGACAGACTATTTGAAGTCGACCACAAATTGAAATGTCCCAGAAATCTTTTATCAGTTAGGCCTTATGTTCACTCTTGTAATAAAAGGCTTTTGGAGTTTATATGCCACAGTCTAATAGGTAACTGTTTAATGGGATTTACATTCACTCAAACAAAATTAGGCTGGTAAAAGACAATGCAACATGCTGTAATGTAAATGGCACTGATGGCAGAATTAAATGTTTGTGGAAACAGGGCAGTAGATCTATCAAGAGCTAATTAGACAGAGAGTTCAGAGGCAGGCTTGGAAGTAAACAGTATCAACAAAGAAGGAAGGAGAGCAAGAATGGAGGGGAAAAAAAGACCTTTTGTGCAGGGAAGAAAAGGAACTATACAAAAGTTATTTAATTAGAAACTCAGATGGAGTCTCTCTCATGAGAAAAACTTATATTGTTTCTGAACCTATTGATAATATTAAGTTGAATAATAACTTTGGTAAATTATTGTGTGCCTAAGTAGTTCTTTGTTGTAATTGGTATTTGAATATTTGGCTTTAATAGTGTTCTCTTCACATGGTAACTTTCCTAGCTATGCTCACTTTATCCAGAAAAAAAAAATTTTTTTTGAAGTTTATCTTTGAAGTCCTTCTAACAGAAAAAGTAATACTGAGACAATGTTAGAAATTTGGGATTTTAGTAAAGAAGGATAAAGGGTAAAATTGCCGGTGAACAAAAACAATAAAAATAGCAACTTTGGATTTGAGTTTTAATTAACCTGTAGAAAAATATTAATTTAAAAAAATTCAAAATTTTCATGAACAAAATCTTCACTGTACTATTTCACTATAGTCACTATTCTTTAGTTGAGACATTGTATAGGGAAAAGGACCTAGCCTTTGGTAGAGCTGTGAAACTGTTTTGATGAAATAAATCAGTATCTATATGCTTGATATTTAAAGTAGTAAAGCCTGGTTACTTGATTCACTTTCTTTTTTAAACTCAAATTCAGCATTTAAATCAGCATTGCATAAATCATTTTCCATTTAAGAAGAAGAATTTAATGAATATTTTATAGTTGAAAATTGTTTTTCACAGAGTGTAAGGGGTGATATATATTTTGTTTTGCATGAAACCAAAAGTAAATCAGATACACCTCAGGATATTTGCATTCTGCTAAGAATACATTTTAATTATAATAATCCTTTCAATTTGTTGAGGGTTCCTATCCACTTCACAGCTCTATTGTAAGGATAAAGTGTGCTAATATATGTGAAAGTGCTTCAACAGCGGTAGAGTACTGTTCACATTATGTGATATCATAACAGAGAGTCTTCAAGCATTTATGAGAGACTGTTGCTATGCTGATGGGCATATGAATTCTTAAATGACAAATGTTATATTGAGTAACTAAACCCAACAGTTCAACTCAGACTGATTACTTTTTTGCCTCCTGTACTACACAAAGAATTGTTCTGTGGACATGTTCTAGATTGTTTGTGCTTTGGTTAATCCGTGAAATCCATGATCTGCATTACTGTCAGCAGTTAATGCCCTGAGATTGCTTTATTCTTTAATGAAAAGATCCATGAGATTAGAATTGTTTTGTCCCTGCCATGGAAATAGACCAAGTACGAATGCCCAGTTTCTCTTGGTGGAGTTCCAATCTGTCTCTGACGCAGAAATATAGGTAGTATTTGGCAGTTTGTCTACTCACTTGTGACAAATACAACTATCTTGCCTGTTTGTGAAAGAGAGAAACTGGATTGGATTAATTTTATAATAGGTGCATTTTGCTTTTAAACATTCTAAACTTATAAGACAGCATCCTCTTAACTTTCAGTTGTACTACTAGGGTCTCCAAACCTTGGTTAATTACCAAAATCACCTGGGGAGACACTTAAAAATACAAATTCCCAAGCGCCTTCCCTGGAGATTCTGATTCAGTGGGTCTGGGGTGGAGCCAGAAAAATCTCAAGTGACTCTAATGATTCCAGAAGTTAGTCAAGTTGGGAAAACAATGTTCAGTGGTGTAAAATAGATTCTATTACTTTTGTCCATAGTGAATAACAAACATATCATTTACCCTTACTTGTTTTGAAGTGTTTCTGAAATAAATGTGATGGACAGTCTCAAGTTATGTATGTGACTTCAGACGAGTCACAACATCTCTCAGAGCCGCCTGTGTCCTTCTGTAATAAATTAGGGTGATAACACCATATCACAGGTTGTTGTGATGATAAAGACAGATACTGGGGGAAAAAGTGATTTCAAGAGTTCAATGAGCTACTTTAGCCTGATCATTATTAACAACTGTGACTGGTATTTGGGAAAAAGGATAACCATGAATTTCTAAATTTTTATTTGTATTAGTCACACTTATCCATTTCAGTTGTATCACTTGCCCAAGCTCTCTGTGTTCCAGCCATCTGGGTAACTCTGGTTTCTTTCAGTTCTTTACCATCTTGTTCTCGCCTTACAAGGCAGTGCATTGTTTCTAGAAAAATTCTTCATTTAAAGCCCTGAAGTCTCTGTGGCACACTATGTGGTTCATTAAATACCACAAAGCTTAAGTTATTATATTATTTTTCTATCATTTCCTAAACAGCATCTTTCTGTTCATTCAAATTGTGTGCCTATATGTGTGACATAGTAGAATTTTAGGCCTATTTACCTTTCAAGATAGTAACCAGGATAATTTGTGCAACTCTGCTTCAATGTATTATAAAGTACTATATTAAAATCAATTGTTTAAACCAGGCTGCAAAATCTATGCCATTGAGCACATGATGAATTTATAAAACTAAAATATATATATATATATGTATATCTTGTGTGCCAGGGTGTAAAAATATATTTTAAAATTATTTCATGTCATACCCAACATTGCAATAAATAATTTGATCATTTAGAAGTTTTATTTAAGAAAATGCCCAAATTCTCAGGTTATCATAATGTTCTCTGATGGTCTGAAATAGACTATTGTAATTGACTGTTACAATTAATAGTCTAGTATTATAATAGACTATGTAATCCTGAAATAGACTATTCTACTATTTAGACCATGTCATATAATGCAGCTCTGTCCATTTAAAGATTAATGTGGCAGGACTGCAGGTGTAGCTTTTTTCCAGTTTCCTCATTTTATAGGTAAGGGAAATGAAATCCAGAAAGCTAAAGTGAATATAAACTTGGTCATAAAGTGACTCAGTGACAGAGCTGGGACTAGAACCTGTGGTAAGCCTGACTAATACAAATACAATTTTAAAGAAAATCATGGTTACAAAGGAATCAGTGGTGAGGTGGATGATTTCCATTTCCCAAATATCTATATTTGACTAGGTGTGGCATTAATTTAGAAGAAAGTCTTTTAGTCTGATAAGAGGTTATAATTTTAGAGAACAATTTTTACCCACTGCATGCCTTTTAAATGATACACTAATTTCTACAACATCTATTATATTTTACAAATACAGTAATTCATGTCCTGTTTTACATATTATGTATAGAAAGAGGCAAATTCATCAGGATCTTTTAAAGAAAATCAGCTATATAATATTGATGAAACTAGTAAACTAATTAGAGTAGGGAGAAGAGAAAATTTAGATCTGCGACCCTTTCAAATTATTTTTAAAATTATAATTGTGCTGTTTAGAACAAGAAAAATGAGGGGCTATTGATACTACTTAGGGCAAATGGGAAGAATAGTTTAAGTAAGTAATTCCTATAGGAATGTGATTTGCCCCCCATTTTTTGTTACCATTTTCCCCCCTCAAATCCATTGTTTTTGTGTCAAAAAATGGAGAGTATAGAGAGTACAGAACCAAGTGAGTCAGGTCCACTGATCCAGTTCTGATTCTTTTGGTCATGGGCAAGCCACTTACCTTCTCTGACCCTCAGTTTCTGATATCTGCAATGGAAGCTTTGAGTCAATAGATTTCCAGGGTTCCACCTGGTTCTAACGGTCGGTTTCCAAGTCTTCAGTCCTTCTTTAAGTTTAATTCCATTCCTCATGCTTTCATTACAAGTTCTACATGTTTTTTTCACTGTGGCTTCCTTCTTTCTAACACCGAATTCCATTGCTCTGGAATCAACTTTGGGGTGAATAAAGTTATCCGACTACAACATTCCAAATAAAAAATATTGCTCACTTCAGAAAAACAAATGTATGAAAGACATTTAAGACATGTTTGTGAGTAACTGCTTTTAAGTTTAAAAAGTGACTGGTCAAGCTTTAGCTTGATTTATTATTAAAAAGTTAAGATATTGAATATTGATTTTTTTCACACTTGTCATTGGGGAAACTATTTATTCATCACTTCATTCTTCATTAACCTTCCAGCATGTGTTAAAGATTTTTGGTTTCTTTCGAACATTTAAAATGAATTAACCATTCTGACTTCAGGTGCTCTGGTGTAAGGCGCCTGGTTTTGACAGCACTGATTTTCATGTCTTACCTTAAAAATATATATATATTGGTTGCCATAGGAACAAATTGATGAGCATGTGCTCCTAGAAAAAACTGCCTATATACCTGACAACTACTGCATTTGTGAGAGCAAACTGGATGGGCTGGTGTTCAAACAGGTGGTGAGCTACCACCCCTCATTGTTTATTCAGTGTATGTGGGCATCTCATTGTGATTTAGGATCTTGTTTTATTTTCAAGCAATTTATTTGACATCAGTTCTTTTTAGGGAAAATTTCTCTCCATTGTAATTCAGTTATGAAGACCAAAATTATTCTGTATGTTGTTTGAGTTTTGTTAAAAATGAATGGATGAAGGGAGTCAAAAGGTAAACCAACCAACCAAAATCTGTTAAATGAATGAACATGCTGCTTGAACTGCCATCTGAATCATCTCTTATAAAAAAAAAAAGCAAGAACACAGAATTGACTTTTCTCACTCGAGTTTCACTCAGTAAATATTACTTAGTAATTTTAACAGAAAAAAAATAAATAAATAGTAAAACTGTTCAATTAGGTGTGGGTGAGAAACAATTAAAAATTTGCATAAAGGCCTAGAAAGATTTCACACTCAGATTGCTTTTATAAGAGTCTTTGTCCACTTTAAACAATAACTGGAAATCATAGGTGATGCATTATGGGTGTGATTTAGTCAAGAAAGTGCAGATCTTGGCCTTTCACTCATTCATTTATCCATCCATTCATTTAATAAGGAATGTAGGGTCAATGACTGTTGTTATGTGCCAGGGACTGTTCTAGGAGGATGTAGAAGTGAACAAAACTGACAAAATTCCTGATCCACATGGAACATATTCAAGTACGGTGGTAGGGAGAGACAATTAAAGAAAAAAAAAGAAAAAGAATTGAGTTCTGAGTTCTGTTAGGAAAAATACTTCTTTTCTAAAACTTTAGACTGTAATCACATTTATCTTTTACTATTAAGCATTTTTAGCCTATTTATGCAAGGACTTTTTGTGCCGTTTCCTAGATTAAAGTACTGTTCTTAAATTAAGTACTCTCTCTAGAAGCTAATGACCTGTGCATTCTTGAGATTCCAATTTAATTTTAAAGGGAAAAGTTTGTATTTCACCACAAACAATGAAAATGATCAAGTTTCACCAACTTTTGAAAGAATAGTAAGTCTGTTACATTGGCATATTTTTGAGGGAGGATGATCCCACTGGTCCTTTGACTAATTAGAAAAGCAAAAGTTATCTCATTAAATTAACATGAAGACAGAGTTAGAGAAAAATTGATGGGATTAGGATGAACAGAAATAAGATGATGGTCATTGAATTAGCCTTTGAATCATTATGAACACTTATTGCTTTGATGATGATAATTATGTGTGCAGCTGATTGTCTTCAATAAAATAGGATCGTTAAGTTACAGAATTATGAAATATAAACTATATCTCCCCTTTTACGCTCTCTCAACATTCCCATTGCAAATAGAAATCATCAACATTCTACTATTTGCAGGCAGTTTAAATATTTTCCTTATGGAATTTTAATAATGCTAAGAAGTAGATTTAAATGGAGAGCTGACAAAACTATATAAGTTCAACAACAAATGTTAAATCTAGTATTTTATAGATCATTATATTATTGTCTGCAAAAGTTCTAGAAAGCAAAAGAAATTCAGTTCAAATGGAGACATTCAGTGTAGTAATTCTCTCTCTTCTACCCTCACAGCTTATTATTATTTATAAAATGTTTATTTAATAATCAATGATATGTTGCATTAAATTGTACACAAATTCACATTAAATGAACAATGTTTAATTATTCTCATATAGTTAATTTTAAAATACTTCTCTCACAAGTGTGAATTTTATAATCTGCAATGAACATGCAAAGGAAACAATCCAAAACTTTTATGATTCCTGAGGTACTGTTATATCCTGTACCTCTGACATAGATCCAGAATGGAGCTCCAGAATCCAAACAAATATTATAAGTGATTAATTTTCTGTATGATTATGAATGTTAATTGGATTTTTAAAGTGACCAATTATGCCAGGAAGTGAGGCAAGTCAAGTTTTCTTTCAAATATTGTTTTATTCATTTAAATAATATGGGCATTTTTTAAAGTAAATATTGCTTTTCTGCTTTCATTTTAAATTAACCACTGCCAAATGTACCTAACTTTTAAAACTGTGGTTTTAAGGTATAGTGAAAATCTAGAAAGTTTGTTTTGTGTGATTTACTGATTTTAGCTATTCTGTGCTTTTGGATAGAAGAATTATGAAATATGAAATGATAGAGAAGCAGAATTTAAATGTACAAATCCATTTTGATATTTGTGTGGCCTAAAAAGTTTCAGGTCTACTTGACCCAGTGTGGTTTTCCTATGTGAAACTCTAAAACTGTGTTGCTGTTCCCCCTCACTGAAAAGACCATAAGGCTTTCATTGTATAAAGACCGAATTTTATCCATCCATCTCTGTTTTAGTAGAAGTATAAATTCAATTACATTTGATAAAGCTAAAAAGAAATCTTCAAATTGTCCATTACACAAAAATAAAATAAAGGACCCTTGTGCTGACTAGTTGGCCCATGAACAGAAATAAAATGTCACGAACATTATGGCGATTTCTATGGATTACAGCTACCATGATAATATGTGGTACATTTTATATGGAAGTAGAATAAACAAAATTCCAACAACAACAAAAAGTACTTTGTTTCCCTCCTTATTTCTTGTTGAAATATTTGAAGTACAAAACTGGTTATGACCTAAGAAGTCTTGTCATATTTGACAACACTAGTGACCGCTGCTGAAAAGGTCTGAGATTTTTTTAAATAAACAATCAAGAATAGATTAATTTGATACTAATTTTTATCACAATGAAGTTTCAGTGAAGGATTGCCATGATCAGATTTTTAAAGTTTGTTACTACTGATAACACAATGGTTTAAAATAAAAGTATATACCTTTCAAAATATATTTTTAAGCATAATAATCATTATTCTCCTGTTTTAAAAAATCCACTATTTATTTAATATACACCCTTTCATTCATTTGACATATATTTATTAAGCACCTATCATGTCCTTTTCTAGGTTTTGGATCTATATTGGCATATAAAGGTGAATAGGAAAGACAGGGGACCTTGAGTCCAGAGAGGAAAAGAAACTAATAAATGTATAGGCAATACAAAAGCTATTTCCATATAGTGGTGAGTCTTTTTGATGGGGTGATCAGGGAAGACCTCTCTGTGGAGGTGATATGTGAACTGAGACTTGAAGAACAGGAAGCAGCAAGCCATAGAAAGATCTGGTGATTTATTAGGACCCAAATGTTCCAGGCTCTATACTAGGCCATGGAAATACAATGATAAATAAGATGAGACAGCACCATCAAAGAACTCACAGTGAATATATTTTACTTATTTATTTGGGTGTGAAATCACTTGGAATACATTGTAGTCACAAAGTCTCATGAGTTCAATAAACAAATATTTAAAAGAATGTTAAATGAATGAACTGGCATGAGTTAGAACTTGGCGTTTACTATTACCCCTTCTCATATATATTGCTTATTGACATGATGTGTGATTTTATGTTTTACTTATCAAGGATACTTAAAGTTCATAGTACTGAAAATACTTCTCTTGATCTTTTCTGTCAAAGTGTCTTGCAGCCCACTGCCCTTATATCTCTCTGCCAACTTGTTTCTAATATACCTCATTCTCCCTAGCTTGCTGACTATTCTCTCACGTGATAAATAACTCTGCCTTATCAAGGTCAGTTGGAAAGGCCCCTTTTACATATCTCATAAATTTTAGCCAGGTGCCACTGATGTGAGATTAATGTAATGGCACCATGGCAAGCACTCAGGCTTGTCTTAATTATGCTAAGGTTGCGGGTTCACCGTTTCTCTTCATCTGTCTCCTGCTTTTGGGAACACTAAACACTATGTCATTAGAGTGTCTGTTCCACAACATTGGATCTTTGCATTTACAAAGTCATCAGATGGCTTATGATATAGCTTTTCTAAGAAATTAAATTAAACAAATAATGAAAACAAAAATCAGGGGTAAAGTGACTGAAAAAGAAAAGGTGTGAAACTGTAATCAGAGAAGGAAAGAATCCTTTGTGTTTCATGGTGATTTTCCTCTGACCAATGAGTTACTTACCCAATCACAGGGAACACTTTGGCTCTGGGTGATCTCAGGTATGAATAATTATGAGGTTTCTTTACTTTTAAGAATAAAGACCCTTCATGTATGCTATTGGCCACGATCCATGGGCACATTCTCAGAAACCTTTCTTCCCATCCTCCCTTCCCTTTGCGAATGACTAGTTTCCAGGGAGAGGCTATCTAAGCCATATGTCCTACATGGGTGTTTAATGACCTCATCTATTTTTGCTTAAATTCCCCATCTACTTTCCAGAAGGCATGCCAGCTTAGTATCTTGTTCAATTTGGGAATAAAAACAGATCACTGCCATGGGTTTTCAAATTTGTGAAGATTTGTTTTGATTCTGCTCTGCAGATATTAATATGCTTTTTTATGAGGGAACAGATATCTAAAGTGTCATCTTCCCTTAATTCCTTAATTCAAGTCAAAATCCTTTTTGAATGACTGCTGTGTTCCAGGGGCTCTGCTCAGCCATGGGGAGACATATAAATAAAAAGCAGTCAAACTCAAGGCCCTTGGGATAAAGATAATCTTTTGTTTGTGCTGAAATAATTTGAGAGAATAATGCTTTGATTAATTATATGAACCCTGGAACCACATTTCTTAAGTTTAAATCCTGCCTCCACCACATACTAGTTATGTGACCTCCGACAAGTTAGTTAACTTCTTTGTGCTTCATTTTCTCATCTTCAAAATATGAGTAATACTATTACTAACCTGCTAAAGTTATTTTAAGGACACAGGAAGAATGGAAAAGCACATGTATCCGTGGCTGACTCAGTAAGTGCTATAGGGTCTTTGCTATTACTATGTGGACTCCTTTTAAGCCATTGTTTCACAGTGCACCTCTGTGTGTTTGCTTCTACAAGCATTTGAATGTTATTCATTAGTCAGAATTAAAAAAAACAACAACACAAAACTTGATGTATTCAATAGGTATCACTGCAGATTTGCTATTTATTTTATGAAAGAATGAAAACTGTAAGATTAGATGTCATTATAAGCACAACTGGAAAGTAAAAATAGAATTTTTATTTCATGTAATGGCCTTGCAACTAGGTGACAAACTAATAATAATAACGAGAACTTTCTTATATTTCCATAATGTCAACCATTGGGCAATGTGTCTGGAGTGCAGAATCATATTTTCCTTTCTCTTTTCAGAAAAGATAAATGGATACTGTGAAGTTATACTGTATTGGTCAGGAAATCCACATACTTAAACTTGTAATAATGAGCCTCACTATTCAGTGAACATATGTAAGTATTTCAGTAAACAACATACACATTTATATAAATATTTTGGCCATCTTAACTTGCCAAATAAGTCAAATATATGACTTTTATGGTTGGGCCTTTATTTAATAATTTAGGAAAACTATATTTGACAGCTGATATAAATAAAATATTATTTTCAAATAGTCTCATTTAATATTTTTAAAACAAATCATGAATTCTAAGTTCAATGGATTTTCTTTCTTAGGTTCACATAGAGGAGTGAAAAATATTAATATGTAATTCTAAAAACAGAATCATTTCTACCCAACGCAAAAAAGATTTGATTTCATAATGTTATAGACTGTAGAATCAAATATTAAAACTTAAATTACTGGTATTATTCTTGGTAATTACTGCAAGATGACCTATTAGTCAACTCATGTACTCCTGGTGACTTAACTCAAAACATAATTTTACTCTTGTTTACTTTATAGTCTTATGCTAGTCAGGTGACTCTATTTCAACCTGGTACTATGCCAAATGGATCAGACGACTCTAAGGTCACTATAGGAGGGAAAAAGTAGGAGCATGGGGGCGGGGGCCACTTCTCTGGGCCTGGAAGTGACCACATCACATCACACACAATTCATTGGCCACAACTTAATTATATGGTCCTACCTAACTGTACAGAAGAGTAAAAGAAAAAGTCTTTTTTTTTTTTTTTTTGTCTCATAGTTTTGTCTCTATTTCAGAATCCTTTAACTTCTGTCCATTACTATTTTTTTTTTATGATCCAGATACTTTAGCTATATGTCAGAACTAAATTCAACACCATTTTGGCAAAGTGTGTGTGGGTGTGTATACATTTTACCATTGCAAAAAGATAAAATACTTCTGCGATACCAATTGATATATCTATTTTTCATATTTATTGCAGTTCAGTTAAATTAATAAATACTATAACATAGATTTAAAGCCTCAACAAATTTTGATCTATGTGTTGCTAGGAATGGAAATTATTTTATTCACAAAATTCAAATTTAGTTATCTACACAATGTTTACTTCTCATCAGCTTCTCATCAGTGGAAGCCTCTTCTCACTTGTCTTTGAAAAGTTTCCCCCAAAAAGTGGAGATATTATTGTATCACTTAAAAAAAAAAAGGCTTCAGTGTCTCCTATTATATTAATGCACACCACCTTGATTAATTCTATTTCCTACTCTTTTGGCCTTCCCTGATAGCTTCTGCTTCCCATAAGAATATATCTGATCTGTGTCTCATTATTTTTGGTCCCTTTTGGGTGATTTAAACCAACCTGATAATCTAATTTATTTTAAAAATTACTAATAAATTAACTCACTGTCTGAAGAAATATATCATGTAGCTGAAAGCCTAGTACAGTATGAAAAATCTTACTAAATCCATCCACTTACATACCAAGACTTTATTGAGTACCTTTTACTGGGTATTACATGCTATGTAGTGTTGAACACAAATGTAAAGAAAAAAAAAAAGACCCTTTGCTCAAGGAGTTTATAATTTCCTTGCAAAATAGGGTGCTTTTCAATTAATTATAATAAAAGCAGAGTCTGGATAAGTATGACAGTAGCATAGATAAAATACAGCCGAAGTTCTGAGAAGGAACAAAATACTTCTCATTGAGGTAATGAGACAAGGCTTCATGGGAAAGGAAACATGAGATGGATGTCCATTGATGGGTGTTATTTAACATATAGAACATTTCTAAGTAAAGAAATACCATGGTTAGCAGCTTAAAGGCATACAACTATTTCCCATATATCAAGAACAGTTGCATATATATGTTCAGCTTTTTGAATAATGGGATATAGGAACATGGTGATGAAAGATATGTGTCACAAAATTTGGTTGAGTCCAATCATAGAAACATTTCCTGAGTGCCAATTCAGATTTTATAAATGGTACACTTTCAACACTGGGTCACTACTGATTTTTTACCATAATCTTATATTTGCCCTATGAACAGGTAGATAAATCAAGGATATTGGAGAATACTGAGGTTGCATGGGATAAAACCTGTGTGAAGCTCTGCTTTTCACATTCCAAAGTTTCTGTGCCAAGCTTAGGTCTTTTAAAAAATGGTAATGAGGAATTAATCTCAATCCTTATAAAAAATTGGCCTCTTAAGTTTGGCATAGGACCTCATTTTTACGATATGAAAAATATTGAGAGATTTATCTGAGCTAAACTTTGAGAGCATCTGGCTTTTGCTTCCCTTGTTTTGCCTTCTGCTCCCTGTAAAGCAGAGTGTGGCTATGTATAAACCTGACAGCACTCTCCTCAAACATTTGTTGGTATTATTACTAAATCTACCTGGAGGAATTCCAGATTTAAATGTAGAGTTCATACTTGTGAACTTCTATCAAGAAATGTCTATTGGTAAGTGACTCTGGTTCTTCACTTGCTTATTAGAACAAGAGAGACTACTAAAGGAAAGAAAGTGCATTGACCATTGTAAAAAATACCATTTTAGAAGAAATACATAGGCTCACAGTGATATTTTACAGTCACTGAGATCATGATGTTGCTTTGTGATGTGGGGGAAATTAATTTTAACCAGTAGGAAAACATTAAAGATATCGTGAGACATCTTTAAATTTGTAACCATAAAATAGAATTCTGATAACTTTTGGAACCACTTTGAAAAAAGATATTCTAAAAGTTGTAGATGAAAGTCCTGTCCACATAATTTAGAAAACAAAACAAGATCAAACATGAAAAAATACTTTTCTATCCTATTTTCTACCAACCTGAGTATCACTTGTATATTTAAGCATAGTAAAATGTTGGATTAATTTTAAAAAGCTGGTATTACTAACAATTAAATCACCTCCCTCTTTTCCTTCCTTTAACAGATAACTAACTCATCAAGCATCATGACAGTGCCGAAAGTCTAAGAGAGGTAGTGCCTCTGCCTTTATAGATTTTTTTCGTTCCATAAACAATAGGTACTAAATAAGTAAATTAAAAATTTTTTAAATGTTAATCACATATTATAATAACTGCTCAAGGAAATAAATAGGATATTGGAATATAGAGAGAATTCTGGTTATCAATTGCTTCATAGCAAATTACTGCAAAGCTCTTTGGCTTAAAACAATTTATCATAATAGAAGATTGTAATCTTATTATCTGGGACAAGATATTCGACAGGACAGTGAGGATGGCTTGTCTGCTCTGCCATGCCTAGGGCCTCAGCTGGACGACTCCTTCCTCCCTCCCTTCCTCTCTTCCTCCCTTCCTCTTTTCCTCCCTCCCTCCCTCGCTCCCTCCCTTCCTTCCATCCTTCCTTCCTTCCTTCCTTCCCTCCTTCCCAATGCCTCTCTGCATGGTTAACTTGAGCTTCCTCAAAACATGGTAGCTTCAGGGATATCAGACTTCTTACATGATGGTTCAGGGCTTCAAGACCAAATATTTCAAGAGAAAGAAAAATGGGCATTATCAGTCCTATTAAAGGTTAGGGAAGAACTGGCATAGTGCCATTTCTGGCTGCTCACTATTAGTCAAGGTGAACACAGTACAGTCCAGATTCACTGACACAAAAATATTTTGAAATTTCTGGGCCCATGTTTATTTGTATAGCCATATCTATCTCCAAGTACTTAATCTGACCATCACTTTGAGTTAAATTGAGTACATATACTAATTAAATGCACAAATAATCTCTAAGGGCAGAGTCTAAACTGGAATTATTATGAGACCCATTGATATCAGTTGATAGCAAATCCATATGCTCTTATGGATCTGGTTCATGCAAATCAGCTGTCTTTTCCCACTTATGAATAAGTGTGAACATGTATGGCTAGAGTTGCATCCCAATTTTCTATTTCTTGAAGGTGTGAATTAAGCATAACTGTCATAAAGCATGCTCATTGGTCTACTCTCCTAGCTCAGCCTCTGATTTCTCCCTGACATTCTGTTTTCTGGAGATGTGGGTAAATGGCATTAAGATGAATAAGCAGTGAGCGTACTTTCCAACTGTACAGCTGACTACAATAATATTAAAAGGACAAGTGACTTTTTTGAACTTTAGAAATTCATGCAGTGATATGGTGACATATCCCTATAGTTTTCTGGGCATTTGTGCTCTCTCCTTTGAGTACCCCATTTGTGTTGATGTTGCATATTGGTCATGTACCTTATGTAACAGAAAGAATTTTTCAAACACATGTACTTTTTTTTCCCCCACACTTTATATGATTATATTATTGCAAAAACAAAAGTGTTAATGGCTTGTTGAATGCATGTTTCAACCTTTGAATAAGACCTTCAAAAAACAGAAAGGTCAATATAAATTAGATAAACTGAACTAATTCCTTCCTTGAATGAAAGATTAAGACAAAAGTTAAGCTTTCTAGAATTCTTTTAATTGACTGCTATTGTTTCTTTCTAATATTATTGTTCAATAAAAAAGGGTCAAAATGTGACAATGTGAATAATTTATAATGCTTTACAGAAAAAATTTTCAACTCAGTATCACTTCTAGCTATGGAAGTAGAATAGGGCTTGGCATGCTATAACCCAAGGGTCAAATCTACCTGCCACCTGTTTTTGTAAATAAAGGTTTTTTTTAATTGTAATTTACCCTTTAAAAATTAATTTATTTTTATTTAGGTGTAATTGACATACACCATTATTAGTTTTAGGTGTGCAACATAATGATATATACTTGTATATACTGCAAAATGATCACCATAATAGGTCTAGTTAACATCTGTCCCTGTACATAGTTACAGATTTCTTTTTCTTGTGATGAGAACTTTTACTCTCTTAGCAACTTTCAAATACACACTATGGTGTCTTTAACTGTGGTTGTCATGTTGTACCTTACATCCCTTAGACATATTTATTTTATAACTGGAGGTTTGTAACTTTTGATTCACTTTGCCCATTTTGCTCATTCCTCACCTCCTGCTTCTGGCACCCACCAATCTGTTCTCTGTGTCTATGAATTTTTTTGTTTTGTTTTGTTTTGGGTTTGGTTTTGGTTTATATCCCACTTATAAGTGAGATGATATGGTATTTGTCTTTCTCTGTCTGTCTTACTTCACTTAGCATAATGCCCTCAAGATTCATCCATGTTGTGACAAATGACAAGATTTCATTCTGTTTTATGGCTGAAAAATATTCCACTGTGTATATACACCACATCTTCTTTATCCATTCATTTGTCCCTGGACACTTAGGTTGTTTCCATATCTTGGCTATTGTAAATAATGCTGCAGTGAACAAGATACATGCTGGGGTTGCATGTATCTTTTCAAGTTAGTGTTTCATTTTCTTCGGCTAAGTACCCAGAAGTGGAATTGCTGGCTCATATGGTAGTTCTATTTTTAATTTTTTTGTTCAACTTCTATACTTATTTTCCATGGTGACTGCACTGATTTACATTCACACCAACAGTGCACAAGGGTTCCTTTTTCTCCACAACCTCACCGACACTTGTTATTTCTTGGCTTTTTGAAAATAGCCATTCTGACAAGTGTGAGGTGATATCTCATTGTGGTTTTGATTTGCATTTAACTGATGATAGTGATGTTGAACATCGTTTCACATACCTGTGGGCCATCTCTGTGTCTTCTTTAGAAAATGTTATTCAGATCCTCTTCCCATTTTGCAATCAGATTGTTTGTTTTTGCTGTTGAGTTGTATGAGTTCCTTATATATTTTGGATATTAACCCCTTATTAGTTATATGATTTGCAAATATTTTTTTTCCCAGTCAGTAGGTTGCGTTTTCATTTTGTTGATGATTTCCTTTGTTGTACAGAAGATTTATAGCATGAAGTAGTCAAACTTGTTTATTTTTGCTTTTGTTGCCTTTGCTCTTAGTATCAAATCCAAAAAAAAATCATTGCTAAGACCTCTGTCAAGGAGTTTACTGCTTATGTTTTCTTCTAGAAGTTTTATGGTTTCATGTCTTACGTCTTTAATCCATTTTGACTTAATTTTTGTGTATGGTATAAGATAAGGGTCCAGTTTCATTCTTTTGCATGTGGCTGTGCAGCTTCCACTTATTTAAGGCACTACTGTTTCCCCATCACACATGCTTGATTCTTTTGTGGTAAATTAATTGATCATGTATGTATGGGTTTGTATCTGGTCTCTGTTATGTTCCATTGACCTATGTGTCTTTTTTATGCCAATACCATACTGTTTTTGATTACTATAGCTTTGTAATATAGTTCAAAATCAGGGTGTGTGATGCCTCCAGCTTTGTTCTTCTTTCTCAAGATTGTTCTGGCTATTCAACGTCTTTTGTGATTCCATACATACTTCAGAATTGTTTATTTCCGTGAAAAATGCCACTGCAATTCTTTTTTTTAATTTCTGAATTTTATTTTATTTATTTTTTTATACAGCAGGTTCTTATTAGTCATCAATTTTATACACATCAGTGTATACATGTCAATCCCAATCGCCCAATTCATCACACCACCCCCCCGACCCCCTGCGGCTTTCCCCCCTTGGTGTCCATACTTTGTGCTCTACATCTGTGTCTCAATTTCTGCCCTGCAAACCGGTTCATCTGTACCATTTTTCTAGTTTCCACATATATGCGTTAATATACGATATTTGTTTTTCTTTTTCTGACTTACTTCACTCTGTATGACAGTCTCTAGATCCATCCACATCTCAACAAATGACCCAATTTCGTTCCTTTTTATGGCTGAGTAATAGTCCATTGTACATATGTACCACATCTTCTTTATCCATTCATCTGTCAATGGGCATTTAGGTTGCTTCCATGACCTGGCTATTGTAAATAGTGCTGCAATGAACATTGGGGTGCATGTGTCTTTTTGAATTATGGTTTTCTCTGGGTATATGCCCAGTAGTGGGATTGCTGGATCATATGGTAATTCTATTTTTAGTTTTCTAAGGAACCTCCATCCTGTTCGCCATAGTGGCTGTATCAATTTACATTCCCCCCAACAGTGCAAGAGGGTTCCCTGTTCTCCACACCTTCTCCAGCATTTGTTGTTTGTAGATTTTCTGATGATGCCCATTCTAACTGGTGTGAGGTGATACCTCACTGTAGTTTTGATTTGCATTTCTCTAATAATTAGTGATGTTGAGCAGCTTTTCATGTGCTTCTTGGCCATCTGTATGTCTTCTTTGGAGAAATGTCTATTTAGGTCTTCTGCCCATTTTTTGATTGGGTTGTTTGTTTTTTTAATATTGAGCTGCATGAGCTGTTTATATATTTTGGAGATTAATCCTTTGTCCGTTGATTCATTTGCAAATATTTTCTCCCATTCTGAGGGTTGTCTTTTCGTCTTGTTTATGGTTTCCTTTGCTGTGCAAAAGCTTTGAAGTTTCATTAGGTCCCATTTGTTTATTTTTGTTTTTATTTCCATTACTCTAGGAGGTGGATCAAAAAAGGTCTTGCTGTGATTTATATCAAAGAGTGTTCTGCCTATGTTTTCCTCTAAGAGTTTTATAGTGTCCAGTCTTACATTTAGGTCTTGAATCCATTTTGAGTTTATTTTTGTGTATGGTGTTAGGGAGTGTTCTAATTTCATTCTTTTACATGTAGCTGTCCAGTTTTCCCAGCACCACTTATTGAAGAGACTGTCTTTTCTCCATTGTATAGCCTTGCCTCCTTTGTCATAGATTAGTTGACCATAGGTGCGTGGGTTTATCTCTGGGCTTTCTATCTTGTTCCATTGATCTATGTTTCTGTTTTCATGCCAGTACCATATTGTCTTGATTACTGTAGCTTTGTAGTATAGTCTGAAGTCAGGGAGTCTCATTCCTCCAGCTCCGTTTTTTTCCCTCAAGATTACTTTGGCTCTTCGGGGTCTTTTGTGTCTCCATACAAATTTTAAGATTTTTTATTCTAGTTCCGTAAAAAATGCCATTGGTAATTTGATAAGGATTGCATTGAATCTGTAGATTGCTTTGGGTCATATAGTCATTTTCACAATATTGATTCTTCCCATCCACGAACATGGTTTATCTCTCCATCTGTTGTTATCAACTTTAATTTCTTTCATCAGTGTCTTATAGTTTTCTGCATACAGGTCTTTTGTCTCACTAGGTAGGTTTATTCCTTGGTATTTCATTCTTTTTATTGCAATGGTAAATAGGAGTGTTTCCTTAATTTCTGTTTCAGGTTTTTCATCATTAGTGTATAGGAATGCAAGAGATTTCTGTGCATTAATTTTGTATCCTGCAACTTTACCAGATTCATTGATTAGCTCCAGTAGTTTTCTGGTGGCATTTTTAGAATTCTCTATGTACAGTATCATGTCATCTGCAAACAGTGACAGTTTTACTTCTTCTTTTCCAATTTGTATTCCTTTTTTTTCTTTTTCTTCTCTGATTGCCATGGCTAGCACTTACAAAACTGTTGAATAATAGTGGTGAGAGTGGACATCCTTGTCTTGTTCCTGACCTTAGAGGAAATGCTTTCAGTTTTTCACCATTGACAATGATGTTTGCTGTGGGTTTGTCGTATATGGCCTTTATGATGCTGAGGTAGTTTCCCTCTATGCCCACTTTCTGGAGAGTTTTTATCATAAATGGGTGTTGAATTTTGTCAAAAGCTTTTTCTGCATCTATTGACATGATTATATGGTTTTTATTCTTCAGTTTGTTAACATGGTGTATCACATTGATTGATCTGCATGTACTGAAGAATTCTTGCATCCCTGGGATAAATCCCACTTGATCATGGTGTATGATCCTTTTAATGTGTTGTTGGATTCTGTTTGCTAGTATTTTGTTGAGGATTTTTGCATCTATATTCATCAGTGATATTGGTTTGTAATTTTCTCTTTTTTGTAGTATCTTTGTCTGGTTTTGGTATCAGGGTGACGGTGGCCTCATAGAATGAGTTTGGAGTGTTCCTTCCTCTGCAATTTTTTGGAAGAGTTTGAGAAGGATGGGTGTTAGCTCTTCTCTAAATGTTTGATAGAATTCACCTGTGAAGCCATCTGGTCCTGGACTTTTGTTTGTTGGAAGATTTTTAATCACAGTTTCAATTTCATTACTTGTGATTGGTCTGTTCATACTTTCTATTTCTTCCTGGTTCAGTCTTGGAAGGTTATACCTTTCTAAGAATTTGTCCATTTCTTCCAGGTTGTCCATTTTATTGGCATAGAGTTGCTTGTAGTAGTCTCTTAGGATGCTTTGTATTTCTGCAGTGTCTGTTGTAATTTCTCCTTTTTCATTTCTAATTTTATTGATTTGAGTCCTCTCCCTCTTTTTCTTGATGAGTCTGGCCTATGGTTTATCAATTTTGTTTATCTTCTCAAAGAACCAGCTTTTAGTTTTATTGATCTTTGCTATTGTTTTCTTTGTTTCTATTTCATTTATTTCTGCTCTGATCTTTATGATTTCTTTCTTCTAACTTTGGGTTTTGTTTGTTCTTCTTTCTCTAGTTCCTTTAGGTGTAATGTTAGATTGTTTATTTCAGATTTTTCTTGTTTCTTGAGGTAGGCTTGTATAGCTATAAACTTCCCTCTTAGAACTGCTTTTGTTGCATCCCATAGGTTTTGGATCATCGTGTTTTCACTGTCATTTGTGTCTAGGTATTTTTTGATTTCCTCTGATTTCTTCATTGATCTCTTGGTTATTTAGTAATGTATTCTTAAGCCTCCATGTGTTTGAGTTTTTTACGTTTTTTTCCCTGTAATTGATTTCTAATCTCATAGCATTGTGCTCAGAAAAGATGCTTGAGATTATTTCAATTTTCTTAAGTTTCCTGAGGCTTGATTTGTGACCCAAGATGTGATCTATCCTGGAGAATGTTCCGTGTGCACTTAAGAAGAAAGTGTAATCTGCTGTTTTTGGATGGAATGTCCTATAAATATCAATTAAATCTATCCGGCCTGTTGTGTCATTTAAAGCTTCTGATTCCTTATTTATTTTCATTTTGGATGATCTGTCCATTGGTGTAAGTGAGGTGTTAAAGTCCCCCATTATTATTGTGTTACTGTCAATTTCCTCTTTTATAGCTGTTAGCAGTTTCCATATGTATTGAAGTGCTCCTATGTTGGGTGCATATACATTTATAATTGTTATACCCTCCTCTTGGACTGATCCATTGAACATTATGTAGTGTCCTTCCTTGTCTCTTGTAACATTCTTTATTTTAAAATCTATTTTATCTGATATGAGTATTGCTACTTCAGCTTTCTTTTGATTTCCATTTGCATGGAATATCTTTTTCCATCCCCTCACTTTCAGTCTGTATGTGTCCCTAGGTCTGAAGTGGGTCTCTTGTAGACAGTATATATATGAGTCTTGTTTTTGTATCCATTCAGCAAACCTCTGTCTTTTGTTTGGAGCATTTAATCCATTCACGTTTAAGATAATTATCAATATGTATGTTCCTCTGACCATTTTCTTAACTGTTATGGGTTTGTATTTGTAGGTCCTTTTCTTCTCTTGTGTTTCCCACTTAGAGAAGTTCCTCTAGCATTTGTTGTAGAGCTGGTTTGGTGGTTCTGAATTCTCTTAGCTTTTGCTTGTGTGTAAAGCTTTTGATTTCACCATTGAATCTGAATGACATCCTTGCCGGGTGGAGTAATCTGATTGTAGGTTCTTCCCTTTCATCACTTTAAGTATATCATGCCACTCCCTTCTGGCTTGTAGAGTTTCCACTGAGAAATCAGCTGTTAACCTTATGGGAGTTCCCTTGTATGTTATTTGTCATTTTTCCCTTGCTTCTTTCAATAATTTTTCTCTGTCTTTAATTTTTGCCACTTTGATTGCTATGTGTCTTGGCGTGTTTCTCCTTGGGTTTATCCTGTATGGGATTCTCTGCGCTTCCTGGACTTGGGTGGCTCTTTCCTTTCTCATGTTAAGGAAGTTTTCACCTATAATCTTTTCAGATTTTTTCTTGGGTCTTTTCTCTCTGTCTTCTCCTTCTGGGACCCCTATATTGCGAATGTTGTTGCGTTTAATGTTGTCCCAGAGGTCTCTTAGGCTGTCTTCTTTTCTTTTCATTCTTTTCTCTTTATTCTGTTCCGCAGCAGTGAATTCCACTATTCCGTTTTCCAGCTCACTTATCTGTTCTTCTGCCTCAGTTATTCTGCTATTGATTCCTTCTAGTGTAGTTTTCATTTCAGTTATTGTTCATCTCTGTTTTTTTGTTCTTTAATTCTTCTAGGTCTTTGTTAAACATTTCTTGTATCTTCTTGATCTTTGCCTCCATTCTTTTTCCGAGGTCCTGGATCATCTTCACTATCATTATTCTGAATTCTTTTTCTGGAAGGTTGCCTATCTCCACTTCATTTAGTTGTTTTTCTGGGGTTTTATCTTGTTCCTTCATCTGGTACATAGCCCTCTGCCTTTTCATCTTGTCTATCTTTCTTTGAGTGTGGTTTTTGTTCCACAGGCTGCAGGATTGTAGTTCTTCTTGCTTCTGCTGTCTGCCCTCTGGTGGATGAGGCTATCTAAGAGCCTTGTGCAAGTTTCCTGATGGGTGGGACTAGTGGTGGGTAGAGCTGACTGTTGCTACCCTGGGCAGAGCTCAGTAAAACTTTAATCCACTTGATTGCTGATGGGTGGGGTTGGGTTCCCTCCCTGTTGGTTGTTTGGCCTGAGGCAACCCAACACTGGAGCCTACCTTGGCTCTTTGGTGGGCCTAATGCCGACTCTGGGAAGCCTCACGCCAAGGAGTACTTCCCAGAACTTCTGCTGCCAGTGTCCTTGTCCCCACAGTGAGCCACAGCCACCCCCTGCCTCTGCCAGAGACCTTCCAACACTAGTAGGTAGGTCTGGTTCAGTCTCCCCTGGGGTCACTGCTCCTTCCCCTGGGTCCTGATGCACACACTACTTTGTATGTGCCCTCCAAGAGTGGAATCTCTGTTTCCCCCAGTCCTGTGGAAGTCCTGTAATCAATCCCACTAGGCTTCAAAGTCTGATTCTCTAGGAATTTCTCCTCCCGTTACCAGACCCCCAGGTTGGGAAGCCTGACATGGGGCTCAGAACCTTCACTCCAGTGGGTGGACTTCTGTGGTATAAGTGTTCTCCAGTCTGTGAGTCACCCACCCAGCAGTTATGGGATTTGATTTTACTGTGATTGCGCCCCTCCTACCATCTCATTGTGGCTTCTCCTTTGTCTTTGGATGTGGGGTATCTTTTTTGGTGAGTTCCAGTGTCTTCCTGTCAGTGATTGTCCAGCAGCTAGTTGTGCTTCTGGTGTTTGCACAAGAGGGAGTGAGAGCACGTCCTTCTACTCCGCCATCTTGGTTCAGGACCACAAATTTCGCCGCCACTGCAATTTTGATAGGGATTATATTGAATCTGTAGATTGCTTCAGTTAGTATGGGCATTTAAACAATTTTAATTATTCTAGTCCATGAGCATGAAATATCTTTATATCTCTTTGTGTCTCCTTTCATTCTTGCCTCAATGTCTTATAATTTTCAGAGTAGAGGTATTTCACCTCCTTGGTTAAATTTATTCCTAGGTATTTTAATTCTTTTTGATGTAAATGGGATTGTTTTCTTAATTTCTCTTTCTGATAATTTGTTACTAGTGAATAGAAACACAAAAGATTTTTGTATATTAATTTTGTATCTTAGAACATTACTGAATTTGTTTATTAGGTCTAACAGGGTTTTTTGTGGAGTCTTTGGGGTTTTCTCTATATAATATCATGTCATCTGCAAACAGTGACAGTTTTACTTCTTCCTTTCAGTTTGGATTGCTTTTACTTCTTTTTCTTGTCTGATTGCTCTGGCTACAAAGAGCTATCAGTAGTTTGACATTACTTTGTTCCCAATAAGATCTTGATTTTTGTGATGTTAAATAGTATGCCATTGTTTGGAAAATATGTCTTATTTATCTTATTAAATGAGAGGATCTAATTTGGAAGTTTATTCAAAACAATTTCTTTTCTTGAAAATTTCAGGGTATTATACCAAGAATTACAGTGAAATTCCTTGGCTAGATGATAACCTTAGGCAAACTTTCCTGCCCACCCCCTAGCACCAGCTTTTGTGAGATAACGTTTATGGTTCCCACTATGCTAACTAGAAATTGCATTGGACAGTTGATATGTTGGTGATGTTTAAGCCTTCTGTGCTGGAAAGATTTGTTTTATATTGGGCATGACACACTATTGATATTCATATAATTGTAAATAATAATTATTCTGTATTGATGTGGTTATCCCAAAATATATTCCTGATCTACTAACAATTCTCTAAGATGATAATTAAATTGCTGTTGGGCTCTATATTGTGCCAGATCTAATGGCGCCAGTTATAGAAATGAGAATTTTGTGGGTTTTTTGGAAGGGGTGGTGCATTTTATTGAAGTGTATCACTGAAACATCTTATTTAAATCCTGAGTTTCTCTACTAAAGCAGTCTCCTGACATGTGTACATTGAAATAAGCTAAGATAAACTGGCAACCTAGACCTATTCAAATATGTGTTACTAGGATATTTTTTACCTATGAGCTTGCCTCTACTATTAGGTATCAGTCTGTAGTTATATTCCCTAAATTTGTACTTGAAATATGCTAAATGGGTAATTTTCATGGGGAATTATTTTCTTTTTATTGATATCCTCTTTTCCCATGTTCTGATTTCACAAACATTATGGTTTATTGAAATGCATGTTCACAAAGCAGCTCTTCAATTTAGCTTTTCCCATCTGATTAAAGCTTGTTGAGCAAGAGGCAACTGAATTTGGTTGTGTGTAATATTTTGGCATTTGTATACTCTGTGTGTGCACAGCTATAATTTAGAGTAGCTCTGACTAGCATTTTATCATCTACACTGAATATTTATTTAGATATTGGTTTATCTGCTAAATCTAGATTTCAAAGCCCCCAGACTTTAGGTACATACTAGGTACAAAATTATGTATTAGTGTAGGTTCTTTTTATTAAGTTTGATAGAAATATATTAAAATTTAGAACATTATTGGAATAATGTCTGATGCTGTGTGAACAAAACTGAATATAATCTCATTTTTTTAGTTTTTACTTTTTAAAAATCTTTTGTGTAATTTCTACTTAGGTCTACTTTAGTTGTGGTTTTAATTTCAAACTTAGTTGGAAGGTATTCTCTTTACTTTTAAATATTTTATTGGCTTGGAGAAATAGTCTGAGAATATTCCACTAGTAATAATAATCCTGTCACCGATTTTACTCTTCAGTTGAAATAGGAGACTTTTTCTTTTCAGCACTTCATTCATCTGTAGGATGATCTCCTGGTGAGGGAGGCCATGCAGTTCCATTTGGAAACATTCTTCTCAGCAGCAGTAGTCAAAGATTAGTAGTTTCAATAGGTAACTTCCTAGAGATCTCACTTTAAAAAAATAAAAAGTTTCTTTAGAATCCAGTAAAACAGGTCCAAGAAAGAGCCAGCAAGTTACCCTGAAACTGCTGCCAGAGTTCTCTTTTGTAACAACAGTTCTTGTTTGATTTTTGATGGAGACCTTCCTTATGGAATGTGTTTCCTTTCAAAGGGAAAGCTCTTCTGCCTCAGGACAGAAATCTGTGATGAAATGTCATTCCCTTTGGATGATTATCTCTTATTCTTAAAGAAAAAGTAATTGAGAAATAAATATTTTTTAATGTCTCGTATAACAATATCCCTCATCCTTGTATTAGTTTTCAGAAAAAAATGAAAGGAATTTCATCTCTAGGCATAAAGTTAAGGGCAAAGAAAGGGGGAAGGAGAGACAGAGTAGAGGAGGGGTGCATGCAGTTGAAATCGAGCCTCTAAGTCACTCTAACCATGATGTGATTATTTTTGAAGCACTGGCGTTCTATTAAAGGGTATTGGAGTTCAAAATGAAAATTGCTTTTGCAGCAGAGTGCACCATCAGGTCTGTGGGGACCGATTAGCAGAGTGGCTCTCTGTGTCCTATATACTATATGCCGCTTCAGTGGTTACAGTAACACATAGGACATGGAGAAGTGAAAACTTTGATTCATAAAAGAACCCCATGTGACTCTCTGCTTGCTTTGTATTTAAAATGTGTTTGATCATTCACCACCTACTTTTAAACTAATTCACAAAAACAAAGTAATTGATGGATACAGTCTGTTTGTTTGCAGTTTCAGCAGAGAAGGGTTTTCCTGCATCATGGAGGGTATTTTGCAAATTCAGTTTCCAATCTCCCTTTCCTGTCTTTTAAGTTATATTAATAAGTTTTAGGATCTACTCATTGTAATTCTTATGCTGAATGGGACTGAGAGGATGATGTCATCTTTCACTAGTGAAGAGAGTAACTGAAATATATAATTACATTTTAAAGAAACATTAGACACCCTAAAGCCAATGGGATAGACCCCACTTCTCTCTTACTCTACCTGGCAAGT
Organism: Balaenoptera physalus; assembly: GCF_965194825.1. Taxonomy (NCBI): domain Eukaryota; kingdom Metazoa; phylum Chordata; class Mammalia; order Artiodactyla; family Balaenopteridae; genus Balaenoptera; species Balaenoptera physalus. The sequence goes on along the minus strand of NC_138885.1, from coordinate 102,676,765 downwards.
AAGCTGCTTAGAATAGGACACAGAAATGTAGTTCTTAGGATGTGGATTCTCTATTTTACTATTATTAAATTAAATCTAGAAAAAATTGATAATTGATACCCTGATACCAACTCAGATTACTTTCTTTAGAATCCCTAAGACTTTTATTGATTAATTTATTCATGTATCATCTGGTACTGGTTGTTCTAGTAGAAAAGTGACTACAATTGTAGGTCTGTATTCACAATTAATATGATAAGGATTTTAAAGGGAAAGTAAGAAAATGGATTACTAAGCTTAAATGAAAGATAAAGCAAAAAATACAGCCTAGTCATTTTTTTAAATACAAAACCAGGATGGGGGTAAATGTTTCAATTGGCTAACTCTTGCGATGAGATCCTCTGCTTAGAACAACAACAAAACCGTTTTCATTCTACAAGAACATTGGGTTGAGCTTTCAACATATAGCTCTTTTGATTAACACAGGTAGTGAGAAATCCAATGTACGACTATCCAGGCTAGCTCAAGCGATGGTAAGGCCTGAATACCTGGCCCAATTTCTTTCCTAAATATGAACATACCACAATCACTCCTTATGTCTTGTTGTGTCCTGGTGGTTAATGGGAGAGCAAGAGAACCCATGTGTCACTGTACATATCTGTACCTTGGAGTATGAGTTCTTAAATCTACCTGCCAAAATATATATGAAAGTGTTACACTATTCTATCATAGCATTTTGTTAGTGAAATTTCCTTAAAAAATGATGTTACCAACAGGTTTGTGCCTGTTAATTTGCATATCATTATTGTAGAAAGCAATATTAAAAAATTTGAAGTAGACATATCATATGAGACACCTCTATACGTATGATAGTTCACCTCCTTGATTACAGTTTCTATGACTTTCAGACAGCAAAAAATGATTGCCTGTTTCATTTGTTCATCTCTACCATGCTTCCCTGGTGCCATGTATATGGATGTATCATGGCACTGAGACCCATAGAAAATATGTATAATAGATATTAGGTCTTGTCCTCTAGATTGTGAGCTTCTCAAGGGCAGGGGGGCCTAGTTCTATTGGTCTTTGTTTTCCTGACCTAAATGAACTGCCCTGAGCACTTAATATGTGTTGACAGAATGAACAGTGATAGCACATATTTACCCTTGTGCCTCTTCTGCAGCATGCTAGAATCAGCCTGCATGGGACCCTCCCAGAAGGGGTTCCTCAGGGGAAGCAACGAGCTGTTAGGTGTCAGCCAACAGCAATCCAGTTCCACTTCCATCACTAAGTGGAAACATGATGAAGGGAACATTACCCACCAGGAGCCACACAGAATTTGTTTATTTGAGACAAAGAGTTTATAATAAGACACTTTTTTTTATTGTTCATTCACATAGTCATTTACTGAGGCTGCTTTTCTGATGCCTATCTATTTTTATTTAATAGACTAAAGATTTGAGTATGAAAAGTTTCTATACATAATATTCAGAGGTCTTTTCTTTCATCTCAGATTGATACATAAAATGTAACATGAAAGTTAGTTCCTATTTTATAGTATTTATGAATTTAATAATTTAAAGTATTCTTTTGTCGAAATAGTATCCTTAATATAATTATGATATTTTAAAGCAGAATGAAAATGACTAGTGGTAAACCAGTCTCAGTCATTTTGACCAGGGACTCTGTGAAAATTGTCCGTGGGAAAGTTGCTAAGGTACACAGACTCCTTGTCTATAGAGCATACTGTGTGATTCTCCTTCCAGGTATATACAGTTCATGTGCTTGGGACAGTTCCACTTGGCCCAATCCCATTTTCCAGTCCAGTGAGCATAATGGCAGGGTAGAAATGAGATGTGTCTATGTGCCTTTGGTAATTGCTGAGTACATGTTAATGAAGAGCTTTTTCTTGGCCTTCCACCAGCACAGTTAAATATGACCAACTAGAGCATTTCCTTGATGAAAGGAAACCCACCAGCACAGCTACAGAACCCTATATAAACAGATTGCATTTGGATTTAATTTTGAACTAATATGAATGCAAATATTCTTAAATGGATTACTCTGTAGATCTTTACAGTTGAAGGGATTCTGAAACTGAATGCCTTTCTGTGGAGACATCAACATTATTGTTGGTGTAACAAATTCACCTCAAGTGGATAAACATCTACAGTATATTTAAGATATATCCAGCTCTGTGCCTGGCATTGTGACTATTATACTCTAGGACCTTGAGCCTTTAGTGGGATGGGCAAGCCATAGATACCTTTTAACCAATAAAAAGGTCTAACAATTACAGTGGCATCTCAGAAGTGATTATCAAGATACTGTTAAAATCTTGAAATGCAAAGTAAATACAGAATGTGAGGGACTTTAATTATGGAAAAAAAAGATGGAGTGGTGATTCTCGTGGTCAAGCAATATTTTTATTGGTTTCTCTCTTCAAGAGAGGCAATTAACATGGTCTTTGGAACTTGTTATGGGACATTAAAATATTTTGAAAATTAGAGAATAATATCAAATCAAGCATAACATTCTATTGTAATGTTTTTATATTATTGCTCATGGAAAGGGAACTTACCTTATAGAATTGTTATCTTTCCCCAGAAATAATACATCACTTATTTTCCTTTTTGATCCTCAGTTGCTTAAACATTTAATACGCTCTTAGTTTTAGAGGGACTGCAGAAACATAAGTTAGGGCATAACTATCCTTGGTGAAAATGTTTTCGCTATATCCTGAGAGGAACCTCTTTATTCCATGGATCTTTAGGCATACATATAAACATATCGTTCACAAATCCAGTGTCATGGTAGCCATTTTGGAGATGCTTCTATGTAGGGATAGTATATTAGTTTCCTAGTGCTGCCATAACAAATTACCACAAACTGGGTGGCTTAAAACAACAGAAATTTGTTCTCTTGGTTCTGGAAGCCTGAAATAAAAAATCAGCATGTCAGCAGGGTTGATTCCTCTGGAAGCTCTAGGGTAGGTATTACTCTGTGTTTCTCTCCTAGTTTCTGGTGGTTGCTGGTAATCCTTGGTATCGCTTGGCTTATAGATACATCACTCTAATCTCTGCCTCCGTCTTCACATCACTTTCTTCTCTATGTCTTTGTCTTCTTCTTTTTTCTTTCTTATAAGGGCACTCTCACTGGATTTAAGGCCCATCCTAATCCATTATGGTCTTGTCTTGATCCTTACCATACTAAAATCTGCGAAACCCTTATTCCAAATAAGGTCACATAGATTTGGAAGGGACACTATTCAACCCACTATAGATAGTAAGTGTAAATTACTATCTGTAGTGATTAACCGGGAGATTCCTGGAGTATTAGTTTATTCCTTATTTGTTGAGAATATACAGTTTCAGACATGTCTTTAGATATATGTAATTAACAGATTCTCCTTTATGTCATTTGTGTTCTGTAGAGTTACAGAGAGAAAACAGAATGTCAACATATGATTCTATGGATCCAACTTCACACTGCACTTCACATTTACCCTCATATGGCTCTAAAATGAATTTGTTCTTTACTCTATTTCTTATCCTACCCCAAGCTATTTGTTTCCAGAGGCAGGCTGATTATGAGACTAAACTGTTCAGTCTACTTTCTTTCAAAGCCTTGGTAAATTTTTAAAATTTTCAATAGAAAGATATTTTAACCACAATTAGTTAATATTGCTTTCATTTTCCATTCTGATTTTCCCTCTATAAAACTTCCCTTCGTAATACAAAAGTGCAGGGCCAAAGGTGGTAAATGATTATTCATATGCTTGATGGTGCCTGGCTATTGATGTCTGTGGGTAGTGGAAGAGAAACAAGGCTTGAAGTGTGTGGAGCTAGAAGCTAGTCTGTGGAAAGTTCTGGATCATACATCTCATATGAAAAAAAAAGCTTGATAGATGTTTTCCCAAGTTTCACAGCAATTCTAACACTTAACATGGTCTTACCACTAGTAGGTTGTGAAGTTGAAAGAAACTTTTAAAAACTATCTACATGAGAAAGGAAAATCTGAATTATCACACTATATTTTCTATAGAAAATGATTTTGCTAAATCTTTGTCATATGAAGCGGTTATCAGAGTACATGGCATATATATATATATATATAGAGAGAGAGAGAGACAGAGAGAGAGACAGAGAGAGAGAGAGTTGTATCAGTCAATAATTATTTTATACTATTTTTATGGAATGTATGTTGTTTTTGGTATTTGTCAGATTTATAAAAATAAGTTGTTTGTTGGAATGTACATTCTCATTAAAACTAAATATTTACATTTGTACCTCATTTTATAAATTTAATTTTATATTCTTTTCTTAACGAGTTCCCCCCACCCCAGATTTTGTAAGCTTCAAATCCCACAGAAACAGAATCCATTCCTGCTTTTATATTTTATTCTTCTATAAAACAAAACAAAACAAAAAAATCCCACTTACAAAATACAAAGAGTTTTTATTTTTAACTTTGTCTCTTACAAAATAAGATCAAAAGACAGAGTTCTTATGAAGCTGTGCTTTTGTAACTACCTTCTTAACTTCTCTAAGTCATAAAAACCTCTGAACAGTTTTTTATCCCTGACAAATTCAATCATCATATGTGAATTGTCTTTGCCTCTCTCTCTTATTTCTCCTTTTCCTTAGAGAGTCTTTGGTATTATTGGATAGTATTTTAGTTTATTTAAAAAAAAAATTAGTTTGGATTATTCTATTTGGGAATTTCTTTTTGTCAAAGTCAATACCTACTTCCTGCCTGAATCCTCATTTTTATAGATTGATTTTTTTAGGTATACATAGATGACACAGAAGTTAACATTTTTTGCTTTTATCTTTCTGTTTAAACTTCCTTTACTCAATCCTACCTAAGAATGATCTTCATAAATTGCTTGTTATCAAAGTCAGAATTAGAACTCAGATTTTCTCGTTCTGAGTCCAAACTGAGTCTTTTTCATTACATATACTTGGAGTTTATTCATATCAAAGCCTTAATTTACAACTTTCATTTCTTATATAATAACAATTTCCCATTTCTCTATCACTACTTCTTTCAAATAACTACTTAAAGCCATTATATAAACATTTAAAAATAGAAAACCTACTTTCTTTTTTTTTTAATCAGTCATCAATTTTATACACATCACTGTATACATGTCAATCCCAATTGCCCAATTCAGCACACCACCATCCCCACCCCACCACAGTTTTCCCCCCTTGGTGTCCATACGTTTGTTCTCTACATCTGTGTCTCAACTTCTGCCCTGCAACCCGGTTCATCTGTACCATTTTTCTAGGTTCCACATACATGCGTTAATATACGATATTTGTTTTTCTCTTTCTGACTTACTTCACTCTGTATGACAGTCTCTAGATCCATCCACATCTCAACAAATGACTCAATTTCGTTCCTTTTTATGGCTGAGTAATATTCCATTGTATATATGTACCACAACTTCTTTATCCATTCATCTGTCGATGGACATTTAGGTTGAGAAAACCTACTTTCTTAATCCCCATCACCCTTAGTAAGCAAACTGTTGGTGGATTATGAACATGTTAAAGTAAGCTAACGCTATAGACTGAATTTTTGTCCTCTATGAATTTGTAGGAAACTTTCATTTAAAATTTGATCATAATTTTTCCTAACTCCAATAATCTATAGTTCTTCAAGTATAAAGGCCTCATGAATTTCAAACAGCAGGACCTAACTTTTATTTTTCAATAGCAGCCTGACTTTTATTTTCTCTAATTCTCTGTTCTTTTGTTTCTCATTTCTTGCTCTTCAAGTATCCTTTTGGTTTTTTAATTTTCTATTTTTCCCTAGCATACCATATTCGCACATTCCATTTGTCAGATAGATTCATTCAAAAATAAGTAAAATTTTAATTTTCTCTCATCTCTTTTAACATGGACATTCTATAAGGCACATTTTTTTCATACATCTGTATAAGAAGTAGATTTCTTATTCTACTCTGTTATTCTTCCCATTGATTTATATCATATCACTTAACAATAAATACTTACAACAAAGGAGTAGTACTGTTGATTTTGTACAATTGAACAAAATTGCAAATAACAAATTAAAAGTCCTGGAATACTGTCTTCCTCTTTTTTTATCAATAAATAATTTCTAGAAGTTGGAACTCACTAAATATTTAGATTGTTAATCAATGAAAATGTTTCAAATGTATTTGTTTTTGTTCAGTTATACAATGTATATTGTATTTGTGTCCTTATTTATTCTTTCCAATAAATATATTCTCATGGTTGACTCATTAATTTTCAGCAATAGGAACGCAAGTAATTGTTTAAACAGGTGCTGCTTTCTTAGATATGGGTCAGAGCATTTAATGGCCTGTACCTGGAATTTCTCAACTTAAAGTGTGCATGTGTGTGTGTGTGTGTGTGTGTGTGTGTGTGTGTGTGTTGGGAGGGGGCCCATTGTCCCAGAATAGATTTTGAAGTATAATCTATGAGGTGGAAAGAGAAAATGTTTGTTAATGGATTTTTAAATCCTTTTTTTAGTTTGTTATTTTAATATGCCATATTCAAAGAAAGTGGCAAACACTAAAGATAGTATTTTAATTCATGTATGGCATAAAGTTTAATGATCTGATAAAGAGCATTAATTAGGTTCTACTTTCCACCATTTTATTAAAATTCTCAAATATACAAAGTTGAAAGAATTTATAGTAAACATTCATATAACCACTTCCTAAATGCTATAACTGACATTTTACTATCCATCTATAAATTCATCTTTCTTCTTTTTTTTAATACATTTCATGACAAGGTGAAGATATCAGCAGATTTCAAGTCCCATTTTGTTTCTTGACTTTTTTTGAGACTTTTCTTATGGCTTTCCTCAGATATTCATTGTTTGAAGCATAGGCAAGGCATGTAATAAATGGAAGATATAAAAGCAATTAGTATTAATCAAAATTGTATTAATATATGCCAATTCATGAGTTTTAGATGCACTGAAAAAAAGATGCTAGAAATGCAAGTTGTAACATTATTTGTGTACCAGCTAAATAATTTCCAGAAACACATTTCATTTCTTGACCTAGATTATACTACTTAGGCAGTTTTAACTGGATAGTCCCAATGTTGTATTCAAATCTAATTTCTTTTGAAGGAAAAATAATGAGTATTTTCCCTGGCTTGTTGTAATGAAATTTTTTAAACTTACCTTTTATTATCTATCCATCCATCTGTTCCAAAGTTTTGGAAATAAAGTGGTATGATTCAAGGGGGAAAAAAAAAGATATTCAGGACACTGAGGACTGTAGTTTTTCAATTACTAAATAATCTACAAACATATACAATATGAAGATCTTTAGAAATTATACCTCAGATAATAAATTAAGATCTATTTTTACCCATTTAAAATGTAAGCTATTTATCATTTGCTGCTCAATTCTTTCTGACATGGTGTATGTTAATTTTGTTATTGCTGTTATTAAAATTGTATGATACAGTTTTAAGTAAACAAATGTTGACTTTTTAACAGATATTTATAGATTCAAATTCTCTTCCTTGGCTTCTGCTAATGTAACTAAGGAGAACTCTTTAATGAGAAGGTTTTGAAAGGAGTAAAATATAAAAATATTGTTTTGTAAATAGTATATGAAATTATCCAAGACTTATGGTATTCAAAACCCTTAAAGTTTAAAAGAAATATTTTTTTTTCACTAAGAATAGGGAAAGAATCATAAGTGTACACTTAATTGTCAAGTATATTAATACTAATATCCCTATAAACAGTTTTGTACACAAGCAATAATTCATACACTAGGGCTTTGAAATATTTTCAACCACATTCTAAACATCAGAATTCGTTGTTAAATATCTTTTAATAGCAGGATGAATGAGGGATTGTGAAGTAGTGGGGATATTTTCTCAAGGACAAATACTTGAGTTAGTGACACATTGGGGACCATTTTTATTGATTGACCATCCCAGTCACTTAACCACCAGACCATGCTTTTTTCACATTTCTTCCACATATTCATGCATTTAATGAGATTCTGTTTATTTCTCCTTAGATTACCACAGTAGGTAATATATACATTTTACAAAGTACAAAGAAGTTTGTTTGTTTGCTTTATTAAGAGAATTGAATTTTATGTGTGAAGCGTGACACTGCATTTAGAAGTGAATTCCTAACAAATCCTTGATTGTTTATGCAACTTGGCACAAAGTGGTTAAACTTTCTGGGTCTTGGTGCTTATGGTACTAAAGTTTTAGTAAATTTTATTTCTTGGATAAAAGCTCGTTTCAGAGATATGGAAATACAAACTTTTGAAGAACCTAAAAATGGGAGTTGCAATTTGGTTTCTAAAATTATAGAAACTAAATACTACATAATAGAAGCACTAAATAATAGAGGATCTGAGTTGCTGATTGATGATTGTTCATCAGAATTCTATCAGCTATTGAAAAATCTTGACCTCAACTGAAAAAAGTGAACACTAATTACTTCAAAATTACAAAACATTGTGAGCAAAGTGACCATGGAGTCCAAACTTATTTAAAGTTCATATAAAATTCATATTATTTAAGATATCATATAAAGGATAACAAAAATCAATCCAGATCTTTAACTAACTGTAAACAAAATTCTTCAGCTTTAGTCTTTCAGGAATCTACAAGTTTTGGATTTAAGTAGTTAGAATACTGATTACTACAGATTCCCTTCACTTTCCATGCAAATATTAAAATATTTTTGGTATCTGTTTAGGCTATGACAAGGTTTTATCTGGGACATTTGCTAACTTTATTAGATCATTCATTCATCATGTTGTGAGAAATGCTTAAGTTTTGGAGTCATGTGGGTCCAGGTTGGAGTCCTGGTTCTGCCACTCGTTAGCCCAGAAGATATTAGGCTGCTGATTTACCCTCTCTGTTCTGTTTTCATCAACGATGTGAGGATAACAATAACTACCTCAGGGCATTATTAGGTAAACTGAATGAAGCCTATGGTGTAGTGCTTAATACATATAGGTCCTCAATAAGTATTTAATAATAACTCACTTCCTTTCCATCTCTGGAAGAGATTTCCAAAGGAATGCACAAAACTTTCTTCTCTTTCTTATTCCCATGTTGATATCCTCACCTACAATCCTTCTTTGTTTCTGACCAACTAACTAATTTTCTCTTGACCTAACTCACTATCACCCAACAACAAGAAGCAACTGATATCATTCCTTATGTAATAAAATGATGTTGTTGATAAGGATGATGATGATGATGATTAGACAAATTATTCGACTCAGCAGACCAAAAAGAATAATGCTTTATATGTTAATAGAAATTACTAGCTAAGAAGGCAATTTTTCATTTATTATCTTATAAAGATTGTTGTGAGAATCAAATGAGATAGTATATGGAAAAAATCAATTCTCACTCTAGAAAAATAAACATTATCTATATTAAATGACACAAAATATTCTATATGTCCATACTCAATGATTTGGAAGTGTTATGTTCTTAAATACTTCTTGCACCGAGAGCTGATAGCATATTTTGGCTTAAGGTAAAAAAGTATTTTATTCATATATTTGCCCTAGGTTTCTTATATGTACAATAGAAATAACTGGCAGATTAAGTAAACTGTGTCCTTTGTAGCATAATATTATGGGGAAAAACTGGAGTTGTATTAGTTAGAAAATGAAAATTTGCTGAATTAGCCACTTTTTGGTCATTGTGGCAAAGCATTACTTTTATTTCAGTTCATCTTAATGGTGGTAATTAGTGATATAATTATTTTTATGAGTACACTGTAATGTAAAACAGTGAGAAGGATGTCATTGATGTAAACTATTGTTATAAAAAAATATTGAACTCTATTTTACCTCATTTAATGCCATGGACACATACACACATACATATATATAAAATTCATTACATAGATAAATGTGGGTATATCTGTGTCTGTGTATGTCAAGGTAGATTAAGATGTAGCCCTATAACCGTTAAATGATCTAAGGTAGAATTATTTACTCTTTCCTGGGCTCTTAAATAGCATCTGAATGTCCTAATAAAATTAGACTTTTTCAGAGAATAGCTCACTCACAAAAAAAATGTGACAATATTTACTGTACAATCGTAATTTTTTTAAACATCTTTATTGGAGTATAATTGCTTTACAATGGTGTGTTAGTTTCTGCTTTATAGCAAAGTGAATCAGCTATACATATACATATATCCCCATATCTCCTCCCTCTTGCATCTCCCTCCCACCCTACCTATCCCACCCCTCTAGGTGGTCACAAAGCACCAAGCTGATCTCCCTGTGCTATGCGGCTACTTCCCACTAGTTATCTATTTTACATTTGGTAGTATATATAAGTCCATGCCACTCTCTCACTTCGTTCTAACTTACCCTTCCCCCTCCCTGTGTCCTCAAGTCCATTCTCTATGTCTGCTTCTTTATTTCTATACTGCCCCTAGGTTCTTCATAACCGTTTTTTTTTTTTTTTTAGATTCCATATATATGTGTTAGCATACGGTATTTGTTTTTCTCTTTCTGACTTACTTCACTCTGTATATCTTCTTTGGAGAAATGTCTATTTAGGTCTTCTGCCCATTTTTGGATTGGGTTGTTTGTTTTTTAGATATTGAGCTGCATGGGCTGCTTGTAAATTTTGGAGATTAATCCTTTGTCAGTTGCTTCATTTGCAAATATTTTCTCCCATTCTGAGGGTTGTCTTTTCATCTTGTTTATGGTTTCCTTTGCTGTGCAAAAGTTTTTAAATTTCATTAGGTCCTATTTGTTTATTTTTGTTTTTATTTCCATTACTCTAGGAGGTGGGTCAAAAAGGATCTTGCTGTGATTTATGTCATACAGTGTTCTGCCTATGTTTTCCTCTAAGAGTTTTATAGTGTCTGGCCTTACATTTAGGTCTTTAATCCATTTTGAGTTTATTTTTGTGTATGGTGTTAGGGAGTGTTCTAATTTCATTCTTTTACATGTAGCTGTCCAGTTTTCCCAGCACCACTTATTGAAGAGGCTGTCTTTTCTCCATTGTATATTCTTGCCTCCTTTATCAAAACAAGGTGACCATATGTGTGTGGGTTTATCTCTGGGTTTTCTATCCTGTTCCATTGATGTGTATTTCTGTTTTTGTGCCAGTACCATACTGTCTTGATTACTGTAGCTTTGTAGTATAACCTGAAGTCCAGGAGCCTGATTCCTTCAGCTTCGTTTTTCTTTCTCAAGATTGCTTTGGCTATTCGGGGTCTTTTGTGTTTCCATACAAATTGTGAAATTTTTTGTTCTAGTTCTGTGAAAAATGTCATTGGTAGTTTGATAGGGATTGCATTGAATCTGTAGATTGCTTTGTGTAGTATAGTCATTTTCACAATGTTGAGTCTTCCAATCCAAGAACATGGTATATCTCTCCATCTGTTTGTATCATCTTTAATTTCTTTCATCAGTGTCTTTTAGTTTTCTGCATACAGGTCTTTTGCCTCCTTAGGTAGGTTTATTCCTAGGTATTTTATTCTTTTTGTTGCAAAAATGGTAAATGGGAGTGTTTCCTTAATTTCTCTTTCAGATTTTTCATCATTAGTGTATAGGAATGCAAGAGATTTCTGTGCATTAATTTGGTAACCTGCTACTTTACCAGATTCATTGATTAGCTCTAGTAGTTTTCTGGTAGCACCTTTAGGATTCTCTATGTATAGTATCATGTCATCTCGAAACAGTGACAGTTTTACTTCTTTTCTGATTTGGATTCCTTTTATTTCTTTTTCTTCTCTGATTGCTGTGGCTAAAACTTCCAAAACTATGTTGAATAATAATGGTGAGAGTGGGCAACCTTGTCTTGTTCCTGATCTTAGTGGAAACGGTTTAAGTTTTCCACCATTGAGAATGATGTTGGCTGTGGGTTTGTCATATGTAGCCTTTATTATGTTGAGGTAAGTTCCCTCTATGCCTACTTTCCAGAGGGTGGAAAGTTTTTATTTTTATTTATTGATTTTCATAAATGGGTGTTGAATTTTGTCAAAAGGTTTTTCTGCATTTATTGAGATGATCATATAGTTTTTATCCTTCAACTTGTTATTATGGTGTATCACATTGACTGATTTGTGTATATTGAAGAATCCTTGCATTCCTGGGATAAACCCCACTTGATCGTGGTGTATGATCCTTTTAATGTGCTGTAATTTAAGTCTTAAACCGGGCCAGTGGTTTGTAGGAAGTAGCCCTTCGGAATGACAGTTCTTCTGAAATTGCACCTTTACAGCATGCCCCTTATCCTCTTTTAATACATAAACACTGTGAGCCCTGGATTTTTGCAGTATTACGGAGAGATCTTATTGCTTTATGAAAGCAGGTTAGAAAATTTTCTCATCAGTGGTATGCTATATTTTTCTTATGCCATGCTTTTAATATACATAAACAAAATTACAAATTCATGGGGAATCATGTCAGGAGCTCTTCTGAGCCAGCAATAGAGCCTGGATATTGCTGCCCTGAGGGGGTTTGTTCAAATGATTGTGATCCCACAGTAGAGCAGATTAAGCCATTCTAACCTGGCAAGTGAGAGCAGGTGTGGGAAAAACAGCACAGCAGAATCATAGCAAAACGTTTATTGCCACTTACAGAACTGCAGTTTTAAATAATGCTATTTGTTTTGTTTGTTCTCTTTGCACTGTAATCAGTGTGTCAGATCCAACATAGATGTTTCCATTTTTACTTAACCTCTATTCCTTTAATTTTTGTTATTTAATTAGTGGATTGGTGTGAAATTAGGCTCTGTGCTGTAGGTGATATCTGGTAAATAAAATAAGGAGTAAATCCTTTGGCATTGAGGAATTGTTATGGATTTTGTTTGTTTTAATGAAGACTTTAACATTTTAAGGAGGTTTTAAAATTGTATATATATTTATATGCTCTTATAGGAATATACATGTCTATAATAAACTAAAATATTTAAAAAATTCTACTTACCTCTATTTTTTAAAAGAAAACCTAAATAATTAGGCATGAGTAACTAATTTATTATCTTAACTTCTGTGAAAATGCTAAAAGACACAGTGATTAGGACTTGTTACTTCAAGTGTGCTCTGCTAACCAGCAGCCTGGGTATAACCTGAGACCCTGTTTGAAATGCAAAATTATAAACCTCACTTCAGACCTAGTGAATCAGAATCTGCTTTTTTAGCAAGATCTCAGGTGATTCTTATGAACATGAAATGTTGAAATACTTTGGTTTTGATGGAGAAGAGGAGCAAATTTACTTATTCTGGCTGCTTTTTAAAAAATGTATATATATAAATGGAAAAACTGATGAGATGAAAAATGCACTAGAATTCACAGTCATATCACAAACAACTACCCGCACCTAATTTGCAGATGTTCATTCACTTTTTATTTACTTTAGCGTTGTTAAATACTTAATTTTTCTTTGAAGTTACAGCTCCCATCCTGACTCACGTTTTTTGTTTTCTTGGATCCAGATACAAAATAAGAGGGTTAATGGAAGTTTATGCCCAGTTTTAATTTAACATATTCGTAAATGGGCCCTGGAACTGTTACAGATTATGTGGTATCACTTTGGCAACTCCTATCACAGGGTGTCTATCCATATTAAATGAGTAAATCTGCAGACATTTAGATTCTAAGAAAAGTAAGCTAATGAAGCATGTAATATATAACTGAAGAGTTTTTCCAATGAAAACATAGGATGTAGATGTCAACCTGTCATAGTATTAGAAGAAATGCAAATGAAATTACTCAAATTGTCTCACAAGACCCACACTCATATTAATGTAGTCTTTGATTACGTCTGAGTGTGTAGTATCTTTAGTTGATGCCCTAAGGAAATGTGGCACTTAACTTTTCAGTTTTTACAATACATATACCTGTATCAGAAAATAAGCTCTGTCACACCTACACAGTGTCATCTGTGCCTCTACTTGCTCTCTTCTATCCTGTTATAGATGAACTTTCCATGCTTTTGATTTAGGTCTTCCCCTCTGTAGCATAGAAGGATATTGTTATTCCTCCTATCTTTAAAAAAACTTTCTTCATATCCCACTTCTCCCTTTGGCTATCACCCTGTTTTCTCTTTCCTTTACAGGAAAAAAACAACAACAACAACTTTAAAGTATGGCTAAATTTTGCTATCTTTAAATTTTCTCCTTCATCTTTTCCTGAAACTACCCCAGTTAGACATTTGACCTTAGTCATACCAAAACAGCTCTTATCGAGGACAAAAAACGATCACCATGTTGCATGCTCAAATTTTAGTTTCATCTTACTTAATTTATCAGCAGCATTCCACATAGAGGTCGTTCTCTTCTTGAAACACTTTAAATTGGCTTTCACAACACCTTAATTCTTCCTATCTTTCTGCTCTTCTCAGTCTACTTTATTATTCTTTTGTCCTCACCTCCTCTACCTCTAAATGTTGGAGTACCCCATGGGGCTTCACCTCCTCTACCTCTAAATGTTGGAGTACCCCATGGGGCTGAGTCTTAGTACATCTTGTTTTCTATGATCATATCCTCATGATTCATTTAATGCTATATGTTGAAGTCACCCAAATGTATACCTTATCTCAGTAAATAGGAACCAGATTCTTCCAGTTGCTCAAGCCAAATATCTGGGTGTTATCCTTGACATCTTTCTGTCACAGCCCACATCCGAATGTCAAAAGTTCTGAGGTTCTATCTTCAAAAGGTATCTAGAATCCAACCACACCTCATCACCTCCACTCTTATAAGATGATACTCTTGTTAGAGCCATTCTTCTCTCTTCCTTGGATTATGCAGTGAGCTTTTATCTGAAAGAAGGAAGGGTCTCCTTTCTTCTACCCTTGCCCCACATTGTTCCATTCTTAATACAAAAATCAGAGTATTAAAGTAAATCAGATCAGGACACTCCTCTGCTCAAAACTTTCAGTGGCTTCCTATACATCTTACACTAAAGCCAAAAATGGACCTACAAGGAACTACATGGTCTAATTACCATCACTTTTCTAACCTTATCTCCTACCATTTCCCCCTTGCTTGCTTCTATCCTGCAACACTGACCTTCTTTTCATACCTGGAACATATCAGGCACACCCCTGCCTCAGGACCTCTGTATTCGCTGTTCCTTCTGCCTGTATAGGTTGCTACTACGTGGCTCCCTCTCTCACTTTCTTCATGTAGTTTCTCAAAAATACTCCAAGCAAGTCCTGGTGTTGACTATCCAATCAAAAATTGTAACTTCTTCGACACTATCTGTCCTCTTTGCATTTTATTTTTCCCCTATTCCTTACTACTGTCAAACATATTACTATTTTACTTGCTTATCTTGTCTGTTTTCTCTCCCCACTAGGATATGAGGTATTTGAAGGCAGGGACTTTTTTTTTTTTTTTTTATTCTGTTTCTAGCTGTTTTTTAAGTGTCTAGAATACTGCCTGGTGCAAATTAAGTACACACTATATATTTATCAAATGAATGAATGAACAAACAAGTAAATAAGTATTGAATGCTTTTAGCTTCATAGGCAGGTATGCTAGTTTTTAGTAAACTTCTACTGAAAGCACTTTTGAAAATGAAACAGCAAATTGTATATGTAATTCTTCCTTAAAAGAAATTGAGTTCCTTATTGGAATTCACAATGTAAAGAAATTTAAAATTGAGTCACACATATCCTCTACAGAATAACAATACTTGAACTTAGAAAATTTGGAAGAACTGTCTACCCACCAATTTGAAGCTGAGCTGCTATTGCCAGTCGTAAGCTATATTTAATAAATAAACTAAGACCATGCTTGTAGGCCATAGTTTTAAAACTTCTTCAAAATCTCTAAAAGTTATAGAACTATTTGATTATCAAGATCTTTTAAAAAATAAATTTGTGTTAATAATATCTAATTTTGCGAAACGGAAACAAGAAAGCAAGGGGACGGGGCTTTTCCTCTTTTACTTTATACCTTTCTGAACTGATAGTTTTTTGTTTTTTGTTTAACACCATAAGCTTATTAGTCTTTTGAATAAAAACAGACAAAAACAACAGGGCTGCTTGTGTTTGCTTTGGCTAGAGCATAAAGAGAAGATGATTGACTTCATTCATTCAGATAGTGCTTGTTTAAAAACTAAGAATAAATGAATGCGTGAATTTAGATTGGATGTTATTTGAATATTATCATTTCAGATTGTATCATTTTACATTTGTTTAATATTTCCTGAAACTAATCATGGTGTACCAAATTCAATATATAATTTTGCTACCCAGTGGGCTGGTATTTAATATCTGGCAATCTCAAACACCTAAAACAGAATATAAATAAGGAAACAAATAAGTAGGTTTCTGAGTGGCCAAAGTTGATATCAGAAAGTCACTGAGGGAAATGTCAAGCTCTCTATAGTTCCAACAGTTCCCTTAGAGCTAATTTACACATTTTCCACAATTATGTAAGGTTTCAAACTCTATACCCAGTTGGAAGAGTAAATTAATAGACATGTAAAAGATTATTTTTTGTAGGTAGCTGAGAAGTATCAACTAGCAGCAAATAGAAAACCCATAACAAATATACTTGTAGGAATTGAAAAAAACTAATATTTTAGAATAACTGTGTGGGAAAAATAACTCCATATCCTCAGAAACTCAAAGGACATCATTGTGTTACTGCAGGATATAATTATTCCTGTTCTTTATGATTGCCTTCAGTTATCAAGAAGTTAGATTGTGTTCAATACATTATGTTTAAGAAGGCAGGAAAGAATCCCAAATATTTTTCTTAAAATAATGATGTGACATTGAAAGAATTAAATCCCTACCAATTAAGTAGTCTATTGTTTGTAATTATTGAACAAAGGTTAAGTGTGATGATTAAACAGATAGTAATATGCATTTTTATCTTGAACTACATATACACAGTAATAGGTGAGTATACATAACATGGACCTTTAGGTTATACAACTGATTTTGATTGCCTGTTAATTGCATGTAAGCTTTTTGAAATTGTCAGATTTCTTTGCTATATACATACGCATAAATCTGTATCTAATTTGCTGTAAATAAATATATATATATATATATCATAGCAAACTGATATCCTTTCATATGCAGTGGTCCTGTATTTGTTCACAAACACAATGAAATGCTTAATCTCTTTAGTTTGTGGCTTAACCCATAAATGGGTTCTGAGATTCTTGAATTTTACAAATATAGAGAAAGCTGTGAGTTGTGAAATTTCTGTTGTTCCATGCCCAGGTGAATCAGCTCTATGTACACATATATCCCCACTTTTTTGGATTTCTTTCCCATTTAGGTCATCACAGAGCATTGAGTAGAGTTCCCTGTGTTATACAGTTGGCTCTCATTATCTATTTTATACATAGTAGTGTATATATGTCAATCCCAATCTCCCAATCCATCCCATCCCCTCTTTCCTCCTTGGTATCCCCACATTTGTTCTCTACATCTGTGTCTTTATTTCTGCTTTGCAAATAAGATCATCTGTACCATTTTTCTAGATTCCACATATATACGTTAATATATGATATTTGTTTTTCTCTTTCTGACTTACTTCACTCTGTATGACGGACCATCCACGTCTCTGCAAATGGCACAATTTCGTTCCTTTTCATGGCTGAGTAATATTCCATTGTATATATGTACCACATCTTCTTTATCCATTCCTCTGCTGATGGATATTTAGGTTGATTCCATGTCCTGGCTATTGTAAATAGTGCTGCAATGAACATTCGAGTGCATATATATATTTTTGAATTATGGTTTTCTTTGGGTATATGCCCAGTAGTGGGATTGCTGGGTCATATGGTAGTTCTATTTTTCAGTTTTTTAAGGAACCTCCATACTGTTCTCGTAGTGGCTCTATCAGTTTACATTTCCACCAGTAGTGTAAGAGGGTTCCCTTTTCTCCACACCCTCTCCAGCATTTATTGTTTGTAAAAGCAACTGACAAGGGATTAATCTACAAAATATACAAACAACTCATGCAGCTCAATATCAAAAAAAAACAAGCAACCCAATCAAAAAAATGGGCAGAAGACCTCAACTGGCATTTCTCCAAACAAGACATCTAGATGGCCAAAAAACACATGAAAAGATGCTCAACATCACTAATTATTAGAGAAATGCAAATCGAAACTACAATGAGGTATCACCTCCCACCAGTCAGAATGGCCATCATCCAAAAATCTACAATCAGTAACTTTCTCTTGATTAAAACATTCTTGTTTCACCTAAGCTTCTGTTGTGCTTTAGTCAAGTTTTCTCCCTAGCAATGTCATCAATTTTGTTGTTGCCTTACTCTTCTCACCCTAAAATGACAGGAAGCTATAAAAAGAGAAACAAAAACTGCCTGCTTTCCCTCTCTAGCTAAATGTATGTCCCAACCTTTCTTCTCTATGTCATGAATGATGTTTCCCTTTTCATGGTCAGAATGTCTTTCAAAATATAAATTCAATTATAAGGAGTTTTTCCAGTGCTTAAGTTCTTTCCAGTTTCCATTATTATATAAATATACACACATATACATGTATGTGTATGGGTGTATACATATATGTATATATAACCTATTTTACAGAATTACCTTAGTAATGTGTGATAGATTTGTATTTAACTTGCTTTTCTAAGAATAAGATGAAAGTACACTGATATTCTTATGGTTAGCAGGATTGCAATGGATTTTAATTACTATGTTCCTTTGTAAACAGTAAGCTATGCCAATGAGTGTTAACAGACTGAATGAAAGTCATTTGCTGGTTTAGTCTCTGTAAAAATAGCACCTCATCCAATTAGTTATTGTATAATCACATCGTAGAAATTAGGTATTAGACTATGAAATAGAATACCCCAGTCTCAAATTATGTGCGTAGTTCATCTAACTTCAAAAGAAAATATAATTATATGTAAAAGATTCTGGAGAAACTATAAAAGTAATTAATACGTTGCAGCAGAGATCACAACCCCTATAGGTCGGCAAGAAGGGATTCAGTTACCTAAAGGTGCTTACTAAGAAGAAGCCAGTGTATCTAAACCTGGAATAGTTGGCATTTTGATAATTCTCTTAGTAGTAGTCCAAGTTTAATGACTGTGCTGAGCACCTATAACCTTTCTACGTAGACCTTACTTATTTCCCTCACATCTTAAATTTTCTCTTCAAGTGGACAGTTGAATTTGCAGTGACCTGGGGTATATGGTAGAGAAGTAGAGGATTGGACTGTAACCCCAACATTGTAGTCTAGACTTGGGAAAAGCTTCTGACGTTGAGGCATCAGTAGATAACTTATGTTTAATTATATCACGATCAGGGATCATATATGTTATAACCACTATAACAATGTGATGTGATCAAGTTTTATAATTGACAATATAAAATCTCACCATTTATTATAGCTGTGTCACAAACCAATTACATACTCTTTCTAGAGGACAAAAACAGTTGTGCTTAGTAAAGCCCGAATTAACAAAAAGTCCTGTAGTTGCTTATAAAGCTGTATTACCTGGGGCTTTGAAATGGTTGTACATAGTTCAAAAGCTGGGCATTGGTTCAAAGTTTATCCAGTCAATTCCTTGATTTTTATCATAAAATAGAAACTAAAATAATTTTTATTAAATTGTTGATTTACACTTTAAAATGTTTTAAGTATTATATGTATTTTATGTATTTTTAATCACAAAAATAAAAAACAAAATTCAAGCCATGCAGAAAAGTAAACATTTCAAAGTTAACACCTTCAACATTACTTAAATCTCAAACTCCAGTGATAACCACTCTAAAGAATTTTCTTTAGTACACCATTAATTTTTAAAGTGCTATGATTAAATGTTACTTGAGAAAACAGACTAATTTATGATGCTTTATTTTTAGTTGGTTTTTAGACAAGATCTTAGAACTTATATTCAAGGCCCCTGCAAGTAGGCACATCCAAATTTTTGGACCAATTCTAATAATATGAAATAAATGTAATTGCATTTGGCGGGTTTTCTATTTGAAGAAATCCTTACATTATATTTTCTTTAAGTGGGGGAGCCCTGTATTATTTACAGCTTTATTGAGGTATAATTTACATATGATGAAATACACCTCTTTCAAGTATACAATAAATAAAATAAATTTTAATAAACTTGTAGACTTATGCTACCATTACGATAATCTTGTCTTGGAACATTTCCTTCACTCTAAAATTTTGTTTATGCTCTATCACAATCAGTCTGCCCTACATCCAGCCCCAGGCAGCCACTTATCTGCCTTCTGTCTCTATAGATTTGCCTATTCTGGAAATTTCACATAAATGGATTTATACAATAACTTGGTTTGGTTTTTGTGTCTGGCTTTTCTTAAAGTTTAGGATATTGTTTTTGAGGTTTACCCACTTAATGGTTTGTTATTTTACTAGATTGTTTCTTTTTATTGTTGACCAGTTGTTGGATATTTGTATTGTTTCCAAATGGAGCTATTATAATTAAAGCTATGAACATTCCTCCCAAATCTGGTCCTTCCTGAGTTCTTCCCATCTCAACAAATGTCACCACTCTTTATCTAGTGCCCGGGCTGAAAACCTGAGATTCTCCTTGATTCACCCGTCTCAGCCCACTAATACTAGCTATACTCTCTGTCTAGGACACTTTTACTCCTGATCATCCCAAGGCTGGATCCTTCTTATTATTTAGGTCTCAGCTTAAATGTCACCCCCTCGGTACAAATTAGTTCTCTCTCATTTATCATTACTTGATATTGATTTTTAATGTTATCTTTATTTGTTATAGCATCCCCCTAATTTTCAGAGTAGGTGCCCAGTACTGTGTCAGATAAAGAAATACAGCTGTTGTTCTTGGCCTTAAATCTAGGGCTTAAAAAGGTACATTATATTTATTAGTTAACTTTACTTCTTGCAATTACACACTATTAGTATAGTTTTCTGTGTATCTGTTTTCCCTATTTTCTTTTTTGAAATTTCCAGTCTGTTTATTAAAATGTAAATTTGTGGCTGTCTATAAGTTGTTTTTTTTTTTAATTAATTTTATTGGAGTATAGTTGCTTTACAAAGTTGTGTTAGTTTCTACTGTACAGCAAAATGAATCAGCTATACATATGCATATATCCTATCTTTTTTGGATTTCCTTTTAGGTCACCACAGTGCATTAAGTAGAGTTCCTTGTGCTATACAGTATGTCCTCATTAGTTGTCTATTTTATACATAGTATCAACAGTGTATATGTGTTAATCCCAATCTCCCAATTCCTCCCAGCACACCCCTTCCCGCTTGGTATCCATACATTTGTTCTCTACGTGTGTGTCTCTATTTCTGCTTTGCAAATAAGAGCATCTATACCATTTTTCTAGATTCCACACATATGTGTTAATATATATTTGTTTTTTCTCTTTCTGACTTACTTCATTCTGTATGACAATCCTTATGTCCATCCACGTCTCTACAAATGACTCAATTTCATTCCTTTTTATGGCTGAGTAATATTCCATTGTATATATATACCACATCTTCTTTATCCATTCCTCTGTTGATGGACATTTAGGTTGCTTCCATGTCCTGGCTATTGTAAATAGTGCTGCAATGAACATTGGGGTGCATGTGTCTTTTCGAATTATGGTTTTCTCTGGGTATATGCCCAGTAGTGGGATTGCTGGGTCATATGGTAGTTCTATTTTTAGTTTTTTAAGGAACCTCAATGCTGTTTTCCATAGTGGCTGTATCAATTTACATTCTCACCAACAGTGCATTACGGTTCCCTTTTTTCCACACCCTCTCCAGCATTTAGCATTTGTAGATTTTTTGTTGATGGCCATTCTGACCTGTGTGAGATGATATGTCACTATTATATTTTCTTCATGACATTTTTGAAACTTAGCTTGAACTTCATAGATTTAAGGAAAATAAGAGGAGACTATAATTTTACCACCTGAATTTCTATTTCTTTAAATGAAAATATTCTAGAAATAATGACAACATTAATTAGAAACTTTCAACCATAAACCTCTTAACCCCCGGAATGGGGGAAAAACATTAAAAAATGTTTTGAAATGTTAATAGTTTAATCATGAAACACTAATTTTTTTGACGAAGGAAACACAAGCAGCATCCCATTAGAAGTAACAACTATGGCATACAGGTGCAATTCCAAGGCATCATAACTGTTCAGAGTTTAAATGGATAATAATGGCACAATAATTATCTCTTTATTTTGTCTTTTCACAAACTATGAATAATTTGATTTCTAAGAATTTATTGATATCTAAAATTATTTAAATAAATATTTGCTATGCAATTTAATCAAAGTGATGTTTTAAAATTTATTTTATATTGGGGTATAGTTGATTAACAGTGTTGTGTTAGTTTCCGGTGTACAGCATTGTGATTCAGTTATACATATACATGTATCTATTATTTTCAAATTCTTTTCCCATTTAGGTTATTATAGAATATTGAGCAGAGTTCCCTGTGCTATACAATAGGTCCTTGTTGGTTATCTATTTTAAATACAGTAGTATGTATGTGTCATTCCCAAACTTATAATTTATCCCTCCCCTTCACCTTGATTTTTAAATGACTTATTAGATTTTCAGGGTTTTGAGCCAGAAGAAACTTTGTAAATCATCAAATCCTATAGGTTTTGTTGTTGTTGTTGAGGAAACTGAGGCTTAAGTTTAGGTGGTAAATCCTGTGAGAATTTACTGAGCACCTGCAGAAATCATCTCATAGAAAGTAAGGAAACTGTGCTGCTGTTTACATTTATACTAAAGATTTCCTTGCCTTTCTTATATTTTTCTCTTCTTGAATTCTTTTCTCTCATCTTCACATTTCTAATTCCATTCAAGACCCTAGCTCAAATATCACTTTTCTTCAAAAGAAAGTGATTCCCTTTCTGATTCCAGAGATGTCAATTATTTCTCATCCTCTGTACACCAACAACTTTCTAGCTACATCCCTTATGACATCTCTATCTTGTATTTTATCTATATTCTCACATTAACTGAAGCTACTTGAAGGCAGTGATTCTATCATTATATCTCATTCATCTTTTCATCTCCTATAAATTCAACTGTCTTTCATTTAATTGTGTTCAATACATATTTGTTGAATAAGTGAATGGAATGCAGTATTGATTTCTGTTATTAAAATGTGGATAACATCCTCGTTATTTCTTTCCTAAGGAGGAATAGTACACTCAATGAACATTTTCACCACGTGCACATTTATTTCAAGCTGCTTAAAATGAAATAATCCAGTTAATTTGAGCTTTTAACACAAAGCAGTTTGTGGTTCTCTTCTTTGCTAAAATTGTCTTATTAGCATAAATTAGTCCTTTTATGTTAAACTTCTTTGAGTAGTGTATTGCAGATACATGTCAACTGTCATTTGCATATTCAGACCATGGGATTCAGAGAAGGACCCAGAGAGGTCAGTTAATCTACACTTACAGAGCTCTCAGAAACAGTGTATATCCAAGCCAGTTCTGATAGAGCGTCATTTATCTAATCTTAAAGGCTCTCCTGAGGTTTGCAAAGGAACACTGACAGATGCAAAACCTGTTGACTCAGGATTCCTATATCCTATGAAAGTCACAACCAAACAACATTTAGCTCAGCCATGGAAAACATTTAATATATTAAATTCCTTTGAATTTTTCTCTTATCTCCCTTTTCTAAGTAGTCCGGAGGGAGTAAAAGTATCTCAGAGAGTGCAAGAAGAAGAGGAGAAGGCTTTCTGAGCTGTTTCTTTTTTCTTGACAAGCTGGTTTTATAAGGTTGAGGTGAGGGTACAAGGTAAGGGCCTGATTATAAGGTTGACATCACCATACAGATTTGTCTTTCCATAGTGGTGATTGTTTCCTTAAATCCTTGGAAACAATGATCGATGTCAGGCTTCATGCCATCCTCAGGATATTTTTGCATAATAAGAAACTTACTTGTGTTTCCACAGTATAATTTTTCCTTTTACAGCGGGATTAAATCTAATGTAAAAATCACAAGAAAAGAAATGGAAACAATACTACCAGGTATGGTTACCTGAAAGAGATTTTTAAGGCTCAGGCAAGATTTTTTTTAATTGTTGCTGTTGTCATACATAGTAAGTTATAAGAAATTATACCAGATATGGACTTTATTATTATTGATATTGTCAGTGAAATATTCCAAACCATATTTCAGTAATACTGGGATCAAATTGTTGAGAAAAACTATGATTTTTGATTGTTAATTTTCCATTATGGTTGGATAACTTCTATGCAATTATTAAAAATATTTTTCGAAACTATTAAAAAGCAAAAAGGAAATATTAATGATATAATGATAAGAGGAAATGCAAGATACAAATTTATATATTCA
The DNA here is from genome assembly GCF_965194825.1 of Balaenoptera physalus. Lineage (NCBI taxonomy): Eukaryota > Metazoa > Chordata > Mammalia > Artiodactyla > Balaenopteridae > Balaenoptera > Balaenoptera physalus. The sequence continues at coordinate 102,652,466 of NC_138885.1, read as the reverse complement.
ATGCAACCAATATTTTAAAAAGTTTTTGGCACATACACATTCACACCAAAAACACACCCAAAAGGTAATACACTGGCATAGTACGAGTGGAAGGATTTATAAATGACATTTACTTTTAAAACCTTTTTGCAGACTTTTTCAAATTTTCTATAATAAGCGTGTATCCATTTAATAAGAAGAAAATGTTCTTTTAAAAGATAGTAAGGTACCTTTTTTTTTTTTAACATCGGTATTGGAGTATAATTGCTTTACAATGGTGTGTTAGTTTCTGCTTTATAACAAAGTGAATCAGTTATACATATACATATGTTCCCATATCTCTTCCCTCTTGCATCTCCCTCCCTCCCACCCTCCCTATCCCACCTCTCTAGGTGGTCACAAAGCACCGAGCTGATCTGCCTATGCTATGCGGCTGCTTCCCACTAGCTATTTTACATTTGGTAGTGTATATATGTCCATGACACTCTCCCACCCTGTCACATCTCACCCCTCCCCCTCCCCATATCCTCAAGTCCATTCTCTAGTAGGTCTGTGTCTTTATTCCCGTCTTGCCACTAGGTTCATCATGACCTTTTTTTTTTTTCCTTAGATTCCATATGTATGTGTTAGCATACTGTATTTGTTTTTCTCTTTCTGACTTACTTCACTCTGTATGACAGACTCTAACTCCATCCACCTCATTACAAATACCTCCATTTCATTTCTTTTTATGGCTGAGTAATATTCCATGGTATATATGTGCCACATCTTCTTTATCCATTCATCCGATGATGGACACTTAGGTTGCTTCCATGTCCTGGCTATTGTAAATAGAGCTGCCATGAACATTTTGGTACATGACTCTTTTTGAATTATGGTTTTCTCAGGGTATATGCCCAGTAGTGGGATTGCTGGGTCGTATGGTAGTTCTATTTTTAGTTTTTGGTAACTTTTTAAAATCACACTTTCACTGAAATAACTTATAGACTTCTGAGGTGTCAGTGGATGTTTTACATATCACGGGTGTGGCAATGCTCAATGAACAATTGAAGCCATTTTAATGCATTTAATAATAGCATACACAAATATGCATATACAGAATGCTTAATAATTTATATGTCTTTTACTTTTTATCCTTACATTACTCTTATCAGGCAGCAAGAAAGGGAAATAGAGTAAGAAGAAACTGAGTTTCAGAGAAATTAGGTCACTTGACAAATTCTATACCAACAGTAGTCAACACAAATCAGTCTAACTACCATCTTTCCTGCACACCAATACTTTTTCTTGTACCCAGGCATAAAAGCTGAATTTAGTAGTTGCATAAAAACTTTACCTGATTCCTCAAAATCGAATAAGCACCTGATTACATTTAAGTTTTAAAATTTAAAATTCCTGATTACATTTAAGTTTTAGATAATACTTTGATGTTTTCAAGAATTTATTCATTTTCTTTCAATTTACTTTTGTCCCTTCTATGTTAAGCTTAAGTATTGTGACTATTTGGTTGAGGCTATAATTGCTGCTTTCAGCCACTCTAATAATTTTCATCTTTGTTTCCCTATGTAAAATTTACAAGTCTTATCACTTGTATTAGGTTTTCTATTTTGACAAAATAGGAAATAATAATATTCAAATAATTGAATCATTACTATGTAGGTAAATATCTCTTAACTCCCCAAACTGAACAGTTGACAGGCAGGCAGCAACTTCATATGAGAGCTCCAAATGCTGATTTGCCAGCTGATGTAAGAAAGTATAGTTTTGGAGTATGAAAGTGGTAAGGGGTGTTAACATCACAGGTGCAAAAGTACAAGTTGTATGAAAGTTGAGCATAATGAAGTCAACAATTTCCTTCGTGCCATGTTATGAACTTTCCTTAATAAAGAGTTTTTATTACTGTAGCTTAACCCCTTGAATTATCAACTCTGTGTGGCTGACAGGGAGAGTAAACTATTCCAGTTTAATAAACTCTAGTTTCTTGACAAATATTTCGAATTGAATTCCAGACAACTTAACTGAGCTCCTAGTTTGTACTGTGTAGGCCATTTTAAACATGCAAAAGATACCAGCTTTGGTGGGACTTTTCTTGCGGTGTAGTGAAGACTTCATGATGGCTCTGGAATCAGATGACCTCAGTTCAATTCCTGATTCCAGCACTCAATATATAACCTTGGGTAAGTCCCTTAACATCTGTAAAAGTGAGCTAATAGCAATCTAACTGTACTGGGTTGTTGTGAGGATTAAATGAGGAAAAAGGATGTAAACCACTTGTAAAAGCGAGTGGCTAATGCATATTAAGTACTTAATTAATGTTAGCTAGAACATATTGATTATGACAGTATGGAAGAGAGAAAGCACAGATGTTTGAAGCACTCATATAAGAACACAAGCGTGCAAATGATTAAGCAGTACCAATAAACAGTGCTATAGGTGTCGGAAGCCAACTGGAGAGAGGTCATTGATATCTTCAGAGAAGGTTTTGGAATAGTTAAAATTTGAACCACATTGTAAAAGACAGGTAAAGTTTGAAAAGATATTTTCTGTGACTTTGGCTCAAGGTAAGAGGAATGGTAAAGCCTGAAGGAAGTGATACAATTTGAGAAAGGGAAATTACCGTGGTTAAATAAAAGACATTAGGGTGAAATATAAGATTGTCAGGGGACCACATTTTCTCCTAGTCTTCTCCTTTTTCAGACCTTGAAAGTGAAAACCGGTGAGGATGAGTGTGGTTGCTGTAAAGCAGAAATTAAGCAGAAATTATTTTCTCAATGCCCTCTTCCCTACTTGTTATGTTTTAGTACATTTTCATCCCAAATTCTGCCTTGTGGAGTTTTCAAAGGCAAGATCACAGTTGTATGTCTTGTCAGAATGCTTCAGACTTGACCTCTGGATTTCATTCTGTGTCAGATTCTAGAGTAAAACCCACAGACTTTTGTTGGAGACCTCTTCTGTGTTGCTTTGGAACTAGTGAAAAAAACATGGATTTGTGATGTTGATGTACATTGACAAAAACAGGTGTTTTGTGATTTAATTCTTCTCTTCCACCTACCTCATAAACTTCTAATGTATAATGAAAAATTATTTTTATTAATGTGCCGCTTATTTATGAATTATACTATTCTCCTTGTGCCCACCTACATTTATTTTTTCATTTTGTTAGAACCATAAGCTTTTTACATTGTTAGCGCCTCCCCTGTAGATTGAATACATGATCAAAATTAAGCAGATAGTGCAAAATACTGATTTTAGAATGCTTACACTAAATTAACTTGAATTATGTTCCATTCTGATGTTTTCAAAGCTCACCTTTTGTTATACATAGATGGCTTTTGCTAACTCTAATGGGGTCGATAAAGAAGCTACTTGAAGGAAGCAGAGATCATTAAGTCCATTTTTTAAATTGCTTATTGAATCCCAATTACTAATGAGTAGTCCTGGGCTTTTTTTTCTTTTTCTTCTTCTTCTTCTTGCTTGTATCTGGAGTGTCCGGTTCTACAGCTGTTATTTCCCTCCGTATGTAGTGGCATCGTTTGATATCTATAGTATTGTTGCCTTAATTCCAGAGCCCAGAGGTAAGTGATTTTAGTATGACTACTACTAACTCACCAGAACTAAAATTCATAGATTGACTATTACAGTAATCTCAGATGCCCGAAAACTAAAATATTCTATAACAGAAAAATAATAATCTTAGAAATATATTCATTGTGGTGAGACTTGAAGAGACCTGAATACCTCTGGTTCATCCTATGAATTGATTCTGATGGATACAATTTAATCTATCTCAGACTTTCAACTTGCATTTAAACATCACTTTATATTTCTTTTCATTTTTAAAATAAAATTTGAAACATTGTACTTATTTATGAGTGTATGAGTATTTGTTGCCAATATCAAGATTTGTTACTTTACCAGGCAAGTCCTATTCTGTAGCATATTTACTCTAAAACAATTGCCTAGTTATAAAGTGTAACTGTGGTAGATTTGGTTCCTTTCACAGATCTTTCTTATATTAACGTTGATGCCACTAAGACTAAAATAAACATAAACATTCACAAATGTGATAGGTTTTTTTCTCCCTTACATGGTGATAAAAGGTCATTAAGACAGACATGAGTTTGCTATGCCAAAAAAATTTAAATTTCCTCTTATCTCACAGAATTACCCTTTCTCTCCTGCTAGAAATCATCACATCCATATATGGTTCTTAATCTTTTTTTTTTTTTTTTTTTGAAATAAACACTTTCACCTTTACATCAGTTGAATGCCTCCTAAGTGGCCACAGTCTGCCAGATGTATGACTTGCCAATCTGGTCACTGCACTTTTAATTTTTTTTTGAATATTAAAAAAAAGAAACTACATTAGCTGCTAATGAAGAGCCCGTTCTGTGCCATTGATTAATTGGCATTGATAAATAAGCCACATTAGTATTACAAGAAAATGGCATAACAGATTGATATTGACTCGAGCTCTCTAGGAATAAAGCTGAAGAGAACTCAGCACACCATCTGGAAGAGACAATGAGAGGTGGCGAATTTCATGCAACGGGGAAAAGGGGAGGGTGCTTTTCAGATGCCACATATCTGAACTGACACTTTGATGTGTTCAAGTGCAATCTCCCCTGTCAAAATATTTCTTTCTTTAGCCGTATGCAATCTAATGCAATCAGACCACAGTGTGGAAGGCTGCCATATCCTCTTAGGTGAGATTTGTCTTGGAGTAACAAGCTGCAAAGCTTCCAAATTGTAGTGCCACAATTTAAATGATAAAAAGAAAAAAAAACCATGCAACACCAGCTTCTGTTAAAATTTACAACTTGCTGTGCCTCCTTTAATAAGAATTTGAAATTTCAAGTATAAACCACTCACTTTTTTTTACAAATTATAGTAACACTATATAACTGAATGGGGATTATCTATTATTTTAAATTTATAAAACTTATAAATACATGTTCATTTAATTTACCCTGCTTAAATGAATCTATCCTTCCCACTGGAAATTTCTGCTAATAAGAGCACATTTATGGGCTAATTGTCTTGACTGATTTATGGGGAAATTATCTTCTTGAGATGAGGTGTGAGATCATGTATTAATATCTTTGCGATGCCTCCAAAGTTTCTTTTATAGGGATTAAATAACTTTGTATTTATTTTAATAAAAGACAGTATCTTTATTTTCATGTACATATACTAAATAAAATTTTATTAAAAGTTATTAAAATACTTTAAAATTACAAATGGGCCATAACTATTTGGTCAGATCAGTAAAATATTGTAGATACTGTATTTATCAATGCTTTCTATTCTTTAACAAAATGAATGTTTTATTTAATGTAACGGGAAAAGAAGTGTCTACTTCAAGTCTAATCCAAATAAGGTATGCACAATTTTAATTTGGGGGCTAAAACATTAATTACTCAATTAATTAGTCTTATCATTAAATTTAGATCAAAGTTTGTTTACTTTAGAAGTTTAAAATCAATACGATGGTAATTTATATTTTAATCTATAGCATATAAAATTTCTTGGCATGAAACTGTTTATAACTTGATAGTCATATTCAAACAATTTTTCTATCCGTTCACAAAATTATGATTTCTATTTCTATTAGACTCATTTGTATTGATCAAATTTTAACCTTTTATTGTTTATACAATATCTTTAGATTATTTTATTTTTACTAGTGTGTTTAGTCTATTCACACAAATCCCATGCAAACACATATAAATATTAAATTAAAACATGATAAAATGACTTGCTCCAGGCCCTATACTCATTTTCTTTGTGAAGATTTACATGGAAAATAGAAATAACAGGTAGATTCACCAATGCAATGAAATTATTTTACTGACTTATTTTACACAATATCCCCAATACCTAAAAGGTATGGTTATAAATATTGAAAATACCCTAGTGAGAAAATTAACGAGGGGAAACATCCCACACCAAAGCAAATGGTGGAAAAAACAATAGAATTTATACTGAAATTTGCCACATTTCTCTGTGGATAGAAATTTTTTAAGATATCAGTTTCTAAGATAATAGCTAATAGTAATAACCAGATAAAATTAGACAATGTGGATATTACCTGTGTTAAGTGTTTCTTAATAAAATTTAGGTAAGTTAGTAAAATCTTGGAACTGTTTATATACATACCTATACAATTTAAGATCATTTTTGTGATGTAATTATCTGTTTATATATAATTTGGTGAAAAGATACAGACAGGTATGAAACCTGTCTTATATTTGGTGGGTATGCACAGTGAAAGGCTGGCACTTTACAAGGGTGCACTATGATAAAATTCACCAGTGTAATATAAAGATTTGAAAAATTTAGTGTTTAAAAATGTGATCATTCAGATCTTCTCTGGACTGGTTAACTCATTTTTTAAAATCACTTTATTGATGTATGATTGACATACAAAAAGATGTACACATTTTATATATACAATTTGGTAAATTTTGAGATAAGCATAGATTATATATAGATAGCATAGATTATATATATAGCATAGATTATACTATGCCATAAACATATCCATCATCTCCAAAAGTTTCCTTGATATTTATTATTTTTCCTTAATTTTATTATTTTTTGATAAGAACACTTTATATAATATCTGTCCTCATAACATTTTTAAGTGTATAATACAGTATTGTAAACTAGAGTCTATGCTGTACAGTAGATCTCTAGGACTTTTTCATCTTGTATAACTGAAATTTTGCACCCTTTGAATAGTATCTCCTTGTTTCTCCCTCCCACTAGACTCTCTGCTTTTTGACTTTGACTATTTTATATTCCTCATATGTCATATCATGTAGTATTTGTTCTTCTGTGTCTTACTTAGTTCACTTAGCAAATTGTCCTCCATGTTCATTCATATTGTCTCAAATAGCAAGATTACCTTCTTTTTTAAGGCTGAATAATTTTTTATTTTATGTATATACCACATTTTCTTTATTCATTCATCCATCAACAGTCACTTAGGTCGCTTCCATGTCTGCAATGAACAAGGGGGTGCAGATATCTCTATGATATCCTGATTTCAGTTCCTTTGGGTATATGCCCAGAGTAGATTGCTGGATCATAATGGTAGTTCTATTTTTTTTTTACAGAGGAAACTCAATACCGTTTTGCATAGTGCCTGTACCGATTTATGTTTCCACCAGTAGTGTATATGGTTTCCTTTTCTCCACATCCTTGTGGAGAACCCTTGTTATTTTTTGTTATTTTGATAATAGCCATACTAACAAGTATGAGGTGATATCTCATTGTGGATTTGGATTTGCATTTCCCTGATGATTAGTGATGTTGAATATCTTTTCGTTTACCTGTTGACCATGTCTATGTCTTCTTTGTAGAAATGTCTACTCAGTTCCTTTGCTAATTTTTAAATTAGGTTGCTTGGTTTTTTGTTGTTGTTAGTTCCCTATAATTTTGGATATTAACCCCTTATCAGATATATGGTTTACAAATATTTTCTCCTATTCTGTAGGTTTCTCCTATTCTGTAGATTTTGTTGATTGTTTCTTTTGTTGCAAAGAAGTTTTTAGTTTGATGTAGTCCCAGTTGTTGATTTTTGCTTTTGTTGCCTATGCTTTTGTTGTCATATCCAAGAAATCATTGCCAAGGCCAAAGTTAAGAAGATTTTTTTTTTTTTTCTTATAGGGGTTTTACAGTTTCAGATCTTATGTTCTTGATATGTTCTACTGACCTCTGGCTACTGCTTTTAAGACACATTTTGACACTGGAATTTTTTCAAAGATAAGGGTCTGGGATGGTACAGGCTCCTGATACCAAGTCATAAGAAAGATAATTTTTAAAATGTGAAATATTTAGCTTTGAGAGAGAAAAGTCCAGGAAGAAGAAGATATCTTCAAAGTATAAAGCCTGTCATATGCAAGAGGGAAGGGAAATTTCTTTGAAAATTTAAAGGGCAGCAAGGGTGGAAATTGTGGAGAAAAAAGATTTTTGCTACTAATAGGAAGGACTTAATGACAGCTGACTGAAAATAAAATGACCTCCCTTGAGAAGTGGTGAATTTCTTATCATTGAAGATGGTTGTGCAAAGGTGGGATGATCTCTTGTTAGGCACATTGTAGGTTAGATAGGTGACTTCTCCTGCCAAACCTAGAGTCTACTTCTCCAAAAATGTTACAGCAATCTGTGTATTTGTCATAAATGGTGAACATATAGATACATTTTTAGATTTTCCTCAAAAATATTTCTGTTCTTTGATAGCATTATGAAATCCCAAGGATTCTGTCCCCTAGTGTTTGAATAAATTTATTCATTATCTGGAACTAAATTTATTTGCTAATAATTTTCTGGAAATAAAATTATATTTTTATATATGATTTCAGGAAATCATTCAAATCCCCATTGCTAGTTTTCTTAATGGTTAGGTTATATTTTAAAACAAACATTCATGACCTGTTCTTGTTTATTCTTACCTTACCTTCATAGAAGGTCAAATAAGACTTGTTTAATTTGCCAAAAGCATCAATTCAAGATATCATAATAAGCAATTTAGAAAAATTGAACTATCTGATCATGGTCACAAGATATACATTTTTATCTAAAATTTGGATTTTAGAACATCCAGTTAGATGATCTTGCTGCTTCCCTATTTTCCTTCTTTTTGTATTATTTGGATTGGCCAAAAAGTAAACCTGAATGAACTTTTTGGCCAACCCAATACTTTGCCTCTTAATGTTTAACAGTATGTTCCATTTAACTTGATTTTCCTCCTCTGAAAAGCTTGTTATTCAGTCCCTTTAGGATTAGAGTTCTGGCAGATAAAAACATTCTTTCACTTGTTTTTTGTATTTATATAATAGCATAATTTTCTATTTCATACCTCTTCATGTTTGAAGGAATGTACCACAGTATCATTATAAAAACCTCCTGTTAAAGTTGAATTGTGTTTTCAAGTGGAGAGAAAACCTGAGGTTATGAGTAAAAACAAGCCTCCCAAGAAGGGAAATACTTTGAATGGGGTTTAGCTCTGACAGATAACTTGAAAATAACCAGTAGCAGAGGGATAGGAAGAGACATTTATGATAGCTCACTAGTTAAGATGAAGATGATGAAAATTGCCTTCAGAAGTAGCTTCAGGACCCTGACTGAGTGGAAATAACCATCTTGATAATATTTTGGATGGTGATTTACTCCATACAAAGCACTTTGATATAAATTGTAACATGTAACCCTCATATAACCTTGTCAGAAATGTAGGGCATCTGTGTAGTATTTCTATTTACATGTGAAGAAATTAAATCTCAAAGTGTTTAAGTGATTTAATAAAGACCATTAATTAATAAGTGCTTGAACTGATAAAACCCTCGAAATCCAGACCCCAAATTCAGTTTTCTTTTCATTACTCTTCTTATAGAGATTTTTGGGAGTGATTGTACTTTGCACTTTTCACAAGACTGAAATATTACAGTTTGGTTCTTTAAGCCATTACATTTCACAGGAATTATGGGAAGACTAGAAAACAAAATAAAATTAAAAACTGCTGCCAATGTAACAGTCTTGCTCATAGATATATGATTTAACATTAAAATTATTAAAATCCTTGCTTAAAATTCTCTCAAAAAGGAGATTGATGAATGAACTAAATTTTTAAATGAAGTAAATAGAAAAATGAACCAAATTATTTTTTATCTTAGTTGACTGCAAGATTTTGTCCAAATACATAAATAAATGCATACCAGGGTTAGTTGTATTGGTACAGGAGGAGTAAAAATATAAGGAAAATAAACAGCAGCATGTATTGTACTGGATTGTATCTATTTAATTTTTATCATATGTTTCTATGAGAACTAATATGTATGAAGTGTGAATAAATGTAAGGAAAATATCCACACTATGGAACATTTCCCTTCTCTAGAATAAAACTTGGCAGGCCATATTATCCATATAATTGCCATTTCCTGATGAAAACGAGGTTTCTTTGAAGGCATTTAACAAGAGCCAAATTTTTAATGCTGCTTCTGGCACTTATGTATGATATCGAGGCACTTTGCCATTTCAATCTGAAATAATGAAAGATGGAAGGAAAATATCCTCCTCTTTTTTAACTTCCAGGCCTCTCTAGGTATAAGCCCATCAGGCGCCCAGACAAATAATTTAAAACTGGTTGAAGAGCAAAGATAAAATGTTTTAAAACTTGTTTTTTCTGTGGGACACCCTAAGGTTTTGTCTGTTTGGAATGTCTGAATTTTTTTTCTTGATTCTTAGTGTGAAATCATTTCTTCAAAACCTGTCTATGATCTAATGCTCAGCTATCTCTGGTTTTCTGTAAAACTAGATGAAAAAATTGCAGAAATAGCAAATGGAAATTAGTTTTCTAAGATCAAATCGTTGAAATAAGGTATCTTGGTAAACTTTCCTAGTATTGCTGATGTTCACATCCTAATTGTGTTTCCAAAGTAGATGAAGAAAAATAAATCAATTTCTTAAATGTGGGTAAAATTGACAGTCTTTTGTGAATTTTTTAGGTATAAGTGAATTAAAGCGCAGTCATTAGTTTATGTAATGGTATCAATTTTATTCATAATGTAAAGATTCCACAGTAAGTGCATGATTCCCCTGTGATTTCTGGAATGTCACTATTCACAGGCTTTTTGAGACCCCAGAGTCATTATGATGCTCATCTTTAGTGACAAATTTTTATATAATGATTCCTCATTTTATTTTTATTGTTCTTTTTTTTTTGGCTCTGTCATGCAGCTTGCAGGATTTTAGTTCCCCGACCAGGGATTGAACCCGGGCCCTCGGCAGTGAAAGCGCCGAGTCCTAACCACTGGACCACCAGGGAATTCCTCATTTTAGATAGATAAGTAGATAGATTTAAAATAACCTGAATGAGTATGTATAATTCATATTATATAGACACAAGATTTGCAAAATGTGTTCAGCAAACCATATGTACTACATTCAAATAAGAGAGCTTGTTTGAAACCTACATGCATTTGTGTGTTACGTGTTTTTTGGTTTTTAATTATTTAAAGACAGTAATTATTCTGAAAATGGTATGTCCTTGATGATCTGGGTGATGGTGTTCAACAATATGCTTGGCAATTTAAACAAAAAGATATGTTACCTCAATTGCCTCTGAAAGGCATTAAACTGGACTTTGAATTTAAATTTTGCTTATCTTAGAACATGATGTCTATTGGAAATCAATTAAGTGAGATAGTAGAAATAGTATATTTTATTTTGGATAAAGTATTATTTTTGTAGCCTATCTACACACAGACTTTTTAAGTTGCAACCCATATTCTGATATCTGTTAATTCTGTGCATTTCTATCACATTTTGTTTGAGCTTTAGCCAAGCACCATCATCTTCCTCTTTCTGTAATCTTTAGTTCTTTCTCTACATTCTGAAACATTTTAAGGGAACTACTATCTAACCAATGGCTTGAGCCAGGCACATGGTAGTTATTTTCAACTTTTTTTTTTAACCCCCTCATGAAATCAGACACTAAACCCCATGAATTTACTTTATACATGTAACAGGTCTCTCCTGTCCTTTTCCTTCCAGAACCACTTATTATTTCTTAGACTGTCATTATTTATCACCTGGATAATTATAACAATTCTAAACTTACTTCTTTGCTTTCAGTAATAATTCTTTCTAAGACAGAGACAGCCAGAGTAGGCTCTCTAAAATGAACTTGACTGTGATAAACCCTTACTACCGTATTCTCATGACCTCCTTTGCCCTCACTGTGAAATCCAAATATTAAACTTGGCCCCTCTCTTTGCTGTTCACTTTACTCCATACACTCTCCACACACATTCTGCAGTGTCCCAAGTGGAACATGGTTTCCTTTAACCATGTGCTTTTGCATACATGGTTCCTTCTACCTAGGGCACCTTGCCTGTCACAAGCATACTATCTCCAACCTCTTCTCAACTCCAAATTTCATCCATCCAGATTCCACTAAGGCATCATTTTTTATCTGAAGAGATTCCTGAGCCCCTCTTTCACCTTTTTCTGGGTTAGTTGTTCTAATCATATGTTTCTATAAAATTTTCTGCTCCCCTCTCTCTTAACTTTATCATTCCTATATTATTTTTAGTGAGGTTTTCCTCATTATGCTTTTCATATTAGACTATGTGTTGCATAATTGCAACACTATACATTATTTGCCTTTGTGTCATACATACTTATACATTCTCTCTTTCTCTCTCTCTCTCTTTCTGCACCTTGCCATGAATTCATACTAATATCCCAATTCCAAACAAACAGACAGGTCTCATTCTACCATTTCCTAGTTGGGCATTTTGTCAATATTGTTCAGTTCTAGAGATTCTAGTCTTTTAAAGCAGGCATTACAAACTTACCGGCATACCTCACAAGTAGATAAATTTTGACTTAGTTAAGGTAAGTAGTTGACATTGATTGTCTAGACGATTCTAAACTTTACAGAAAAATGAACTACTTAAAAGATGTCTAGTGCTATACAGACTCCCATCCCCCACTTATTTGCCACTGAACTGTAGCACCTAGGTGGGGTTTATTGGGGTCTTTGTTTATATTCTCTTCATCTACTAGCTCCCATATGTGATAGGCTCTGAAGAATGAGAATTCTGTTTTCTGCTTCTTTCTCCTTCCTGTATTACAATTCTGGTCAGCACTATGAATAAAATAGCCCCATAAAAATGTTCTTGCTGAATGAATGTGTGAATTAAAGTATCCACTGAAGATCTTGAAGGCTCATTAGTCTATCGGAAATATGTGATTTTAATTATAAATTATCTCCTCTCTTCTATTATATTGTACTCTAGCATACATCATAACTAAATGTGCATATACAGATGAGTGTTCTGAGAAGGAGGCCTTACCACTTTATAATGCTCAGATCATCTAAGTGCAGGTTTGACATTTGTAAATCCTTCACATATATGTACACTGTTTTGTTGTCCTCTTCCAAAATTGTATGTCACAGTTTTTAGATGAATGCCTATGCTTATTGCATTTTAAGCAATGAGTTTATCAGTGATTATCTTTTTCATTGGGTAGAATAGGTTAAAATTAGTAAATTTTCTAAAACTGCATAGTTATTTTTTTTCAACAGAGGACAAAATTTCCTACACTCAGATAAAGCTTTGGGACTGTATTAGTTTTTCTATTGCTGGATAACAAATTACCACCAACTTAATGGCTCAAAACAGCATACATTTATCATGTCAATTCCTGTGGGTTAGAAGTACAGGTACAACATGGCTGAGCTCTCTGCTCAGAGCCTCACAAGGTTGAAATCAAGATATCAGTCAGTGCTGACTTCTTACTTGGAGATCGAGGTCCTCTCCCAAGTTCATTAAGATTGTTGGAAGAATTCAGGTCCTTGTAGCTGCAGGACCAGGCTCCCCATTTTCTTAGGGCTGTCAGCCTAGGGTTGCCCTCGGAACCTACAGGCCACTCTCAGGACCTCACCATGTAGCTTCTTCCACCTGCAGTTCATAATGTGGTTGTTTGCTTTGTTCTGGGTCAGCAGAAGAATATATTTGCTGCTTTGAATTGCTCTGACTTTAAAGGGCTTGCCTGATAAGGTCTGTCCCACCCGGGATAACCTCCCTTTTGATTAACTCAAAATCAACCGACTAAAAGTAGCAAGAATAATATAATTATGAGAGGGAAATTATATCATATTCAAATGACTCGTGTATGTTCAAGGGATTACATCATGGGGCAGAATTCTTGGGGGCCATCTTAGAATTCTGCCTACCATAAGGACCACATAACTTTGGGAATATTAGTTTGAAGCTAAAAAGAAAGAAATAGGAGGGATTGAGAGAGAGGAATAGAGAGAGAAAAAGTATCCTTTACACTGAATGTAAAGTTCCCATTACTATGAATTGCACGTGGATTAATTAATTTAGACCCCTTTATGGAGCTATACCTAAATACATTGTTTTACGTAAGTCCTAATTGCTTATATAAGATAGATATTTTCCATGTCATGTGATAAAATATTACAGTGACTTCTGTTTGCTTTTCTTGTCACAATGAGATTGTTCAAACTTATTTTTGGCTGACAGTGCAATATTCCGTATTTCATCAGATCGTGCATAGTGATGATAGAATGAATCTATTCACGTTCTAATCAAATGATCTATTTCAACCTCATGTAATTGTTAGCATGAGGAAATTACCTCTCCAAATGCTAAGAAAGTATTCTTTTATTTTTTAAATTTATCATGTACTTAGTTTTATAGACTCATAGAGTTAACGCATTCTTAAAATATCTAGTAATAGAATTACTTCTGTTATTTAAATTTGTTACTTGATATGTTAGTTGAAGTTAATAATGGAACTCTCATAATTTGTCCAAATATGAAAGCTGTACAAATTGTCTGAAGATGAAAGTTTTTACATAGTAAAATGTGTTAAAATTCTATGAGGAAAAAAGGGCATAAAAGTTTTCACATGACTTCTAAAAAAGACCTAAAATCTAAATGGATTGGCATATAATACATTTAGAATTTAATTTTATAAAAATGATTCACAAAAAATTTGGATTTTGATCGACATTCGTTAGTGTGCTAATTAGAATTCTGTTCAACATTACAAAGAACAAGGGCACAATAACTCAAATTCTTAAAATTTAAAATGCAAATTCAAAATATCATTCAAGTACCAAAAGGCTTGTTCTTCCAGTAAACTTTCAGTTACATCATTTTGTTACCCCATGTTTTGCATCTTATCCAAACTTTCATTAAAAGAGTATAGTAACACTAAATGCATAACTTTTTCCTTTCTTTGTGCTTTTTTAAGCTGCATGTTGCTGCTTCCCATGGTACTTTCTTCTTGCATTCAGCAGGCGGCGGGAGGCAGGGGTGTTCACAGCTTAATTTAGAGCTGTCGTCAAGATAGTGTTATGACAGAGGTATTTAATAGCCCCCACATTTTTTCTTAGTGAAGGGTAAATAGGTAAGCAGAAGAGTAATACATCTGGCTCTCTTTTTTCCCATTTTTGCTCAGCTGGCAGCAGAGGTTAATTAGGATTCATTTTTATTTATACCAGCAACCTTGGCTTTATTATCTCCACCTCCCACCCCAGATAACATAGCTCTGTTGATCCCACCCAAGTTATTTCTAGGTGTCAAACTCATGATTCAAATGAAAATCCCTCTATTTGATAACTATAGGATAGCAAATATGAAGTCATGGTATACTGACCTTGCTTGACTTGAACCATTTAACTTCAGCTTTACACATCTTTAAACAGTGAAGTTCATATAGTTTGAGAAAGGAGAAGGATTGGATGTGATGTTTCAATTGACTTTTTAAATTTGGTGTAAATTATACTTAAATAACACAAAAATTATAGCATTAATGTATTTAAGTGTATAGAATAAACATTGTTGATTCTCCTACTAAACATTTTTGATAGCGCATGGCAAATAATGCTTACGTCCATAGAAATACATATTTTACAGGATTGTGAATTCTTCTGGATGAATTTAACACAGAAATTTGACAGCTTATTTTATATGTCTTAATGTTACCGCTAACCTAACATTGGGCTGTTGATCACTGGCCTGACTGGAAAGTAATTAATGAAAAAGCTTCATTGGAAGTGTTCAGGATTCATTTTTCTGGCTTTCATTTGAGTAAGTTCAAACACTAATGGTTCAATGAAAGAAATAAAAGGGTAATGATGTTACACTGGATGCTAAAAGCTTGGACATCAAATAATAGTGACTTACCAATATGATAGTTATTTAAAAAATAATTTACTAAGAAGGAAGTCAATAAATAACATCAGAAAATTAAAGTACTGTGTTACTTTTAAGGGGAAATCTAGGAAAAATGTAACATAGAGACAAACGAGATAATTATGCCATTACAAACATAGAGTTATATTGGCTTCCAAATTACATTCTGGGTCATTCCTTCAATATCTTTAGGAACTGATCATTGAAGAACACATGTCTAATTAGAGCCTATATATACTTTGAATCTGTGCATGGTTGAACATGCTGGAGAGCAATAGACTTATGGTTTAGGAGGACAAGAAGTGAGTATCTTCAAGGAATATGTATGGAGTTAGAAAGACAAATACATATTAGATAAATTTAATATCAGGGTATTGCTAAGATAAAGGCTCATGCAGGGTAATTATAGGGCTGTGAACTATACTTATTAAGAAAAAACAATACCTAAACAGCAGCAAAAATATTATAGAAATTAGGACTGATTAGTAACAAAGCAAACTTTCACTATTTTAGGAAAATATTTTGTAGCTTACTAGTAAATGGGATTAGCCCCTTATAGGGTTTCCAGATTTAACAAACAAAGTATGCCTAGTTTAAATTTGATTTTCAGATAAACAATGAATATATGTATGTATACATGTGTATATATGTATATGTATTTTCCTTGTGTGTGTATGTGTTTAGCATAAGTGTGTCCCAATAATTGCGATCCTAGCCCTTTAAGAGTTATTTAAATTGGGGGCAGGGTTTAGGCACCGAGAGCAGGAGGTGATAAGAAACATATGACATGGATGGACCATGAGGGCATTATGCTAAATGAAATAAGTCAGACAGAGAGAGACAAATACTGTATGATATGCTTACCCGGGGAATCTAAAAAAGCTGAACTCATATAAACAGAGAGTAGGACAGGTGTTACCAGGGGCTGAGGGGTGGGGAAATGGGGCGATGCTGGTCAAGGGTACAAACTTCCAGTTGGAAGATGAATAAGTTCTAGGGATATAATACACAGCACTGTGAATGGAGTTAACAATACTGTATGATATACTTGAGAGTGTTTAGAAAGTAGATCTTAATGTGCTCACCACAAACAAGAAATGGTAATTATGTGATGTGATGGAGGTGTTAGCTAACACTATGGTGGTGATCATACTGCAATATATAAGTGTATCAAATCAACACGTTTTACACCTTAAACAATGTTATATGTCAAAAAAAAAAAAAAGAAACATATCAGAGGAATATATAGTACCAAGAGTGAACCCCAGTATAAATTGTGTACTTTGGGTGATACTGATGAGTAAGTGTAAGTTCATCAATTGTAACAAATGTACCACTCTGAGGGGGATGGTGATTGTGGGGGAGGCTGTCCATGAATAGGGAGAGGAGGTGGATGGGAAATCTCTGAACTGCCTGCTCAATTTTTTTGTGAACCTAAAATTGTCTTAAAAGATACCCTTCTAAATAATATAGACATAGTATCTCCTTTGCTGAAAATTAGTCTAGTGGGAGTGGGTTAGAGGACATCAAACACATAACCACCCAAGAAAATATGCAGGGTTAGAAAATGTTAGTCACAGCTGAGAAGGTAAACTGCAGGGTTTTACTAAAAAGGAAAATGCAAGAGGTTAGGAGGGTCAGGCAAGACTTAGAAGTGACATTTAAACTGGAACCTGTGGGGGAAAAGTGGAAATGTGAGGATAAGAAAAAAGCCAAGATAATATGGTGTCGTGAAAGCCAGGAGACTATAGTGTATCAGGAAGAAGAGTGTGACTGTGTTAAATGCTGCTAAACAAATGTTAAGTACGATAAGAGCTGAAAAATATCCACTAGATTTTTTTTTCTTAATAGATCTTTATTGGAGTATAATTGCTTCACAATACTGTAGTTTCTGTTGTACACCAAAGTGAATCAGCCATATGCATACACATGTCCCCATTTCCCCTCCCTCTTAAGCCTCCCTCCCATCCTCCCTGTCCCACCCCACTAGGTCATTGCAAAGCACCGAGCTGATCTCCCTGCTCTATGCTGCATCTTCCCACTAGCTAACTATTTTACATTCGGTAGTGTACATATGTCGATGCTACTCTCACTTCGCCTAGGTTTGACAATAAGGAAATCATTGATGAATTGAGCAAGAGGAGTGTTAGAGCTAAAACCAGATTGGAATGAGTTGATTTCCTAATTTTTTTAAAAATTCATGTCAATTAATTAATTTTTTATTAAAATTTGCATCCTGTGTAATTTTTTAAAATGTGAATGGGAAATTTATAGAAGCAGAGTATACAGAAAGCAATTATTCAGAAATGTTGAAAATGTTCCCTGGTGATTTTGACCAGTAACTCATACCTCCCATTCCTGGTTGTCAATGTCTCTGATAATAAGGAATTAAGGTTAATAGCAACAAAAGGTCACAGTATAGTCATTCAGAACTGCTAGATTATACAGATAGTGAAATCACAGCACACAGGATAATCCCACAAAACAATCTACTTAAGCACTAAACATACATTGATTTTATATGGGAATTGCTTTTTTAAGAGCTAGTATCATAATTGTTTGTTTATTTAATTTACTAACAAATATTTATCTAAAGCCTAACTGTTCCAGACACTGTGGATATGGATACCGTGGCTGTGGATCCTGTGAACAAAGAGTTAAAAAAGCTGTCCTTATTTTCACAATTTGTATACCGTATAATATTCTTTACAGATATTAAGAGATAGATAACCAGTTTTTGGAGGAAGTAGAGGTAATAGATCAAGCATTGGTGGGGTATAATTAAATGATGATGCTGGAGGAGGGTCACAGACTGCTGAAGAATAGTTGCCATAAAAGTCTCTCCTATAGAAGAGGAAAACTAAGGAATTAATGAATTTTATGATAAAACTTAATGATAAGATTTCTCAAATTATTTATTATTTTTACAGGAATGTTTTTAACAGGTTCTTTTTGTGTTGGGACAGCTATAGATTGTTTTTACCTCTTTGTTTAACAAATATTCGTGGAAGCTGGGAAAGCACCTTTAAATGTGAATGTTAAGTGATAGAGTATGTGTGTCTGTGGGTCTGTCATAAATGAAGCTATTGGAGGAAAGAATTTGCATTTTTCTGAAGCTCATTGAGAGGTCTGTATCTGGAAACCTGACTGTGGCCACATTAAGTGACTAATTTCTTCTTTCTCTCCCTCTCTCTCTGGGTAAATTTTCACCAAACATATCCTTATTACAAAAGGAATGCCTTGCATATTAACTGAAGTTATATATTCATTTAATGCTTAGTAATTTCCTGAGTCTCAGGAGCATATGCTCTTTTGTATTGATTCCAGCAGCTGACATCTGAATTGCTGTTAGAGATCTATGGCCCCTGACCCCATCAACTCCAAGCAGTTTTTATGCTCAGTTGTATATATTTGCAAACTAGAGACTGCCACTCAAATATGGCTCCTGTTTCCTGATCCATGGTTCAATCAGAGCATGAGATACAATTGTTTCTTCAGTTATTAACAAGCAGAGAGGTAGTGTTGAAGTCTAACTATAAACTGGTTCAGATAACAGAAAGTCTGGAATTGAATCATTAATATTTTTCAAAAGAAATATATGGAATACTTTTTAGTATCACAACCTTTGCTAGAAACCAGAGACACAAAATTGGCAAAAATAAATAGGATTTTTGTCTTCATGCAGCTTACAGCATAGTAGGGGGATTGAGATATTAACTGATCAAAACCACAAATAACAATAGGATACGTGTAGAGGTACATAGAATATATAATTGGGGGATCTAACCTGATAAAGGAGGTCAGGAAGACTTCTCCCCAAAAATTACTATTTGACTAAAAACTGAAGAATAAGAAAACATTAATTGGATTTGATGGGGAGGCATGCACCTTCCAGACAGAGGGAAAAATACTTGCAAAGAACTTTTAGCAAAAGGAGTTGATCATCGTCAGCACATTCTTTATTGTCATCTCCAACAAGATGAGAGCTAGAGATATGCTAGGGTACTCAGATGGCACTTAGTATGTATTATTTCAGGAGCAAAGGGTCTAGGAAACAGTATGTCTCTATTCATTATCTTCTGTTAAAATGTCTCTAAATTAACTCTTAGGCTAGGAAACAAAGGCAAATCTCTGGTTTTATAACTAGGGCAAAGCAATGCTGTTATTCGGAATGGTGAATAAAAAGTTTTTTTTGTGTGTATGTCTGTATCCACTAGGTAGTGTGTTTATGTGTTTGGATTTAATTGAGGTCTTTCAGTTTCCTGTGACATTGAAGAATTTGTAGCAAATATGAAAAATAGTAGGTGAAAGGGACTCAATGTGTGTGTGTGTATGTATATGTATACATACACACACACACACACACTCAAGAATACTGATCCAGCTATAAAAGGAGAAAAATATTTTGCTGTAGTTCTCATTGCCTAAGGACTTTACATTGTGATGACTACATTCTGTTTTGATAAGCAAGATTCTTGATCTTTGAAATGCTACAAAAGTGATTATCCAAAATTAAAACTATTTTCTTCATCCTTAAGGTACTGCAATAGTTGAAATAAGTTTTCTACTTCTTTCACCATGGAAGGTTCCTTTACCTCTGGCAATGCTGATGAAAAATTCTCATTTTTTTTTTGTCAAGTTGATAAAAAATATATATATTTTATTCCTTAATTAAATATTGTATAAAAATGAAAGCCTATTTTTTAAGTTATAAAACTGTCACTTTATAATAAAAGGCTGTTTTAATTGACAAAACTGGAGAGTTTGTACAGACTTCTATTTTGTTCCTAAGGGTGTGTCATATGGTTAGTTTGGCTACATACAAAATTCATACCACTCTTTAGAAGGTAAAGGAGTGAAGGATGCATAATTTCAGGGATGAATGATCAGAACAAGGGATATATATGATATAGTTGCCCATTGGGTCTTTATAGCTTCTAGGGAGGGTCAGTAAGTGGTAGAAGAATGCTGCAGGCGAGACTAGTATAAATAATTAAATTCTTACTCTTTCCTTCAAACATAGCTATTCTGAATCTAACCAACACAAATGGAAAAAAATGTGATAAAAAAGTGGACTCTTTGGAATCACAACATATCTTGTCAATCTCAAACTGAGGGAATTGCTAAAGACATAATCTTTAATTTATTGAAGACTATCTATTGAGAAATTCTGAAGAATGTTATATTTTAGATCTTTTTGACATGCTTATTTAGCTTTTTAAAAGTGTTATGTATATGTGTGTGTATCAGAATTACAATATAAAGGTGACTGTGTCACCTTTTTACTGACTGCTATGAAAAAGCTTCATGAAAACCCTACCCTACCATTTGTAGTTTATATGTATATACTTTTTGGAAGTATAATAATGTAAGAGGACAAAATAAGAAATGGTCTTAGCTTCATCACTGACCAGCTGTTTAAGGTCATAAATTCTTTGAGTCTGATTCTTCTTGTTTTTAACACTAAGGGGTTGGACTATATAATTTCTAAACCCTAACCCTTCATGATTTTGTGATTCTAAAAGTCTCCCTTCCTTAACGTCAGAAAATAATACTATTTTATAATATTTTTGATATCACATAAAGGAGTGGATTTTAGTAGGAATCATACTGTGTGTTTCCTGTACTCCACAGGGAGTACATGTGTTTGTTTTAGATGATTACATTTGAGTGGTTAAAAAAGTGGCATACAACATTGCAGAATGAAAGTTCTAGGAAATACGCTGAACTTAAAAAAAAGTGTTGAGATTTTAAAAATAGTGAACATGGCTATATTTCAGAATTTTGAATATCTCATTCTACATATTAAGTGTAAATTTGTGTAGATCTTTCATCAAGGCACATGAACCTAGATTACCAGCATATATACCACAATATTAACATATGCCAGCATGAGCCATTGGCATATGGTGGAAGAAGGCAGTCAACCTTTAGTGAGATATGAGTAGTACTGTAGCCGCTGTCTTGCCAATGTGAAATTCCATATTTAACTAAAATAGAATGGCAATATCTGGATTAATGATGAACACTGTTGAAGGCAATTAGCTGGTTGACTAGCTCCAGGTTCACACGTTATTAATTCTAGATGTTCTCTCACAGACTTAGATCTCATGAGAACATGGCCTGACTTTGCCCTTTGTTTTCTTATTGGCTTACCATCTTGGGGTCCTTATAAACAAGCAAACAAACAAATAGACAAAAGGATGAATGCTGTAGCCAGGATAATGTTTTACTGTTAGAAGAATAGAGTTAGTGTTTTGGGGAAAAAAAAATTCTCTTTCTCATATATTATGGAAGGATTAAATTGCCTGTAATTTTCTGGGTAAGCCTCCCTATAGAAAAAATTTAATTTGTACTTCAGATGTTATTAGTTAAAGCCACACAACTGAAATTCTTACCAAATGAAACTCAAAGTAGGTCCCATATTTATGTGCAATTTAAAAAAGGTTTTATGCCAATATTTCTAATGCAGATCTCATCAGCAATGCATTTCTTTGAGATTGCAGCAAACAGCTATTTCATTTCTGTTATGTTAATTTTGTTAATAATCGTGTTGTGTGATGTCGTAGAGGCAAGCAGATAGTATTAGACATTCAGCAAATAGTTTTTAAAATTTTTCTTAGTTTATTTACAAATAGACATTAATCTTTTTTTTGTGGTCATGATGCACACTGGCTCAAAATACTATCTTCAGATGCAAGTGCAGCAGATGAAATCTGTGCTTTATTGAGCATTTATTATGTCCTAGGACCTAGGTGCTTTACACGTATTATTTCATCCCATCTTCACAAAAACTGTAATAGTGTCATTTTATAGATTAAGATATGAAGGCTTAAGTATGTTAAGAAAATTATCCAACCTTAGCAACGTGGCAAGTGTCTTCAATTGAATCTGAACCTAGTTCTTTATGATTCTGAAGCTTATGTTTTAATGGCTCTGTTAAACTACCTCTAACAGTTCTTGATGTGTTCTGATGACAACATGGTTGTCACTGTGAGGAAATGGGGTAGCTCCCTTCTTTTTCCTTTGCAAATTCATACTCAGATGTTTGTTGCCTGCTTAACCTCACCCTGACCACCCTGTGTAGACATGTTTTTACTATACCAACAAATTGTTCCCATGTCTGCTTCAAATTAGATTGTCTGCCCTTTTAACTGAGGAAGGAGTTTTGTGTCTTATTTTTTCCTTTATATTTCTAATACAGGATGCCTAGCTCAATAAATATTTGCTGAATGAGTGAACACATTTAAACTGACTTTTAAAGGTTAGATAACATTTGAATTCACAAAGATGGCAGGAGCTTTGGTGAGTGGTGACAGAGAGATGTTGGAGATGTACATGTATTTTGGATTTTGGCTCTGGTCAACTCCATAGAGGACTCCTTTATCTCTAGATACATTAAAATACAGAGCTTATCTTTTTTAGGCTGCTACAGAATAGAGCAAGTATCTATTGCCTTTCTTGCTGTCAGAATCAAGGGTCAATGAAAATTATACTCTATCATTCAAGCTAATAACAACATTATCCTTTAATTTTCCTTAAGCCACTGATTGCTAATTGTCTGATGCTGCCTTTCTCTTTAGTGTGCGCTCAGTGTGTTTTGGACCAACTGTTTTGATTTAGTCTTAACACATACAAGTGAAAAATATAATATGACATGTTAAAACTAAAGCAGTTTAATTATTTGTGAATAATTTATTTTTTAAAAAATATGGAATGGATATAAGGTTATAAAAGTGTGAACTTTTGCTCTCTTGCATTCTGATTGGTTTCCTTGTGCAAAAAAACTAAAGGTCAGGAAGGATTGGTAGATAACTGAGAATTTTATAAATACTGTGGACCGTATCTGAATGAATCCAGGGAGTCATGTAGTATATGTAATTTGTTATGTTGCAGTGGGGAAAATGAGAACCATTATGGTATATACAATTTACAAGAAGAATAGCAATAAAGAAAATTTTAACTTCCTTATTTGAGTTCATATGCAACCTTTTTTTTTTTTTACCTTTTTACTTACAATTGATTACTTAATTCTGGATGAAGATACTAATTCTCCTGGTGGAATAGACCCTTCATAAAGTCTGTGATTCATAGTGTTAAAAACAGGTTAGATTAATTGATTTTTGAAACTAGTTTAATGAATGAATTACAAGATTGAAAACCAGTCTACTCTCTATATAGGGCTGGCAATCCTACATAAAGAAATAACATATAGTGTTCTAAAGAAAATTATCACATTATTAGTAAAAATAATTAAAATATTCTCATGATAAAATGAATAATTTAAACATATTCAGTATCTTCACATTTGATAAATACTGCATTTTTACATCTTTCACACACACACACACACACACACACACCCCCTCACAAATATATACAAATCGAAGGCAATAGGAAATAAACGTTCACTTTGTAGTCATTGGATCCTATCCTGATAAGGATGAGTTGAACGATTCATATCAATAAAAGAGGGAGGAAAAGATATTACACATAAAGATTATCATAAAATAATCTTCTCATTGCTATATCTAACCAAGCTCTATATATGATACAACTATACCGGTCTTCCACAAATGAAGTGGGAACTTACAAGTATTTTGCCCATAACACCAGGGCAAATCTTTTTTTATTAACTGAGTTGAACTTTAAAATTATGTTATGACCAAAAATCAATAAAGAGAAACTGATTTAAGTTCATCCAAGTGTGAAGGGGTTTATTACTAGTGCTATATCACTCTAATGATGTTCTCTTAAAAATTTGTTTTTGTGATATATTGCATCTATTATTGCTAAAAGGATAAAACTGCACAGCAACCTTGGACATTAATAAATCAATTTAAGAAAAGCAGGCATATAGCCAAAAGAAAAGTAAAAATTAGTATAGAGTTTATAAATACTAGGTAATTATAATATATGCAAACTATATCCATATCAAATTGCTAATGAGTATTTCTGTCACAGGATTTTTTTTTAACATAGTTTTGTCCTTGTTAGTGACTTCATAGCTTGAAGATAAGTAATATTTCTAAGACTGACTTTCCCTTTTAACCTTCAAGGTAGAATACTGCTATAAAAACATAAAAACTGTTTCGTGAACTGAATTTCTGAAATTATTACTTTTCATATTCTTATTTTTATTCCATACTATAATACAATATATATGACTTGTGTTAGAAATATTAAGAAATCATAACTCACTTTAAACAATATGATATCTAAAATGTGCACCATACACACCATGAGTTTATATGATGAAAAATGGCAATTTTAGCCCTTGATAAAATAATTTCTTTAGGCTTTTAATTCTACCACTCCTTGCTAATTATTTCAATGTATATATTTATTTATTGACTCTCTTCTAAGAGTATGTGGACTATGACACATAAATACGTGTTAAGTAATAGAATTTTTAAGGTAAAGTTGATTATTTTATGTGTCACATACAGACAGAAAAATGCTCAAATGTTAAGTGTATATCTCTATAAATTTCTATAAATGAGGTACACTTTTTAATCACCTCCCAAATCGGGTAGCAAAACATGCAAGCACCCTAAAAATCTCTCTGTGCTTTCACCCAATCACTATTCCTCTCTTCCCCAAAAGTAACCATAACTGACTTTAACACCAAAGGTAAATTTTGCCTGATTGAACTTTATATGAATGGATTCGTAAAGTATGTATTCCTTTGTTTCTGGATTCCCTCACTCAACAGTATGTTTTTGATAGAAGTAATTCAATAATGTTCCTTGCTTTGTAGCATCATTTCTATGAATACACAATAAATAATTTATCAATTCTACCATTCTTGAACATGAAGTGGTTCATGTTCAACATGGTGGCTGTTATAAATAGTAGAGCAGTGAACATTTGGTACATGGTTTTTGGTGCACACGTGTTGCATTTCTGTTGATATTATGTATCAGAGTAGAATTGAGCCACAGGTATGCATATTTTCAGCTTTATACAAATTTATACTTCTACCAGCAGTGTATGGGAATTTCAATTGTTCTTGTTTTTACATTCTGGCTGGCCCTTGATATCGCCAAGTTTTCCTTCCTTCTTTCCTTCCTTCCTTCCTTTCCTTGCTTTCCTTCCTTTCCTTCCCTCCCACCCCCCTTCCTTCCTTCCTTCCTTCTTTCCTTCCTCCTTCCCTCCCTCTCTGTCCCTCTCTTTCTTTCTTTCATGTTTATTTAGTATTTACCATTCTTGTAGATGTGTCGTGATATCTCATTGTGATTTAAAAATGTATTTTCATAATTATTAATGAAATTTAGAACTTCCTATATACTTATGGCTATTTGTATGCCTTCTTTTATGAAATATAGTAAGATTCGTAAAAAGAGGAATAAATAGATAAAACTAAGACAGGTGAAAATAAAAATAGGAAAACTCAGTTCAAAGTCAGTGGTAAATTTATTATCTAGAAATTTGTTATCGGTGACTACACAAATTCAGATTCAGCTTCCTGGAAGCCAGAAAAAACAGGAGAGGTGTATGATAAATTATTTACTTCATGGCTTTTCTTGGCATCAAGAACAATGAAAATTTTGTTCCATGGATTTTTATAAAGGTAATGCTATAAACAACATTCCTGAAAGAAATATGACAGCAAATTCAATTAACGAATGCTCTTAGTATCCCTTTATTCAAATGCAGGACCATTATTTGCATTAGGAGTCTGGTGTATATAGTTGAGTAGATCTCTATACAGTCATAGAGATATGAGCATGTGAACGAACATATGTTACATGTTTCTACAGAAACATAAAGACTGTTTCTAAATATCATCTTATTACTGTAAATATCAATCAGCAATCTTATAATGATGTCCATAAAGTACAGTGACTATTCAAGATAATTTAGTCAGTGTTTCTATAGTCTAAAATTTTGCTGTCTGATACAGTAGCCATTAGCCATATGTAATTATTTGTTTCAGTTACTTAAAATTAAATAAATTTAAAAATTCAGTTTCTTAGTTACATAGACATAGTTCAAGAATTCAATAGTTACAGGTGGATTTTGGTTACTATATGCGGCACCATATATATAAAGCATTTTCATTATCACAGAAAGATCTATTGACAAAACTATTCTAAAGCCTTAAAAATATTGTTAACCATAACTTACAAAAATTATCTGTTAATTGGAATATTTGATTTATAACCTATTATCTGCTGGTACTAGTTAAAATTTATCATGTATCTAGTTGTAAGGGTTAAGAATGAAAAGGCCAGTGTGACTGAAAAATTGTACTTAGATTAGAACACCTCAGTACTAGCCATAGCGCGCTCTTTACATCGGCTCTTTGATTTGAAGAAAATCCACAGTATCAATCAACTTTCGTATTAATTTTTGTATAACAAATAGGTTAACCTACAAACTCCAAAAGAAATCTGAATTCTCTGAATTTTTTATCATAACCTCACACCTAAGATATGACAGCATAAAGATCATTTAAGGAAATTCTGATGCATTCAAAAGAACAAAACTATGAGTTTAAAGATAAGAGTCAGTCAACTCTTAGAGATGACATAGCAGAGCTTCTAGAAAGAAAGAGGCTTTCTTCTTCAAATTAAACCAACACTGTTGAAATATTATCAGATATTTCTTTTAGATGTTACATGTTTATCCATTTAAAAATGCCTAATGGAGATATTGAGAGCATAAAAGAGTTTATTTATACATAACTCTGTGCTTTAAACTGAGGAGGACCTCAGCTCTGCATATTTCAACAAAAATATTTTCTCTCCAGATTCAACTATGTTCATTTTAAAGACATTACTTCTGAGATTAAAAATGATGAGAACATCATTTTTGGTTTATCTCAGATATTAATTGAACAAAGCCTCTATATGATTTAAATTTTTATTTTACTGATTTACTGACAATATTGCACCAACTAATATGAAAACAAAAGCCTTGACTAATGAATTTAGATTGCTCCATAATGTTCAGATTTTTTAAATCTTAAAAAAAATTCAGTGTTATTGAGATTTAACTGACATATAAAATCATAAAATATTTAAAGTATACATCATGATGATTTGATATATGTATACATTGCGAAAAGATTTCTCCCATCTAGTTAATTAACACATCCATCACTTCACATATTTATTGTGTGTGTGTGTGTGTGTGTGTGTGCAAAAACATTAAAGTTCTATTCTCTTATCGATTTTGTTACACAATGTCATCTTATCACCTCTACTCACCATGTTTTACACTAGAACCTCTGACCTTATTCATCTTACTGCTGATAGTTGGGACCCTTTTACCAACCTGTTTCTCCCAACTCCCAGTCCCTGGCCAAATACTTTTATATTTTTGCTTCTAAGATTTTGACGTTTTAAAATTCCACACATAATTAATATCATGCAGTACTTGATTTTCTCTGTCTGATTTCACTTAGCATAGCGCTCTCAAGGTCCATATGTGTTGTCACAAATCGGGATTTCCTTCTTGTGGCTGAATAGTATATCATTTTGAATATATACCATATCTTCTTTTTTTTAAAATAACATCTTTATTGGAGTATAATTGCTTTACAATGGTGTGTTAGTTTCTGCTATATAACAAAGTGAATCAGCTATACATATACATATATCCCCATATCTCCTCCCTCTTGCGTCTCCCTCCAACCCTCCCTATCCCACTCCTCTAGGTGGTCACAAAGAACCGAGCTGATCTCCCTGTGCTATGCGGCTGCTTCCCAATAGCTATTTTACATTTGGTAGTGTATATATGTCCATGCCACTCTCTCACTTCGTCCCAGCTTACTCTTCCCCGTTCCCGTGTCCTCCAGTCCATTCTCTATGTCTGCGTCTTTATTCCTGTCCTGCCCCTAGGTTCTTCAGAACCTTTTTTTTTTTTCCTTAGATTCCATATATATGTGTTAGCATACAGTATTTGTTTTTCTCTTTCTGACTTACTTCACTCTGTATGACAGGCTCTAGGTCCATTCACCTCACTACAAATAACTCAATTTCGTTTCTTTTTTAGGCTGAGTAACATTCCATTCTATATATGTGCCACATCTTCTTTATCCATTCATCTGTCGATGGACACTTAGGTTGTTTGCATGTCCTGGCTATTGTAAATAGAGCTGCAATGAACATTGTGGTACATGACTCTTTTTGAATTATGGTTTTCTCAGTGTGTATGCCCTGTAGTGAGATTGCTGGGTTCTATTTTTAGTTTTTTAAGGAACCTCCATACTGTTCTCCATAGTGGCTGTATCAATTTACATTCCCACCAACAGTGCAAGAGGGTTCCCTTTTCTCCACACCCTCTCCAGCATTTATTGTCTGTAGAATTTTTGATGATGGCCATTCTGACTGGTGTGAGGTGATACCTCATTGTAGTTTTGATATGCATTTCTCTAATGAATAGTGATGCTGAGCATCCTTTCAGGTTTCGTTGGCAATCTGTATATCTTCTTTGGAAAAATGTCTGTTTAGGTCTTTTGGCCATTTTTGGATTGGCTTGTTTGTTTTTTTGATATTGAGCAGCATGAGCTGCTTGTAAATTTTGGAGATTAATCCTTTGTCAGTTGCTTCATTTGCAGAATATTTTCTCCCATTCTGAGGGTTGTCTTTTTGTCTTCTTTATGGTTTCCTTTGCTGTGCAAAAGCTTTTAAGTTTCATTAGGTTCCATTTGTTTATTTTTGTTTTTATTTCCATTTCTCTAGGGGTTAGGTCAAAAAGGATCTTGCTGTGATCTATGTCATAAAGTGTTCTGCCTATGTTTTCCTCTAAGAGTTTTATAGTGTCTGGCCTTACACTTAGGTCTTTAATCCATTTTGAGTTTATTTTTGTGTATGGTGTTAGGTAGTGTTCTAATTTCATTCTTTTACATGTAGCTGTCCAGTTTTCCCAGCACCACTTATTGAAGAGGCTGTCTTTTCTCCATTGTATATTCTTGCCTCCTTTATCAAAACTAAGGTGACCATAGGTGCGTGGGTTTATCTCTGGGCTTTCTATCCTGTTCCATTGATCTATATTTCTGTTTTTGTGCCAGTACCATACTGTCTTGATTACTGTAGCTTTGTAGTATAGTCTGAAGTTCAGGAGCCTGATTCCTCCAGCTCCTTTTTTTTTTTCTCAAGATTGCTTTGGCTATTCGGGGTCTTTGTGTTTCCATACAAATTGTGAAATTTTTAGTTCTAGTTCTGTGAAAAGTGCCATTGATAGTTTGATAGGGATTGCATTGAATCTGTAGATTGCTTTGGGTAGTATGGTCATTTTCACAATGTTGATTATTCCAATCCAAGAACATGGTATATCTCTCCATTTGTTTGTATCATTTTTAATGTCTTTACTCAGTGTCTTATAGTTTTCTGCATACAGGTCTTTTGTCTCCTTATGTAGGTTTATTCCTAGGTATTTTATTCTTTTTGTTGCAGTGGTAAATGGGAGTGTTTCCTTAATTTCTCTTTCAGATTTTTCATCATTAGTGTATAGGAATGCAAGAGATTTCTGTGAATTAATTTTGTACCCTGCTACTTTACCAAATTCATTGATTAGCTCTAGTAGTTTTCTGGTAGCATATTTAGGATTCTCTATGTATAGTATCATGTCATCTGCAAACAGTGACTGCTTTACTTCTTCTTTTCTGATTTGGATTCCTTTTATTTATTTTTCTTCTCTGATGACTGTGGCTAAAACTTCCAAAACTGTGTTGAATAATAGTGGTGAGAGTGGGCAACCTTGTCTTGCTCCTGATCTTGGAGGAAATGGTTTCAGGTTTTCAGCATTGAGAATGATGTTGGCTGTGGGTTTGTCATATATGGCCTTTATTATGTTGAGGTAAGTTCCCTATATGCCTACATTCTGGAGGGTTTTTATCATAAATGGGTGTTGAATTTCGTCAAAAGCTTTTTCTGCATCTATCGAGATGATTATATGGTTTTTCTCCTTCAATTTCTTAATATGGTTTATCACATTGATAGATTTGCATATATTGAAGAATCCTTGCATTCCTGGGGTAAACCCCACTTGATCACGGTGTATGATCCTTTTAATGTGCTGTTGGGTTCAGCTTGCTAGTATTCTGCTGAGGAGTTTTGCATCTATGTTCATCATTTTTGCATGTATGTTCATATTGGCCTGTAGTTTTCTTTCTTTGTGACATCTTTGTCTGATTTTCGTATCAGGGTAATGGTGGCCTCATAGAATGAGTTTGAGAGTGTTCCACCCTCTGCTATGTTTTGGAAGAGTTTGAGAAGGATAGCTGTTAGCTCTTCTCTAAATGTTTGATAGAATTCACCTGTGAAGCCATCTAGTCCTGGGCTTTTGTCTCTTGGAAGATTTTTAATCACAGTCTCAATTTCAGTGCTCGTGATTGGTGTGTTCATATTTTGTATTTCTTCCTGGTTCAGTCTTGGAAGGTTGTGCTTTTCTAAGAACTTGTCCATTTCTTCCAGGTTGTCCATTTTATTGGCATAGAGTTGCTTGTAGTAATCTCTCATGATCGTTTGTATTTCTGCAGTGTCAGTTGTTACTTCTCCTTTTTCATTTCTAATTCTATTGATTTGAGTCTTCTCCCTTTTTTTCTTGATGAGTCTTGCTAATGGTTTATCAATTTTGTTTATCTTCTCAAAGAACCAGCTTTTAGTTTTATTGATCTTTGCTCTCGTTTCCTTCATTTCTTTTTCATTTATTTCTGATCTGATCTTTATGATTTCTTTCCTTCTGCTAACTTTGGCTTTTTCTGTTCTTCTTTCTCTAATTGCTTTTGGTGTAAGGTAAGGTTGTTTATTTGAGATGTTTCTTGTTTCTTGAGGTAGGATTGTATTGCTATAAAATTCCCTCTTAGAGCTGCTTTTGCTGCATCTCATAGGTTTTGGGTCATCATGTTTTCATTGTCATTTGTTTCCAGGTGTTTTTTGATTTCCTCTTTGTTTTCTTCAGTGATCTCTTGGTTATTTAGTAGTGTATTGTTTAGCTTCCATATGTTTGTATTTCTTACAGATTGTTTCCTGTAATTGATATCTAATCTCATAGCATTGTCATCAGAAAAGATACTTGATATGATTTCAATTTTCTTAAATTTACCAAGGCTTGATTTATGACCCAAGATATGATCTATCCTGGAGAATGTTCCATGAGCACTTGAGAAGAAAGTGTATTCTGTTGTTTTTGGATGGAATGTCCTAAAATATCAAGTCCATCTTGTTCAATGTGTCATTTAAAGCTTCTGTTTCCTTATTTATTTTCTTTTTGGATGATCTGTCCATTGGGGAAAGTGGGGTGTTAAAGTCCCCACTATGATTGTGTTACTGTCGATTTCCCCTTTTATGGCTGTTAGCATTTGCCTTATGTACTGAGGTGCTCCTGTGTTGAGTGCATAAATATTTACAATTGTATATCTTTCTTGGATTGATCCCTTGATCATTAGGTAGTGTCCTTCTTTGTATCTTGTAATAGTCTTTATTTTAAAGTCTATTTTGTCTGATATGAGAATTCTTACTCCAGCTTTCTTTTGATTTCCATTTGCATGGAATATCTTTTTGCATCCCCTTACTTTCAGTCTGTATGTGTCCCTAGGTCTGAAGTGGGTCTCTTGTAGACAGCATTTATATGGGTCTCTTTTTTGTATGCATTCAGCCAGTCTATATCTTTTGGTTGGAGCATTTAATCCATTTACATATAAGGTAGTTATCGATATGTATGTCCCTATTACCATTTTCTTAATTGTTTTGGGTTTTTTATTGTAAGTCTTTTCCTTCTCTTGTGTTTCCTGCCTAGAGAAGTTCCTTTAGCATTTGTTGTAGAGATGATTTGGTGGTTCTGAATTCTCTTAGCTTTTACTTGTCTGTAAAGGTTTTAGTTTCTCCATTGAATCTGAATGAGATCCTTGCTGAGTAGAGTAATCTTGCTTGTAGGTTTTTTCCTTTCATCACTTTAAATATGTCCTGCCACTCCCTTCTGGCTTGCAGAGTTTCTGCTGAAAGATAAGCTGTTAACCTTATGGGGATTCCCTTGTATGTTATTTGTTGTTTTTCCCTTGCTGCTTTCAATATTTTTTCTTTGTATTTAATTGTTGTTAGTTTGATTAATATGTGTCTTGGCGTGTTTCTCCTTGGATTTATCCTGTATGGGACTCTCTGCACTTCCTGGACTTGACTATTTCCTTTCCCACATTAGGGAATTTTTCAACTATAATCTCTTCATATATTTTCTCAGTCCCTTTCTTTTTCTCTTCTTCTTCTGGGACCCCTGTAATTCGAATGTTGGTGTATTTAATGTTGTCCCAAGGGCCCCGAGACTGTCCTCAATTCTTTTCATTCTTTTTTCTTTATTCTGCTCTGTGGTAGTTATTTCCACTCTTTTATCTTCCAGGTCACTTATCCGTTCTTCTTCCTCAGTTATTCTGCTATTGATTCCTTCCTGATAATTTTTAATTTCCTTTATTGTGTTGTTCATCATTGTTTCTTTGCTCTTTTGTTCTCCTGGGTCCTTGTTAAATGTTTCTTGTATTTTCTCCATTCTATATCCAAGATTTTGGATCATCTTTACTATCATTACCCTGAATTCTTTTTCAGATAGACTGCCTATTTCCTCTTGTTTGTTTGATCTGGTGGGTTTTTGCCTTGCTCCTTCATCTGCTGTGTGTTTCTCTGTCTTCTCATTTTGCTTAACGTACTATGTGTGGGGCCTCCTTTTTGCAGGCTGCAGGTTCGTAGTTCCCGTTGTTTTTGGTGTCTGTCCCCAGTGGCTAAGGTTGGTTCAGTGGGTTGTGTAGGCTTCCTGGTGGAGGGGACTGGTGCCTGTATTCTGTTGGATGAGGCTGGATCTTGTCTTTCTGGTTGGCAGGACCACATCTGCTGGTGTATTTTGGGGTGTCTGTGCCCTTATTATGATTTTAGGTAGCCTCTCTGCTAATGGGTGGGATTGTGTTCCTGTCTTGCTAGTCATTTGGCATACGGTGTCCAGCACTGGAGCTTGCTGGTTGTTGAGTGGAGCCGGGTCTTAGCATTGAGATGGAGATCTCTGGGAGAGCTTTTGCCATTTGATTTTACATGGAACCAGGAAGTGTCTGGTGGACCAATGTCCTGAACTCAGCTCTCCCACCTCAGGGGCACAGGCCTGACACCTGGCCAGAGCACCAAGACCTTGTCAGCCCCACGGCCACCCTGATCAGAAGAGAAACTGTAAGCTCCATTCAGAGTTTTTGGGTAGGAAGGTCCATAGGTCTTAGCAACCGTGTCATACGATTTCTGTTTCCTTATTAAGTCACCTTTTCACTTAGAGGAAGCACTTTACAACTTCTTTTTGGCATATTCGAATGACCAGAATCAATATTCTAGTGTTTTGGCACTGTTATTAAGTAAATGAGGGTCATTTGAACACAAGCGCTGTGATACTGCGACAACCAATCTGATAACCAAGATGGCTGCTGACTGTACCTATCTTCTTTATCTATTCACCGATTTATGACACATAGGTGGCTTCCATATCTTGGCAATTGTGAATAATAGTGCAGTGAATATGGGAGTGCAGATAATTTGTTTTCATTTCCTTACGATATATAGCCAGAAGTGGAATTGCTGGATCCTATGGTAGTTCTATTTTTAATATTTTGAAGAATCTCCATATTATTTTCCAGACAGGCTGAAACAATTTACATTCTCACCAACAGTGTACAAGGGTTCCCTTTTCTCATCTTCACCAACATGTGTTACAGGTTTCAATGAGGTGATATCTCATTGTGGTTTTGATTTGTGTCTTCCTGGTGATTAGTGATACTGGGCACCTTTTCATGTACCTGTTGGCCATTCATATGTCTTTTTGGAAAAAAAAAAAGCCTATTCAGATCATTTGCCCATTTTTAAATTGGATTGTCTGTTTTTGTTTTGTTTTTCTATTTAACTGCATTAATTCTTTATATATTTTGGATATTAACCCCTTACCACTTACATGTTTGCTGATATTTTTCTCCCATTCAGTAGTCTTTTTATTTTGTTGTTTGTTTTCTTTGCTCTGCAGAAGTTTTTTAGTTTGATGTAGTCTTACTTGTTTATTTTTGTTGTCTTTGCTTTTGGTGTCAACTCAAAAACTCATTGCTAAGACTAATGTCAAGGAACTTACCCTCTATGCTTTCTTCTAGGAGTTTTATGGTTTGAGGTCTTACATTCAAATCTTTAATCCATTTTGAGTTGATTTTTGTGTGTGGTGTAAGATAGGGTTCTAGTTTCATTCTTTTGCATGTGGCTTTTCAGTTTTCCCAATACCATTTATTGAAGAGCTTATCTTTTCCCCATTTTATATTCTTGGCTCCTTTGTCATAAATTTATTGACAGTTTATGTGTGGGCTTATTTCTGGATTCTCTAGTCTATTACATTGATCTGTGTACCTGTTTTTATACCAATACCATATTACTTTGATTACTATAGCTTTGTAGTGTAGTTTGAAATTAGGGAGTATGATGCCTCTAGCTTTGTTCTTCTTTCTCAAGATTGCGTTTGCTATTCGGGGTCTTTTGTGGTTCCATACAAATTTTATAATTGTTTGTTCTATTTCTGTGAAAAATGCCATTGGAATTTTGATTGGGATTGTTATCCTCATCTATGTTTGAATCTGTAGATTGTTTTGGGTAGTGTGGATGTTTTAACAATATTAATTATTCTAATCCATGAGTGTGGAATATCTTTACATTAATTTGAGTCTTTTTCGATTTCTTCATCAATCTCTTACAGTTTTCAGTAAACAGGTTTTTCACCACCTTGGTTAAATTTATTCCTAGGTATTTTATTCTTTTTGCTGCAATTATAAATGGGATTTTTTTTTTTTTTTAATATTTATTTATTTATTTTATGTATTTATTTTTATTTTTGGCTGCATCGGGTCTTCGTTGCAGCATGCAGGGCGGGATGTTTTAATTGCAGTGCACGGGTTCTTCACTGCAGCGTGTGGACTTCTCTCTAGTTGTGGTGCATGGGTTTTCTTCCCTAGTTGTGGCACGTGGGCTCTGTAGTTGTGGTGTGTAGGTTCTGTAGTTTGTGGCACTCGGGCTCACTAGTTGTGGCACGTGGGCTTAGTTGCCCTGCGACATGTGGGATCTTAGTTCCCCGACCAGGGATCGAACCCGCGTCCCCTGCATTGGAAGGCGGATTCTTTACCACTGGACCACCAGGGAAGTCCCGGGATTGTTTTCTTAATTTCTCTTTCTGATAATTTATTATTGTTGTATAGAAGTACAACTGATTTTATATATTGATCTTGTCTCCTGCAACTTTACTGAATTTGTTGATTAGTTCTACTTTTTGGTTTTTTTTGTGTGGAGTCTTTAGTGTTTTCTCTACATGCAGTATTATGTCATCTGCAAATAGAGACAGTTTTAGTTCTTCCTTTCCAATTTAGATTTCTTTTGTTTCTTTGTGTTGCCTAATTGCTCCAGCTCATAATTCCAGTACTATGTTGAATAAAAGTGGCAAGAGTGTACATCCTTTCTTTTTCCTTATCTTGGAGGAAAAGCTTCCAGCTTTTCACCATTGAAAATGATATTAACTGCAGGCTTGTCATATGGCTTTTATTATGTTGAAGTATTCCCTCTATACCCAGCTTGGTATAGAGAGGTATGTTCTACACTTTTTTTTTCTGACAGTGCAGAAATGTTTAAGAAGAATAGAAAGATCTGCTTAGAGCCAAGACTCAAAACCAACCCTTTGTCACATACCAAATACAGAAAATAATTTTCTATAAAATTAACATTTTTAGTAAGAAGTAGTAGAAATAACATTGAAGTTCCTGAGACTAGCCTGGTGAATGATTAATGTGCTCCTCTTGACCAGCCATGTCTGGAATAACCTCCTGTGTTCTCTTCTCACAGAAAGGTGTCACAGCTACCTCCTTTTATAGAGCCTACATAGGTGGGAAGTGTCTTCAACAGTCAAACCAATATCAGAGGACAATCACAGCAGTGCAACGGGTTTCTCTACAAGCAGAGGCAAATGACTTAAAACATCACAATGGTAGTGTCACCCCCAAAGATTTCTTAGTAGATCCCATGAGGGCAACCCTGGCCTTCAAGATAATACTTGCCTGTGAGTGAGAGTTCTGGCCATATGGAAATTGCCCATTGTTTTTCTTCATCAAACATGAGGTTATGTTACTTTCTTCCTTTTTGTGCATTTGGTGCAGCTCCTGCCAAACTAGCTCCCTAGAACGGGGGCTGAGTCAGGTGGGGGGTCCTGTTCCCCAGGCAGAGCCTCCTCTCTGCTTCTGTACGACTTCTTCTTCATCCACATACAGGGCAGTTGCCAGGCAGAAGATGGAGTTTTGCCACCTGCTGTAGAAGGAGATCTCCAGGCTCAGCTTGTCCAAGAGAGCTGCATGATGTCATCGCATTTCCCATGGAGTTTCAGGGCAGCCCAGTCATCCTTCAGGGTCCACTGAAAGTTCACAATATAGAGCATTGATCTCCAGCTAGGAGGCTTAGTCATACCCTAGAGGCAAGGATATATTTTTAGAATCTTTAAGCTGGAAACTAAACACAGGACTGTGTCTGCCTTGCTGCAGTGTTGGTTGCCAACTCTGAGTTTGGAGGCTTCCCCAGGGCCCCCCTATTCCCAAAGTACACAATTGTGTCCCAGAGCTGGGAATCACACTTGTGGCAGACCCAGACTGTCTGGTATCAATGGAGGGCAGTGACAAACTGGGTGTAGAGGGAATGTACCTCAACATAATACAAGAAGAAATCTACTTCCAGACTATAACATAGAAACCCTGTATGAGTTTCTATCCGTAGCAGTCCTTCTCAAACTCTTTCAGAAATAGAAGAGGAGGGAACATTTCCAAACTAATTTAGCAAGGCCAGCATTTCCCTGATCCAAATCCAGACAAGTACACCACAAGAAAATTATAGGCTAATATCCCTGGTGAACATAGATGCTAAAATCCTCAACAAAATATTAGCAAAACAAATTCAACAATACATTAAAAGGATCATTCACCATGACCAAGTGAAATTTATTCCAGGGATACAAGGATGGTTCAACATCTACAAATCAATCAATACAATATACCACGTTAATAAAATAAAGGATAAAACTTATACGATAATTTCAATAGATGCAGGAAAAGCATTTGACAGAATTCAACACTGATTCATGAAAAAACTCTCAAAAAACTGAATTCTTTGTTGATAGGCCACTTCCATGGCCTTCTGGTCTGGAGACCTTATTTGAAGTTCTGAGGAAAACAGTTAATACTTAAAATGGAAAGCAATTAAACAGCCTATAGATTTTACTAAATATGGTTATGAAGTTACAGCATCAAGCAAGTTGGAGGCTAGTGATTACCCCTATCATCCTGTTTTTTTTTTTAACTTTTTATTTTATATTGGAGTATAATTGATTAACAATATTGTGATAGTTTCAGGTGTACAGCAAAGTGATTTAGTTGTACATATACATGTATCTATTCTTTTTCAAATTCTTTTCCCATTTAGGCTGTTACATAATACTGAGCAGAATTCCCTGTGCTATATGCTAGGTCCTTGTTGTTTATTCATTTTAAATATAGCAGTATGTACATGTCAATCCCAAACTCCCAATCTGTCCCTCCCTGCCCTTCCCCTCCTATCATCCTGCTTTAAGGAAATCTTGCCATTTGCTCAGCAAAATTATATTTACTTAAGAAATTGAATGAATGCATTTATATTTGTATTTTTCAAACAATTACTCTAGGCTTTTACTCATATCAGTTGCTAGAAAGATATAAACATTTTCAAATTATGCAGGTCCCATGTCAGTCTTCGGGATAATATGAGAGGGCTTTGCACTATTCCAGCATCTTTCATCTGTTCCTGTAAATACATAAAATCGACTTTTAAAACTGCTCTCTTATTATCGTACAACTCATTAGAGTTCCCGTTGAATTTCTACTCATTTCTGAGACTACAGTTCACCACTAAGCCCTCATGCATAGAATGTGGAACTATTACTGTTTGTACCCCCATTCTCGTCCACAAGTGTGTTTTATTAATTCATTCAATGAGTGAATCATGAATACGGTATTATAAAGTATCAACTATACGCCTGGCTCTTAGCTAATCACTACGGACAGAGTGATCAGGAAGATACAGTCACTGTCTTTCAGAGAAGGCCGATATTAATTGCAACTGAGAATGTTAAGTATTCAGCAGTGCAAGGTGCTAGGTAAGAAATTGTCACGAGCACCTGCCTTTGAGTATGTGTGTATGGTGTGTGTGTGTGTTTGTCCTCTCCAGGGAAGGCTTCTACCAGAAGTAGTGCTTAAATGGATATTTGAGGGATGAATGGAAGTTTGGTAAAGATTAGAGGAAGGGATACTCGTAGAAGCTACAGTTAGTACAAGCAGTAACTGATGATGGCGTAGAGTGACATAAAGAAGGTGGAATAAAGAAGTGAATGAGAATAAGTGTAAGGCCTTCAAAGAATGTCGATTATGTCCTTATAGCCACAGTCTAAATGAGCTTTCTGAGACAATTACTTTTTTTCTACGCTTACCTTCCTTCCTATTCTATCTCTATACTCACAATCTGATGCTGAAAAACAATTTGGGTCATTCAAGTAAGAGGCATGGCAAACAGGCTGTTTGCTTGGTTTGCTGAGGGGAGAGATGTCTTCTCTTCAGTCTGGAGTATTGAGTGGGAAACAGCAAACTTATTGACCCATAAAATTCCCTTACCACCATTTAGTATCTCTAAAAGAAAACAGTGTGCATTTAGTAGGACAAACTCTTGTTATTAAAAAAAAAAAATTATGTTGAAAACCAACTATTAATTTTAATATGGGCTATATTGATTTCATTTAGAATCATACTCAATATTTCATTATTCATTAGGAAAGAAGATGTCCAGTACAAAATGATAAATAGATTGAGAGGTTGCAATGAAGCAACCTCTGGAAGCTGGAAGTGCAAGATAAATATGCCAGTATGGTTGCTTTCTGGTGAAAGTTCTCTTCCTGGCTTCTTGTAGTCTTTCTTATTGTTGTATCCTCACATGGTGGAGAGAGAGAGGAAGGGCTCTCTCTCTGGTGTGTTTTTTTATAAAATCACTATTCTAAGGGATCTAATTCTAAGGGATCAGGGCCCCACCATAATGACCTCATTTAATCTGTAACTTCCTTATACTCCTTATAGGCCTGTGTCCAAATACAGTCACATTGAGGGGTTAGGGCTTCAGCATATGACTACTGGGGAGGGAGAGGCCAATTTGGTCCATAGCACCAATAATAAGTGAGAAAGTCAGAGTTTCAAAAAGTGGTTATAATAACAGCTGTACTCTCTGAACCTTTAGTTTCTACTGCATTCCTAAAAGTAAATGGGAAAAAAGTACTTGCTATAGAATATTGGGGAAATATCATAAAACACTCTTTTCTCTAAGGTAGCAGGAAAAATAAAATTTATAATACATTTTGGGAAAATATATGTAGCGTAGCCATTTTCATAATGACTTTGTAACAGTTTCTTTTGATAT
Source organism: Balaenoptera physalus (assembly GCF_965194825.1). Lineage (NCBI taxonomy): Eukaryota > Metazoa > Chordata > Mammalia > Artiodactyla > Balaenopteridae > Balaenoptera > Balaenoptera physalus. Next base: position 102,612,277 of record NC_138885.1, on the reverse strand, counting down.
CAAAGAAATAGCATATGTACACTAAGATGAAAAGTGTAATATGCATTTTAAAATGGTTATGTTTAATATCTCAACATATAGTCTGTATTGTTATTAAACAAGGAAAATTTTCATATGCAGAAAATACAGAGAATTCATCTAAGTTGAACATTTCACGTGTCTGTGACAACAATTTTATTTTCATAGAAAGGATTATGAATCTTCATGTAAAGAAATTATGGGGTCAGAAAGTCTCCAATATAGCACAGATGCTATTAAAGTTAAGAAAATGGAAACATCTAAAATGCTTATTGTATGTTCTGATATACATGTGGATTTAAATTTAATCCAATAAAATACATCAGGAGAGTGTTTTTCTGAGTTAAAAATTATTTTGAAACTCTAATTCCATAGTTTCCTTGAAGTATAAAAGAATGAAAATGAATAAAGTTCCTTAAGCTATATATTTAGTTACTTATTGTTCATCTAATTAAGAAATTATGATATAGAAAAATACATATATATATATATATATACACACACACATATTTTCCCTTTAGATAAACAGTTATCAGCATGTAACGCCAGAAGTGTTATAGTATTGTTCAGAGTGATACAACTGTTAACTGGCATATTTTGGCAGTTTCTCTTTAAGATGTCTATCTCCTTCCCTGATAAACTCAGTAAGCAGTAAAGCTCACCTTCTTAGTGTTTTGAGTTCTCACTGCCTCCAACCATCCAATAACACTCTCAAGATCTCCATATGAAATCCATTTCTCATGCTGCATTTCAAGACTAGTGAAGTGTCTTCCTTATCATCATTATTCCTTTCCTCTTCTTCTAAATCTCAGTTGTATCCTATTCCAGTATAAGCTCTTGCCTTAGCCATTTTTATACATTTCAAAATTTGTCTCTCCTTTTCCAGGTTTCTTTTCTTCTATGAAATCTTCCTCCAAGATAATTAAGCATATTATATAATATGTTATAGTAGTATGTACCAAGGAGAAAAACCAATGAGAGAGTATCCTGGAATTTTAAATAAGGTGATACGTGGAAGGCTTCACTGAAAAAGTGACTTTTGAATGAAAGCCTAAAGAAAGAGAAGGAATTAGCCTTGCAGATATGAGAGGGCAGAGGGAACAGCGGACGGAGATGCTAAGTCAGAAACATGCCTGGCATGTACAAGAGACTCATCTTTAACCAGTTCTTTTTTTCTGTTTTCAAGCTTTGTAAATATTCTTTAAATAAGGGAGATATAGACCCTAAGAGAAAAGATCATATAGCATAAAATAAGTAAATATTTAAATCCTTTCAGGACTTCCCTGGTGGCGCAGTGGTTAAGAATCTGCCTGCCAATGCAGGGGACACGGGTTCGAGCCCTGGTCCAGGAAGATCCCACATGCCGCGGAGCAACAAAGCCCGTGCGCCACAACTGCTAAGCCTGAGCCCTAGAGCCCACAAGCCACAACTACTGAGTGCATGTGCCACAACTACTGAAGTCCGCGCGCCTAGAGCCCGTGTTCCACAACAAGAGAAGCCACCGCAATGAGAACCCCGTGCACTGCAATGAAGAGTAGCCCCCACTCACCACAACTAGAGAAAGCCCGCGTGCAACAACGGAGACCCACCACAGCCAAAAATAAAAAATCAATCAATCAATCAATAAATCCTTCCATCAAGTAGCTACTTTTTTGCAATATTGTTTACAATAATATATATTAACCTCTGAAACTCAGTTTTAAAGAAGTGTATGCTTTTGATTAGTACAGTCTGATTTAATCTTTCACCTAATTGTTTAAATTTCAAAAAAAGGTAAAACTATTCATAAAGTCATATACATTCTAGAAAAGAATGGCAGGATGAAAGAAAGGAACTTACACTTCCTTATATGACACAAAGTTAGGTTCTAAACTCTTTGAGTAGATGACGTCCTCTGTTAGATAAAATTCTGTCTCCTTTAAGCAGGTAAAATTCTATCCATTTTATAGATGAGATTAGACGTAAAAAGTTCAAGTAACTTGTCTAGATCAGAAAAGTAATAAATTGCAAGACTCAGTCTGTCATATTACAAAGTCTATGCTGTTTTATAACTATGTAATTTGTTTATGACAATATATATAAGCAGTCTTATCCCAAAGAATCCCTAAAAAATGTTTCAGGTCTTAAACTTGTTCTTGTTATCCTATATTTAATATAGCATGAATAACATTAACAAACTTAGATCTGATTCCACTTCAGTTGAAATAATGTTTCATGATTCTTTGAGTTTATAACTAATATGTTTTATAGCACATGGTTAAAGACAAATTAATTTCCCTTCTTTCATATATTATCATGAGGACAGATGCTACTGTTTCAAATACATAGCATTGTTCACTGGAAAACAAACAGATTATTCCATTAATTGAAAAAGTCTTTTTAATATAAATCATGATCTACTGTCATTGTTCAAATTGACTCCACTGTCTTTTATCTCTTTAATGTGACTGAATCGGCTACATTTCTCTTATTCTAGCTCTTATCACAAGGATTTTTTATGGCAATCTTTTATTCTTGAGAAAAGTTTTATTATACCATCACTGATCATTTTAATAGGAACAGAATGAAAGAATTTGAAGAGATTACTTTTCTAGAATATGCTTATACCCAATTCCATTTTAGAAACTCTTGCAGAATAAGCATTTATAAATATCACTGTACTTAATTGTACTTATGAAAATCTTATTAAAGAGTTTTTTTCAGTACTTGTCAGAAAAAAATACGTGGTGAATTGCAAACCATAGTTTGCATGATCATGCTACTTATTCCTTAAAACTGTAATAAAAAAACTTTTAAGAGCAGAACATAGAGATAGTTCATAATGCATGTGGGTGAAAGTATGTGGCATTAGGTATAAGCCATCCTCAGTTATTTGTTTCCTTTTTAAAATTTAATGTATAACATAAAAAGTTCACTGCCAAATACATGTAGTGCCTCATTTAATCCCATGCAATAATTACAAACATAAAACCATTTTATAACTGTATCTAAGTAATTTGCTTAAGGACACAGAGTCAGAAAGGCAATCCTAAGATGTGAACCCAGACACTTTGACTGATATCCCTCTCTTAAGCATTATTTGACTACCTCCAATTACCCCTCTCCCTGGCTTGTGTCAGACCCTGTGCTAGGTGCTGAGGTTGCACTGGTATATACGATAGCTGTGCGATAACTGGCCAGGGTTACACTGACAGCCTGTTACCGTAAAATAGGTCTGTGGAATCAGGACCATATGAAAACTGAATGAATTTGCAAATCATTAGTTCAGTGCTGTAACCAACAAACTTATGAGAAGTCAGAACCACTGATTATAAAAATATGAAAAAAATTATCATGGGTATGGTAGGAACTCATAAGAGGAAATTCTCTCTCATACATTAGGAGTCTTGAAGAAACTAGAACAGTCTTTCCTCTTGGGCTTTAGGAGTAGTATTCATGAAACTCTTTAACAATGACATTTGACATCAGATTAAAGTGTTAAATAACCAACTCAGTTTCAAAAAAATTCTAACCATATATTTTGATGTTAAAAAGTGGTTATTGATGTCTTATGAATAACTGTCTATTCTATTTTAACTTTTTGATTCATGTTGCTATCAAATTGGTTTTTTCAATAAGAGAAGACAATGCCATTTGTTACTACTGACATGTAACGAGGCTTATGACAAATAAAAAATATGGTATTTGATAACTGAATGGAGTTAGTTTGCAGGCATTGGTTTAAATTTCAACATCTGAGGATTTTTTTTTTTTTTAAAGGTCTTCCCCCTGCTTTTTTTTTTTTTTTTTTTTAATTAATCAATTATTTTTGGCTGTGTTGGGTCTTCGTTTCTGTGTGAGGGCTTTCTCTAGTTGCGGCGAGCGGGGGCCACTCTTCATCGCGGTGCGCGGGCCTCTCACTATCGCGGCCTCTCTTGTTGCGGAGCACAAGCTCCAGACGCGCAGGCTCAGTAGTTGTGGCTCACGGGCTTAGTTGCTCCGTGGCATGTGGGATCTTCCCAGACCAGGGCTCGAACCCGTGTCCCCTGCATTGGCAGGCAGATTCTCAACCACTGCACCACCAGGGAAGCCCCTGAGGATTTTTTTGAATTCAGAAGGTAAATGGCACAGTTTTCACTAACAAGATAAAAAATGATAATTTAAAATTAGAACTTGCTTAAAATAATTTATATTTGCATTATAAAGTGATTTTCTGTTGTTGACTGAGAAAGAGAAATTTCAAAAACCTGTAGTTTTTCTTCTGCTTTGGCTAGAGATAAAGGTAGAAATACAAATACGGAGACCTGATTTGTGTAAAATTTTACAAATAAATGATATTCTGGGAGAGACAGAAAGGTTTAGAATTGTGTTCCCATTGGTGGCTGATGTTATCTCTGGAAGCCAATCTTAGATACTTATAGTCAAGGGAGACTTTGATTAACATTTCTTTATCCAAGCACAGCCAAACAGAATGGAAAAATCATATATTTGGTTTAGAAACAAAACAGTTAACATTTTGTAAAAAAAAAAAAAAAAAAAATTAGAAAGAAAAAAATGATAGAGTCTTTTGCTTCATTTGGAGGACAATTTCTAATTATTAATGTGAAAAAATAATTTACTTTACCAGTAATAGAATCCTTAGTAATTAGAAGGTAAAATACTCCAAAGATGAGATATCATTGTTTGTAAAATCAGTTACTAACTTATTTTGTAAAAATAGAAAAAAATAGATCTGAATAGATTTTATAGATTGCTTAATTTATGCAAGTTTTAAAACATTAAAACTTGACGTTTTATGTTGATAATCATTATCATTTTAGAGATTTATGTTTGGCTAACCTTTGATAAATCAGGTAATATTTAACTATCCAAAAGGATGAATAATAAAACAAATAATCTTTCAATAATGTGACTGGCCTTTTGAATGTCACTGGTCATTTATTTAGAAAGAATTTCTTACTTTCCCCAAACTCATTTTTCCATTTCCTGATAGTAGGCAGGATTGGAGACTAAGATAATGATATCTTTCTGTGACCTGAGTGACATATAAAGTTCAGAAATATCCAGCTGGTTCATTAGTGATTTATTACCTTCTTCCAAACAGATATGAAGTGGACGGAGACTAGATTGAATTAATAACGTGTCTAGGCTCTGAGATTTCAGGAAGGATTTTAATTACTAGTGTGTTGTTTTCATGGGTGCCAATGTGGTCTGTGATGTCAAAATGTGCACAATGTTTTTATATTTTCCAAAGTAACAGGGTGGTTTGTTAAAAGTTGTTGAGATCATGTCATTCCTCTTTTCAAACTTTCCCAGTGCCTTCCATCTCATACACAAAAGTCAAAATCTTTGCAGAGGTCTCCAAGTTTCTATGACACCCACACTCCATTATGTTTTTGAGTTCATTTCTTTTTTTTTTTTTTAAACTTTTTTTGGGTTTAGTTATTTAGTTATTTATTTATGGCTGTGTTGGGTCTTCGTTTCTGTGCGAGGGCTTTTTCTAGTTGCGGCAAGTGGGGGCCACTCTTCATCGCGGTGCGCGGGCCTCTCATTATCGCGGCCTCTCTTGTTGCAGAGCACAGGCTCCAGACGCGCAGGCTCAGTAGTTGTGGCTCACGGGCCCAGTTGCTCCGCGGCATGTGGGATCTTCCCAGACCAGGGCTCGAACCCGTGTCCCCTGCATTGGCAGGCAGATTCTCAACCACTGCGCCACCAGGGAAGTCCCTGAGTTCATTTCTTATTGCCTTTCCTCCTCCTTCACTCACCTCCAGCTGTAGCAGCCTAATCATTGATTTTTTGAACAAACCAACCTTGTTTCTGCCTGAAGGTCTTTACTTGCTGTTCCCTTGGTGTGGATTGTGCTTCTCTCTCACACCTGTAAGAATAATTTGCCTCTTGCTTTATGTTTTTACTCAAAAGCTACTTTCCCATTGAGGCCTTCCCTATGCCACCCTATTTAAAATTTCAACCCATATTCCTCTTCTCTCATTTTTCCTCCTTAGTATATATTACTATATCATACTATATAATGTGTGTATTTATCTTTTATTTTCATCTATCTCCCTAGATGTAAGCTTCTTAAGATCAGGGATTTCTGACTTGTTGTTCACTTTTGTATCCTCTGTGTCTGGCACATTGGTAGATGCTCAATTAATAATTTATATAAAATTATTTATATATATAATTTATATAATGAAATAAAATGAATTTCTGTGAATAATTTATATAAAATTAGTGTTTTATTGTTATTAATATAATATTATTAGTATAATTAGCTGGTATATATAAAAAGAGTTTACCAGAAATTAGTCTACATAAAACCAATAATTTTAACTGATACTTTACTTAACTGATCATTCATCTTGTTTTAAAAAATATGCCTGCTCCACGTTTAAGGATCATATTTCTGATATAGATCTAGCCTATAGTGAAATTAGCCTTATTACTATTACCTTATTACATTGATTTATATGGTATTGTTAAGTTGAACTTAATTCATATATTTAAATATTTCATATCAAAATATATCCTCAGTGCCTAGTATGTGTGTAGTATATAGCAGGTCCTGAATACATATTTATTGAATCAATGAATGGATGAATGTAGAAATGATACATATGCACTTTTGATAAACCAAAGAAAATTAATATCACTGATAAAAGCACCACCATTTTAAATAAAATTGCATGCTCATTTAAATGAAGAGAGGTATAATGAAGTATTTGTTTAAATGAGTTTACCACATTTCAAAGGCAATTTATAGTACAATTCTAACTTTGTAACCAAATTAATATTCATTTGACAAACATTTCTTGAGTGTTGCTATCATTGTCTAGAAAATAGGATGAATAAGGTTGAGTCTTTCCCCTATGATCTTTCTCTTCTCAGTCTTCCACTTTCTTTCTCTCATACACACACATAAATGCACATATGCAAACATACTCACACATGATAAGTGCCAACAAAACAAAAAGATAACAGGAATGTGTAATAAAGATATATGATTGTTAACATACGGTACACATGACAGTTTCACAAAAGAGGCAGACACTCAAATAAACCATTGCTTTCTGGACAGCAAGCCAAAATATTGGGGGGTACTGTAGGCTGTTCTAGCATTGTGTCAGGATAAAATGATTAATGCATAAGAAAAATCATTCCCTTTAGATGAATTTTAAAATATAGAACGTGCTTCAGAAACTCCGATTTACTTTCTTAATGAAGGAAATATTTTGACATAGTTATCTTCAGAATGAAGCAATACTATTATAAAAATATTAAGAATAAAAAGCCAATTTTAGCCAGTTAAAAGTCTTACATGTTTCTCATCATTTCTGAAAATATTTATTGATTAAATCAATAATGAAAATATCCAACCTGGGTACACCTTATTACCACAATCCAGAATGCCATACAGAGAAGCACAGGCTCCACTTAACATGTTCAGTCAGCCCAAGCTGTGTTAGAATTGGGGCTAAAATAAACACTCCTAAAATGTGTTAAAATATTGTAATATATTTAGAGCAGATTTCATGTAAAGAGGAAAACAGCATACTCCACTGATTTTTATGTGTTTTTAAAGGTAATTTAACATCGTTATGGTTGCATGCTAATATGTTCATAGGAAAGAGAGAAAATAATCAAGTATGGGGTAATTAATCATAAGGGTAAGTTATAAAAGAAGGAAAACTTGGATAATTAAATTTTAAATGAACTTCCTCAATATCTAATTCTGAGAAAAGAGAAACGTATGTGTATGCATCTGAATTTTTGTTAGTTTTCCTTCCAGCTTGAATTCAAAAGAGTTGACATTTTTGCAAATTCTTCCTGGAAATGTATTTGGCAAGTGCTACTTTCAAACTCAGAAACAAATACTACCCTACTGACTGACTGATTCCTTGGTCCAGGTTTATAAAATCACTCTGGAACAGACCATATTTAACACGAATCATAGGTTTGTGTGATGCTAATTAATTAGTCATATGATACTAAGTAGTTAGCACCCCTCAATTGCTCAAGTGAACATATTTCTTTTTGGATCTTCCTGCAGAGGAAATGCACTATTCTCTTTTTGGAAGAGTATATCAGTAATTCAAAATTAATTTTGAATTTGTTTGCTTCTAACTTCAACAAACTCTTTTTGACCTACAAGTATTGCAAAGTTGATAGCCAGTGGTCTGATTAGCACTATTATTATATTTATTAGGCAAACACTTTTAAGCCAGACAATGTTCCAAACTCTCTACAAATATTAGCTTATCTAAACCTCACAATAACTCTACAATGTAGGTACTACTACAAACTTTAATTAATACAACTTTCATATTAAGTAGTATTGAAACTTATTCATACTATAAATGAAAATAATCAATAGTCTTAAAAGTTTTTCCATGTTAACTTTCTGAAAAATTTCACAGAAACCTTCAGATAAAAATTTTCAGGTGAAAAAGATGAAACAGTTTTCTAAAGATACATTTAGAACCAAATATCAGGGAAGACTTTAGCAGTTTACATATATGACTTTTCCTATTTGTCTACATATTCCTTTCCCCTTATGTCCCTTAAAGGGATTGGTTGATTTGCCACTGAGTGTATCTGTGCAGCTTAATCTCCCCAAGGTGGGATGAAATTAAATAGATCTTTTCTATTTTGTGTAGTGTAGAAGAAAGGGGGCTTTGTTAAACTGAGACCATCACCAGTGCCTGCGGTGAAATTAACGTTCTATAACTATTAGCTACCATGACCTTTTGAAGAATTTTAAACAAGGCAAGTCCAGATAACTGAGCATCTTCAATAAACTTTTTGTTTTGTTAAAAATTCTTCAGTTCCAGTCATCTATTACCTTAACATATCTGCAAATAGTTTAACTACATGAATTACTATTTGACTCTGTCCTGATGTCAACTAATATCTTTTCTTATTTCACTGGACTGACTATGCTAGGGACATAGCTCAGACGGGCATTCAGTAAATTCTGACCAGTTTTTTGGCTGTCCCTAGAGTCTCTTGGACCAGAAGATCAGTAAATATTCCATATTTTTTTGGTATAAGAAAATCTGAGTTGGTTAGTGCTAATTGCTCATCCCTAATAATTTAAAAATTGGAAATTTCTGGTTGGCACTTTCATGAGCAGCCTTGAGGAACCCTACAAGTCTGAAGTATAGCTGATAACTCAGATAAAGCTGGTTTTAAAAGGTAGGCCAGGCTCTCTATAATGCTTTATGGTCTTAAATATTATCTGTGTGTGTACTGGCAGGTAGCTTAAGAAAGCTATGTAATCTGAATAACTTTGATTTAGGTGGTCTCTCCTCTGTGACCATAAGAACAAGGCTTATAAGCACGAGAGACTCCAAAGTTTGTTATGTACCCATGTCAAATCCCGTTAAATAATTATGTTCTTGAATTTGGGTAACTTACATAGTCCTGTCAGTATATAAAGTCTCTAATAAGGTTCATTCATTCATTCAAATTTTAATGTAATATATACTGTGCAATATACTAGAGGTTAAAAAATAATGAATACAACAATGTGTAGAAAAATAAACAGAAAATTAAAATACTTATTTGTGATTAGTAATGAGTTAATAGCTGTAAGTAGTTTGGGGTCACTGGGTAAGGTAAAATTATACCAAAAAATTTTTTTTCTAACACATGCTGGTGAGAATGTGGGGAAATTGGAACCCTTGTGAATTTCTGGTAGGAATGTAAAATGTTATAGCCATTGTGAAAAACAGTATGGTGGTTCCTTAAAAAATTAAACATAGAATTACTGTGTGATCTATCAATTCCACTTCTGGGTATATACCCAAAGAAGTTGAAATCAGGGATTTGAACAGATATTTTTACGTTAATGTTCATAGCAGCATTATTCACAATTGCCAGAAGAACATTGATGGATGAATGCATAAACAAAATGTGGTATATGGATACAATGGAATATTATTCAGTCTTAAAAAGGAATCAAATTCTGACACATGCTAAAACATAGATGAATCTTGAAGACATTATGCTAAGTGAAGTAAGCTAGTCACAAAATGACAAATATTACATGATTTGCTTATATGGGATCCCTAGAATAGTCAAATTCAGAGGCAGAAAATAGAATGGTAGTTGCAGGGGGCTGAGGGGCAGGAAGAATGGGGAGTTGTTGTTTAATTGATACATAGTGTCAGTTTGGGAAGTTGAAAAACTTCTGGAGATGGATGGTGGTGACGATTTCACAACAATGTAAATGTGCTTAGTGCCACTTAACGCCACTTAACTGTACACCAAAAAATGGTTAAAATGGTAAGTTTTATGTTATGTATATTTTGACACAGTAAAATAACTTACCTATTAAAAAAATAGAACATTTTCAAAAAGGTAATAGTACTATCTTCAATCAGTCACAGTAGTACAATGGGAATTTTTCCTTTTAATAAGGGATTTTTTCTATAAATTAAACATTCTTATAGGAGCATTCCTTCTATAAGTTAGAACATATATTATTATGATTTGGGTCTATTTGCTGAACTATCATAAGAGTCCTCTTACCAAATATCTTAACCATTAAACAACTTCGTAGTTTGAGTCTTGAGAACACCTGTCTTAAATAGGTGAAAATAAAAATTAAAAAGTTTATCCATCAAATGTATATTTTCCCACTTAAAATTCTCTTATTATAGTTGCAAGTTTAATAAAAATTTTCAAGTTATAATTTAAAGAACTGAATATGAATTTTAGAGTGTGCTCACTTTTCTATAGACCCTTAGAAAACACTACTTAACTGTATAGTTTCAGAGACTTAAGTGAACATAAATTTCTAACTCAGCTTTTTATAAAGAGAAATAGCTTTAAACAAACAAAGCGATACAAAATCTGGAATAAAGACACAGTGACATCTGTGAAATTGTCAGACTTATTATGGGCAATTTCCCTAAGTACTTCTAGGCCCTATAGACAGAAAACTTAGGTTGAAATCAATGCTCTGTGTTTATGGTACTAGCCATACAATTTTTTTTTTTAACATCTTTATTGGAGTATAATTGCTTTACAGTGGTGTGTTAGTTTCTGCTGTATAACAAAGTGAATCAGCTATACATATACATACATCCCCATATCTCCTCCCTCTTGCGTCTCCCTCTCACAATCCCTATCCCACCTCCTAAGTCAGAAAGAGAAAAACAAATACCGTATACTAACACATATATGTGGAATCTAGCTATACAATTTTGGGTGAGATATTTGTCGGTGTTAAACCTCAGTTTCCTTGTATATAAAATAGTAATGACATTACTTTTCTCATAGGTGTGTGGTTACTTTTCTCATAGGTGTGTGAGATGACCAAGTTCCACGATCATTTATTCAAAATTCTGAAATCCATAAAGCTTTAAAACTAACAGTTTTTTTTCTTTTTTTAAGTTGGCTCCAAAATTAATTTAGCAAAAAACCTTACCTAAGCTGACTTGAGACAATTTTTAGTCTTTATTGATCCCACTCATTGTGGCTTTTCATGTTTTACTGTGAATTATTAAACTGGTTAAATATGGGGTGCTGCTCAACCCAGATGGGGCATGACATAAAATGGTACATGCACTTGAATTACCTAAAATCCTAAACATATCTGGCTCTAAGGAATTGGGGTGAGGGATTGTGCATTTCTATACAGAAAACACTAAATAAAATACTTTGCACATATTCAGCCCTTAACTTAGCTATTATGATTATTAATTTGGGCACTGGTAAGAACTTGAAGTTAGAAACCACACTATTTCATTTAAGATATGGTCAAAGGTGTCACTTGAATTGATGTAAAATGTGCCAGATGAGTAAACAAGTACTATTACCTAAAGATTAGTGCTTTTATGAGATTTCTGCTTCTTTCCTTACATACAATGTAAAATTGTATTGCATCATTTAAATTTTTCAGGCCAAATTATTACAAACTACTGTATTAAAATTGCTTATATTAGTCTCCCTTTTTTTTTTTTTTTTTTTTCTGAAAATGGGGTCCAAGCAAGTCTGGCTCCAAATCCCATGATCTTACCCATTTTTTTCTTTTTTTTTTTTTTTAACTTTTGGGTTTGTTTGTTTGTTTATTTATTTATTTATTTATTTATTTATTTATTTAATGGCTGTGTTGGGTCTTCGTTTCTGTGCGAGGGCTTTCTCTAGTTGCGGCAAGTGGGAGCCACTCTTCATCGCGGTGCGCGGGCCTCTCACTATCGCGGCCTCTCTTGTTGCGGAGCACAGGCTCCAGACGCGCAGGCTCAGTAATTGTGGCTCACGGGCCTAGCCGCTCTGCGGCATGTGGGATCTTCCCAGACCAGGGCTTGAACCCGTGTTCCCTGCATTGGCAGGCAGATTCTCAACCACTGCGTCACCAGGGAAGCCCAGTCTCACCTTTTAAAAGCTGAGTTCTATCAAAATAATTTTATTTTTGAATGCATATTTCTGGTTATGCATGATTGATTATCTTACAATTAAAAAAAAAAACCAAAACTTTCCATTTTATTGCCCTACCCTTACTTCTCAGCTGTGGCATAAAAGAATGAACACTGTGACTAGAGGGAATCAGGCATATTCAATTCCTTAGTTCTGGTCAGTTTGTTTCCTGGGTTACTTACAAGATGGGATGTAAACATTTCTGAAATGAGCTCTTGAAATACACTTTTTAAATATGATTTTTACAGATGAGATATGGAGAATGTTAAGCATGCATTTGTTTATTTTTATTTTATAAAGATAATGTTCATGAAAACAATAAAACTTATGAATTATGCTTGTATCATATCAAAAATTATGCCTTAGAGAATTTCTGTTATCTACTATAACCACTTCTATTTTTTGCTAAATTAGGAAGACTAAAATTATTTTATGAGAACCACAAGTATCTTTTTTAAAGCCATATATTTCATTTAATTAATTTAATATTAAAAACAGCCTTATTTAAAAATTTGTAAGAAAAGTAGGACTTCTACTGATTTGTTATGTGACAAACTATTAACAGCAGGCTAAGAAGTAAATATTTTTCAAGGCTTTTTTCTGAATCTGAGAATTTTTTTTGTTTTTCTTAGAATGTGGCACCTTTAGCAATGGTCAGCTGTCCAAGACAACTTACAAGTGATAACTATTGGTATTCAAAATCCTTTAAAATACTGACAAGCTGGTATTTGTAAGGGAGGGGACAAAACAAAGTTATATTACCAAATTTATAATATATTCCGACAAGTGAGGACTCTGGTAATACCTACAATGAAATAATACTTGTTACAGTTAATGGTGAATTTTATGCAGTCATCTTTTTACACTATATAAAATTTTAAAAATTTAATTAGGATTTTACTGCAATGTAACATGCTGTAATATTTCAGCTTCTCAAAATAGTGTGTGGGCAACCTCTGAACTTCCTGTATTAAATTTTTAATGCATTTTCATTTTAGTATATCACAATAAATATGGCTTCTGTAAGTGAAATATAAAGTTTTTGTTTATTTTTTCATATTAATAATTTAGAGTCTTTATACCCCTAAAACCCTAAACATTTTCTTTTCCATATAGCTAAATAGATGGAAAGTACACCATTTTGATATTCTTTTGAGAAGCATCACTTTTCTTTTAAAATCTGACTATGAAGGCTTTAAAAGCCTTCAGATATGCCAGCAAGAATATAATTAAAAAATTTTTTTCTTTAATTATTACATTAATTTTAAACAGTGCTGTCTCAGAGGATCATCATTTTAATTTCCCAGCCACATGTAACAATTAGATCTGTGCAATTATGACTTAAACAATGAACATTCTCAATAGGTTAATGTATTATTAAGCAACAGCTAACAGGTTGTATGATCCTAATGAGAAAGCCAGGTTGTATTGTCAGCACGTATTTGACACAAATGGTATATTGTTGCATTAGGGAAACAGTGACATGTGACACAGTATTGTCCCTGGAACAGAATATCCTAGTTTAATGCTACAGTCATTTAAAGGACAGAAAATAGTTTCTTGGCTTTTGTGTTCATTAAAGATAAATCTTGGGCTGCCTTGTAGGCCAAAATAAAACATTATTTTTGAAAGGAAAAAAAGTGTATATATATATAAATTATTTCTCTTCACCTCTTCCCTAAAATTTTTTCTTCTTCCTAACACTTATGTTTCATAATTTAACTTTGTTCTTTTAAATTGTTCAGAATTTAGCAATTCTGTGTTATATTCTGTTCATCTTATAGATATGTGCTGATAAATCTTCAACATTTTTTAGCTTTTATTACTTTGCATGACTATAAAAAGTTAATAACAGATTTATATTTTATTAGCATTTGTGCTGCAGATGCAGGAGACATTTTAAATTCTAATTTAATGCATCTTTAAAGTCCTTTTTATTAGCCTGTTAATTCCCAGATGTACTGTTTTATTGAAATGTGCATTACATTTGTGCCATAGTCAAAACAGTGGTATAGATCTAGAATTGTAAGGAAAAAATATCTCTAGTAGTTGGATAAACTACACACTCAACAAAGTTTACTATAAACATTGTGGGCCCCTTGAAGTTGCAATAGTAATTACATATCTTTTAGTATTATAGACGAAGAATTACACATATACATAGTCATAGGTAAGAGATTTTATTGGTAGGTAAAAGTAAGACATTTAATATTTATGACAATTATTAAATTCCATTTTAAACATGAATTTTATTATATAGTTTCAGAAATACATATGCCTAGAAATCTAGATTCACTAATATGTAATAACAATACTTCCTTAAGAACTACAATCGTAGTGTTCTAAGAGGTCAATGCATTTCACATGAATGAAAACTCTTCTATGTGGTTTAATGTAATAAGGAAATGTGCATTTGTTATGCTCAAAGGCCAACCTGATTTTAGTATTTCTCTCACCAGAGCTCCTGAACCATTTTATGACTCTTGTTAGTATTCTGTGTATGACCCAGCAGGTGTCAAGATAGAGAAGATTGGGGAAACAGATAGTCCACCTCTAATTAAATACCAAGCATCTCCCCCACCATTTTTATTTGCGTTTCCCCAAATGGGAAAGCAGATGGCATCACTTGAGCCTATGTAGTGACAACCACCTTTTAAAATTTCTGCTGAGATGGAAAAATGGTGACAATGCCAATTCAGCCGTTAACAGCTCATTCTCATAATGGACAAGATGGCAGATTAGTTGGGAGGGTGTTAAAGCACCCTGGAGGTATAAATATAAGCCATCTTCATTGCCACTGCATCAGTCCAGCCATATCCAAACCCAGGGAGAAAAACACGTGGGTCTTGCTTTATTTTGTACATAGCAGGAGCTGGCAGTAAAGTTACATGGTAAAATAGATTTCCAACATTTTCCCTGCCATTAATTGTAATTTTCCAAGGCTTCCTCTGTGACAGAGCTTACAAAAGGGAGCTTTAGTAAAACTATCATTAGTTTCATGGATCAATATGGTTTAGGGAATACAAAACAACTTTAGTTGTTTAAAAATAGAAGCTATCAGAGGGTGTCCCCCTCCTCCCCATGGATATCAAATCATGCTATTGATCTGTCTACGGTGTAACTGTGAAAAATTTTCAGATATCAGGTGGACTAGCTGGGAATACAAATAAAGCCACTCTACTAACGAGGGTAGTATATGGTTCCTGAGAGACCGCCTGAGTATCCCAGTATGAATCCTTCTCTAAAAGATGTGGCCTCTGTCTATGATAAGACCATGAAAGATAAGAAAAGGCTTAAGACCAAAAGTATCATTGTTCTATGTTTTTCCTGTTTGTTCTCTTTTCCTATATCTTTCACCATTTGTCCAACAGATTTCATCAAGTAATTCTGAAAAAAAAAAAGTTAAAATGGAAAAACATATATGGAAAGCAACATAAAATAAACACAGACTGAAATATAATCTCCACATATATGCGATAGTAGTATGATTACAATATTTAGAGGAAAGAGAATTGAAATAAATAATTATGAAATCCAGGAATTATTGCCCTCAATGCACAAATTGATATGAAGGATTAACAAAGTTCTATTTCAAATTAGAATAATGCCTCACACAGCTAGTCTGTCTTGATTTTAAAGACTGAATATTAAGGGGACTTAGAATTATGACACGAAGGAAATGAAAACGAATACATATACCTACAAGTAGGTTGTAAATTTTTGTTTCTCAATATGCTTTTTATTTTTAAAAAATATAGTCAAAACTCATTTGCCATGCAGAAAAATAGGATGATTCCTTAAACCAGTGGTTCTCAATGGATAAAGTATCATTTAGGGGAAGAAGTTAGAAATGCAAATTATTGAACAGACCTACAGAATCAGAAAATGGGGGTAAGACTCAGCAATCTGTATTATAATAAGTCTTCTGCATGATTCTTCTGTAATCTAAAGTTTGAGAATCACTTCCTTAGACCTTTGTTTACTGGAGCTACATTTACTAGTGAAATTATATACTTACTGGTAAATTGGTAACTATACAGGGGTATATTTTAACTTAATTTTTTTAAAATGCATTTTGTCCTGTACTGATCAATGTTCTGATCCTTAAGGAAGGTCAGTGAAATTCAAGGAAACTTGTAGTTAGCCAAATAAACCTAATTCAGATGTGTTTGGATATTTTATACATTACTGAACCTGCATATATTTTTTAATACAATTCTGAAAATGCATTCAGAATGAATGGGAACCAGGTTTGGTTTCTTAATTTCTAAAACATTATTCAACTATGAATTAGATTATATTGATAAAAATATGATATACTTTATCTAAAATACCTTTGCTTGAGATAAAACTTTTTATCATTAAGATATGAAATTGGTTCATGAGTTTCTTTTCACAAGTTTAAGTGTCTAAATTTTAATTGGTTAACATTGACCCTATGGTTTGCAACATATATTGTAAAGGAACAGATGGCTGTGTGAATAATCTTCAAAATTTAACTTGACTTAAATACCCTTAAGTACCATAGGCCCCAGGTTTTTAAAAGGTAGAACCTATACAAGTAAGTTACACCATTTAAATGAATCTCCACTCTGGATAATAAAGATAATCATATGTTTGAAATTTAAAAATCTTTCTAGTTCAATAAATAAGACTTTTTACAATACATAGCTATAAATGGCTGAAAAAGAATAACATTCAAGAATTCCCACTTAGAAAGTAGTTATTCCTCTGAATATTTTATTATGTTGTGTCTGTATAGACTTTACTCTCAAAAAAGAATGCTTTCATTAGTCTTACAAAGACATATTCCAATATGATGAATATTATAACTAAAATAGTTTTGCTAGCAATAAAGATGATCTTACAATATAATTGGTTTACATCTTTTGGTTCTTATCAAGATAATATTTTTAACCTGACAATGTCAAATTTTAGTGTAGCAGTTATAGTAAGAGGGTTAGAAATTGCATCTGATCTAATCACTTAGGGATATTGTAAACAAATCAATGTGAACTTTTGCACTGTAATAGAAAATACTTGGATATTCAGGGTGAAAGACTTACAATGAGAGAAGAAACTGTTTTCTCCCAATTGGATTACAGTAAGACACACTTATTTTTCTTAATATTTTGTAGTATCTATCATGTGTCTGTAACATATTTAGTGCACTACACTAGGCACTTCATGGAATATAAACTTGTTTATAAATTGGAACATTGAAGATTCTTATTATTGAGCCTGATATGCCACTCTTGAGAAGTAAACTTGCAAGTAGTTCAAGAATGGAAAGAAAAAAGGTAATAGCTTGAAGATATGCAGGGGGTTTGGAGAATTTTACAATTTTTATTTGCAATAATGAAGAAAAGAGATTGACAGAAATCTTGAAATAAAATGACACTAGGAATAGTTAAGAGTGTGGAGGATTAGCAAAAGCCATGACAGGAGTAGAGATCTGGATATACTGGGGAATAAAAGAGAACAATCATTACTCAATTGATTCTAGGAATTGTGAATTAGAAGTCACTAGTAATTTCAAATAATAATAAAATAATCAGATTAAAGGGGGGAGGGAAAAAATAATCAGAGAATAGCCACAATATCATGAATTGAGCAACATATATGGAAAATAATCTGTTTATATATCTTCAGCTCTCACTTAATACTCAACATGCATTAAATAACAACCCATACGTGAGGAACAGTGACAGGCATTGAATCTGTATCCTCACGTAGCTTATGTTGTAACGGGGAAGACAATGAACGCATTGCAAGTATGAGCGTATGGGAGACTGTATCAGATGACATTCACCTAGTCAGAGAAGTCGTGAGGGAAGGTTACCTAAAAGAATAACGCGTAAGCTGAGATCTGAAGGATCTAAGTAAAACAAAACAAAGCACTTGTAGGTAAAAGAGGCAGCTAGACAAAATATGATTCAAACCTATTCAACAAGGGAAAAAGTGGCACTAGATGAAACTGAAGAGGTAGGCAGAGGTAAATTGTCTTTGTGATAAAGGTCCTGTTCACTAAAACAATGAGAAGCCTTTGGAAAAGTTTATGTAGGAGAGTGACACCATTAGCTTTTCAAGTTATGGAAAGCATTCTGGCTGCAGAGAAGAGAAGAAAGAAAGGTAGAGGGCGAAATGTTCATGCTGATCATTCAAGAGGGTGTTATAGTGCAGGCTAATGTAATAGTTTAGACTAGAGTTGAAACAGTGAGGAGGAGGGGTGGAAAGAGAGAGAGAGAGAGAGAGAGGGAACATGCAAGAGAGCGGAGAGATTTTTGCAAAGAAGAATTGACAGGATTGGGATTTGACATGATGAATGGCTGCTTATCTCTGACCTGACAAACTGCATTGATTGTGGCTCTATTCACCAAGATAGGGACTTCTAGAACTGTGGGGGGACATGGTAAAGTCAGATTTGAAGATTTTTCTTTGTAGTGTCTGTGAGATATCGCAAGGGTATATCACTAAAGAATATTATAAGATTGAAATGCAATGTCTTATTTCACGAGGTTGTTAACTGTCAATGAGCTAAAATTAGACTTTAATGAGTGTGAGAACATATTGCCATATATCAGAACATTAGGAGCTCTCAGTCACATTATTTGTATTTGTAACAGCATTTCTAATATTTCACCTTGAAGATCACTCATGCCTCTGAGAATAATTTGTATCTGCCTTTGCATTATTATTTGTTCTATTTTACAACACTGGCTACAGCCCTGAAACTCATGGTATTATCACAAGTCGGAGTCACTTAAATATCCCTTCTCCTTTGGAATTGCATGGCATTAATTTAACAAAATAGTAACAGATTGAGTATTGCATATTTTAAAATCCTGTTTAAAAAAAATTTTTTTAACAGGTGTAAGACTGATATTCATGTTGTCAAATTTATTTTGATATTTTTGAACATAAGCTACTTCAATGATTCCATATTGTGGGATATTTATTGACAATACAAAGAAAGAACAATTTTTTTCTTCTGGTTGAAATCTTTAATTGGAGAAATGACCATCTCACATGCTGGTTATTGTAATTCAATATTTTAGAAACCAGCTTCAATATTATCAATAATAATCAAATGTTTTATACATTTTTAAAACAGTACTATAGTGATTCTGCATTTGTCTAGATGGTGTAATTTTAAACGATGTTCCTCTGCTTCCCTTATAAATATTTGGGTCAAGTAAACTCCAAGTATTTTATGATCTTAAGGTTTCAGGCTCTGAGTAATATCTAAAATCTGATCTTAGTCTAAAGAAGAGAGAATAATGCAAGTCTTACATGTTTAAATTATATTTTAAGGGAAATATGCTATTTAAAAAAATAGACAAATTTAAAACTTTTTTCATTGCTTTCACAAGATGTGAAAAGGCAAAGACAAGTATGAAATTCTTATTTCTTGAAAGAACCACTAAGATGTAAAGAAGTAGCAAACATTTTGACATGTGTTATTTAGCTGCATACCTCCATCATTCAGTATTGTTCTTTTGAATATGTGTTGATTTAGAAAAAAAAAAAATTTAGACCAAATCTCTCCTTGGATTTTCTCATAAATTTTGTTGGCATATTATTCTTTGACTCTTCAGTTTACTTTGCCTAAAGAAAGAGCAGGGAAGAAGGAGACATTTAAGACCATTAGGAAAAGGAATATAGTTAGACAGTCTCTTGCTCTAGGGTGGGAAGATTGAGTAAAATTTGATTAAAATCAGGTCAGAAACAATTTAGTGAGATTAAGGAAGAACCTGATTTATAGGTTGTCTCTTCACACCTACACTTGTTTGAGTGTTTTAATTGTCTTTACCAGTGAAATAAATTTAAAAATGAGCTAAGCCAGATAAACATATATGCAGTTTGACTGATTTGACTGAGGGATATCTTACTGAGTTAGACAGATTATCTGACACTCTTGAGTAACTAAACCAGGCAGAACGGTTAAGCCAGTTTGTAGGAACACACATTGTTAATACGAGCAGCCAAGAGCTAGGATTGCTTAACAAAGATGGCACAAGGTAGTGAGCCATATGTTTGAAACGATTTAGGTGAAGCTTGCCAGAGGCAGAAATGGGCTAAATGACCTCTGGAGGCACTTCCCAGTCCTATGTTTCTCATTTAATCTCATTTTAATTTTTAAATCTATATGAAGGATACAAACATATTTTGTTTCAAAATGCCTTGGGTTCAGTTAGGTGACAGACAATTAAAAGGAATGAAATTTTTGCAAGCAAACACTTGAATGCAATGCTAACATAGCTGTTTTGATCAGACACCAATTACTTTAAGTTGTAAGATAATTAACTTTACTCTTTAAAACATTCATTAGACAACTGCCTAAGAAATTTTTATGTATTTATTTGCATGTTTAGAACAATGAAACATAATCATAAAATATTGAAATATGTCTTTATACTCACAAAGAGAAATAAAACTCTCCCAAAATATGCTTATAATTTAACTTCTTTCTCCCCCTCTCTGCCCTCGGCACCTACTCTATAGCTGAGAAACAGTTTACCTGATTTTCAGTTTCTCTTATATCCACTTTTACCCAAATTTCTTCTCAATTCTGTCCCTGCTTGTTTTTCCTCCATCCACTCAGGAGCCAGATTAGTCTGATTTCCCCAGCAGTTTAGACTGTGAATCCTATTTAATGTCTTTTTTTCCAAAGCAGCCCACCCTCCTGACCGTGGCCATTATGAGTTATTCTGCGCTGAGAAAGGTCTGAAGTACTTATGTGTTAGCAGGTTAAAAAAAAAAGAATCATCTCTTTGAGGGGTATTTATATTTTAATGGAATATGATTTCCAAGTAGCCAAAAAATTGAAAACCTGAAGTAAGATTGTAGTCATCAAGTGATTTCAAGTGGTTGAGGCTATTTTTTGTCTGAGGCCAACCAAACACATTCATGAAGAACAGGTAACTGTGATCTGATGGGTGTGGGTATTCACATATGTATGTGTGTTTGTTGTGAAAAAACACTGCATACCATGGGTGAAGGTTGTACTAGATTGGTCCTTGTAAATCCTAACGTGTGAAGCCAGGAGACCTGATGCTAAGAAAAAAAAAATGACTTCTTTGTTGGTGAAGTTAATCTAACCTATCTTTAAGGAAGGCAAATGAAACTGATTAGTGAGCCTGGTATAGAATTAAGGAGACATTTGTGAAAATATTCTGGGTTTTGAATATCCCTTTTTAAAATTACAACACTACAATTTTAATGCTACTTTCAGAACTATATAAAATTGTAAGAAAAAAATTCACTGCATGGGAATTCCCTGGCGGCCCAGTGGTTAGGACTCAGCACTTTCACTGTGAGGGCCCAAGTTCAATCCCTGGCTGCAGAACTAAGATCCCTCAAGCCTCGTGGAGTGGCCAAAAAAAAAAAAAAAAAAAAAATCACTGCAGTGAGATTGGGTGATTGGTAAAACAAACAGATTAAAAACAAAAAAAAATAAACAAAAACACCTGGTTCATTTGTACTCAATCTCTTTTTTTTTTTTTTAAATTTTTATTTATTATTTATTTATTATGTTTTATGTTTGGCTGTGTTGGGTCTTCGTTTCTGTGCGAGGGCTTTCTCCAGTTGCGGCGAGCGGGGGAGCACTCTTCATCGCGGTGCGCGGGCCTCTCACTATCGCGGCCTCTCTTGTTGCGGAGCACAGGCTCCAGACGCTCAGGCTCAGTAGTTGTGGCTCACGGGCCCAGTTGCTCCGCAGCATGTGGGATCTTCGCAGACCAGGGCTCGAACCCGTGTCCCCTGCATTGGCAGGCAGATTCTCAACCACTGAGCCACCAGGGAAGCCTGTACTCAATCTCTTAAGCTGTTAGTGAGCATTTACTGGGTGCTCCAAACTGTGACAGAATAGATGTTAAGTGTTTGAGCTTGAAGATTCAGGGAGGTGTTCAGGAGTAAGGAATTCAGAAAGATATATAAGGCATAATCCTTGCCTACTGGAATCCCCACTTTGTTAGTGAAATAACATTAATATAACTAAAACAAAATCAATCAATTCAAAACCTTATATGAGTAAGTATTATAGTATATGATATAGCTCTGAGTGTCTGAAGTCAGGGTTGCGAAAGTGGTAATTGATGATAGTTGAAGTAGTCAAAAAGATAGGATTTTCAACTGGGTCTTAGAAAGTGGTGAAGTTAAGATTTGATAGGGAAAAGAGGACCAGGTCATTTCACGAAAGGATCAAGAGTTAAACAAAGTTCTGGAAATGGGAATTAGCCCCAGGCAATAGAAGAGTACACCAAGAACTGTGCTCCTTGATTCAGTCCATTTCTTACTCTGTGACGCATAAAATGTTTTATTTCATTTTAAAATGTTCAGTCCACTAAAGATGTAAGGCAGGAGAAAAGCAGTTATCAAAATTGCTAGTGATGTGTATGTTCACTTCATAAATATGATTTAATGATTTTGGAAATAGACAGAACAGAAACAGAGCATGCCTAAAGCAGTAATAAGGCATTTTTCAAAAGTGTCAGGTTCTTAAATCATAAATCCAAAATGAAAAAGAATGGAACTTTCTCCTATGGTTAATCTGTAAAAATATCTTTGGAAAAATAGAACAGTAGCTTATTTTTTGATTGTTCTTCACCAGTAATAGTAAAATTATGCATAAATGAATTTTATGGTCACTTGGCATTGGGGATTTTCCTGTCAAAAGAATTTTAATTTCTTTCCTGAAGGAATGCTCTTTTATTCTTATATAATGGAATTTTAAAATCTTGTGTAGTCTATTTTTATAAATTAACTAAAAATCTAACAAAATTTTTTTCTCCATAGTACAGTATTTCAATGCATTTGAATAGAAAATACTTACATATTAAAAGTGATGACAGCAATTAAATTCCTTTAAAAACTTAAGATAGGTTTTGTTTGAAGAGTGAAGTTCAAATCCAATATGTTTTTTTTTAAATTTTTATTGGAGTATAGTTGCTTTACAATGTTGTGTTAGTTTCTGCTGTACAGCAAAGTCAATCAGCTGTATGTATACATATATTCCCTTTATTTTTGGATTTTCTTCCCATTTAGGTCACCACAGAGCATTGAGTAGAGTTCACTATGCTATACAGTAGGTTCTCATTAGTTACCTATTTTATACATAGTAGTGTATATATGTCAATCCCAATCTCCCAATTCATCCCACCCCCTCTTTCCCCCTTGGTATCCATACGTTTGTTCTCTACGTCTGTGTCTGTATTTCTGCTTTGCAGATAAGTTCATCTGTATAATTTTTCTAGATTCCACGTATAAGCGATATTATATCATATTTGTTTTTCTATTTCTGACTTACTTCACTCTGTATGACAGTCTCTAGGTCCATCCACATCTCTGCCAATGGCACAATTTTGTTCCTTTTTATGGCTGAGTAATATTCCATTGTATATATGTACCACATCTTCTTTATCCATTCTGCTGTTGATGGACATTTAGGTTGCTTCCATGACATGGCTATTGTAGATAGTGCTGCAATGAACATTGGGGTGCATGTATCTTTTTGAATTATGGTTTTCTCCGGGTATATGGTTTTCTTGGATTTTCTCTGAGTGGGATTGCTGGGTCATGTTCAAAGCAACTGACAAGGGATTAATCTCCAAAATATACAGACAGCTCATGCAGCTCAATATCAAAAAAACAAACAACCCAATCAAAAAATGGGCAGAAGACCTAAATAGATTTCTCCAAAGAAGACATACAGATGGCCAAGAAGCACATGAAAAGCTGCTCAACATCACTAATTATTAGAGAAATGCAAATCAAAACTACAATGAAGTATCACCTCACACCAGTCAGAATGGCCATCATCAAAAAATCTACAAACAATAAAATGCTGGAGAGGGTGTGGAGAAAAGGGAACGCTCTTACGCTGTTGGTGGAAATGTAAATTGATACAGCCATTATGGAAAACAGTTTGGAGGTTCCTTAAAAAACTAAAACTAGAACTACCAAATCCAATATGGTTAATGTCACCTATTTTAGTCATATCTCATCTTTGATTTTATAACCAAACTAGTTTTTGCTAGATATATACATCTTCAAGAATATTGTTCTAGTTATAAAACCAATAACTGTGATGTTACCTGCTAGTTAAAAGTTACATAACAAGTTATCCAGACTGTCAATAACTCAATCTACTATTTCTAATATTGCAACATTAGCATTAAGTCATAATCCTAGCGGAGTTTAAAGTGTTATGACAATAAAATTATAATCCTTTGCCTTTCATATCTTGAATATGAGTGTGTTTAAAGGAAGAACTAAAAAAAAAAATTGAGTCAAATGTTTTACTTCTTTTTTCTTATTACAACCTCAGGTGTCTATGCTATAGCAGAACTTCAGGGTTTCTTTACCACCTTCTATACTATAGCACTTCTAAAAGGCATATATTGTGCACATGCTTTTGTTATAAAACAATTTTAGTCAAGCCTAAAATATTTTAACATATGTCTAATAATCTATTTGAACTCTGTAGCAGATTCTAAATTGAAACTGATATTGTTTTTTACTTTACATTTTGTCTGTATCATTTTTGAACAAATGGCTAAGTTGTGTGGCCAAGGTTTCAAATAATGGTCATCACTGTTAATAACAAAACTTTTTCCCCTTTTAATAATTTACTAGGTAGTAACATTCATTTTCCAAGTCAATAAGAAACGAACAAACACAGCAGAACTTTTACCTAGACAAAGATTATGAATAGTCTATTCAAAACAAGAACACCAATGGCTATTATACACAGAGGTATACACGGAGGTGGGCTTTTAAGAGGCTCTCCAAAACCGAACCAAAGCAAACAAACCTGGTTTCTATCACATGCTGATTTCCAAGGTGTAAACACTTTTATCCATGATCAATATCAAGCTACCACCTTGATGTCATTTAAGGTGGAGTTGGGAAGAGAAACTCAAAACCTGTGAAAGCGGGCTCTAGCACACCACTTAAATAAAATATGCTCAACCTCTCTAATACAAAATACAAATTAAAACAGCAGTAGAAAGCAGCATTTTTCACCTACAAGCCTGACAAAGATGAATGTGCATGCTCTTTCTTCCAGCATTTAAACCTCTACGAAGTTTATCCAAAGAAAATAATAGGACAAGTTCAAAAAAGTGCGGGTACCAGCATGCTCATTATAACGTTATTTGTAATAGTGAAGAATTGGAAATAAACTAAACTTTTACAAATAGAATCAATCAAAAAGCAGTCTAGAAAAGTGGTCAAGGATGAAAGCTTTGGAGTGACATCACTTGTGTTCAGATATCGACCCCAGCAATTAGTGTATGACTTTGGACAAGTTATTTAACTTCTGTACTTACTTCCTCATCATTAAAATGGGAACAATAATAGTATTCATTTCATGGTGCTATTATGTGAATTAAACGAGATAATAAGTATTAGGGATTTAGAATATTCCTAGCATGTAGTGAGTATTTGGGGAATGTTAACCATTATCATTATTATGTTACATCTGTTCATTTAAGGACTGTTTTAGTTATTAAGTGAATTTAATATTCAACATCAATCTATAACTATAGGCCAGACATTAAAATATGGTAAGGGTACCACATAAATAATCGCTGATCTTGTACTCCTAGTGTTTCTCACAGCATATTAGTTATCTGATAAAAAATATTTGTAACCCATGTAGAGGGACAAATGCATTAACTATGATTTTGTTTGAAAGTAAATGCCCCTTTACAGGTAGAGGGAAATGTGAAGAAGAGCTGAATAGGTCTCTCCTTACCCTGAGGAGCCTTAAGACTCATGGATGTTGATTCTAATTGGAAATTGAGTCTCTTGCTTGTATAGGTCTTTTCATAAAACTCTCTCCTAGCTCATTAAATCATTAAATTAATCTAGCAGGTATTAGTTTTGATTTTTATTAATTGTGACTTGTTTTTCATTATGAGATCATTGTCAGTCATGAAACATAACTACTACATGTTGGAACAAAAGCAAATTTCTGCTGAATGAAGGTAGAACTGTGTAGTATAAGTTGAAATTCTGGGTGGTAACCATGTGTGTATTATTAGTAGTAACAATACATGTTATTATTCAGAGTCAGTATGATTTTAGTAAAATAAATTATTTACAGATTTTCGAGAGTAACTGATAAAGAGGTCTGCATTTTGCATAATACTGTATATTATTTAGTTTTGTGTATCATATATTAACCTCTCAGAAATATATATATCTATATATATATTATATGTCATATTTAATATCTATCACCAGCCTGACAGAAAAGAATGTATATGTGGCAGCTATTTGATGTGGACAGAGCTAAACATTTGAAAAACAGAAAGGCAAATTTATATAAAACCAAGTTTTAAACTTTATGATAAATCATGTCATGTTATCAGGGAGCAGTCTAGAAGTGTGATCAAAACAGATGATCTGGAGAAAGACTCCCTGGATTCCAATTCTGACTCTAGTACCTTGTGGCTGCATGACTTTGGGCAAGCTTGTTAACTACTCTGGGTCTCAATGTAATCTGTAGAATTGAAATAACAGTACTGCTTTCATAGAGTTATTGTGAGAATTAAATGATTTATTATATGTGAAGCACCTATGACAATCTATATCATAAAGTTAACACACTTAATACACATTAGTAGGTAGTATAATGAAGTTATTAGAGGGTGTGCAGCTATAGAGGGGGTGATTATTCTGATGGTCATAAAAACTTGTCAGCAAACATACAGTAAATGCCCCTAGGAGTATGTACAAAAAAATCTTAGAAAATATTCAGTTGAATTTCAAACGAGGCAGAAGATGTTATAATTAGAAATACACATTTCTAAATGAATAATGTGTTATTAGAAAATGATAAATCAGAATTGTGTCAATTGTGAGTTAAAGACTTGGTGACGTTAGAGAAAATGTTCTAGGATAGGAGGATAGGAGTTCATCCTGTGTTTTAAGAATGTCCCAGTGCAAATATATACAGCATAATGTTTTGTTACTGGTTAATAGGGTTTTAGCAGAGAGTCGGAAATCTGTGATGGGATGATCTATGAATATAAACTGTCACGTGGAATATAATGGTTTTAAAGCAAATGAGATGGTAGCTTACATCTGAGCTGAAAAGGGAGAGTGACTATTGCCCCTGCAAATTCTTGAGGAGAATGTTTTCAGTCTAAGGGACTTGTTTCTGAGATCATGTATCCACTATGATTATAATTTTGCGGCCCTGAGATGATCCAGGTGTTTCACTCATCAGCCATCTGTCCAAGGAAAAATATGCTTATCTTGAATTGACAGGATATCACATGTATTTAGTGGAGTTTATCTTCACAGTTGGGCAAGAATGAATAAAACAGCAGTGTAGTCTGTGAGGATATATTATATGCTTCAATTATTGGTCCATTATATCACAGGGAGAAGTTACATTTCAGTACCTAACAGGAAATTTTTGCTCAGTAAGACCAGTTCTTTTGGTGTGCTCTGGCAGTTATGACCACCATTCCCTCTCAAAGGGAGCTGCATGGCTTTATACTACAATTCTTCAGATATAATTTTTTTATAGGAATATACATAAAATAATTTTTACCCCAGTGGGCCCGTTTTCTAGGTGCCATTCACTGAGATTTATTTCTTATTACCTGTAATTTGCTTTCTCATCACATTTATGACATTAACATCACCTTAAAAAGAGTTTTCTCAATCTCATGAAAAATAAATATTTTAAGAGATGTGTGTAGATTTAAGAGACCACTCTCTGTAATGCAACTGGATGAACCTAATGAAATATTTCATCAGAATGTTTGTTTGTAATTGGTGCATTTTCCATGGAGAGGAGTTTTCTAGCTCAAATATCTATCATTGATTTATGGCAACTTGACTTGAAATAATTCACACTTACATCCATATTAGCACTTGTAAACGGCAGCTTGTGAATTAACATGTCACCATTCACTTTTGAGGAAATGAATCTAGGCACAAATGCAGCCCAAGGGCCAGCAACTTGATCCCTAATTCCCAATCCCATCAACCCATGGTAATCTTTTCCACTTCTATGTTAATATACTTCTTTGTTACTCCTTTCTCCTAGAATTTGTCTACCCTGTCCTTCTGGTCTGTCCTTATTTTTTTCTCTTTTACTAATTTTAGAATATAATGTTCTTAAACATAAGAACTATAGTCTACTCTTTACTCTTTGTTTTTTGGACCACCCTCAATGCTTAGCATGTTGTGTAAAAAACAAAACAAAACAAAAAAGAGCTCTTAATGTTTGTTGTATTGCATTGTATATGCCACAGGGATTTTTTAAATGAGAAAATAAAATAACAAAAAATTACTCTTCAAAAAGTCGAGTAGCCCTATGTCTCCTCCAAAATTTCCTCAGCAATCGTAAAGCAGGTTTTCTGCATTTCACAACACTAAGATTTTCCTATTTTTAGATTTATTTGTTTCAAATGATGTCAGAACTTTACATACTATAGACTAATGATTCTAGGTCTTACCAAATATAATATGATTTTAGTTAACTTTTCATTAGTCTGAATGTAATTTAAGAAATATTATACTAAAAAGGATGCATTATTACTTTTATATTTGATGAATTGTGGTATTTCTGATCATTTCTACAAAAAGGTGAGAATCAAATCTTGGTTCAGAAACCTAATTCTCTCTTATATTAGGGTTTCTATGGAAAAGTCAGGTTTAGTTTACAATACCATTATCTAGAGTATAATGTGTCCTAATTGAAAGAATTGCTTATAGGTTTCTTTAAAATTATTGACTTGTTTTGAAGAAGGGAAGAAGGGTTCCAACACAAAAAAACACAACATAAAATACCTGCTTTTATCTTCAAACCTTTGATTATCAATAACTATACATAAATAGTGACCACAGTGAAAGGTTAAAGTTCAGTAGTCATTTTACCATACTAGAGTGTTAAACTATCACTAAGATGAATTTCATGACATACATTTTGTTTTCATTCACATAACACAGGAATATTTGAGTTCAGGGTTTTCAGTATCTACCTCTTTTATTTTCTCCATGTTTACTGAGATATAACTGGGGTATAACAGTATATTAGTGTAAGATGTAAAACATGATTAGATATACATATATGTTGTGAAATTATAAGGGCAATAAGTTTAATTAACCTCCATCACTGCACAGTTACACTTTTTTTCATGTGGTGAAAACTTTTAAGGTTAATCTCTTTGCAACTTTCAAATATACATTATTGTTAACTATAGTCACCATACTATACATCCCCAGAGTTTATTTATATTCTAATTGGAATTTTGTACCTTTGACCACCTTCAGCCATTTTCCTCACCTCCCATTCCCCTTCTCTGGCAACCACCAATCTGTTTCTATGAGTTTGTTTGTTTGTTTTAAGATAACACATATACGTAAAATCATACAATATTTGTCTTTTTCTGTCTGATTTATTTTCTTAAATTATAATACCTGGGATGTCCATCCATGTTGTCACAAATGACAAGATTTCATTCTTTTTTATGGCTCAGTAATATTCCATTGTATATATTCCGCATTTTAAAAATTCATTCATCCATTGATAGACCCTTAGGTTGTTTCTATGTCTTGGCTATTGTAAATAATGCTACTATGAACATGGTGGTGCAGATAGTGATTTTGTGATAGTGATAGTGATAGTGATAGTTTCCTTTGGATACATACCCAGGAGCAGAACTGCTGGATCATATGATAGTTAATACCTACCTCTTATACATACACATTTTAAGAGAGGGAAGTAAATTATAAAGGTCACTGAAACCAGAAACCTAGTAGATTTGATTGACATCTCCCACTCTGATGCCCCTAATATTCAGCCTATCACCTAGTCTTGTCCATTTTGCATTCTGTGGATCTTATGAGTCCCTCCACGTCCTTCCTTTTCTGTGGCTCTCACCCTAGAACATTATCATCTTGCTAATGTCATCTCTTGACTGGAATACTTACCTCTTAACTGGTTTTCCACCAAACCCAAACCCTCCTCCAATATGAGTTAGAGCAGTCTTTTCAAAATGCACATATGATTTTATCATATTCCCTACCACTGCTTAAAAACCTTCAATGGCTTACCATTGTTTTTAAGGTAAGGCCAAATTCATACATAGTCTATAAGCACCTGGATGTTAGAGTAACACACCCCAACCCCCATGTCTCCAAGCTTTATCTATCATCTTTCGTCCTTTTATCCTTCTTCTGGATTCTATCATTCTCTTTTCAAGCCACAGAGTGTTTGCATACTATTTCCTCTGTTTGGAACACTCTTCCATGTACAACCTCTGTCCCAGTACATGAATGCTCTGCCTTTTTAAAGTTTTTTCATTCTTTAGATCTTAGCTTAAGCATTTCATCCTTAAAGACCCTCTCTTTTGAACTTATGGAGCAAAGTTGTTTTTTTTTTTTTGTATTTTTTGCTGTTGTTGTTGTTAAACATATTCATAGAATACTTTTCTTACGAGACAAGCATTCTTTAGGGTGATTAATATATATCCATCCTTCTAGAGTGTAAGTCTCAGAGTACTTGATTTGCTTACCACTGTATCTCTAGTACCTAGCACAGTGTCTGGCACATTTGGAATGAATAAAAGAGTCAATAAATGAACAGCTCGTGTATTGTGAAGTCCAGATGATTGATAAGCTTTGTAAACAATTTTTAAAAATCAGAGTGAAACTTTGACATCATCTTATATTAAGGTAAATGGGAGTAGAGGATGGCTGATATATCTTGATATGATTCATTACCTAAATTTGGCATTCAAATAGCATTGGGTAAATACAAAGAAACCTGCCATACACTGTGAAAGCTCAGATTATTTCAAAATCATTATCCTTGTATTAAATTTGCTAAGTGAATCTTAATTCAGCATTGCAACTTATGATTTAATTATTTTAGTTTGATCCATAGTTCTTAGCAGAGTTACAGTGTGATAGGCAGAACCAGTAGGAAATTTGAAAGAAAGAAAGTTGGGAAAAAAGATATTATAATTTATTTTCATGAAAACATCATAGGGATTTCTTATGGATAGTGTAATTGATGTTTTATTAGAGGTTCCTACTATAAGATTTTTATCTTACCAAAAAAGCCTACAGTTTTTACACGGTGGTTGCAAGTAGACTGACAATACAAATATGAAAATTTGAGCACGTTATGTGATTTTTACAAATGAACTATTAGTCATATTAACCATGATACTTATGAATATCTTCATTAAATTTAAGGTGTTGAATCTCATCAGTGGAATAAAGTGAACTTCATTCATTCGACATTTATTGCCTACTTATCTGCCAAGCACTATCCTAACTGCTGGTGATAACATAAACGTGAAAGAACATCATTTCTAGGATTGAAAGCGAGAAAGTGAATAATTCTGTCTGTGACATAAGGGGAAGGCTCTTTGCACAATATGGTGATATTTACACTGGATCTTGAAGAAAGAGTAAGAGTCGTCCAGAGAAAAAGGGACTAACATTGCTGGTACAGAAACAGCAAATGCAAAGTCATACAGACAAAAAAAAAAAAAGAGAGAGAGAACTTGTTTTTAGAAATTTTAGACCAGTTTGATTTAACTGTAATTTTGGATGATTTGAGTGGAATGGCAAGAGATGAACCTAGAAAAAGGTATATTTGTACCAAATTATGAAGGACTTTGTAATTTATCCTTAGTCAACAGGAGAAATTTAAAATTTTTAAAATAGGAGATGGAAATTTGGAGGCCCTGTTTATTCCTTTTTCCCACCCAAGTTTGGAAGCAACTGAAACATGTACTCAGGATAAAGATCAAAATTATTACTAGATTTAATGTGTGGACAAAATGGCTTCCTAACACTTTACCCCAGAATTAGTCTTATTTCTCCACCAAAAGATCAGGCCTCTTCTTTCAGAATTAAACTTCAAATACTGCGTGGAAAAACTTAAAATACTGAAGAAAGGCCCTTTCCAGAAAAACAGAAGAAGAGGCCGAGCTGAGTTTTCTTACTTTTTTCCTTCCAAACTTCTCATCAATAAATTATCCCACCCTTGCTAGGTAGGGGACAACAATTTAACCATTGCCCAGAGCCCTCCATGTGGAGAAACAGGGCCAGAGAATTAGGTGCCCCCTCCTAACAAATATAGAATGGATACCAGAAACAGACAAAATGGGAAAGAAATTGGTGGTTAACAATATCTTGTAGAAAGTGCAAGGAGGCTGAATTCTGTAAAACATTTGGGCTGTCAGTTAAGCTTATCCATGAGAGTAACTTAAGTATTAAAGGAAAACAAAATACACACACATTGCTTTCTATCCAGGAAGAGAAATAAGTAGATGATAATATGGATTTATGAGAAAGCTTATTATAGGTGTCAAACAGTATATTTTTATTCATATGATGAGCTTCTTCGGAAATCAAAATCTGTATTTGAAAACAGAAGATATTTAACTAAAAGTGTGATTAAAAAAAAGTCTTATTCAAGTCATCCTTTTTTTTTTTTTAATGATTTTACTGTGATATTTTGGTAACCTAGAACAACAACAAAAAAGATTGTAATCCTCATGAAATAAGTTCTTTTAATACTTTATTGCATATATATATGAAATACATGAGCACATATATTTTACATTATCATATATATGTTTTTGAAAGAAAATGTTCTTAATGGAAGAACTGTAGGTATATAGATGCTAAAAATGTAAAGTATAAAATAAATGAAAAAAAAAGATGTTCTTACTGAATAACTTTGATTTAAAGTTATTGAGCAAGTAGCATAATTCAATTAAGCAGAAATTATATATTAATATCCTTACTCCTATGACACACAGGCATCTTTACCTTTTTTTCCCCTGGGAATGGGATGCCTAATCCCTGAGCACACTT
Source organism: Balaenoptera physalus (assembly GCF_965194825.1). Lineage (NCBI taxonomy): Eukaryota > Metazoa > Chordata > Mammalia > Artiodactyla > Balaenopteridae > Balaenoptera > Balaenoptera physalus. The sequence goes on along the minus strand of NC_138885.1, from coordinate 102,578,995 downwards.
CCCAACTGGTGCTGCTTGTGAAGAAAAGTATATTCAGGAGAGTATTTGGAAAGGACTCAGGGGAAAACATTGCTTTAGAAGATAGAATAGTCCCTTTGCAAAGAGTTTCTGCTGAAAGATTAGCTGTTCACCTTATGGGGATTCCCTTGTATGTTACTTGTTGCTTTTCCCTTGTTGCTTTTAATATTTTTTCTTTGTATGTAATCTTTGTTAGTTTGATTAATATGTGTCTTGGCATGTTTCTCCTTGGATTTATCCTGTATGGGACTCTGCGCTTCCTGGACTAGATTGACTCTTTCCTGTCCCGTATTAGGGAAGTTTTCAACTATAACTAGCAGAAATGTGCCCTGTTTCATATACAGTTGGTCCTTGGAAGTTTGACCCTGTTCTAAAATATTTACATCCATCTATCTATCTATCTATCTATCTATCTATCTATCTATCTATCATCATCTATCTATCTATCTATCTTAACTCGTATGTGTTAGTCCTCATGACTATTGTTTGTAAGAGAATTTGAGAAAAGTTCTCAAAACACTGATCAGATATATTATAGAAATTAGAGACTGTACACACTTAACAACAAACATCTTCCATAATTGACTAAAGACATGGCTACTTCATTAAACAGCAAAATATTGAGTAGACAGTATGAAAATCCAAAAGTGTCAAGTTTTAAAGTAGTCAAATCTTATAACCCCTCTTCCTCCTTTCCTCTGAAAACTTTCTCGTGAGTGTTCTTGACACACATGTCTCCAATTTTTATCTGTACCTGCAGTTTTCTGTTAGTTCAGCTACAGCAGGGATCTGTCTAATGGCAGACCTTTACTGAGAGAGACAGTTAATGGGAACAGTAGCAGCCCTGAGGTGTGTTTATACAGTCAGACTCACTGCCTCTACTCCTGTGATATATGAACTACTTCGGAAGTTTCCCAGCTGTTTCAGTGGATAAATCATGGCAGTAGGAGCTCGTATTTAACCTTCACTGTACTGGCTCAATACTTTGTAGTCCTTTTCTTTTATCTCTTTGGGTATCTGGAAGAGATTTCAAACGGACTTGTCTGTGCGCAAAGGGCATTGTTTTCTCTCTCGGCCACCTCCCACCTCCTTTCAACCAGACCAGGAAAACTCTGAAACTCTGCTTATGATTTGCCTTCATGTCAGTCAAAAAAATCAACTGTACTAGAGGTCAAGTGGTTTATAGATTCATTTCATGACGATAAAGCAAGATACTTCTGTGTATGTGCATTCAATGGAAGCCTCTGTTACACAGCAGCCATTGTTACATACACGATATTTTCTATTGTTTTAGGCAACTATAGCCACAATCAGTATACATTTTTGGAACTAATGGACTGTGATTTTCTACCACCTTTGTCCTGGTTTACAGTCGCTTCACACTGACCTTCTCTTTGTTCCTGGATAGTGACTCAGAGCTTTTGCCACTGCTGTTGGCTGAGTTTGGGATAATCTACCCAAAGATATTCTCCTAGCTCCAGGTTTACTTCATTCTAGTCTCTGTTAAATGTTACTTTTTCAGAGTAACCTATCTGTACACCTTATTTAACATAGTACTCATTTTCTTCCTATCTTAGTCTCTGTCATCATGATTAATTGTAAATTGTAATTATCTAGTTTATTTGCTTTCTTGTCTAGAATACAAATTGTATGAACAGGGATTGGTCTGTTTTGTCCTCTGTAGTTTCACTAGCATACAGAACCATATATGACATATAATAAGAGCTTAAGTGTCTTTTAAGGAAATAAATATTAATATGCATATATATGTATACTTATACATGTATAGAGAGAAGTATTTTGTGTTTCTTTTTAAATATTTGACAAGTGGGTCCATACTACACATACAATTCTGCAACTGACCTTTTCCATATAATAATATACCTTGACCTTGTGTATTACTAATTAGAGACCTATTTTTAAAATATCTTAATATTATTTTATGGATGTACCAAAATTTATTAATTGGATTTATTAGTTGAATTATCTATTGATGGGTAGGCAAGATTTCCCTTCTTTTGCTAATTACATCTTTGTCAAAATAATTTTTTTTTATAACTTTATATATCCATGTCAGTACTTCTAATTTGAATAAATTCCAAAAATTGGAAATGTTGAGTGAAAGGATATATGAATTTAAAATCTTATAGTTACTGATCAATTTCCCTTCAAAATAGGTGTAGTGAATTACATATTCTCTAAGCCTTAATAAGTGTACCTGTTCCCTCACATCTTTACCATCTGAGTATTACCAAGTTTTCAATCTTTTACCTGTCTTGTAATAGATGCAATTATATATATATTTTTTCACGAATATGACTGAATTTGACATCTAAAACCTTTAGTTACTTCCATTTGACTAAAATACAAAATCTAGTTTGATGTTTGGGTTGCTTTACAGTAATTCTAGCCTCAACTCTACCATTCTTCACAAAGATGCGCTACTTTGGCTGTATGCCTCATTAACAGAATGGGTTCACTTTATCATTTTTATGCTTTGAAGTTTTCTTTTACTGGAGGGTAATATCTTCTTCACTCTCTGTTTCTTGAAATTCTAGCCATCCTTTCAAACCTAGCTCACATGTTTGTAGTATAAGCCTTCTCTGATAAGCCCAGTAGAAGTTAGTTTCTCTGCTTTCCTTCTGGTATTGAATTTATTGTCCCTCCATATGGTACTTGTATCCTAATTTGCCTACACACCTAATTTTTCCTACCATATTTTAAGACCATAAAGAATCTGAAGTTATGACATGTCTTTCTCTCCCACAGTTCTTAGGATGGTGCCTTCCATTAGAAACTGTCTGTTTAAAGGATGAATGCATGCATGCATGTCCAACACTGCCTAGCGCATGCATAAGAATCATTGAGGAAAAAGAGATGTAGTGCCAGAAGAACAATCCTAATAAAAACAAATTGTTGTGCATTTCATATAACATAATACATACTACATACTAAACTTATATAAATCTATGAAAAGAAAGAATATTTTTCCTTTATTCTTGAAAGAGTCAAGCCTAAAATGATTCCAGTGCATTCCTCAGGATTTTGAGAATGCAGAAATGGAGGATTTCATTTATAGAAAACAAAACACACTAAGTGGCTGCTGCTTAGGGAGAAGTAATCTTAAAGATTTGATTTTCACCAAGTGTTCCAACAGTGGATATTTCAAAGAAAAATGAGACAATCTTTGTGGAAGTGTTTTGCAAATGTAAAATATCAAACAAATAGAATATCATTGTATTCTTTTTACCAGCAGTCAACCAACCACATTTCCAAACACATTAGTTTGATATACTCTCATCTACTTCTGTAGTGATAAGAAGAATGTCCTCAAGAATTTTCAGAATGCTAAAGTAAGATCCCTTATAACATAGCTTTGAACTTAATATCAAGGAGTGAATGATGTGATTTGATCTATAAGATGCCAAAGGGCAGAGACTGAGACTATATTCTTTAACATGGTTAATTTAGTGCCTAACAGAGTGGCTCAGTCAATATTTGTTGAACCGAATAAAGTTGTGCGCTCCACTGAACAGAATTTGAAGCTAAGAAGGTGAGAGAGTGATCTTATCAGAGAGCAACTTCCCAAAGTACAAATAAGAACTATGTAGACAAGCATGGACATAATAGATTTATGTTAAAAAAACATATATTTTAAAATAATTCTGATTTTGCAAACATCGTTTATAATTGAAGCAGAAGTTCAAGTGTTATCAACAAAAATTGGGTCAAAATAATTGAGGATTTAATTCGTCCCTGTGTGCTGGTTGGGGTTGTATTTGGCTTTCAGTGACAGTGAGACGGTAGGAGGGGTGCAATCACAGTAAAATCAAATCCCATAACTGCCAGGTGGGTGATTCACAAACTGGAGAACAGTTATACCACAGAAGTCCACCCACTGGAGTGAAGGTCCTGAGCCCCACATCAGGCTTCCCAACCTGGGGGTCTGGCAATGGGAGGAGGAATTCCCAGAGAATCAGACTTTGAAGGCTAGTGGGATTTGACTGCAGGACTTCAACAGGATGGGGGGAAACAGAGACTCCACTCTTGGAGGACACACACAAAGTAGTATGTACATCGGGACCCAGGGGAAGGAGCAGTGACCCCATAGGAGACTGAACCAGACCTACCTGCTAGTGTTGGAGGGTCTCCTGCAGAGGCGGGGTGTGGCTCTGTCTCACCATGAGGACAAGGGCACGGGCAGCAGAAGTTCTGGAAAGTACTCCTTGGCGTGAGCCCTCCGAGAGTCCACCATTAGCCCCACCAAAGAGCCAGGTAGGCTCCAGTGCTGGGTCGCCTCAGGCCAAACAACCAACAGGGAGGGAACCCAGTCCCACCCATCAACAGACAAGCAGATTAAAGTTTTACTGAGCTCTGCCCACCAGAGCAACACCCAGCTCTACCCACCTCCAGTTCCTCCCATCAGGAAACTTGCACAAGCCTCTTAGATAGCCTCATCCACCAGAGGGCAGACAGCAGAAGCAAGAAGAACTACAATCCTGCAGCCTGTGGAACAAAAACCACATTCACAGAAAGATAGACAAGATGAAAAGGCACAGGGCTATGTACCAGATGAAGGAACAAGATAAAACCCCAGAAAAACAACTATATGAAGTGGAGATAGGCAACCTTCCAGAAAAAGAATATAGAATAATGATAGTGAAGATGATCCAGGACCTCAGAAAATCAATGGAGGCAAAGATCGAGAAGATGGAAGAAATGTTTAACAAAGACCTAGAAGAATTAAAGAGCAAACAAACAGAGATGAACAATACAATAACTGGAATGAAAAATACACGAGAAAGAATCAATAGCAGAATAACTGAGGCAGAAGAACGGAGAAGTGACCTGCAAGACAGAATGGTGGAATTCACTGCCATGGAACAGAATAAAGAAAAAAGAATGAAAAGAAATGAAGACAGCCTAAGAGACCTCTGGGACAACATTAAACGCAACAACATTTGCATTTTAGGGGTCCCAGAAGGAGAAGAGAGAGAGAAAGGACACGAGAAAATATTTGAAGAGATTATAGGTGAAAAATTCCTTAACATGGGAAAGGAAATAGCCACCCAAGTCCAGGAAGCACAGAGAGTCCCAGGCAGGATAAACCCAAGGAGAAACATGCCAAGACACATAGTAATCAAATTGACAAAAACTAAAGACAAAGAAAAATTATTGAAAGCAACAAGGGAAAAACGACAAATAACATACAAGGGAACTCCCATAAGGTTAACAGCTGATTTCTCAACACAAACTCTACAAGCCAGAAGGGAGTGGCATGATATAATTAAAGTGATGAAAGGGAAGAACCTACAACCAAGATTACTCTACCCGGCAAGGATCTCATTCAGACTCGATGGAGAAATCAAAAGCTTTACAGACAAGCAAAAGCTAAGAGAATTCAGCACCACCAAACCAGCTCTACAACAAATGCTAAAGGAACTTCTCTAAGTGGGAAACACAAGAGGAGAAAAGAACTTACAAAAACAAACCCAAAACAATTGAAAAAATGGTCATAGGAACATGCATATTGATAATTACCTTAAATGTGAATGGACTAAGTGCTCCAAACAAAAGACACAGGCTTGCTTAATGGATACAAAAACAAGACTCATATATATGCTGTCTACAAGAGACCCACTTCAGACCTAGGGACACATACAGACTGAAAGTGAGGGGATGGAAAAAGATATTCCATGCAAATGGAAATCAGAAGAAAGCTGGAGTAGCAATACTCATTATCAGATAAAATAGACTTTAAAATAAAGAATGTTACAAGAGACAAGGAAGGACACTACATAATGATCAAGGGATCAATCCAAGAAGAAGATATAACAATTATAAATATAAATGCACCCAACATAGGCGCACCTGAATAATAAAGCAAATGTTAACAACTATAAAAGAGGAAATCCACAGTAACACAATAATAGTGGGGGACTTTAACATCTCACTTACACCAATGGACAGATCATCCAGACAGAAAATTAATAAGGAAAGACAAGCTTTAAATGACACCAGTCATAAATAGACCAGACAGATTTAACTGACATTTATAGGACATTCTATCTGAAAGTAGCAGATTACACTTTCTTCTCAAGTGCACACAGAACATTCTCCAGGATAGATCAAATTTTGGGTCACAAATCAAACCTTGGTAAATTTTAGAAAATTGAAATCATATCTAGTATCTTTTCTGACCACAATGCTATGAGATTAGCAGTAAATTACAGGGGAAAAAACGTAAAAAACACAAACACATGGAGGCTGAAGAAATCAAAGAGGAAATCAAAAGATACCTAGAGACAAATGACAATGAAAACACGACAATTCTAAACCTATGTGATGCAGCAAAAGCAGTTCTAAGAGGGAAGTATATAGCAATACAATCCTACTTCAAGAAACAAGAATGATCTCAAACAATCTAACCTTACACCTAAAGGAACTAGAGAAAGAAGAATAAGCAAAACCCAAAGTTAATAGAAGGAAAGAAATAATAAACATCAGAGTGGAAATAAATGAAATAGAAACAAAGGAAACATTAGCAAAGATAAGTAAAACTAGAAGCTGGTTCTTTGAGAAGATAAACAAAATTGATAAGCTATTAGCCAGACACCTGAAGAGGAAGAGGGAGAGGACTCAAATCAATAAAATTAGAAATGAAAAAGGAGAAGTTACAACAGACACCGCAGAAATACAAAGCATCCTAAGAGACTACTACAAGCAACTCTATGCCAATAAAATGGACAACCTGGAAGAAATGGACAAATTCTTAGAAAGGTATGACCTTCCAAGACTGAACCAGGAAGAAATAGAAAATATGAACAGACCAATCACAAGTAATGAAATTGAAATTAAAAATCTTTCAACAAACAAAAGTCCAGGACCAGATGTCTTCACAGGTGAATATTATCAAATATTTAGAAAAGAGGTAACACCCATCCTTCTCAAACTCTTCCAAAAAGTTGCAGAGGAAGGAACACTCCCAAACTCATTCTATGAGGCCACCATCACCCTGATACCAAAACCAGACACAGATACTACAAAAAAAGAAAATTACAGACCAATATCACTGATGAATATAGATGCAAAAATCCTCAACACAATACTACCAAACAGAATCCAACAATACATCAAAAGCATCATACACCATGATCAAGTGGGATTTATCCCAGGTATGCAGGGATTTTTCAATATATGCAAATCAATCAATGTGATACACCATATTAACAAACTGAAGAATAAAAACCATATGATCATCTCAATAGATGCAGAAAAAACTTCTGACAAAATTCAACACGCATTAATGATAAAAAGTCTCCAGAAAGTGGGCATAAAGGGAACCTACCTCAACATAATAAAGGCCATATAAGACAAACCCACAGCAAACATCATTTTCAATGGTGAATACTGAAAGCATTTCCTCTCAGGTCAAGACCAAGACAAGGATGTCGACTCTCGCCGCTGTTATTCAACATAGCTTTGGAAATCCTAGCCACAGCAATCAGAGAAGAAAAAGAAATAAAAGGAATCCAAACTGGAAAAGAAGAAATAAAGCTGTCACTCTTTGCAGATGACATGATATTATACATAGAGAATCCTAAAGATGCTCCCAGAAAACTACTAGAGCTAATCAATGAATTTGGTAAAGTTGCAGTATACAAAATTAATGCACAGCAATCTCTTGCATTTCTATACACTAACAACGAAAGATCAGAAGGAGGAATTAAGGAAACAATCCCATTCACTAGTGCAACAAAAAGAATAAAATACCTAGGAATAAACCTACCTAAGGAGGTTAAAGACCTGTACTCAGAAAACTATAAGACACCGATGGAAGAAATCAAAGATGACACAAACAGATGGAGAGATATACCGTGTTCTTGGATTGGAAGAATCAACATTGTGAAAATGACCATACTACCCAAAGCAATCTACAGATTCAATGCAATTCCTATCAAACTACCAATGGCATTTTTCACAGAACTAGAACCAAAAATCTTAAAATTTGTATGGAGACACAAAAGACCCTGAAGAGCAAAAGCAATCTTGAGGGAAAAAAACGTAGCTGGAGGAATCAGACTCCCTGACTTTAGACTATACTACAAAGCTACAGTAATCAAGACAATATGGTACTGGCACAAAAACAGAAATATAGATCAATGGATCAATGGCTGGAATAGAAAGCCCAGAGGTAAACCCACGCACTTATGGTCAACTAAACTATGACAAAGGAGGCAAGGATATACAATGGAGAAAAGATTGTCTCTTCAATAAGTGGTGCTGGGAAAAATGGACAGATACACATAAAAGAGTGAAATTAGAACACTCCTTAACACCATACACAAACATAAACTAAAAATGGATTAAAGATTTAAATATAAGACCAGACACTATAAAAATCTTAGAGGAAAACATAGGCAGAACACCCTTTGACATAAATCACAGCAAGATCTCTTTTGACCCACCTCCTAGAAAAATGGAAATAAAACCTAAAATAAACAAATGGGACCTAATGAAACTTCAAAGCTTTTGCACAGCACAGGAAACCATAAACAAGACGAAAATACAACCCTCAGAATGGGAGAAAATATTTGCAAACGAATCAAAGGACAAAGGATTAATCTCCAAAATATATAAACAGCTCATGCAGCTCAATATTAAAAAACAAACAATGCAATCAAAAAATGGGCAGAAGACCTAAATAGACATTTCTCCAAAGAAGACATACAGATGGCCAAGAGGCACATGAAAAGCTGCTCAGCCTCACTAATTATTAGAGAAATGCAAATCAAAACTTCAATGAGGTATCACCTCACACCAGTTAGAATGGGCATCATCAGAAAATCTACAAACAACAAATGCTGGAGAGGGTGTGGAGAAAAGGGAACCCTCGTGCACGGTTGGTGGGAATGTAAATTGATACAGCCACTATGGAGAACAGTATGGAGGTTCCTTAAGAAACTAAAAATAGAATTACCATATGATCCAGCAATCCCAACTGGGCATATACCCAGAGAAAACTATAATTCAAAAAGACACATGCACCCCAATTGTTCATTGCAGCACTATTTACAATAGCCAGGTCATGGAAGCAACCTAAATGCCCATCGACAGACGAATGGATAAAGAAGATGTGCTACATAGATACAATGGAATATTACCCACCCATAAAAAGGAACGAAATTGGGTCATATGTAGAGACGTGGATGGACCTAGAGACTGTCATACAGAGTGAAGTAAGTCAGAAAGAGAAAAACAAATGTCATATATTAATGCATATATGTGAAATCTAGAAAAATAGTACAGATGAACCAGTTTGCAAGGCAGAAATAGAGACACAGATGTAGAGAACAAATGTATGGACACCATGGGGGGGAAAGTGCCTGGGAGGTGGTGGTGGGATTAATTGGGTGATTAGGATTGACATATATACAAAAATATGTATAAAATAAATAATTAATAAGAACCTGCTGTATAAAAAATTAACTTAAATTAAAAAATAAAATAAAATTGAAGTTAAAATCTGTTTTATTCCTCTTTAAAGTAATTAGAAGAGATCAGCAATTGGCATAAAACCGTTATAATCATTCCTCCAAATGGTCAGGATAATGGAAGAATTATTTAACTAAAAACCAAAAACAGGAGGGATAATTGTATCAGACCCCTCTGATGGATGGATAGAAGCTTTAAATAAGGCAATAAATAGGATTGATTGATTTTGACTGGTTTTCATCTAAGAGAAGAACTCTTATTTTCTAAGAATTAGGAAACAAGGCTCAAAACTACATATAAAATTAAATATTGATAAATATGGGTCCAGGCCAATATTTTTGGTGCTTCAGTGACTCATGTTGCATCACATCTTATTTCTCTCCCCTGTTTTTTTCCTTGTACACTATTTCAAAATCAAGATATTGCCTAGTCATAGTTAAATATAAAATTATTTCTACCAAGTGCCACACCTCTATATCAGCATTTTCATGAGAAATCTTAGTCAAAATAATTTCAAAGTTTACAGTAGGCATATTAAAAATAATAAATAATACAAAGGTGAAAATAATTTAATAACCTACTTTATTTAATTAATATACCCCAAATAGTATCACTTCAATATACAGTCAAAGTAATTAATGGGATTTTTTTTTTTTTTTTACATATTATAGCTTCAAAATTCTGTGTGTATTTTACACTTAACAATACATATCAAGTCAGACAAACCATGTGCCAAATACTCAGTAGTTACATGTGGCTAGTGGCTGCTATATTGGACAGTGCATCTCTATGTACATCCAGCTTTTACCCTTGGTGCATGTCTAATGTTAGTCTATTTGATATAAAAATTGTTCAGTTTACCATATACAAAAGATTTTTCCTAAAAATATGACATTAATACTAAGCTGGAGAGCCATATGTTCTATAAAAGCACAATATATCTTTTTATGACTGTCTTTTAATGGTAGAAATCCAGTGAAAAAAATAGGCAAGATGCTGATTCTGTGGATTTTTTCTATGAACCATCTCAAATTATATTAGCCCATATAATTCAGTTGAAACTATTATTCGTAGGGCCATCATCAGTTTATTGTAGACTGATCAGAAAAATTCTAAGAGTGAAAATTTTCATCGCTTGTTTTAAGATTTTTAAAAATAATATTCAGTATCTTATCCAGGTAGTAGATCGAGTTGAATTCTAGACCTCTTTAGAAACACCAGCAAAAGACTCTAGGCTTTGCAGCAATTACCAAGTAAATTAGTGGAAAATGATGTCTTGTTTAGCTTTTCTCTTTTTTAATGAATAGTGCCTTTATATCATTTATCCTTTTTTCTTTGATTGTCATATTATATAAACTGGAAAACATAGTTATGGGGTGGTGGAGTAACTAAGAGAGAAAGAGAATTAATATGAAATATTAGTATATGTACAGCATATACTAGTATATATGAAGCCTAAATTTATTTCTCAGCATGCTGATGTTAAGTTTGTAGGAAAAGAGGAAATAAAGCAGAAAACATTCCATAAAATTGGTTTTAGTTCTTTCTCGAAGATAAGAGATTCTTGTTCTGAGATTCCAACAGAAGGAGATAAACTGAATTATAGCCTGTTTTGCAAATTGTTTACAGAAGAATGCTGATGTCAGTAAAAAGTTTTGGCATCTCTGCCCTCAAATGCTATGGCAAGGAAACACATATTTGGAGAAACCAAGGGAAATACCAAAGAGAGTTATTGTGTTGTTGTTACCATAAAAATGTTTTAACTGAAGTTTAAAAAAGTATCATTTCCTTAATGTGTTATATGATTAGAAGAGAAGTGACATTGCTATTTTTCCTAACATTTTATTATGAACATTATCAAACAGAGCAAGTTTGAAATATAGCCCCAACCTAGATTTTAGCGTTAATATTTTAGTATACTTGTGTTATCATGTTTCTGTCCATTGCATTTCAAAATGAATTGCAGAAATCAAGACACCTCTATCTAAACACATTAGAATATATACTTTTAATGTAGCTTAGTATTTGTTTATATTATTTTTAAATTTTTCAGTAAAATTTATATGCAATGAATTGTATAAATCTTAAGTATACATTCATTGTATTTTATCAGATACATACAGCTGTGAAATGCAAACCTCTTTCAAGATACAGACATTACCATTACTCTGAAACATTCCCTCGTGACCCTTTCCAGTGTATGCCACCTCCTACCTCCAGAGATAAGCATTGTCCTTATTTCCTTCCACCACAAATTAGTTTTGCATCTTCTAGAATTTCTTTTGAATTCAAATAATACACTATATTCTCTTGTGTAAGGCTTCTGTTCAGGATAATGTTTTTAAAAATTACTCATGTTGCTGCATGTATGAGTTAATTGATCTTTTTCATTGCAGAGTAGTATTCTATTATATGAATACAATATATTTCATTTATTGATTTTTCCTTTTGATGAACAGCTGTGTTATTATGAATAAACTGCTATAAGTATACTTTATAGTCTTTTTATGAACATAGGTTTTCATTTTCTTGGTAGATACCTAGGAGTAGAATTGTTGGGTCATAGAGTAGATGTAATGTTTGAATTTTTTATGAAATTGCTAGACTTTTATCTTCCAAACTGATTGTACCATATCACATTCCCACAAACAAAACTAGTAGCTCTGTATTTTCACCAACATTTAGTATTGTTTATGCAATGATGGAAAATGGAAGCGTAAACTAATGAGAAAATCTTAAGTCATATATTAGTTACTGTGGGAACTAGGTCTAATTCATAATAGAATATTTTTACCACTAGATTGCACTGCTTATTCAGTGTTAAGGTTTAGTGGTGATTTTATTCATCTGTTATGCATTTCTAAATCATTTATGGCCATATAATTAAAAGGACTAGAGCACTATGGCTGGATTAAAAATAAGCACTTCTTTTGTTTTTTCATTCAAAATTTACTTTAAATATGTAAGGTTTTTCCTTATCTAAGATGTATATTTTTTTCCTTTATCAGTAGGTAAAAGAAAAAGATTAAGAAGGTGATCCTCTAAGAACTGTAGATTTTTACCAATATGAAACCGTAGAGGTAGAAATGCTCAATTACAGACACAACTCCTCATAAAAAATAGTTTAGAATTTGGCAGAACATTTTCCTAGTTTTAATTTTTTATCATTAATATTTACATCAAACTGTGGGAGAAAGGGAGGCATTATGGTTATAGAGGAATTATCCTGATGGTATTTCACAAGGTGGCTACTCCTATTTAGAAGCAAAGATAACTGAAAATTCAGGCAGATAAGTGTGGTAGTAATTTCCGGTAAAGTTAATTATTTTAGTACAAAGATTTTTCATGGGGAAATATTAATAAATAAAATATCATCAAAACTATCCTTTTATACTCAGTGAATAATAAATATAAAGATAGGTGAATGAAGGAGATTCTAAAGATATATTTCAATGTGATCTTGATTATATAGCAGATGAAGATTAAAGACGTTTTAAGTTATTATTTTGGTTTTTATTTTAAGCAGCATTCAATCTTTTAATGCTAAAACTCTGGTGTTACAATCTTCTGGATGTGACATATATATGAATAATTATAGGACATTAAATATTACTTTTCTGTAATGCCTATTTTTCCTCTTTTCAATTTTATTTCACTCTCGGCTTTGTAAGCATTTGCAGTGCCTCTTTGGAATTTTGTTACCTGTCTTTTGAGTTTGTATGTTCAAATATACACCTAGTGGTAATTGCTTTTGAAATCAAGTGCTTCTTCCTCCCCAACCAAATCCAAGTTAGAGCTAAGTTTGTGGTGATGTCTCATAAAGGTTGAGGTATCAATTAAGAAGAGGTCATCAGGACGTCAGAAGGTCTTAAGCTTCAGGAGAAAATAGTTGAGTAACTTTTTTTTTTTTTTTTTAATTTATTTATTTATGGCTGTGTTGGGTCTTCGTTTCTTGTGCGAGGGCTTTCTCCAGTTGCGGCAAGCGGGGGCCACTCCTCATCGCGGTGCACGGGCCTCTCACCATCGTGGCCTCTCTCGTTGCGGAGCACAGGCTCCAGACGCACAGGCTCAGTAATTGTGGCTCACGGGCCCAGTCACTCCGTGGCATGTTGGATCCTCCCAGACCAGGGCTCGAACCCATGTCCCCTGCATTGGCAGGCAGATTCCCAACCACTGCGCCACCAGGGAAGCCCCAAGTTGAGTAACTTTTGATTAAGAAAATCCATGAAAAGTCTCTCTATTTCTCTGAAGAAAGAAAAATCCTTAGGCCTAGACCCATGAATTTCCAGTAGAATTTGGGATTTGATGCACATCTCTTTTCCCTTAAGAGGAAGATACAGAATGCCAACGTGTAACCACACCATGATTATAATGTAACAAAACTGTGAACTTTAACACTAAAGTGGCACAGAAAAATTATTTTATCTTTCAGTTTTTTGTTCACATCTGTATACATTTATAATACTTTTTGTGTGTGATAAATACAGATTTTTAAAGAATGTTTCATTTGACTATAGGGGACTCATGTGGATAAAAAGTCTCACTTCTTTACTAGGAAATAAAAAGAGGGCACAATTATGAGCCACTTGATTAAAAATCAATTTTTTTGATTATTATTAATTTTGAATAAGAGTTGGCCACCTCCATCTTCCACAGTGCCCCCCTCCCTGGGCTTATAGGTATCACGCAGGTTTGTGAAAGTATGCAGATGAGCCTGAAGCTCCCAGCCCAGTGCTCATTATGCTTGGTGTGACACTAACTGGTCCTTGGCTCATTTGCATAAGTTGAACCCGAAGTGTATAAGAATTATCCACCCTGCTGAGAAAAGGGTGGTGCTAAAATCAAGAGTAGAGGTTTGGGGGCTTCCCTGGTAGCGCAGTGGTTAAGAATCTGCCTGCCAATGCAGGGGACATGGGTTCGAGCCTGGTCTGGGAAGATCCCACATGCCACGGAGCAGCTGGGCCCGTGAGCCACAGTTACTGAGCCTGCGCGTCTGGAGCCTGTGCTCCGCAACAAGAGAGGCCGCGATAATGAGAGGCCCGCGCACCGCGATGAGGAGTGGCCCCCACTTGCCGCAACTAGAGAAAGCCCTCGCACAGAAACGAAGACCCAACACAGCCAGCCATAAATGAATGAATGAATGAATGAATGAATGAATAAAGTAGAGGTTCAGCTAGATAAAAGGATGATTCATGAAAAGAGGAGAAATGGAGAACTATGAAGACAATGCAGTTGGACCTAACATGGATTTGTTATTGGAAGCCTGTGTTAAAGGAAAGAATCTGAGTTAAAGCTTTGGACATAGAGTAACCCTAAAAATAATGCCTTTCCATTATTTAGTAAATTTGCAGTTTGCCAGTTTGATAGAATAATTGAAATTATATTAGCTAACTGTTTCTTGATTGATTGATTGATGGGCACGGTCAGTGGGATCTTAGTTCCCCGACTAGGAATCGAACCCGTGTCTCCTGCAGTAGAAGCACAGCGTCCTAACCACTGGACCACCAGGGAAGACCCCTGTTCCATTTTTAATGATAAGTTTGGAAATTTGGCTCTGAGTATGTTCCATATTGAATATGGATGTACACAGCGTTTCAGAGTAGTTCCAGCAATTACTGGATTGGAAAATAGTGCTAGTAAAATGATTTTAATTCCATCTACTTGTTTAAACTGGTTGCCCTGCCTTCCTTAAGCAGTGATCTTTTCTTTAATTGTGCAGCCTTTCATTAATGCACCGGTGAGGATGATAGAAAACAATTCATTGATGTAATTGCAACTAGCCTGTCATACACAACTTGGGAAAGCAGCAAATCCCAAAGCATGGGGTCCACATTATACAACTCAGCTGGCATTTAGATGAGTTCCTTTCCATTGAAAATATATTAACTCTAATCCTTTTAAGAGTATGAGTAATACATGTGTAAATCTACATTGTGCAAATCTACATGTGTTTTCTAACCTCAGTAATTTTAGTTAAGAAGTAAATCTACAGTAGCAATTAGTTTGCCATTTTAGATATTGAGAAGGATGTAAGGATCAAGAATAAGGAAGTACTTGAAAGATAATGATGTTATAGAATTACGTAATATATGGGATTCAGATCTGTGTGAGATATCTATTTTGCGTAAAAAGTTACCCCAAGATTTAGCACTTTAAAAAAGCAAACACGTGTTATCTCACAGATTGAGAGTCAGATTAGGAGAGTGGTTTAGCCGTCAGTCTAACTCAGTGTCTCTGTGGAGGTGGCAGTCAAGCTCTTGGCGGGGGCTGTGGTCACCTCCAAGCTTGATTAGGAGAATGTGATTCCAAGCTCACTCACATTGTTCACAGGCATCAGTTTCTTGTCAGCTGTTGGCTGGAGACCTATTTTTCTCATTATTTGGACATCTCCATAGTCTACCTGAGAAAAAAGAAAGCATGAGAGAGAGACAGAGAGTGCAAGAGCATCCAAAATGGGAGCCTGATACCTCAAACTTTTTACATTCTAACCACAGAGGTAACATATCATCACTTCTACCATATTCTGTTCATTTAAAATGAGTCACTAAGCCCAACCCACATTTAAACGGAGGGGAATCGAGCTATACCTCCTAAAGGCAGAAGTGTCAAATAATTTGTGGATATATTGTTTAAACTACCACATGGACTTTGAATTTTAAAGATAGATATGAATTTCCTCCATGTATTTCACATATGAGAAACTCAAGGCCCAGTGAAAAATGATTTGTGCAAAGACGCAGAGACATTTGAGATAGAGCTAACATCCCCCAACTGCCTGCTCTTTGAAAAGTGTGTCTCTATGTGCATGTTTGCAAACAGATCTCATCTATATAAAAGTCATCAGAGAATACTTAATTTTCTGGATAATTGATACTCTTTTAAATGACAACATTGGGTCTAATCATGTTAGAAAGGTACATTCTTCCTTCCTGCCTCTTCAAAAATACTGTATTGACCACAATTCACCAAGATTCATTGATCATGCAACGTCATCATTAGGAGCATCATTTATATCATATGAGCAAACAGTGATATAGTCCTGGTCTGTTGTTTTCTCCTACACTGATGTTCCAAGACCATAGTATCAGGGGTGAATATG
Organism: Balaenoptera physalus; assembly: GCF_965194825.1. Lineage (NCBI taxonomy): Eukaryota > Metazoa > Chordata > Mammalia > Artiodactyla > Balaenopteridae > Balaenoptera > Balaenoptera physalus. The sequence goes on along the minus strand of NC_138885.1, from coordinate 102,562,383 downwards.
AAGGCTACAAATGTAAGCCTGGGACCAGATCATGAAGGACCTGATGTGCATTGATAAGAAGTATGACATGTTCCCTGAGATCAGTGAGATTTCATGGGTGTGTTTTTGCAGGGAAGTGACATCAAGACTTGCATTTTAACACTATTATTCTGATGAACATATGAAGAAAAGATTAGCAACAAGAAGGGTTAAAGCCAAGGAGATCAGTTAGGAGTCAACTGTAATTGTAGTTAAAATAATGATGGTCTGAACTAACCTAGTAACAATGGGCCTAACAAAGGTGGATTATTTTCAGAGATATTAGGGAGATAGTGATCCACTTGGTGAAGGAGGGAAAGGATTCCTTCAAGTCTTTGTCTTGGACAATTGATTGGAAGGAGGTATCATTCATTAAGCTAAGGAATTAGAAGAGAGACATATTTTTAGACAAAATTATCCTACTAGTGAAAAGTGATAAAATACAAAAAAACTTATTTGCTGACTTTACCAAGGAGACAATGAAAAATAAACAAATGCTGTTTTCACAATTAGATAAGCTGTACAATCAACATTGATTTTTCTTTGGTCTTATGTTGAAAATAATATTCTGTAGTTTGAACTATTTGAATACTGAATACAATAGTAGGCTTGGTTGGGCATGTGTTCATTCCCTCCCTCAGGCTGACAGTTCTTGATGTCTGTGCTGACTGAGACAATTTAAAGGGATGGACTGAATTATTTTCCTATCCACCACTTCTATTTATACAGAATTTACACTTGATTGTAGTGACGCTAATCATGGCAGAACTGATCAAATTCAGCTCCCCTGCTGACGAACTCAGCCAATAAGCCATTCATGACTGACAGGCGTTCCTGCTTTCCTTTCCTTCTTTTTCCCCCCCACTCTTAAACGCATTGGAATTTATGAGACACCTTCCTTTGTGCTCCCACATCTATGTCCGTTAAGAGGAAATGCCAGGGAGGGTTTGTTTGAGCCAGAGCAACAGCTTACATTTAGCCCTCTCCACACTTTCCTCCTCCCTCTGCATAAATACGAGGCCCAGGAGAACTAGGACCAAGCTTCTTGACTTTGTGTGTATCATGGACACTTGTGCTAGTCTTGTGAAGCCTGGGCACTCTGTTCAGAAAAATGATTTTAAATACATCAAATAAAATATATAGGGTTACAAAGCATACCAGTTATATTGAACTGGTTATCAAAATAGTATTTACAATTTTTCTGATATAGTAATATGTATATATATACTCATTTCATAATTCATTAAATTAAGAGCTCTAGCAGTGAGTCTAATAACTAATATAATTTCAAAGTAGTAATGTCAATAGTATTTTGAGATATCTATAACAACTGCAATATAATAGGGCAATATCTCTGACTTTTATTGATGACAACTGACAGACACTTTAAACTATTCAATACTGTGATTTGTTGACTACATTTGTAATTGAAGGAAACGTTAAATTTCAGTTAGAGTTCAGTGAAAATTAAGAAGCACTTTTTCTTTCCCACCACAAGTTCATGGACCCCTGAATTCTGTGGCCGCCAGTTTAAAAACCTCTGGTGTAGAACAGTGCTTCTCAAGTTTTAACGTGTGTGAGAATTATCTGGAGAGCTTGTTAAAACACAGATTTATGGGTCCCTTCCCAGGAGATGCTGACTTAGAATGTCTGGGGTGGGGATGAAGAATATATATTTTAAACATCTATTCAATGTGATTTTCATGTATCAGGTTCCAGAATTATCCTTCAAGAATAAAAGCTTAAGATATAGAATAATATAAAGACATTGGGATGGGATATAGCTATTGGTAGGTCATTACCCTGTGTCAACATTCCAGCTTTTGTATCTTCTCTATAATAATAATTACTATTTGTTTTTATTATAAAATTGTTATATAGAGAAACTACATATAGGATGTTTAGGATATGTATAAAATATATATAAATTATTACAGAAATAATAATGATTATTATTTGTTGCATCATAATTATTCTGTGAACAATATGATTTTTTAAAAGACAATCTTTAGGATATCTAACAAAATAAAGCATAGCGAGGGGTAATAATCATAAATGCAATGCAGTGTAGTCCTGTGACATTGAAATCATTTCAGTAATTTTACAGTATATTTGAACTGCAGCACCATTCATCTGCTGAGTTTCCATTAACTTTGCTTAAAATCTCTCTGTCCACAAAGAAGCACAAGTGTCAAGTTTCTCCTTCATGCTCAGAGACCTGGCTTGAATCACAATGCTGCAGAAGATAATTGCTATTAATTAAAACATTCCTATCAGGATGTGTTTTGTTTTAATGCATACTGAACATGTTCATAACCTCTGCTGTCTCCATTATTGGAAAAGAAAAATAAGAGAGTACTGTTCTTTGACTCTCCCCATCTCTCCTGGGGTTTCCCTAGTGTCATTGAACAGCCTTTTTGATTGGCTGGTACCTTAAAAAAAAAGCAGTAGGGGAACAATATTACAACACGTTGCAGAATAGGCTCATTATTGTCAAATTAGATTCACTGACCTTCACTGCCATTTACCAGGAAAAGACAGGCAGCATATCAAGGATGGTTTGCAGTGAGTAAATCCACACTAAGTGCCACTCAGCTGTAACTAGCACCCTTGTGCTATTTTAACTTGTAGGCTTTTAAACTGATAGCCTATTAATACATAGGCTTATGTGAGTAATATATACAGAAGTCTATGAATGTACGTTTTTATATTTGAAGTAAATTGTATTCCAAGAGACACCCCCCCAACACACACACACACAATCAGTAATTATAGGTGAAATCTACAGCAGAAAGAAACCTCAAATCAAAAATTCCAGTTTTAGGGATTTCTTTGACCAACCTCTCTACCTCTATATTGTGTAACTAATATAAGATCACTCATATATTCTTTTGCAAAATTAAAAAAATGGCTTTATGAAAAATTAACTACATTGTCTTTATTTTTTTTTTTTTACTTCCCAGCGCTTTTAGGGAATATATTTGGGAGCCACTGTGGTCTCAGTTGACTGCATCCATCCGAATAACTTAGAGGCTACTAAATACACAAATCCCCAGATTTCTTCAAGATCCAATGAATCATTGTCTTTTCAATACACATTTGAGGTGATACTTTTGTGTACTGGTTTTGAGAACCACTTTGGAGGTTACACAAAAGTCTCAGCTTCCTTTACTGGTAGTACAGTTTGGTTGTAAAAGTCTGGGCTTCGGATTTCAGTACTTGTCATATTATAAGGATTTATTAAATACTTACTGCATAAATATACGTGAATATATGAATGACACAAAACTTGCCTACAACACTTTCTGGTAATGTGATCTATGCAAGTTACTTGAGCTCATTTTCCTCATCTGAAAATTGGGAATAACAACAGTACTTTTCTACTTTGGGTTGTAATGATTAAATGCAATAATTTCTGTAAGGTGCTCCGCAAAGAGCTGGACAACTCTAAGAACTCCATAAATGTTACCTACTGTTACCACTTAAAAAGTGTTTTGACTTTATCAGTAAAATGTTAATAGATTAATATCTGTTTATCCTACGTTTAGGAAAACTGCAAGGTTTCATATACAGCAATGGGAATGATAATGATTTATGAACTGAAATGTACCACAAAAATATATGGTATTAGTAAAAAGGAGATGGGAGCTCTGTGTGATATAATTTAATATGAATATGTGCATAAATTATAATAGTTGAATTTAAAAGGAATAAAAATATAACATGCTGTTGGCCATAGCACATTGTATTTTCCTTTTCATAGGATTTACGGTACTCTAAATCAGAAATTGTTTGTGTCCTACTTCTTTATAGATTCTATGCCTATCAAAGAACATGGATTTTACTGAAGGTCAGTAAGTACCCACTGAAGGATGTTTCTGGGGTTTCTGTTTGGCAAGCTTGTAGGAGGCCTTTGTCCTACTGGCAGCCTCTATTCTTCTCTCTTATTTTGGGAAGCAGGTGCCTTCAACTTTTGGCAGAGGGAGGTTTGACTCTGGAAATCTAATATGGGCTTAATTTACAGAGAACCCAAGAAAGAAAAAAGTGAACTTTTGCCGAGATTTATTTTTAGAAAAGAGACAAATGAACTTTAATAGTTTCAGTAGCCTACTCAGTTAGTTAATATTTTCCACAGTAATGCTGCATAACAAACAATCTCAAAACTTAGTGGCTTGAAATAACAAAACTTTCATTCCCAATCATATGTCTGTGGATTAGCTGATCTAGTCGGGGCCTGGTTTCAAGTTGCATATTTTCCCCAAGTGTCTCTCATCCACCTTGAGAGCTGTTCTTCCTATAAGGATGGTAGAAGTAAAATATGGGGCCATGGAACATGCAATGCCTCTTAATGCCCAGGCTTAGAATTAGCACACTCTTTTTTCTGTACATATTCTGTTGGCCAGATTCTGTCACAAGGCCAAACCCAGTATTAGTTGGGCGGGGAAGTGCACTCTACCTATATACAGAGAGAGGCAGTGCAAAGTCACTTAACAAAGGGGCATGAATCGCCCCCCACCCTGACACCCAGGAAGGGACAGGGGACAGCTGGGTGTTAGGAGGGAGGAACTGAGAACAAAAGTGCAATCCACAACTGCCAATAGCCTAATTTACCAAGACAAGGGGAGTCAGGAATCTGGAAGTGGGAAGTGTGGAATGTGGTTGGCTGAGCTGTGCTTTCTTCACTCTCCTGGAGAGCAAAGTGCGTGACCATAAAAACCCGCAGGATCACGTGCAGGAAGGTTAGAGACTACAAATACTACATTTGTTCTAAGATTTTTGGGGCCCAAAAAGCTAAAGAAAAGAAGATGAGTTTCTTAATATCAGTGTTAGAATGTTGAAATCTCCCTTTTAATGCTTACTTTTAAGAAAAATAAACTTGGTAATAATCTACGTATTTATTATCACTGGTAGGAATGAAATTGTCAAATAGAGCATATTTATACAGTTAAGATATTCCAGGGGTAGAGAAAAAATAATTTAAATTATTCATGGTTTGGGAGAAATGATAATTAAGAAGCTACCATTAGATGGAAACTTAGTTACTAGGGACAGCTCCCTAAAATATTTATCTGTTGAAGAGATAGCTGTTTTCTGTAGTTCTTACTATGGTGGAGACTAATAAATAGGCCTATGCCTATTTTCACAAAGTGGTGGTGTGTGTTGAAACATGTCATCATGTATCTCCTTTTTCAAATCAATATGTGCTTTTTTTTCACACCTGGTACTTTCTTCTACAAGCTCTAAATTGCCAGGTAACTCTGACTGTGAAAAGATATATATATACACACATACACATACATATATAATTCATGTGGAATGTGGACAGTGGAGCTCATTCATTCTATTGAGTTTAAAATATATCATTGTTCTACAAAACATTTTTCTGTGCAGCTAATTATAATGTGGCATTTAGTGTGCTCAGTGGAAGTCAGGAACTATAACAATGGATTTGCTTTTTTAAAATAATTTGATCATTAACTGAGACTTGAAGATTGAGTAAGAAGTTAGTTTAGCGAAGAAAGGTTAGAAATAATAGTGCCCCTGCAGTGAGAAGAGTGTAAAGGCCTGAAGGTGAGAGAAACTGGGAGAAATTCAGGATGGCAGGAGTGAAGAGTTGGTAGGATTTGGGGGTAGGTGATGCCGAGTTGTAAGGCTAGACAGGTAGAGAGGCTAGATGATGCATGGCCTTTAAAGTCTTTCATCATCAAAGCTCAGGGAAACTATTGACAGATTTTAAGTACAAGGTGCTGCATGATAAGGTTTATGTTTTTTGTTTTTTTTTTTAATCATGTTTTTAAAAGAAGTCTTATGGCAGTATGCAAAATGCTTTGGATGAATTCTGTTTAGATGGATGCCATAGCAATCTGGACAATAGATGACAGGGGTATAGTCTAGGGTAGTACTAGTTGGGTTGCAGAGAAATGAGGACAAGAAAAGCTATTTTAGATATGGAATCACAGTGACTTGTTAACGTATGTGCTGTGAGGCAAGGGAGAATGCTGAGTGGAAAATAACTCAGCGTTCAGCCTAGAGTAGCAAAGGGCTATTAGTGGTCATTCACTGAATGAGGAATCGTAAGAAGGAGAGAAGCTCATTTTGACAAAACGACACTTTTAGTTTTGGACCTTTAGGTTTTGAAGTGTCTTTAGACGTTTGAATGGAAGTGTGCATGAGGCAGTTAGATGTATGGGTAAAAGCTCAAAAGAGTGATGTGGGCTAAAGATAGAAATATGGGCACCACTAGTATATGGATAATAATGAAGGCCACAAGCATAGATGAGATTGTTCAGGGAGAGAATAGAGAGAATATAGAATAAGAGAAGAGGGTCTAAGTTCCACAGGAAACTATTTAAATGGCAGACGAAGGAAGAGTCACTTGCAAGGAAGACTGAAAAGAAAGTCCAGAGAGAAATAAGAAAACAAGGATAGTAAACAGATGAGGGCAGTAGAAAGCAATACATTCTGTAAACCTGATTAATGACAGCTACCAATTATCTGAGTCCTAGGATGTGCTAAACACTATTTATGCCAACTATGTGGATTATTTTATTTAATCATCATGGAAACTCTAGAGTATGTTAACTCCCTTTTATAGAGGAAACTATGCTTTATACTCTGAAACCATGTATCTTGTCATTCTGGAAAACAGATGCAAGTTAGAAAGCTTAAAAATGTTGAATACAATATTTCATTTTCTTTCATATGTGATAGATGAAATATTTATTTTATTTAATCCAGACTTGGTTGTGCTAACCTTCCACAAGGTGGGTACCAACTTATGGAACTGATATTTCAGTTGGAGAAAGTTAGAGTTATGGTCAATATTACTGTCATTATTTTTAAGTGGCAGAGACAACCATTCTTCCTGAACAACCTGCTATGAAGGCCAAGCATGCATGAACAGAGTTTAGTGCCATAATCAAATAAAACTTACATTGAAGGTTATCTCACATGAATTTAATGATATGTATAATTGTTATTCTACTGCATGATAATTATGCATGAATGTAAGCAGCTCTTGTAAATGATGGTAATTTGTATGAGTTTAGCACAGGCAAACCAAGCACAAGCAGAATGAATCTAGCAAAATAATGGGTACTCTCAGGAGGTGAGAGGTATGAGGGGAGTCTGTGTTCTTCAGTAGAGTCTCAAAATGAGATCCTCTTAGAGGAAAAAGGTAGACAAAGGAGTATTGAGGAAGAAAAAGTGAAAGTGTGGAAGAGGAGAAAATTACTGTTACTAGTTGTTATGGGTAGAATTGTGTCCCCTTAAAGAGATATATTAAAGTCCTAATTCCTAATACCTCTGAATGTGACCTTATTTGAAAGTAGGTCATTGCAAATGTAATAAGTTAAAATGAGGTCGTATTGGACAAATAGACAACTAAGCCAATATGAGCAGTGTCCTTATAAAAAGACAGTCATGTAAAGACAGTGACACAGAAAGACCATGTGAAGATGGAGGTGGAAAGTAGAGTCATGCTGCCACAAGCCAAGGAATGCCTGGGGCAAGAAGCGGAAAGAATCAAGGAAGGATCCTTTCATAGAATCTTTCATAGGGTCTGGCCCTGCTGACACCTTGATTTTGAAATTCTAGCTTTCAGACCTGAGAGGATCAGTTTCTGTTTTTCTAAGCCACTCAGTTTGAGGTACTTTATTACGGTTGCACTAGGAAACTAATTCACTAGTTTTGCAAGTTCCATCTCCACCTCTGATTATGGGCAAATTTGGGTATTTTATACATGAACACATATTAGTTGCTTTCTGCTTGCCTAGTATTTCTTTAGCTACTGAAGGAAACATTGCTGAACAAGATAAACACAGTCCCTGCCCTGCAAGAGCTTATTGTCTATGACTTTGATGTTCCTATTTCCATGGTACTTCATGTTATACTGGAACAGTTGTTAAGTTGTATTGGAATAATTTGTTGCCATGTCTGTCTCCCCAACACAATAGTGAAATCTTAAGGGCAGGGGCCTAATAAGTGCTAAAAAAATAAATTCTTACTGAATGAAAAAAAAAAAAGAATGAATGAATTCCTTTTGGGGGTAAAAGAAAATAGACGTTTTATTGTTTAATGATGAAGCAGGGATAATGGAAGGGTGTGTGTGTGTACATGTTTTATTTCTTTAAATATAAGAACATCTTGGTATCTCTGACCATTAAGAATAGGACACGTGAAAACATCTTCAATGGTATATACTACTGTGCTGCTGTTTCTATCTTCCTGTAAGTTAGCAAAACATTTTTCCTCTTGTAGACTTTGTTGTCTTCGAATATTATTGGATTTTATAAGTTGTTTATTTTCTCGTAAAATTTACAACACCTTTTAACTTTTGATGACCCATTTCATTTTATGAATCCATAAAAACAATAAATAGTTTTAAAAGAAAAAGAATTCATATAATGATCCTGATGGTTTGAAAGTTCTGTGTGAAATTATGTGAAGATGATACTTCAGGCAGCTGTTAGAGGTTTTACCAACAGGCAAGGCATGAAAAGATAAATTACCCTTTCCATGTATCATTTGCATGAATTTAGCAAATCAAAAGTAAAGGTAAAATATAATAGTTTAATTGTTATTTATCAATTTGTGGTGTGTTTGATCTATAAATTCTGTTAAAAAAGCAAGTATGTTTTCTTTATCTTTGATGTCTCCTCTTTTCTTCACCACTCCAGCCCTCCTTCATCTCCAGGACTTTGCAAAGTACATAGTAGATTATATTTCTTATGATTCCTTCTCCTGTTATCAAGAGAAAATGATGCCATTTCATATGTTTTTCTCTCACATTTATTTTCAAACTGTGAGGGAATTCTGAAAATGATAATAACTTGATTGTTCTTGTACCTCACAAAGATGATACACAAATACACACACCCCTGTTGATACTTCCTCCCCTTTTGGGTTATACTAGGTGTGCTGGAGGTACCTGCTCACATGCATATTCCTCTTTGTAGGTATAATTCCCTGAATCCAGCTAGTTTTAGTCTACATTCATTGCAGGGGAAAAATTGGAATAAAGCTGTGTATGCCTAAAGCTGCGACAGAGTTTGGGACCAATTATGCCACTGTAACTTTTCTCTAAGTCGAAGGAATGTTCTTTGGGAATTGTGCTGCCCCCTGGTGATGCACAGAGTAATAGAATAGAACCTTTGAATGAGTTTAATAATATGTATTCTTCATTAATAAAAGCAAATTCTGACACTGAGTCTGCAAAAAACAAAGTAATTCAATAAACAAGAATAAAGACAATTAGCCTGAGACGATTAAGGATGCCACCTCCTCACCACTGCAAATGTGAAGGAACTTTGTGTCACTGCAGTTTCTCCAATTGAGGGTTACTAGTGAGCTCCAAACAGAAGATGAGAGCAAACTTTACAACATTTTTCAAAGTAACAGGATTTTATTTTAGTGGATGTGATTTTTCTTCTGAGAAGTCTTATATCCTGAAGGAGATTTTCAGTACATAATCCCCAATTTATTTAATTCTGCTTGAGAAGATGCTTCTTTTCTTTCTTTCTCAGATGTTCACAGAGAGATTTTTAGAGTTGTGTACTATGGAAGTTAGAGAGTAGTTTGTGGATTCTTCATTTTTTTAAATCTCTGAACTGCATTCTTTGAGTTTTATCCTGTGTGCTTTAGGAATAATAATTCTCATTTGATGTCCCACAGCTTAGCGCTATTTAGAGGCTCTCTAGATGATTTTGAACATAGAATTTTAGAACTGGCAGTGACCTTAGAGATCATCTTATCTCTAACTCTTAAATGACTCTAGGTTGTCTAATTCCACATATTGTATTATGGAGAAATCCAATTATTTCATAATTATATTTTAATTATTGTTTTAAAAGTGTGCAAACAAAAACAAACAGGGCTTTTCTGTACCGACTAATTTTTTTTCCCAGATATCCCTTCCCTTTATCCTGTACCTGTATTAGTTTTATCCTATTTTAACCAATGTCCTCTTGACTAGGGATCCTCGGGTTTTGAGGGAGAGTTGGGGTGGAGAAGGGAAGTCTGGCACGATTCTGCAGCTGCAATTCCAAAACTATTGAGAAAGCAAATCTGGGGAAGTTCACAGACTTCACTGCACACACAGAATTGGTGTTTGTGCAATGTTAATTAAAAAACTTTAAATAGAGTGAATGCCTGCAGTAGTTAGGGACCTCTCTGCAAAAAGCCCCCTAGCTGTTCAGAGATAAATAACGTAGGGGTTCTTGAGAAGTTTAAGTGTTGCTGGCATTGCTGTGGAATTTCACTGCTTCAGAGCCAACACAGTGCTTTATGCAAGTTAAAGTCCCCAGGCGACACTTGGCCCTCAAGTGTGCTGACTTTTCAAAAAGAAGAAGGAATAGTGCATATTTTCAAATGAAGAATCATTACTTAGCTAAGAATTGTTTTTTTGTACTTAGTACCATATGCTTCTCGAGTTCTCTTGTCAACAATTTTTGGCACCCGTGTGTTGGCTATTTATTTAATGTTGAGGTTGAAAACAGGGAGCAACAGAAGGCAGAGAATTGAATAAAAAAGAGCAAAGCAGTTCCCAGTCCGTGACTGTTCAGGATAACTAACAGACATGGTGTGCATTAATGGTCATTAAGGAGCCCAGTCTAAAAATATAACTGGCACTAGAATGCATAATTATTTCTTTACCTCAGCTAAATTTTTAGGCTGAAAGCTGGAGATATTGGCCAGAGCTAACTCAAGCAATAATATCAAGATGTCAGGATGATGTGAAGCTACATGAAACCGCAGGCTTCCATCAGCCCTCCTTTATGAGAAAGGCAGCAGGAACGGGGCCCCCTAGTGGGGACACACTAGGAAGCACATATGGGCTACGCCCTTGGGCCATTGGAGATCCAGGGGGAGAACCAGACTCTTTTAAAAAAGCAGATTTTCTTTTTAAGTAGCTACATTTAACTCCATTTAACAGAACTTGAAAAAAAAATAAGATATTGCTCAGGATCTACTGTCCATTTATATAATCAACTGTTTAGCCAAATGTTCTTAAGTACCCATGCCAAGTTTCATGCTGTAGTTTTCTCACTGACCACAGAGCATTATGCTTGGGAATCCTTTCCATAAAGCTAGACAGTTTCATGAAGCCTTCTATGTAACATGAGGCACTGTGCCATTTGCACATAGCCTGTGAATGGAGAGTCCTATTCTATTTCTGCTCCTGATTAGCTGTTTGATCTTTGTTGAGCACTTTGACTTATCGGTCTCTGTTTTCTCATCTATATGTATAAACTGGACTTGATGATCTCTAAAGATCTTTGTGGTTCTTACATTCTGGTCATTAAAAATAACATGTAGGTTACATGTAAGCTGGGAATTCAGGACAAATTCTAACACTTCAACAACCACTTATCCATTCATCCATTCATCCAATCATTAAATATTTATTGGGTGCCTACTATGGGTCAAACACTTGTAAATGCTATAAATATAGCAGTGAACAAAATAGAGCCCTTGCCCTCACAGAGCTTACATTCTAGATAAAGATATAACATGGCGGGTGGTGATAAGTGATATGAAGTGTAATGATTTAGAACAGTGCTACTCAAAGTGCCATATGTAGACCAATGCCAGTCTGTTGCTGCACCACAGGATAAATTAATAAATTGATAACAAGTATTTAGAACATTTTATAGAAATGTTCAAAGACAAGTAAGATAGTCCTGGTCAGATCTTAGTGAGGAAGTGAAACATCATGAAAGACAATATCAGAAAAATGGCAGGGGTTCAAATTGCATCAGGGCCTTGTAGGTCAGGATAAGGACATTTATTCTGATTGACATGAGAAACTATTGGAGATATTTGAACACAAGAGATAAATGATCTGATTTAAGGGTTAAAAATATAAAAATATTTTATATATGATATACAATAAACTAGATCTAAGGAGAAAAGGCAGGGGCATCAAATGAGAGCCTATTGCAATATTCAGATAGAGACCGCCTTTCATGAAGTAGGGACAGTCAGTCAGGTGGGGCTGATAGAGTGTCAAGTGGAGCCCACAGACATTCTGCAGGTAGAGCTGACCTGAAGATGTGTGTGTATGTGTGTGTTTGTGTGTGTGTGTGTGTGACTTCGTTAGTGGTTTAAGACAAGAAAGGGGTCAGCTGACTAGATTTTTACCCCAGTAACTGGGTGAAAGGAGAACCATTTATTGAGATAAGAAGATGGAGTTGAAGGAAGTTAGAGGGTGGAAGTGGATAAGCCTTCTAACCCTTTCTAGTTGAAAGAAAATAAAAGATTTGGTATTAAAAGTAAAAGTGTTAGAGTAGACTTTCAAGTAAGTGCATGTAGACTATCACCTATAGCACCTACCATGGACTTCTAGTATAATGCATAACTAGTAACAGTATAACTCTGTCGTTCTAAATTTATAGAAGATAATGTGTCCTCAGCATATAAACATTTCAGCTTATTTATTGTACATTTTTGTTTGATTATAACATGCTAATGCTAAATACAAATAATTTGAAACAAGTATTTGTAGACATCAACTAACTAGTACTATACTTCTGAATGATAACTACTTATGAAATTGGAACTGATTTTGACTCCTAGCTCTTCCAGTAGTTAATTTTCTGGGTATATTATTTAACTTTCTGGGTCTTAGTTTCCTCTTCTGTAAAAAAAGAGATGATGATTATGATGATGATAATAATAGGTACTTAATGTGATTGTGGAGTAAATGATAATGTTATATAAAGCACTTAAAATAATTTCTGGTACTACTAATATGCAGATGGAACAGACTATTAATAGTAATAATAATGTATTTCATATTAATAATTTCATAGTAATATACTTTAAAAATAATATTAGAAGAGATAAATTATCAAAGCAATATTACACAATTATGTATAATATCAAATGGTATGAACTAGAAAACCTAGAGCATATATAAAAACTAGAATGAATATATATGTGTGTGTATATATATATATATATAATGTATATAAATACACATGTAGATATAGCTATATACACATACACATGCACACTCATACACACACACACAATCATATTTCCTATTCAACTCAGGCGGAAAATTGGTTTACCATTGGACTTTCCTTTATAGATCGCTAGGTAATTCTTTTTTTAAAATTAATTTTTATTCGCGTAAAGTTGATTTACAATGTTATGTTAGTTTCTGCTGTACATCAAAGTGAATCAGTTATACGCATACATATATTCACTCTGTTTTAGATTCTTTCCCCATATAGGTCATTACACAGTAATCAGTAGAGTTCCCTGTGCTATACAGTAGGTTCTTATTAGTTACCTATTTTATATATAGTAGTGTGTATATGTCAATCCCAATCTCCCAATTTATCCCTCCTCCCCTCCCTTCCCCCTTGTAATCATAAGTTTGTTTTCTTTCTTTTTTTTTTTTAATTTTTATTGGGGTATAATTGATTTAAAATGTTGTATTAGTTTCAGGTGTACAGCAAAGTGAATCTGTTATACATATACATATATCCACTCTTTTTTAGATTCTTTTCCCATATAGGCCATTACAGAGTATTGAGTAGAGTTTCCTGTGCTATACAGTAGGTCCTTATTAGTTATCTATTTTATATATAGTAGTGTGTATGAGTCAATCCGAATCTTCCAGTGTATCCCTCCCCCCTGCCTTACCCCTGATAACCATAAGTTTATTTTCTACATCTGTGACTCTATTTCAGTTTTGTAGATAAGTTCATTTGTAACCTTTTTTTTAGATTCCACATATAAGCAATATGATATTTGTCCTTCTCTGTCTGACTTACTTCACTCAGTATGATAATCTCTAGGTCCATCCATGCTGATGCAAATGGCATTATTTCATTCTTTTTTATGGCTGAATAATATTCTATTGTATATATGTACCACATCTTCTTTATCCATTCCTCTGTCGATGGACACAGGTTGCTTCCATGTGCTGGCTATTGTAAATAGTGCTGCAATGAACATTGGGGTGCATGTATCTTTTCGAATTATGGTTTTCTCTGGACATATGCCCAGGAGTGGGATTGCTGGATCACATGGTGGCTCTATTTTTAGTTTTTTCAGGTAACTCTTATATTCTATCTTTAGAATAATATATTTTTCTACTTTTCTTTCAGATGATTTAAAATACAATTTCTCAATAGTTTATATTAAAATCAAGATAATGTTTTTATATAAAATGCTAATGTTTTATAAAATTCCAAGATTATCAGAAGTGTTAATAGTAACTGGAATTAGTATACACATTCCCATAAAAGAAATGGCAAAACATAGAGTAAATATCTTATCTTTTTAAAAATTAAATATATATATATATATCCTTCCTGAAATAAAATTCACTTTTTACATACAAAAATGCTTTATAGAATTTATAAATTTAGAAATTACAGGTAAACAGAAAAGGAAAATAGGCGTCATTTGGGAATCTTCTAATCAGAGAGAAAACATTTTTACCATATTTTATTTCCTTCCCAATGAATATGTTTATACACATAAGCATATACATGCTCCCATATATTCTTAAAAAGTATCTTTGAAAAATAATTGATTTTATTGAGGGATTTTATTTTATGTTTTTGAAATAATAACAATAAAAATTATACAATTACATGAGACTGTCCCTCAAAAAAGTAATGCATTTTAAAATCAAATTCTATAGTTATTATTTGATTTGCATTGTTTTCTTTACAAGGTCTAGTCAGGTGGCAAATACATTTGAAAACTGAACATTTGCAAAGAATGTAACAGAGAATCTATTCTATTTTATCCTGGCAGAAAGTGTCAGTAGAAATCTGAAGTCTGTAATAAAAGATACTTGTTTGTAAAACTTACCCTAAAATACATATTATTTTTGTGTCAGGAATTAAAAATGAATCATGTTCAGAAAAGGCATTCTTCAAATTTTAAAAATTTATCAAATTTGTGCTGTGCTGTGATAGGATTAAAAATAGTAGTATTTATTCCCATTCCACCTGTATCTCTAAGTAAACAGTAAGTAATTTAGTTTAAATTTTTAATTTCTAGATAATTTTTTTGTACATATGAACCTTGCCAGATATGAATATAAATACTTTTATTTTTATAATATAGAGCAATTATGTTTATTTGCACAGGCTCTCAAAAATTCACATTAAACTAAAATGACAATGCAAGTATTAAATGATTTTAAACCTTTAATTCAAGTCTTTTTTTCTTGTTACCAGCCTATTTTATATTATCAAAGGAAATCATAGATTATTGTTTACTTTTAAAATTGAACCTGATGCTATAGAACTCCTATGGCTTAGTGTTGAATGTGTTGTTTTTGATACCTGTATTACTGACTTGTCTTAGGTAAACTAAGGAACTTGTAACACATTTTGGCATTTACTCCTTTGTTATCATTACCTAAAACTTTTGACAAAACCATAACAAGGAAAAGTTCAAATATGTTACCACTATGTAGTAAATATTGTATCCTTATATATACATATTTTTTTAAAAAAAATAAATTTATTTATTTTATTTATTTAATTTTTGGCTGTGTTGGGTCTTCGTTGCTGAGCAAGGGCTTTCTCTAGTTGCGGTGAGCAGGGGCTACTCTTTGTTGTGGTGCGTGGGCTTCTCATTGCAGTGGCTTCTCTTGTGGCGGAGCACAGGCTCTAGGTGCACAAGCTTCAGTAGTTGTGGCACACGGGCTTAGTTGCTCCGTGGCATGTGGGATCTTCCTGGACCAGGGCTCGAATCCTTGTCCCCTGCATTAGCAGGTGAATTTTTAACCACTGCGCCACCAGGGAAGCCCCCTTATATATATTTTTAAGTATTTCTCTTAAATGTAAAAGACATTTCTAAAGTCATGTCCAATAATAATAAAAAATTGTTAAACATCACCTTGGTTTTTAGATGTTATATTGAATGATGCATATTCCATTAGAAAGTTGAACTTTTACATTCAATTTCTTATTAAAGATTTTAACTGCTGCTTCATTATAATAAAGCCTCCAAATAAGATATCAGATCTTCTTAAAAACTTTTATTTTTCCAACTCTATTGAGATATAATGGCATATAATATTGGATAAATTTAAGGTGTACAACGTGTGACTTTTATACACTTATATATTGCAAAGTGATTACCACTATAATGTTAGCTAGCACCACCATCACATCACATGATTATAATTTCTTTTTTGTGGTGAGAACATTGAAGGTCTATTCTCTTAGGAACTGTCAAGTATGTAATAGAGTATTGTTAATTATAATCATCATGCTGTACATTAGATCCCCAGAATTTATTCATTTTATAACTGGAGATTTGTATCATTTTATCAACATCTCCCCATTTTTCTCACCCCTGAGACCCTGGTGACCAAGACTCTCTGTTTCAGAAAACAATATGGAAATTTCTCAAAAACTTAAAAATAGAACTACCATGTGATCCAGCAATCCTACTTTGGGGTAAATATCCAAAGGAAATGAAAATAGGATCTCAAAGAATATCAGATCTTTAAATCCAAAGATTAGTGAAACTTTCATGGGAAAACATTCCAAATTAAATGACTGTCCATGTAGTATCTGATGCCCTGTTAACTAACCCATGAGATCATGGAATGAGTAAGGAAGTTGCCAGTAATATTAGTAGTGTAATGTCTTGGTAATACCTCAAAACTATGGTAACAAATACCTGAAATAAATAAAATGAAAGAAAAAAATTAAAAACCCACAAGTTCAATCATAGACTAATTAAGTCATCAGGCTTAAATGGAATATATTTTAGTTATCAAAAATATGTCTATCTTGTCTGTGTCAGAACAATTACTCTTTGCCCTCTTTGACAAGTGAATGAGGACCTAGGCAGAGATATGCACAAACCTGGCTGACTGAATAAGATATTTGTAAGGTGTGGTGTTTCTTCAGATGTAGTTGCTACTGAGTATATTAGTAATATCATTTACTACTGTTACAGCCCTCCCAGAAAATTGTTTCTCACAAGTGATGTCCACCTTTTTAAAAATACTTCTAAGTGGAAAAAAAATCCCACAGACTTCCACTTTAATTACAGTGAATGGTAAAGGTCTCACAGTGATAAGCCATTACAAACAGACTGGTCTTTATTACATGCAAAGTGGTGGTTGAAAGCATGATAATCTAGGGAAGAAAGATGGTCGCTAATGTTTACGTACTTAGCTCCCACTGGCATTTTACCAGGTTGGAGGTTGGCACTGTCCCTCTTAATCTGAGCGAGTGCATCCAGATTCACAGCAAGACCTCAAGGAGAACCAGATGATGGGGCAGATGGCAGATGACTAATTTGGCAAGTCTTGATGAGTGGAAATTGTTTGCTTTAATTGCTTGTCAAGTCCAGTACCTACATTAAAGTTAAGGACCTAGCACTTCCACAGAAAAGGAAATACTACAAAGTAAATAAGAAGGACTCTTTGTGTGGGGAAAGGGAAGGGGGTGTGAAGAATGACAAAAAGGGCAGGGAGGGAATTATGACAAGATAGTGGTAAGGGGAATATTATTTCATCTAAGAATAGATGACAGAAATGTAATTTCTAAATCTGTAAAGTCTTTCTATTATGTTTTGCAGCTTTCAACATAGGAATTTTTTGAGATATAATTTAAGAAAAATATAAAATATGTGAATGCAGAAAAACAATAAAGAACAGGAACTAAAATTTATATTCAAGCAGTTGCAAGTCAGTTTTTGATGACCCATATAATGCATTTAAAATAATTTTTAATGATTTTAATTTTACTGAGCTTATCTTTGAAATACTAAATAAACAATACAAGTATAACCTATTATATTGGGAAGACTAGATTAGAGTAGACCACTCACAAAACATATTGATGAACAGGAGATAATCATGTGCGATATTTACATCTATCATTTTTTGGTAGTCTTCAATGATGAGCTTTTTTCCTTTTGCAATATAATTTAGCAGTTTAAGCATCGTTGAGGGCATTTAGGGACTGTTGTAAGTAAACAATAGACGTAAAATACAGCTCAATTAAATTTTAGATGGAGCAGCACATAGCAGTATATATATATTGTCTATGGACTTGCCTTTCATCAGCCTGTATTATAGAATGCCTATGTCTTCCCTAGCTACTGCTCTATTAGTGAAGGTCTGTGATGCCAGATGCCCTTTTCACTTGGCTCAAGAATCCTTTAGAAAGTGATTTAGTTGATTTCAGCAGATTCCTGTTTTGTCACTTTGGGAGTCAATAAAAGAGTGGTAGAAGATAAAGATTCAGAGAATACACTATAGGGTCACTTATTTTTTTAAAAAAGATACTGAGTTTTAGATTGAAAATATTTTATTTACAGTTTTATGTAATGTAAATTATAAACCAAATTTCCTACTTGATGTTAATATTTTTCTTTAATATTTTTAGAGTTAATTATATAGAGTGCAAATTTTATAAAATATAAACCCACTTCCATTATTTATCACTTTGTGTGTGATGACATCTGGTACAAACATTTCTAAATCATTGATAGATATTTTTTAATATTAAAAAAACAGTACAAATAAAAATAATAAATCTAGAAGTATATTAATGTTATAATGCATGATTACTAAGTGTGGTTCATTCCAGGAATATAAGAATGGTTCAGTATTTGGAACTCATTAATAATTTCAAAATTAGTGCATATTTAATTAGCATTAATTGATAGCAAAAAATAACAACATTCAACATTCAAATCTGAAATAAAAACCTGGTAAAGCCAGACCCTGGAACATATAACATAACAAAATATATGCCGAGCCAAGGAAAACATTTCTGTAAAGATCAGAACAGAGATAGAATTGACAACTATGCTTATTAATTGAAAAAAATTATCCTAGAAAGTCTAAGTAGTACCAGCCAAAAAAACAAAATAAAATAACATGATTGAAGACTAGATAAATCAAGAACCTCAATGAAGGAAACTAATTAGAAATTACAAGGATTTAGCAATGTAGCCAAGTTTTGAGGGGGGAAAAAAATACCAGAGTCATCAAGAGTTTTAAAAATATGTAATAATAATAAGCAATTCAAAAATGTAGCTAAAATTATTTAAAGACGACAAGCATAAAATGCCTGAGAACAAATATATTAAGAATGTTTTGTGATTTATATAAAGGGGCATATTCAACTCTGTTAAACGTACAAGCCAACTTGAGTGTGTGTGTGTTTTAATTTACATACAGTAAAACTGACTCTTTTTGGTGTACAGTTCTCTGAGTTTTAACCCAGAGTTAAAACTGGGTTACATATAGTACATGTATACTATGTAATCACCACCACAGTCAGTATGCAGAAGAATTCTGCCATCTCCTAAGTTCCCCTCATGATCTTTCAGTCAAACCCTCTGTCTCAGATACCCATCTTCTGGCAACCACTAATTTGTTCTCCATCCTTTGTAGTTTTGTCTTTCTCCAAAATGTCATACCAATGAAATCGTATAGTATGTAACCTTTTGAGCCTGCTTCTTTCAGTCAGCATAATGCCTTTGGGAACTTTCCATGTTGATATAGCAATCATCAGTTCATTTTTATTGCTGACTAGATATTCATGAAATAGATATACCATAGTTTGTTAGCATTCAGCCATTGAAGGACATTTGGGTTGTTTGCAATTTTTGGTGAATTTGAGTGGAGTTCTGATAAACACTCATGTACACATTTTTATGTGAACATAATTTTCATTTATATAGGGATGTACTTATAAATGGGATTGCTGGATAATTTGATAAGTGTTTAACTTTATAACTTTATATGATGTTGCCACAGTGTGACCTCCTCAAAAGCACCCACTGAATGCAACTCATTACTTAGTGTAGAGTAGGTTTTATTTTATTTTATTTTTTATCATTTAAAAAAATTTTATTTTATATTGGAGCACATTTGATTAGCAATGTTGTGTTAGCTTCAGGTGTACAGCAAAATGATTTAGTTATACATATACATGTATCTATTCTTTTTCAAATTCTTTTCCCATTTAGGTTATTATAGAATATTGAGCAGCGTTCCCTGTGCTATACAGTACAGGTCCTTGTTGTGTATCTATTTTAAATATAGCGGTGTGTGCATGTCAATCCCAAACTCCCAATCTATCCCTCGTCCCCCACGCTTCCCTCCGATAACTATGTTTGTTCTCTAAGTCTGAGGCTGTTTCTGTTTTGTAAATAAGTTCATTTGCATCACTTTTTTTCTTAGATTCCACATATAAGTGATGTCATATGATATTTGTCTTTCTCTGTCTGACTTCATTTAGTATGATAATCTCCTGGTCCATCCATGTTGCTGCAAATGGCATTATTTCATTTTTAATGGCTGAGTAATATTCCATTGTATATATGTACCACATCTTCTTTATCCAATCATTCTGTCAATGGACATTTAGGTTGCTTCCATGTCTTGACTATTGAAAACAACACTGCAATGGACATTGGGGTGCCTGTATCCTATCAGACCATGTTTTTCTCTGGCTATATGCCCAGGACTGGGATTACTAGTTCATATGTTAGCTCTGTTTTTAGTTTCTTAAGGAACCTCCATACTGTTCTCCATAGTGGCTGTACCAATTTACATTCTCAACAGTGTAGAGTAGGTTTTAAATAAGTATTTTAGAAATGACTTCAATCACAGAATTTTCGAGCTGGAAGGAAACATAAAGAAAAGAGAAAATTGGACCCAATGAGAAGAAAATAATTGTCCCAATTTACACAGCTAGAAAATGTTGGAGCAATGGCATCCTGACCTTCACTGCCCTTGCCCAGTGCTCATTCCACATAACTCCAAGTAACGAAGTGACTTGCTCAAGTTCATTCAGCTCTTAAAAATAGAAGGACCAGCATTTGATACTGGCTTAATTATTTCTCCAAGGTCCATTTTATTTATTCAACAGGTATTGACTGAGAGTCTGCTATGTGTCTTCTCTTTAGGTGTTGAGCAGAGAAGGGCCGCTGACTACGGAGCTTGCATTCTAATGTAGAGACATATAATAAACAAGTAAACAAGCAAGTGTATAATATAATTTCAGATAGCAGTAAAACAAAAATAAAGAAGGCAAAGAAGACAGAGCATGATGAATGGGAACCTGGTATCTATTTTAGATAAGATAGTCAGAGAAGGCTTTTCTGAAAGAGTGACATTTGAGCAAAGATCTGAATATACGTTCTACAGGCTATGGTAAGAAGTTTGGGTTTTATAATAAATGTGATTAGAAGCCAAGGTTTGTTTTCAGTGATGGAGTGATGTGAATGATTAATGTTTTTAGAAAGATCACTCTGGCCTCTGTGCAAAGAATTAACAGGGGCAAGTAGGGAAAGTAAGAAGTTAGTTAAGAGGCTGCTTTCAAAGTCCAGGGTAGATATAGCCTTGGTGGCTTGGATTAAATGGCTATAGTAGAGGAAGTAGCAAATTTGGCCCCATTTCAGTATATATGTTGAACATAGAGCTGCAAAACTTCTTTGTGTAACTATAATAGCACTCAGTAGTCACTGAAAATGTATGCTACTTCTGATATTCTCTTTAATTATTTTATATTTTTTAATGATTTTTAAATGCCCAACAATGTACATTAAACTAAAGCATATTTATTATGGTAACATTTCTGAAAGAGAAAGTACTTAGTGTTAAATCAGATAAAAAAAATTAGAGAACTTTTATCAGGTTACCAAATATTTTTTATGCAGACAGTCCCTGAATGGCGCATACACAATATATACATAACTTACATATACTGCTTGCTGCTTTCCTTACTATGTGCCATGTACAACTTCATGAGCCCTTACAAAAGACCTTGGGCATTTTAATCAATATACATTTTTTCATGATACTAGGTCAACAGTAGATGCTAAATAAATAATTATTCATTTCTTAATATCTCACATAGGCATTTGATTTGAAAGTCAGGCAATATTTTGATTTATTTATTTTTCCCTCGTTTCATCTTGAGTAAGCAAATGGAGTGCTGGTTTCCACAGCCATAAGCGTGGAGGCAATAATTGATTTTTAGTATTAATATGGATATTGCTAATGTTTCTTCTTTGTGCTTCTAATATATTTACCCCATGAATAAATGAATAATTTTGTTAACCAACCTTTTTATATTGCTACAAACTCCTAATTATAGTCTTAATTTTTTACTGAATGAGGATCATGTAGTTCACTCACTGTTGGATATAAATCTTAAGACTAAAAAGCCCATGTTTGCAACTATAGCTGCATTTGTGATGGAATCAATACCAAATAGAATAATTGGTGATTTTATTAAGGCCTCACATATAGCTTTACTCCTGGAGTTACAGTTGAAATGAAAACTCTAGGGAGTACATGTAAATTCGGGATTTCTGAAGCTTGATTATTGTAAGCTTATAGTTTAAGGACTTTATAATAGTGTTGGCAAAGGGGGCTGAATTTTGTTAAACTTGTTTTGGCTGGTGAAAAAGATTTTTCAATTCTGTCTGATAAACAGCTTTGTGAAATCAATGAAACTTGATGGTTTAAGCATTGTCTTGTATACATTGCCTGATTGTAAAATCGATTGACAAATGGAAGTTGCGAGGCATTCAGTGAAGGCTTCATGAAGAGAAATACAAATGATTTTTATGCATCTATCCAAACTAGTTCTTTTAAAATCAAGCCCGTCTTTCAAGATGAAAGTTATGAGGAATATTATACTCGTTATAGACAGCTTGACTCAAACATAAATATAAAGGAAAGTCTCACTGAGACAAAAATATTTCCTAACTGGAACCATGTATAGTAAAAACTCCAAAAATCAGAATGTTTGGAGAATAGAGTATTCTGATTATTTAGAATTTGTTTACTGTATGATTTTTTGTTGTTACTGAAAGATATTTTTAAATATACTTATTCCAATTTTCTGTTTTCATATGGTATATAAAAATACAGCTGATCATTTATTGAACATGGGAACTTTTCTGAATTGAGGGTTATTTTCTGAATACAAGTTATAATTGTTTTTATGGCAATTAACATTATTAAATAACTCATTTGGTTATTACTACCCTTTGAGGGCAGTATTGTTACCCCATTTGAAAGATGAAGTAGCTAAGGGTTAGAGAGGGAGAGTCATCTGTCCCTGGGTACACGGTTAACCAAAAGATGGAGACCAGATTAGAATCTGGGTCAGTCCTAATTCTTAACAACTCAGCTAAGTTCCTGTGTGCGCAGAACCAGTGGGAAATGCAGATACTTGCTCAAAGGTTCTGCAATGTGGAACCTCCCGGACAGGCGTCCTCTTACCCCTGTCTGGGATCTCAGAGGTCCCCATTCTTTGCCAGTTCCTGCAAACACTCAGTGTCTTCCAGAGGCGTGGCTAATCAGTTAACTCAGTCATACCCATTCACTTTATGGGGCACCTACTATACACCAGACTTTAGAGAGAAAGGCATGGTCTCTGCCCTCAAGGAGCTGCAGGCCACCTCACCACGTGACTGGAAACCACGCCCCCTCCTTGGCTACCAGCAAATGAGCACAGATGGGCCACTTACCGAGAGAGCACTGCTGAGTCCCATCAGTTGAGAAATTGCAGAATTCAGTGAGAAGTCCTCTGTGAAATGGGCAGTCACCTATTGGTAAAAGTTAAATTATTCACTTTGTTCAAATTTCCTTTAAGCTTTCCACAGAAAAATTGAATTACCCAAAAAATGTGACACTAAATGCATGCAATAAAAGATATTTATAAATGTAAAAAAAAAAAAAACTTTCTTGCAAAGCACTATGCTATACAGCTCAGCAGATACAAAATGATGATTAATATATTGCATCTGTCCTCAAAAAGTTTATAGCCTTTGTAGGTCTCTTATATAACAGATTATTGTAATAATAATTAATAATAACAATTTAATATTATATATTTTCATATATGCAGAATGAGAAGCATGAAAAAATGCATAGGCATTACAGTTATATTGATAGATTTTCTCCCAAAATTTGTTTAAGCTTTTATAGAAAAGGTCAGAATACACTAAATATTTTAGAAATCTTTTCATTTAGATGGTTACATATTGATTTTTATATATTGATATTAAAGTGTGGGTTTTATTTCCGACTGAAAGAAACTTGTACAACATAAATGATGCATAAATTGCAAGGTGGCATTATATACATTTTAGAAATGGTGAGCAAGTTTCTTAATCGATGCTTAATTACCCCCATCAGTAGTTGCATTAAAATATAAGCTTGTCCTCCTTGGAATTTAAAATAATTGAAATCTATATTTCATAAACCCATATAATAGTACCTTTTCTCAGCAGACATTTTACAAGTTATAAAGCTGCTGTGAGCAATAAAAATAAAGATTGTGGATCAGGAGTGATTTTTAGAGTCTCTACAGTTTATTGAAAAAAAAAGTGGGACTTTGATCTTGATGGAGAAGGATCATATACCGGAATCAAATACTTCTTGTTCTCCTGCTTATGTTGAGTATTACTGTACTTATCAATAGAAGTTTATTTTTTTCATAATGTTTGTTAGTTTTAGTAATAAGGGAAACTTCCACAGAACCAGTAAAATTTTCAGATGATCAAGAATGATTTGGTAGTTTTATTACGATTGGAATAAATTCAGTTAAACAACAAGACAGAATAGTTAAGATTACTTAAGGTCAGAAGCATATAACTTAATTTGAATTTAATCCTTCCTACGTATAATATTTTAGCAGCCAGGACCAAAATTCACTATTATCTTGATGTTAATGATAATAAACATGATTAATAAACATGTAAACAGGTTTGTTTGAAAATCTTGGTTCCTTTAGCTCATTTCTCAGCCGGTCTCTAGAGTGTGTCTCATTCTTATGCTCCAAGATGGCGGTTCAAGTTTTAACCATCACATCTCCATTCCAGGCGGCAGATTGGAGGAAGGTGTGGGGAAAAAAGGAGTCAAAGTTAGGCTCCAACCATGCTTTAAATAAAGTTCTGGGAAAGTGTCATACAACATGTTAGAACTTAGTCCCTTGCAAATTTTACCTCCAAGAGGAGCAGAGAAATGTAATCTTTATTTGGGGTGGCCACAAGCCCAGCTAAAATTGTGCAGTCTGTTACTGTGAAGGAAGAAGAGAATGGATATTGAGGATTCTAGAAGTCTTTGTATCCATCCTTATCACTACAAAAAGTACATTCTCAAGGGCAACAAATGAGTTCCAGCATGGTGTATGAGGACTCTGACATTCAGAAGGGAGAATGGGGAGAGTAACTTCAAGGTGATAAACTAATCGAACCCTGGAGTATGGAAGTGATTTTTAATGTTTCTTTAAATGTGAGATTTCAGGTAGAAATAGTCTGAAGATTGTATATCCTGGGGCATCTTTAACAAAGTACCACGGTCTAGGTGGCTTAAAACAATAATAATTTATTCTTTCACAGTTCTGGAGGCTAAAAGTCTAGTATCAAGGTGTCAGTAAGGTCAAGCTCCCTCTGAGACTCACAGTAGAATCTTTCCTTGCCTCTTCCTAGCTTCTGGTGTTGGGCATCAATTGCTGGCATCCCTTGGTTTGTAGCTGCATCACTCCCATCTTTACCTCTGTGGTCACATGGCTTTCCCCCTGTGCGTCTTGATGTTCACAGGGTGTTTTCCTCTTAGAGGGACATTGAATATGTTGGGTTAGAGCCTATTCTAACGTACTCATCCTACCTTAATTTCATAAACCATATTTCCAAACAAGGTCACATTCACAGGTGCCAGGGGTTAGGACTTCAATATATCTCTTAGAGGGACACAATTCCACTTATAAAAGAGTATTTCTAGAAAATATACTGTTTGATGTGGTTTAGAAATCCAGACAAGAAGAGTTTGTGTTTTATTTTTGTTTTTATAATGAACTTCCACTATGGTTAGAGGTCTGTGTTATTCTTGAAGACTTTTAGATCCAGATTTTTGTTATTTTTGATGTGTCAATAGGCAAAAACAGGCTATATGGTGGCCCTAATTATTTAGAATATACCAATCTAGATTTTTTTTTCCTCTGTATTGAAACTTATCCCCTTGAGCACCACATCAAGCCTCATGTATTCTTTGTCATTCCTGTGGAGATGACACACAGATGTATATTTGACATCATTACTAAGCTCTTTTTCTAGTGTCTTCAGTGTTTACTGCATATATCTTGTCTTAAGTTTGGTGTAAACCATGTAACGTACTCAAAGATGTTTCATTCACAATTCATTTTTTTAACTTTACACACTTATTACAAGATTCATAATAGAGTTTTTTCAGTCTATTGAAGATTAGAATTGGTGCATTAAATGGTAGAGTTGGTGCATTAAATTGTTCAGGTAGCTATGCAAACCATGAGAAGTAATAACTAAAACTCTGACTTCTGGAAGACAGGAAAGATACATACACACACAACCTAAAAAACACAGATGTGTGTATACTCATGAGCTTATATATAAACATTCAAAATCCACCCCCCAAAGATGGCAGATTGAGAACATTTATTAACAGTCTATTTTACCTCAGAACACTAATGAATACACAATGACCCAGTTGATATTGATAAAAGTTTATAATTCAGTACATATTCTGTTTGTAGTGTATGTTTATAAATGTTTCAATCTAAGTTGTTTAATATTTGTATTTTAAAAGGTAGCATTTTTGAGGGCTTAAAGCGTAAGTTTTAATTCTGTAGAAAATTTACTGACTAAGATCAGATTACTTTGCAATACAAACATATTTTTTAAATAAAATTGTTACTTTTATCATCTTTCGATTTTGATTTACTTCCGTAGGTAGAAAATAGAGTAAATTATAAATTTGAAAGAAAATCTTGTTTGAGTGAAATTAAATGTATTTACATGCTTTATATGCCCACAGAAAATGTGATTATTTTAAGTTTATCTCCTTGCTATATGTTTCTGTGGAACCCATGCTTTCTTACTCTCTGTGGTTAGTACATACATTTTATGAATGTAAATGTATGATGTCACTTATATGTGGAATCTAAAGAAGCTGAACTCATAGAAACAAAGAGAAGAATGGTGGTTACCAGGGACTTGGGGATGAGGAAATGAGGAGATTTTTGTCAAAAAGTACTAACTTCCAGTTATAAGATGAATAAGTTTGGGGGTCTAATGTGTAACACGGTGATTATAGTTAACAGTACTGTATTATATACTTGAAAGTTGCTGGGAGAGTAAATCTTAAATGTTCTCACCACACACACACACACACACACACACACACACATACACAACAATGGTAATCAGGTGACATGATGGTGATGTTCGCTAATGCTATGGTGGTAATCATTTTGCAATATATAAGTGTATCAAAACCACATGCGTACACCTTAAACTTACGTAATGTTATATGTCAATTATAATTCAGTAAAGCTGGAAAAAATAAAAGTGAAGATATTTATCAGTGTTTGGGTTATGGGTCTTAATAACATTCAAAATATTTTAATTCAGGGAATTGGAGTAGATTGTTGTGGAAGAGAGTTGAGGGAAATATTGTCATGGTGCATGTCATATAAAGTTTACATAACTTCCCATGTTTCTTCTTGTCTTGGCAGTGTGCGCAGGAACAGAGAATAAGTTGAGCTCTCTCTCTGACCTGGAACAGCAGTACCGAGCCTTGCGCAAATACTATGAGAACTGTGAGGTAGTCATGGGCAACCTGGAGATAACCAGCATCGAGCACAACCGGGACCTCTCTTTTCTGCGGGTAAAGCTGTCTCTTTGTCTTCTTTCTTTGTAAATGCACAATGGTGTCACAATGCATAAAGACAGACCAGCTTCTTGTACCTGATGGTTATGTTCGTCTGCCCTGCCTGGCAGTGTTCATGACGGTAGACATGTAGAAGAGAAGAGATGCCAAGGCACACCCAGGAAAAGAAAAAGAGTACCAATGGCATCATGATTGACACCCTAGTTTAGAACAGTTACTGTTGCCCTAAGATTGATAGAAGATTCTGTCAGGGTGTGGGACATGACTTCTAGCAAGTGTGTCTTTTTCTGAATGGCAGGCAAGAGGAAAACTTTAGGCTGTGGGCTAGGAGCATCACAGGGCCAATCAGATAAGAATTGGTAACTTTAGCTAGTAATCTCCTTCTCTGCCCCGTTCTGTCACTTTGGAAATTTTAAACTATTTCATATTACCATAATGAGAGTAATACTGTTAACTTTAGAAGGAAAATGACATCTGTTTTTGAAAACCAACAAATTATTTAGAGTCGTAGGAAATCACAAGTACTTATATAAGTTGATATATGCATGCACACAAATGCACACGTGCATATATGAAGTTACCCAGAGACGAGTCCTTTTACAGACTTGTTTTTGGGGCTCTCATTTATTCTTATTCTATTAAACCTGTTATTAGTACTTAATGCCTACAGTTTCTTAAGTTTTGCTTCATCCGGAACAGGTAAAGGAAAATCCGAACTTCAAAGAGACTTTGACGAAGTGAGATGAGGATGCAGTGTTTTGTATAACTAATAATTTATCTTCATAAAAGAATTAATAAGATTATTTTAAATAATAGCATCCCTAGAATATATGCAATCTTATTTTCAGTCTTATTTACACACTTCTCAGGAGCACTGTCTTATATAAATAAAGACATAAATAATGTTTTGAATACTGATACAGTAAACTATTTAGTAGATAGTAAATTAGAGAACTATGATAATTTTAATCATTCCATACTTAGATAAGAAGTAAAAAACAGTCATTTTGAAATACTTTGAATGTAATAAAAATGTCTAGAAGTGATAACAACCTCAGAAAATGTACCACCTCAAAACTTAAATAACACTATGAGACATGATATCTGCTTTTAAAATGACTGTCATACTAGTATTGATATAGGGAATTTCCGTATCAAGGTGTTTCCATATAGTATTGTTTGGTTGATAGAACTCTAATTCTACAAGTTATGTAGCTTGTATTAACTATGGTGTTTAATTATGACATCTTTGTTTATCAAGAGTAGATAGTAAAAATTTATCTGAAGCCTTGAGTGAGAAGACCTAAAAAGAACTTAGCACTTTTTTTTTTTTCTATTTTGGACTACCGTTTCAAGAAATGAACACATACAAGCTATCCTAGAACAACCTCCTCATAGCAGTGCATCTGAGTATTAGTTATTAAAATTTGCTTGTAAGATTCTAACCTGTCTTGATTATTTTCAGATAGAATTTATTCTTCAAAATCAAAATAAAAACTTGATGGTATATGAGCTGATTTGTAGATTTAGTTAGAAATGCCAAGAAACTCAATGATGTTGTAGAAAAGGAAAAGGAAAAGCTGAATTCTAAAACAGGGGAAATAGGTTAAATGGTCTGTTAGAACAGAATAATATGAGAAAATTTAAAAAGGCAGTCTAAGATGTTAGTTTTTCTTATTCTTTCCTTGCTTTGTTTGCTCTAGATTTCACTGGCTTAACAAAAAATAGCATGAGTACTATGACAGTCTTTAAAATAAATAACATAAAATTGTCTTGATTATTACATATTTTATTATTTTATCATTCTTAATCTCTTATAAGGTAACAGAATGATCAAAAATTGACTTTAGTCAATTTTAATCTTAGAAATATGAAAGTAGCATATAAATCTTTGGGCATCATGGTCTATATTGTTGGATATTCTACATTTTTAGGAACTATTCTGAAGTAAAAAAAAAACAAGTTAATAGAATGAACAGATTTGGGAAAGAATAAAATAAGGAAGACCAAGATTTATACTTGGAGCAAGAAATAAGTTATTTCTTTAAAAAAGTAATTATTGGCTCCTAAGAAGCATCTCTAAAAATTCATATAAACTTTGTACTAACTCATGCACATATCTCAATTTTAATGTTTGTTTAATGATAACTATAATAGATTTTCTTTTTGTTTTTGACTTACTAATAACATCTTATACTTTGTTCCTTTGGAAAATAATCATTTCTAATAGTGACATATATTCATTTACTCAGCAAATGGTCTTAGCCCAAGGATACAATAGCAAGTAATCTATTGTTCTTGGTTTCAACAATCTTGCGGTCTTGTAGAGGGTTACAGATGTGTAATAAATAATTACTGTATGTATGAGTGTGTGTGCATATATACATATATATTCACATACAAAATTTTTTAGTTGCCAAGACTGAAATAGGAAGCCAGAATCAGAATGAAGGCATGGTGTTGTGTTAATGGTAAGTGTGGGTGCTGGGCAAAGAAAGGAATGGGTAATTCTGAAGGATTCAGGAAAGATTTCATCAGAAACATGCTTAGACTGAGTCATGAGAAAATGAATAGAGGCTCACAAAGTGGGTGGGTGGAAGGGCATTCCAATGGGAGTAATATAAGTTAAGGCTTAGAAAGAAGGCCCTAAGTCAGAGTTAATAAATGTGTACCTAGTGTTATTGCTTTAGATACTGGACACATGCGTTCAAATGAATAAAACAGGGTTCTTCCTCTCATGGAACTTATAGTATAGTGTGGATGAAGATAAATTGGAGGATGGAATAAAATATTAAATTTGAGAGATAGAGACCCTTATACTATAGCTAAATATCTAGGAAACATCAGCACCCAAATGATAAATTAGCATTTGGGGATAAGATGAAATAGTCAAGGGAGATTGACAAGTGTTAGTCCAAGAAGTGGTCCTAGGACAGAACTCTCTGGATTCCCATTCTCTGTTTTTTGGTGAGTCCCTGAAATTTAGGACTATTAGCTGAAATCTTCATTCTACTGCACTGGATGAGCCATTATTTGTAACTATACCTTAGAATATGCTAAAAGCTCTCCATTTAATATAAAATTTAATTCCTTCTGATAACTACATTATGGTTCATTTGTGTTTTTAGTAGCTTCCTTCCAAAGTACATAATCTGTTCGATATTGACACATTGCAATAAATAGAGCCTGTATAAAGGAAATCTAGTTATGTTACATTATGCTATCATTTATGATAAATTTTGAATTGTATGAGTGAATAGTAAACTTTCATTAACTTATCCTATGGATTACATAGCCCTCACATATATTTATAGAACTGTAATTCATTGAGCCGCTTTTTACAGAGATGTGCAATTTCCCTTCCTCTAAGAATGACCCATAACTATAAGGTGTTTAGAAAGACATCATAGATAGGGATTTTAAATTTTGTTTTGGAATTTATTTCTGTCTTTAAGAAATTAAGAAAGTATTTTTGTTTTAAAAAATTTTCCATCCTTATTTTCATCTCTATTAGCAAGATCATAGTGTTTTTTTGTTGTTCGTTTTGTAAGAAACCACTCTAGTTTCTGTGATTCACGAGAGCAGGTTAACCATATACTCTGTTTACCTCTTTTACTATCTGAATAGTCAGTGTCTAGAACGGTGCCTAAAATATAGTAGGTTTTCATTAAGTCTTTGTTTAATGGACAAATGTGTTATTCTTAATATTTAATAATAATTATAAATCGCTATTTTATATGTGGTATGTTCTCTAGGTAAATATGTGGGACCCTCCTCATGTTATTTCAGTGTGACAGCTCCACAGGTCAGATGTGTGGGCATAAGACACAGGCTGGGTCAATCAGAATCCATTCCCATGAGGATTTGGAATTTTGACTAAGACCATTCAGTTTCTATATTAGTTAGCTTCTTGAGCACTTGGGTACCAGAACACAGCTGTTTTTTCCTCACTGTTTGAGTGTCAGAGAGAGCTGTGAAAACAGCAGAATGGAGCCAACACACTGGAACTGACATAGAGACCAGAGCAAGAGATCGTTCACCCCAAATTAATAATGAGGGAGCCATTCATTTCCAGGTTCCAGTCTGCTTCTGAAGATTGGTTGCATTCCAGCCATTGGGTCAATAGCATACTCTTGGAACTTGATAGTAGCCTTGAAGTGATTTCCCTCTTTTTCCTTAAACTAGATAGGTTTGTTTTCTTTCACTGATACTAAAATATCTTATCTAGTATATCTCCCAAGATCTCAAGAACACAGCAGAAGTGGGCCTTTGAAATTGGATTGAAGATGTGCTTATATATAATCAAAAAAACACAACAACCCTGTAATGTTTTGTAGATACTTTCTTAATCTTTGTCAGATATATGTTATTAAAATACTTTGAAATGCATTCTTTCAAGATGGTTTTATTTTATCAAATTTGATGCTTATCTCTGTATACACCTTTTAACCCAGCTTTGTTGTAACCTCAGGTTTTTATATTTCTTTTTGGGAAAAAAAAAATCTAGTTGATAGTACTTAAATTTAGACCCCTGAGACACTGTATAGTTGGCTAGAAAAAGGCCCTAAAACTTACTTACTATGTACTTTATCACCGTCACAAGGTTAAGACTTATAATAGAAAACAGCAAGGCATAAAAATCACAGATTTTGCGCTATTGTCTTACACTTTGTGAACTCTCTAAAACAAGATGAAATATAGCAAGTAATGGGAATGAACCATTAGACCTTTTACCCTCATTAAAATTCTTGAGGGTTTCTCTCCTTTGTCATCCCATTGGTCTTCCTTGCTACTGCTGGCATTCAGTAACTCAGAGCTTCTAACAAGGTACCTGACCTGCTAGCTTTTGTACTTTAAATTTATTTTCTCTGTTTTATATATTCATTTTAAGCAAATAATTTTTAAGTGCAAAATAAGTGTAAGGCAGTGTGATGTATAATGTAGAGTATATAGAAGGAATGTTAATACCTATCTTCAACCATTGTTATAATAGGTAATCACTTTTAATCTGTGGCTTGAATTTAGTTGTTTGCAAATTGTTTTGGAAAAAGTGTATGTTAAGAAGAGATGAAGAGATACATTTATTTAGCAGTTGATCCATTGACCTGGAATACTACAATGCCAGTAATTCATTGGACTTCTGCGTGCTCCAGTCTAGAAACCTTAAATCTTAATGATTAAACATGTCTTTTATTACTGAAAAATAAATAAAATAAATTGATACATTAAGATATCTTTTCAAAGAGCAGCATTAATATTCTGTTATTGGTAGCAAAAGACAATGACTTTGAAAGAGTCAGAAAGTATAGTTTTTTAAAGCAAAAAGCTTTTAAAAGTGTCTACTCTCAGGTAATGAATAACACATGTTTGTTGCAATGGGAATGCAACAAATTTTGAAAAAAAAAAGACTTCTTTTTTTTTTTCTTAAATTTATGGCTGTGTTGGGTCTTCGTTTCTGTGCGAGGGCTTTCTCTAGTTGCGGCAAGTGGGAGCCACTCTTCATCGCGGTGCGCGGGCCTCATTATCGCGGCCTTTCTTGTTGCGGAGCACAGGCTCCAGACGCGCAGGCTCAGTAACTGTGGCTCAGGGGCCCAGTTGCTCCGCGGCATGTGGGATCTTCCCAGACCAGGGCTCGAACCCCTGTCCCCTGCATTGGCAGGCAGATTCTCAACCACTGCGCCACCGGGGAAGCCCAAAAATTCTTCTTTTATTGTATATTTGACAGAGCTATAGGGAGTTTTTTGAGTATATAAGAAACAGTGCCATCTAACACTGCCTATTTTTGAAAAATAAAGCTTGTGTTATTTCTTTATAGAAATCATATAAATAGTTCATTTTTTCTTTACTAAAGAAAAGTCCTATTCTTAAATTCAAAGATTATCTTTGTCTTTTAGTTAATAATATTTTATAATGCTATGGACCTATCATCCTCTTTTATTTTATAATATATATATATATATATATTTTTTTTTTTTTTTTTTTTTTCATGTATGAGGATGTTGCTTTTTCACCCACTCTCCATAGGACATGAAATTTGCATCATTTTCCCCGTGCTGGTAATGGACCTATTATACATTACTTCATTTTCATACTTACGCATAGTTACTCTTCTAAGGACAAATATTTGCAGAAAGGCAGATAAATCTGCAAATATGAGACTGCAAGATGCAGACTGGCTCACTGGAACCTAAGACCTTGGCTTCATCAACATGGTTTTGTTACAGTAAATCAAGGATGATGCTTGGCAATAATGAGTTTCAGGTTGCAACAAGCAACCCTGCTTTTGCCTATTTCATAGCTGTTTCCAGTAAGAATGAACTAGTCATGCTCAATATGAAATTCTGAAATATTTACATTTCAGCCCACTTCTCGCTTCAGCGCCTACCTTTTATTCTCCTCTGGCAGTTCAAAGCAGATGACTAAAATTAAATTCAACAGTGTATGGTGGAGATTTGTATTTGTTTTGTGTTGTTTCAATATCCTACTTACTCACATTGAACTCTGCCTGCGCTAAGTTTTCTGCTGTGTTGTATGATTTAGCAAAACCCTACACTGAAAAATTCATTCTTAAAATAGATAATTTACAAAATACTTTATTTCTTTGGGTTAGAAAATGATTTATTGAATAGTTTACTTAGATAGTAGCTGTCGGGAATTCCCTGGTGGTCCAGTTGTTAGGACTCCGTGCTTTCACTGCTGAGGGCACAGATTCTATCAAGGAACTTAAATCTGGCAAGCCGCTCAGCGTGGCTATAAAAAAAAGAAAAAATAGTAGCTATCACTGCCTATCCATGTTTGTTTTTAGATCATTACATACCAGATAGAATGACTTGTGTGAGATTGTGTTGGAAAGATTGATTGGAATCAGGATGAGAAAAGTAGTGATATTCTAGAATCATTAAAAATTGGAGAGGAAAACACCATTTAAATTAAACATCTATGATGTAGTAAAGGTGGGTCCACATGTATTATATTCACATTTACCTAAAATATGAGGGCAACATTTTCTAAATCAGCTTATCTATTTCAATTGTACACACATTTTAATTGGATTATATAGAAAGGGAGAACAAGCCTGAATTTAAATTTTCCTGAATAGCTTTGTAAGATAAATAAGTGATATATTTGTAACTCTATTAAATGGTGGACAAATAAGTAAGATTCCTATATCAAATATTTGTATCCTATAACTATTTTCTCATTTAACAAAATATTGTTGTTTTTTTTTTTTCTGTGTCCCTACTTGGGATAGAGGACAAGAAAAAACTATGAAGCACAACATTCAGAATACTTAGAACTAACTATCATGAGGTTCAAAGAAATTGCACCTTCAAGAAATACATGTCAGCTAAACAAGCAGTGAAATAAGATACGGTGTTATAACTTTTAAATTTCTTTTTCTGTTTGAATTTTGTGTAAAACTACATTTGTGGTAAAATACAACATATTTGCTGTCTTTAGTTGATGAAATCTTAGCTGGGTGAGATAGAGAATACTAAAAATGAAGTTGAGAGAATAGTATTTTAACATGTTTGTTGGGCCAAAGCAGACATTCTGGGTTAAATGAAATTTTCAAATCTTTGATAGTTTCTGAAAGCTATTTCTAGGACTGTTAAACATACTACATATGCAATTTTATACGTATATATTTACAGCTGGCTGTTAAATTGAAACTTGATTTTGTACTAAATCTAATCATAGAACTTGTATTGCAATTGAAAAAGCTGTGCAATTTACACTTGGCCTGGAAAAATATATCTTTTTTCTCAGAGGTTAAATACTATTTAATCTGAAAATATACACTGATTCAAAATCCTGATGCTTTTCAGCAGTTCTACATGAAAAATCAAAAGATGAAATGTGTCTATATTCTCGCTTTGGCAGTTATATAAGCATATTTTTGAAACTTTTTTTCTTAATCATTTAAGTGAAATATTAAATAGTATATATATTTGACAGTTTTCTCTATATCTTAAAAATATTAAAAACAAAATAAGTTCCATAGTATCTATAAAAAAATGTACATTTAGTAGAAACTGAATATTTGAAGGAGTACAAGAAAAATAGAAATAAGAAATAGAACAGTATAATTTATAAGTCTATTACATATACAAATATATGCATATATATTATAAATATAAATTAGTGACAATTCATACATATACATATATAAATATTAATGAGCCATTATTTTCTAGGATTGAGTCAAATTAGTGTAAAATACTAGCCCTATATAATGTTTCTAAGAGAATATTATTAAAAATGAAACTGCTTAATAAAAGATTTTTTTTTTAGAAGTCCCTACATTGTAATGCATTTTCCAGGAAAAAAAAATACCCTTGCAAATATACTTAAATTAAAAATGAATTTATTAAGATGCTGAGCAGATGCAGAGGTTTTTTTTTAATACTTTTGGGGGTTGTGGTATTTAAATTTGGCTTAAATGGTGAGTATAATTAATTTACAGGCTTGTCTCAACCTTAATTAGAGAAAAATGCAAATAACAAACCCATCTCACTCTATGATTCTTAGATACTCTTTGCTCAGGGGAATTGAGTGTATAAAGGTTATTTCTTCACCTTTTTTATTTATAAGTAGCAAAGACCTTGGTTCAAAGAGAGAGAACAAATGATATTTATGTGAGTTTTTAAAACTAACTAGGAGCGTTTTGGCAGTGGGCTACCTTTTAATTCTAATTTCTAAACACTGGAATATAATCAAATAAAACCTTTTTTAAAAAAATTCATAATTATGTACATTTTCATTAGCTTTATTTTTCTCTGATTCTTATAATGGAACACTTTGTTTTCTTTCAAAAAAAGACAGGCTTAAACTTGAACAATTTTGCACAAGACCAAATCAATTTTAAAGGTCCCTCTTCAGTCACATAGAGCATAATTTAAAGTTCAAAAGTGTGAAAATAAAATGTGAAAGCTCTTCCATTTAGAAACACTGTAATTATTTCTTCTGATCCTTAATTTGAACCCATATAACTATAAAATGCTATATTAAAATATATATTGAAAGTGATAAAAAATTGAAGTATTTGTTTTAGTAAATATAAGGCTCTTCAAAATCACTACTATTAAATATCTACATGGAAATCAAAATATGTAATTGAGCGTTGAAGTGAATCCTCTTAAACAATTTGGTGCCACATTTGTTTCCAAAAATAAAAGTGCCAACTGGGGTGCCTAGCACCTGTAGCCCCTTAGTAAGAGGTAGCTTTGTCTAAACCTATTGGGTTTCTTCCTTCCTTTGACTCCCTAGGCAGCAACTATTGGGCTGTGCTCTGAAGATTTGACAATACATTTTTACAAAGCTTTTTTAGAGGTTCAGCTTTTGGGTGGTAGTGATTTTGTATTTTCAGAAAGGTGAAATTACAAGTCAAACACTTCGTTGTTTTTAAGAGGAAATCAATAGCTAAAAATGTACAAAGGCTGTACATGATGAGTGAGAGTTGTTTCAACAATCTAAAAGATGGTGGGTATCACATGGAAGCATTGGGAAGCATTCATAAAAGAAATTAATGAGGCGTCAACGAAGCGCTGGGGAGAGTTCATGGAAGAAAAACAGTGGAAAGTACAAGCAAACGTGGACTGTATGCTGGATGATTTTACTTCCTTTCTTAAAACTTTCTATCCTCTGAGGACAATGGTCAAAATTCTTATGTTCTTATATTTTCTGGTCTCTGCCAATAAATCTTGTCTTCTGCTATCACTGATGACATTAAAACTCATGCCCATCTTTCAATCATTGCCAACTTCCTTTTTGTATTCAGATCTAACTCTATTGTCCTTTCTTTCATGCTCAGACTTTCTCCCCACCAGCACACATAGACACATGCCCTTATTCCTATCCAGGCTGAGCTCTGTTCAGTTTTTAGATCTCTTTTTAAAAATTATTTCTTCAAGGAAGCTTTACTAACTCCCATGTCTTACGAATTTCTCCCATTATTACATTCATAGCACCCTGTGCTTTTTGTAGCACTTTCATTATGGCAATTATTTAAGTATTTGTTCAATTTCCATCTATTCTCCTATATAATAAATACATTGAGGGCAAGGGCCATGTCTAGTTCACTGCAGAATTCTAAACATTACCCTGTGTCTGTCATAGAGCAGCTACTTATTAAATATTTGTGGAACCTAAGTAAATTGAATAACAGTAAGAGTGAATTCTTTTATTCTTGATAACTTCTTTAGTCAGGAAAATAAATCATTGAGTAGAATTTTTTTTTTTTTTCTGTTTTACATTTTTTACTTTTCTAATTGAAGTCCCTCTCCCTAGTGTCTTATAGAATCTCTGGTGTCTTTCATGTTATGTTCCAGGAAATGATTTGTCTAATAATAAATAATGTGCTACATAAAGTACAAACATGAGAAACTTAACTTACATATGTACACTCATATATAAAAACCTAATGGATGGGTAAGTAGTCCAATTCGCTGCCTCTGCTGTGCGAAGAGCAAAGCCATAACCTTCACAGCTTTAAGTGTCTTCTTTTCTGGCCTGCCTTGAGTACCTGAGACCCCCTTCATTAACATGATCCCCTATATGCAGTTACTCTTTATAAACTAAAGTCTCTATGCTTTTGTATGCAATTTTCTTCCTCTCTGGAATGCCTTTCCACCCTTTTCCTTTGGGAAAATCACACATCTTCTAAGAACTTGTTCTAAATATAAGTTATCTGTACTCCCTCAACCTTAACATGTTCCCCAAATTCAATCTGAATCCCCATCCCACCCCCACCACCAATTCAAGCAAAATTAGTGTTTTCCATTGTTTCCCCATAGTACTTAGTGCATATCTGTGCTATAGCACATATCACTTTGTGTAGGAAGGTGTTGGACAGTGAGGTATACTTTGCATTTTCATCAATTTATATAGATACTGTGTAGTGTAAATGTTCAAACAACTTTTGTCATTCAGCAGATAAGCTGGGTTAAGTGGTTTTCTCCCAGTAAATTTTGTTATACTGAAACTCTGTTCTTCGTAATAAGAAACACGGTATTTATAGGCATCATTAGAGTTACCTTTTAGGTTGGCATGGACTAATACCTGATACATACCATTTCTTGAGATAAGTACGAGACATTGTGCTGGTTTTATGCCTAATTACATCTTCCCTGCTTATTGCAACCCTATGTCTAGGTGTTATTATTCTCCTTTTATAGGTGATGAAATGTAGTGACTTTTTCAGGACTGCACAGCTAAGCCAGCATTTTGACCCAGTTCTTTCACCTCAGAGTTCAGACACTTGGACCTTGCTTTGCTACTGCCCACTATTTACCAAAGCTGTTACTTAGAGAGAACAGGTTGTTAGAAAACTTGAAACAAGGGAAATGTATTTTTATAGAAAAAAAAGTTTTGTTTTAAATTTCAGAACTAGATTGATTGTGGCAGAAGATGGGCCTTGGGAGAGCCACTGTGGTTGGGGACCCTGAACAGACCCAGGCTTACTCGGTGCAGGTAGCTGATGGAATGAGGAAAGCCCTACAAAAATCTTTTGAGACAAATTTATCTACTTCACTATTTAGATTTTATAATAAAAAAATAAGTATTCACTCAGTCAGCACATCTTTATTGACTGCCAATTCTTGTTAAGTTGTTGTACTGTGTTTTACAAAGAAGTATAGAACTATAAGTTAACAGTTCCTAGCCCAAACCTTATAAATGCTGAAAAAGTAGTACAGGTAGTAAATGTCACAGACATTCCCAGAATGGACTCTAGTCCCCATAAGATCAAGGACTACATTTTGTCCTTCTTTATGTTCCCGGCACCTAGCACCCTGCCTGGCACACACACACAAATGCATAAGATAAATAATGGATGATTGAATATTATGTATTTAGATGTGTTTGGGGCAGGTGTCACAAAAAGATTCATAGAATTGGTTTCCTGTTCCACATATAAGGAGCTTGGAAGTCACCACTCTGTCCTAACAACAAATAAAAAAGCTGAAGAGACTGAA
The DNA here is from genome assembly GCF_965194825.1 of Balaenoptera physalus. Taxonomy (NCBI): domain Eukaryota; kingdom Metazoa; phylum Chordata; class Mammalia; order Artiodactyla; family Balaenopteridae; genus Balaenoptera; species Balaenoptera physalus. Next base: position 102,522,711 of record NC_138885.1, on the reverse strand, counting down.
AAATCAACAACTCTTCAGGGGCACCCAGTCATAGGGGAGCCTCCATAATACTGTGGGATTTACCTGCAGAAGTTCAATGAATTTCCACAGTAAATGTGGGAGAAAAATCCCCTTAGGCTTCTGGCAGAGAGAGGGGAAAAGGAACTATTTTGAAATGCATGTCATTCTTCTTAAAAGGCCTGCCCTCAGGGGAAATTAGTTAACTAGAGCCTAACCTGCTAGGTATTATCAGAGCCTTACTGACCCGGGGAAGGGAAATACCCAACTCCACCCACTCTAGCCATCCTGTCCCACCAAAAGGGGGAGATAAAAAACTGAGAAACACTTGTGGAATTCACAGTTCAAAGGCATAGGCTCACTAAAAGACTGAGATCTAATCATAGGACTATAGAACACTTGCTGTCTCCTCACCACATTACTAAAGGCCTACTTACACCACCTCCTTTTATATATCTAACACACCATGTCTGACTATCAAGAAAAAATTCCAAGGCATACCAAAAGGCAAAAAACACATTTTGAAGACGCAGAACAAGCATCAGAACCAGACATGGCAAGTATTATCAGACCAGGAGTTTAAAAGAACTGTGATTAATGTGCTGTGTGCTCTAGAAGATAAAGTAGACAGAATGCAAGAACCGATCGATGGTCACAGTAAGCAGAGAGATGGAAATATTAAGAAAGAACCAGGGACTTCCCTGGTGGTCCAGTGGATAAGACCCTGCATTCCCAATGCAGGGGGCCTGGGTTTGATCCCTGGTCAGGGAACTAGATCCCACGTGCATTCTGCAACTAAGAGTTTGCATACCACAACTAAGAGTCCGCATGCCACAACTGAGTCTGCATGCTGCAACTAAAGATCCCATGGGTCGCAACTCAGACCTGGCACAGCCAAAATAAATAAATAAATAAATAAATAAATAAAAATCAATATTAAAAAAAATGAAAGAAGCAAAAAGAGATGCTAGAGATCAACAAACAAACAAACAAACAAAAACAATGTGACTGAACTGAAGATTGCCTTTGATGGGCTTATTAGTAGACTGGACATGGCTGAGGAAACAATCTCTGAGTTAGAGGATACATCAGCAGAATCCTCAAAGACTGAAAAGCAAGGAGAACAAAGACTGAAAAAACAGAACAAACTATCCAAGGACTGTGAGACGGCTATATGATTCCAACTGCATGACATTTTGCAAAAGGCAAAACTGTGGAGATAATAAATAAATCAGTGGTTGCTGGTGCAACCAGGAGAGGTAGGGAAAGATAAATAGGCAGATCACAGGGGATTTTGAGGACAGTGAAAACACTCTGTATGATACTATAATGATGAGTATTGTACTTTTGTATACTTTTATATACTTTTGTAATTATGTCATTATATCTTTGTCCAAACACATGGAAGATGAAACACCAACAGTCAACCCTAAGGTAAATTATGGACTTTGGAAGATTATGTGGGATGATGTAGTTCATCCTTGGTTTAAAAAAAAGAAAAAAAAGCATTCTGTGAGTAATATTGATAGTGGAGGAAGTTATACATGTGTGGAGGCAAGGGATATATAAGAAATCTCTGTCTCCCACTCATTTTTGTTGTAAAGCTAAACTTCAGACAGAAAATAGTACATAGAGTCTTTTAAAAAATTCATAGAGGAAATAAAACTTGTTAGTTGTGAAACAATAATAAGAGTTATAAAAGAATAGAGAAAATGGAGAAGGAATTCTAGATGTACTTTCACTTGGAAAATTTCCTCCATTTTTTAATTCAGTATACAAATGTGGAGGCTAAAAAAGACAAAAAGAAGAATTATTTTGTGCATAGGGGAAAGAGTTGAGATGCAACAGAAATGTGGAGGTGGTAGGATGTTAAGGTAGGAAAGGGAGACCAGGACCAAATTGTGGTGAGCCTTTAAGACAAGACCAGTTATTAACGTGAAAGTATTATTTGGGGAACTCAATCTTGTGGCAGTATGGAGTTATTTCGATATCTGAAGTTTTGATTATTAGGTTGATGAGAGCCTGGAACCAGTTGGTTGCTGTGTCAGTTGAAAGCATGAGATACATTCAATAATCATTGTAAAGATAGATTTAATAGGACTTAATGACTAACTGAATATAGAGGTTGTGGGTGAGAAGTATACAAAAAGACTCTGAGATCTCAAATTTAGGTACTTAGGCAAATGTATTATCCTGGATGTAACAGGGACAAAGGAAGGAGAGCCAGTTGTTGCCAAAGATATCTGGTGGCAGCTTTCTTGAATTTCTATCAGTTTTTCAGGAAGACTTTCTCAATGGAAATGTGATTTGCATCCCAACTAAGGTACACTGTCAGGACTCAGTCAAATGTCGGCTAGGAGGATAGCCAGAGAGAATGGAAGTGTTAGCAAAGCATTTATCAAGAAAACTTTCACTTGCAAAGACTAGGTGACTGCTGCATTTATTTCAAACTCTGCAATTAGGTTCAGCAAATATGAAGTTAAGGTCACCAAATGATTAGTTGTACTTAAGCCTTTGGGGACAATAACCTAGTTGTTAAGCGCTTGGCTTAACCTTGTGTTTGTTGAATGTAATTATAACACATTTAGAATCAAGATGGGAAGCTGCATTTTTATTTCAGGAACTAATTTGAAAGCGTTCCTGGTGACAAAATTCACAGATAACTCTGCTCTGGAAAAGTCCCATTTTGATTATCCTTCTTATCAGTTTAAGGACAATCAGATGTCAATGGTGTGACTTAGTTGGGCATTTTGTCCTCAGTTCTTATTATGTTTCAGTGAGACAGTTGCAAGAGCATCTGCTTTATTATTCCCCACGAAGCAGGATGTAGGGAAGGTGTGAGCACTCATGGGGCCAGCCATCAAATGTCCTTCCTAAGGAAGCAGAGGGAACAGGTTAACTAACGTGTGATGCAAATAGAGAGGAATATGGTAAAAGGAAAGAAATTGTGTTCTTTACAAAGGGATAGACCATATTAAAAAGCTTAGAAGAAAAGAGGAGTAAGCAAGAAATAAAAGTCTGGGGTCAGGGTGGATTTTGGTGAGCTGAGAGGAAGCCAGAAGTACAGGAATATACTAATAAGTAAAGCATGTGTTAAATGGACTCCACTGTGCTTTCCAAATTGCTTAGATTTTTAATCTTTGGAGTGGGAGAGCTTCACCTTAAAAAACATTGACTCCTCTATCCAAGATTTATAAGGCACCTTTTGCCTTGGTATCTTCGTGTTTATGCACAATGTGTCTTTTTAGTTGAGTGATTCTCACTGCCCCTGTGAAGTGGCAGGACACTTCGGTTTTGCTGATGAGGGCACTGAGGCGCAGGAAAGTTAACTGACTTGCTCAGGTCATGCATCAGCAGCTGACAGACCTTAAACTCAGAGCATTCTGAACAGAATCACTTAAGAACTCATAACAAAGTTTACCTTTATAGCTAATTAAGCCCCATTAATGTCTTCTACATTTTCATTATAGAACTCATACTGTATCTGTGGCTAACTGAAAAGGAAACTTCGAAACGAATTGTCACAATATGTTCTCCAACAAAAATAGATCTAGTCTTTATGATATTTAATTGTTTAACCATGTCATGTGTATTAGTGCCCTCCCTCAGTATACATGTGAAAGAAAAAAAAAGAAAAGTACGTATCCTGCTAGCATAAATACTGCTAAAAGGATAGTCTAATTCATTGGTCAGTAAGCTGCTCAGCACAGATTCAACCACTTTTTTTTAACTGCATTTGGACTATTATGTTCAGATAAAGACCCTAAGTTTAAGGATATAATTGACTGGCTTAGATTGTGTCTATAATAGGCATTTGGGACAGTATGTTTCCAGAAAGCCATGCCTCAAAAGTAACAGTTGAAAGAAGTGGGTGTGTTGACCCTGGTGAGGAAAGGACGAAAGGAAAACATGGTAATTGTTTTCAGATATTTGAAGGGCTCTCATAGAAAAGGGAGTGGCTTAGTTTTGAGTTGTTCCAGAAGACAGAATTAGGCAGAAGTTAAAAGGAGACAGATTTTGGCTTAAAATAAAAATTTTGCTAACAATTAGAGCATTCTAACAATATAATGGGGTGCCTTGTTAGATGGGGAAAATAGACAGAACTCTTAATTGAACACCTTGTATTTTCCAGGCACTGGGCCATTGGTACCATAAAGCAGCAAGAAAGAGAAGATGAACTTAAAGAGCCTGGCACATTGTAGGCACCCAGTGACTCTTATTTAATTCTCTTACCTTCCCTGAGTGTTTCTTACTTTATATTCATGATAATACAATGACATTGCCATTACTATCAACATTTTGCAGAGAAGGACAGAGTCTATCAAAGTCAAACACAGCAAAAAGGAGGATCTAGCCAAGACATGAATCCAGATCTCTGTCTCCAAATCTCACATCCATTCAACTGTAAAACGCTGTCTCCATCATAAAATTCTGCCTTTTCCACGGAGGATACTCAGTCAAGATTGATCAGGAAAGGAGGGACAGGGTTTTGTGCATTGGGTAGGAAGTTGGTAGAAAACATGTAGGCTGTTTTTTTTTTGAATCTTCCATTTTCTTGGAGAGTGATGCTACTTCCCCAGAAGATACTCTGTGCTGTTCAATTATACTTTGACTTCTCAAAAGGCAGATAGTAACGTTTCTAACCTTCCAGTGATAGATTTAGCGCAAGGTGTTTGGGCATAGCTGATGCGATTCTAGAATCATAGCTTTATCTGAAATCGTCTTCTATTTTCCTTTATAATTTATTTATTTTTACTTAGGTTCCAACCAACAGGGATTTGAAGAGTGTTATAGTATGGTGTAGAAAATACTAGCATGGCCCCTGAACACACTACTTATCTTTCTTTAAAATTTCATTCCTTTGGTTTTAAATGCTTTTCACTACTCAGAGTCTTTACTAAAATGCTAAGATGCTTGGGTGGTTTGTTTTGGGAGGGTTAAAACTTATTAGCTACCATCTCAGCTATAGATTTCATCTTGACTAGAGTTAGTTCACATTTCATGGGTCATTCTTGGCTAGCAGTTTTCCTGGTTGAATGATGTCTCAAAAAGCACCTAGATCTACCCCCTGAACTGCTTTTGGGTACCCTCCATGTAAGTCTCATGTCACTCTTGCTCTTGCTGTGCCTTTATTCTTTCCTGCTTAAAACTTATATATTCATGATTCATTTCTGCCACAGTGCTTATTTCAAACAGTTAATGGACAAACAGAAAACCTAGGTTCTACACTCTATAATGGTGTAATCCAGTGCAAATTATTTAACTCTCTGAGTTTCCTATTTCTCTTTTGTAAAATGAAAATATTAGTTTAAGACAGTATTTTACAGCTTTAGCCAATATTAAAATGTCTTCATAATTTTTGTCCTACCCACCTGAAACTGTACTCTTACTTTCTTTTAATTTTTTATTGAATCATTTTTCTACATAAATAAATGTATTTTTAAATTAAGTTAAATATTACTACTAAAAATGAAACTCCAATATCTTCAACAAAAATGTAAAATAATAAAACATTAATGCAAAGAAAAACATGACTGACAAAGGCTCAGAGCCTGAGGATTTCTTTTTCTCTCCTTTAGGAAAAGAAAATAGCCAAGAGTTAGAGATTTGTTAAAGATACAGAGACACCACACTGGGACTTTCTCTTTGATGTAATCAGAAGGAAGAATTTTCACACAATGTGATTCAGTGCTATTTAATGGACTCTGTGTACCTGAAATTATCTTGTTTACCACCCTTTGGGAAACACTGGACTCAAATGCACATGGTTTCTAAGCTTAGAGAGAGCATGATCTGGCAAACTAATTTATAACGAGGCTCCAACAAGGGAGTGAATTTTTTCATATTGGATTTTCCCCATGAACTTTAAGTTTACGGGATTCTACTGAAGGAGATGTTTTGGGGTCAGTGGCATTACCAGAAGTCATCTAAATTGTATTTCTTAGGGAATTTCTAATGGAGTACTCTAGTTCCAAGTTATTTTGAGAAATGTTATCTTTTTGGAACACAAAGGATTTTGGTGTCTGATAAATTCTGCTTATTTGACCTTGAACAAATTCCTTAACCTTTTTTATCCTCAGTTTCTTCTTGCAATAAGAATGCCAACATCCACAGGGGGGACAAATGCAGTGCTAAAATGTAGAGAATCTACCATACTGCCTGGCATATAACAGAATTTCAAAAATATAATTCTTTACCCAACTTTGAAGTCAAAATTTTCTAGTAAAGTGCAGTTCCACTTGATTTCTGCTTTCTAAATATCTTGTTATCATATAGAATGTCAAACTGCTTTAGTGTGACATTAGATATGCCTTATAGTGTTATGGTTAAGTTCATGGGCTCCAGAGTCAATAGCATGGTTTGAGCCCTCGTTTATGGGCCCATTGAACTTGGGCAAAATATTTAACTTCATCTGAAAAATGAAATTTAATAGCACCTATCTTTTGGGTTGTAATGAGCTTTAAATGAGTTAATACAAGCAAAGTGTTAAGAACATTAACGGTCATATATTGAGCACTCCATAAATGTTTAATGATTAAGTTCTCTAATGATGTTTTAAAAAGTAAAATAATTTTTAGAGAAAAAATATTTCCAAGAAATATTTCATTGACTTATTATCTTTCTAGTGGACAAACAAAAGTTGCTTTAAAATTAAAATATCAGAACATTAAAAAGCACAAAAAAAAAAAGAAAAGAATCCCTAAACAAGCTCTTTACTGAGTTAGCACTGCATACCAATCTTTGGTATGCAGGCATGGAATATAAAAAAGGTTAATATTCATATGTTTTCAATTGGTATTTTCACTAAGATTTAAAAAAACATTGATTCCGGACTTCCAGTGGTTAAGACTGCGCTTCCACTGCAGGGGGCACAGGTTGGATTCCTGGTTGGGGAACTAAGTTCCCGTATGCCGTGCTGCATGGCCAAAAGAATAAATAAATAAATAAACAAACAAACAAATAAATAAATAAATGAGAATGTTTAAACAAATCAACCAAAAAAAACCAGCTTTCCTTTAAAAAAAAAAATTGATTCACCATTCTCTTAAACTCTATGTTATTCTTAAATAAAACAAGGCAATCATTTAATTAGACCCTTTAATCTTTTGGGTTGTAGCAAATAGAATACTGATATGATCAGTATTTTGCTTAAATTTGGTTACATTTTTAACCAAAAACTGTTGTTCTCCAAATGAAGTTTATATTTAGCATGCCTCATACATTTCTATTCTCTTTATATATTCTATTCTATATATATATATAATTCTAATAAGAAATCACATAAATTATTTGGTAAATTCTCATTTACCATGTTATTTTGTAAAGAATTCTAGAGTATGGATTGTTGATAGATAATTTTCAGCATAGTAACCTTGACATATTTAATTTTTCTCTGATATTTTTAAAGCAAAATAGCCAAGAAACATAGTTAATGCTCAGGTTTCCTTGTAATTCAAGTCTCCAACTTTCCTGTTCAATAAGCACATTTTTTATATTTTTGTCATTAGAGAAAAGATAAAAGGACAGATAGATGGAAGAAAGAATTGAGAGAAAAAATAAGCGGTGAAATGGAAAAGAAAAAGGGGGAAGGAAAAGGGGAAGGAAAAATGGGAAAAACATGGGAAGGGAAGTGAAGATAGGCAGGCCAGTCAATAGAGGCTCCCCACATGATTTTCCATGGTGCCTTTGAAAGAGAGGAGATAATGGCAACCATGATCCAGCAGGCTATGTCGTGCTGCTCTTTACCCAGAGTGACTCTACTTTTATCTGTCTCATGTATTAGAGTTTTCTAAATAAGGTTTTATTTGAAAAGGGGGTCTCTGCAGTTAAAGTTTGCAAACTTCTAAGGTCTTTGTCAGCAGCTCCGAGTTGCGCTCTTTGTTGCCTGGACATCGGGGAAGTGGTGGGGAAACCCTTCTCCAGCAGTCCACTACAGCATCCACCAGAGTCGAGGGAGATAGATCTGTACAGGTCTCAGTTGTGCACCTCGGTGGACAATTAGAACCTGAAGACTCTGTCAGCTCTACTGGTCTTCAGCAATAAGTGTTAGAGAATATGCAAATTCTGTTTCTTTGAAAACTCCAGAAGCTACAAAACAAATTGGCCACATATCAAGTTATCTTGGATCTTTTCTTCCTGGAGAAGAACCTGATGAGGAGAGAAAAGATGAAAAGACCGGGTGTCAGCATCTTTATTTCCCTTGGGCAAAGCAGGATTACATTATTCTGCAGGTTGATGGTCAGACAAGCTCTGGGAATCAGTCTGTCCCTTTGATTAAGACTAGTAGCTTGATATTTTTATACTACTAAAATATGAAACTATAAGTATGTCTTACTTTATATGTGTTTCCCAGCCTGAAGAATATTATAGAGTAACAAGGAAGAACATATATATTTACCCCTAGTTTAAAACATGTTTAATAAAGTAAAATTTCAACCCTCATGGCAGAGGACATGTTTCATCCAGTATACGATTCTGTCACCTTTAGGGATGAAAATGTAAATCAAAGTTTACATCAAACAAAAACAAAATCAACCAAAGTCAAGAATATTCTTTATTCTTTACTGTTTTCTCAGGTTATTAAAAGAATGGAAATTTTTCATTTTTAACCTTATCTGAAACATAGGTCATTATGAATCTACAGTGCTAAGCAGTTATTCTCTATACATGCTTCTATATGCATGTATTATATTTTTATAACAAACAGATAATAGGGAAATCAAGGTGAATGGTGAAGTACAATAATTTATTTTATTACTTGAACATGTATACAGCAGTACTGATAAATTGTATTGCTTATTTTCAAAGTTAGTAAAAACATACCACATGGACACATATACCAAATTAGGTTGATTTTGAACAATATATCCTGTTATGTTCCAGACATTGTGTTAGGTGGTAGGGTTTTACCAAGATGAACAGAAGTTCTTTGAACTTGAGAGCTCACAGTGCAAGGAGGGAAACAGAAATCAATCAAGTTGTTATAATGTGATATGATACTAACTGTATAGAGGTGTGAATGAAGTGCCTGAGAAGCATGAAATAGGGCTAGGAAAGAGCCACAAATCTGACCGTGGATAATAAGCGATAGTATAGTCCTCCATATATTGCATTTCTAGATCAAAGGAAATCACTCTTTAACTGTTTTTGATTGGCTAATTCCTTACCAATTCTTAAGAACCACTCAGTGCTGGAAAATGAACCATGACTTGCCTTTAAGCATAATTATCCAGCTCTTTTTTGTGTTGTACAGAGAGAGCAACATGTACTCTTTAAAAATATAAAATTTATTTGCAAATGACACTGAATTTATAATAGTCCATAAGTCTTTACCTTTTGCAAAGTTTCCCCTTTAAATCATGTTATTATTATTTTCAAACGGAAATGTCTTTTTAACTTAAGAAGTAGAAGAGATGCGTTGGAAAAAAAAAAAGGAACATCAAGTTGTGAAACACAGGAAAAGTAGTCTTCCCTCCCTCTATGTAACAACCACTCTATTCCTTATGCAACTCAGAAATACCTTTCAAGTTTGGTGTATATCCACTCAGAATTATTTTTATCTTTTTATTACAAAACAGAGAAGCCTGTTGGTCAAAGTCCAGATATACCAGAATTTTAAAATATGCACAGAATTTTGAAAACTTCTTTAAAAATAATATAAAATATCTCATTAATAATTTTATATCAATTGCATATTTAAGAGATAATTTTAATATATTGTATTAAAATCATATATATTATTAAAATTAATTTTACCTGTTTCTTTTTACTTATTTAAATGTAGGTAGGAGAAAATTTTAAATTTCATATGCAGCTTGGAGTTTTGACTCACATTACATACATTGGACAATGCTGGTCTAGAAGGAGAAGAAATTCTTCTCAATATGAGTGCCCTTGCAGCTTACCTGAAAGTGAAGGATAGAGTAATGAACTTCTTTTTTTTTTTTTAACCATCTTTATTGGAGTATAATTGCTTTAAGAGTAATGAACTTCTGAGGCAAAAGTAACAGAGTGTGTAAAGCTTGAAGGCAGGAAGAAAGCTAGGCAATTTCAAATAACTGAAAGGAATTGAGTATTCAGTGTGGCTAAAGTTTCTGGAAGAGAAGCAGACTGGCAAGTTCTATATATCATATATTGAAATAAATGGGTGGATGGATGGGTGAATAAATGGATGGATGGGTGGGTGGGTGAATGGGCTTCAGATGGATGAATGGATAGAGAGACAGAGACAGAGGGACAGACATAACATTGCTGTGTGGAGTATAGAAGTAGAGAGAAGCAAAAGTTGAAGCAGAGATAATGGTTAATTTGTTGCAGAAGTCTAAGCAGGAGATAATAGTGGCTTGGATAATGGAAGATATTGTCATTTTGAAAGGAGTGAACAGATTTGAAACATGGTTGGGAGATAGAATTAATAGTATTTGCTGTTGAATGTGGATGTTGAGGATGAAGACAAAGATAGAAGGGCAACCTTGTAGAAGAGGTTCCATTGACACTGAGTTGGAATTGATGGCAGCGATAGTTCAGTTTAGGAATTGTTATATTTGGGATACCAGTAGAGCTTTCAGAGTGAGATATTATATCAAATTGGTTTTTGTATTATTACTTATGATGTTTAAATCATGTTTGTATAATGCCTAATAGTATGCCCTCTGCACATGCTTAGTAAGTGTTTGTTAATTGTCTAGAGAAGCACATATTTTAGAATGAACATATATAACATAAGAGAAAAAAGAGGACAAATTCTCCCTTTGAAAAAGAATCTTTTTTGTTATAGACCAAACGATTCCTGAAGATGAAAATGACCAAAAAAATTAAAATTAACACCAATGTTGTTTTTAAGCTATCAACACCTAATAGTCAAAGAGATAAAAGAGATAAAATGGCTAAAAGTTAGTTTAATTTATTGAAATCCAAAATGATTTAATTTTAGAAGCAAATTGATTGGATTTTTAATCAGCACAAATAAGAAACTGAAAAATCAATAGAAAAATGAATTATCAAAAAGTAAAGCAGAGATAGATAAAATAAAAAATTAAGAAAATGACCAGTGGTAAAGAGCAAGATACATTTTTAGAGGAAGGCAGAATTGATAACATTAATTGATCTAACCAGATCTTTTTCTATTTTCAAAATCTACTCTGTTTTCTCTAAGAAGGCAAGAAATAAGGGCAAGTTCAGAGTGCACAGTTCTATATATGTAATTAATTTGAGAAGGAAATTATCATAACCTGTAAAAACTACAGTGGAAATAATACTGTGAGAAAACAGAGAAACTTGTGACTGAGAAAAGGTAAATCTAGCCCCCAAGTAAAAGGATGGAGATAGAAACCATGGAAGTCGTGGTGGAGTAAAGCATGCAAGGTCACTGGATAAGCTTCTGGGAGGAGAGGAAGCACTTTACAATCTTTTTATGATTGTTGCAAACGTATTTATGAAAAACTATCTAAGAATGATTTTTAAGGGAATAAAATAAATGGAGATACATGGGCAGTGATCATTGTTTAGGGGTCTGTTATGAAGAATTTCTGATTTGACTAAACTTCATTTGCAATATATTATTTTCAGTTCCAGATGATAGGAGTATTTTTAACTTTTTATTTTTTAATTTAAATTCTTGTAGCTTTGGGATCATTACAATATTATTTCCGTAGTTATAGATTAGTTATTTGTTGTGGTATGCATATTTCATTGATCGTTTCATGCAGCCTAATACTTTGTCCCTCAAGAAACTTGGAAATCTTTGATCCAAAAAGAAAAGAGTGGAAGAGAGACAGAGACAGCTTTACTATAAAGTTGTTACTCGACTTTATAGTAAAGAACGTTTTGTCTTTTCTATCTCAAAAGTAATTTGAATATAAAATTATGTTTTTATCTTGATCCAAAAGCATAATACATTTCAGAGTAACATGTAAGTTTATTCTTAAATTGTTTCATTCAGTAATTGTATTTTGAGTGCCTACTATGTGTCACACACTGGGATGTACTTCTAAAAAAAGTATTTTGTTCATCGCATGTCTGTTTATTAATGCCATTAGTGCAAGCTTATCAGTTAACTCTCCATATTTAAGTTTCGTATGTGGAAAAATGCTGATTTCCTTTATACAGACTCACCAAGCAAGGCCTGGTCCCTTGGCTCTATCCAAATCTAGATAAACAAATAGTCATTAAAATCTGACTAACTCATACATCTCATACACAACAACACTACAATGTCAGCAGGTTTTGAAATAAGATGATTAGCAATGCAAATTTATCTACTTACCTGTGGCTTGCAATAAGCAGAATAAACAAAAACATAAATCTCAGGAGAACAGCAGCCCTCCAGAATTTTACTTTAATGATGCTAAAGGACTCAGGACCTAGTTATTTAAATTCTTAAAAGGTTCTTTGCATTTATCAGGACTTTTTTTTTTTTTTTTTTTTTTTGTAAAACCTTCCCCACACCCACTCAAGCAGAATGATTGCTTCCTCCTTTCCTTCCCACTGGTCCCAGTAGCCCCTTCTTTTGTTTCATTTTCATACCATGTTGCAATTGTGTATTTACTTGGCCATTCCCTTGAGGTTCAGGATGGGGATATGTGACTTATCTATTTGTGTATCCTGCACCTAAGCATCATGCGTAGTGCACAGTGGGCATCTGTGGTTTGTAAAATTGATTTATTCTAATTGTGTAAAACGAGCACTCCTATAAACATTTATATGAGCACACCTGTAAGAATGTAAACTGTCAGTGAGAATGACAGAATCAAGGCTGAGTCATCCCACCAACTTGTAACTCCAATGACAAATAAAATTTTCCCATATCAGATACGGTGATAAGGGAGAATAATTTGCCTTCAAAAATTATAGCGACATCCTGGGCTCAGTACTAGGGATGTAAAACTTTTTAGCTCTCTTTCCCCTCACCCACTCTCACCTTACCCTCCACTTTTAGATGCTGTTTCCTTTTGCAGTAAATGCTGATATCTATAATTGAGGTCAAGATAAGGTCCATTGATATAACAAACCATTAGCTGAAAACAGCCATCCTGCCAATTGATCTATTGCAGGCTTTCTTGTTATCCTGAGGCTCAAAAAAAAAAAAAAGAGAGAGGAAAAAAAAAACAAAAGAAAACACCACCACCAACAGTATTCTAACACTTAATACTTAGTAATGACTCTAAGAATATTGACATACAATCCCTTGCCAGCAGTTCACTTTAATATGGAAATAATCATCCAGTCTCAACTGAACAGCTGTTTTAAAGCTATAGCATATCTAGCATTCAACTTCTCACCTGCATGCATAAATTTGATAGAGGTGGTTATCTGTGTGGTCAATGTTATCTTTAAAATAGAATTAGCAGGCTTCAGATATCTCAATAACTGTAGATAGCCCTTCTAATCCTCGCTAGCCCCATAGCTATGACAAAAATAAATAAATAAATAAATAAATAAAGGAGATGGGGATTTAAAGAATGTAATTAGATAAAGTCAACTTAGGAGAAAAAGAAATCCCTAAATAAAGCTAAATAGATCTGACTTCTGAAATGAACCAGTAGAACTATAAATTGGCATTGTCCTAGAGCCAAGTTAAAGCTTTCAGATGAGGTAGCGCTAGTAAGAAAGCAAGGCCAATGTGTGTGTTGTGTTTTTTTTTTTTAAATAATACTGCTTTGTGTTGAACTTAGACTTTTTTTAAAATTTTATTTTATTTTTGGCTGCGTTGGGTCTTCGTTGCTGCACGTGGGCTTTCTCTAGTTGCGGTGAGTGGTGGCTTCTCTTGTTGCGGAGTATGGGCTCTAGGTGCGAGGGCTTCAGTAGTTGCAGCATATGGGCTCAGTAGTTGTGGCTCGCGGGCTCTAGAGCGCAGGCTCGGTAGTTGTGGCGCACGGGCTTAGTTGCTCCACGGCATGTGGGATCTTCCCAGACCAGAGATGGATCCTGTGTCCCCTGCATTGGCAGGCGGATTCTTAACCACTGTGCCACCAGGGAAGTCCCAAGACCAATGTGTTTTTATACCTTAAGAGAAATTATCCTTTCTATCTGTGCCTGTTACATGTGGATTAGAGATGTGTCATTAATTGTGTCTTGTTACCAAGGCCATCAAAGTAAAGCTATAGCAAGGCATGTATGGACTGTTGTAGTTCAAAAGGCACATTGATCACAATGCACTGTAGCTATCATAAACAGAGGATGGTTGTTACTTTACTACTTAAGAGAAGGTCTTGATAGATACTTTTTTTTCTTATAAATTTTCTTGTAACTACAGAACACGTGACACTATTTAAAGTATACATTATATTCTTATATCTCAAGAGGAATTTCATGACTCAGAATTTCTTTGAGCAGTAACCCCTTCACATACATAGCCGAATGCTTCTAAGTATGTGCAGGCAGTTAAATGGGTAGTATAGTGCCTAGTAGAAAATGGTTTCCCATCCCACCCCCAGTTTTTCTGCTATTTCAGGTATCATTTCTGGATAAACCTAAGAGTCATTAATTTGAACCATTTGTAGAGTACCAATCTCATAAGACTGTGCTTTATTTAAACTCAAAGACAAATTTTCTTATATAAATACTAACATTCAGCCTATTTTATTTGAACATCTTCTAAATGTATCTGCACGTCACATTATAAAACAACATTTTACAATATTCCTAAGAGTCTGGAAGGGAAAATAAAGTTTTATTTTTTCAAAGCACTGACAGTTCTTTAAAAACTAATTACCTGTTAAACAATCCACTCTCATCAAAGTGGAGGTTTCCTTTCCTGTCTGTCAAAGACTGAACTGCCAGAGGCTAAGCCTGAACTGCATACTTTTATAATCCAACACACTGACCAACCCTACATAAACACTGAGCTTCCCATTGGTGTTTCTTAAAGAAACTAGAGGACAAAAGGCAGATTTTTTCTCAAATCTGGCCTCACTGCCTTTCCCCCTATAAATCGTCCGTATGCAAAATCTTTCTTTTCAAACAGGAAGAGTCATTGCAACAGATCCGAAGTCAGTGACTCAGCTCAAGGGTCACCTCCTCATAGAGATAGTGCATGCCTTCTTAAATTGAAGTAACATCCTTTTCCTCTTTCCCTTGTGCAGCATTCTGTGTCTTCTATTAAAACAGTAATCGAATTATGACTGTTGATTCTTCTCCTTGTCTTTATACCCCAACTCCGGTCTCTAAACTGTGATTTTCTTGTGGGAACATTTGTCTTTCACCCCTGTATTCCCAGTGCTCCGCACATGCCTTAACAGTAGGCACTAAATAAACTTTTTAAATTACTTCATCAAGCTGTGTCTAAATGGGATGCAGTTGCCCAAAACTCAGCCATAATAACGTCTTGTATATTGGCTTATTTTTTCCCCTTAATCATTAACTTAATAGACAGAGGAGCAAGTAGATATTAGACATAATATTAATGGAGAATTGGGAATAGGATCAATGTAGGAGAGAGGTTGGCAAAAGGATAGATTGTTTTGAATAGCAAAGTATTCAAGATTCCAGTTAAATAGAATCCTGCAAATGCCCACTGTTTGACTCTCCAATTTATCTAAGCATCTTCATCCCACATTTTCTCATCGTTCTCTGGCCTATTAGTTGCCCTAGTTTTCCAAGGGCAAAGCAGATAATTCAAGCCAGAGATTTATTTTACGTAATGCTGAAATTATGAGCAGGCAACTAAGCAATAATAAAATGTTTAATGTGAAAAGGTCACTGTGTTTTAGAGAACAAATGAAATGTGTACTCTGTGAGTTTCAATGGCTTACTCATACAAATAAACTTTAAGAAATCTGAAACCTAGAGTAATTTACCAGTTTTGCTTTACTTTGAAGAACAAAATAGTCCTTTAAGCTTTGTTTTCATCACTGAGATAACAACACATGCTTCCTAATAAATAACATACAAAATATTTAACATTTTCACCAAATTCTCTGAGGCTGTCCTATAGTTACTATGGCATTTTCTTTTCTTTTTTTTTCCTCTTTTTTTTTTTTTTTGGTGGTTGTTTTTTTTGTATGTTTGTTTCCTATCTCAACTTAAGCTTGTAACTTGACTTGCATAAATGTTACACTGTTATCAGTTTACTGAAGTTTTAAAATCTAGGATTTTCCTATCACTATTGTCTCAGATTTTGCCTCCTCTATACTAGTTTGTTAACTGACCTCTTAAACCTCCTTTCGTCAATTCATGCCTAAACCTAAAGTTCTCTCTCTGAAGCACAATACTCATTTTCCTTTTCTAAATTTTTTTTTTTTCAAAATCACATGATTTGCAGCTGGAGTCATCTTTTTTCTTTCTCCTTGCGTATTTCCAATTTTGTCAAAATATTAAGACATATACAAAATAGCTCTGGGTTCTCATGAAATTCTGCCCATTGTATATCAAGCTTACTTCCTTTTGAGAAATTTAGTCCTAAATTCTCTGCATTCTGGCACATTGATTCAAATTAAAACTGCATTAATAATTGAGTCACAAGCCTTTTTCTCCTTTCTTTGATTTGTATCACAAAACAATTAATATTCTGTTACTTTTTATATCTTTCTAGCACTTAATTCCAAAACATTTATACAACTTGGATATTTTCTCTAGGGTTTTATGCAAACTTTGGGGATTTTATTAGAATCTAAGAACTTTCTGAAATGTACCCATCAAAAGTTATCACCTCCATTATGAATTCTTTAGAAATGGATCCCAAGAGAAAGCTTGGCGGATAACAAATCATCCAGGAACAAATTTAATAAAATCAATTTAATAAGTAGGGGAGTAACACACAAGAGTTGTTTTGATAACTGCATGTCTCTGGGGCATAGAGTAGCACAAAGCCAAATGCCAATTGCTTTCAGTACCTTAAAAAATAGCTCAAATTAGAACTCAGGAAATGCCACACAATTGTTTTTTCTCAGATCAGTTCTTTTTTTTATAAATTTATTTTTATTTATTTATTTATTTTTGGCTGTGTTGGGTCTTCGTTGGTGCACGTGGGCTTTCGCTAGTTGCGGCAAGCAGGGGCTACTCTTCGTTGCAGTGTGCGGGCTCATTGCAGTGGCTTCTCTCGTTGTGGAGCACGGGCTCTAGGCACGTGGGCTTCAGTAGTTGCGGCACGTGGGCTCAGTAGTTGTGGCGCGCGGGCTTAGTTGCTCCGTGGCATGTGGGATCTTCCCGGACCAGGGATCGAACCTTTGTCCCCTGCATGGGAAGGCGGATTCTCAACCACTGCGCCACCAGGGAAGCCCCAGACCAATTCTTATAATGCGGCAATCAAGGCAAAGTATGCAGTGAGGTGTTGGGAGTGCTCCTGGGCAAAGGTAGTGTTTCTTCCCCAGTAACATTACTTTTGATGTTTACATGCAAAAGAAACAAGATGCTTTTCAGAATCTTAGAAATTGTGCTGGAGAATTTCGTATATACCCTTAAGCCCTGTTTTATGACTTGTTTAATGAAAGTAAACTACACACCATGCATTTTTTCATAACCACTTAAATTTAATGATTAGTCTTTGTGATATATATGACTATAATCTCACTAATATAGAGAGTTTTATTTATGGACTAAGGTGTCTTATTTTTAAAATACTAATTTGTAATTGGACCAAGTTTTCTCACTATTATGTAACAGTGCAATAACTTACATAGTTTCTTTCTCTGGAAATACATATAATACATTTTTTTTCTGATGTATCAGATAATTAAAGTATCTATTTTTTCTCCAGTGATCACTAATAGCCATTCATTTCTTACATAAAAGTAATCAAATGGCATGATAATAAGAGCAACTACTTATATATTTCTAATGCTATACTGACTTCTAAACGTATGACACAGTTCTAAGCTCTTTACATATATTAATTCACATAATCATGACACTAACACTACATGGTAAGAATTAGCAATTTCACCATTTTACAGAGGAGAGACTGAAAAGGATTTGTGACTTGACTGAGATTTCATAGCTTATTAATGGCAGAGCCAAGAGTCAAACCCAGGCAGAGAGGCTTCATTGTCTTTACTTTTAACTTTTTTGCTGTTATCCTCTCCAATATAAATTTTTTTGTGGAGATATACTTCTCTCACACCACTCGGTTATAGATGCAAGATGCCCATGGATTTGGTTAGGATATTCTGAGTGCCATTTCTAGTTTCTTTTCCCCACAAACTTGATGAACATTTATTCTCTCATCTTTCCCATCTATAATCAAAGGACAGTAATAATATCCATCTCATAAGGTTTTCATGAAGTTTCAATGACTTTCTATATATCAAAGAACTTACTGCAGTCGTAAGTACTTAATAAGTGAAATCCAAAGTGTTATATCTTTGTTTTATTATTACATGCGACCTTTCTTGGACAGTTTCCTGTTGGGTTGCACCTTCCTCTGAGAGGATCTGTTCTAAAATTATGGTGCCTACTTTCTGGAACAAAATGAAGTATGGAGGGATTTTTCATGTGGAAGAAGATAGGAGAAAGCCTACCTAACTCCATAGTTGCTCAAACTGAGCTGAACAAACACGTTAAGTAAACTAGAATTTGTCTTAGTAGAGTTTACTTTTGTTTCTCAAATGAATAATTTTATTGTACACCAATATCTTAAAAATCACATCCACTAAAAAGAAAACTTCATTCAACATATATAACCTATTTGATTATGCAGTAAACATGTGTAACTTACAATGTTAGTCATGGAGGGATACAGTAGTAAGCACATCAGATTGATATTAGTTAAATCTCTATATACTTAAATGTATTTTAAAATTCTCTTCCTGTAAGCAATATAGTTTCTCTTAGCCTCATGAATTGTTACTTCCTGATCTACTAAGAGTCACATAGGTCAGAAAAATTGGAATGGCTCTTACCTCTTCAGTTCCTTGCCTCACCTGCTTTTGTTAGCGTGAACTTGATTGTTAACACAAGAAAGTTATAAACACTGGTATAAGTCCAGTCTCCAGGGGGAAGAAAGTCTTTCTTTTTTAAGTCTCTAAAGTTTAATTTCTGAGTACTGAGCAAGAGCAGTATTAAATAAATCAATGCAATAGCTAATATATAAATAAGACTTTAATTTTATGTGAAATGTCTCTCTGTCCTTGTTCTACAACTCAACTATGAAGAATTCTCTAAGAATGTTAAAATTGAAATATTTAACATATTTTTCACAAAATATGTAAAAATTATGTACACACAGTGATATAATCAGACAGTTTTAGGAAAAAAGAGTTGTTTCCCATTGGACATCACTAATAACTCTCCACTTGTGACCTAGAGTTGTAATCATTTTTCCAAGGTTACAGAGGTTCCTTTAACGAAATGGAACTGAAAAGGACATCACGTGTGGGACCTTCACATAGTTAGAAAAAAGAACACTGAGAAGAATGAGGCTTTGCTTGCCAATGTGCTTTTATTAAAGAGTGAGACTAATGTCCTGAGCGCTGAGTTAATCAATTAGTAAGTTTTACTTCACTTTATTAACTTTTAGAATAAGCTTTAATTTTTTTCTTATTATAAAATAAATCAAGTTTATTTTGAAAACATAAGCAAACAAAAGGACAAAAATCATTTAAAAATCATGTAATCTCCTGATCTAAAATTAGCCACTGCTAACATTTTTTTTTCTTTTTTCTTTTTCTATGCATATACAAATAGACAAGGTAGCATTTTGGAATTTTAACCAATTTTTGGTGCAATATTTTCCTAAACTCCTTGTCCATTCCACCTTTCAGCTAATCTAATGGTTCTCAACCTGGAACAATATCGCACCCTACAAGGGGCATGTAAAAACGTGTAGAAGCATTTAGTGGTGGTCGAAGGACAGTTGCTACAACACGGCAAGTAAATCCATCACCCATAAATTCCTGTTAGTTCCTTCAAATTCCATTAGATGAATCTCTAAGAAAAAGTCAGTGAAGTGGGGATGTGGGTAACTGCCTAATCATCTGAGATTTTAGTATTTCTTCCTGGTAGAATAAGGGCTCAAAATGAAACTTAAATTTAGGTTAAGGTATCAATAACTACAGTTTATTGCAAAAAATGAAGTTATATGTCTTCCGTAATTGCGTTTTGGGAAGACACTTGTACCTGTCACATCAGACTTAATCTCTCTCTCTACATCTTCTTTACCTCTTTCCAACTCTTCTGCTTCCTCCTCCTTCTTTCTCACCCCCAAAAGAAATGCAATTATTCTTTATATTCTGTTTTTCCTTCTTTTAGACATTAAATATTTTGGACACAGATGTCTTTGTTAGTTCTGGGGAAAGTGTTAGTTATGAACTCACACTGGGAACTGAGTAGCTGCTTTTAAAGTTAGCTTAAATAATCATATCAAGAGGGTGGGTGTGACCAAGACTATATAAGATAGACATAGAATTGATTTGTGGGGGTGGTCAGAGAAAAGAAACATTGCGCATACAGTCACATTAGTTTAATTTTAACAGCTGGAGAAAATCATCAACGATTGTGGAGAAAAGGAACAGAGGAAACAAACAAAATCCCAAGAGGCAGTGTTACCTTATAACAAACCATTGTTTTATTATCAATCATTTGAGATGCTGGCAAAGACATTGTGCTTTCATGGGAACATTTTTGCAAAACATGTGGGGGGAACAGATACCAAAGGATTTAAATCAGAATCTCTGGGGGGAATGGCCTGTGTATCAGTATTTTGTTTTGTGTTTAAGATACAAATATTATTACAGTGTACATCCAAGATTGGGAACCGGGGAGCAAACATGTCTGTGTGAGCACTCAGGTAAAGTTCTTCAAGGACAGAGCAAGAAAGTCAGTTTTCAGGAGTCCAGGGAATGTGGACCAGCTTCCAGACTGGATGCTTCTATAGGCTAGTCCAGCTTGAACTCACTGCCACTAAAGCTCCATGTTACTACAGAGGCTGTTTAACACTGGAAACCTAGGAAAAATTAGAGCAGTGGAAGTTTCTAGCTTAGGTGTAAGGAATAAAAATATTATTAAAATTGTTGCAAGTGAAAAAGGTTTCAAGAAATATAGTACAAGTAAATAACTGATGTAATGGCAGTGATTACAAATAATGGGCTTAATATTTTCCTGATAGTTCTTTTAAATTACATCATATTTTGTTTAAGTTTCTTGATGGGTAGTATCTTTAATACTCTTAGAGAAGATTTCATAGTTTATTTTCAAAGGAGTAAATTAGGGTGCCACCACTTCTGGATTGAGCATGTTTTGACCAGCCATGTGTTCTAATGATGTCATTCATCTGATGCATGTTTCCAAGAGACTGACAGGTGCAAATTGAGCTAACACATCTGACCAGGACGGGCTGAGGCTCAGGGATCACCCTTTATTGTGGGGATAGTTAAGGCCTTATAGAAGTTTTATAAGCGGACCTCCAACTAGGTTGATCTAAGTGACTTGTTCTTCTCAAGGAAACAGATTTCAGAACAATTAAAATACTCAGTAGGCAAAAGCTACACAGGATTCAGCTCTCATGTAATGTGGATGAAACAAACAGACAAAAACTAAAGAAGCTATTCCCCAAACTTTAAAATGTTCAGTTCATCCAGGAAAACTAAAATCTAATACTAACCACCAGTGTAAAAGTTGTTTAAACATTTGTTGAAACCTTTTCTTCCCCAAAGTGTAAAGTGAAATCCCCAGACATCCATTTCATTAGTATAATTTAACTTCATAATTTCAAATTCATATAATTTACATTTTATGAGGTCACTCAGAAAAGTAGGGCTATTTTAATAACATAAAATGTGAAATCAAGTTGACATTCTTATACCGTCTTTTTTTCATATTTATTGAGGTATAATTGACAAGTCATTTGTATATTCTTGTATTAGTTTCTAATTTATTTTTCTATTCATTTTTCTTTGCCAACAGTTGGCAAAATTAATATTCATGTGCATTGGTAGTAGCAAATGGTAACCGGTTTTATTATTATTATTATATAATTCTATTTTCAATTAAAGGGTTTCAGGACTTGAAAGAATAGTTGAGTTTTGTTTTTTGGCTTTTGCTTCATTTTCCTTAACTGAATCACTAGTAGTATGTAAAATAGTATGTAAAAAATTGCTCTGATTGCTCATGATTATTATAAAAGTCAGATAAAAGCATCCAAACTTAAACAATACTATACTAGTATCAGATCATTGCCTCTTACATGTTTAGAACCAAATTGATTAGACCATGTACCAATCCTATGCAGTCCCTTGCATTTAAGCGAATAGTGGCAATAAGCAATTTTACTACTTTTGATTTTTTTAATGTAATGAAGACCTGCAAAAGCTTTCTAATCAACCACACATCTACATTTAAAATTAAGTAACAGATTTATTAGGAAATGCTTTATTCTTTGTTTTCTTAAAAATCAGTTAACTTGGTACCACAAATGCTGTTGGCATCTTGTTATTTAACATAATATTTGGTATACAATTCATTATTTTCTTTCTATTTTAAACCCAGATGTGTACAATATATATATTAAAAAATGAATACTGTTTATTCATTGGTCTAAGCACCAGATGTTTGTTAAGTACTTACTATCTATAAAGTATGAGGTATGCTATTAGACATTGAGTTACAGCAGTGACCAAAAATGGCCAAATGTCTGCTCACAGGAAGCTCAAATTCTAGGATATGATGAGGGGAACCAGAAAATACAGAAACAAATACCAATACGTGAACAGGAAAAATTTTTGGAGACAGAATTGCTATGCAAAGAATTAAAACGGAAGTGATAGGGGTTTAATGGGTCTAGATAATGAGATTATGGGGTCAGGAAAGGGCTCTGGGAAAAGGTGACATTTAAGATGCAACCTGAATGACTAGAAGAAGCCAGCTGTTTGAGGATCAGAAGAACATTCCACACAGAGAGGTGTTACTTAATGTAACAGCTCTTATGAAAGCCCCAAACCAGGTGAAGCTTGGCTGTAGAACTGTAGAGGTAGGCAAGGACAAAATTGATTTGTGTATGGAATTTACGACACGAATGATAGAAAACCTTAGGATATTATAACAGGAAGGAAAAATAATTGGAGTTTTGCTGTAAAAAAGATAATTCTGGCTGCTATGAGTGGACCGAAGAGGGGCAGGAGGGGAGCAAGGAGATCACTGCAATAGTTGAGGAGAGGGATGGTGGTGACTTAGATGCATGAAATTATAATTATGAAAGAAATCTGTTCAAACATGTGTGGGACAACAGAAACACATTTGTAGAATGTTCTGTGAAATCCCCCTCTACTACTTCATTGTCACTGACCTTGTTATTTTCCCTCTTACATATCTAGAGCTTTGGGTCAAATGAATAATTTAATAAATGTATACATAGAATCATAATTTTTAAAAAAGCCTTGAGGAGTTTAAGCAATTTAAAAAAAATGGTCATTTCAGTTTTCTCATATGTAAAATGAGGGTCTTACATTATTAGATGACCTCCAAGGTTATCTTCTGCTCTATTCACAGACAAGTGCAATAAAAGTTTAAAAACAAGACAGAGAAAGATCTGTGAAGCATGGAGGGATCAGAGAAGGCTTTCTGAAAAAGTGAGATTATTTGAACTTTGAAATGCTTGGATGAACCGGAATTTTTTTTTGTTTATGAAATAAAATACAGAAAATAAGCCTCTTCATCAGCCCTCCCTGTTACCTCTTTCTAACCAACCCCATCAGGAAAAAACAAACAAACAAACAAAAGAACAGTTTTATTATCTTGACCTTCTGATCTGATAAATTAATTGTTTTATTAGATGGTTTGTTAAAGTCATTTAGGCTTGAGTTATTCATTTTGTCTAGAGAAAGGATGCACTCATTAATTTTAGGAAAACGAAGACCTCATTTGAAAACAGCATATACTGTATACATCATGATTACTACAAAAGAGAAAATCTTTTAAAGCCAAATCTATATTCTGGTATGGCTGACAGCTAAAGAAACTGGTTTTGAAGTGTGGAACGGTTTGCTTGCTCAGAAATTCTTTGAGGGGGTTGCTCAACTACTCTAAAAAGTTCTTTGGATATCAGGCACATGAACTGACTGCATCACTGCAAAACTGTTAGGGAGCCCACAAAATACCATCTTCCTAAAAGATAATCTACAAATTTTTAAAAAGTTGAATAATTTTATTTTTGCAATATTAATTGCATTATTTTCAAACTTAGAATTCAAAAAGTTCTAGGATGTTTTTTTCTCTACCACACTGTATTTTCTAGACCTAGACATTTTCATTGGCTCTGCAGCCACCAAACTATTTTCTTATCATTAATTCTTAATCAGTATGTGCTAGCAATAACTGAATTTCTTGTATTGCTTTATTCAACGTATACCCTTCAGTGAAAGCTTGTAATTTGTAGAAATTAAATATTCGTTTCTGTACTTTGTTGAACATAATAGCAATGACATATTTGTTATTCTTCCAGTAATAAGTTTAAACTGGAAGTTTCATTTTAGACTTTTTACATAGCAGGTATCACACAAAATAGACATATTTGAATGATATTCAAAGTGTGTGGTATAAATTCACTAAACTCAGTGAGAAAATATTTTTAAATTATTCTTAACAATTTTCAAGGACTTTGTATTTTAAAAATCATGTTTAAATATTCTTAGATAGATGTATTTCCCTGAAAGGAGATTCCATAGGAAAGACGGGAGCTATAAAAAAGAGGATAGCCATGGATTATTTCCCCCAGAAGCTTTTTTGACAATTTTAGTTCTTTTCTGGAAGTTGTTCTAAGACTATGAGAAAAGAAAAGTCAATATGTTTTCAAATAAATATGATTCCTTAAAAATAAAGGAGTGCGACGAGCTATTTTGTAATCAATCTGCTAATAATTCAGTTATTCCAAGATATTTCTGCTAGTTATTTAGGTAATTCCTATGAACTGTGTACTTTTCATACTTTAGAAGTCAAAGTTCCTGATCATAACCACGTGTGTTGCTTCCTTGCTGGCAGTGGTGTTTCTTGAAGTGGAACTGTGCTAGCCAGAGAGAAGCAGGTAATTGGACCCTGAGACTCTTAGCCATCCCTCAGGGAATTGCCAGCCAGGGTTTGCGTATCATTTCTGCCGTTCAGTCATTCTGTGACATTTGCGAGTTTGCTGCATGTCCAAGTCCCGGTTCCTTCATACGGTGATTTTGATTATCAGGATTCTTGCGATAGTTAGTACCTAGGATGGGATATAGATGAATATATCCTTTATACAATTCAACCCTCCTTCCACAATAGTTTGTTTAGTACTACTAGTTAATCTTTAAAATCCATAGCTTCCTTTGATAAACATAATCATTCCAGTCCTCCTTTAATGTTATTTATTTATTTATTTATTTTTAGTTTAGTTTTTATTTTTTTTTAATTTTTATTTATTTATTTATTGGCCGTGCCATGTGGCATGTGGGAACTTTGTTCCCTGACCAGGGATCAAACCCATGCCCCCTGCATTGGAAGCGTGGAGTCTTAACCACTGGACCGCCAGGGAAGTCCCTTCTTTAATGTGATTTATAATTTCATTTATGTCCTACTATAAAATAAGATGACACCTATAATAGAAAGCTTCTATTTATTAAAGAGTTCAAAGACGACACAGTTCAATAACCTTTTGATGTTACTTGATTTGTCCTTTATATATTAAAACTGCAGGGTTTAGTCTCCTTGATGGCCTTTTCCCACCAGCTTCTAACTAGATGAAGAAATCTCCACTTGTTTCTGGCTCAGAGAAGAGAGAGCAGATGTGTAGCAAAACGAGAATAAATAAAGAGTATTAGTAAGAACAATAATCCCAAATAATGATTTTTGAGCTCTTCGTGCCATGCACTGTACCTAGCACTTTATACACATTATTTCAATTGACCCTCATGACAGCTCCATGAAGTGAGTATTATGACTAGTCCTATTTAACAGAAGAAGAAACTGAAGTTTAGAGAGGTTAAATAAATTGCCCAAGGTCACTAGTAAATGGTAAAGCTAGGATTCTACCCATTTTCTGCTTTTAAAATGCATCTATAACATCTTCCTTAAAAAATGTAGACTCTTGTTAGAATTTAGCTCTTAGAAATATTTAGTGCAGCAAACATGGTTTATAGATGAGGAAAGTTAATGCAAGTGTCTAGACAGATCTAAGACTAGGAACCTTGCCTCCTGGCCTCCTGTTTAGAACTCTTTTCAGTAGAGTGCAGATTTTCACCTCTCAAGCTGTTTGGACTGTGTAGAGTGCTGAGCTGCTGGAAGTGTCACAGAGAAACCCAGCAGGGTGAGGACTGTGAATAGATTTTATTAATTCACCAAACATTTGTTAAGCACTTACTACGTGCCAGGAACCTTGATGGTGTGGTATGGAAACAAAGACTGATGACAAAATTATAGCTATAAAATGTAGTTTAGAATTTGGTGACATTAGAAATGTTATTATAAGTTATATTCATTAGCGTGCATAAATTTATATATACAGTCTACTCATGGCAGTAAATTTATTTGTATTTCTGGGTTTATTTGCTTTGTTTGTAGAAATGTTCTTTAGTTTCTAAGCAACATAGGAAAAAATGTTGTAGACATTATTTTATGAAGTGTATTTCAGTGATGGCTTTTAGAGGTTTTTGTGTATGCCTTAAAACCATAAGCAATCTTGCTTATAGACATGTTTTGCATGGAAAGGGCTCATAGCAATTGACAGATGAGCTCTTTAAGGTACGATTGCTCAGTATCACTGATGAACATTCCCTGGTAGATAATATCTTTCCTGGAGGATACACGTTGATGCAATTAGTTGAGACAAATGTTAGGGGTTAGGGGTAATGTCTCTGGTAGGCTATATTTGAGACTGTTGGAAACCTCCCAGTAGTCTTATCTAGAATGTTGAACAGTTTGTTTGGCTCTTGGAGTCCAGGAGTTTTATCTTTGGAAAAGGTATTCTTCTACCCATGTACGTTGCCTCAGGTTTAAAGAACCCACTCAAATGATTTCCATGTATCATCTGGCCATGATTTCTCTTATCAACATTTCTGGATTTGGAAGAGAAGGGCGAGTGGTTGCTTTAACTTTTTAGCGTTGTCCCCGCTTTCTTTCCCTACCTGTTTGAAGGCAATGCAATAATGCTAATAACAGCTGTATTTATTGGCATAGTATTATATCTTAGACACTGTTATAAATACTTTACATGTATAAGCACCCTTGGTTATCACAAGTTTATAAGGAAGGTACAACTATTATTTTCCACATAATAAGTGCTCAATAAGTATTAGATAATGATATTGGGACTTTGGGGAATTTAAACTCATTTTTATTACTGTAGGTGTAAAATATATATGCCCATGGATATACATATATATCATACATTGTACGTATATTAATATATACTTATTACAATGATCTACTTGTCTGTTTGCAGAGAGAGAAAGGAACAAGACTGGAATGAAAAAAAGAATAAAACTATTAATAGTGGTTATGTACTTTTTTTCCCTTATCTTTTCTTATTTGCCAGATTTTGTGCACTGAAGATGTATGCTTTTATTACTAGAGAACTAAAAGCTGTTGCATTTTGTAAAGCACAATAGCATCATTCAGTTTAGCCTTTTTGGGGCTATCTTAGTAACCATTGAAACAGCAAGGTGACAAACTAAAAGATGTTAAAAATTCTTGCACACAAACATACGGCCTTGCATTATGAATAGGTTAGAAATAAGAGCCCTCTCTATGTCTCTATTGGGTCAAGTGCCACCTCCTTATGCTGCCATAGCCGCAAAGGCCTATCTGCCTCACTACACTGATCACATCATGTTACCATCACCTCTACATTTTTTTTCTTCCTCAGTAGGTCAGGATATTCTGAAGGACAGGAAGTGTCTTTGGTTATCTCTGTATTTGGTATAATACCTGGAACATAGTAGGTGCTCAATAATTGTTTTCAATTCAGAAATGTTCAAGAAATACAGAGGAGGTCCCTCTTTTTCCTTCCGAAGTTCCTAGTGGTGGAAAACTCTTTGGAATTGATTCACTCTCACCCAGAACAGCCTTCCTTTCTCAACATTCATTCAGTCCTTTCAGCAACATGGCTTGCATACTCCTGGGGTTGAAAACCACTGCCCTGAGAGAATCCATTCTATTATTGCCCACCTATATTTATTGGAAAGGTTGTCTTTCCAGGGAGTTGAAATGTTTTCTAGTTAGAAACAGAACAGTGGGGAAAAGATTGAGTTTGGGGGGAGGAGGAGAGATGCATCTTCCTATTGTGAAGGAAGAACTTGCTGAAGAAATGGTGAAGGTATGATAATATTTTTAAAGGACGTTAACATAATAAATTTCCTGAGAAGAGGGAAACTCAGCTCTTAAAGTTCCCAGCTTATTTTTAATATATTTATATTACTTTATAGTTTTTCCTATGAAGATGACCTACAACTGTCAAAAATAAATATGTAAAAAAGATGACCTACGCCCAGTTGTCTATTTCTCTGCTCTTCAGTCAGATGTCAGCCTCCAGACACTAGTGCCAACATGAAAGGGTCAGGAGTGAGCAGAAAGAGGTTGAGTATATGCCTGATTGTCATCAAAAAGCTTTTATTTATGACCCGTTTATATTCAGTGCTGAACAGAATGAGCTGTATAAATACAGCTAATATTTTATTTCTGAGATTTCACAAAACAAGACAACACACATGTAGGAATACTTAAGGTAAAAATATACAACCTTTCATTAATGTAACGTCCTGACCTATGTAATTTCAAATATATCTTATTTGATAATTTTTAAATTTCTAGAAGGTAGAATAGAAAATATAGGCAGGATGTACCCAATATTTAGTTTGGATGCTGAGACTGATGATATCACATATGCACCAAGAGGTGCATTTTATTAAGGAAAATGAAACAAACAGGTGGTAAAGAGTAGGTATTGTAGGTCGAAAAAGATAAAGATGGGGTAAAGGAAGATAAATGTTTATTCTGTATACACTACATGCTCATTCCTATGTCTTATAATCTACTGAATTGCACAGCATTTCTGCAGTTTTAAAAATGAGGAACATGAAACTCAGATTTTAAATAAATTACCCAAGTCATATGATTTGTAAGTGGGGAAGTAGTAGTCACACTTAAGACTTCATGAGTTCAGATATCATACTCTTTCTACCATCTTTCCGCCCAATTAGAGAGGATAGTTTTTAAAAAAAAAAAGAAAGTTTACATTTGCAATATGGAAAATATAAACATTTTTGAATATATTTCAAAACCAAATGTGACTTTTTTCATTATTTATTATTTTTACATTCTGTGGGTCCCTATTTTCTCATTTAACACATTTGTGAATTACATTAGATTTATTATCTCCATTTATCAAATGAGGATATCTGACCACACCCATATATATTGTGTAAGTGGCAGAGCCAAAATTTAAACCTAGGTATATCTAATTTCAAAATCACTGTGATTGTCACTTCTATTTTCTAACTCTTACTGTATTTACCCGTGGACAATCAAGAGTTGGTTCTTCATTCCTTCAGAAGTATTTCTTCAGTAAAAGTCTAAATCAAATTTGTTCACAATAATATAGGCAATAGTGTTTTCTCTAGATTGTAATTTTCTTTATTTGAGAATCTGGGTAAGAGGGAAATTGCCCTTATCCCATGAAAACAATTTTTTTCCTCTTGCAGATTTTCAGCCTATAGCTACGTGTTACCCACTGTAGCTTTCTCGTGGCTCTCAGATGTACTCTATGGGTTAGCTCATTTAATTCATTCTTATAAGCGGATAACTTTATTGCCTTTTTGTTTCAGTGCTCTGAATTCCCTCTAATTTGTTGAGTTGTCCGATAGAAGGGGATAAAGTGGAGTAAAGTAATAATCTTCCCATGGAAGTCATTTGTCTTCCTATTTATCTTTCCTTTTATATGTGTGTACAATCGACTCTCAATTATTTGCACGGATGAAGAGGGAGCATTGTACCATGGATAATCCAAAAGTCATTTACAGAAGATTTACCTTCATGATTATCTTTTGTGTAGGTGATATTCCCTACATACACTTCAACTGCACTCATGAGGGAAATGAAGACCTATAAGTGTGCTCAGTGTCAAAGAACAGCCAAGTTATAGTGGAATTTTTTTCCTGCAAATGATTCATATAGAGAAAAATAGAGAATTCAATATATAAAGTCACTCTATAAAGATACATATTATCCTATTTGGAGTACCATCTTGAAAATCAGAATTTGGATTAACCTGTAATCTCTTGACTCCTTTCTAAGTATAGATCTGTCAGTACTGAGACATGAATGAAAATCTGTATATATTTGTTTAAAGGAATTTCCATAATACATTACTTATGGGATTGTAATTTATTTTGTCAACCTGTTTTGCCAGTTTGTCTGGCTATGTTTGCTTGTAATAAATCCAAAATGCCTTTTAGTGTGGGCAGTCTTTTGCGTAGTCCCTTTTACATTCCAGCTTACATCTTGACTATTTTACTGTTTCTGCGTTGATGGTGCCTTCCAATTTAATGTCATTTTCAAATTTCATTTGTGTGTTGTTTATGCCACTTTGCATGTCAGTAATGAAAATACTGAAACTCAGGACCTAAATCAACCTTAGTGGCAGCTCACTTCTCCCCCCAACTCTGTCTCTGACCATTTATCTTTACCCCCTGTTTACAGCTCTTTCAATGGTTTTCAGACCATCTGAGAATAATCATCTCCAAGACAATTTGAATTAATATTACAAGTCAAGTCAGAGCTTATGAAACATTGAATTAAATACTTTATGAAAATCCAAATATATTACTTGTACTGCATTCCCTTTACCCATTAATTTTCTAATTCTATCAGAAAAAACAATCAAGTTTGTCTGTCATGATTTGTTCTCTATATATCCATACTGCTCATTTATTACTCATGGGCCTTCCCTTATCTTTTTCCATGTACAGATGCTTTATCTTAATGGCTTCTATTAGTAAAAACAAATGATACTATGTTACTTCTTGTACGGTCAATCATAGAAGTGTTAGACTTGTTCATTTGTTCATCAGTAGATGTTGAGGACTTACTTATATATGTGTTCCCAGTATAAATCTTCATGTGACAAACGAGCACACTTAAAGCTGACTGACACGTATTTGGTTGGTCAAGAACAGAGAAGTCTTCTCCATTTTTCTACTATATGCCACTAATTCTAATATATATTTATAACTACATGCATATATATATGTATATTATTTAATTGTAGTTTTCACTCTTTTATTATGTTACTACTTTTCCCTAGGACACTGCTTCATATATATTTCCCTAACATTTTAGTGACACCAACATTATTCAGAATCTTCCAAAAAACACTGCCAAGAAAGTGGTCCCCTTCAGATTTTTAAGACTGAATGTAGTATGAATCCAGTTTATGAAAAATAGCTATTCTTATAGAAAGTCAGAGATACTTTGAAAAACTACAGCTATTTTCTTTCATAATGATTGCCTTTAATAAAAAAGAGCCCTGTTCTAATAGCCACATATGCCATTTTACTATGCCAAAATATGCAAATGCTCTCATAAAGTATTATTTTATAGTCATTTTTATTTCTCAGTTTCTTTGCTCAGAATCTGCATTTATTACTTTAATTTTAACATCAGTTGAACAATATTGCCACATTTAACAAGCAAATAAAAATCTCCTTCAATGTTCTCCTTCTTTCTTAAAAATTAAACATGTAAGATATTTTAAGAGAAGTACGTATTTTATACAAATGTGAGTTTATAAATACTTAACAATTTATAATTAAGTGAATTAATTGCTACATATATAATTTAAGTGTAGACCCCAAAATTGTAAACATCTGCTTTTCTACATAAATGTGAAGATGGTCTTATTACACAATAGAATTCTCCCTTTCAGATCACTGGATTTACAGCGGTTCATCCAATAGAATGTCACTTACTGAAAAATTATTTCATAAATGTGAAAAATCACTTTGCTTTTTATCTTCTAGGTATTCATTCTTTAATATTATAATTGTTCTTTGGAACCTTTGCAATGCAGTTACACAGCCAATTCTTGGCTATAGTTGAAGTCTCGTAAGTAAATGACAAAATATCTTTTTGCCGAAGTTTGCCAGGTGAAACGCTTCGTAATTGTTTGATGGTTGCTGCCGGTAGGAATTAATGTCACATGGAATCTCAGAGCTGACAACCCCTTAAATACATACATATAGTCTTAATTTTTCATTGGTAATATAATGTTGCATTCAGCTTCGATCACACAAGGAATGCACATGTTTATAGATTCAGCTGCAGTCAATGACCATTTGAAAAGAATTATCCAAAATGATACATCCTGTTTCATTAGAAGCAGAAGAAGTAGGAAAAGTGTGTGGCTTTTGGAAGAGCCTCTCCGTAAGGAATAGCATCATTTTAATCAGGAAATTTGTTCGGGCTCAAGCTCAGGAGGAGCTCTCATTGGCATGCTTACCGTAACACCAGTCAGAAGGTAAAAGGAGTATTGTGATTTTGCTGGACATCCTCTGATTTGTGCCCTTGAGATAGTGTGATGCTGTTACATGATCAGTCCCATACTGTCATCCAGAAAAAGCTTTTTTATTTTTATTGGTTTTTGTTTCATTTTTTAAAATTAATGCCCAATGGTTCATACTCTTTCTCCTTTTTGTATGGCATGCAAGCATTATAGAAGTTTCCAGAGCAGTCTAAAAAAGCATTACCCAGTAATTCATCTCTAAGATACATACCTAACAAGACATATGCATCACAAGACATATATATACTAACTTATACAAATGGAGTCATAATATACATATTGCTTTGTAATTTTTTTTCACATCTACTCTACTCCTTTTCACTATTTCATTTTCCCTTACATGAAAAGCATAACTTATTTAACCATATATTATTGATTGAGTTTTGTGTTCTTGCCTTTTTACGATTAAATATAATGCTATAATAAACATTAATGTATGTATATGAATATACTAAATGCATACACACAAACATAATTTTCTGGAAGCAGAAATATTATGTCAAGAATTTGAAAATCTCATTATTAAGAGACACTGCCAAATTCCACCTTCCAAAGATTATATCTAATTTTATACCCTTTATGTTTGCCAGCAATAGCCATTATTATTTTTATTCTTAACCGCTTTCTCTATATATTTTAAAGAGCCAGTGGCCTCACTAATACGATGAGCATATCTAATGAATTAACTAGCGCAGCCGAAAGAACCAAGATGCATCCTACCAAAACTGTCAGTTAGGTTCCTAGGAAAGCAACTGAGGTGTTTATGCCTTTAATAATTGAGTTTGTGCTGTATAGAATTTGCTGAATGACCAACTCTATTTTATTTCTCTTTATAACAATTCCCATAGTCCCTTAACAACCTCCATTACAGAAAGTTAATTGTAAGAATATGAACGAACTTATATGGTACTATTATTAAACATAAAACAAATAAACATCATCACAGAGACTTCAGGTTAGACAATGTGTCTTTTTACTTGCTGAATACCTTCTTACAAAGTATTATATATGTCAGAGCAAGAGTTTACATATATGACCATAACATTTTTCCTCCCCTCTCACAACTAGGTTCAGATTTCCTGAGTCTTGTTTCCTTGATAATACAAATAAAAATAATGTAATCTAACCTAATCTAAATTAATCTATATATGTATGTATATGTATATGTAATGTAAGCAAAAGCTAGTTTCTCTGTGTGTGTGTGTATGTGTATATGTATATATGTACAGTTTTTTGGATAATGGAAGCTAATTCCAGACCAATAGATATGAATTTTAAGATTATATAGTCGACTTATTGTTCTAAATCCTGTAGACTTATAAAACTATAATCACTTTCTATGCAACTCATCAATCATAAAGAGTGCCAGCTCCTAACATAATGGGAATTTAACACAGAGCTGGTATCCTTCAACTTAAAGAAAATAGGCAAGAAAGAATAATACATTTTAGGAGGTGGCTTAATAAATCTTTTAAGGTTAAGGTCTATAATATAATTGTTTTTCAAGTATGTAATGGTTATTCAGTCTTAGTTTTGCCATGCGTTATGAATGTGTTTCTAGTGAAGATCATGATTTTTATTTTAATTTACAAGTTTTGCCTCTTAAAACCACTATAGCCTCAGAGTTCACCTAACTGAAGATCTGCTAGTAAAAGGTCATTCTTTACATTCAAAAGTTATCTGAAGGTTTACATTGCAAGTTCTTACGAATTTTTTTTTAACATTTCTATTTAATTTGTGAAATTATTCATAGCCTCTCCACTGGTTCCCTCCCTATCACCTCTAAAATGACAAAATGATGAAATATACTGTTTGGGAAACATCTCATCCAACATGTTTTGAAGCATCCTGTTAAATTGATTATTATTTCTAAATGTTATTTTGCTGAAGCAAATAAAAAGGGAGGTGGTGAGGAAGGCAGGAGTCTGTTGTCAGAAAGATCAACCAGACCGCATTCAACATGCCAGTTATGGGAGATGGAACACAACTGAGCATCTTGTGAGTAGTGCTTTTTTAGACTGCTCTGGAGACTTCTGTAATGTATACATAAGTTAAATTTTAGTAGACAATGACAATTTTTCCCCAAACTTCTTGTACTAATATGTATTTACCGACATAATCATTCCCATTTTTCCATATCTTTGGTAACTTGATTTTGCAGGTCACTTCAATTTTAGACAGTATAATAGGTGTGTAGTGGTATCTCATTGTGGTTTTAGTTTGCATTTCTCTGGTTTTAATTAGGTTGCACATGTTTTCATATGTTTAAGGACCATTTTTATCTGTTGCACATTTTTTATTGGATGGGTCCTCTTTTCCTTATTGAACTATAAAATTAATTTAAATAATTTGACTACAAGCCCTTTATAGGTTACATGTGTTGCAAGTATATTTCCTTTCAGTGGCTTGCATTTTCACTCCCTTAAACTGTCTTCTGATGAACAAACATTTTGAAAGTGTGCATGTTAATCTTATTTCTTAAAAACAAACAGTTTTTCCACAAGCCGTTCTTCAATGGCAATTTGGCTTCTGTGCCCTTTGCACATAGGGGTTTCTTTTTTTTTTTTTTTTTTTTTTTTGTTAGAATAAATGTTTTATTGCTTCTCTGCCCTTGGGGTAAGATCAAGAGTAGAATATAAGTCTTAGCTATAGTATTATTTACATATAACTTTGGCTAAAGTAGCAAGACCTGACCCATCTCACCTAAATCCATTGAATTATTCCTTCAAATCATTATCCAAGGATTAACAAGTATTTACCTCTTGCTTAGAACTTCTTTAAAGATTGTTTATATGTCCTAGATTAGAGTTTTCTTAATGGATACATAGAAACACCAATTCCATGGGAATGCTCAAAAAGTAGTTGGGGTTGGGGAGCATGGGTCCATGGGGCAAATCATTTTGGTAAGCACTTCATTCTCAACCTTCCTCTTGAAGAGTCACAAATTACATCAAGATATTAAAGTCCTGAGAAGTTTTATAGTAAAGAAACCTATTAACTTTTTAAACAGTTTCATTGAGATACAATTTACTTACCATAAAGTTCACCCCTTTAAAATGTATAATTCAGTGATTTTGGTGTATTTTCAGAGTTTTGCAACCATCACCACTAATTTCAGATCATTTTCATTATCTCAAAAGAAACGCATAAGATGTCACTCCCCATCCTCCTGCCCCACAAGGTCTAGGGTTATTTTCTTTTTCTACAGGTTTGCCTTTTCTGGGCATTTCATATAGAGGGACTCATACAGTATGTGGTCCTTTGTGACTGTCTTCTTTCACTTAGCCTAAGGTTCACTTAGCTGTCTTCTTTTTTTTAATTTTTTTGGCTGTGTTGGGTCTTTGTTGCTGCATGTGGGCTTTATCTAGTTGCAGCGAGTGGGGGCTACACACGGGGCTACGCCCGTGGTGCGTGGGCTTCTCATTGCGGTGGCTTCTCTTGTTGCAGAACATGGGCTCTACGCGCGGGCTTCGGTAGTTGCGATGTGTGGGCTCAGTAGTTGTGGCTTTCGGACTCTAGAGCGCAGACTCAGTAGTTGTGGTGCATGGGCTTAGTTTGTCCGCGACATGTGGGATCTTCCCAGACCAGGGCTCAAACCTGTGTCCCCTGCATTGGCAGGCGGATTCTTAACCCCTGTGCCACCTGGGAAGTCCTAGCTGTCTTCTTTCTTAGCTGTCTTCTTTGTCCAAAAATAACCTGGTTCTTGACCTCACTTTTCCCTTAAACTCCATCAACCTGTGAACTATCTTTATTCTCTCCAGAATCTTAGTTTTTCCTTCCATTTACTTCATTAAAAAACTATATTTCAACTAGATCACTTATATTATATTCTAATTATTTGTTTACTTTTCGGCCTCCCTAACTAAACCACAAAGTAACTTGTGGGCAAGAAATATCATCTCATTCATTTTCTGATATGTAGCCTAGTGTAGTTATTAGTTAATGCTTAAAAACAGGCACCTAATGAACACTGTTAGATCAAATTACATCAAATTTATCTTCTTTATCATACGGTAAAATCAAATAGGGTAAAGCATCTGTCTTATTCATTTTTATCTCTTTTATAATCTACCACTGTACTTTTTACTTGAAAGATACTTGTCAAATACGTAATGAATTGTCTAAAAAGTTGAAGTGATTAAAAGTCTGAAATATAGCAGATATTTTAAAATAACTAATGTTTTGTTAATTCCAAATGTAAACTATGATTTGAGTTAGGTTAATATGGACTAATTAGATATAGCCCTTCAGAAATAGTTTTAAATATTTTAAGTAGATTAGATTCATCATTAATAAACCAATTTCTATATATATGTACAACATTTTCATTCTTTCTGTGTTTGTTTTCTTTTTTTAGTCATTCTAAATTATGATTTTGTTTAAATATATTAATAGAATAAATTTAAAACTCTGTAGTTAAAATTATGAGCAAATTAAGACATGTGCCTAGCTGCCACATTCTAACTTGATATTATCATAAATGTGACATTAGAAGAAATCAAAATGTCTGAAACTTTAGTTTTTAGCCAAAACAGATTTATTTGTGCCCTTTTCCAGCTTGAAGTGAAGTTTTCATATATAATCTTGGTAGTAAACTTCAAATATAGATGAGATCACATTGAAAATATCTTCTTACTGAACCCCATGACTGCTACATCATTATTTTGCCCTTGAATTCAGTTAACTCTGATAGACAATATATAAAACCAAATAAATAATGTATTTCTCTACATAAAGAAATTTATAAACTATATAATTGTTTAAAAATAGACAACTCAATTTCTTCTGTTATTTTTATTCATACCTAAAATTATATAAGATTAATTTCTATGATTTTTATATAAGATTAATTTCTATGATTTTTTTCTGAATTATTGGCTCTGAGATATACCATCCAAGTTGAGATATACTACTCATAGAGATGAAGTCTAATATACAGTTCACTTCAGGTGACCCTGCCAATTCTGAGAAATGCTTAAGACTATTTAATAAAAATGTCTAACATAATTAATTCAATGGTTGTATAATTTTATTCTATTTTTAATCCAAGTTATACTGTGCCGTTAGAATACATGCATTCAGTATTATATTCCAATGTCCCAAGACAGTTACTGTATGAAGTCCTTAATAGCCTATACCAGTTAAAGCATTCTTACAAAATAAATATGGTTTGTCTTGTGAATGAGAGTGGGATTAACAAAAGCCACTAATTAGTACTTCTTTTTAAAAACGCCTATCAGAGAATTTTCTAAGGCATAGAACTTTAATACTTTAAGTGATTTAATTTTAATAAAAAATCTTAACTTTTTTAATGCTTTTTTTTATTATATGTGAAGAGAGTAATAGATGTATTATGGTGAAAAGAGCCCTTCAATTAAAACTAACGCTTGGGTTTGAATCTTAGTTCTACTACAATTTAGCTATGAACTTGAACAAGTTAACACGGTCCTAAGATATGGTGGGATACCTCTAGAAATGTGCCAGTGAATTTCAAACAAGGTTTAGAGGATTATTTGATGAAAAGAAGGGAAACTAAAGCATTAGGGGGATGGTCAGGCGAAATCCAGAATTCCCAAATCTGACAGTCCTCTGGAATCACCTATAAGCTGCTTAAAAAAATACAAATTCCTCCACAGAACCACTAAATCAGTGTCTGAGAGAGAATATGAACTTGAGAAACATTAACACCAAATGGATCCTAAAATATCCCTTCCAAATCTAATGCCCTTGGATTCTATGAATACTAATCACCTTGTAAAATGGAGGTTAATTTTTGCCTCCCCAGGTTGTTGGTATTCTGACAAAGTATCTAGTAACTCATTAATAGCTATGTAGATGTAGATGTACATCTTTTTAGCATTAACTCAACTTCTAAATATATACCCGTTAACTTAATTATGTGATTAAATTCTATTTCCCCTAATAAACTCATGCTCCATGAAAATATGTGCTTTCTTTTTCCTCATCTTTGGATCTTGGATCTCTGGTGCCTAGCCCAAGATTGGCCCTTAGAGGCACTTATTAAATATCTCTTCTCTTGTGTGGCTGAATGAATAAATCAGGCAGGGCATCAAAAGCTAGGAACGGGGACTAAAACTGCATAGCAGTGGGAGTTTATGAAAAGCTCTGCAGTTTATTATAATGAGTTTTGACTAGCAGATCTAAAACAATTCTGCAATATTCTAATAGTGTGAACAAATTCTTACTGCCAAGCACTTTTGCTTGCTTTGGCAAGCATACATCCTTCTCCGGGGAACTCATTCCAGAAGAACTGTCCCTTCTACACTCAGAGTTCTACACTTTGCCATAGCAGATGGAGCAGTCAGCAAGAGAATACAGTGTAGATTCAGAATAATTAAATTTTGAGAATTTGTGAATTTACAGTTTGGATATGAAGAATTATCATCATTCTAATAAAGTTCCTATCACCTGGCTTGCCACTGTGACTGTGATATCTAGAGCAGGATAACTTGGACTGTTTCAATAAATTAATACAAAATTCACCTAAGGCAAGCATCGTAAAAGTAGAAATAACAGTATCCTCTTAATCCCAGGTGAGGATGATGTTATCCATCTAATTTAGCAGAGTTAGACTGGAGTTGCCACTCTATACTCATTCACTCATTGTACTTAAGTCTAAATGCAAACATTTAGAAGTTACTATGTAGAAAAATACTACAGACAGCACAAAATTTGGAGGCAGAACAAATTTGTATTCAAGCCTTGTTATTCTGCTAGCTGTGTGACATAGGCAGGCTATTTAATGTCCTTGCACCTCAGTTCCGTCTTCTGTAAAATTGGAATAACAATACTGACTTCATGAATTGGAATAACAATACTGACTTCATGATGTTGTTGGGAGGATTAAATATAACAATTGACAAAGAGCCACTGTCATGGATGGCACATAGTAAGCACACAGTAGGTGCCTATTGTCTTCATTAACACAATTCAACCAAGTGAAATGACTTACCAAGACTACAAAAGTAGATTTGCCTTTCCAACTATGAATCATTTAGGAAAAGACTATTTAGCCAATGTCATAATTATTTCAAATGTCATATGTTTCATCATAATAACCTTAGAACAACAGCAAATTGCTTTCATGATAAAAACCAAAAAAGACAAATGACATACTTTGTGAGTCTATTGTTAAAGTATTCTTTCTCATGAATAAATATTTTGATTGAGCATTATCTAAAACTATACACTTTAATGCAGTAGTTTATAGCTTTTAATGATTTCAACAGTGATGCAAGATTATTGTCTTTTGTACTCAAAAACTGCATTCATGAAGCTGCTACCACCTGATTATGTAAATGTTCCTGAAAAACTTGAGACTGCATTATCTTGTAAATGCATTATCTTGTAAATGTATTATCTCTTTGATTAGTGTCTATGGCCACTTCTTTTAGAATCCGCCTCTGTTTATTGCTCTTTGAATGTAGTATCCCAGAAATCAATGAATACTGATTTAAACTGTGTTTCAGACTTTTTTATTTTTTTAGTCCTTCTGTTTGCTTTGATTGGAGCTTTGATTGTTTCACGTCCATACAAAGGTCACCAGTAGCTTAGAAATACAGGTATGGATTAATTCATAGAGATTTGCCTTCAGCGAATATTTTTTATATCAAGTGCTTTTATATGGGCCAAAAAATGATCAACATGATAGACAAAGTTACAGATTCCCCAGGAAACTATATCTAACAGGTCCCTTGTTCCACATCTCTTCAAAGGTATACAGATAAGTTGAGGTAAAAGACATGCCCAAGATGCACAGTTTATTAGTGTCAAAGCCAAATCATCATACTGAATTCTTGTCACTGTTACTTTGTCTATCATCTCATCAAAACCTGAAATAAATGTAATTTTGTGAGGAAATTTTTAAAAACAATAATAATGAAAATAATTTGAATATAACAGTTCATATTACAGAAAAATGGAAAATTTCAGCTATTCTTACATTATTAAAAATAAGAGTGAAATAGCAATCTTATTCTTAAATCTGAGAAAAGAATTATGCTTTATTACAGAGTAAGACTACCAAATATAAGACTGTTGACATGATTGAATTACAAGGGAAAAAAACCCTCAAATTCAATTTAAAAATTAAAGATATTTAAAGAAAGAAACCATATACAAACCAAAGGTCATGAAGATTTCCTCCTATGTTTTCTTCTAAATGTTTTATAGCTTGAGTTCTTACATTTATGTCTTTGATCCACTTTGAGTTACTTTTTTCTGTATATTCTGAGGTAGGGGTCTAGCTTCATTCTTTCAAATGTAGATATACTATTGTCCTTTTGTCCTTTGTTAGAAAGACTGTTTTTTCCCCATTGAACTGTCTTGGCACCCTGGTCAAAAAATCAATTAACTATAAGTATATGGGTTTATTTCTGGATTCAACTCCCTTCCATTGATCCATATGTCTATTATTTTATGCCAGTACCACACTGTAGCTTTTTGCCATGTTATGAAACCTAGAAGTATGAGTCTTCCAACTTTGTGATTTTTTTAAAGATTGTTCTGACTATTCTGGGTCCTTTGAATTTCTATATGAATTTTAACATCAGCTTGTCAATTTCTGCAAGAAAGCCATTTGGGATTTTGATAAGGTTTGAATAGAGTCTATAGATCAATTTGAGAAGTATTTCTATCTTAACAATATTAAATCCTCCCATTCAAGAACATGAGATAACTTTTTATTTATTTAGATCTTCAATTTTTTTTCAACAGTAAATTATAGTTTAATTTTCAGTGTAGAAGTCTTAAACTTCCCTTAAAAAATTTACCCCTAAGTAATTCTTTTTGATGCTATTGTAAATGCAATTGTTTTCATAATTGCGTTTTTTGATTTTTCATTGCTTGTGAAAGAAATACAGTTTATTAAGGTATATTTTCTTGTGTCCTTCAATCTTGCTGAACTTATTTATTAGTTCCAATAGTTGTGTGTGTGTGTGCATGTGTGCATATTACTTAAGGTTCTGTATATGTAAAATCATATCACCTGCAAATAGAGATAGTTTTCTTTTTCATTTCAAGTCTGAATGTCTTTTTTTTTTTTTTTTTAATTGGAGTAGAGTTGCTTTACAATGTGTTAGTTTCTGCTGTACAGCAAAGTGAATCAGTTATACATATACAGTACATATAGCCACTCTTTTATAGATTCCTTCCCTTTTAGGTCACTACAGAGCATTGAGTAGAGTTCCCTGTGCTATATAGTAGGTTCTCATTAGTTATCTATTTTATATATAGTAGTGTATATATATTAATCCCAATCTCCCAATTCATCCCACCACCTCTTCCCCCCTTGGTAACCATAAGTTTGTTTTCTAATCTGTGACTTTATTTCTGCTTTGCAAATAAGTTCATCTGAACCATTTTTCTAGATTCCACATATAAGCAATATTATACGACATTTGTCTTTCTCTTTCTGACTTACTTCACTCTGTATGACAATCTCTAGGTCCATCCATGTTGCTGCAAATGACGTTATTTCATTCCTTTTTATGCGTGAGTAATATTCCATTGTATATATATACCACATCTTCTTTATCCATTCCTCTGTCGATGGACATGTCCATGTCCTGACTATTGTAAATAGTACTGCAATGAACATCGGGGTGCATGCATCCTTTTCAATTACAGTTTTCTCCAGATATATGCCCAGGAGTGGGATTGCTGGGTCATATGGTAGCTCTATTTTTAGTTTTTTAAGGAACCTGTATACTGTTCTCCATAGTGGCTGTACCAGTTTACATTCCCACCAACAGTGTAGGAGGGTTCCTTTTTCTCCACACACTCTCTAGCATTTATCGTTTGTAGATTTTTTGATGATGGCCATTCTGACCAGTGTAAGGTGATACCTCATTGTAGTTTTGATTTGCATTTCTCTAATAATTAGTGATGTTGAACATCTTTTCATGTACCTCTTGCCCATCTGTATGTCTTCTTTGGAGAAATGTCTATTTAGGTCTTCTGCCCATTTTTTGACTGAGCAATCAAGCTCCCTGACTTCAGACTATACTACAAAGCTACAGCAATCAAAAAAGTATGGTACTGGCACAAAAACAGAAATATAGATCAATGGAACAGGATAGAGAGTCCAGAGATAAACCCACGTGCCTATGGCCACCTAATCTATGACAAAGGAGACAAGAATATAAAATGGAGAAAAGACAGTCTCTTCAGTAAGTGGTGCTGGGAAAATTGGACAGCTACATGTAAAAGAATGAAATTAGAACACTCCCTTAACACCATAAACAAACAAACAAACAAAAAAACCTCAAAATGGATTAAAGACCTAAATGTAAGGCTGGATACTATAAAATTGTTAGAGGAAAACATAGGCAGAACACTCCTTGACATAAATCAAAGCAAGATCTTTTTTGGTCGACTGCCTAGAGTAATGAAAATAAAAGCAAAAATAAACAAATAGGACCTAATTAAACTGAATATCTTTGTAAAACACCTTATTTGTCTGACTAGAATCTCTTGTATTCAGTATACAGTATTCAGTATACAGTATACAGTATACTGTATACAGTATTTAATAGAAGTGGCAAGAGTGGACCTATTTGACTTATTCCTGATTATAGAGTGAAACCATTCACATTTTCATCCTTAAGTATGATGTTTGCTGTGGGTTTTTCATAGAAGGCCTTTTCAGGTTGAGTTAGTTCTATTGTAATCCTAGTTTATTTAGCATTTTTATCATAACAGGGTGTTGGATTTTGTCAAATACTTTTTCTGCATCAATTGAGTTGATCATATGGTTTTTGTCCTTTTTTCTATTAATATGATGTATTACATTCATTGATTTTTGAATGTTAAATTGACCTTGTATTTCTGGGATCAGTTACACTTGGTTATGATTTATAATCCTATTTATAGATTGCTGGATTTGGCTTGCTAATATTTTGTTAAGTATTTTTGCATCTATATTCAAGGGGTATTGGGCTGTAGCTTTTCTTGTGATATCTCATTTGGTTAATATTGGCCTCAAAAATAGCTGGGAAGTGTTCTCTCCTTGTTTATATTTTGGAAGGGTTTGTGAATAATTATCATTAATTCTTCTGTGATAGTTGGTAGAATTACCAGTGAAGCCAGCTGGGTCTGGACTTTTCTTTGTGGGAACATTTTAAATTACTTAATCAATCTTTTGTTATAGGTCTATCCAGAGTTTTTAATTTCTTCATAAGTCAGTTTCAGTAATTAGAGTCTTTCTAAGACTTTGCCATTTCCATCTAAGTTATATAACTGTGAGCATATAGATCATTGTTGATAGAATTCCCTTACATTAATTTTTGTTTCTGTAAGATTGGTACTAATACCTACTCTTTTTTTTTTTTTTTCTAGATTTTAGTAATTTGAGTTTTCTCTGTTTATCTTGGTCAGTTTAGCTAAAGATTTGTCAATTTTGTTGATCTTATCAAAGAACCAACTTTTGGTTTTGTTGATTTTCTCTATTGTTTTTCTATTCTCTATTTTATTTATTTCCATTCTTTATTGTTCCCTTCTTCCTGCTTGCTGTGAGTTTAGTTTAGTTTTATTTTTCTAGTTTCTTAAGGTGGAAAGTTAGGTCATTGACTTGATACCTTTCTTTTTTACTATAGGTGTTCACAGCTATAAATTTCTCTGAGCACTGCTTCAGTTGAACCTCTAGTTTCAGTATTTTGTGTTTTTGTTTTTACTCATCTCAAGGTATTTTCTAAATTCCTTTGTAATTTCTTCTTCTTTGAACAACTGGTTATTTAAGAGT
The DNA here is from genome assembly GCF_965194825.1 of Balaenoptera physalus. Taxonomy (NCBI): domain Eukaryota; kingdom Metazoa; phylum Chordata; class Mammalia; order Artiodactyla; family Balaenopteridae; genus Balaenoptera; species Balaenoptera physalus. The sequence goes on along the minus strand of NC_138885.1, from coordinate 102,478,504 downwards.
GTGTTATTAATGCACACATATTTGTGAATTTCCCAAATGTCCTTTTATTATTGATTGCTAATTTCATTCCATTGTGGTCAGAAAGCATACTTTGTATGATTTCAATCTTATTATTTTTATTGAGGCTTGTGTGTGGTCTATCTTGTAAAATGTTCCGTTTGCACTTAAAAGGAAGCTGTATTCTGCTGCTGTTGTGTGAAATGTTTTGTAGATGTATAAGTCTAGTTTTTCTTTGTTTTTTAGTGTTGTTCTATTTCCTTGTTGATCTTCTGCTAGTTCTATCTATCACTGAAAGTGGAGTATTAATGTTTCCAACTACTATTGTTGAATTGTGTTTTTTTTCTCTCTGACCTTCAGAGGGCTCTTCTTGGCTGTATCAGCCCCGCCCCTCTTGCAGTCTTCTAAGCTTCTGGATGTTCTGCTGTTTTGCTTGTATCAGAGCTACCAGCCCCCTTTTCATTGCTCTCTACAAAGATTACCATTGTTTTCAATGATGGCCTTAGGCATGGAGTAAGTTCTCCATTCTTTCTCCAAAGGCAGAACTACAGAGCTCTTTATACTAAAGACCTGCCTTTTCTCCATGCAGAAACTCTGTGTCACCGCATAGGTGCTGGGGACAGGAATCCTGTTTTCCAGGAGCTAACTCTGCCCTCTGAGAGGGCAATGAGGGTAGGCTGCCAGATCCTAGTCTTAACTTGCCCTTCCTGTCATGGAATCTCTGCCCTAGGGGCGAGGGCAATCTGGGTCCCAGTATTCTCAGCCTACTGCACCTGGGGAGAATTTGTGTCCTATCATTGGGGGCTGGGTGGGACAAAGAGAGACTCGGTCATTTTGGCTAAGGCCGCCTGAAGCAGAGCCTCTGCAACTTGGAACAGGATTTGTGGAATTGGAGGATGAGAATGCCAGTAGTCTGCCCCTCTGAGGATACAACTGTAGCCCGAGACTGGGAGCTGGGAGGAGAGGGACCTGAACATACTTCCAGTAGAGCTTCCAAAGCAAAGAGCTGACACACAGGCAATGAAGCCACTCAAATTCCATAGACCCTCCCTCTCTATTCTATTAGAGATTAGGTAGATTTTCTTGAATGAATTATTCTCCATTTTCTCTATGTCCTTAGGACAGTATCCAGACATTTTGAATGATTGTGTGTGTGTATGTTTTAATGATTTTCACCAGTTGTATTATATTGCTGTTTTGCTGGGGGAGAAGGTCTGCAGAGCTCCTTACTCCATCATTCTTGAAGTCCCACCCCCTGGAGGATTGTAGAATAATTTTTTAATATTTTGTTTTTCACTCAAAAATTGGTTTCTTTGCCAGTGCATGCAAAATAAATGAACAGTCTTTGTTTTAACATAGAACTGCAGTACAATTTATTAATTTTAGTGAAGAATTATATACTTATTGATAGATTGTATGGGACAGATGTTAAATATCCCATAAGCAGGCAGTATCTCAGAACTCTAAGGCTTATTGTTGATATTTCAAGATTTGGAGAACTCAGAAAATAATTTAATTAATGAAACTTTAACTCTACAACAATTACCCATCTTTTTTCTTTTTCTCTTTGTAATTATCCATTATGATGTAGTGGTAAGAATATCTGATTAGAATTAGGGAACCTGAGATTGATCCCAGTTCTTCCTCATGAGCTTTTGACCTTCGGACAGTTGTTTTGCCTGGCTTTACTTGCTTTCTGTAAAATTCAGTAGCTAACCTAAATGATCTTAAAGCTCCATTTTGTTCTGCACTGATTCTAAGATCATGGTTCTATTTTTTCATTTCCTACATCCTTAAGTCCATACAGTTGGACTTCATTCTTAGTTACCCTCTTACTGCTAATTTCTCCAATGTGAATTCACAATGCAAAAAAAAAAAGGTTTCTTGGGCCTCATTTTTCCTTGGCATTTCTGTAGCTTGATAATATTGATCTACCCTAATTTTTAAAAAATTTTATTTCTTTCTTTCTTTATTTATTTTGGCTGTGTTGGGTCTGCATTGTTGTGCACCGGCTTTCTCTAGTTATGGCGCGTGGGGGCTACTCTTTGTTGCAGTGAGTGGCCTTCTTATTGCAGTGACTTCTCTTGTTGCGGAGCATGGGCTCTAGGCGTGATGATTTCAGTAGTTGTGGCATGCGGGCTCAGTAGTTGTGGCTCGCGGGCTCTAGAGCACAGGCTCAGTAGTTGTGGTGCATGGGCTTAGTTGCTCCGCAGCATGTGGGGTCTTCCCAGACCAGGGATTGAACCTGTGTCCCCTGCATTGGCAGGCAGATTCTTAACCACTGTGCCACCAGGGAGTTCCTACCCTAATTTTTGAAACTGTGTCATAGAGAGTTTCAATGACTTTTTAGTGATCACGGAAAAAGTCACAGAAATGAAATTATGACATGAGTTTCTGAATACTAGACTTTTTCTATTGAAACAAAATGCCTAAGGCAAATTGACACTTTGCTGTATTTCACCTGGGTACCCTCTTGGAAATGAAGAAGCTAAATATAGTGGAATCCAACAATGCTAGAGTAGATCAAATATGTTTCTCAAAAATTTTTTGACCCATCTGTGTATTCACTTATTCAGATTTTTGCTCAATGGTTACTGTAACCACAGAGAGAGTATTGTGATCAGAATCAGAAAATATTAAAAGGACTTTTTCTTCATTGGAATAATTCCCTTCCTGGATAACTCTCAAGGGCATTAGATTCTTCTTAGTGCATATATTAAGATTGACAGACTGTACATTAAGGGTGTATCACGTTGCTGAGGTTATGATATTTTTAGCTGGAAATCTGAGATCCACATATGTGATATTCCAAATCCACACATTCATGCTTAATCTCCTAGAGAATGACACATGCTTACTTTTCCCCCTTGTATATCAAGCCAAAACTGTTTTTGTTTTTCCTAGGTAAGGCTGTTGAGGCTGAGGTTTGTTGAGTGGCTATGAAAAGCCACTAAGTCACCCTACTTCCTAGAAAACCCTCTTCATCTATATATTCTTTTTTTAAATTAATTTTTATTGGAGTATAGTTGCTTTCTGATGTTGTATTAGCTTCTACTGCACAGCAAAATGAATCAGCCATACATATGCATATATCCCCCTCCCTTTTGGATTTCCCTCCCATTTAGGATGCCACAGTGCATTAAGTGTATTTCCCTGTGCTATACAGTATGTTCCTATCAGTTGTCTATTTTATACATAGCATTAATAGTGTATATGTGTCAATCCCAGTCTCCCAATTCCTCCCACCCCACCCCTTTCCCCCTTGGTATCCATACGTTTGTTCTCTATGTTGTGTCTCTATTTCTGCTTTGCAAATAAGGTCATCTATACCATTTTTCTAGATTCCATATATATATTCTTTAGGAGGAGTTTAGGGCCCAAGTCAGAGCCAACCAAAGGTATTCAAATTTACTCTCAGTGCTCCACATCCAGAGTTAAGAGTCTTTTAAGACCTAATCATATGAGTAATAGTGGCTACTTTCATCTCGAATATATTTTTCTGGCTTTTGTTAAGGTAGAGAGAAATCTGTTCAGCAGTCACAAAGTGACTAGTCATTAGAGTTCTTTTTCTGGCATAATGTTTAACTCAAATTGAGGGAAAATTGCCTAACATTCCTTGGAGACCAATTGCTTCCAACCAGACTGGTTATTAAATAATTCCAGTTCAGACCTATGATTGTTACATGCACCTTCATGCTCAATTCACTGAGAACAAGCATGTTTTTATCTCAACTAAGCATTAAATTCTGTAAATTAGTCTGGTTCTATAGGGTTGGGTAATAGTTCTTATAAAGTGCCTACATTCTGCTCCCTGATTTACGCTGATGAGCAGTGAATACTTTCACTCATTTTGACCTTGACATCCCAGAGGGATCCTAGTGATACATAATCTGTTTAAGTCATTATAGACATTTTCACACAGTTTCCACTTTCTCACATCTTGCCAAATATTTCCAGTTGCCCTTTAAGCACAAATTTGACACTGAATTAGAGAATTATATAGAAATGAAAACAGTAATCTGTCTTTGAAAAGTAAAGTAATCTGGATATTAATCTAGATGTTTATGAACCTGCTTGATTAATTTATGGGAATATGCCATAACAAATATATTAGATCATTGTAAATAGTATTGATTACACTAAGTATGAAGAAATAAAATCATTTTCATTTCTATTAGGTTTAACCAATGAAATTGCTCTTTTTTGTAGGCAGTTTTATAAGATTCACTCTAAATCTTGAAAGATTTAGACATACAAACTGAAATTCCTTAGCTTAAAAGAAAAACATTGTTAATGAAATTAACCCCTAATGCTCACACACTGGGTATTTAAAATATTCATTCACCAAATTTACATAATTTTCTATCCATCATAGTCATTAGTGGCAAAGTACTTTCCAGAGAGGGTCTGTCTTAGCACATTTCTTTAAATATACCCAGCAAATAGATACTTTTACCTGAAGTCTTGGTAAGGAACCACCTTCTATTGTTTTGTCTAAAAGGCGGGATTAGTAAATATCAAGGTGATTGAACTGTCTTCTCACATGTCAACTAGAAAAAAGTAGAACAAATTAAAAGAAAAAAAGAAGTACTAGGTTGGGGGAACCTATAGTTTAAAAAAGAGACAAGTTATTCAGTCACAATGTTTATGTAACTTGTTTGGATCTGGATTAAAACAAACTGTTAATAACAATCACAAAAAAAAAATCAGGGAAATTTCAGTACTAACAGAATATTTGTTATTAAGAAATTATAGTTCCCTTTTTCTTTTTTTAAATCTCAACTCCTCTGCTTGTTCTAGTACTTCTCTCTTGCCTTTACCAAATCACTCTGTGTTCAAATCCTGCCTGTGTGTCAAGGCCTATTTCAAATGGCAACTTCTCTACAGAGTGTTCTTTTGTTTTCAAGTTTGTAGAAGTAAATACATATATATAACACACTTTCATACTTTTATACTGTCTTAGACTATGGTTACCTGTTTATATGCTGTATTTTACAAACAAGAAGCTCACTGGAATAGGATGTGGGCCTTATTCCTTTTTGAAACCCACAGAACCTAGACTCATGAATTATTTTAATGAACATTTTAATACTGGTTGTGTGGAAGTTTATTGTTTTGTTTTGGTTGAAAAGGTTGCTGGAGAATCTCATTTTAGTTAGGGAGCTAAAAATGCATATATGTCAGTATAGTCAATGCATAAAAAATAGAACCTATACGAAGTGCAAAGAGGGAAAGAAGAAGGAAGTCTCATTCTGCCAATGTAGAACCCAGAAGGTCTAGTGGAATATTTCAGCAGGATTTTGTAGAAGAGATGGGCTTTTTTAAATCTTCAAACTTTTTCTTCTTATCCATCCTTAAGCATCCACCAAGGTCCCTTTTTTTTTACACCAACCTCATGATGTTAGTCACTCATTGTAGGATCTCCCATCAACTATAGGACAGGGTCAAAATTATTTAACATGGCACACACATATTTAGCACATGGCCCATATTTTAAACTTAATTGAACACTGTTAATACCCAATATAATTCAGTTATATCTAATGGCTTACAATGTGCTAGACTTCTTTCTGTGCTGTGCCTCATGGCATTGTATATACTTTATGTTGTTTTGTTTAGCCTCAGCACCCCTGTCCTTCAGGGGAATTATTGCTTATCCTTCTAATTCTTTTTTAAACTTTTCTTTTCATCATCTAGCTTCCATCAGAAATACACAGCTCAGCACAGATGTAGTAGTCTGACCCCACCTGCCTCTGTATTTAGGGACACTCCCTGCCATGGCCCTCTCTTAAGCCAAGATTTCTTTGACCTTCTTGTTCTTCAGGCAGGGAGGTTTTTTGTTGTTGTTGTTGTTCTTACTGCATCTTGTACATATCTCTTATTATAGTTAGTGATTTAACTTTGCCAAGTTTTAGTTATCTTGTCTGTAAAATGCAGAGTGTAAACCAGAATAATCTCTAAAGTCACCTCCAGCTTTAGTGTTCTTTAATAGCCACTGCTCCTGAGAAAGGCCATTCAAGTGCCATTCAAAGCAGTGGTACCTAATAGATGGGATTCTCTGGCAAATCATAATTGTGCCACAACTGACACTAATCTCTGAATTAATCCTTAGCTCCTATGATTATGCAAGAGTAATGTATATAAATTCTCCAAGTTGCTTTCTACCTTTAACCTATTTATGGCTTTTTTTTTTTTTTTTTTTGGTTTAGTTGGTTGATTTTATTAGGTTTTGTTTTAATTTTGTTTGTTTTGCCATCTATGAATTTTTAATTATTATATTCTCAATTCTGTATTTTTTCCTCCTATGGTTGCTGAGTTTAATACTGTGCTTTAGGTGGTGATAAAATCTCAGGACTGTAAAAATATGCATTTACATTTTTTTCTAGTATTTAAATGCTTTCTTTTTTTATATACCACATTATAACATCTGAAATGTATTTATGTTTAACTAGTGAAGTAGGAATCATGACTTTTCCCCAAAGGGCTAGCCAGTTATCCCAAAGTTATTTATCAAATATCCCATTTGGTCCTCAAATATTTAAAATAACATATTCTGTGGGCCTATTTATCCTTTTATTAGTAGTCATTCCTTTAAAATTTTACTGTTATTCTAAATCATATGTTTTGATTCTGATGGAAAACATCGTTCTTACACTAATTTTTTACTCTTTTTGAAGGTAAATGGGAATAAATTATTAGGCTTGATATCAAGCTTCCTGATTTGGATGGAAAAAATAAAATTCCATTTTTGCCTAGAATAGTGTATCAAAGGCATATTATTCATCTTCTGCTCTTAAATAGGTCTTCTGTATGTGCATGTGAGTACTTCCATTGTATTAGACAATTTGCTAAACAATTTATAAACTTTTATCTCATTTAATCTTCACAATAGCTCTGCAGGTGGGTGCTATACTCCTGTGTTTTACATATGAGGACACTGATGCTTATGAGTTAACTAAGTTGACTATGTAGCGAGTAAATAGTGGAAACCACATCACACACAGGCTGGTTTGGTTCCAAAGCCAATGTCCACTTAAACATTTCCATTATATCTTTTTTATCAACCTGATCTAGGATTCTTACAATTATACTGGACAGTTGATTACATCTGAAACACTGAATTTCCTTACTTAAAGAATTGAGAAGACCAGCAGAAAGGAAGGGAAAGCTAGAGGGAGACTATAGTCAGCAGAGTTAAGACTTCATTTACTCTAGTATATTTGGTCTCACTTTCAAATTTATTGACATATAAATATAGATCTGTAGAAAAACAGTCATTTCTGCATCCTATTCAAGTAATGAACACATAAGCTTTTGAGAAAAGACAGATTATGTTTTTATACTCTTCATATAAGAACAAAATCAAAATTTGTAATGTGAAATCAGAAAGGATTCTGTTTCTCATAATGAGCATATCTAAAATGAAGAATACTAATTCACAACTTTGATTGATGGGATTCTCTTTAACGGTATAAAGGGAACTTAATGTTCAGGGCTCATTTTTCAGATCCACTTAATAATTTCCAGCCATACCTACTCCCAACGCTCCCAAATTTCTTCCACGATGACTAATTTTAGGGACTGTTGTGATGGATATTGAAATGGGTGTTGAAGTGTAATGAATATTGAAAAGCACAAATCATGGCCTATAAAAAACACAATTTTTGTTTCTCACTGTCTGTTTAACATTTATTTGGTGACATTGTCTCCTGGCTCTGGATGGGAATTTGGTCAGAGTACCCATGACTTTTCTGCTCACTCTGAGATACTTAGCAATTCTGCAGTCACCTTTAAGTGACTGTCTCCGTTAAGAGTGTCTATTCCAAGATATTCATCAATACTTTAATATTCATTCAAAGGTAAAACTTCCCCTCCCTCTCTGCCAGTTAAGACCACTGTTTGACAGCCACCGTCTTCCAGAAAGGGAATGTGGTGGTTTCTTTCTCTTTTTACTCGCTCTGCCTCCACAGCTTGCTTACTACAGCTTTTGACCCTCTAGGACTGGCACTTGAGAGGGAAGAAGGGAAAGTGGAAACATGAAAGTTTCTTCCTTGGGGATGGCGTGAGCCCTGCCAGCAGACGCATCTCTGTGCTGTGCTCTTCGATATTCATGTCACTAGGTTCCCCTCCATTAGGAACTCTCTTGATGCTAGGGTTGCTTCCCAATCGATGGGCTGTCCAATCCTTCCAACCTTTGTTTCGGTGGCCCACTCCACCCAATGCCCTGCTCATGAGAATCATTCTCCCTCCCAAGTTGTCCTCTGGAACAGGACTTGGAATGGCTTCAGGCCTCTTGTTTATGTCCTATACGGCCAGTGTCTGGTCCAGGGAAAGCATTCCCATAGAAGCAGAAAGTAGAATGGTAGTTGCCAGGGGCTGGAGGGAGGGGGAAATGGGGAGATGTTGGTCATGGGATACAAGTTTCAGTTATGCAAGACGAATATGTTCTGGAGATGTACAACAACCTGAATATAGTTAACAATACTGTATTGTGTACTTTAAATTTGCTAAGAGAGTAAATCTTAACTGTTCTCAGCACACATACACACACACACACACACACACACACACACACACACACAAGAAAACTATATGAGGTGATGGATATATTAATTAGCTTGATTGTGGTGATTATTTCACAATGTATATCAAATCATCAGTTGTAAACCTTAAACAATATATAATTTCTAATTGTCAATTAGACTTCAGTAAAGCTGGAATAAACGGGGTACATGAGATTTGGGATCTCTGTTTCCCAATCTGAACCTAAGTGACTTTCTTGCCCAAATTATTATTATTATTTTATCTATGTATTGTTTTATAGTACTCTGATATCATGGTATTTGAGTAATTATTAAACATATAATACAAGAAGGGCATCATGATTATAATAATAATAGATAATAATATTTAAAACACTAATAAAATTTAGACCAGTGTAAAACTTAACCTTGCACATAAAGAGGAAGTGGTGAGTGAAAGAAAATAAAAGTCCATGGGAAGGAATAGGGTAGAAGTGGGGAAAGGTAACCACAGTATAGTTTAAGGTAAGGTTGTTTTTGTGTTCAGATTTTCTTTAAGTTCAGTGTAATATCTTACTAAATCCTGGGCTTCTGTGATTACTGAAGGAAGGTATTTTTGTTGCCAATGCAGGAATTCAGTAGCTTTCCATTGGAGCTACTGTGAGAAGTGATATCGTGTAGATAGTAAAAGCAACATCAGTTTTAAGTATTTTATAAAAATTGTTGAAAATATTATTTAAATGTATTTTTAGGAGCCTTAAAAAATAAAAGCTTTAGTGAATACTATGTGACTTCATGCTATTTAAATAAAGCCTCTAGGTTGATAACAGTTTGCTCACATGCTTCACTTTTAATCCTTACATCTACAGCTCTTTTATACATTTAGTACTGAGAGCACTTAAAGGAATTACCTAAAGAACAATTTAAAGAAATTACTTTAAAATTCTTAAAGAAATTAAATGATTTGTATGTCAATATGGAATCAGAAGCAGAACAAAGAAATAAAATACTAGCCCCTGACACAACCCAAATATTGCCTTTCAAAGCTTAGAAGACCTCCCTTTTAATTCTGAGTAGGAGGTATAGGCATTCTTTCTGTAAACATGTCTGTAGATTTGGGGTATGGCAAAGAGCAAACAGAGACTCCTTATGGCAGTGCCTTTGTTCTCTGGGAGACAGGTTGCTATTCCAGTTACAGTATTGATTTGCTACAGAAAGGCTGCTCTTTTACATTTCCTGGCTGTCTATTATGGAAGCTTGCAGATGTACCGTCTCTTGTTGTTATTAAGTCAAAAATACCCACTATATGGAGGTGGGTGGTAGTGGTAGTAATGGTTATTTTTGCCTGAATTATTTAAGGTTCTCATGTTTAAAGCAACAGAAAACAAATATGGGGTTCTTAGTTATCAGAGTGAAAAAAAAAAAAAATAGGCCAAAAGTGAATGAGAAAGATACAGTATTCCTAATCACCCTTATCATAATTGCGGTACATTTATTTTCCATACTAGCTCAGATAATTAAGACAGTAATAATTTTACAGTGAAACTCAGTGAAACTAGTTCTCACTCAATTGTTTACTCCATAAGTAATATCAACAGAGCAGTATTAATGCTATTTTAAATATCCTACCTTTTTAAAAAATGTTTAATATGATAGTATATCTAATGCTGTACCAAAAAAGATCATTTAAGTTCCAAAGAGGGAAAAATGTCAAATCAGGAGGACTATTGTGTGTGGGCAGCAGTGTTAACAAAGCATTCCATCACTTTTGTCACTGTGAATGTCTGCAAACATGGGCGGCGGGGTGGGGGGGGGGTGTGTGTGAAATTTTTCTTATCCACAAAGAAAGCTAAAATAAAGTGATTATATTAGACATGTACATTCAGATGTGTGCATTGAAGAAAGTGGTTATGTATATAGAAATCTCCCTAGATGCCCTCAATCTAAACTTTGTGCCAGGAAGTGAGATGTGAGAGCTAGAGTTATTCAGGTAAAGGAACCTTTACTTTTACCTTGGTTTAGAAAGCAAATAGAGCACACACTACAAAATGCAGAGGGGGTGGGGGGGAAAGACAGCATAAAAAAACATGAGGAAAAAATTTTTAAGATTTAAATACTTGAAACCTGTTACTTTATAGTAATCTATTGTCAAAAGCCTTCCTATTTTTCTCAGAAGGTGACCCTAGCTTATTTTTCTCCCCTGTTCCCTTCTAGTATTGTATTTTTCACTGTTCTTATCTGTAAGTTTTTTCAACCTTTTACCTAAATTACCACTAGTGGAAAAATAAAACACATATTCTCTATTAACGAGTCAGTAAGTGATATGTGTAGATTCAGAAAGTAGTAGATAACATATCCCATGGTTCTAATTTGCAAATTGATGGACTAGTTCTGTATGAAGCCCGCACATGTTTCCCTGACTCACTAGAGTCACGTGAAGGCAACGACCATTTGAGAACAGATAATACCTTCTATCTAGCCATTTTGCCTTATAAAGAGCTTCCAATGAAGATAACAATTACAATTTTAAAAAATAATCTAAAATTCCAACAGTCAATTGGTATTCTTATAATATTATCTCATCACATAAACATATATCTTTTTTTTTTTCTGGCAATTTTAAATCCTGAGAGGTAGACAGAAAAAAACGACAATTTAAGTTCAGATGTTGTTTTATCCTTGTTTATAGCTTAGTTATTCTCACTGTAGAAACAATACAAGTAAGCATGATCCTCTGGTCTTCCAACTCATAACAGACTAGAACATACAAATATACAATTGACTACCAGAGTCAGGCATGCATACATGTAGCAACAATAACAACAAATAATAGGGGAAACAAAGCTACAAAAAATCAAGTTGAAAAAAAAAATCAAAAGTAACTCTGTAGAGGTGCAATTATTTTTGTAGGAGTAAAAAGTTTAACAAACATCAATAGCCCTTAAATATATTACATATTGTGTGTTTGATGTTCCCAAAGATGAATTTAATAGAGATGACGTAATTATGGTTTATAGTCTGTACTTAAGAAATACTGGCAATAAAGAAAGGTTTCTAACCCAAATTCAAAACCAGGGGTATTAGTTCTCTATTGTTACATAACAAATTACCACAAACTTAGCAATTTAAAACACCTTATGGTTTCTTTTTGGACATGAGTCTGGGTACAGTTTAGCTTGGTCTTCTACTCAGGTCCTCAAGATGTCTGCTTGGATTTCAGTCTCAAATCAGGCTCTGGGTTCTCTTCCAAGCCTCACTGATTGTTGGCAGAATTTAGTTCCTTGTGGTTGTAGGACTGAAGTCCTCATTTTCTTGCATGCTACTACCTAGGGACTGCACTCAGTTCTTAGAGGTCACCCTTAGATTCTTGTCACATAGCCCCCTCCATAGGCCATTCACAACGTGGTCATTTGCTTCTCAAGGAATGTAGAACATTTCTCTTTGACTTTAAATCTCTCTATCCTCCTTAAGGACTCATCTGATTAGGTTGTGCCCACCCATCCTAATCTCTATTTTGATTAATTCAGAATCAACTGATTAAGGACTTTACTTACATTTGCAAAATTTCTTCTGTTATATGAAGTAACATAATTATGGAGTTATATCTCATCTTATTCAAGTCCTGTTCATAGTCAAGGAGAGGGGCTTATGCAGAGTGTGTACACAAAGAGGTGAAAATCTTAGGGCCGTCTTAGAATTTTGCCTACCATACTAGTTTTACATCTTAAAAGAATGGGCTTCACATAGCAGCATTACTCACAATAATCAAAATGTGGCAGCAACCCATGTATCGATTGACAGATGAGCAGATAAAGAAAATATATACATTCAATGAAATATTATTCAGCCTTTAAAAGGAAGGAAATTCTGACTTATGCAACAACATGGATAAAACTTGAGTACATTATGCTAAGTGAAATAAGCCAGTCACAAAAAGACAAATATTGTATGATTCCATTTGTATGATATAACTAGAGGAGTCCAATTCACAGAGACAGAAAGTACAGTGATGGTTGTCAGGGGCTGGGGAGAGAGAGGGATGGGAAGTTGTCATTTAACAGGTATAGAGTTTCAATTTTGCCAGATGAAAAGAGTTCCGCAGATTTTTTGTATAGCAGTGTGAATGTACCTAACACTACTGTCCTATATGCTTGAAAATGGTTAAGATGGTAAATTAGGTGTTATGTGTATTAATTAAAAAAAAAGAAGCAGCAGCTTCAGTATCCAGAAAATTCAGAGATACAGCAGTTCTCTCTCTTTTTGTTCTACATTATCTGCCAAACACACACACACACACACACACACACACACACACACACACACACACAAAAGCAATAAAAGAAGTCAACTGTAGTCATCCAGGGAGGCATTGTGAAGACTGTAGTTCTTGACTTAGTTCTTAAAATAGTTTGTGGACACTTAGAAAAAAAGAACGAACAAGACAAACTTACTAAGAAATGGTATTGTGCAGGAGAGTTAGTTGCTGGCCAGAGGAGTTATATAGAGAGAAGGTGGATGTTTTCAAAGAAAGTTAAGGTAAGCATGTAAAAGCATTAAATTTAGCAATTTTCAAATCCTAAATTGAAGAAAATGAATTTTAGTCTATAGTTTGTGAAGAAATATTGAAAACGATATAATGTATTTTGTGATACTGTTGTCTAGGAGTCATTGCCACGTGACGTAGGTTATACATTTGTGGAGGAAATGGAATGTGGCTGCAGAATGTGTAGTTAATAAGTTCATAATTATCATCTGTTTTCCTTATAAAAAGTTGTTTTACTGTCACCTACAGCATGCAAAACAGTTATTTTTATTCAAGGAATCTGTTGCACTAAAGAATCAATTATTGATATTGAATCATTTGTATGATTGAAACTAAAGCAAGAGACGAGTCTTAATTTATCTTTGCATCGTTCTCTATCTTAGCCCAGTACCTTGTACATAGTGATTGCTCAATAAAGTGTTGTACTGCTGAATGTAAATGTCCTCCCTTGAAATTTGTGTCTCTAAACTTTGTATCTTTAATTCAGGTAAACAGCAGAAGATGATGCTCAATTCTTGCTAGAGAGTGTAACCTCTCACAATTCTCTCCAAGGAATTCCTGCTGATAGTGACATTCAATATAGAATAGTTTTAATGAAATTGACACTTTACAAAAAATAAAATAGAATTTTTATTAAAACAGCATGCATATTATTGGGAAAAAGAAAACTTAAATCTCCAAGATTTTAGGGAGAATCTTCCCAGGCATTTAAAGATACCTCAACTTTTTTTTGCACCATTTTTACTCATCCACTGAGAATCAACTCAATTTTGGGTTGCTCAACAGGAGTTGAGCCTTCTCTTTTTAACTAGAGTCCAAGAATTTTCCATTTGAGGGCCCAGTCGTGGTTATATTTTACTGGCTGACCTGCAAGTATCTGCTCTATTGAAAGTTTACAATATCTGGTTATGTTTTCCAGTCCCTCCCTTAGTACAAGTAAATTATATGTTGAGTTATTTCCCTAGTAAACACATATTCATACCTGGAAAAGGTGAAGGCCATCATATATCTACATTCTGCTTAAACCCAGTGGCAATTAAACTTAAATGCAGATATGGCAGTTCTTTCTCCCATTGGTTTCCAGAGAGATCTAGGTTTTGAAAGGCTTGACATTTGTACATTATGAGTGTGTGTGTGGGGGGGGGGGGGGTACTTAATTAATAAGAATATAAAACTATAACATAAAATTAGGTTCAGGGCCTTGCAAGGGGTCTGTGCAAATGAGGGGCCCTGAAGCTTATCCTTTATTTTGCTTTATGATAAATCCACCTCTGCTTGTTTCTATGGCCCGATAGTGACTCCTGAAGTTTGATTGTGATGGAAGTGTAAGGTCTTTTCCTCTTCAGGATACACCTTGTTCTTGTCTAAATCCTCTTCTCAACTAGATTTTTCCCTCTCTACCTCACTTGCCTAGTTGTGGTATTCAGTTTAATATAATACAGAATTGGAATAATTTAATTTCCCCTCTTCTTTTAATATAACTTTCTGGCAAATACGTTGACAGACAAGTTGATTCACATCTGAGTTTCAAATAGGCTAATTTCCAAAGAATTATTTTAAATTTAACACAAACTTTCATATATTGGAATGTCATTCATATATACTCTGTCTACATACATGTACAAAATGAGGAAATATAGTTCATAATCAAATACCTAAATATTTTACTTATTTCTTATATTATCTTTAAAAATCAAGAAAAAGATCTCATAAATTCTGAGTGTACTATTTTCCTTATTTAATAAAGGATATAACATATAACCATTCAGGATGAGATCAATAAAGTGTTTTAAGTATCAGAATAATTTATAACTATTTAATATATTGACATTTGCAATAAATTTATCCAAGGGTTCACAGACTGGTCACTCCATTCTATACCAAGAAAGTAATATTTTTGTCCAATAATTTCAATTCATTTAATCTGTTCCTCTATGAGAACTTCTCATGCTCTGATGTCTCTTGCTTCCCATCACACTGAACCTTTACCCACATTTTGGAAGCAAGTGAGATAAAAGCTTGTTTCTTATATTAAAAAAAAAAACATGATTATAAGCATACACATATTTGGTTTACTTCATTTTTTAATTAATAGCAAAAGCTAGTGTATTTGGGTCAGAAAAGCTAGGAATAATGTCATTTATTTATAAATGCTTTGTGGCTAGAATAGATTATAGAATATCTTGATTTGTCAACAAGGCCAATTTGGAATCAAGGATCTTAACAGGATGTAGTGAAGTTCCTCAAATATAGATTGTTTATAGATAGAAGCTGTTTGTTCAATAAATTCTGAGAATAATCTACCCAAACAACTGTGTGTTAATATATTATTGTACTTCATGTGGAGTCTTGTGTCATTTTCATATTTTTCACAATTGCTATATTCTATGTAATTACTTTGTATCGGGGGCATTTTTCCAGTATTTTATTTTTCTATGTGTATTTTTTTTTCATTAAGTAATCTAACAAATGTGAAAAAATATTTTTCTATAACCTCCTTTTAATATATTAAAAATGATCAGAGATTATATGTAGGAATGGAAATTTTACATAGACTATAATATTTTGAATTTTCCTTTTAGTTAAGGTGATATTTTCTTTGAAAAATGTCTTCTTTAAATATGCATCCAATAGCTGCTGCTTTAAGAAAAAGAAGGAATATGTACTGAAAATTGCTGCAGCTATTTTTTAATCATATAATTCAGAGTCAAAGGTAGAGAGAAGTTTGATGACGAGGGAATGCATAGAGCTGTTAAGGCCAAGTCGTCTGTATAAAGCCTACGAGTGGGCAGGACCTATTGGATTAAAGGTAACTTTGCTGGGTCATTCTTCCTGAGTCTCCTTGGTAGGAAATATGAATGTGAGAGAATTTTTGAGGAAAACCCTGTAAAATGTTATGTTTCTTGAGGACAGATCCCATACTTGATTGAGTGACCTGTGTAGTAATGGGCCTTAAAAGAGTGACTTCCTTGTTCTGTTTCCACGTTGCTCTTCATAACCAAGGTTCATAAAAGGCCCATCCCCACTGACCTCCTCCCCCGTTCATCGCTCTGCATTTACTCTCCAACTCTATAAACTATAACTTCTGCTTTAATCACATCAATACAATGTCCTTTTCTTTCTTGTAACCATTTCCTTTCCTGTTGCAAAGCTATTGGGCATTTCTTTGGGCATTATCTTCCTTGACCTCCCTTGTGGAAATTTACATTGTTTTTAAAATTTTCTGTTTAGTCTTTTATTTTTCTCACTATATAATATATACTTCGTGAATTAAAATTCTGAAATATGCAAAAATCAATAGAGAAATTTACTTAATACATTTGCAATTTTACTACCTAGAAAAAATTAATTGATGTAGCTCTGTTTCACACGTGTGCACATGCACACACACACACACACACACAGAAACACACACACAAAACTGAGTCAAAAGATATATTTGAAGAAGCTTGCTGATTTTCTAAATTAAGCTTTATACTATAAACATTTTCTCATGTCATTAAAACTTACTGAAATAGAACACCGACAATGATTGCATAATATTCCAGTCTATGGATGTAGCCTTGTTTAACATTTTACCTTTTTTTAGATTAAGAATATTTCAAAATTTCACAATTACCAATCATGTTGGGGAAATGTCCTTGGGTATAAAACTGTACCCAATGTTGAATATTTCCTAGGAGAGATTTGACAGAGTGTAATTACAAAAGCAAAAGATATCACCTTTTTTAAAGTTCTTGAGACCTAAAGCTAATTTGTTTTCCAGGAAGTTGCTGAAATTTATGCTAGGACTGTGGTAATGTCCATTTTATTGCTCACTTGGTAATTTTTTTTTCCAATTCAATAAAAATCTGATACTGGTTTTATTTTGCATTTGTTTAGGGTATTTGATATAGAGTGAAATCTACCTAATTACCTCAAAAACATTTTTTTAACATTTTCTTTCCAACGGATTATTTTTTCTGTAATCATTCATGATTTTTCTTAATATCTATGGAATTGCAAAGTTCTCTCTTAGATTATGGTTACTCCTGGGGGTCTTATCTTTATAGTCTAACTCCTTTATTCCCTTTAATTAGTTAATTTTACTGTATTGTCTCATCATCTCACATGGGGTTTTCTTACTCTGTATCTTGCAAAACATGTAGAAATATTCCATCAAAAGTACCAACACAAAAGATTATATGTGCAGCACACTTAATAGGAGACCCATGTGATGTACACACCCCATTAAGAGATTTACCTTGTTTTTGCCTGACTTGGGAAAGTGCAGGTCCATTGAGAATCCTGTATTATTATGCTGTTTACTTTTCATTCAGAGGATTTAGGAGGTTAGGAATATAGGTATCTATATGTATTTTAACAAAGTTATTTAAGAGCTATAGTTAATAATAATTTTTCTTAAAACTATTTTCATTTTTCTTCTCACACTTAAGTCTTACAAAGTTGAGGAAATAATGCATATTTTATCATAAAAAAGTTAATTGAACATAATATAACAATGATTTAGTCTAACAAAAATGTATTTAATTCAGGGTAATTGGAAAAGGAGAGTTACTCTTTCAAACTTTTCCAAGTCTTAAAAGATGAAGCAAAATCATTGGTGCCATCAGTGTTCGCATTTAAATAATCAGAATGGAGTACCTGAATAGTTACTGTATTACCAGATTGACAGAAATTCTAGCTGATAGAAAATCATAATTCTCCAGGTAATTACTTTTCTGTTGGACTACCTGAAAACTCCTTTGAATGCACAATAAAAGTCTCTGACCCAACTGTACTAGGTAAACCTACAGTGAATTGACATACTTTTCATTCTTTAACATCTAGAAAAGTGGTCTAATAAAATAAAGGGCCTTCATCCCTTTAAGCACACTGATGCATTCGGTCATACACAAGTGGGCATGGGAGTGAATTTGATTACTGTGTTTAGAGAGCTGAGTGAGAATATAATCTTCAAGAGATGGAGAGATGCGGGTTGGATGGAGAGAATAAACCAGAAAGATGGCAGGGATGGAGACAAAGAAAGGAGCTGGTGAGAAGGCTGGAGATCTGCTCAGATGGAAGTGGGCAGGGAAAAAAATTCTCTGATGGAGAGGTTGACAGACAACCTCAAAGAACACGATTGTAGTCAGCATCGTATGATGTGTCCTTTGCCTATCAGTGTTTTACCTCTGTGTGTGGATTTAAAATAATTTATTTATTTTTATGTGAATACTTGTGATACATAGCTTTACACACACATTTTTATAAATAGTCATTGAGCCCTTGTATGCATAAGTATATATATATTTAAATATGCATAGGATAGAGGTATATTGCTTGTTCTATTTTTAACTGTATCATTTAAAATATATATTTATAGGGAATTCCCAGGCGATCCAGTGGTTAGGACTCCGTTCTTTCATGGCCGAGGGTGCAGGTTCAATCCCTGGTCCAGGAACTAAGACCCCACGAACTGCTCAGAGCGGCCAACAACAACAAAAAATAAAATATATATTTATTTTCAAGTCAATATACTCACTAAATGGTCTCCGTCTTCTTTACTGGACACTTTCCCTTACTTATTTTCTACATATTGAAGTATTTTAGAGGTATTTTTTTTCCTATCAATACACAGTATCAACCTAGGTAATCTCTTCCAGTCCCATGGTTTTAAGTACATATCAGCACCACGGTCCAAACCACAGGCGCTAATCTGTTTCCAGCTGCAACCCTTAAAGTCCTTACTTTACACAACCATCTATATGGTTAAAACAGTTGAAATAAGTTACATAGTGTCATCATTCCACTACTTAATACTCCAATGTTCCCATTGACTTATAGTAAAATCAAATTTTGTACTCTTTTGTAAAATAATGAAATCCTACAGAATTTCATTCTGCACATCTTTCTGACACCATCTCTCTCACCTTCCTTAAACATGTTGCTCCAGCTACGTGGCACTCTTTCTATTCCTGCCCTAGGGACTTTGTAACAGCTATTTAGTTTTTCTGAAATGTTTCTTCAATTTTACATGCATGGTTTTTCTTGTCAATTTAGGCTCACCTTAAATATCATCTCTCAAAGAGTCCTCTCATGAGCATCCGATAAAATACAATTCTCTCCACGCATCAATCTCATATCACTTTGTTTTAATTCTCTGTAGAGAACCTATCACAATTTGCTTTTTATTTCTTTATGGATGTTTACTATCTGATCACTCTAAATTCTGTGAAAACAGGGACAATGTCTGTCTTAGAATCATCTCATATCAAGCATTCTATAAATGTTTGTTTCAAGAATTACTATTGTGGAGAGTCTTTAAGCATGGGTAGATGGCAGGATGAGAAAAAGATTCATGCCTTTTCCATTCTTTTTTTTTTTTTTTTTTTAAATAAATTTATTTATTTATTTTTGGCTGCGTTGGGTCTTCATTGCCACGCATGGGCTTTCTCTAGTTGTGAGCGGGGACTACTCTTCCTTGTGGTGCACAGGCTTCTCGTTGCGGAGCACGGACTCTAGGTGCGCCGGCTTCAGTAGTTGTGGTGCACGGGCTTAGATGCTCCTCGACATGTGGGATCTTCCTGGACCAGGGATCAAACCCATGTCCCCTACATTGGCAGGCAGATTCTTAACCACTGCGCCACCAGGGAAGTCCCCCTTTTCCATTCTTGAAAAATCCTATTAGTTTTATGAAAATACATTCTGTACTTTATCCTGTCCAAATCCACTTTAGATGAGTCACTGTGACTAAAGGGAATAATTTGGAACTTTTGGTTTGATTAATCAATTTATACTTATTTATTATTCAAAGTAAATAAATATTTGAGTTACTGCTGGAAAAGTATAGGTAGATTTTGGTTAGAGGTAGGGAATTAAAAAGTATTTTTTATTTTACTTCAGGACAACAGTATGAAATATGTAGTTAAAATTCAATGTAAATTTTCTCTTTCCTTTAATTCATGTTCCTTTCTGGAGAAGAATTGCTGTTATATGAAACAGAGGAACAGAAAAAAATCATTTTTGTATGAATTTTTTTTTGCACTCAGTTCTTTGTGCTTATAGTAGGCTTCCAAACTGGGAAAGGTAAATAGCTTATAATCGGTATATACTAAAGTATATGAACTCCTGAGAATATGCAGAATTCTGCAAGGTTAGACAAAGCAAACCTTGTCGATCTTTGGAGCATTAATTTACCTTGAACTTTTGTGGGGAAAACAGTATTTTCCCATGAAAACAGGCAAATAGAAAATGTTACATGATTCTTTTAAGACAAAATGTCACTCTCTGAAGAAATTTCTCCATTAGATCTTACATATCTGTGTTATGATCCGCACACCCATGGCTGTGGAATTTGCATCTCCTTTACAGTGGCAAATAGACAATTTGGTAGAAAAATATAAAAATCACTGGCCTGTGATACAAAATTATTTTTATCCTAGAATTTCATATTAATTGATGAATATGAAGATAAATGATAAATAAATTGATACTGTTGCCAGGTATTACTACATGCATGAAAGGGAATTTATGTAGGAGTGGGAAGTCTCAGATCTAGACCAACTTACACTATTTATTTATTTCAAAACTGCACACATTTAAATTATAAACAGCAAAATGCTCCCTCACCACTTTTGTTATTGTAGCGGCTTTAGGGTCAGAAAACTGAACTCCCAGCATCCTACCATTTACTATGTAGCAAACTTGGTTAATGGCATTCACCTCTTTGGGCCTCGGTTCCCTCATCTTTAAAGGGAAGTGTTAGTTTGTATTCATAGGTCTCTTGCAGCACTGACCTGCTGTGATTCTGTTTCCTTTTGCTTTTTCATTATGTCTCATTAAAAGTAGGTTTCTCCATTTTTAGACTTTCCATATCTCTATTCAAAACCACCTGTCTCAGGTTCTCTTCTCTATTTCATGCCTGAAAAATGTTAATGTGGGTTGGGTATCCTACCTTTATTCATATATCCAAATTCTCTTCTTCTGAGGCAAACTATAGATGGTAAGAATTGTGATAGCTGGGATCAGAGAATCCCAGAATACCACTGAATCCACGATTATTCATTCCATAGAATATACTGATGAACAGAATAGAAGAGCTTGATATCTCAATTCTTGTGGTTAGTAACGTAGCCACAAAGACTCATCTCTTCCAGAGATACACTACTCATTTGTAAATGACAGAGGCAATGTGAAGTTCCTTTGGGGGCTAAGAGCTGATTGTCACTCTTGGTTATTTTCAGCAGACTACTTTGATTGTAAAAGCTATCCTTGGACACAGTAGTGGCTCACCTCTAGGAACAGGGGAGAGAAGCCTTTTTGTGTTCATCTATCAGCCCTAACTCTTACTGACCGAAAGGTTAAGTCACATTTCCAGAGATTATCTACTCTTACTTAACCCTGAGGCCAAAACATTAGTCGTAGCTGGGATCTTCTGAAGATGCTTTTTGGGGAATGGGATTTGAAAAGTGAATGAGAGTCATATTACCACACTATATTAAAAGATCAATTTGATTGTTATATAGTATATTTAACCATCAAATGGGAATCCAAGTCCCAGAGGTTAAGCTGAGGAAACATAATTAATTATAAATAATTTTATGTGAGATTCACCTAACATAATTAATTAAAGAAACATTATAGAGAGAATAAAGCATTTCAAGCTTTTGATGGCTATTATGTTACTATAATCACGTGATTGGTAACAAAGTGAGGAAGGCTTATTATTAGGTCTTTGACCCCATTCTTGCCAGATACTGATGGTTCTGAATTCCTATCTGTTTTGGGGTGTCCTGTCAATCTTTGTAGCTTCCCACCAGAGTGTCCTGTCAATCTTTGTAGCTTCCCACCAAAACAGCAGATAACAATTGGTATTGAGAAGAAAGAAAAAAAAAAAAAAAGGAAAACTTTCCCCAGATTCAATTGGGGTCATCTATGTTTTCTTTTTCTATTATTAGGAGCTGGGGATATGAATTTCCCTCAACCACAAGGGTATCAGTTTTGTGGAATGTGGGAATAAAATACTCCTGATGGCATTAACAAACAACAAATATTGCATTCTTTTGAAGTATTGAATACTACCATCAGAAGTTATATGATTAGGGGTTCAAAATTTATATAGTCTTCAAGAATATGTGGGAGAGAATTTCCAAAAGCCAGTTTATGTTAAAATTCATTGTGATATAGCAGCAGTCCTGGAAGAAATGGAAGAACACTTTTCAGAAGCCGTTAGATATAATAATTTACTGTGAAAGAAATATAGTAATTCTGGTACTGTTTAAAAGAGGAAGTGTTAAGTAGACTAGTAAAATCTCAATACTTCAACTGAAAGGAGGCAGAAAAATCAGCATTGAAAACAGGGATTTGGTTTTCTATAGGTATATTCTATATAGAGACTAAAATAAACATGTTGGTTTTATACCTTGAATAATGCCAAGAGTTCAAACGGGCTACAGGTGATTATACAATTTAAATTTTATATTCATGTGGTAACTTGTATATATGATTAAAATTTCATATATTTTAAAAGACTGTAGCCCAGTTATATGCATTTTACAGATCTCTTAAATAAAAAGGTAAAATAGAAAGACATACAATTGGGAGTGAGCACTGCCATGTAGTGCTAACTTGGGCACTAATTAAACTTATATTCCTAGAAAATGCATATGAAGTACTTAGACTAAAAAAAAATAAAATAAAATCTTTTCCAGATCAAATATTTTATGAGAAATTATAGCGTCTGATAATTATGAATTTTGCATGACGTGTTTTCCAAAGAACAGAAAGAAAAATAACCTTTAAACTGATAATAGGGAATAATGATACTACTTAATATTTAATGAGTGATCACATTATGCTAGGCACTGTGCTGACTGCTTTATGTTAAATTTTTCCCTTTATCCTTCCAGTAACTTTATAAGATAGGTACTGCTGTTATTTTATAGCTGCAAACTAGGCTTAGGAAGATTAAATGACTTGTTCAAGGTCACACAGTAAGTGTTGGAGCAGGGTTTGACTCAAGGTTCAGGCTCTTAATCTCTACACTCCTGCTTTTAACATGTGTACTAGGAACCCTATTTACAAGAGATGAAAACAGTAGACATTTTAACTGCATATAAATAATTAAAATCAATATAGGATTCTTATCTACAATGTATTAATAATTTGGAGTGAGAGTCTCAAGTTATTCCAGCTAACATTCTATTTAAAATCCTGACATGTTAATCTTGATTGCATTTTAATGCCTTTTGAACTTTAATATCTGTCAGTAGACCAAGTTTTATTTGATATAAAGTACAGCCTACTTCTGTGTTCTACACAGAGATTCTCATTCATTAATGGTTAAACTTTGTTTTTTCCATAACAATTGAAAAACAAATGGCAGTGCTAATACAGTTTGTCAGAGGTTGAGAGATTATATTTGACCTGAGGCAAAATAAACAATGTATCCCTGTGAAAGCATGAATCTTTTTTCAGTTTAAAAATATCAAATTATGGTTAAGGACTTTGAAAGTCACAGAATTGTAGTCAAAGTAATTGTTACTTAAGCAAGGACTTAATCACTCTCCGGTCTATCTCAAGTCAGAGGTAACTTGTTTGTCATTACTGTCCAAATATATTGTTACTAATAATCTGAAATGGCTTTTGGAAGTTGTCAGGGCCCATATGGCTTTTCTAAAGAGGCAAGTTTCTGCATATGAGACCATCATACTCAATAGATTTTCCTCTGCCCCACAGCAAAGGAGACTAAGCTGAGACAACAGAAGTCATTTTATTGAAATAGGCCTTGCTTGTAAAGTGAATTCCACTTTTCTTTCGTAGCTCATAATGTTACTCCAAAGTTATCTAAGAAAGATTAAGTTCTCATAAAATATGGACTAAACAGCAACTGGGTTAGGTTGCCACATACATGCAGAAAGTGATTGCAGTGATAAGCCATGTGGATGCCAAGTGTTTTAGAGTCATTAAAATTGTGTTCCAATTAGTTCTAAAGTTTATTTGGGCTAAAATAAGTCTTTAACCAAGGAGAGAGATCCATTTTCACACAGGAACCTTCTTAAGGGACTAAAATCTCGAAGAATGATAGCGGGCACTTAAAGGAAAACATATTTAATGGTAGCTGGACAAGTCAAAAGGATAGACTGCACATTGCCATAGTTATACAGTCAGTATGTATTTTAATTTATGTTCACAATCCTCAAAGCTTCAGAGTTTCTGTGAAAGTTTAGTTTGAATTATTTATAAAATAATCCATGAGGGCTGTATTTCAAATAGAATCTAATATAGTTTAAATAATTTTACTGACTATTATGGAAAATTTTAATTTTTGAAACAAAAAAAATCAGTATTTAGAAAGAATGGTCCTGCAAAGTTTTATCATGTTATGTAGATTTGCAGTTCTTTATCATTGAAGCAAAATGAAAATCATTTAAAACTTGTCTATAAAGCCAATTTATTTCTTCGACCAACACCAACTTGAGCACTTACCCATTCTGAATTTGAAATCAAAATGCTTTGAATACAGCTTATGAGCCTCTTTGTTTTGGGGGGAAAAGAACCAGTAAAGCAAACTGAAGAGAAAGAGGAGATAATAGAGCTTGGAAGCAACCTTTTGGCAAAGAGGAACAAGAGCAGTGGAATAATTTAATTGCTCATCAGCTAATTATACGGTATTATAATGTTAATGTGTCTTCATCATGACAATGTAATAGGTATAGATTGAAGCATATGAAGAAGAAAGTGTTGATGCAGTAATTATAAGTAAGAGTGGAGCTATTAGCGTAATTATAACGCTTCATCGGGTAATTAACATATTGTTCAATTTGAAATGAGGAACAGTGAAAAAGTTAAATATTGAAGGACATGCCTTTGACACTCCAGAGATGTCTTTGAGCCTCTGCAGAGAAGAGGGTATTCCATGCTGATACGGTTATTTCCTGATTCCCTTTTCCATGATTCATTATTTTTCGTCATCTATGCTGCTAAAGAACACAGTAATTTGAGTGTGAGATGCTGCTGGTGGTTAATTTTTTTATGTAATATGATCCATTTTGCTGCTATTTCTTTTTCAGTTTTGTCTCATTTTGTATTCCCCTGGTCATTAAATAAGCTAAAAACTTAAAAAATTAAACTAGCCCCAAATAAAATAATGTATGTGGACAATTCTATAAACTGAAGATGGTGATAATTATTCTTTGACATACCTGAGCAGTTTCTTCTGAGAGGTTTGGGAATTTTCCTTGTATTTTAATACCAATGGGTAACCTGAGTTGTTTTTCAAAACTCAGTAGCTCAGAAATATCCATTTACTGTAAAGCCCTTTGAATGGATTATAAAGACAAACAGCAACAAGTAAACACTGGCGAGGAGTGGTAGGCAGCTACAATTATTTGACCTGTCTGCTAATTTTCTTTTAATAATAATAGCTCAGTGACCATCTATATGCAACACTGTTCTGAATATGTTATGTATATTAATACATTCAATGTCTACCTTATTTTTTTTTTTATCCATACATTTTACAGAAGTGATAGCTACCAGAGCAGAGGTTAAGGAACTTGGCTGAGATCACTTATCTCTTAGTAGTAGAACTGGGATTTGAACCCAAGTGACTGGTATCAGACTTTGTCGACCCTACAGTACTACTCCCAGATCTCAATTCAGGGGCTTGTTAGAAGACTTATGAAAAGTTTCCATATTCAGACTAGAACAGGGTAGTTAAGCAAGATTTAAAGAGCTGATAGTGAAGGATAAATAGAGTCTGTGTAGGTAGAGGAGAAGGAGGCAATTAAATATGCAAAAGTTGAAGATGACAAAGAGAGATCAATTTGGTTGCAGTGGAAGGTCACAAAGAGGATCCCCAGGAGAAACAAACAAACAAAACAAACAGAAACTACAGACTTAGATTAGAGCCTAATCATAAACAGCCTAAAGGCCAAAATGAGAAGTCACGGAGAAGCTCATTAACTTATCCTACTCAATGTGTATGGATTTCCCAAATGCCTATGATCAACACATATACGTTACCATTGCTAGGTATGGAGATGGATGTAGGACAGTTAGTAGAGGAATTAGAAGTAGTGATGCCCTAATACTTTGTTTTCAAAATAACAAAAAAGGGCTAAATTTCTGAGACCATAATTCCTGCTGAAATTTTACTTTGTTATTTTAAGATAGCAGGCTGCAAAGCCATCAATATTAACACTTTCACATATTCTTTACAAAGAGCTGTATTTTTGAATTCTGTTCTTATAAATGTTCACATCAGATTGGGTTAAGGGGTAAATACACCACGTGATTGAGAAAAATAGACAAGCAATTTCTATTTCTATTAAAATGCATGTATAAAACTGGCATGGACTTTGAAGGTGTCTACTTTCTTATTTTAATGTTCTATTTACCGTCTTAAAATTTAGAAAAAAGGTGAACATTAAGACAAATTAGTTGACTTAAATCTGGTAGACTGTGTACTAACAGTTTCCACAGAATAATTCTCTCAGAGGTGTAAAATGGTTGGGCATGTTTTGTTGTTTAGGATGTAGCTAAAAACACAATCCGCAGGCTATGCTTGGAATGACATGGATTCTTTCTTTTAGGGGATTTGTGGGTTGGCATCTCTGTAGTAGAAGGAGAACAGGCCTTGGAGTCAGAATGATCCCAGGAACTGACTCAGTTAACCTCTCTGAACCTTATTTTCCCTATGAGGAGAGAGGTACTAATAATTTCTATCTTGCAAGGTTCTTGAGAAATTAAAAATACGTATAAAATGGTTATCACAGAAGCTGGCACATGTTCATTGTTCCGTTAAAACTGGCTAAGATTATTGCTATTCAGTCTGAGAGTTACTGAACAATGCTTAGTACTATTTAATAAGAAGTTCTGAAAAGTTTAAAACAAATCCATGAAATTATGTTGTGACTTTCTTTTAAAGTATTAATTATAGTTCTCAATCTGTAGTGAAAGAGGTACTAAGCATTAAAAAAAGCAAAATGTAGTCATGGAAAGCATCCTCTGTTCAAGACCCTTCACGAAGAGTGGAGAATTATCGTTGTCAGAGGTTAACTACGAAGGGAACTAACGCTAGTTCTAACTCTTCAGAAACGATTTTATTTGTAATAATTCCAAGATAATGAGTATAAG
This sequence comes from Balaenoptera physalus, assembly GCF_965194825.1. Taxonomy (NCBI): domain Eukaryota; kingdom Metazoa; phylum Chordata; class Mammalia; order Artiodactyla; family Balaenopteridae; genus Balaenoptera; species Balaenoptera physalus. Next base: position 102,451,321 of record NC_138885.1, on the reverse strand, counting down.
TTAGTATCCTTCGCAGCAAAGTTACAGTCCTCATAAAACACACACACACAGACACACACACACAGACACACACACACGTGACTTATAGAACACATCACATTACAGTTACTCACGTATTATCCCACAGACATATACTGAACACTCACTAATTTCCTGTGCTAGGTGTTTCCTTTGCTCGACTGTGAATATCATGAAAGCAGATGTTACTTCTCTCATTTTTATGCCCTACAAAATCTAGCATAGCATACTTGAAATATAATAGGTACTTAATACATATTTACCAAATAAATAAGCAAATAAATGAACTTTTACTTTGGAGATAAAGTCGGTGTTAAGAAAGATGTTGATCATTTAAATTCATTGTGATTTACAGAACACCAATTTGCCAGAAGCTTTGTTACTTTCTCTAAACAAAATTTGTATCACAATGGTAACAATGAACACAGTCATACATACATTTATATTTTGCCTAATTTTACTTTCCCCCACTTCCTCTGACCATTTCCTAGAAGAAATGTACATGGCCAGTGAAATAAGGAAAAAGATTGAGAAAGAACATTTGGTCATTTTTTTTTTTTTTAAATAACTGAGAACACAACATGTTCTTCTGTGGCTCTCATTTTTTATTTCAGTCCAGCACTTAGCTGAGCAGTATTACCCACAAATATGAAAAAATTGACCTTTTTCTCTATAAGTTTAACATCATGGTTTCTTGATATGGTGAAAGTGGCAGGAACCTTAACAATCCAACTGTTCTCTTAGTTAGAGAGGAAGAAAAATAGCCAGAAAAGTATTTCTTCTTTTCCTTATGGAGGAAGAAAAAAAAGGGGAGCGACTGCATGAGGAACTCACAATAGTTTTGAGAACTGGAACATTCAAACTTGAAGAAAAAGAAAAGTCTCAGGTAGAGGTATTTTTGACCCCTTATTCTCTTGGTTTTAGTCACATGCTTTGCTGGCAGCTCTGGGGACCTGAACCCTGGGAACCTGTTAAAGGTAGGGCTCATCTGTAAAAAGCCTAAATTTAAAGAATTGTTAGATTTTTTTATCACTTACTCCAATTAATCACCAAATAACTAATCAATAAGATTTACTTGTAGTTTTTCTTTTCTTATATTTTTTATGAAGAAAAATAATTCCTACCAAACCAGTAATTCAAATATAATAGATCATAATCTAGGATAATGAATTTTATGTTGTGCTCATAAAAGGAAATATAAAAATTTTCGCAACATGTTTTTAAGAAAGGCGTCATGAATTTCTACATATATGAAGGAAAAGTTATCCCCAAATACTGTTAACCCCAATAGTATATTTCATCACTATTTTGAAAATCATATATTGAATATGAGTACTTTAAATATATACATGATTAAAGAACAGTAATTTCCTATAAAATAATGAAATGCAAAGAAATGCCACAGCTTAAGGTTTCCAAAATCCCTGAGATTTTAAGAGTCATTCTCCTATTGTGGTGACCTTTGAGCCAGTGTTTTGGGAAAGATTTGATCTCATTTCCTGGTGCCCATCTGAACTTTGTCGTTTGGACTAGATGTTTTTATCCAGGTCAGAATTTCAAGTGGTTGTATCAGTTCTATGAGATTTACCATGTTCCATGGAAAAGTTTACAATTTCCACAGAATCAATCTGCATGTGAGAAGTTTATGTCAAAATATGAAGACCTAGTTGTCACAGAGAGAATGCTAATTGGTATACAGATATTAAGCCTGTGACATTTTTCTGTATTCTTCTGCCAAGGAAAACCCAATGTGTCTTCTTTCATTCTGGTGGGACATAAACGGATGTACAAACTCTGAACATAATTAGCAGTGGAATTAGTTAATCGTTATTTTGCATTAAGTAAGTACTTTTGTATAGTTTGGAATATATTTATAATACATTTACACAAGTCATTTAAAAAAAAGTTTTGGTGGTGTTTTTGAGAGGCTATAATTACCTTTTCTTGCTAATTTTCATCCTTTTGCTGCCTTCATTAGGCCAAGGCCTCCTTTCACATCTACAGTCTCTCAGGTAAGTTCATTCTCATCTCCCATACATGTTCATTTTCTGATGTGGCAGGACTCCATGTTGTTCATAGGACTTGGAAACTTGAAGACAGAAAAGTTCCAAATTTCGTACCAACCTTTACCTCTGCATTTTGCTAATCTTTCCCCAAATGAAACAGAACCTTTTATTTAAAACAACGTGAAACCTAAAACAATAACAGCAAAAAACAAACACAAAAGACATACAAGAAAAACTCTCAATATTGATACTGATCAATGGCTTATTGAAACAACGACTGTGAGTGAAAGTGAAAAGGAAAGGCATGATAGCTGAATAAGTTTCTCTACTGTACCCTGTTTCCTCTGCCTGGAAATAGCCCCCAAAGTTATCTTGATCATTTCTACCATGTGGCTATAATAAAACTGCATCCCTAGTATTTACTTTTTAGTTCAGGGTAGTTTAGATGCACAATAGGAATTGCTTTGTCCCTTATCCCCAGACTTTTAGAGAATTGTAACCTTCAATCAAGGGGTAGTAGCTCATTTTTTTTTTTTTTTTTTAAAAGGTATTCCCTCAACTAAATTTGGACTTTATTTTCTTCATCTCCCCTTGCCTAGAGCAATCTATCATTGGTTTGGAGTATGTTGTTTCTTTCTTTCTTTTTTTTTTAAATTAATTAATTTATTTATTTTTGGCTGTGTTGGGTCTTTGTTTCTGTGTGAGGGCTTTCTCTAGTTGCGGCAAGCGGGGGCCACTCTTCATCGCGGTGCGCGGACCTCTCACTGTCGCGGCCTCTCTTGTTGCGGAGCACAGGCTCCAGACGCGCAGGCTCAGTAGTTGTGGCTCACGGGCCTAGCTGCTCTGCGGCATGTGGGATCTTCCCAGACCAGGGCTTGAACCCGTGTCCCCTGCATTGGCAGGCAGACTCTCAACCACTGCACCACCAGGGAAGCCCAGTAGCTCATATTTTTAAAGGGATCTAAACTTGTATGTTATATAAGCATCACATAAGAAAATGTATTTTTCCATGATCTGTACTACTTCTCTAGTGTCTTTCGGGGTCTGGTTTAATGCTGTGTATATAAGGTTTGCTAACATATGCTTCCAAAACAAAGTGAGGTTAAAAAAATGTAATCTCCTTCCTCACTAGGGAAAACTATAGCTTTCATATTATCTCTAACTAGACAAGAGATTGAACTAAGATTTGGATTTAGTAGGGCTTTTTTGTTTTTTTTTCTTTTCTTTTCTTTTCTTTTTGAATCAAATTGTGACTGGGGACATTCTCACAGTTTAGGAGAAGCCTTTGAAAAGGAATTATTGGAAACTGTAGGCTAACTTTCTTCTCAACATGTACTTGAAGTACATAGTGATGAGTTTAATATAGGGGCCTCATCCTGTATAAGTTTTGTCTGATTTTTGACTGATATGAAGATTTAGCATATTAATTCATCGTTGATATATAATATGTATACATTTTACTTAAGTAATAAATGAGGAATTGGGAATACATCCATAAAGTGTTCACCCCTATGTGCCCTAGTTAGGGTACATATGTACAATCAGTAAGAAATCGAACGCATACTAATAATCAAACTTCTTTTTAGATCAGTTCAATTTGTCAGCTTCTTATTGTATGCCTGTCTGGGTCAGGAACTCTCCTAGAAATGGGGATAAGATGAACTCTTTCATTTACTTATTCAGTGAAGCATTTATTCTATTTACTGAGCATATACTTACATGCCAGGTACTATTAGTTTCTGAAGAGACAGTAGTCAGCAAAACAATGTTTTTGCCCTCAAGCAGCTTATATTCTAATGAGGGGAAAGCACAATGCCACATACCTGCTCTCAAAGAGTTTATGGTCTCATAGTGGAGACTGTCAAATATAAAAACAGAAACAATACAATGTGATATGGGCAATGAGTGAAACGCATTCATATCATTACAAGGCAGGGAGAAAAGGTTGGCCTTATCTGGAGACTCAGAAAAGGATTTGTAAGGTGATGAACCTTGAATGGGTCCTAAAGGATGGGTATTTTTCAGGTGTAGGTGGTTAGTTGTGAGGAAGTATCTTAGAGAGAAGGACGGATAGATGCAAAGCCATGGCCTTGTAATGCAACATAGTATGTGCAAGCAACACAAGCCATTTGACATTAATGCACATTATGTGGGGGTCAGGTGGGACAGCGGAACCAGGTAAGAACCTTTACATAGGAAGAATCAAATTATCCTAAGAAGTATGGACTTTATTCTGTAGTTACAGGGAAGCCATTCATGGTTTTAAAAAAAAGATGAACGTGGTCAGGTTTGAACTTTAGAAAAATCACTTCTTAGCAGTGTATCTCAAAGACGAGAATTGATCTAATTTATATCCTCTGTTATTAAAACTAGTAGCATCTGAATTAACATTTAGATAATGCCTTTATCTAAACTAGATATTTTCTACTGCTTGTCAGTGGGAAGTTATAAGATAGGAAAAATGTCAAGCAACCTAGTTTTTAAGGCATTATTTCTTAAAAACTTAAGCACAAAACTGAATTTTGAAAAGGTAGAAATTCACTTTGTCCAAGTAAAATTGTCCTTTTGGCTGAGCATTTTTTTAAATCAGATTCGTATCTATTTCTTAGTGTCAAATGAGGGAAAAATCAATGGGTCTTTCCCAAGTTATTTATGTTCATATAAGTTCAGTCTTGATTGTGAAATAACATCTTGACTATGTTAATAAAAAAGTTAGCATTTGATGGACTAAAATATTTTCCCAAAATGTTTTCATCTATTAATCTCAATATCTAATTTAACTTTATTTACTTTTAAATTTATATACTCCCATTATATATTCCTCCAAATAAACATTTGCCTATACTCTTACTCACTTAACTTCCTTCTGAAGTAAGATATAAGTAAATGAAACACTTTGGTTTCATTCCCCCATCAATCATTATCTCTAAAAAAACAGCTTTCACTTAGTTAGCTGAGAATCTTAGCCATTTACTCCTTTCTTATCCCTTGTAGGATAAGAAAATAGAGAAAACTATCAAAATGTCAGTTAATGAAGCCATATTTACTTACTAAATATTGTTTCTTTATATTTCGTCCGTAAGAAAAGCCTAATAGTCAAAAGCAGACTTAATTGTCTGCCTTACTCCTGAGCCATCATAAAGTAGAAAAAACAGAATAAAAGCAAATATAGATAAAGTTAGATAAAATGCATAATGGATATTTCCTACAGAGAAGTCTCTCTGGAGGTGTATGTAAAAGTGAGAAGAAAGAGAGATTAGTAGCCTGACACAAATAGCTTCTTTAATATGCGGGTAATTATCTTTATTAGGTATACAACCAGTGGGAATCATACTATCCTCAAAGTAGGGAAATAACATGTTTGCTCATAACAACTACTGATTTTGAGACAAGACATAAGACTTTTTTTTTTTTTTTACATTTCATTGAATCTACAACTGTTTAAAGGGCTTTGTTTTCTTCTATAGATAAATGATGGTAAACAATGATTCATAATTGATTATGATTTACTGAGATTTCTTTTTACAATTTTTGTGGCTTTGAGTACTCTCCTTATGTTATTTCATTGCAGAATCTTCACAACCTCATTTGTTATTAATATCCCCATTTTACATGTGAGTAAACGCAGGCTCAGAGATGTTAAATAATTTACCAAAGATCAAATAACTAATAAGTGGCAGAGATGGTATTAAACCAAACTAAAGTCTCTATGACCTTAGAAACTTTATTTTTAACTACTACCTAATATGGCTTCCATGTTACTGTTTTAGGTTATTACTGCTGCTAATACTCATACTGTAAATGTTATGATACAATTTATTTTTTAAATATAGTTAATTTATAAATGCTAAGAGCCGTGTTGTGAAGATTGCATAATGTTCTTGTGTTTAAATATAAATCTTAGATAAAGTTTATGCTTTTAATATTTTAACATGTAGGCTCTTTGAAAAATGAATAAGATGTTTTGTTCTTAATTGTTTGTCGTCAATTTTAATACTCTGACTTGATATTGTTTTGGTTGCCTTGAGTTGCATTACTAAATTTAATAAAATTTTATTTAATACTGCAAATGATTGGCTACATACCCAGCTTCTCTGAGATCCCAAGGCTCCTCCACTACCTTCATTAGAGAAGTAATCTTGATATCACTAATTTATTTTTTTTTTAATTACCCATCTAAAAATGTACAAAGAATAAGTAAAAGATTTGAGAATAGAAACCAGGCCCCTAACATTATCATACATTTCCAACTGGACTAAAATGAAACATTTTTATACTTTTATGAGCACCATTTCTCCCTACCATCTGTTTGGTGTTTAAACTGTTATAAATAGAGTCACCAAATGACCAGACTCAAAGTTCATCCTTCAGTATCCTTTCCCATTTTCTTATCGTCTCTCAAATGGATGAAAGTATTCACTCTTTCTCTGAGGGTTGTGGTTATTTTTATGTCAGCTGTCCTTCCTCCACTTCTTCTTTGTTACTCCTTTGTTTTTCAGAAAAATAAAACACACTGAACTTTCCTCCTCTCTTATTACACTTTCAGTCCCATACACATATTTCTCCCTGGCATTCTTATTTCAAGAACCACTTTCTAGCACACCTACTTCCTTACCTCTAAACTCATCAAGAATCAGCTCCATATGGAAATCTGTGGGAAGAGAGATAGCAACAATGTCCCCACCCCACATCATATGCTACTAAAGTACTTTGTTTCCTATCCATTTTTCATTTAAATAAAAAAAAATATGATTCTTTCTATTTTCTAAGCATCATGTCTACATCTAAAATATTCCATGTGGTAGAAAACTGATGTTTAAACACATCCTTATAAAAAGTGGCAAAGGTACTGTAATAAACTGGTCTCTGTTCATGTTTGTTTGAATATAAAGCTCCGAAGCTATGCATTTTGTGGTATCTAATGCTGATCTCAAACATATGTTGGTTTATTGTCAATTTTTATTAAACTAGCTTGCTAAAATGTTCTCTTAAAGCTATGCCACTACTGAATTTACATATTTTTATTTCTAGTTTTTAAAATAATCTATCAAAATAAACAGTCTCAGTGCTGAAGTTAGAAAAAAAAAATCACTGCCTTGCAATTTTCCATTATCTCTTCTTTTCAAACTTTCAGTAAATGTGGGATAAAATAAGTTTTGTACATTAACAAGTTGTTCAAAGAGCCTGGAATTCTATAATCATAATCAGCAGAATTCATATACGGCATTTCCACATTGCTTTCTAACATCTTGAGTTTATTAGTGGGAAATTTAATTTGTGCTAATCAGCCTGAGGCAAAAGGAGTGAAAAATTAACTTGACGCATATATTTGATGTCTTTTAGTAGTTCTCAGTTTTTCACTATAATGACAACATGGCAACCCAGAATAAACACATAGATCTACAGTGTCACTTCTGATTACCACATTACTGTAAATAGCTATAACTTGCTGAAACCCAGCCACAATTCATTATCTTCCTGGTTTTATCTGAGAAGGCATGCGTCAACACTGCATAAGAAATGGCATGTTTGAAAATCTCAAACTTTCATTAATGGCCTGAATCTTGGTTTAGAGTCTGTTTTCTAAAATGATGTTTAGCGATATTAATATACTTAAGAATGTTCTTGTTCAGGCTCAAAGGAGGCACCAAAAGACAGCAAAGCTCCTTTCTCTTCAGACTCTCTCTTAATTCCTACTCTACATTCACTAGGGATTGCTGCAACAGGAAAGAGGTTAGTGTCTGGGGAAATTGCCATAATAATCTTCATCACCACTTCTGTTTCCTTCTTTGAGTCTTCTCTGCCATATGATTTAAAATGTGTCAGAGAATAACCTTTGTGATACGTACACTTAACCATCCTCTTTTCTAAAGAACAGTGATCTCCAAATATAGTCCATAAATATGGTGACCTTTTAACATTTCTTTTTTCCAAACTGAGACACTTCTGAAAGTAAAAGGAGTCACTCAATAATTGCAGCGTGACAGCAGGTGTAAATTAAGGTTCTTTCATCATACCCAGAGATCTGGTCATCTTGCCATGGGCTGCCCTACAAGAGAATCATTTAGTGTGATTGCTCACAAATCTGGATTCTTGGAGCTCAACTACTGAATCAGAATCTCTGGGTTTATAGCCTGGGGATATGTATTTTTCAGAAGCTTTCCAGATGGTTCTTAAAGGTACTAAAATAATAGTAGTCACATATAATGATTGCCATGTACCAGGCATTCTTCTAATATTTCATATATACTACTCCTTTAATCCTCACGACCACTACCATAGAATGATGTATGAATCATTCAACTATAAAAAGTCACATTCCTCAGGAATGTGGCTACTTGGACATATTTGGATGATTAATTCAAAGATTTACATTTTACCTAGACTTTTGGCACCTTGAAGGATACAGCTATAATTTAATAATCTGTAATCTTGGAAAGGAATTAAAAACTTGAGATGAAAGGCTTTAATGAAAAAGCAACATTTTAGCTTGTTCTTAAAATCAGAGAGTTTGGTGGGCAAAGAATGAGGCTAAAAGAATAAGATGGACATGATCACGCAATCATTAAAAAAATATCTATCGTGTCTGAGAAAAGTGGGACAGTTCATGTGGCAGGAGCTGGTGGCTGGTAAGAGCACCATTGGTGTAGAAAGGTAGCCTTTGGTTTTAAATATGAAAGGATTACAATGCTGTTATACATGTCTTCCCATTTTTTTTCTCCCATATCTTCTCAGTGCTTAAAATTTTGTGGCTGCTGGCCAGATTTCAAACTGCCTCCTCCTGTAACTCTTTCCTAATGGTTTTGCCCCCTGGAACCTGCTTTGCCTACAGTTGTAATCAGAAATACAGGAGGACTAATATCCCTAAGGAATAGCCCTCAACCAAATTTGATAGATTAATACCCCAGTTCCCTCACCCACTGTGCTAAGTAACTCATATTCTAAATATGATAATGCTAAATAACTCAATAACTCATAGGCCCCCGGAGAGTCCCAGCAGGCTTCAACAAAAGTAACTTGATTGATAAATCCCACTTGGTCACTGCTTTCTCATCCCTCTTTTGTTTTCCCATTCCCCTACCCTTCTTTCCTGAGATGACTTCACCAAAAAATTGTGCTTAAATCCTTGATTTAGAGTCAGCTTCTGGAAGAACCCAAACAAAGACAACATTGTCTCCTGAAAAAAATAATTTGGATTTTATCTAGTTGCATTCTAAAAAAGACAACTAGCCACTAAGGAAATTTTTAGCCAGAATGGAGAGACTAGAGAGCAGAGAGAGTGGTAGTGAATTGACAAGCTAGTTAGAAGGCAGTTGCAGGATTACGTTACAAGGGGCTTGGACAAAGGTAGTAAAATAAGAAAGGGAGAAACAGGAAGCTGCTTTTGAAGTAGGCTTGATAGGATTAAATGATTTAATGTATATGGGGTGAAGAGGGAAATCATTTATATCAAATAATGAACAAATCAAAGCTCTGAGTTTGGTGATCTGGGTGTGTAGTATCCAGGGATACTACTACAACCACGATGCAAGTTGTGCTCTGTACAAGCCCAATAAGTACTATTTACATGAAATATTCACAGCTTAGTATACATGAATGGCATCACTTGATAGTACAGTATACAACCTGCAAAATAATATAGGACAGAGAAATGCAGATTAAGGTAGGGAATATAAGAGGCAAATAAGAATGCTTGTTGGGGGCTTCCCTGGTGGCGCAGTGTTTGAGAATCTGCCTGCCAATGCAGGGGACACGGGTTCGAGCCCTGGTCTGGGAAGATCCCACATGCCGCGGAGCAACTGGGCCCGTGAGCTACAACTACTGAGCCTGCGCGTCTGGAGCCTGTGCTCCGCAACAAGAGAGGCCGCGACAGGGAGAGGCCCGCGCACCGCGATGAAGAGTGGCCCCCGCTTGCCGCAACTAGAGAAAGCCCTCGCACAGAAACGAAGACCCAGCACAGCCAAAAATAAATAAATAAATAAATAAAATTTTTTAAAAAAAAAAAAAAAAAAAAAAGAATGCTTGTTGGAGAAGGAATTGTAGAATTTAATTTAAAAATTTTGTCACATCATTTCAGATATGCTACAGATTAAACACTATATTATCCTGAGCATTAAATACGTAGGTGAGTTTAAGAAAATGTTTAGACACATCAATATGAAGCCTCAGAAGTATGAGTACAAATAAAATACAAGATTAGAAGTAAACTTTTGGAAGACTGTACGAGAGGTGAATGCATCTGAATCAAGCCAGCATTCTTGTCTTTTAAAATCTATAACCTAGATTTGCAAACTGTAGAAAGCATGATATCATGAATATTTAGAATTCATGTCTTTATACGTACTGATTGCCATAGGAAGGTAAGCCTCCAATATAATCTTGAATTATTTTTTAAAATGTGACGCCTAGAAAATCTTATACAGATATCAAAACATTTGTAATTTAAACAGTAGATGTTAGTTATGTTTGGGTGTTATTCAAAACTGCTACTAAATGTGAATGTGGAAAGCTGCCAATAAGATCTTATTCTAGAATGTCCCTCTCCCACCTACTTACTTTTTGCAATAAAATTTCACATTAAACATAAATTCCTTTTGGTTAAGTCTGCTTGGCCTCGAATAAAAGTGAATGCTCTTGGGGACTTCCCTGGCGGTCCAGTGGTTAAGACTTCACCTTCCAATGCAGGAGATGTGCGTTTCATCCCTGGTTGGGGAGCTAAGATCTCACATGCTTCGCAGACAAAAAACCAAAACGTAAAACAGAAGCAATATTGCAACAAATTCAATAAAGACTTTAAAAATGGTCCACATCAAAAAATCTTTAAAAAAAAGTGAATGCTCTTAAAAGCGGTCACTTCCTTAAATCAAGTGTTGAAAAGAAAGTGTATAGAATTTGAGTGTGTTGTGATATTAAACGGGAGAAAAGGGGAGAAAGGGCACAAATTGGGGAGATTGATGAAACTAAAAGGAACCATTTCCCAGTTTTTCCAATGCCATCTCTGCATGTTGCCTTTTAACTTTACGATGCAGTAGCTCTTAAAAGTAGTGGTGGCCACCCTTGAAACCAGCTGAATTCCCCTGCCTAGAATGGAAAACAAAACAAAAATAGTTTCCGTAATTTATTAAAACCAACTGAGTAGGCTTTTTGTCCAATTTCCATTGCATCATTTATGAGACAATTTGTCTTTCTGAAATTTAAAAGTCAGGGTTCTTTTCACAAAATATAGAAGGATGAAATCATAATTATCTTTCTGCCCTTTAACCATTGCCAAGCAGGGATATTTACAAGAAGGTAAAGCTGAGTATGACAGTTTAACTTCCTTTAACTTAGCGAGTTGGTTAGGTTGTGGACATCTTTGTGAAGAGTTTGGCTTAGCCATTTCCTTAGTTCAAGGAGTTTGGAGAATTACAGAAATCAGAGGGACTAATTTGTCAGTCCCCTGGTGTGTCACAAGATTGTACTTGTCTTACTGATCTGACAGGGCATCACAGAACCCACAGAACTTGAAACTAAAAAAGAAATCAGGGACACTGCTGAGTAGTTGAAGGAATTATTGGTATTCACAGAGCAATTCCAGAGTTGCTGTCTGCTAGTTGCTAGAGAGCAAGTAGCAATTGCCCTCGTTTCCTATTGCTGAACTTGCCTGAGTTCCATGCAATCACAAGTTTTGAAGAAATGCAGAGCTTTCCTAGATTTTGATGGTTGCAGGTTGGCATTGAGTCCCTGTCCCTTCAAGGACAATATTCAGGATGCTCCACAGTTGTGGAAGTTTCTGCTCAAACCACATGACTCAGATGCAAGAAAAATTAAAAATGAAGTGAGAGAGAGAAAGGAAATAAGAAAGACAGAGCTGCAAAGTGACCTATGTTCAGAAAGAAACAGAATCATTGAAATCCTAAGGACAATTATGCAAATCCCAGATCTATCCAGATTTTTCTGGTTAAGGGGCCGAACTCCGGACGTTTATCCGTAACTATCACCATGCAAGTATATTCTCTATTCAGGCAACTGATTAAATGGAAACTGAGTGATCAAGCATGATGGAAACCAAAGCCAAGGAGTTAGAATTTATATACCAAACTCACTCCTTGTTCTCAAAAATTCTCCAGACCTCTAAGTATCCATAATCTCACTGATTTTCAAAATTGATCAATGATGAATGACATGTTTGTATCTGTTGACTTTGCCTAAAAAATATATTTATCTGTTTTTTGGATCTCTCTTGTATGTGTGAAAGTATATAATTAAATAGATAAAGGACTCAACTCTCCCACTTCTATAAAATTAAAAACAAAAACTAAAACCTAATAAGACTTCTGAATTTTTGATCATGTGACACACCACTAAAAACCCTGAAGACTGTTATTGTATCAGTGGGTATATGCATTAATATATAACAACAGAAATTATATATAGTCTTACCAACATTGTGCTTTCCATGGATAAATTTAATGAGTGTTTAAAATGTTTGTTTACAATTAACCTCAACTTACACATGAAAAAACCGGAGGTTCAGAATATCAACTAGTGCAGATATTACCTCCCATTTTAGATGAATAAACTAGACATAATACCTGCACTGCATACCTAATGTTGGTGTGCCTTAAATGGGATGTTGCTATATGGCACAACAATTTGTAAAAACAAATATTAGGGATTATAGTTAGTATCAATTAATTTTTGTTAGTATCAATTAAATATTCTAACATTACTAACCATGTTATTTTTTATGAAAATGTAATTTTGCTTCATCATTTTAATGAATGTATCTTTCTTTACCTTGTTGAAAAATTAGTTTAGAAAATGCTAGGAAGACTTGCTTATGGTTTTATTTGTGTTGAAACACAGGTTATGCTTGAAAATCATTCTTCAAGAGACTACCTGAGACTGTGCAATTGAACTGAATTTCAGCCATTGGCATATGTTGCTTCTAGGAAGGGTTAATGCAAACATATAACTCAAACAACAATATTGAAAAATATATGATTCAGTAATCTGAGAAGAGGATAATATTCAGTTTGGAAAGAACATATCCATCATTTAGGGCCATGTACACAGTGTCACTGATTTTTAGTAATTATCACCGAGAAAGTTTTTGATACAACTTAAATGGTGTGTTTATAATAACTTAATATTAATGTGACCACTAACAAAAGGGTAGGCTTAAAATTTGTTTTTCCGTGTTAAGAATTTGTTCATCAGCTCATTAAATATACTTCCCAGAAATTTTTATAAGGGGTCTGATATCTATGTATAAAATATTGTACAGTGGATGTCAAAGATGAATATTCCGTTTATTATTTTAAATAAAAATATCAAGACAACTTTCGATATGTAAACTTCACTATCAGAACCCATTAAGATGACTGGAAACTTATGTTTGTGACATCTTCATTCAGATATGTTTTATGCTGATTCATTTACTCACATTCATTCATTCTTTTATTCAATAAACATTTATTGATCATGTATTATGGCTATTTTTAAAGGCCTATTTTTTTGCATGTTCTTAATTTTTTTAATCACCACGTTTTACCGTAAGACTATTGATTATTCTAGCTTACATATCCATTTAGCATTAATATTAATAACAGTATTTGTATAGTGTTATATAGTTTTCAAAGCCTTTATACATCCACTATTTATTTTGATTCCAGTTGAATTGGGATTAAGATTCAGAAAGGTACAAATGTTTGCCCCAAGTTACACAGGAAGTGGCAAATTATTTTCTAGGTGGCATTTCAAAATAGTATAGCTCTAATTGTGTTTTGACTAAAAGAAGAGTTTCTGTGAATTTTGGCACATGGACTTAACTTAGGGATTCTTCTGTAGATGACCCATGATCTGTCCTAAAAATAGAGAGGAATATTAATATATTCACTAGTTATCAGCTGGAATATTTTTCTCATGTAAGCTTTGATTGCCTAAGTTGAGAAGTTCTTGATAAACTAATACTTTGACATATGATGTAATTAATGCAACAGGAATAAAATTGAATGATTTTGCATCACTGAGAAAAATAATCTTGCAGGTTCAAATGAACTGTTCACATTCTCTAGTGATATAATGGACAAAGGAAGTTATCTGCCTTTATCAGGAGTGTACTTGGAGGATCAGCATTTTTAAAAACAATTTCTCTTTGGACAAGATTTTCTACTTCTCTTTTAAATGCAGACACACACAAAGCAATATGACTGAAACCATTTTTCTGGCTTTATTTCTTCGCTGTTGAGCAAAAAACAATACTTCAAAATATGCTATGCTGATACTCAGGTAGTACTCTGTAAATTAAGTTACTATCTGAGCACATTTCAGGTGCCTTTTCATAATTGGTGTAGTATTAAAAATCAATGATATAATTTCCTAAGTGCACCAATTAATCCAAATGCCCGTATTTTCCTCTATAAATACTATTCATTCTTCAAGAATTTTATCATGCATTACTTTGTGCCAGTATGTCTATTGTAACAGCTTTAATACTGACAAACTAGATGCCATTTATTAGGTACCTATTATATCCTTACATTAATGTTGCATGTTGGCCTTGGAGTAACTCTTTAAGGAAGATATCAATAGCCCTTTATTATAATGAAGACAGCTCAGGGAATCTTAACAATTAGTTTAATATCACATAGCAATTTAAACCTACATTGTCCTGGATCCAGCAAGGTCTTTGGTTACTTCACACCTTGATCTTTCCACACATATTGATATTCATATTACACTGGATTCCAACTAAAATCTTGTTCTTTAGAGGGCAGATCTTAGGGCTGGTGTTAGGCCAGTGAATCCTTTTTGTCTGAATGCTTGACTCTTTTCCCTTTTTATGTGGTTGAATGTGTCACTTGATTTATCCACAGATATGAAGGCCAACTCATAAAGAGAGTTAGAGGTGAGTAGGAAGTGATAGGTGTTGTTGGAATGTCAGTAAAAGTAAAAGAAAAAAAAATGATTTTGGAAACAGAGACAGAACCTTTTTGATCTAGATCCTTTTGAATGTCAAAATGACTTACAGGAAATTTGACAAGGGATTGTAAGAAATAAGAAGATCTAAGGAACAACTTGAGCCCCCTTTCTGTCTTAGAACTTGTATGTGAACATAAGTCATGGTTAAATAAAGGATTTTCTTTGAGTTCATTTGTTATTATGATTGATTTTCTGGGAGTCTCATAAATAAGGGAGATTATATTACTGGAAATAATGTTAAATATAAAGTTAAAGTTCTCTTTGCTTTTAGGATACTTTGCAAAAAGTTATTTTGAAGAAACATAATCTATTTTGTAAATGAAAATAGTTAAATCAGAAGAGGGGAAAGAGTGTAGAAGGAAAGAGCCAGATATAGAACCTGAGAATATTCTGTTTAGAATCTCTTTGCAGGTGTTTCATTTAGGTTAAAACAATATGTTCACGAGAAAAGAATGAAATATTCTGTGTCCACCTATGCCTGATTACACAGTTTGAAATACAAAGAGTTAAATTGGCTCACACCCAGAATATGTGTATATGTGAGAGACAAAAGGAGAAAAGATGGGGAAAAAAGAGAAGGGAAAACTATCTAATTATAATTTTAGGGATGAAAGACAAGTGACCGCTATTTGTGCTATAAGGGGAGTCACTTGTTTTATTTGATTACTTTCCAGAAATTATAATTGATGTGCTTCACCTAAAAAAAAACAAACAGAATTTTCGGGTCTGGTTTTGTTGTATATTTTATATTTCTGCCCTAAAAATCATCACAAACACATCTTCATTCTCTAGGCATTGTTAAGAACCTATATGCTTCTGTCCTAATACAGGTGTGACTGCTATTCAGATACCTGTGGCGTGATTTGACTTAATTGACTTCTTATCAAAGTAATAGTATTTTTTTTCTTTCTTTCAAAAGAAAATTTGGAATTTGCAGAAATTTTACAATGATATTATACATTTCAGTAAATTTTGTGTGCTTATTTTACTATGTTTAATTAATAAACAGAGAATGAAAGATTAATTGCATTATTTTTATCATTTTAGAGCCTTTTATTGATTTGTCTATTAATTTTTGAATTAACTCTTATAAACCCTTTTATTAAACTGATCTTTAACAGACTGTTTTCTGTACTTGAGCCATCCCCATCTGTCATTTAAAGGTTCTTGGCTAGTGCATTTTTAAGAGATTAATGTCTGGAAATATTGTCTCATCCATGTGTATGTGAGAAAGAAAGAGGGGAAAAAAAAAAAAAGAAAAATCCATCCAAGAAGATGATGAATCATAGAATTTTGGAACTGGGAAAGATATTAGTTATTAAATTTCAAAATGAAATACAATGGACTAAAAAATTAAGTAGTAAAAGAATTTCGAGGTTTACAACTTATGCTGAGATATGAATATAACTCACCCGATGAGCATAAAAGCTTGAGTTGTATGATGGCCCATATCCAGGCGAGAGATCTCCAGAGTAAACCGTCCTTCCATAATTTTACATTTTCCACTGTCCTGCCTAGGCAGATACTCCATGACAGAGATTTTCTTGTGAAAATCCCTAAGCTCTAAGTTATGTGTGAATGAGAAAATAAGTAAATAAATAGTAAAATAATAATGTAAAAAATTAAAAGGCCTCAAACTTCTATATCTCTGCATTGTTACCCCTCCATCAAGATGGCCCCACTAATATCCATATCAAGTAATTTTTAAGAACTCTCATCTAATTGTATAAATTTACACGAAGGTGAGAATATGTTAGCACAGGCAGAATTTGGCTTTCAAAAGAATGTGTTGTTAATCTGGAGAAATGAATTATTTCTTAGGTGACCATTTCAGTCATATAATAAATTTTGAGACAGGATAATACAAAATAAACAAAACACCCATTTGATCTTCCTTCAAATAATACCATTTAGAAGGTCATTTTTGAATGCCATTGGAATTATCTATTGAGGCCTAGGCATCATTCAAATAATTATACACATACCTATGAGACAATATTTCCAGATATTTATGTCTTAAAAATATACTAGCCAAGAAACTTCAAATGATAAGCAGGGACTGTTCAAGTACGGAAAACAGTCTGTTAAAGATCAGTTTAACGAAAGGCTTTATAAGAAAAGTTAATTAAAAATTTAGTAGTCAACTCTACTCAATGCTCTGTGGTGACCTAAATGGGAAGGAAATCTAAAAAAAATAGGGGATATATGTATACGTATAACTGATTCACTTTTCTGTATAGCAGAAACTAACACAAAATTGTAAAGCAACTATACTTCAATAAAGATTAATAAAAAAATTAATAATCAAGTCAATAAACATCTCTACAATGATAAAAACCAATAAAATTGTTATTTTATTCTCTTTTTGTTAATTAAATATATGCACAAAATAAACACATGCAAAAATTTACTAAAATATATACTATTAATGTTAAGTTTCTGCTATTTCCAACTTTTCTTCTTCTGAAGGAATAAATAAAAACTTTATTACTCTTGTAAGGAGATTCAGCTAAGTCAATCACTATTAAATAAGAACTCCAAAGGTGTAGTGATTTTTTTCATCATATTTCTAGGTTAAAATTATAAAAAGGTGAAATTAGAAAAGTAAGCATCTCTCAGGAATGAGAGATTTCTAAAACATTTGAGAAAATGCTGTATAATTATGGTGACCATATTCTTAAACTATACCCATAGACTGGGGATCAAAATATGTGGAATCTGTGTGATCCACGGTACCCATGAATACATTATGATTTCAGAAAATCAAAAAAATCTCATAGTATGAAATGTGAATTAAAACAGATATCTAAGTTTTCAGTCATAAGTCATAGAATAATTCTTGATTAGACAATAAAATCGCACCAAAATGGAAACTTGAAAAAAGACATTGCTTCTGTGACACCAATTGCATGTTGAATGAATGTAAATAAATAACAAGCGGAAGACAAAGATCAACAAAATAACAACAGAGACAGTAGGTAGAAAGTTGTGTTGAAAGAAATTGGTGGCACTTAAAAATGTTGTTAGTTTTAGTTACTTGAATTATAAGAAGCTATTTGAATTATAAGAACCTTGAGGATCTTGGGGTTACAGATAGAGACATTTTGGTAAAGTCTTCTGGGTTTGATTTGCATGAATATAAGTAATGGGAAGAGTAAAGCTATATACTTATAGGTGTATAAATTAACCTGGCTTAATTGTGAAAACTGTGTTGAAAATCTCAAGGAAACATTAGAAAAATTTAATAGAGACATATTTTCCTTATAAAATGACCTAAGATTTACTGAGTATGGGAATTCAAACAAGTAAGAAGGCTGGTAATTCCCAGGAGTCACTCTCTCAAGTAATAAACAAATATTTATGAACCTCTACTGCATGATAGGTTTTAAGATAGTCTCAAGATATTGAAGTTAGTATTTTTCTTAGAGGAAAGAGACAGACAAAATGTAGGATTATTGACTAGTTCAAACTTCTACTGAACTTTGAAAAAAAATCTTACTCCCAAAATAAGCAGAACTCCTTTGCTTTAATACAAAACAAAACAAAACAAAACAAAACAAAACAAAACAAAACAAAGCACTTTATCTTAAACCCCAAGCAACAAGCATGCATCTCATGCTCTGTGGATATATCTGTACAATAAGGATACTGTGGATGACAATATTCATTTATTAGATAACATAGAATTTTCTTCATGAGGACATGTGAGAATCACTTTTCTGTTGTCAGAAATTATGCTTTCCTGAACAAAGAGATGATTCTTTATAGTTTAAATTTACCTTATGAATTATATATGTGATTAAGTTACCTTTTTGCACTGATGGCTAGAACACTTGGCATTAAACATGGGCTGTATGTCTAGCTTATTTTTAACTTCAGAATAAGATTTCTCCCTGACCCCATATCATATTATTCTTAGGAAGAAAGGTAAGCATAGAACTGACGAATATGGACCCAGAAGGTCTGGAATTAACATCTCTAGTCATGCTCAAGGAGTTCCATGAACCTTCTGAAACTACATGTAAATTTCACTGAGTACAAGAATTTCTCTATGTCTCGTATATACATGTATGTAGATTTTGATAGCTTTTCAAAGAGATCTATGAATTCAACAAAAATTAGGAAACAATGAAATAGACTTTAAGACCTAGGTCCCTAACATATGCCTTAAGGTCTTCATATACTAGGTTACTATTAATACATTAAGATAGAATATTTTCTCAGTATAGAATCCTTAGGTCATATTT
This sequence comes from Balaenoptera physalus, assembly GCF_965194825.1. NCBI lineage: Eukaryota > Metazoa > Chordata > Mammalia > Artiodactyla > Balaenopteridae > Balaenoptera > Balaenoptera physalus. The sequence continues at coordinate 102,432,084 of NC_138885.1, read as the reverse complement.
GGTGAGTGACCCAATGTTTTGATGTCATTAAGTTGTCTCAAAGCCAAAGATAATTGGAAAATGGAGCACTCCAGAAAATCTGCAAGGGGAACAGGATAGCTACTTAGACCCATGTATACTTTATCTCAGAGTAAAGCCAAAAATGAGAGTTATTCAACATGTAAAATCCCATGTTTGGGACTAGAGACTCTGGGTCTTTAGTCACTATATTCCTTAAGTATTTAATGAAACATCTCTCATATCACTTGTTGTTCTTCCTGGGTTAGTGGTAAATCCTTCACAGCAATTTGTAGGTTAGCCATGTTTCTTTTAACCATAAATTCTATTTTCCATTCAAGGTTCTTGACTCAAGCTAAATACAATGTTAGTTAGTCTCCCATATTATTGTCCTCTTTAGTGAACCATGCAGAAGAATGCCACTAACCTTCTTCTACATTGAAAAATCCTCTTCTTCAGTTTAAATGAGATATCAAAAGTAAAAGTCTCTAATATTCATTAGCAACCAGTTGTAATAGTTATTACTAAAACTCCAGAGGAAATATTTGTACTTGGACAAATTCTTTTTTTAAAAAATAATTAATTAATTAATTAATTTTTGGCTGCGTTGTGTCTTTGTTGCTGTGCACAGGCTTTCTCTAGTTGCGGGGAGCAGGGGCTACTCTTCGTTGTGGTGTGTGGCCTTCTCATTGCGGTGGCTACTCTTGTTGTGGAGCACGGGCTCTAGGCGCTGGGCTTCAGTAGTTGTGGCACGTGGGCTCAGTAGTTGTGACTCGCAGGCTCTAGAGCGCAGGCTCAGTAGTTGTGGTGCACGGGCTTAGCTGCTCTGCAGCATGTGGGATCCTCCCGGACCAGGGCTCAGACCCATGTCCCCTGCATTGGCAGGAGGATTCTTATCCACTGCGCCACCAGGGAAGTCTGGACAAATTCTTTTGAGATAGATTCACTGTGGGCCAGAGTGGAGACACCATCATGCAGATTTTTATTTGGGATTTATTATTTAATATGTAATAGTCATTTCCAGGTGCTAAGAGTCTTGGCTGATGTGTAAAACTTCATGAAAGTCTTCTTGAAAATACCTGATACACAGTAGATATAGGGTAAATATTAATTTACATGTTTGTCAACATTGTTTGCTGGAAAACGCATGACCTTTGCATTCAGAACTGAATTAAAATTCATCTTACTTTGCATAGTATCTCTAAATGAGGTATTAACTTCTCTAAGCCTTTTCTCACTTATCAAATGGGCATAATATCTACCTTCGAGCTTGTTTTATGGATTACTATAGACAGATATGTAGCACTGGCTCAGAGTTGTCATTCTTATTACTATTATAAAGTTCGAGATGCATGGAAAACATCAATAAGGAGTGATCATCCTCTTTACATTTTTTAATGTTAATAAAGTCCCTAAAATTATTAAATACCCAGTTTATCTGAAATTTGGTTTCTTTTGGGGAAACAAAGAACCCAGACAAGTTTAAAGGCAGTCTTTCAATATTATGTAAGGAACTTAACATGTGTGGTCTTACAGGTACTATGCAGGTAATAAAATGTATTTTCTTGGACTGTACATCATTCTTAAATAATTCCTTGGGGAAATATATATTATTTCTATTCTTAACAAATAAGTGGTATGGAGCATAGTGGAAAGGGTATAAAATATTATTTATAAAACATAGAACTACCCATTTTGCATGAGCTTCTTTGAGCCACATGCACAGGCACCATCCCAGTATAATTGGGATCTTTCCACAGGCCACCAAAGATGCTAGAATGGAAAAGATTGAGAACTACTGTGGAATAAAATACAATAAAACAAATTTTCCATGAAAAATAAGCCAAATCCTTATTTTCCTGTAAATAAGAATATGTGGGTTAAACTGCTGTATAAAAATCTTATTAGCTGAAAATATAAATCACAGGCCCTATTTTTCTAGGAGTCTTTCATCGTGCATATGAAAGACAGACTTTCCTACCCCATCTCTAATCTTCGAATCAGACAAAAACCTATTTACTTAAAATAATATTAAATCTGATTTAGAGGACAAAAATTAAACCATGTTAACTCATATTTGATACTAGATTTTTTTAAATTTGTGTGATATGCTATTAGATTACTCTTCATAAACTTAATGAAAACAAAAGCACTGCATGTGATATATTCCAGAATAATCAAATCTAAGAGTTTTTAATGTGAACTTATTTCCCTGTAATTAACAGTGATTATCTCTAATTGTTTCCTGTTTCTTTCTATTTTATTCTTTTAAAATTTTTGATAGTTTATTTACTTTGATTTGAGTCAGCTTTTCATTGGTTATATGGATTTGGGTCTGCTTCCCACTGGTTATTGAGCTTTTCCTATGCTAGACCTGTTTCTATCTGATTATCTGAGGGGTTCCCCTGATGTGAACTTGATGAAAACCAAGTAGGGGTCATATAAATTGAAAAAAAACGGTTTAAAAAAATCTCAGGCCATTGTTGAAAGAACTGTTTAGCAACCACAGACATTTACATTGTATTTTCTCTAATATATAATTCATTCCTGGCAGCCAGTGTATCTGGTAGCGATGCATTTTATTTATTTATTTATTTACTTCTTACTTACTTATAAGATGAAAAACTAATTCAGAAGTTCTAGGTCTTAAAAATCTAAACATAGATATTCACCTTTATTTAGGAAATACTCTATTTTGATTAAAAAAAATTTAGAGGCAGTCGACTGCTTAAAAATGTGTTGTGTTGTCATTAGATATGTGGAATTCAGAAGGATTATCTCACATCCCGGTGACCTTGCATTCCAGAACTATTCAAGGCCAGGGAAACCAAGGTCAAAGAGCCTCAAGTAATGGCACTTGAAAGGTTATCTGAAGAGCAGGGGAGTCGTCCTCCTGTTGGAAATGTTAGGTACTGGAATGGAGATAGGGAGAGAGCTGGAACGAGTTTAAGATTGATGGTTATGGGCACTACCCTCATTTGAGTTGTTGCATTGAGAGATACTCAGGGAGCTTCAAATTATGTGGGGAAGACAGATGCAGATAATTACAAAGAACTTTGAACAGTATTACTATCATGTGCCAAATGATAAATGAGGGGACTCTTGAGTATGAACTCTAGGAAAGGGATAGACCTAAGGGCAATTCAGGCACAAAGTTGTGAGTGGAAGATCTGTGTGAGAGTTGGTCATTCATCTGATTTTATAAGACCTTTCTTGCTTGCCTTTAAATCCCTGGTATAAGTTCAGACTGTATCACAAGGGCAATGGACAGTCATTGGAGACATAAGGCAAGAAACAGATTTGCATTTCAGAAAAATATCTCTCTTAGCTGTGGATTGGAAGAGGAAGAAAAATATTTAAAAGGGGAGAACAAGTTATAAGGTACAAGATAGATATCAATAGAGAGTGAAGAATAAAATATTGTGATTGTTTATTTATTCAACTTTTATTCATGATTTATTAAAAGCCAGTCACACGTTTAAGAATTAAATTCCACGTTGATTGTGTATTTAAGAATTGAGTTTACTATTGATTATGTATTTCAAAACAAAAAGAATACTTGTAGAGTATGGGATTTATTTAGTGAGGCAAAAACACTATGTCTCCATGTTGAAATGAGATGGTGTGAGAGGTGAGTGTGAGAGGCAGTGGAGAATGATGGTAGGAGTATGAACTCTAGAGCTGTACTGCTTGTGTTCTAATCTTGGGTTTGCCACTAACTAGTAGTGTGTCCTTGGATAAATTACTTACCTCTTCTGTGACTTAGTTTCTCATTAGCCAAATGATGATAATAACAGTACTTACTGGAGTTGTTTAAAAAATTAAATGAACTAATACACATTGAATGCTCAAACTTTATAAGACCCATATCAATTGGTTTGTAAAAATGTTATCCATTATTATTAATGAAGCAAGAAGTTTCCTTTAACAATATCATTCACATCTGGCACATATTATAAGAAATGAAGGATTGGTTTTGAAAATGGATAACTGTTTTTAGATTAATCAAGAAATGTTAAGGATCATATATGTTAAGTCCCTTATATACTGAGAACATTTTATAAATTTCTGAAGTGACTGGAATAAGTACCATACTCATATGTCATTTAATTAGACATGTTCTCTAATCTTAACAAAGCAAAGTAAATAATAATAAATGCTTATTTTATGAAGAATTTTAAAAGGTAATATATTTAAAGTCTAAAATACATCAAGAAATACTCTCAGTTAATTTTTCAAAATGATATAGGTTCCCATTGTTCATTTATAGAAAATGTATTATTTAACTGACATCTGTTGAGAACCTACCAGGGATTAGAAAGACTAAGATGCTTTCTCAGACTTCTGGGAGTTGACAGTTTTATGAGAGAGGAAAATACAGAAATCAATACTTGCAAGATGTGTGGCTTTAAGTAAATTACTTAACTTTCAAAATCTGATTAAATTATATATATAATTTAGATGAAATCTATTATATATAAAATTTATATTGTGCCTGTGTAGGTGTTCTCTAAATTATAACATTTTTACATTAAATATTACTAATAATATAATTAGTAGAGAATGTATAATTGAATTTTTATTAGTAACACATAGTACAAGTATGTCAAAAGTATTGAAAGAGGCACAAAGAATGTACACTAGTGGAAAAAAAGGAGGTTTTGGGTATTGTCTAGAAGTGTCAGTGGATGAGAGTAAGTTCATCAGGTAAAGAAGAGAGGGAGGGGATTCCCACTAAGGAACTAGAATGTGCAAAGCTATGGAAAGAAAAAAGGTCAATGTAATTTGTGCCTGAGTTTGAGAGAGAAAATAGATAATTTTCAATATTTATTATTAGGAAAATATATATCTTCACATCTGTCTCCTTTGTAATTTTTACAATTACGGATTATATTTTAATCAGGAAAAATTAATAAAAAATAAGATAGAAAGTCTTTTCTCTGACCCTTGAGCTGAGTGTTACATTTCCTCGAGTAATTTCTGTCACCTTTGAATTGTTCTGAACTGCACACACCACACTTTTCATACTCTGTACATTCTCTGGGATGGAGGAAAGCTTCTAGTTCAGAGCTTCTAATTCAGTGAGACCAAATACTGTTCAAGAAACAATGCCCAGATTTAATCAATGCAATCCTACTCTAAAGATAATATATGTCTAAATATTTGTCATTGACCCTCTGTTTACAATAGCATAAAATATACATTCTCTTATTTTTGATGGCCTCTATATACAGATCTCTGCACTGCATCTTGAATAATGTAAATTTAATTGTCCAATTTCAAGTCATTTTTTACATAGCCTGATTCTATTTGAAGATGGGTATCTACACAAATACTTTTATTTGAAAGCAAGTTGTTTTGAACTTCATTCCAAGCAGGTAGGAGTAGATTCTGCAATGGATTTGTGCTTAAAACTTGAGCAGCACTAGTGGGTGCCACTATAATAATAGTTTTATGATGTGTTACATGAAAACCCAAGCTCGTTAAAATCAGTGTAGCAAAAAAAAAAAAAAAAAGAAAAATCAGTGTAGCAGGAATGGCTGCATGCATATTCAGTGTTTTGCTGTAAGGGACCATTTTGATGGTTTTAAACATTTCCTTGGTGTTATAGTTTGCTTGTGGGAGATGATGAAAACCTAATTTCACAAAAGGAGCTTTTACATGGGTGAAAACTTCAAAAAGAATAATATTTTGTACAAAAGCAAGTCTACTTATTCTGTTTCTAAATGCCCTTTGCTATTATTGAATGCATTTGTTTCTGAAAAGATTTATTTGCCTTCCGTCACTTGATGCTTCCTCTCTCACAAAAACCAAATCACATTTACTATTTAAAAATATATAATATATATACAAATATATTCTTAAAAATAAAACATATCTACACTTGCCTTGATCTAGGGGGGTAAAAAAGCTTCAGAATTAGAGCCATGAATTCTATCTATTGTAATATTGTCCTTAACTAAGGATTGGAATTGCATCTTTTTTATTTTCCTAGTGAATTCTCAGTAAAGAATTCAGCAGTCTGTTTATAGGGAGAATCATTTCTCGAGATTGAATTATGTGGTTGATGACCCAGTGTTAATAAGGTTCCTTGTCCTTTTAGATTTCTTTCTAGAAATTGGGGATAATGAATTTAGTGAAGACCCAAATGAAATAATGCCTCCTCCATAAAGCCTTCTTGATTCTTCAATTTTTAAATACTCATTTTATTCCTAACAACTGCCCCTTTTGATTGACTAAAGCTACTTAGAGACTAATTCATCTCCTTTGAGAGAAATATGTCAGGATCTTTAGATTCAGCAATTCTTATCCTCAAGATCAAGCTTCTTTCTTGCTATTGCCTGAACCACGTTTTTCATCTTCATTCCTAGAGCTAGGCCCTTGACCTAGCTGTCTTACCCCCATTGATATGACCTCTCCTAGGTCCTCAATCATTTGTTGTATTCAACTGCCTATGTAAGTTTTCAGTGAAGTTTATACTATTTTGAGAGATGCAAACATGGACAAGCAAGCTTTTGCAGATTTTCTGTTCACTTTTATTAGAGTGGTTCTGTATCAGAGACATAACATATTAGTTCTCATACCCATAATTTTAAACTAAACCTGCCTGATGTTTTCACTCAGAATTTAGAAGGGACAGTAGGTGAGAAGGGACTATAGATCCATTAATACATTAGTACATATAATTTTTGTTACAGGGAAATTTGGGATGACGAAAACATTTCAATTATGAATAAGGGGCAAATAACTTTACTTAGTCTTTAACATTTTTGCCTTGATAAAATGAAATAGTATTTTAAATTTCTCTCTGCCTTTAATCCAGCCTCTCACACATACCTCTGTTGAGATGACTCAAGAAAGTGGAAATTCAAGGATGGCATAGATATTTTACATTCTGCATCTCTCTTTCATGAGCCCTAAACCTTAATACCACCAAAATAATGTAATATTCCATGGTTTCTCATATTTCTAGTTCATGGCAAATTCTCCAATTCTCTTGTCATGGAAAACTCCTACATACTAAATTTTCATAAAGCAACTTACATATCACCTCTGAGAAGTTTTCCTCAATAGTTACAGATTGTCTCTTTGACTTCCAAAGTACTTAGTATATATCTCTAATCAAATATGATTAACATTATTTGCTGTCGTGTCTGACTCACCAACTAGACAGTGAACCATCTGGCAAAAGAACATATTTGCTTTCTTTTTGTATTTCATAATTTCTTCCTCTTCCTCCAACACGTATTGTGAAGTAGGTTCTCACAAAATATTTGTTGAATTCATCAATAGCATTCTTATCATAAAATGAAAATTTTCCTTTAAAAATAATTTCTTCCTTTTGTATTAGCAACTATTTCTTGTTATCTTTCATCATGTGAATGATGAAATAAATAATTCAACGAACACTTATTTAATGTCAGCAATGTACCAAACCAGACTTTTACTAGACTAAGAATATTAATATAGTGCCATTTCCAAAGGTGAACTATTGGTTCTTACCATGATCTGTTTAATTAGGACATCAGCTCTCCTCAAAAATCTTGTCTACTTATTTTGGGAAGACCCCAGAGATGTGTCACATAGGCTATACATGATAACAGTATTCTATAATCTTCCCCTCTGACCTTCCCTTGTTAATGTTGGCTGTTCTTAAAGCCACTTACAAATGGCATCTCACACCTGCTATTTTGGCCAGCATTCACAGTGACAATGCTGAGTCTGGATCAAAAGAATTTTTTTCTCCAGTGTTCCTAAAGGTAGAAATTCTGAAGTTCACTGGCATTAAGTCCAGGTTGTTTTTCATGTAGAAATAAGGAAAATGCTCTTCCCCACCCTCAGTATCTTGTTTAGTTATTATATTCATTTCCTAGGGCCACTGTAACAAAGTAACACAAACTGAGTGGGTTAAAAATAACATAAATTTATTTTCTCACGGCTCTGGAGGCCAGAAGTCTGAAATCAAGGTGTTGGCAGGCCGTAGTCCTATGAAAGGCTCTAGGGAAGACTCCTTCCTTGCCTCTTCTGGCTTCTGGTGGTTGTAGGAATCCTTGGAGTTCCTTGGCTTATAGAGGCATCACTCCAATCTCTGCCTCCTTCTTTACATGGTCTTCTCTGTGTGGCTGTGTCTCTGTGTCCAAATTTCCTTCTTCTTATAAGAATGCCAGTCATACTGAATTTAGGGCCCATTCTAATCCAGTGTGACCTCGTCTTAACTTTATTATATCTGCAAAAATTCTGTTACCAAATGTCACATTGACAGGCTCCTGTGGGAATGAATTTGGGGGGGAGACTATTTAAGCCCCAGTACACTTACCAGGCTCTAAAATTACAACCAGTGTACTTGCCCAGGCCCAAGCATTAGCGTGGCTTATGATACATCCTTCTACTTTGTTCCTCAAACTCTTTTCGAGTTCTATATGCCTGGGCCTGGCCTAATTATCACTGTATTCCTTAGCCATTCTCAAAGATATACAGTCTTCACCTGGAAAGTTAAAATAATAATAATTAATAATAATACTTTTCTGTTCCTGCAAATGGACATACCTACTGAGTATTCTCAGACCCATGGAATCCTAGTTAGATTTGAGATGCCTACGATAGTACTGGTTTCTGAGGATTAAAAGGTAAATAATACCTAATCCCTGTCCTCAAGGGAGACATAGTCTGGTAGGGGAGGCAGAGAGTTATAAGCAATGTGATAAATGCTGTAACAGAGAAGTCTCAGGATACTCCAGGAGCCCACAGGGAGGCATTTAAGCCTGCCCACATCAATTCTGTTCTGGCTTGGTCAGAAAAGAGGCCAGAGAGATATCTGGGACTTCACCTTGAAGAGCATTCCAGGGCTGGTAAAATTTAGCCTGTAGGCAAGGAAAATTTAGTAAGGATTTTGAAAAGGGAGTGAATGGATACAATGGAATGATTATTCTGGTGTCTGAGGGACAGGGGAATTACAATGTGAATATGACCAGAGGAAGGAGGGGAATATTCCATAGACAAAAAAGGTATTATACTGTTTAAAGAAGCCTAGTGGGGGCAGAAGTGGATGGAAAGATAAGGATTTCAAAAACATTTAGGAGCAACAGAATGTCAAGAAAATGGAGATAAGAAAATATGTCAGTAAAACTCTCAGGGGCTTCCCTGGTGGTGCAGTGGTTGAGAATCTGCCTGCCAATGCAGGGGACACGGGTTCGAGCCCTGGCTTGGGAGGATCCCACATGCCGCAGAGCAATTAGGCCCGTGAGCCACAATTGCTGAGCCTGCGCGTCTGGAGTCTGTGCTCCGCAACAAGAGAGGCCGCGATAGTGAGAGGCCCGCGCACCGCGGTGAAGAGTGGCCCCAGCTTGCCGCAACTGGAGAAAGCCCTCGCACAGAAACGAAGACCCAACACAGCCATAAATAAAATAAATAAATAAATAAAATTAAAAATCTTAAAAAAAGCTCGCTGACTGAATGATGGAAGAAATTGATGACGTGGGCTTTGAGGAAAGCATGATTGTGTGTGGCACCTGCATAAAGTTCTCTAATTTAAAAAAAAAAGAAAAAAAAACTCTCAAATTTCAGCTTCAGGCTGTTATTTACATGATGAAACCACTCACTGGGACAGAAAATAAAGGCGGGAGCATAAATTGGGGAGAATGATGAGCTCAACTCATTGTTACATCTTCAGGTTTAATTCTAACCCTAAACATAACCCAGTAATCTTATTTAAGTAATACTCTACCAACTTTCAACTCCCTAATGTCAATGAAAATAGACTGTTTTGAAAATGGTTTTAATTTGGCAGCTCTATTAGTTTCCTGTTGGCTGTTAAAACAAAGAACCACAACTTGGTGGCTTAAAAACAACAAACATTCTCCCATAATTCTGGATGCCAGAAGGCCCAAATCAAGGTATCACTCCCTCTGGAGGAGAATCCTTTCTTGTGACTTCCAGCATCCTGTACCCCAGGTGTCCCTTGGCTTATGGCTGCATAACTCCAACCTCTGCCTCTATCTTCGCATGACTCTCTCCTCTATGTGTTTCAAATATCTCTCTGATTTTCTCTTATAGAGACTCTTGTCTTTGGATTTAGGGCCTGCCTGGATTATCCAGGATGACCTCATCTCGACATCCTTAATTTAATTACATCTGCAAAGATCCTTTCCAAATAAGGTTACATTTACAGGTTCTGGGTGGACATATCTTTTGGGAGAGCCACTGTTCAACACACTACAGTAGCTACAATAAAAAAAGTTTTAATCGTTTTTTATTTTGATGAACATGTAACTACAATTTCTACTCAGGAAAACTTTAAGTTTTTTGTTTCATAGATGCTCTCTTCCAAATCTCTAAGAAGAACCATGGTCAGTATAGACCTACTCTTGTGAGCTCTGTCCCCAAGGACTAAGACAAATGTCATGCCAAGCATGGATTTTATTCTCTGAGTAAGTGGGAACAGCTGCTGATTTACGCGGTTGTGACTGAATGACTGAATAGATGCATTCTTAGGGACCAATACAGATCTTTGAATGCCGTCAGTTTCCTAATTTTCTCATTGGAAGTGATTCTTTTCACCCTCTTGACAACTTAAGTAATGTTCACCCCCTATGAAAGTTCTAATATTATAGATGGCACTAAATATACTCCTATGAAATTAATCCAATTTAGCCAGCAGAATCTAAGAGACTGTCATTTTAAGGTATGCGGTTTCATGAATAGAGTACAGTGTCATGAACTGTTAGAATGAATGTAGTCACTGCCTTTTCACTTTTGGGTCTTGTAAATACAGTGACTGCATGTGCAGGGCTTTCTAAATTTTCATATTCATTTATTCAGTCATTCAACAAACCTGTATTAAACACCTACTATGAGTTCCTCAAAAATACATTTTATTCATCTTCATATCCTCAGGCCCGCTCTAATGGAAATCAGAACACATTTGAACAATGAATAATTGCTTCAGTGAATAAATAAATCTTGCCTATGTAATGGGGGAATACCAAAATAAATGACACTCTTAAACTCAAGGTGCTCCTTTTAGCATAACCTTTAATATATCATAATTTGCATTTTATAACTTTTAAAGAACTTTTTAGAAACTGATAGAACAAAACGATGCTGATTAAAGAATAAATTAATACAATTAAATTTAGTACTATTCTCGTTTATGTAGTTGTAAAAATGAAGTTCAATAACTCAAATATATTTCAAACATAATAATATTAACTTGATAAGTTTTTGAAAATAAGATAGATGAATGTTTATGTTTGTCATTCATTTATTCATTCATCTATCTATTCATTCATCAAATATTTTCTGACTACCCAATGTATATAAGGTCCTTTGCCAGTAGTGCTGGTTATCATTGTGTTGTGAAATAGTTTGTGTTTTAGGAATAATGCCATTTTTCTTGATTAAGGAAGGCTTTTGGCTTAGTTTAATAATGGCATTTAAATTAAAAAGAAAACTTGGAAGTGTTGTCTAACTATTCTTAATATCAGATAACTATAAAATTGGTCAAGTGGCTATTTTTAGTAATTATGTCCTTTATTGATTAACTACAGCATTACTTCAATGAATACATTTGTAATGGAATTCTACTTTTCCCCTCTAAACTGGCAAGATACATAAGACTGGAGACTTACTAGCATAAGATAGTTTTTGCTTTGCCAGTCAATCCAGAGAAATAAGATACACTGAACATGATATGAAACCTGGCATGTTGATGTTTTTGAGCCACAAACTACATGTCAGAGACCAACCAGTGCTCTATAAATGCATTTATTTGACTACCTTTTGAGTTTTGGGATTTTTTTTTTCTTTTAATTTTCAGGTTAAACATGATGTTCTTTGGCAGTATCAAGTCAAAATTTTCAAAATAATGTATGAAGATCACAAATCTCCCTAATAATTTTGGGGGGCTTGGATTGTTTTTCTAAGTGTATTTATAATAGGAATCATGCTATTTGGAATTCTCAGTGCTGTTAGGTTGACTATAACTAGAAAAGTAATTATCTACATGAACGTTATTTCATATTTTAGAACTTTGAGGTGAACGTTAATTTGAGATTCATAAATTTAGAATCTTTTTACAATTTAGCATTATATGGAGAAGAGGCATTCTGTAAAAAGCTTTATAGGTATAATTTAGTGATACAGATAAAACTTTTTAAATCTATTTATATTCAAAATGTTCAATTCTCTGTTTCCTAGGATGGGGTATAGTTAGAAAGATTCTGGGATTTACAACCTTCTAAATACCTCCAAGGACTATTTTATCACAACACATTCAGGTACTATTCGCTGTGGTGTCATTGGTTAGGTGATAATGTTTGATCATTTATTTTACAACTTGAATCAGTTTATAATGCCTGTACAGGTTTAAAATAGGTTGATATTTTTCTTTTTCTTTTTTTTTTCAGAGGCAGTTCATAGTTTTATAGGAACACTTCTTTTCTATCTTAACGTAATTTTTAGGTTATCTTTAACATATGACAACAAATAAAAAGTATATAAAATAAAATTTAGATCAGTAATCTGTAAAACTTTCATGCTTAAGAGCTACTTTTACATAATTTACTACTTAAATTCATCAGGTGTTATTGCTACCCAATAAGGAGCTTTTCTGAACTTCATATTGTATTCCTACAGTAACTTTCACTTGCAGGCTTACGTATCTGCTGCTATTATGGTTTGGAACATTCTCTCAAAATTCCTTGTCTGACTAATTAGTACTCAACTTAGTTGTCACCTCCTCTAGGAAGCCTTCCTTGATTCTCCAAGGCACCTCTATGTATTTCCCTATACTCAACCACTATTACAGACATTATATCACATTCTAATTTCCTTTGACAGACCTTGATCATACAGATTCTGTCTTATAACTCATGCCTAGAACTTTGCAGTAATGTCCAATAAACATGTATATGAGTGTTGAAATGAATGGTTTTAGTGCTCAGTTCTCTGTTACTGTGGTCTAAAAGATGGTACTTTAGATGTTCCAGATCGGCCCTCTGGAGTTCATGGCTACAAGGTTTCAAATTCTGCTTTATAACTAACTTCAGGTACCCAGGATGACTTTGACTCAGATGTTCAAAAGAATTTCATGCCTTGCAAACCTTTTGCTTTTTTTTTTTAATGTGGAACTAAAAGAATGATATATGTTTATGCCTCCGGTGTGGTGTATTTTTGGAGTTGAAAGCAATAGATTCTTCTGTAGTTGATAATTTAATATGTACCTATGGAAGTTAATTTAATCATAGAGCCAATTTTGAGATAGAGTATATTAGAGAAACAACAACAAGGGAATATGCAAATGAAACACTAAGCAAGAATCTATGAGAAGTAGGGAAAAGGATAATTAGTGAAAAGATATTCCAGACTTCTACTTTGCTGAAATAAGTAAATGTGAATTTGGGTTAAATAATTCAATCTTAAGGGGAAAAAGTATACATGTGGAATATCAATCAGGCTCAAAAGGGAATGGTCTTAGAATACAAGTCAAATTTTAATACAGATTTCGGAGGGTTTAGTAGCATTTAAGAAAATGTTAAATGATTAACATCTTTCTGGAGAGTGATATATAAAAGGTCTTTCTCCAGCCCATGGCTCATTTGGTCTGGCTAAGGCAGGTGTTAGGAATGTACCTCAAGAGTTTCATGTTGCTTTCCTTTTAATCAAGTGCCAGATAATGGAAATCTCAAAGTCTTGGGATAAATCAGCCAAACTTAAAAAATAAAAAAAAATGTAGAAGGCTGACTTGGAAATAATTCCGTAGAAATGAGTTGGTAGGATTATTGAAAACCCAATTGACAGGAATAGGGAATCATTTAGAGATGAGAGAGAATTTTATGGCTCAAGAAGACCTACAGTGCATCACTACCTGCTTTACATAGATTATCTCATTTAATTTTCACAATGACTCTAAGATGTAGACTTTCATTTTCATTTACATTGAGGGAACTGAAGCTCAGAGAGTGTGTACAATCTACCAGTTACCTGGCCAGGGAGTAGAGGACTTGGAATAAGAATCCTAGTCTTTTTTTGGCTCTGAACCCTGTATATTGGACCTGTCTGCCTTACTGTGAGAGCTTTCTGCGCTGGGCTGTGCAAGAGGAAAATTAATCTTCTGGTCTTTCACATTCAGTGCTTTGAATGTATAAAACTAAATTATCAATCTTTGTAATTTATGACTGTTTGTGGTTAAGTTATTTTGATGCTAATTTGACTTGATTTGTTAAGAATTGACCTAGATGCAGCAAAGGATCCCTCCCTCTTCCTTGTCTCCATCTTCCTTCAGCTCCTCTGATAAGATAATAAACCTAGAAACAAAGTGAGGGGAATAAGAAATCAAGTATCATAAATCTGCTAAGCATTATGGTTCATTGATTCTAATGTTCTTATTCATCACGAATTATACCTGAATTAAAAATAGAAAGACAATAAAAATACCAGTCACTGTTCACCAATGAACCAAGAATTTAAGTATCTGTTTGCTGAGATTTAAGCAATTTGATAGAAGTAAGATATGGATTTAGTCATTACTGGTTTTCACAGAATAATGGTAAAGATGCATGCTTGGATTGAATTTTAAAGTGAAAAAAATACAATGTCAATTGTACCTTGAATTTTTCATCTTTTAGTTTCTTGGATCACTTCAATTAAGTTTCATTGGATTCCTTGAACATTTTATGTAACGTGTTTTGGAATTCTTTGATCCACGCTTCTAATTTCTCTCTCCTTTTATGGGATTACCATTCTCCTAGCTAATCAACATAGAAATGATATCTTTATTTATTTGATGATATTTTTATTTATTCTTCCTTGCCTTTTCACTGTCCCTCTACCTCACATCCAATTAATTACCTTCAAAAAAATCTCACCTTTTAAGGTCTTCCCCCTCCTTCTCATTCTTGCTCTTACTGTTCTTTTCATGAATCTTTATGCTTCATGCCTAGATTCCTGTTTTGGTTTGTAAACTGTCTCTCTTTTTCTGAAAATATATTCTGCAAATCCTGAATTCATTGTTCCTAAAATTATTGTTTTTGATGTCACTCCCTTCCTCATATCCCTACACTGATTCATCATGAATAGCATGATGATAAAGCCCAACTTTATTTAGGGCTATGTTTATTCAAAGTCTTCCACAATCCACCTCAGACCTACTTTTCTAGCTCTATGTCCTGCCAATATTTTATGGTTGAATTCCATTACTTACATTTATTTTTTTCAATTAAAATTTTTCTAGACTTGTTTTAGTGCTTAACCACTGGTGGCTATCAATAACAATCATGATTATTGTTATTTTTTAAATAACAATGACTTGTGAATGTATATGAGAAAAATATTTATTAATTTTATAAATTTAATACATTTTTATACAAATATTTTTATTTCCTCCCTAGCCCTTCATTTTCTTTCTTTTTATAATTTTTTCTTGTTTCTAAAGGCAGCATTATTTTTCTGAAGGAAGAATTGAATTTAAGTAGTAAATAAGGTTTATATCGAGTATACATTTAGCTTCTCAATTAAAACAATGTATTTAATTGTCTTTCTCACATAGTGATTTATTTATTCCAAAGCATGGTTTTATATACGGAATATCAGTTTTAGTTATTTCTTCAGTGATATGTCATTCTCCCTTAAATTTTTTTAAAGTAGTTAAATCAATTCATTTTTTATTATCTTTAAATTTTTTTATCACAAAAATGCATGATAGTGGTAAAAAAAAATACATGTAAGAATATAGAGGAAAAGGTGACCATTTACTTTTCTTTCTTATCAATCCCATTCCTCTCCCCACTTAGGACTTTAATTTTAGATTTTGTTTAACATTTGCATTAGTACTCATTTTGATAATCAAAAGTTTTGTTTCTTCTTTTTCAAAATTATATATTTGTATTTTTTCTGGAAGATGGACTTTATTACCTAACCAAAAGAGAATTGTCTAACAATGTCCTTTTTTGTTATCCTTTTTGTATATTATTTTGTCTAGATTTAGGATTTGGAGTTCAAAATCATTTCCAGGTTTTGATAATATTGTTCGTTTATCTTTTAGCATCTGATATGGCACTGAGAAATTTGATAGCAATCATAAACATATTCCTTTAACAGTAACAGTACAATAGTGCTAAAGATATGGGCTTTAGAGTTAGTCTGCTTTTGTTCAAATTCCATTTCCACAACTTTTTTGCTTACGACTTTGCTCAAGTCAATTAGTTTCCTTGTTTTCAGTTTCTTCATCTGTAAATAGAGTGATATGATGATACTGTAATCATTACATTAGATTAAGTATTGTACTACTTAGTATGATGCAATATACACAGTAATCTATAAATATTAGGTGGCATGTTACTTTTTATTGCAGTTATGATTGTTTTCTTTAAGCCTTTAATTTTTTCCTTACATTTAGTGTTCTGTAACTTAATTTTGTTAAATCTAACTGTAGCTCCTTTTTCTTGCATTCCATACAAGGTGAGTTGTGGCAATAAGAATCAAACACACAAACAAAACTCACGTTTTCAGATTCTTTTGGGAGGTCTGCTAGTAATTAGGGGTCTATTCTCTGTGTCTCTTTTGTTCATATTGTTCTATTTCCTTGTTCTATCATATTGACTTATGGGGGAATACTTCAGCTCAGTCTTTCCAATCACTATTTGCTTTGCAGTCACACCTTTATTATTTATTTACTTATTTGTTTGGCATTCAGCTAGTCAACTGAGATTTTTGTTTTGACAATATTTTTTTTAATTTCCAAGGCTTCTATTTTTTCCTCCATAACAAAATTTATTGCTTTATATAAATGTAACATTCTCTTGCCTCTCCCCAAGCTATTTACTATGTTTATTTTAAACTTTCTTTTATTTGTATTATTATCTTTATTTCTCTTATTGTCAGTTCTGTTTCTAGGTTGTCTGTCTTATAAAGGTTGCTGTTTTCAAATATTTGCCATGCTGTCTGTTCGTTTTATTTTTAGAATGTATTTTTGTTATGATTTGCCATTGGGTTTCAGCTTATCCCAGGACAAGCTTGGCTTTTGTCTTCTGCTCATCACAAGTATATAAGTCTGGGAACAGAGTGATAATAATGAGGCTATCTGTCACTGGCTTCAAATACAGTATAGTTAATCCCTCTGAAGAAACCTCTTGTACTAACCTCTGTTCCTTGTATAAACTGCTCCATGCTGTAGCAACCTTGAACCTATGCTCTCTTATGCATGCAGTTTAGGTTCTGGCTTCCTTTGGTCTCTTACTAGAGTTGATTCCAACTGTTTTCTAGCTTCTAGAAACTTTTGGCATTTTTGTTTTGTCAATATCAGTCTTATATTTATGTATTTATCTTAGCATCTTTTTTTTTGGTCATATAATGGGAGCTGGGAGTGGGACAAAGGAGACCATTGTGCCCTTCTAACTATCTTGATACAGTATTATACTTTTTTTTAAAATTAATTAATTAATTAATTTATTTATTTTTGGCTGTGTTGGGTCTTCATTTCTGTGCTAGGGCTTTCTCTAGTCGGGGCAAGCGGGGGCCACTCTTCATCGCGGTGCGCGGGCCTCTCACTATCACGGCCTCTCTTGTTGCGGAGCACACGCTCCAGACGCGCAGGCTCAGTAGTTGTGGCTCACGGGCCTAGTTGCTCCGCAGCATGTGGGATCTTCCCAGACCAGGGCTCGAACCCGTGTCCCCTGCATTGGCAGGCAGATTCTCAACCACTGCGTGACCAGGGAAGCCCCATACAGTATTATTCTTGATCACATTTATTTTCTTTCACTAGCATCAATATAACAGTCAAATCTGTGCACTGCCTTAGAAATGATCTGTAAATGACACCAAAATTATGTGTCAAATTTCAAGGTACTACCAAGTATGCATTATTTAATGGTAACACTGCAAACATGAGGCTAAATTCCCCTTATTTACTTCTTTATTGGAGCTTTTAAGTTCATTTCTTTCTGAGGCTGGATATGGAGAGTCTGTTGCCTCTTAACATATTGATAATTCTTAGATGAAGCAATTTGTACATGTTAGTTTGAATGCTTCATAAAGTTTTTTTCATAACAAAAGAAGAGATGCTATTTAATCTTGTCATAGTTTTTCTTCTTGCCATCACTTTGGAGTTTATTCTGCTGGGCTGAGATCTGTCAGGGCAGGATAAACAAATCAATTTTATTTTTTTTTATAATGTGGTTCTCATTTAAGTCACACTGTACATAACACATCTTCCTGTGGTAATGAGCTGTTAAGGATTGCACTAATAGCAGTTTAGTAGCTGCAGCTAAGGATTTCTTTACCAATAAATATAGTTTTCTTGGCTATTAGGCAGAAATTCTTTCATAGCTTCTTAGCACAAGTGGCACTGATTAATGGCCATGAAAAATAAATCTTGTTCTCAGGGAATTAACATAACAACCTATGAGACAATTCAAATCTAAGGCAGAAAATATAGGATTCTAATATATTTGGGAAAGATATAGTAATCTCAGGACATATGAGCAATAAAAAGAAATAATTAAACATGAAGAAATTAAAAAGTTTAGGGGTACATCCTATTTCTATGAAGTGAAGCAATGATCCTTTCCTTCAACAACTACTACCCATATCTAGAATTTAAAATAATAGCCTAAAACAACTGTTGCTAACAGAAATAAGTTAACAACTCTTTAAATCTGGTAGATATAAATTTTTAAATTGATATTCAGAAACCTAAATTTTTAAAAAAATCAAATATTATAGGGCATACTTAAAATAAATGTTGTATGTTAAATGTATTTAATGTAAAAAAAAAACTAACAAGCCATCTTCAAAGTTTATATATTTGAAATAGTGTTTATTTTCTACCAGAACAAAATATAAAAATGAGAGATGCCAAAATATTCTCTCTGTGTTCAATGTGAATTGTTGCTCATTGTTGGATATATATATATATATATATATATATATATATATATATTTTCCTTACATTTAGGGCAGACATACATTTTTGTTTTTTGTCTAGGGTTAATACTGCATAATGTTTATCTCCTTGTAGTTTTACATAAGTAAGTGTATGTTGTAAAATACATATGTATATGTAATTCTATTTATTTATAAATTTTGGTAGATTTCTTTTTCTGATCTTGTTAACCATATTGTCGTGATTATATGAACTATTCTTAACTTAGAATTTAAGTCAATTTAAAATTCAGCTTTAGGATTCTCAGTGTCCCTATCTTAAATGGTAACATTCACTCTCTCGTGCTCATGGGCTGTTAATTCAGAAGTAGTTTTGCTTCTGACTGTGTTACTTGCCATGGTGTGGTTACTAAAGAAGGAAAATATAATTTCTCCTTCTTCCTTCTCTCAAGCCCACACCTGGCCTTTATTGTTTTTACTACCAGACCCGCTTCCTTGACTATCAGTAGCAGAAATCTGCTGACGTAGCAGCCAATTAATATTGCAAAAATATTCCTGAGCTTGGAGAATATTCATCTGGCACAGGAAAAATTGTGTGATTTTTAACTCCTCATTTCTCTAAGGTCAATATTTTGTAGCTGGACGTTTAAATTAACATTAGTGTAATAACTCCTGGTCAGTGTGCTGTGAAGATCAGTCTTAGCATTCAAACATCGTCAAAGATAACATTGACAGATATCAAATAATGTCTATCTGATACTTTCCTTCTTTCTTCTGAAATGAAAGATAAATGTTTATTTATTTTTAAAAATGAGGTTTTGAAGTATTCTTTTATAGAAAAGCAGTGTCAAGATTAGAAACTGTAACAATGTCTTTTAGAAAGGAATTATGAAAACCCTCAAATGTTCTATTAGTTGCTTATAGTATAACTAGAGGTAACATATAACAAATTTATTTTTCATAGGGTCATAGTAAATACTGGTCTAATATTAAAAGAGATACTTTTTTTTTAAATGAGACAGAAATGAATCATTGATTGACCTGTTCCTGACCATCAAACTAAACTTGCTAAAGAAAGATTCTATGTGGCTAGAAAAATGGTACAGATGATTTGCAAAACAAAAATAGAGACACAGACGTAGAGAACAAACATATGGACACCAAGGGGGGAAAGAGAGGGGGTGGGATGAATTGGGAGATTGGGATTGACATATATACACTATTGATACTATGTATAAAGTAGATAACTAATGAGAACCTGCTGTATAGCTCAGGGAACTCAGTGTTCTGTGGTAACCTAAATGGGAAGGAAATCTAAAAAAGAGGGGGTATATGTATATGTATAGCTGATTCACTTTGCTGCACAGTAGAAACTAACACAATATTGTAAGCAACTATACACCAAAAAATATTAGTTATTAAAAAAAGCATGTATACATATGTATAACTGAATCACTTTGCTGTACAGCAGAAATTAACACAACACTGTAAATCAACTATACTTCAATGAAATAAATTTTAAAAAAAGAAAGATTCTATAGTAAGATACACATGTAAGATGGTTCTAGCTCTAAAATATTAGCACATTTTTAAAAAAAAAAGGAATTTCAAACACAAAAAGAAATTATAGGTAGTTGCAAAATAAATTGAAGCAAAATAATCCACTTATAGTCACAATTATTTTAGTGTGTAAATCAATATGATTACTTCACAAAGCAGCAAACATTGGGAGTTTCTGTGCATATGCTGTTTTATTGGGATTTAATCCCATTCTCTTGATTCTTCTTCTGTATTCAGTTGTTTAACTTCACGATAATGTGTTAACGTTATTCTTAGTTTGAGGCATCTTCAGCTAATTGAAATTAAATATAGCTCAGGAGTCTTAACTATCCAGGGGCATTCTAGACTTATTCAGGAGACCACTACTGAGTTTTAAAAACATAGGGAAAAAGAGGATATTTTGTGTAACCATCTGACCAAAAGAAGATGCATTACTGTGTTTTACATACCATGACCGAAGAGCGTGAATTCTAAAAAAAGCAAAAATGAGAGCTGGTAGAAAATTGATTTATGTTAAAGATTTTAAAGCTAATTAATTACAATTACTTATTTTATCATGAAATCAATTGCTAATATATTCTGTCATTTAATTAAGGCAGTCAATAAAATCAGGTAAACGGGAGGCATAGAGTTATATGGGAAAACTAATTTTTCTATGTAATAAAGTCTGCTGTAGGTCAGAAAAGAATAAACTATCAGTTATTAAATACACAAAAAATCTAATTGTTTCTTTTGAAAGATTTATGCTAGTTTAATTAAAATAAAAATACACTAAGAAATAAAAATAATTAAAAAGGGATATGACTAAACATTTCCCCTGTAAAATATTTTTGTTAAATGCTTAAATATTAACTTGAAGAATATTTTTTTGTTATTTTTGTCCCTCATCAAGAGGAGAAAAATAGGCATAAATGCAATCATAGTAGTGACTTATACTGCTTTCTTTGTTAATAACTAGAAAGATTACATACTACATCACAATATTATAGGTAATATAATTATACCTTGTTTAATCCTCACAACAACCTGCAGGGTATAGTTGTGCAATTATTTTCAAAAAAATTACACAGTTTAACTTCTAATTTGTTTATAAATGGAGAGGTATTAAAGTAACCATTAACATCTCTTACAGAGAACTCACTTCAAAGGACTAGTGTCATTTCATATCCTAAGCAAGAAAACAAAGTCTTCTCTTACATTAAAAATGTAATTATTTATCTAACAAAGTCTATACTGATTTCAGATCATATGTGATCTCTGATGGAAACCATATTTTTAACTTCTAGGTATATTTGGACTTCACACATTTCATTCTACCTAAGTCAGGCATTTGTGTGTGTGTATGTGTGTGTGTGTATGTGCACATGTGTATAATAATCTCAAGATTAGTATGATGTATGAGAGCAATCAATAATGTTTAGAGTTTTAAGGTGGAAGTGGAAGGGTGAATATATTTAATATTATCAATTTTATGTTATATTGAGCATCAAAGAAAATAATACAGGTAGAGCAGCAACATGGTTTTTCCTGACAGTCAATAAATATATTCACTTACATTTGGTCTTCAACAGGAGAAAGTGAGAGATTGAGAGAGAGAAAGAGGAGTGGGAGAAGGAGAGAAGGAACAGATAACTAATCTATGACAAATCATTTATGTGTATACATGAAGAGAGTGAGATTGAGAAAACTACTGATGAATTAAGATTAAATCAACATATAATGTAATTTTGCCTAAAGTTATCACTCTACCAATGGCATAGAATCTTTTAAGAAGTGTTTGATATTAATGTTCATAAATATTTCTGATATATAGAATTTATCATTTAATATATATAGATTCCACTTGTGTCTACAACATCAACATATTTTACTGTAGTATTTGTCATTAAAATTATATTTTATGTTAATTAAACTGTTGAATTATAATGTTAATATGAATTATACTGTCACTAAGATTATTTTGCTTATTTTAGAGATTATGTTTGTATAAACATATATTCGATATTTGTACTAAATATAATTATTTCTCCAACATGAAGTCTTCTAAAAGTGACTTAACATACACTTAAATATGTTCATATGCATGTGAGTACACACCCAACACCACTACCACCGCCACCATCACACATGTGGATGTTAGGACCCCCAAGAAATTATAAAATGCTTACTTGACTTATTGTATGAATGGTTCCTGACATATCTCACTTTTAATTGATCTTCTTTCTGTAATACATTGACCTGAATATTTGAAAAGGGAAAGTTTGGGACAATCCAATGGGATATGTTAGTCTAGGTTCTTCACATTGGGTCCAATATATGCATATTGTTTTATTCCATCAAGAAATATGCCAGATTTTCATGTCAAGACATAAATGTAAGCATGCCTTTATATAGCCAACTAATCAAAAAATAATTTCCAGACAGAAATAATTCTGCCAAATCTTAGAGAACAAAGCCTCACTAGAACTTACATATTTGCAAATTGGTTGAAGACTGCTCACTGATATTCAGTTAGCTCACTTTGATTTTAAAATTTAGTAGTTTGCCATATATTTACCAAGATATGTGTATCTCCTTTTGTAAACTTTTGCAGACATTGTTAATTTCAATACATTTGATTGTTTGAATTTTTTTTTTTCTTTTTTTAGAGAAGTCAGAGTATTAGATTTTGGATAGGTTCCTTGCTTCCTTATAATCCATCACATCTTTGATAGATTGAAGGACAAAGGCACTCATCTAAATTTGCAATTAATGAAGTAAATAGGGGATTCACATGCAAGAATCTAGACGTTGGCCCATACTCCTTCCCCTTGTCTCTTCAGTTGGTCAGACTGCAAGTTGCAGACCTTCCATTTCTGTTTCTGCCATCTTCTCTTGCTTCATGGCAAAAGGCAGTCCAGGGAGGTATCCAAACTTTTAGCTCTCATAATTGTTGTTTGGTCCTTAACTGAGAGTGATTGTCTATGTCACAAATACAGTGAAAACATCCATTTGATCTTTTCTAACATCTGGAATTCATCTTTGTTTTATCAAGGTGTTTATGTTTTATATAGTAATTGACTAAAATTGAACATGTATGATCATATAGGTGGCTTCAGAGAGACCATTCTCTTATTCATTGGCACATAAATAGAAATTATCAATGAGTGAACCAACCATGTGAAGCTCCTTTTGCTATACAAACAACTTGTACTGCAAAATGAGGAGATGAACCAAAGGCCTAAATATTCAGGAATTGTGCATAAAAGATTGTTGTCTAGGAAGTATTTTTTTCAAAACCCACAGTCTTAAACAAATATTTTTAATGTTTCTTTTTTACTGAGCAAGTATGCTCATAGCTTGGGGAAAACCTTAATTAGACTTTAAAGTGGGTGCCTTCAATTTCTAATGGGATTCCTCTGGTTAAATATGTTATGGCAATATCTCTCCTATAGGCATAACCAGAAAAAATAGGTAACTTGTTATAAATAATCTACCATCTTTCACTCTTAAATCAGGGAAGGAGAATCTAATTTTTTCATTAAATTTTGAATACTATCCAATATAGGAACGTATTCTGTTATCAGTAGTTACTAGAGGCTGATGAATAACGAAACAAGTATAATATCTAAACTTAATTGGAGGTTTTTGCCACATGAAAAAAATAAGAATAAACCAAATTTTAACTTTTTAGAAAGATAATGGAATCTTGCATAGAAATGACAAAAATGATAAAATTCTACCAAAGGGACCTATGTGGTAAGATTATTTAAAATTATTTTCAGAATATTAGGAAGAAATCATGATACTAATTAGTATCTACCTTGACAGTCCCACAGGTTAAAAGTGAATGTTTTCTGTAAAGATAACATATCTATTAGGACAAGAAGGCAAATATCATATTGAATCTGGTGTACACTGTGTAATATAATAGACTCAAACAAGAATTCCTTAAGATACTATTCTCTTAGGCACCTGTTGACTTAAGTGGACCACTCTGGATATCAAATGTCTTTTTCTCTTCCTTCATTACTAATTTATTCTACAATATTTACTAAATCCCTGGCGTATATATGTGTCATCATGGATAGGATATAGGAGTACGCAGTACACAGACATTTCTCTTAGCCTGGTTTTGGCAGCTGGGAAGCCTTGCTGGGTGAAGTCACATTGCAGCTGAGACCTGAAGGAATTACGCTTTACATAGAGGGGCTTAAGATCGTTTGGAAAAATCAGGGGGATTAGGTGTGGTATCTGAGACACAGGCAGTAATGTGCAGGGCCTAGGGAAAGTACAACATGTTTAGTAACTATCAGGAATTCAGTATTTCTGCATAATTATAAGGTATAATTTTTTTTCAGTTTATTAACTTTATTTCAAATTTTGTAATTGACAGAAAAATAATGTTCAATCATAATTATTGAAATCTAAGTAGTTTAATGATTCATATTTGTCATAAGGGTACTGTTCTTTGCAATTATCTTTAGTCTATTAGCAAAACAGAAACAAATCCAACCAATGTCATCTATCTTTCAGAGGACTGAAATTGGGAACAGTAGTTAGATTTTTCTGTTCACTTTCTGCACCCATTTTCCTATTAGCAAACACAATTTATCTATTCCCACAATACTTCACTCTATGCCATGTAGATCAATCCATCAGCCACTCCCATTAATCTCTCATCAACCTTGGAAAGATCATCAGCAGTAGATAAGAGATGGTTTTTAATATAGTCTTATTTGGAGAATATCTCTGATAAGATATTTTTCTCCCGGAATTACCTGGATAGATGGTTACCCAAATCCTCTTATTTGTAGCTTGCTTCCAAATAAATATAATGCAAAAAACTTTTGCATCTTTCCCAGATTTCAGACTTGAAATATTTCAGAGTGTATCAATAACTCTTTTCGCAAGAGGCATACAGTTTTTAGAAATGAGGATAAAAAGGCAAAAGCCTTAAAAACAATGTTGAGGAGCCTGAATTTTAATTGTATAGACAATAGGAAGCCACTGAGAGATTTTAGGGAAATTTGCACTTAAATGTTATTGTAATCATCACAGTTCATTCAGATTTAGATATATATTTTAAAATATCTGAGACAGTTAACTCAGGATTTCCTATCGAGAGCAGACAATTTGAATGAGAAATCAAACAATGGAAAGAATTGTATTTTACTTAAACATTATTAAACAAAGCTAATTACAAAGCATTTTTATTCTAGTCTGACAATAAGCGCCTAGAAAATAACAAGAAGTTAATGAATTGCTTTAATAAGGTGTCTAAGGGAGATGACTCTCTGAATCCTCTTCTCAGAATTTCTGTTCTGTGTTCCATGTTGCACACTGTTCTCTGTTGAAATGATGGCTCTGGTCCATGAGAGTCTTTAATACCCACATCAGAAAATTGTCAGAATGTCAAGGCCTTGATAGCTTGAAGTTCAGTCATATTAGACTCTACTGTTTTGGATATCTGTGTTCATGTTTTTGTTCACAGCTTCATAAAATATTAGGAATTTAGTGTATTCTTTGCAAAACGACTCCCATCTGTTTCCTAGGAATGCCTTCTCTGTTAATTATGCTGTTTTTTGCTGTTGCTCACTCTGGTTGAATTCTATTCCTCTCTTCAGTGTGAGGTCTAAGACTTTCTTTGGACTGTGCTTTGAGTTAAACAGTTGTATAGATGCAATTCATGTCTAAAAGATGATAGCTTCTAAACTGACAAGTTATACATACTCGTTCGGAATCATTGGGGAAAAATAACTATTATTTGGTGAAAGAATGTAAGCAAAAATGAATTCCAAAGATACTAAGGAGTTAAATATACAAATCAAATCCTATACATACTACTAGAAGAAAATATAATAAATATTTAAGGGTTTTCAGATAGTAAGGGGTTTCTACATATGAAAATAGTGTATGGTATAAGAAAATTTATATACATGACTGTATAAAATTTTATAGTGATGTGCCTGAAACATAAGTACTATGATAACATAATGTATTGGAAAAATACCTCTAACAATGATAAAAAACAAAGTTATATATTCTTAATTACACAGCACACTGAATCTGATTTTTTTTTTTCTGAAGAAGCGCTGGTATGCAAATAGATCTATTTCTCAATGGGACCTGCTTTTTTTTTTTTTACAGAAACGATCTTAAACACCTTAATTAATCAAATCTGACTGTTCCTGTATAATATATGGCTAATTGGGGATAATGGAAATTATTTACTATTTTAATAATCATGTTTTATATTTCATTTAATTTATTAGGAAAAGAAATCTTATCTAAGAAGAAATACATAATAGTAATCTTAGGAAGCCTTGTGTAGTCATCGGTGATGACTTTGTTCTCCTCCCTCTCTTCCTTCCATCCCTCCCTTCTTTTCCTTCTGTCCTTTCTTCTTTATAAATCAGATTATTGGATGTTTTGGGTTTCATCCAAAACTTGCTTTCTGGAGTGAGTGCTCATCTGCACTCACAATTATTGCAGGGTTAATTGTGTTTATTCACTGACACACAGCTGAGCAGAGAAAATTATTATTTGGTCTATTACTGATCCTATCTTCCTTTCGAACACCTGCCTATTGGGTTTCGGGTAAAGATTGTTGATTATTAGCTCAGGTTAAAGGTTTTGATTGCCTTCTTGTTTGGTTTGGTTTGGTTTGTTAATTAAGTTGGAAGAAAGCAAAACACCCACATTAGATAATGCTTACTTTGGGGCCCATAATGTCTTCATCTCTCTCCTCTACCACAGCTTGGGGTGTCTGGTACACTGGGTGAGGGAAATTTGAATGACTTCACGGAGTCAGAGTGAAGGGTGTGCAGTGTCCACAATATCCTCCAGATCCTCACTCCTGAGGAATGGTGGGTCTAAGTCCATGGGAATGTTTGGTCAGATCCTGGTCTTGAGCTGTCTGAGGATGTTTTTCATTGATTTGTGCCTCTGATGATCTCATGGGTTTCTCTTTCTTTCCATGTATCAGATGGATAGATACATACATACACACATACACACACACACACACACACACACACACATACATACATACATACTATTTTTGTTTTTTTTTTGGTTGGGTATCCCAGGCCCCTTCTTTCTTGGCCTTTCATCTGTCACTGACTGTATACACTGCTGGGATTTTGCAACATTCTACCTAGTTCCCTGGCTCAGGTGTGCCACTGAAAACCTCTGAAGGTATGTATGTGTGTGGAGGGGAAAAAGGGATGGTCACACTGTGGCTTGCTGAGTCTCTGTTCAATTTGTGATCAGTGTAGGAAAACACTGTAATGCAAACTAGACCCCCTCTCCATTCAGCTAGTCTGGCTGTATCCCTTCTGTCTTCCTAACCTGCTAAGATTCTGCACATTGTCATGCCTCGTCACTCCCCCCACACCAACAAAGAGTCTCCTTTTAGAGCCTCAATGCAGCCTGTCAAGTTAATCCTCTGTCAAGTTATTCCTCTGTCAAGTCAAGCCTGTCAACTTAATTTTCACTTTGCCATCCATTCTACTCCTCCCCAGCACAGACACTCGCTCAGCCCATCACCTAGAGAAGACATCTAGGCACCACCAGGCATACATGTTCATGCTTCTCTTCAATGCCTCTGATTTTCCCCTTTTATCCAACTTCCTTTCCATTCATTTTGCTCTGTTCTCTTTCCTATTCAGGCTATGGGATAAACCTTAATGGCCAATTAAATGATCTTTTCTGTATCATGTGGGACGAGAGTAATTAAAGGTTGATACAACAGCCTTTCTTTCTCAAGTTTGTTTCTAAGTTTGTTATCTTGCAAAAAAATATCAGTACATATCTCCTTTCTGAGACAATACGTCTGTTCATTTCATAAGCAAGCAAACATTTAAGGATGGTATTTAAATACTGTGTTGTAATATTTAGGGATATACTATTCCTATTACTTTGCAATCTGAATGCACACCTTTAATATTGCTGAACGACCAGATTTATTTTGTTGTTGTTGTGTTTTATTTGTATTTTAGGCCCCTCATCACATTTCTGTTTTAAAATGGTAAATCCTTGGTTGTTGGTCAAATACAGTAAAAAAGAAGGTTTTTTAAAATAATTTTAATTGTTGAAGTTTTATCCACAGCATTCATTGCCATCTGCAGTTGTGTATTTTAATTGTTTATGGTGTATAATATGAGTTTATTAGTATTCTATCTCCAGTTTTGAAACATTTTCTGGAACAGTCACAACAAAAACATTCAATAGATATTGGTTGAGGAAATGGGGATATGAAATCCGCAGCAAGAGTCCTACTATGTCAGCTATAGCCATCACTAGAATTGAATTTTAATGACTTATTTAAAAATATTATTAACAATGCATTTGTTATATACTGAATTTTGAAAACAATTAAAATTTCTATATGCTAGAATTTGCATTGCAAATGAATTGTGTCCATTGAAGGTTTACTATATAATCAAAATAATATTTCTATTTAAAGTATTTTCAGTATAATGTTAAGAATAATTTTTAGTTACCTAGGTTTACTAACTTCTAACCTGGCATTCCTATTGAGTCACTACCTTATTCTCATTAGTTACTTATGTTTCTATCTTCTAAATTTTGCAATATCTGACATTCTCAAGAGAGGCTGGTCCAAGATACCATTGCATGTCCCAGGATGAACTTTTCACTTGAGCACCCAAGAAACAGAAAGAGTGACAGTGTTCTAAATATATTTGTAAGTGTCCTGCCCACTTCAGATAACATGGGTGTAACAAGCTGAGTATGTTAAATTTAACAAATTGCTAGAAGTTGAATTGTTCTAAATTGGGAACTGCCTAAATAGTTTTTTTAAAAAAATATATTATTATTATTGTTGTTGTTGTTATTGTCTTCACAATCTGGTACAATGCTACACACATAGTAAGCACTCAGAAAAATCTTGTGGAATCTTGTAGAAAATGCAGTTATTTTAAGATAGTCTGAAGGTTTAGGTAACCTAGGAACATTTATAGTGCTTTGTTAAAAAGAGGTAGGATGACTGCAATATGCACAAATACATTGAAGTTGCAGGAACTCCTACAGCCCTAACTATGTTAATCCCACAGACATTTTTATGGCTTTTTATTATAATAATGCAATATAAATTTCTAAAGTGTTATACAATTCACTGCCCACACAAAAATCCACTTTCACATTTCCTGAGTAGACATCTATTCAAATGCCTAAAAATTGTTTACTGCCTGGCAGATTCATGATTGGAAATGGTCTGATAAATCCTTTCTCTTATTTTGTAAATAATTTTTTAGAGGATTTAATGAGTATTAATACAATATGGTATCTATTTTTCTCTAAATTAATTATACTTATTTTCAGGGATTATCTTTAATTTGGGTATTACTTTTATTGATGTTACTAATTTGTATTTTAAATATGGTAGTAAACACAAGCTAAGAGATGATTCTATTTTGCCCTAATTTCATACACCAAATTCCTACGAATAAAATGAATAGGAACTCTGTTTCTGAAGAAGACATTCAAATAAAACATGGGTGGAGTTAGAAAAGTGAATGGAGTGCTCTTTTAATATCATATTTTTAACTGTATTTACTGAAGACTCATTTTCATGCATAAAGTAGGGAATGTCATCAAACTGCTCCTCTACCAGGATAATCAATATGCTTCATGACATAGAGAATCACCTACTGGGTAATCCCAACTTTTGGCCCCTACTCACAGCTGAAAAGTGGATGCTTAATATAAGATGGTAGTCTTGGTAGAGGAATTTCAATGCATGGCATAATTGAAGGAGGGGATAAGAGAAGTTTTTTTTTTTTCTTACTATTTTAAATTGAATAAAAAGAAAATTGTACATGTATAAGAATATATTTTAGGAATATTATGAATGAACAAATAGAATTGGCACATTGGATGAATCTAATGAAACAATGACAGTATTATTTGGTAAAATTGAGGATTTTGTTGGTTCTTACAAGAAAAATGTAATAAAGGCTTAGAGAGACTTTAACCATGTAAACTTCTTCCTGGAGACCCATTCTAATTAAAGTAGGTCATCTGGTAAATATCTGTCTTGCCTTGCTGTGATTTTCATCATTCAAAAAGCAGAAAAGGGACCTTTAGAGATTTCTCTTACGGATATAGTTCTAGTCATAAAAGAAGATGTGAATGAAGATACAGTGTAAAAAGGAGCATTGGAAAATATGGCCATCTTACAGTTTGAATTAATGAGAGAACACTGGCTGAATTCATGCATGGATTTTTATCTTAGAAAAGTAGATTTCAACCAGGGCAGATCAGCTTTATACATGATCATGGTGACATGGCTTTGTATGACGCACTTTGAGGTAGCTAGGATTTTTATCCCGATTTTATAGATGTGGAGAGTGAGGCTTGGAGAGAAACCAACTTGCTCAAGATTAGAAAACTAGTGAGTAGTATGAACCAGAATTTAAGTAGTGATAGTTTGAACTCACACTTAAACCCTATACCTTTATTTATTTACTTTTATTGAAGTATAGTTGACATACAATATCATATTCATTTCAGGTGTACAACGTGGTGATTCAACATTTATACACGTTAAGAATTGATCACCAAAGTAAATGTAATAACCAATTGTCAACATACAAATTTATTACAATATTATTGACTATATCTCCTGTGTTGTACTTTACATTCCATGACATTTATTTTATAACTGAAAGTTTGTACCCCTTAATCTTCTTCATCCCTTTTGCTCATGCTTCCTCCCTCTCTGTCCACCATCAGTCTCTTTTCTGTAACTATGGTTCTGTTTCAAGTTTTGTTTCGTTTGTTCATTTGTTTTATTTTTTAGATTTCACATCTAAAATCATATAGTTTCGTCTTTCTCTAACTTATTTCACTTAGCATAATACCAAGTCCATCAATGTTGTAGTGAATGACAAGGTGTTTTTTTTCTTTCATATTGCTGAGTAATATTCCATTGTATATATATGAATATACATATATAATGTGTATATAAGTATACATATCATACATGTATAATGTATAAATATGTATCATATATGATGTGGTGTATAAACTACATCTTATTTATTCATTCATCAATGAATAGGTTGCTTCTATATCTTGGTTACGGTAAATAATACTGCAGTGAACGTAAGGGTGCGTATATCCTTTTGGATTAGTGTCTTTTTTTTCTTCAGATAAATACCCAGAAGTGGAATTGCCTGATTATATGGTAGTTCTATAATTTTTTGAGGAATCTTTATACCGTTTTCCATAGTGCCTACCCCAATTTATATTCCCACCAACAGTGGATGAGGGTTCCCTTTTCTCTACATCCTCACCAACACTTGTTATTTGTTGTCTTTTTGATAATAGCCATTCTGACAGGTGTGAAGTGATAGCTCACTGTGGTTTTGATTTGCATTTCCATGATGATTAGTGATGTTGAGAATCTTTTCATGTGCCTGTTGGCCATCTGTATATCTTCATTGGAAAAATGTCTATTCAGGTCCTCTACCCATTTTTTTAGCTGAATTGTTCGTGGTTTGTTTGTTTGTTGATATTGAGTTGTGTGAGTTCTTTGTATAGTTTAGATATTAACCCCTGATCAGAATATTGTTTCAAAATATATTTTCCCATTCCGTAGGTTGCTTTTTCATTTTGTTGATGGTTTCCTTTGCTGTGCAAAAGCTTTTTGGTTTGATATAGTTCCATTTGTTTATTTGTGCTTTTGTTACACTTGCCTGAGGAGACAGATCCAAAAAATTATTGCTAAGACCAATGTCAAAGAGTGTACTACCTATGCTTTCTTTTAGGAGTTTTATGATTTCAGGTCTTACCTTTAAGTCTTTAATCCATTTTGAGTTTACTTTTTGTGTATGGTATAAGAAAGTGGTCCAGTTTCTTTTCTTTCTTTCTTTCTTTCTTTTTTTTTTTTTTTTGCATGTAGCTGTCCAGTTTTCCCAACATTATTTATTGAAGAGACTGTCTTTTCTTCGACTGTAAATTCTTGGCCCCTTTGTCATAAATTAATTGACCATATAATTGTGGGTTTATTTCTGGGCTCTCAATTCTGTTCCATTGATCTGTGTGTCTGTTAAAACCTGTGTCTTTAATAACAACAGCTCTGAATATTAATTTATTGTAAGCTTATAGGTAACTGGTATTAATTAATAGTGAAAATGTTTGTACTCTAAAAAATCTTTTTCTTCTGCCTGATGAATTCTTTTTCTTTAATCATGTCTGATGATAAAAAGTCCTAATTAATATTTGCAAAGAAAATTAAAATAATTACATTATTTTTCATATCAAACAGATTTTGAAGGTTATGAATGCCAGAAATGTGTAATGTCACTAATAATACTCCATTGAAAAAATGAAAGTATGGCCCTCAAAATTCTGAACTTACTTGGATTCTAACCTGGTTAAGTTATTTTAAGTAAAATCTCCTTTTTAAATGCCCAGGATATTAAGCACTTCACTTGTTTTTATTCTTTTCTCAAACCTTAAAGTTTAGTTTTGGTTGAACGCGTTATAAATCATTTGAGATTTTAAGATGTTTAAGTGATTGGCAATATACTTTGTAACTATCAATTGTGAGGTATTGGAAATGAGAAATGAGTGTATGTTTTTTACCTGTCCCGATCTCATCCTCTGTACCCTAGTGATATAAAGATATGTAAGAAAAATTAGGTAATAAAAATGTGTAAAAACACGAGAAAGACAGCCTTCATCTAAATTGACCTTTTGATGATATGAATAAGTAGGAGCAATTCAGTTCATCTGAATCTAGTTGTTTTTACTACAGTTGACCCTTGAACAATGTGGAGTTAGGGACACCGTTCCTCCAGGAAGTTGAGAATCCTAGTATAACTTAGCCCTTTGTACCCGTGTTCCTCTGTATCCACAGTTCTGCATCCTCAGATTCAACCAACGGAGCAACATGTAGTACTACAGTATTTACTATTGAAAAAAGAAATCCACATATAAATGGACCCATACAGTTTAAACCTCTGTTGTTTAAGGGACAATTGTATATGTTTTTTCAAAGATCTCACTTTACCTGCTAAAGCATTTAGCCATGTAATCCCTTGATAATTAGGACAAAATAGTCATGAGTGATAGATGTATTCATGTTTATGGCTGGAACTAGTATCTTGCATTAGTATTTATATTTTTTATTTTTTTATATTTCAGAAAATATTGACATTGTTCGTCTTTTCTTAGTTAAAATACCTGTTTAAATGTAAAGCATCTTTTGCTTTTAATTTCACCATCATCTGTGTGATTATTATGAAAGGTTTACTTGATCCAGAATCAGTTATTTTAAATGTTTAGCTGTAGTTAGTGAATATTTTCAGAGATAAAACAGCCAACAGTAACATAACCTTAATGTGTGCCAGGCAGTATTCTAGTTGCTCTCAAATGTTATATCATTTAATCCTAACAACAACCCTATGCTTTAAATATTCTTGTTATCCCTACTTTGCTAATAGAAAATTGAGCTGGAGAGTGTCAGACTCAGGAAATATGGTCCTAGAGTCCATGTTCTTGACCAACAGGCTATACCACCTCTCAAGTGTGAAATTAAAATTATTTAACTTGAATGTGAAAGCAGTTTTGGTGTAATGCTTCCTCTAACATTGTAATTTTAGTTCAACATAATCTCGGTTGCAGTGAGTGTAATATATCATAAATTTAGTAAAAACTGCTTGGTAGATAATGACGTCTAAGACTGATTTTAACAATAATTAGCTATATGATCTTGAATAAATAATTTATCCTCTCCAGATCCAATGTATTCATGTACACAATAAAGGCTTTTGTCAGTGTCTTTGTTTCCTAGGGCTGCTGTAACAAAGTATCACAAACTGAGTGGCTTTAAGCAACAGAAATTTAGTCTCTCACAGATATGGAAGCTAGAAGTCCAAAATCAAGGAATCAGTAGGGTTGGTTCCTTCTGGGTGCTCTGAGGAAGAAACTGTCCCATGCTTCTCTCCCAGCTTCTGGTGGTTGCTGGCATCCTTGGTGTTTCTTGGCTGGTAGACAATTCGCTCCAATCTCTGCCTGTATCTTCATATGGAGTTCTCCCAGTGTGTCTGTCTCTGTGTCTCTTTTTTCCCTTTTTATAAGGACTCAAGTCACTGGATTAGGAACTCTTCTGACCTAATTACATCTGCAAAGACCCTATTTCTAAATAAGTTCACATTTTGAGGTTCTGGGGGGACATGAATTTTGGGACGACTCTATTCAACCCAGTACAAACAAGATGATTTCAAAGATCCCTCAGTTACAACATTTTAAGGTATGATGATTTTAGAGCTTGGTTGTTAAGACTGGACTTAAGATTTAGGATTACTTCATTATTTTTAGGAGATTTTAGTTTAGATTTGGATGTCTTGGAAAAGAAGTGATAAGTTCTTAGGCAAAATTTACTTCTATTTGAGATTTTTTAAACTTCAAGTATGATATTTTGTAAAATATACTGATGTAATAAATTATTATTATTTAAATTAATTATATTTTCCCCTTTCCTCCTTCTAATACACAGGAGGCACTAGTTTCATGGGACTAGAGCTGTTATTTTACTGATAGCATTTAGAAAATTTTAGTACTTAATAATTTATTCCATTCACATCCATTGTGAACTTTTTGTCACCTGTGAACCCTGTTACTGCTGGCTGATTTGTTCAGTGAGGCAGTCTGTGAAGTTGTTCTGCTGGAGCTGTTCTAGAAAGTAATTTTAGACATATTCCCATGTTTATGCTTGAGTTCACTGTACTCACCAGACAGTATTACAAATACTGAAAATCTAGTGATTTAACAGTGAAATAAGAGTGAAGAAATAAATTATTTTGCTATAAATTTCTTTTCTTTCCTTTCTTCCTTTTCTCCCTCCTTCCCTTCCTCATTCTTTCTTTCCTTTTTTCCTCTCCCTCTGTCTCTTTCCTCCTTCCTTCCTCATTTCCCTCTTTATCACATTCAGACAATTATCACTATCATTGTCAGTACACAAATCTAGGATTTTTTAAAAAATACATATTTTGGATTAACATTATAAATTGTTTTCTCACAGTTGCTGAGAGTCTTTTTTTGCCAAAATTAAAATATTATCAGTAAGCATATTAGTATGCTTGGATTACGATACAATTTTTTCTGTTTTCTGAAATATAATTATGTTACCTTTATAATGAAAACAATAACACCTTAAGGATTATATGATAAATTTTGAACATGGCTTGAGGTTGTTTTGTCCAATAATGTAGAAATAGCTGTGCATTACTCTTTATTTTTTTTGACTAACATTCATTGAGTGCCTTCTTTTTCCTATTGAGGTGCTCAGCATTGAGAACACAGTGTTGAATTCAAATAATACTTTCTGCCTTCAATAAATCGTATTCTGGTTAAAGACACTGGCACCTAAACACATGACAGCCTCAGGCATAAGGGCCATACTACTTCTGTTACTCACCAAGAGGGAATCTTAAATTTTTTACTGAACATTTGAAAATGGCTCACTGTAACATCATGAATTATGACTTTTGGACAGCACATATGCTATTTTAAGGGTACTTTCTTTCATTTTTAATTATTTTTTTATTATAACAATTTGAATTATAGATCAGTAACATATCACTGTTCCTCATAATAGGAAATAGGATATTAAACATTTTATATATTATCATTAACATAAAGAATGCTATTGATAACTTCTACAGTATTCATTTTTCTAACAGATCTTGTTCTTGATTCCTTGAAATACTTTTAAATAAATGAAGCAATTAGTTGACTATACATGACTGTATTCTCTAGTGCTTGGACTTACACGTTTAAGTAACCTACAATTCTAATACTTGAATCAAATGTCAATATTTTATTTTCTTAGTCATTATTTCTAAACATAACATGTGCACTCAGTAACTTTATAGATTGGTGTATAGTACAAAATAATCTAATTTTGTTTATCTTCAGTATATGCCTTTATTTTCAGTGCTGTGTGCTGGGTATATCATGGGGCTATTTTTTAAATGCATGACAAAATAAGCCAGCAATAAAGAAATGTCCATTGGATACTGATTGAATAAACTCTATAGCTATGCAAAGATTCTACTAAAAATGCAATTTTACTTTTCACCCAAGCCTGCCTTCCTCTCAGTAACTAGAACTACCATCTACTCAATTTATCGTTTCAGAAATATCAGGGTCATACTTTCCTTCCCTCTTCCCTCTCCTTTATCTACCATCATTACGATAGTCTTCCTCCTAAACGTCTCTCAGACTACTCCATTTCTCTCTATTCCCACTGCTTCTACCTTCATCTTGTACCTCTGCCATCTCATTTAGATTCCCAACAGAACTTTCTATCTTCAAAAGAGAATCTGATGTTTAAACATAGATAGTCAATAAGGAATGCTGAAATGTTTCTTTTAATAGATACAAAACTGTATCCTATAATAAAACCGTAATGCTTGGAATCATCTTTTTTTACAGGGCAGAAATCAACGATATCTTTACTGGACAAAACTATTTGCATTTCTGTGGGCAGGAATCATTTGCACTTACATTAGCTCTCCAAAAGTTAACTTAGGTCTCTACAAAGTGGCAAAATAGCCCAGCCAAGCATAAAGGCACAGAGCCTTATAGAATCAGATAACCTGGAAGGCTCCTCTAGGAATGTCCTGCATTTGATTGAAGGATCTCTCAGTATTCTTTTTGTCTAAAGTTCATCATAATTTTTGCTGACAGTGGCTTGCAAGGCACTCTTTCCTGGCCCCATGTCTCCATCCTCCCCATTTGGCAGATCCTTTTTTTCTGTACTCCAGACATCCTGCCTGGAGTTTGACTCCCAAACAGTCTTGCTCCCCATCATCTCAGGGATCTCAAATTTAGTTTCCATTTTTCTTGGAACTTTCTTTCCTTTAGTACTACTACTACTATTTATTATTTATTTATTTATTTATTTATTTTTTACCTTTTCCTGTAGGTCTCTGTTTAAAAGACAACTTCCTCATGGCAACTTTATAAAACTCTGGCTTACCTAGGTCTTCTTTGGTATGTTCTTATAATATCCAGGACACCCCCTTAGTAACACTAATTGTTACTAACTTGTACCATCCATTAGTCTGAAAATTATAGAAGAGCAGGGACTGTCTCTTTTTATCCCGAATCTCTATCTAGGCATACAGAAGGCATTCAATATGCATTTATTTAGTGAACTCGTATAAGAAATATTTATTTTATATATTTTTCATCTTTAAAGGTTTGCATTTCTTCGTTGTTTCCCCAACATTGTTTTAGCATTTTCAAAATTAATAATGATAAGTAGTGGTCTTTTGCCCCCTGATTATATCATCAATAGTAACCATATATTATGGTTTATTTTATACATTAATTTATTGCTAAGTGCAGTACAAATCTAGCTAACTAGCTTAATTTATAAAGTTTGGAAGAGAGAATGATTAGTTCTGCTCTGGTGTGTCACAAAAGTGTCATGGAAGTGACATGAGTGTTTCAAGGACAACAGGATGTACAGGAGGCTATTCCACACTGAAGGGAGAGCGAGAACAAGAGCAAACCATGGAGGCACGCTATGTTGGGGAAGACAAAATAGTTTGTGTCATTGCAGCACAGCGTGCATTTAAGATAGAGGCCAGAGGCTTTGAAATCCATACAAAGAGTTTGGACTTAAAACTGTAAACAAAGGCAAGACACTAAAGAGTTTTAAGTAGGTTTGGATTTTAGAAATTCACTCTGTTAGAATGTAGGACAGCAGTTTCCAAGGTGTGCTTCACTGCAAGGTCATCTGTTGGAATCTGGCTCTTTATATATCTTTTTATCTAATAAAATGTAAAAAAGCAAAGTAAGCTCTCCTAATGTGTGGTTGACACTGGTGTGCTTCCTTAGTCTTTATGCTTGTCCAGCGTCCCATATAAAGCATTTAACGCCATTAGCTCTTAGAGAAGAATGGGGGTCCCTTCACGCAGAGGGGTGGGCAGTGGTGCCCTCCCTCACGCATTACTTTGCTTTCAGTGTATGGCTGGGGATTGCAGATTGTGTTCCTGGTTAAGTGGTTTTACAGATAATATTATTGAGTTTTAACTAAACTGACGCTTCATAAATTAAAAAGTTCTTTCAAGAGGCTTGAGATGAAGAGAAATGATAATATAAGTACAAATGGGGTAAAAAAAAGCAGTGCTGACTCATATACTCCTAGGTGTTCTTCAACTGCACTGCAAGGTGAAAATAACACTGATGAGCTAATCAGGTCTGACAAGAAAGCAGCAAGAAATTGATATGATTAAGAAGACTGTATGAAATATGGATCTCCATATACTATCTTTAATGATGAACTCTGACCTACTTAAAATGAGTCTTGAGACATGAGCTAATAATAGTATGTGGCCTTCAACATTTGCATGGCATTTTTACCATATATATTTTTAAAAATTTATTTATTTATTTATTTTTGGCTGCATTGGGTCTTGGTTGCCGTGTGCGGGCTTTCTCTAGTTGTGGCGAGCGGGGGCTACTCTTCGTCGTGGTGTGCGGGCTTCTCATTGTGGCAGCTTATCTTGTTGCGGGGCACGGGCCCTAGGCGCATCAGCTTCAGTAGTTGTGGCACGTGGGCTCAGTAGTTGTGACTCACGGGCTCTAGAGCGCCGGCACAGTAGTTGTGGCCCACGGGCTTAGTTGCTCCGCAGCATGTGGGATACAACCGGACCATGGCTCAAACCCGTGTCCCCTGCATTGGCAGGAGGATTCTTAACCACTGTGCCCCCAGGGAAGTCCTGCTTGGCATTTTTAAACAAAGCATCTATAATAAGACAAAACAGAATTTTTTTTTTTCCTGGAAATGTTTAAAGTTTCGCAATATCAAATTTAATGTTTCAGAAATGGCACTAAAATTAGTAGTGAATGTTTACAAGTTTTTCTGAGATTTCTTATTATATTAGCAAAGTAGCAATACATGTATATAATGTATAAATAACAACATATACACATATTAGGGAGGCATGCTCAAAAATCTCTTCGCTATGATATGTGTGATTTTTAGATAGTTGAACATTGTTTACTAAATGGACCAAGGGGACAATTACAAAGGGAAGGAATCTCATTGTAATATTTTTTCTTAAGTGTTTGAGAGCACTTTGTATCTTTTGATGTATTTATATGTCAATATATTCAGCTATGAAATTCATAAAAAATTTTCTTCACTGAAAGCAAACTTAATAAATAAGTGAAATAGAAGAAAGGTATGAACCACATATTTTATAGCCAAGCTTTTATTTATTAGGAGATGAATTGATTTAGTCACATGTAGTGGGAAGTTGATGAAAAATTGCTGTTGTTTTCTCAGGCTATTTCAATGACTCAGGTTTTCTCTGCTGGTATATTCATCTAAGAGGAACTTATTTACGATTGCCAAGTTAAACAAGTCTACTAGCACATGGGAAAGCATGAACTTAAATGGTTTTGGAAGAGGGAATTCCCTGGTGGTCCAGTGTTTAGGACTCCAGGCTTCCACAGCAGGGGCACGGGTTCAATCCCTGGTCAGGGAACTAAGATCCTGCATGCCCCGTGGTGTGGACAATACATATATACATAAACAAATAAATAAATAAAATGTATTGGAAGAGACAGTCCTATTTAAGTTAGCATTTGTTAATGAAGGAATGAATTAGCTCCTAAAAAGTGATCGTCCATCTAAATTCAATCAAGATGAGACAAGTTCTAAACTAGAGAAGATAAAATTTATGATATAAAGCTGAAGATCATCAGGTTTTGTTTTGTTTTGTTTTTTTTACTAGTTTACTGTTGCATTTCTTCACAGCCTTCATTCATACCACTCTCAGTCAATCTTAACTGGAAAAAAAAACTCTCTCTCCAGGTTCCTACAAACCTGACCACATTGCATGTATTGTTTCTATTGTCATTCATGTTTTATCTCATTTACTAGAAAGTAAATTTCCTTGAGGCCGAGGGTCACATATGCTTTCTTATGTTTTAGCTTCCAAGTAGGCTAAGATTTTATGCCATAGGTGCTCAACAGAGGTATTGTGAATTAGAAATAAAATGGTTTGTTGCTAAAATATTGGACTCTCTATAGTAGAGATCTTAAGTGTCAGGAATATTATGAGTTATTATAACTATTATTTATATTTATGCTACTGTACTGTGAACTCTATACAACTTTGTTTAAGAGAACATGAAATATAATTTGTTTTGATACTCATAATTTTCTGTATACTTCCAAACATATGTATATGTATATGTTTGGAAGTATATAGAAAATATATGTATTTATATTTATATTATTTATATATATATATTTCTACATGCCTCCAAAAGGACAAGAATTTTGGAATTTCCAGTAGTCCACTGCATTCACCACCAAAGGAGAGTGATTAAACTACTAAATCAGAACAGTGTGGCAGCACATATGCTTTCAAAAGACTTTGTATATTGTTCTTTTGTTGAGTGTAGACAAAGTTATTTTGCAAAATCAATTGAAAAGAAAAAATGTATTGAAATAACTAGATCTTTTGGATATTGAAAACTCATACTGAGATATAGTAATGTTGAAAAAATAATTAATTGCAAGAGTACATTTTTGACTTAGCACAAATTCCATTTACCCATACCTCTGAATGAATTATTTGATATTTGTTAAAGAAAAGTCATTTCATTTTATTGGTATAGATACTCAAATGCAGGTATTTAAACTAGCAGCTTCTTTTTGAATTGGAAAGAAAATGTGGAATTTACTATTTCTTCTTTATGGAATGCTGTTACCCCACTCCATCTCTGTCAACAAAATCCAGAAAGAGAACACTAATTACTGCTTGGAACACTAAGAATGATCAGTTTTCATGCTGTTCTAATTTAAATGATTTGTTATTTGTGTAAATTAATTGATTAAGTAGAGAGATTTGTGATGGTAGCACTTTATTTTCCCACTTAGGAAACAGTCCCTTATACAATTATGTTATTTAAAACAAATACACAAACAAACAAAACGCCTCTAGAATAGAAGTTAGTATCTTCCCTAGGTCTTTAAGTAAATCCATGTGTTAATGGAAGTGGTGCTGATTAACTGAAATGCTTTGAGAAGAAAAGGTTCAATCGGACCATGAGGCACAGAAAAAATTTCAACCACTTACATCATCATCACTTCAGTCAACTCAACTGTTTCTATAGATGCACTGTAAGTCAGGCTTTGAAGAGCCTCTTAATAGTTCTTAATAATTTTCTAGAATGATAATTCTAAATTTGACAGACATTTCTATTGCAGGAATTTATATCTTAATACTTA
Source organism: Balaenoptera physalus (assembly GCF_965194825.1). NCBI lineage: Eukaryota > Metazoa > Chordata > Mammalia > Artiodactyla > Balaenopteridae > Balaenoptera > Balaenoptera physalus. Next base: position 102,390,377 of record NC_138885.1, on the reverse strand, counting down.
ATACATTTCACTAATTCTTTTGATCAGCGTACAAGTAAATGATACATTAATTTTCCCCCAAGCGTAGGTCTCAACTCTTTTTATTCCAGGGACAAAGTACTTGCCCAGACCTATAAGAAGTCTAATGACCTATAAGATTTCATTTAAGTTTTAAAATAACTACTGTATCCCTTAGTGTCCAGGAATCTTCAAAATAAAGTTGCCACTAAATGTCATGTTGCAGAATCTTCACTGCAAGCATATTGACAAGTCTACATCACGGTGTTTGTGGTTTTACCTAATTGGAAATAACATTAAAACATGTATTAAAGGAAACTGTAATACAGAATTGATTTGAGAGCTGTGATTAGGAAAGAAAATGGAGGATCAGTAATTACATGGTGAATTTGCTGTGCACAAAGATGTCTAAATCATTTGATATTCCAGTTAATAAATATTATTGAGACAGACATAGTTGTGAGAATTGGGGGTGAACAGGTAAACAAAGTCCATTCTTTCATGGAGCGTGTATTCTTGTGAGGGGAGACATCAACTTAAAAGTAAATAAATAATTGTATATTTCCTTGAATATAATAAAATAACATGATGTAAATTATAGCAGGGGAAGCTGGACTTTTATCAAATAACTAACTTCTACTTTTCCCCTCTTGGCTACCTAAGCCTGATAAAGTGACCTAAAAGAAAGAAGATGGTAAAAATATGTTGTATAATAAATACTTTCCTTTAAAATTAACATAATCTTAAATAATTTTCAGAATTACCAAAAGCATAATTTTTTGTCAAAAGTAGGAGAACCAATGTCTAGAATAATCCAGGAAAGAAAAGTGACAAATCATGCTTTTTAGTGCAGTTATAAAAACTTTTGAATTTATATTACACCTCAAGTAATAATGTGGGTAAAAAAGAGAGAAACTATATAAACTTGATATACAAATTGTTTATAGGCAATTTGTTTATTTTGGCCAGAGCAAATCTGATAATTCCTTGTCATTTTTTCAGATAATCATTTTATATCTCCATTCAGTTTTCTAAAGCCTATCTTGAATGCATATCTAATAATTTCAAAAATTCCATTATTTATAGAAATAAATCCTGCTTTTGTGCCTTGGTGATACTCTTATACTATGGAGAGATGTTGTTTGTACGTTTGCTTGTTTTTTTTGTTCTGGTCTATTATGTGTCTGTGGTATTGGTTAGGAAACAGGGAGTTGGTGATATGAACATTTACATTGTTATTGTTACGCAAAACCTTAAAATTCTGAAACACTCATGTTTACCAAGACCTAGAAATCAAGCCTGGTCTTAGTTTCACTTTCTTTTTTTTTTTTTTCCTATATCCAGCAAAATTACAGGAGAGATGTTAGATGATTTTCTGATGTTAGAAGTTGAAGTAGAGAAAAAAATACTATTCAAAGACTAAATTCATAAGGAAAATGCTGTATTATTCAACCACCTTAGACCAGGTTTGCATAAGATGATGAAATTACTTTTCCGTGAAGTTAGAAAACACCTTGATGTTCAGTTTAGGAGGCTGAAGTGTCCTGAGGTCACCAGAGGTGTAGTTGGTTAGGATAGATAGTACTTAGGACAAGCAACATGAAGTGCTCTAGCAGGTCAACATTAAAATTTCAGTGATTTAGCACAAGTGTTTCTCATCCAAGTCAAGTCTAAAGCAGTTATTTCTGATCAGAGTAGCTAAAGTGGTACAAATCACTTTCATTCATATTCATTCTGTTGCCCTGCATTCACCCTACAGCAAGGAAGCCTGAGAAATGCCCTGGAAGTGATTCTGCAGTCCTTATCATAGTGAGAGAAACAAGTGTTCCAGTGCCCAAGGGCCATGAAGACTAAATCCCATTGCCCAAAATGCCTACTAATTTAGTAATTTAGAACTATTGAGTAAAATGGATGAAAGAATTTTTACACAATCTGGAAGGCAGCTAGGTGCATTTATAATTGTTTTTAGAAATGTGTATATTGTAGCAATGAATGATGGATAGAAGTGTTTGGAGTAGCTTAAATTATTTAAATATGAAGGTATTTTTGTCTTTGCTCTTGTCAACCTCTAACTGGATGTTCTTTCCAAGTTACTTTTTTTTTTTAAGGCAATACCTTAATAGAGTGAGGCCTGGGAGATAAAGTGCCAAGAGGTAAAGAAGATACTCTAAGAAGTTAGGCCAAAAGAATAGGGAAAGTTATCAAACAAACAAACAATAGATTTGTTTTGGCAACTGGCTTAGCTACAAGTCACAAACCTAATACCTGTATGTACAAGATTACTTCGGGATCTTCTTTCTGTTACTTTCTCATTGTCTCTTACAAGAGAAAAAAAAAAAAAAAGACTTATTTTCTTCTCATAACTGGAAACTTAAGGGAAAAGACTTTCCATTTGGCTCATCTTGGTGACACAGATGATGTTATGATGTCTCAGTTTCTCTATCCATCTCAGAAACATTGTTTCCCTATGTCAGGCAGGATGACCAGTGGCAGTTACCAGTTTTCTAACCCTAGGGGAAGCAGTGTGCTTCACTCATTTCCACCTCAGCTGAATGCTGTAGAGGGACACACATTCGAGGACCCTCCACATCCACCCACTGTACTACGCCTCTTATATTTATATAAGAACTTGAGCATCTGGGGATTTTGGTAAGTGCGAGGGGTCCTGGAATCAATCCTCGCTAAATACCTGGATATCGAAGGGACAACTGCACTCTTTCCTGCATTTCATTCTCTTTTTTATTGATTATACTCTTAGAGTCTAAATCATCTTTACATAAAGACATCAATAAAATTTGTAATGGCATTCATGTAATCTTTAGTCACCCTAGAGTGTACAGGCATGTTTAAAAATCTTTGTGTCACAGTGGGATTGAATAAGTTGCCCAAGATCACACAGAAAGAAATTGGTATTTTTTTTTTTTACTATTTCAGTCTATTTCCTTTTTTGGATTATACAAGCCACAGACACATAACAGTTGATTTTGAGACAGTTAACTTGGTTTTATTTTGGATTTTTTTTTACAACTTATATTTAAAATGCAAATGGTACTTGATATCATCTACCAGATGGATACTGAATAGATATAATTTTCAAATTCAAAAAAGAACAAATGCTGGATATGATCATGGATATCATTAAAGCAGATTTAATTTAATTCCCTTCTGATAAAATTTCTACAGTGAAGCTATGAATGGATCACTCAGCTCTGAATAACTGCTAGAGATCTGGATTCACCTTCCATCCCCAGTGGTAGGAACTCTGTTTCTATGACATCCTGAAGCTTCAAAACAACTAACTAACTAACTAACTAACTAACTAACTAACTAATAATGGTTTTTCAGCTAAGAGAATGGATGTAAAATATATTCAATTCTATGAATGAATAAGGAATTAAGCTAATTAATTAAAACTATCAGGAATTCCTTTGAAGAAGTCTGTGATTAAACCCAAGGCTTTATGGTGGAACAATTAAGTAAATTTGTCCTCAGGTATCTTTGAGCATTCTCCAGGGAATGAGTGATGAAATTCTGGTTTAGAGTTATACTTTATTAGAGATTTATCTATTTTAATTGATTCAGCTTTGGTTATAAAACTCCAGTGGAATAGCTGATGCAAATGACATATTATGTTAATATGTAAACCTCCCATGAGTTATCTTTAATTTCACCAAAGATGGAAACATAACCTGTCTGACTATTCTGTACAAGCGAATGCAAAATAGTAGTGAACTATAATAGTTTATATTATCGAGAACATTTACTTATGCTACATGATTCTTAAATAAAATATTCTTAACCATCCATAAGTAGGCACAGAAAAGATTTTCAGAGTAAAATTTATATTCAATAATATTAGTAAAAAATAATTAGCCAATTGGAAGGAGACTGCTTTTCTTAATGCTTCTTTTTTTTGAGAGAATGTTTTGGTAGCAAATAAAGTATTTTAGAATGCATAAATCCCAAACACTGACTGTTTTTGAGACTAACTGGTCACTGATAATAAATGCATTGGCATTTACAAGATGATTCTTCCTATGAATCCTGTTACTAATGACATATTGAAAAATTGTGTACAAGAAGTTAGTGAAATGGAGGTAAATGAGGCACACATTTGAGTAAGGCATCCTAATATTCATAAATAGTCAAAGAATATCCTCTTTAGTACCAAATTAATTTATTCTTCAAAAAATGTAACCTGAAACAAACAATATGAACTTGGTAAGCTGAGTACAAATGTGTAATTTATTTATAAGTTGCCTTTCTGATAGAATTGGTACCAACTCTTCCTTTGACCGTGTCTTTTTCAAATGTGATTGTTCTATGAAAAGAGCAAGGTGAAGCTCCAAAATTCAGACCATGGGGCAATGAGTATTCAAAGTGTGGCTGGGTCTCTGTTTCAACCTTATACACAGATTATTCAGTATTCTCTATAACTAAATTTAACACATTGGAATCAGTGAATTCAGGGTTGATTGGACAAAATTGGAATAGGTTTTAATGGTATAATAATTTTCCCCTACTGCCAGTTATTTAAGAGTGGGTATTATTTATGTTTCTTGATATGAGTTTTATAAGCATTTTAAAGAATATGTAAGAATTTGAAATCATTGGTTGTATTAGTTTCTTATGGGGAATCCCATGAATATATGCATTTCAACATAGTGATTAAATATTTATATTCTTCATGATGAAAATATTTAGAAGAATAAACATTAAATTGCTAAAGTTATTTTTCTATTATGAGAAAATGTTCTTATAGTTGAGTTAAAGCTGGAAGGAATCTTGGAGATCATATAGTAGACTTCCTTCAAATTAGAGATTAAAGAAGAAGATTTAGGTAATTTACCCAAAGTTATATATCTAAATGGCACAATTTGGACCACAGCTGAGAGTTCTTAGCTTAGGGCTGTTTCACCATGTTCTTTTCTTTTATTATTCCATTTTTCCCCCTTTCTCCTGCTTCTTTTCCTTCTCACATTCTTGGAATTTTTACTATGAGCTATCTTGGGTATTGATGTTACAAAGATCAAGAGATTGGTCTGGTTGTAGCCACTGATAATAAAATGCAAGTGTGATTTGAAGATCATTTAGGCAGTAGTCTAGTTCAACAATGCTCTGTAAGACCACCCTTACAGCCACTCTGGGCAATAGGATAAGAATTGCCTTACTATTCAGTTCAGATCTCCATCTTCAACCACACAGAGAGGGCTTCCATAACTCTTAACTGAATGAATACAGTAAAGCATAAATTGTATTGAGAAAGGTCTAATATACACTTTGATGAAAATAGTATATACAGTTTAGTATATAATTAGCATAAATATCCTCACATACAATAAGCCATAAATGATATGCAGTGGTTTCAGGCTCTTGTCATTAAAGGACTTATAGATTTTTTGGTAAAGAGATATTTGTTCTAACCTAAATAGATTTCTATTTTTTCTCACATATTGCTCAAACTTCTGTATGCCTCCAACTCTGCATGTAAGGGGATATCTTTAAAAAAGTGTTTTGTACTAGATTTATTAGTATCATTGGCAGTTGTCTTAGTTTTAGTCACTCCCTTGCTAAAGAAGGCATGTTTTAACACACTTTTGAAATGCTTGATGTTTATTTTACTTTCTATCTGCAATATGGCTAGACAATATAAAGCTTCTCTGCATCTCTGTTTTGACTCAAGAATTTTGTGAGGCAGGGTGGGAAAAAGGTAAGGAAGTTTGTGTCCTGCATCTGTTTCAGTGCTGCTTTTCCACTTGTGATATATACTCTACAGTGACTTAAAAAAAAAAAAAAAAAGGAGGCTTTAAACTCTTGTTTGGCAGAAAATGTACATTACTAATTCGGGTTTTGCTTCTTTTTTTTTTTCCTTTTTTAAATTTATTTTTTTTTAATTGAAGTATAGTTGATTTACAATATTGTATTAGTTTCAGGTGTACATAAAAATGATTCAGCTACATATATGTGTGTGTGTGTGTATTCTTTTTCAGATTCTTTTCCAATATAGGTTATTACAAGATATTGAATATAGTTCTCTGTGCTATAGAGTAAATCCTTGTTGTTTATCTGTTTTATATGTAATAGTGTGTATTTGTTAATCCAATACTCCTAATTTATCCCTCCCCCCAGCTTTCTCCTTTGATAGCCATATTTTTTTTTCTAGGTCTCTAAGTCTGTTTCTGTTTTGCAAATAAGTTCATTTATATTAGTTTTTAGATTCCACATTTAAGTGATATCATACACTTGTCTTTCTCTGACTTACTTCACTTAGTATGTTAATCTCTAAGTCCATCCGTGTTGTTGCAAATGGCAATATTTCAGTCTGTTTTATGGCTGAGTAATATTCCATTTATACATATTACACATTACATATATATATATGCGCCACATCTTCTTTGTCCATTCATCTGTTGATGGACACTTAGGTTGTTTTCATGTCTTGGCTACTGTAAATAGTGCTGCTATGAGCATTGGGGGTGCATGTATCTTTTTGAATTAGAGTTTTCTCTGGAATATACTGAGGAGTGGGATTGCAGGATCATATGGTAGCTCTATTTTTAGTTTTTTAAGGAACCTCCATACTGTTCTCCATAGTGGCTGTATCAATTTACATTCCCACCTACAGTGTAGGAGGGTTCCCTTTTCTCCATACCCTCTCCTGCATTTATTATTTGTAGACTTTTTGATGAGGGCCATTCTGACCAGTGTGAGGTGATACCTCATTGTAGTTTTGATTTGCATTTTTGTGATAATTAGTGATTTTGAGCATCTTTTCATGTGCCTCTTGGCCATCTGTATGTCTTCTTTGGAGAAATGTCTTTGTAGGTCTTCTGCCCATTTTTTGATTAGGTTTGTATAGTTTTGAAGTTAAGCCCTTGTGGGTCACATCATTTGCAAATATTATCTCCCAGTCAGTAGGTTGTCTTTTCATTTTGTTTATGGTTTCCTGATTTGGCTTCAATTTGACTGGGTCCCCCACTGGGTAGAAATGGCATTTCTTTTTGAATTGGAGAGACCTAGGTAGGGATGAAAGGTGGAAAATAAAAAGAAAATAGTCACTGAGTCATTGGGCAACTACTTATGTGATAAATAAGTGTAATCCCTTGCCCCCTAATATAAAAAATCTTGAAGAAAAAAGAAGCAAATGCATAACTTAAGAAGTCCTGGTTTTATGTACTCTCATTGGTATGGTGATCTGGAAACTTAGAAATCCCCTATGACTTTATTACTTTATCCAATCCAATGGTTATTTTCAGTTTATGATTTGAAAATATTCAACACATATGGACGGCTGACAATAGTATATTAGAACAATAAATAAAATATATCTGTAACATTTTGATTAAAGAATAGTTAAAGCAATAAGAAACTTGTGGGGTGAAGTATTTTGAGACAATCTCTATTCTGTATATTTCATATTCCACTCTAATTCATTTAAAAAAATGTCCTCATCTTAATCATGGACTTTTTGGACCTGACTAAAATCTGAATTAAAGCTTATGTTCTTAATATTTTTCGTTGTAAAATTTTGGGGAACCGGCAAGGCAATTCTTGAAATCATGCTCCATTTGCTTCACTATCAAGGACTAGAAAAACTATTTTCATGAACTGTGCCCCCAAACCATTCACGGTAAATATTTGAGGGTGTTTTCATTGAAGCTTGTTCTGTACATCTGAAAAACCAGTGATGCCTAAAGGAGTTTGGAATCACAAGTTTGTGAGATCAAAGAAAAAGTGAAAGAATATTCAGTTTAAAGGAGAAAGGACAAGAAAATGACTTTTTAAAACAGTTTGACATTTTTTATTACATTACTTTAGTATGTAAGTATATATGCATATCCCTCATAGATTAGAAGAATTTTTAAATGTGTAATTACCATAGTTTAATGTGATCACTAATTAGCCTAAATGCAGTTACAATAAAAATTGTTTGATGCTTTATCAGACTCTAGCTTGTTTTACGTAGTTAGGGTCACTACAGAAAAAATTAAAAAAAAGGAAAAAAGCGTATTTGTATTCCAGATGATTAAGTAACCGTAGCGTATTATCGAATCAAGGATATAAAATGCAAAATGCTATTTGTAATGAAAACCTGCAAAATTTTAACTAATGAATAAACTACCAAGATAAAAATATTCTAATTCCATGAGAAAAAATATAACTGAATTTCAGATGATGCTAGTTTGGTGTCCTCTTGACTCTTTGCTCTGATGCATTGTCTGGTTTTTATCTGCAGAACATATTCCTTTTATCTATATTTATCAATGAAATCTACTTTTGATCCTTTCATAGGGTGTTGTTCTCTGTTGGTTTCTTAGTAAAGCTAATTAGGCCATCATCCCATCATCCGAGAGCCTTGCTCATAAATTTTTAAGGTGTTGCTATTTCTTTGGTAATTCTCCATTTTATCTGCCATGTTTATAAATGATAATTAAAAGATTGGAAGATGGAAATACTTGATTTTTTTCTCTGCATGATATCATAATTTGCTAATATATGTCACCTCAAAATTCTCAGAATTCATTATCTTTATCACTGTCTATCACATTTACATAACACTTTCTACATTAAGTGCAGCTACTTATGTACTTATTGCAGTTCCCTGTTACATGCCAAGCTTTTAAGGAGAAGATTTTTGGTTTGATTCATCTAGATAGTCCCAAACAAAGCCTAGACCTGGCATTTAGCAAGCATTCGTTAGATACTTACTGAATGAAGGAATTTGGAATAAATGAGTGAATGGTCTATTCTGAACACATTCAACAAAGTTGAGATTTTGAACAATGGTCTTTCTATAGATTTAAAATACATTCAGAGAAACCATTCATGCATTTGTCCTTTTAGAACCCTAAGTGTCAGAAGTTGAGGGCTATAAATTGAAACTTCAGCCCATTTAACTCAGTGAAATAAATATTGAATAATTACCGTATTATATAAAGTATAATGCTAGGCACTGTACAGGAGATTGCTGTTAAAAAAAAATACATATTATGCTACCTAAAGCTCATGACCTTGTTTCGAGAGGCAAACAAAATTATACAAAACTTCAATACTAATGACCTTAAAATTCATTTTATCTCTATAAGCCTTCATTTGCTCTGTCTTTTCTATAATGGTGTGATAAAATTCAGATGAAACTGAGCAAAATGTGTTCTGAAGCTTTAATGCCCTTAGAGAGAAATAGAGGGTATTGGTTTTTCAAGTAGCATTTTCAAAATTTTAATACAATACTTAGAAAGGAATAGACTTAAAAAAAACACCCAATGTTATTTAAGCACTTATGTAAAATATATTTTCTAATATTTTAAGAAACCCATCTGCCTTGTGTCATTGAGTGGTTTTATCTTTTCCATTTTAATGTTTAAAAATAAATTAAATATTGAAATATTTTTTATTGAAATAATTTATAAAATGTGATGAGAAATATGTTTTGCCCTTTCTTCCTTAAACATGACTTTATGTTTTTTATACATGAATAAAAGTAAATGCATTTATATAACTTTAAGTTTATAGACACATATGAAAACCAATAGCTTTTTAAATTTTATGATATTATACTTTGTGAGAGGGATTTTCCTTTCAAGTTTCAATGTTACTTCAATTATTCATAACCTCAATTCTGTTTTTTTTTAAATCTTCTCTGAAAATAGTATCGTCTTTGATTTTCAGCTTTGAATTACTTAATCACTTATAAAAACTCGTGTATATAACAATTTGGTTGATTTTAGCTGTTTTATTTTTACTTCAGTCTCTGAAGTAAAATAAAAAAGTAGAGCTGTTACTTTAGGAAATGCCTTTTAACACCGGAGCATTTATTCAAATGTGATTATTTCAGACAAATATTTTTTGAAGATAACATACTCATATCTTTATGGTAGTTTAAAAATCTAAGAGCAATACAGATTATATTGATCATTTACATCTATGAGTTATTAAAATTATTGTCAATTTAAACTATTTTTTCCTTTTTCAAGTGAGATATATACTTTTATAGGACTAATATAATTTTATAGGAATAATAACATCTTTATCAAATTTTTTTTGGTAAAATACTGAGAATATTGGTCTAATGTCAGAACACATAACAATATTTGCAATAGAACCCTTGATGCACAAAATGTTTTCATACACTGTCCCCATTGTCTTTTCCCATTTCATGGCATGTCAGTGTCAATAAATTATTTTGTGGTAATGCAGGAACAATTAATTATAAAAATTAGGTAATCAGCAGTGGCCTTGTGTTTGTGCAGTATAGCTGACAGTCTATGTGGTGGAATTGTGGTATAATTGAACACATCAAACTAGACATGTCTTTAAAAGAAAGGTAAGACGGGGATAATAATAATTAAAATTGATATTCTATGTAAAAGCATCAAGCACAGTGCCAGTTATATAGTAGGTGCTCGTAAAAGTAATCAATTATAAGAGTGGTAGTAATGGTAGTAGTTGTAGTGTTGTGAATAATAGCAGCAGAAGTGAATTTGAGCAGTAGGAAAATGTCCTTCTGCAGAAGCTTAATCCCCAGGACCTAATTTGTTTTATCCATCTTTTTTTACATTGACACTTCCTACAAGGGATTTGAGGTAACTGTGTCAGCTAAACAGACCTCAGCATGAATATTTTATAAGTTTTATATCCATGTGTCAGCTAGTAGAGATTGCATCAGATATTAGGATTGGGGACTGCTTTAGGAAATTAGTGTAGGATTAAAGAGCAAGTTTTAGGAAAGGGAGGTGAAATGTTTTCCAGTGGTGTCATTTAAAAGTGTTAAATGTCACCTATGACGTAATTTTATTAATATCAGTTCCTTTCTAAGATTCTTATAGTTCATGAACTTAAAGCCTCAACACATTTTAGAGTTTAAAATAATTCTAAAAGTATCTTTTGAAATTTAGTGATTTGTTTCAGAGGTTGCCGATTGAAGGTTCAAGGTGATATTTATGTTGAAGGGCTTTATAAGTTCTTATGTGCATATGAAATATTAGTGCTGTGATGATGTTGGTGTATGGATAAAGAAGACAGTGATTGGAATGAGTCAGTATCCACATTCATTCTCTAGGAGTTGAAAAAGATATGGACGTCTCTAGTGTTAATGAGCATATCATGCACAGGTAGCCACACTTGCGAGTGTAATCCAGCGTTGGCCACCACTACTCAAGCCTAGTGTGATTAACAAATCTTTCCCTAAGCGGAAGGTGATGAAGTTAACTCAGAAGAGAAAAACACCATATATCTTTATTTACTGGCTTAAAGGGAATAAAATAAAAGAGAATAACTAAAAAGATGATAATAAATATTTTGTCTGCCACACATGTAAGAAGTTAGCAGGAGACTGTACATTTTTCATGTGTTCCTAACAAGAAGACATTACTGTGTTTTGGGTTTTTTTTTTATATTTGTTAGTTACTGAGTAACTGAGGGTACTGAGTATAGCCTGGAGACTACAAAATATAATTTTTGTAGCAAAAGATACCTTCTCAGAGAGAAAGGAGAATTATATCTATTAAGAAAATAGGTGATTTTGTTTATAAATTTGTTTCTAAATATAACATCTTAGCCTTAATGTCCCTGAGTTGCATTAGGCAAGCTTTTTTAACAGCGAATGAAAAAAAATTAATATAGAAAGCTTTACTACTGATAAATTAGGTCATGAGGTGAAAAAAGAAAAAGAAAAACATTTATTTTTGTATGCTTTACCCATATGAATAGATATTTATTTATCCATCCATCCATCATCCATGCAGCCATCTGTCAGTCTATCTGTATAGCTATTATATATCTATTTTTCTACCTGCTTGTATTTTTAGATATGTATAAAGGTAACTTTAGGTTAAGAAGATAGACATTATTATAAGAATATCCATGTAAATCTTCTTCATAATGTATATGCATTTTATGGATCAGGTTAACAGTACACTAGTGAACACTATTAATTTTCACTACTTTCAGAAAACCTACAAGCAATAAAATTAAACAGTTGCCCCAAATTAATAAATCTGTAGCAAGGTTTTTCAGTCTTAGTACGATTGACAGTTTGGATCTGAAGATTCTTTTTTGGGAGTGGACAAGGGTTGTCCTGTGCATATATGATATTTATTGGCAGCCCAGATCTCTCCCCACAAAATGCCAGCCCACTCCAAGTGTGACCACTATTAATGTCTCCAGACATTGCCAAATGTCCCATGGGGAGCAAAAGGCTTGAGAATCACTGTTTTATATCTATACAGGAATAATAAAAACTGACAACCATAAATATATATTAAATCACAGGTGCTAGCATAATTTATTTTTAAGTTAAAAAACAAACAGAAAAATATATCAGATTTAATAGATATGCAGATGATAATATCATTTAAAAGAATTTGCAAAGAAGAATATGTTAATTTAGCTTCAGAAAACCAAACGTTCACATATTCACAAATTTGTTCTTTAACCCAGTTAATGATAGCTCCATCTACTAAATCACCCAGGCTAAAAAGAACTGAAGTCATTTCCTGTTTTATTTTCTTCCTTAATACCCATATCCAGTAAGTCACTGAAGTATTTGTTATTCCACCTCAGAAAGATGGCTGGAATCTCATCCCCAGCTATTCTGTATTCACTGCCACCATCATCTCTTGCTTGGCAAGAATTTCCTTACTTTTCTCTCTCTACCAGCCTCTCATCATCCTACCCCATTTTTACACTGAAACCAGGCAGATAATTCTACAAAACAAATCACAGCCTCATTCCTGTAGACAGTGCCATTAAATCCCTACTGCCTGGAAGATAAAATTTGGAATTCCTACATTACCTTTTTTCCAATTGGCTCTCCTGTCCTCCTGGCCTCATTTTCAGTTTGGGACTTTTAGACCTGTGAACACACCAGACTGTCTCGAGGCACTTTGCCATAAGACATGTTATTCTTTCTGCCTAGATTGTACAACCGTGCCTTACTAACATATTCAGTTCCTGAGTCTGAATAGAGAGGATTTGATAGCAAGGAATATCATGCAATCTGAAATTGCTTGATTTCTAAATTTCAGATATCAAGTGGTAAAACATGTAGACATAAAGAGACACCTTTGTGTGCTTCCTTGTGTTTACCATCAAAGAACATCTTTTTATAACCGTTATGTTACAAATACAATGCAAATACTGAAAACTTCACAAAACAAAAACTAGTTTCAGGAATTTATAAAGGCATACACTCTTGTAACTGTTAGACTACATCAAGAAATAGAATTTGCTAGCCACCCCCAGGAACTCAACAATGTGCCTCATCCCAGTCTCAAACCCATTTCTCTACAAAAGTAACCACCATCCTTACTTTTATAAAATTGCTTTCTTGCGTTTCTTTATAATCACCGAAGTATGCAACCCTAGACATTATTGTTTGATTTTGTAATTTTTTTTAAAATTTAAGGCTTTTAATTAGAGGTTCCTCTTCCCTTCCCCATCCCTTATAATTTATTCATTCAAGCCTGGATGATATTTTTCTGTAGAATTTTCTAGAACCTGGGTTTTTTTTATTGCTTATTCATGATAGAGTTCAACATGTTCTTCTGCCCTTTCTAGTTCCTCCAAATCAGCAGCTGGATCCAGAGACTTCATCACATTCATGTTCAATGCCTTTGGTGAAACCATAGGTGGTGGTGTATTCAGCTAGAGGCACAGAATGACTGGTTGTTGTGAGAACTGTCAAGGGTTTTGAGGTTTTAACCTGCTTGCAAGCTAACGATTTAGCCTGGCACTTGTGTTGGCAAAGGACTTGAGACTCTATGGCACAGCAGTCAGCATCAGTTCTTGTTTACATTGTTTCCCCTCTCTCCTGGGGCAGTTCCCATAGGTGTGATTGGGAAGTGGGCACAGGTAGATATTGTACACAAAATGGATTTGTGTCACAGTGGAGGAACTCTGAGCATAGGAAATTTCAATCTATATACACTACCACGTGTAAAATAGATAGCTAGTGGGAACCTGCTGTATAACACAGGGAGCTCAGCTCAGTGCTGTGTGGTGACGTAGATGGGTGGGATGGGGGTGGGGGAGGGAGGGATATCCAAGAGGGAGGGCGGATATATGTATACATATAATTGATTCACTTCATTGTACAGCAGAAACTAACACAACATTGTAAAGCAACTATACCCCCATTAAAAAATAAAAAAGAGGGCTGCTAACAAATTTGCCCTCTGCCCTGGGGGGGAAAACTATCATTATATTCCATTGCTGTTTGCTACAGACGTCCTTGAAAAGGTAGTCTGGAACAAAAGCTGATATAAACCATGCAGATGAACCATGCAGAATTGCCTCCTATTAATTTTCTCTAGTACTGTGATATCATTTGCAGTGACCAGCCACTGATGTTAAATACCTAGAACCATTAATTCCCACCCCCCCCAAAAAAAACCAGAGCGATAGTGCTCTAATTTTTAAAATAAATTTTATTTTTAGAAGTTTTAGATGTGTAGGTAAGTTGTAAAGAAAGTACAGAAAGTTTCCATATAGATTTCACTCAGTTTCCACTATTGTTAACATCTTATATTAGTATGGTATATTTGTTACAGTTAATAAACCAATACTGATTATTAACTCATTTTGACTTTTTTCTTATTCATTAGTTGCAATACTTTATAAATACATGCCTTAAATCTAGTATTTGGTTACCCAGTGTTACAACTTATATATTACCGTCCAAAGGTGACTAATTAATTAATTTAATCTTATTATGATCTCATAGATTTAAACGTGTTTCATGGAACTCAATCATTTGCTATTATTATTATCATTTTTGGAATTCAAATTCTCCAGTCAGTAGCTGGGAAGGATCTCTTTCAATTGGTTCTTAAACCCTTTTGACCTGGTCATAGTAATTTGTGATAACATCCTCACTACCTGGTATAATGCGATGTTTCAAGTCATCTTATAAAGTTCTTGCTCCAGACCCAGAATCTGAAATTGCTCCAAAAAATTTGAAAAGAAGGCGTATTTCTTTTTTGAAGGCTATATCTAAAATGACTGGGATTTTGGAGCTCTGGAATAAGACAAATCTTTGTTGTCGTTTTTAGTATTTCCTTATTCACTTTTTTTGTCTATGTTCCTTTGGGCATATTATTTAACTCTAGTTTCTTCATCTGTAAAATGGAGATAATAGTACTTAAAGAGTTGATGTGACCAGGAAATGGTATAAGTCCTATAAAAATGTTTCACATACAGAAAACACTGAATAAATATGAATTAATATAATTATCAGGAATAGTTAATACCCACTTAGGAAGTTTTGACTTGCAAAAGGATACTAAATAAGAAAAGCATTTTAGTACCTAGTCTCAAGACCCCTGATCTCAGTTCATATCATGTCTGTAGTCCTTACTGTACCTACAGATATCTATAGAATACCTGCTGTGTTTGTTTGAAGTGAATATTAAGAACATTGTAAGTAACATAAGACCTTGTTGTCATTGGAAGAGATGACTCAAGCAAGTATTTGTTCTTTATAAGTTAAGCTTTTTGTTTTCTGTTTTTACAGGCAAATATTTACACAGTTATTAAAGTGTATATTGGCAGTCCTGTCAAATTCAAGCCTGATACTTGGCTCTACTATTTCTGGAATTGCTCACCCTTTTCATTTAAAAATAACAACAGACCAGTCACAAAAGCAGTCACCTTTAACTTCTGAATTCTCAAAGGCCATTTCCCAGATGCTTTTCGAGAGAGCCAACTATTTTCATGTCATTTCATGAAGGCCCATATTCCTCCTTTACATTTTGAGAGGGGAAAAATCACATTTAAAAAAAACCTCATAAGTAAAACTGTATTGTAACTCAATTGTAGATTGAAATGGTATCAAGCATTTCTCTCATCTAAACTTTGGTAATACATAGTTATTCCTTTAGAAATAGAGAAGCAGAGTTTAATATATGCTGTGCAACAGAGGCAGCATGTTAAAGAAGACAAAAGATTCTGTATTCAGAAGAAACAACGGCAGCTAATACTGAGAGCCTACAATAAGCCAGGCCTTTTCTTAAGCAATTTACAGGGATTTACTTCTCAAAATAATCTGGGAATTTGGGAACTTAATATCACTAGTTTACAGATAAAGAAAATGAGGCACAGAAGGATAAATAATTTACACAGTATAACACTGCTAAATGCTAGAATGTGAATTTAGGCAGTGTGTTAGTTTGCTAGAGCTGCCATAACAAAGTACCACAGACGGTGGCTTAAACAGAAATTTATTTTTTCACTGTTCTGGGGGCTAGAAATCTGTGATCAAGTTGCCAGCCAGGCTGTTTTTTTCTGGTTTTCTCATTGGCTTATAGATGACTGTCTTCTCTTTATGTCTTTTCCCATATTCTTACCTACATGTGTGTCTGTGTCCTAAATTTCTATTCATATAAGGATACCAGTGATTGGATTAGGGCCACCCTAATGACCTCACTTTAATTTAACTACCTTTTTAAAGACCATACTCCAAATACGATCACATTCTAATATACCGGGAGTTAGGTCTTCAACATATAGATTTGAGGGGTCTTAATTCAGACCGTAACAGGCTGTCTGACTGGAGCCCACAGCTTTATGCACTGTGTAGCACCAATTGTTTAATTAATCAACTTTAATATCAGATGTATATTTGCTTGCATATTATTTGTGCACATTCCTAAACTACACAAAATATTTGTAACTTTTGTATAATTGAACTAACAATAATATGATGGGGACATTGATCATCTTTTGAAGATCTTCAACTTTTAAGCATTTAGCAGAAATTTGTCCTGTATTTCAGAAGAGAAATTAAGATTAACTAACTTGTGCAAGGTCAATAATTAATGGGGACAAGAGTCAAACTAAAATCTGTCAGATTGCAGCACCCAAATTTAAACATTGGGCCGCATTGCCCTAACCAGTTTGGTTCTCTGTGGAGGGACATACACATCACACATACAATATAAATAAATATTACAGTACTTTGATTCATGTGTAGTCTCAGATGTATGAAAGTGCTGACAAACAGTATTTTTTTAATTGAAGTATAGTTAATTTACTAATATTAGTTTCATGTGTACAACATAGTGACTCAATATTTTTAATAGATTATACTCCATTTAAAGTTATTATAAAATATTTGCTATATTCCCTGTGCTGTATTATTGTAACATTTATTTTATACATAGCAGCTTGTGCCTCTTAATCCCCTATTCCTATCTTTCCCCTCCCCCTTTCCCACTCCCCACTGGTAACCGGTAGTTTGTTCTCTAAATCTATGAGTGTGCTTCTGTTTTGTTATATTCATTCATTTGGGTGTTTTTAGATTCTATGTATAACTGATAACATACAGTATTTGTTTTACTCTGTCTGATGTATTTCGTTTAGCACAATACCCTCTATGTCCATCCATGTTGTTGCAAATAGCAAATTTTATTCTTTTTTATGAATGAGTAATATTCCATATATACCACATGTTCTTTATCCATTCATCTGTTTATGGACACTTAGGTTGCTTCCATATCTTGGCTATTGTAAATAGTCCTGCTATGAACGTTGGGGTGCCTGTATCTTTTCAAATTAGTGTTTGTGTTTTCTTCAGGTATATACCCGGGAGTGGAACTGCTTGATCTTATGGTAATTCTATTTTTACTTTTTTGAGGAACCTCCATACTGTTTTCCATAGCAGCTGTACCAATTTACATACCTCCCAACAATGTTCAAGTGTTCCCTTTTCTCCACATCCTGCCAGCATTTGTTATTTGTAGACTTTTTGATTAGAGTCATTCTGACAGGTGTGAGATGATATCTCACTGTTGTTTTGATTTGCATTTCTCTGATGATTAGCAATGTTGAACATATTTTCATGTGCCTATTGGCCATTTGTATCTCTTCTTTGGAAAAATGTCTGTTCAGGTCTTCTACCATATTGTTTTATTTTAATTGAGCTGTTTGTTTTTTAGATATTGAGTTGTATGAGCTGATTAAATATTTTGGATATTAACCTCTTATCGATGATACCATTTGCAAATATTTTCTCCCATTCAACCTACGTTGTCTTTTTGTTTTGTTTATGGTATCCTTTTATTTGCAAAAGATTTTAAGTTTAATTAGGTCCCATTTGTTTATTTTTGCTTTGGTTTACTTTGCCTTAGGAGACAGACCCAAAAAATTATTGCTGTTATTTATGTCAGAGATTTATATTCTGCCTATGATTTCCTCTAGGAGTTTTATGGTTTCCAGTCTTATATTTAGGTCTTTAATCCATTTTGAGTTCGTTTTTGTATATGGTGTGAGAAAATTATCTAATTTCATTCTTTTACATGTAGTTCAGTTTTACAACCACCACTTACTGAAGAGACTGTCTTTTTTCCATTTTATATTCTTGCCTCCTTTGTCGTAAATTAATTTACCATAGATGTATGGGTTTATTTCTGGGCTCTCTAGTCTGTACCATTGATCTATATGTCTGTTTTTGTGCCAGGACAATATTGTTTTAATGACTGTAGATTTGTAGTATAGTCTGAAGTCAGGGACCATGATACCTTCAGCTTCGTTCTTTATTCTCAAGATTGCTTTGGCTATTCCTCTTAGAACTGCTTTTGTTGT
Source organism: Balaenoptera physalus (assembly GCF_965194825.1). Classification (NCBI taxonomy): domain Eukaryota; kingdom Metazoa; phylum Chordata; class Mammalia; order Artiodactyla; family Balaenopteridae; genus Balaenoptera; species Balaenoptera physalus. The sequence continues at coordinate 102,371,801 of NC_138885.1, read as the reverse complement.
GTTCCATAAATATTGGAATGTTGTGTTTTCATTTTCATTTGTCTCAACGTATTTTTTAAAATTTCCTCTTTGATGTCTTCATTGTCCCACGGTTGTTTAGTAGTATGTTGTTTAGCCTTCATGTGTTTGTGTTTTTTTCCATTATTTTATCTTGTAATTGCTTTCTACTTCCATACTGTTGTGGTTGGAAAAGATGCTTGATATGATTTCAATCTTAAATTTAAAGAGGGTTGCTTAGTTGCCTAACATGTGATCTATCCTGGAGAATGTTTCATGTTCAGTTGAAAGTAATGTTTATTCTTCTGTTATGGGGTGGAATGTTCTATATATACCTATTAAGTCAATATGATCTAATGTGTCAATTAAGACCAATGTTTCCTTACTGATTTTCTGTCTGGATAATTTATCCATTGATGTAGGTCAGCCCTACTATTATTTTATTACTACCAATATCTCTCTTTATGTCTGTTAATATTTGTTTATGTATTTAGATGCTCCTGTGTTGGGTGCATAAGTATTTACAAGTGTTATACCTCTTGTTAGATTGAGCCTTTTATCATTTTGTAATGCCTTTCTTTGTCTCTTGTTACAGTCTTTGTTTTAAGTTGTATTTTGTCTAATTTAAATATTGTTATTCTAGGTTTATTTCTGTTTTCCTTTGCATGGGATATCTTTTTTCCATGCTTTCACTTTTAGTCTGTGTGTATGTATATTTAGATCTGAAGTGAGTTTTGTATAGGCAGCACATATATGGGTACTGTTTTTTTTGTTGAGGGGGTTTGTTTGTTAGTTTTGTTCTTTTCTTCATTCAGCCACCCTATGTCTTTTGATTGGGGCATTTAGTCTATTTATACTTAACATAATTATTGATAAGTATACTTAATGCCATTTTGTTAATTGTTTTCTGATTGTTTTAATAGTTCTTCTCTGTTCCTTTCTTCTTCTCTTGTCCTATTCCTTTGTGATTTGCAGACTCTCATTAGTACTGTATTTGCATTTCTTTTAATTTATTTTTTGTGTATCTGTTGTAGGATTTTGGTTTTAGTTTGCCATGGTGTGTATGTGCAATCCCTTCAAGAGTAGAGTCTCAGTTTCCCACAGCCCTCCTGCTCTTTCAGATGTAAGCTCTGCTTGTTTTTAAAGCCAGATATTGTGGAGTCTTCCCAGTGCAGGCTCCACAGCCTGGGGAGCCTTATGGGCTCAGCCTCCTTGCTCCTCAGGGGGACCTTCATGGTTGTGATATCCCACTACTTGTGCATGGCCACACCAACAGTGAGAGTTCTAATCAGACCGCATCTCTGCCCCTCCTACCCATCTTAGTGTGTGTCCTTTTCTTTATATCTTTAGTTGTAGAAAACCTGTTCTGCTAGCCTTCAGGTTTTTTTGAGGGATAATTGTTGTGTATATAGTTGTAGCTTGGTGTGTCCATGGAAGGAGGTGAACTCAGGATTTTCCTACTTCACCATCTTGATCCAGAAACACTAAATCTCAATACTATATTTTAGATAATTATAAAAGACTATTAAAATGTCAATTTGGAATTGAGGTTTAAAAATATAATCCAACCTGTATAAACACATGGGAAAAAATATTTTTAAATTGCAGATGATGGAAATTTTAACAGTACAGATTTTCTTTTTGAAATATAGACACAAAATTGAGATTTGTGTGTGATTATGTAAATGGATTTACAAAAGCTCCCGATTTAATTTGTACAATCTAATTCTAGTGTAAAATGTCTATGATATGGCAGTATAACAGAGATAAGGTCAGGAGATGAAGGACCAATTGGGAATGTAGATCTGAAGGGGGACTATTAAGAACTCTCTGGCCAGCTAAGAAAGATATAGAGGACAAAGAAAAAAGATGATTACTTTGAGAGAGGTGAGATAAGTAGTTCTCTTTTCAATGGAAACTATGGCATTCACTGCAAGGAAGTCATGACTTGAAAGCTGGCTAGGTGGCCAGTGATGAATGAATAGCCTGTAGATTTCTTAGAGAGTAGGGGTTGTAGCAGTACTAGCACATAAGAGACTGGCTGGTAATAGCTGAGAGATTGCAGTTTTGCTGGGAAGAACTGGATTAGATTCTCTGTCCCTTGAGTGTTATTTCATGCTGTGTAAAATGGGCATGAATTTAAATCTACCACAGTCAGGTACCTGACATTTTGCATTACTCTATTTTCCCAAATCTAATTAGATCAGACTTTGAGCTCCTGCTTGCCAGTATGGTCTAATCATTGGATTTTTAAGGAAAGTGGGAAAACTGAAAGCAAGATTCTAAAGCCAAATACACTATAATGTTTGGAGGTTTCATATGTGAGTTAGATATTTGACAGTCAATTTCTATCTCTATGCAACAGGAATATGTAATGGTTGCTATATGCTTACTAATTTTTTTGTGGTAAATTTCTTAATATCTTATCATAGTTAAGAATATTCTCTGCTTTAGAAATTCCCAGACTTGCTGTAAGGGCAGAGACAGAAATTAATTGCCTAGGGAAACTTAATGGAAAGCCTTACTGTCAGAGAGGCTACAATTTGTTACTACATTTGTCACCATCAGAGAACACATAAATTCTGCAGTCATTATGAGCAGAGGGGCTTTTTCTCCCAATCCCTCACTCCCATAGTTCTCTGCTCCCCACTATTCTCTGTGATACTACAGATTTATTTAATTCAAGTCTACTGATCATAAGTAATCACTATTATATTTGTGGATATCTTGACTAATGGAATATGTTAGTATTACTTGTGGATAATACCTAATTGGGTATGAGTGCATAAGGCACTGGAGTAGAAGTTAGGAACAAGGAATTGATGTATAATTTGAATAGGAAAAACTCTAGAAAACAGTGTTTTACACATTTAGCCAAGAATGTATTGTTGATTTTAATATGTGTAAAATTGTCCCTAAACACTGATTAAATATTCAGAAATTGTGAGGTATTGCAATCAGTTGAATCTTAAGGTACATGAAGGAACATTTAAGGAACTATTCGCTATTCCCACTAAGTACAAAATTAGAGAAAATCAACTGTAATTAAAGAATAAGAGAATTGTTTCAAATACAAAAAAAAATGAACAGTGGTTATAAGAGTTGTGAAATGCAGTAGAGATTTAGAAATAATAAAGACTGATTTTTCTGGAATGATCTGAAGATAAATGGAAAGCCCAGTGCAGCAGTACAATCTCTTCTAATCTTTAGCTGAATGGCACCCACTGAAAATACTGGGAAGTTTATAACTGCAGATTTAACATTTTTTTCTTAAAATATTATGTGGGAAAAATGGTTATGAATTTCTGTCCTTCAGAACAAACCATGCATTTTTTTCTAAGTTTATTGCTAATATGGTATGAGAAGTTGGTCAGATTTCTTTCGTTTTCCCATTTCTTTTGATTTCCATCATCAAATGCCATGGACAACAAATTGTCCCTTGGATTAGAAGAGTTTTGAAGCATTTAAAAGTTTAATGATCGTCAATGGTATTCACTCCTTGAACAAAGTAGCTGTGGAAGCATACATTGACAATGGAAATCAATCAGTTTTAGTCAGCAGCAGCTTGCACCACAAGGAGAGATATGTCTGTAGGTGGGTATTCAGTCTTCATTTGACAAAATAGGCAGTTTCCTGGGACTAACCATACTGAACCAGAACCAGAGCCAGGGTTTTCTCTTTTCTGGTGCATTCTGATGATTTCTACTTACCACTGTGGTCCTTGGACACAAGTCATAATTGTGTTGTTCAAAGAACGTTTTGTTATTATCAGAACGTTCATAAAATCATTTTCCATGGCAAACAATATCTAAAAAGACCTTAAGCGTTGCATTCTCCTTTTTAATTCAACAGTCATTATTGAATCTCTTTTCAGTGCCAGGGTCTGTACTAAGGGCTATAACATACACAGAAACAATATAAGGAACCAATTCGATAATTTAGGAATAAATTGCCAGTTGAAGAGTCAAAATATAAACATACTGAAGGTCACACAACAAAGAGGTTTAAAGCAATGGTTCTTATGTTATAAATATTTTTGTCTTCAACTCCGATTGTCCACAGATAGTTCATCTGCCTTGGCTATTAATAGAGATAACAGCGTTTGTAATAGCCAGTAGTTGCTGAACTCTTACAGACATTTGTCTTATATCTTCTAATCCTTATAACACCTTTACAAGAGAGGTATTGCTATTTATTTTTTAAAGATGAAGAAACTGAGGCTCAGAGAGGATAAACATCTTGATCAAGACCACAGAGTTAGAAAGCATAGCCTGGCTTTGCCTGGCAGTTGAGCCCACATTTCTTACCATTATACTTTCCACAGATAAGTCCATATGCTTAAAACTTGTTTTTATTTTTATAAAAATTTTTGAGACATTTAAAAGTCTTGTGCTGCTCACATTCTTTCTAATGGCTGAAAAGAAAGGAACAATGGATAACTAACATGATTATGTGACCTTATCAGACATTGTAAGCTTAATTGACCATTAGGTATCTCTTGACTTTTTACCCAGATTTCTTAGTGACCTGCCGATATTAACTCATAAGCATGTTACTGACCCTTTTTCATTATTAAGCAATCCTGCCATTACCAAGTTGCTTCCTGTAATTTTGTTTGCAATCAGTATGCCTGGTAGCTCATGTTATCTGCAGTGGAGTTTCCCATTGAGATGTTTCAAGATATTTGTTCCCAGAAAGGTTTTAAGAGTACCTACAAGAATGTGGCTCTGAATTCCAGAAAACAGAAAACTTAGGAGGACAAAGTCAAGGCATATTTGTGGCTTTTAAATATAAGAATTTTATATTCATCTCCCATAATTCTTTATAAATTCTTTGATTCCATGAGCCCCTCCAGATGTAAATCTTGGGTTGAGGGATTTGCTATAACCTTTTTCCTCTTAATATTTACATTATTTGCTGTGTACGAGTTAGTGGTATGTGGGATGAGTGAATAGGATCTTCACCATCATTATTAGCAAATAATTCATCATGAATGAATTACATATCACCTACTCATGGGCGGCTTTGTTCAAAATGGTTTGAACATATGCTTTCTCAGCATTAACACATCATGATGCCCAGAGTTCCCACTGCAAAAGGATTATTTGTTAAGCTAATGGTTAAGTTGCATGAATTATTTTGCAAGACCAGAGGGTAATAAATAAGCAGAATGGATAATGAAAGAGACTCATTTTAGACACAAAAATCTCAATTAAAACAGTAAATCCCTCCAGTCCCAGAATCTGGACAAGGGCGTAGCTGTTGCTATTAAACTGACCTTTTATGAAGATAACAAAAATGTTTCTAAGAATACTTTAATGCACACTCTGGAATGAGGAGTACATACATTTTACAATGCAATTAATTCAAATATTTATACATTAAATACTATGTGAAAACAAAGATGTTCTTAGTTATATTTTACTTTCTCATGTAGCTAAGGGCACTTGGAGCATCCTCTTCTATGATTAGTTGATTTTTCTCTATATTTTCACCATTGTTCTTGGCTTATATCCATAACACTTTTTATACTAAAGGCTTCATTATTTGCAGGTTATTTGTAGCCTCTGCTAATGTGTGGTCTAAAAGCCATGCCAAATAGTGCATCTTTATCAATTAATAGCTAAAAAGAATTTATCCCTCTAATAAACACTGCAGAATTGCCTACTGACATTGTCTTTGCTCATAAACCTCTTCATTTTCCTGAGTGCGCTTCACCTGTGTTTTCTCTGATAATCCCATCAATGTGACCTTCTATCCTAAGATAAGCCAATAGATTTTTACAGTTTTTGTTAAAAAGATCCACTTCTTAGGTGAAGTTAGAGCTAATGGTGAGTTTGTTAGGAAGAATGATGGATAGTATAATATGTTTTAGACAAAGTATTGATAATATATTCTCTGCCCCAACATTTATTATAGTGCTATTATTGTAACCTAGAGCAGCTGATAATAATTATATACAAGCCAAAAAATAAGTTATTTTTATAATGAATGAAATAATTTTACTTTTTAGACCAAATGATGTTAGAAAGTGTTTATGATCTCTCTTTTAAGAACTCAAAGGGATAACAGCTCAATCATTGGAACAGTGGTTGAAGGAGAACTTGTAGGGCTCTAGGGCTCCACTATTCCAGGCAAGTGTGATTTTAAAACAAATTGTAGCATGCAAACAATGCATGCCACTGCTGATCTTTAACCCCTCTTCCCATTCCCCAGAGCATTCATCTCTTCCATCCAAAATGCTCAGTGTCTCAAGAATTCTCGTTGTGACATAGAGTTCCCAATTCGATGCCAGACATGAGTAGTTTCATGTGTCCCTTGCCTCTTTGTTGCCACCTTTGCTCTATTAGCATTCTACTCATCACGATGATGAGTGGTAGCACGTTTATCCTTAAGAATTATGGACCTGGGACAAGAGTATACCTGGAGGCCTACATATTGTGGGGCTTATTATTTATTATAAATCAAGCAAATGTTATTCAATAAAATAAGTTCTATCCTCCCATTTTGATGGATATATCTTTATAACAACCTGGAAATCTAAGTGAAATGTTAGTATTTTTGGACTCCTCAGGAATATGGTGGCATAGAGAGAGATGGCCTCCAGCTTGCAGCCCCTCCTTCACCTAGTTCTATCCAGTTTTGTGAGAGGTCTTGCACACAAGTGAATGGACACTCTAGTCCACACATCCAGGATCCATACACTCTCCCCTTAAACATCTGCACCTGGACCACCCATCTTTCTTAACTGTATGCAAATTGGTGGCACAGTCTGTGGTCTGGGGGACAGAACAGAACTGGGAAAGATGATATTACAGGCCCTGTACTCGGGGTGGGGTGTGTGTGGCTTTTGAGGAATGGAATTCTGGGTTCACAGGGGTTTGGAGCATGATCTGTCTAGAAGAGGGCATTGCAGGCTGCGGGTGGGTACTCCTCTGTACTCCGTAGACTACCTATTGGTGAAGGTATGGCCAGAGAAGAGCCAGAGTGTTCAGCAAACAGTTGTTGGTTTCTTACTAAGTACTAGCACTGTTCTGGTCCCCTGGGAAACATGAGTGAACAAATTAAAATGTTTGCCCTTATAGTGCTTGTATTCTGGGAAATAGAGAAAAAGACTATAAATACTAAATGTAGTAAATATATAAACTATATAGTATGTTAGAGTGTGAGAAGTACTGTAGAAACAATAAAAATTAGAGGAAGGAAAGATGGGAGGGTTGCCATGTTAAATAGATCGGTCAGGCTTGGCCTCAACTGAGAAGGTAGATTTGAGCAAAAACTTGAAGGCAGTGAGGAAATCAGCCAAGAAGATAACAAGAGGGAGAGAAGCTCAAGCCCTTAAAAGTACAGTGAGCACCTCGAGGTAGGACCATGCTCAGCATGTTGAAAGAACAACAAAGAGACCAGCAAATCTGGAAAGAGTGAGCAAGGTGTAGTTAAAAAGCGAAGTCAGAAAAAGAATGATGACCAGATCATACAGTGTAGCACCGTCCAGTAGAAATACAATGAGAGCCATAAAAATGTAATTAAAAATTTTCATGTAGCCACAAAAAAGGTACAAAGAAACAGGTAAAAATCAACTTTAATAATGCATCTAGTAAAAATCAGTTTATCTAAAATGTTTTCATTTCAACATGCAATCTTTGAAATCCAGAGTGTATTTTACAGTGACAACACATCTCAGTTCATACTAGCTACATTTCAGTTGTTCAATAGCCACATATGATTAGTGGTTGCTCTACTGGACAACACAGATATAGGTTTTGACTCATCCTTGAAAGAACTTTGACTATTACTCTGAGTGATTTGGGAGGCATTTCAGTTTTAAGAATTGAAGTGTCATGATTTGATCTATGTTTTAAAAACATCAGGGCTAGCCTTAACTGAGAATACACCAAAAGGGATCAAGAGTAGAAACAGGGAGACCCGTTACAGTAATCTTGATGAAGAATGGTGGTGGCTCAGAGGATACCAGTGGATGCCCTAAGTGGTTGAATTGCTAATCCTTTTAAAGATAGAGCAAATGGGATGAATTGCATTTGGTGTGGGAAAGGGAAGTCAAGAATGATCCCAAGACTTTGGCCTGAATAACAGGAAGGATGGATTGACATCAACTAAGATGACCAAGACTGTTGGGAGGATGGGGAAGGAAGATAGATGTTCAGTCTTGGGAAGGTATATCTGAGAAGCCTATGAGGCATCCAAGTGAAGATGCAGAGTAGGCTTGGTTGTGAGTCTGGAGTTTAAGAGAGAGTTTGGAGGTAAAAGTTTGGAGATCATCAACCTTAAAATTGGGTAAGACAAGGTGGGAAGAGTAGATAGAAGAGAGGACCAAGGACTGAGCATTTGGACATCTGAAATTAAGAGATGTAAAATAGCATGAAATTGACATTAAATAATATCAAATATTTGAGCACCTTTGAATTATGATTAATTAAAAGAATAAGATGTATATCCATTACTGTCATTATTTGCATTTTACTAAAAACTATAGCTTTAGATGAAGCCTAAAGCCTTTTTTGTGACTTTTTTTTGCTTTAAAATGTCTCACAAACCTTTAAGTAATTAACTTATATTATAGACAACTACATTTAAACAATAAACAGTCAAAATAAAAATTGTGGTTGTAATCAAATTAGAAACCATTATCAGTATCTAATGCATATTTTTATATATATATATGCATATATTCACCAGAGATGTATAAGGCAATTGTTCTTTGATAACTATAGATTTAAGCACTAATATAGCAGCTTGAAATCTGTCCCACAGTCTACAGTCTACAAACTAATGCATCTTTGTTTTATTTGTGATAAGCTTACCAATTTGTTTTTTTTTAAATATAAAGTTTGATTGATGGTTATGTGTTCTTACCTCATTTTAGTCTGTCGAAGAATGAGATCTTTATTCCTTTCATTATATTCAGATCTCAGATATGAAGAATGCTTCATACAATAAAATTCATTCTTTTTACTATAAGCACATTCATAACTTTTAAAAAAATACAACTAATTCTTCAAATGAGATTCTAACCCTTGTGATCTTGTGTGTCAAGGCAATTATTTATAGTATAATGTGGAAATTAGTGTATTCAATTAAAAGCTGAAAATTAGAATTAAATAACTCATTTTTATCTAAATGACTACATAAACATACTGACAAACAGTTTTTAATTATTTAACACAGGCAATTGTTTGTGTCTTTTCAGTCTATAAGAGAAGTCACAGGCTACGTGTTGGTGGCTCTTAATCAGTTTCGCTATCTGCCTCTGGAGAATTTACGCATTATTCGTGGGACAAAACTTTATGAAGATCGATATGCCTTGGCAATATTTTTAAACTACAGAAAAGATGGAAACTTTGGACTTCAAGAACTTGGACTGAAGAACTTGACTGGTAAGGAAAATATATAAAATAGCAAATGTACTCTTATTATCAATATAATAGATACACACATATGGGTGTATGGTTTCTCCAGTGTGTATTACATTGAGGAACATTATAAAGCATTGAAATATATACTATTTATTCATTTTATGAGAAACGATGCCCTGCGATGCCCTTGTTTTATGTACAGATATTGTAAATGCAGTCTGACTGTATCGCAGCTGAACAGAAGTACGCTCAAAGGAAATGCTCAGTGACTGAAAACTGAGATATGAAGCAGGTTTAAGAATGCTATGTTTGGTGGTCTTAGGTGAACAGTGGACCATATCATCAAATCTCTGCAATAATACCCTAACTCTCACTTTCGTTACAGCTCAGTAAATACACAAACCATTATATCTAGTTCCACTAATCTAGCTTCTTGTATATAATCCCTTATTTTTGAAAAACATATCTAATGTATTAATCCAGTTTTGATTTCTTTTATTGAATAACTCACTAAATGCCATTAGTAATTTTTTCTCTGAATGCTTTAATATCATCAGTGATTTTTTCCCCCTAAGATTGGAAATAGGTAATTCCTAACAACTTAAATTATCATCTTGCTACAAAAAACACTTTGCGGGAATTTGTTTTGTAAGCTGGTCCTTGCAACCATTGATATCTTTTCAATTCATATAGTTCAGAGTTTTGGTACAGGGATTCTAATTGTGAATTTTGCCATATGTGCCTGTAACCAAAATGCACGAATTAGTAATTATATCACAGTGGGAGAAAGGAGTTTGAACTATTAATTTAATCTAAATTAATATGATCTATATATTTTGCATCAAAATATCTATTGACTTTGTGTGTGTTTGAGTCCACACAGTGGTGATGTTTCTTGATATTGTAATCTGAAATATTTTAGAAGTATTGCCTTAAAATATTAAGAAACAGATAAGATTAATATTGTCAGGTTATTAAAATTATATGCTTCTTTTATTTACAGTGGACATAAAATATATAATTTTAAGTTAGAAGTAGCTTCATAGTTACCCAGACATGAGCTAAAATTGGGATATTTTAGATGAAGGAAGGAGTGTTGATCATGTTATTTATTTTGAACATGATTGCTATAGAATTGATGACATAATGGTAAATGCAAATTGCTCAGAATTTATAGATTCCTTCATCAACATTTTTACCTTTTTTTCTTTCAAAGATAGTCTTCTTACTGAAGAGCAGGATATTTGACTAAATTGCTACTTGCATGGAAATAATGATAGGAGGAAGATATTTGGAAATGGAACAGATAGAGAAAAATTGAATGATTGAAATTAGGAATCTAAAAATAACATGATCTAGTTAAAACTTGCCTAGGAAGCATTGTGTTTTCTTCATGATTTTCCTCTGATTATATTAAAGAAAAATTGAATAAATTTATTTTCAAATTTTTATGATACTTAAATTATGTTATTCCAAAATATGTGCTATTTGAAGAATCTTTTCACACAGAAAATTAGTCTTTAAAGAGTTCTCTTATTTATTTCCACATTTAACATCAATACTATTAAAAAATTAATAAGGAGTTATTTTGTCAAATTATGCCACATTTAAACATACCTTGTCTATTGAGTGAGCTTACACCACATCTTACTTATGATTGTGACAGTTGTTTGACTTGTTTCATATCAAAATATAACACTATTATTTAAAAAATATTATTATTCCCCAAGCTGCCAAAAAACCTTATATTTTCCTGTGCAGCAGTAGAGATGGGTAATTAATAAATGAATAAAAGAATGATTTGAGTATTTAGAAAAATATATGTATTTGTTCAAGAGTTATTAATTCCTTTTTTGAATATGAATTAATGAAAAGTACAGTAAAATAACTGGTAGAAAATTTAGACAATTTGGAAAATTTCCAGGTATTTTAATATATGTATTACATGGTTGACAATTACATGCCAACATTATTCCTAGAGATAATCTAGAATCATTGATCGTATTTTAGGTAATAAGATCAAGAGTGTAACTCCAATTTTGAAAATCAGAAGTTATACAGTAAGCACAACTGTGTTTGTGTGTAAGAATGTACGAGGAAGGACAGGAGACATATAACTGTTCAGCTCTTCATCAAAGAAGAATTGGGGATAAAGTTTGCTCTACAGTAATATCTTAAAGAGTTCAGTGTTCTAGGTAACCTGATTAAAGTAGCAAGCAAGCATTGGAGTTCACTTTAGGTGAGATTGTTTTCGTGTTTTGAAAGATTTTTGTTTTATTTTGTTTGTTGATGGGCTATCCAAAGAAAATTGGTAACCTTTTTTTTCTTTTTAAATTTAATGTTATTGAAATATTAAGAGTAGGGCTACCAGGGCTAACCTTAAGTTTAGACTTACCTTGTGGAATATGAGGGGAAATAGAAAACCTGCTGAGTAGTCACATACCTCACTGCCTAACTACAGTAGTGAATTAAATTTTTAACTCAGTTCTTAAGGGGCCAGCAACATCAGCATCACCTGGGTACTTGTTCTAGAAATGCAGATTCTTGGGCCTCACCTGAGCACTAATGGGTGAGAAATTCTGGGGATGCGACCCACCAATTTTAAGGATCCCTCCAATGATTCTGATGACTATTAAAGTTTGAGAAACAATGTTCTAATTAATTAAAGATACCAAGAAATGGTAGCAAAATATCTAGTTAATCTCTTCACACTTACTCAATCCAAATAATTTTCATTCATTTATTATCTCCTGGAAGGAAGAGAAGGAATGGTACAGAGAACAGATAAGTTTTTGATTGAATGACAAGAAATATACTCTCGACTTGTGTGAGAAGGCAAAGAATACACTAGCAGCCTGGATGGAAATGTGGGTATAAAAGAGTTTGGAAATAAGAAAGATGCTGGGTATAAAATTTCTTCCATATTACCATTTTGTCTGACACCAACTTTACGTAATGGTAAACCATTACAAGGACAATAGTAATTTATTGAGAATTTTCCTTTTAAGCAAAATTTTCCTTTTGAGCACTTTCAGCAAGATAAATAACAAATACTAGTGTTGTAAAAAAGAATTTTGAGATTGAGATTTTAAAGCTTTTTGATGTATACATATTGTGTTTCTCCTGAAACCTTTTTTTGCTGTGTTGACTTCAGACTAGTATGCCTTTATAACAGTATGTATGCCTCCTGCAAACTCTATCTTTGTGTAAAAGGGATGTTTGGTTAACATGAAGACTGTCATATATAACGGTTAATGGTTGGTTACCACTTACACATATATAAATTAACTCACCACTTTACCCATTCTTACTAACTTAACTTGATGCTCACCAAAAGCTATTCCTTGGACTATAAACATTGCTACAGATCTCACTTAGATACTACTTTTATTTTGGATGTGCCCAAAGGCAAGAAACATACTTAAACATATTTTCCAGAAAGACTTGTCTTACTGCTGCCACTCACATTTCCCTGGTTCATTATGGGTGAGGTGGGGCAGAGTGGAGAAGAGGCAGGTCCCTAGACTAAGGATATGCCACACAATCCAAAAGGGAATAAGGAAATTGTCACGGCAAGCTCTAGGTGCCCTGTTAACACTGGGTCTTCCTTTTCTGGTCAAGAGAGAGAACATACTTCCATCAGTGTGTCTTTTCAGGCATATAATCACCTCAAGGCCACTGGGAATGACACTGCTGCATCAGAGGACAGAGCTGGAGAGAATTCATTATTACTTCCTCTTTTAAGGTCACTTGCATGTGGCTGTTGTTCTTATTAATCATTCCCAGTGATGTTGTTCTAATAATTTTTTTTTACCAGCTCCTTCTTAGCCAAATATTCCTTTTTGAAATTCAAACCAACATTTAATATAATATACTTACAACCTTAAGTTGATGAGCTTCTACTTGTTTAGTCACCTTTCTGGCCAAAATATAAATGTTATTTCATTATAAGGAACGTAAAAAAACACTATTATTTTTCCCTTTTATAATTTATAAAATTACCTCATCTGTTAGTAATGGTGGACAATATTATACAATTTCATCTATATATTATATTGTAGATATGAAGGAATCTTTGAGAAGTATCTGTGTACTTATATATATTCTAGTATACATATCCTATTTATAATGATGATAAGCCAGGTACAAATATTTTTATTTATTATTTATTTATTTATTTATGGCTGTGTTGGGTCTTCGTTGCTGCGCGCGGGCTTTCTCTAGTTGCAGCAAGCGGGGGCTACTCTTTGTTGCAGTGCGTGGGTTTCTCATTGCAGTGGCTTCTCTTGTTGCGGAGCCAGGCTATAGACGTGCGGGCTTCAGTAGTTGCAGCACGTGGGCTCAGTAGTTGTGGTGCACAGGCTTAGTTGCTCTGTGGCATGTGGGATCTTCCTGGACCAGGGATCGAACCCTTGTCCCCTGACGTTGGCAGGCGGATCTTAACCACTGCGCCACCAGGGAAGTCTGGTACAAATTTAATACAGGAATATGTTCATTTTTCTTAACAAATTTCACATTGAAGAATATTTGAATTTTCACCTTATGAATTATGAGAATATATCTTTTGAATGGGTGAAATTTAGGATGATACAAATACACAGTTTATATTTTCCAAGTGTTAGCCAAATGTGCTACATATTTTTAGACCTACAGATTCATGTATTAATGCCTTTAATATATTATGGCTATTCTAATTGTTTGGTTAACTGTGTCACCTCAGTTAGATTATTTGAGATGTGGACAAAAAAAAGGAAGCAAAATATAAAATGCTTAAGTTATTTTGAGAGCCCACAATAATAAGGGTGTATTAAATTTACTGAATTCTGACAGACTCAAAGTAAAGTTAAATGCTTAGTCTAGGAGATACAACAGCTGAATTGATGTAACACTTGAACAGTGTCACATCTGAGCATTACATCTGAATGTCTGCCTTCAAGTATGCAAAGGCTATTAAGTAAAATAGTTCACCAAAGTAATGCAGCACCTTTTAATGTTTAAATTTCTTAACCCCCTTTGGCATTATTTGTAATGGTCAAATAAATAATCTTATTTTGAAATAGACAGGCCACCTGTAACTGACTCAGTGTATGTCAAAGAACATGGATGTGGAATCAGAAAAATCTCTGTTTAAATGTCATATCATCACTTAAGAGTCCACGTCTCACGGAGATTTAGATTCTTCATTGTTAAAACCGAGAGGAAAATTCCACCTCACAGTGTTAGTTATAGGCACTAACAAAATAAAGCAGGGAACTTGTCAACCACTGTACCTTTCACACAGAGGATGCTTAGGAAGCCTTAGTTCTCTTATTGTTTTGTTTTTAGCTTTCCTTTGTGTCAACACACTGACAAAACAATTGTACCTGTTTCTGCATATTCAAATAGGTTCCTGTTGCTTCATTGGGGCTTTGACAAGTGATTTGTTTAGACAAAAAGATGCTCCAAATTTCAGCGTTTCTTCTGATACCACTTTGAAATTACTTTAAGTATAAGCTGTCTTCCTCGGCGGTGAGAAGCCTGAGGCTTTTCTCTGTCTACTTTCAGTATGATTGCTGCCTTCAGTACTTCACAGCTCTTCTCTCTAGTCTTTCAGTGTCTCACCCCAAGCACCTGTTGCCCTAGCCCTTCATTTCAAATTCCCATCATCATGTTTCACCCTTCATTGGCCCTAACATTTGTCTTGACCTAGACAAGAGACATATTCATTCTAAGTTCTGTCACTGACACTAGAGTCTCTAAGCATTCTTCAGCAGCTCTGTGAAAGGTCTTAGTAATGTATGAGTGGCTTCAACCAGCCTAGTTCAGGGATTGCTGTTAAATACAATGTTTGACAAAAGTACTACCAATATTTACATAAGAAGAAGCACTCAGCATATTGTGATATCTGCAGGAAAAATAAAATGATTCCAAGAATACTCCTAGCTTAAGGTAAATTACTTGGAAAATGATTTGATCAAAACTAACCTATAGTGAGAATGCTGTGAGTCAGATGAAATCAGCGAAGAGTGGCGCATTCTTATGAAGGTGTCAATTTTTAGATCAGGTCCGCAATTTCTAAAACTGATACTCTAATCAGTATTTTTTAAAGAAGAATTGTTTGCTTGTCATATCAAACAGTGTGTATTAACTAGAAAAAGGAAAACAATAACAATATGTTTATGTGTATAAGTAAAACAGAAATATAGTTGAAAGAAAATGTTATAAATATGGGATCAGATAGTGTGACCATTTCAGCAAATTTCTAGCACTCTTTCTCAGCTTTAGAGAACTGATGAGTGAATTTATGAAATTGAATGAAGGTAAAATGGGAATATCTCCTTCTGCTATACGACTGATCAGAGGGGAGATTGTTACTGGAGAAATGAGACATGGGAAGAGGGATTTTCAGGGAACAGAACCATTTTTTCTCCACTAGTCATCATGTTTTCAACCACTAGTACTAAGAAAATCTACTCAGCCCATAAAAAGCACCCCCCTTGATTTATATCCCATTCAGTGTTCCTGAAAATGTCCCATTCTGTGAGCTACATTCTTTTTCATCCCTATAGCATCCTTAGGAAAAATTTGGGGAAAAACTAGCATTATGGGAGTCTCTCAGAAAAAGTCCCTGCTTGAGACTTTAAACCCCTGTCATTATTCTTTCTTGTCTCTAAGATACACCAAGATCTTTATGTTCCCCTCCCTAAGAGAAAGCATATATATTCTAAGAAAACATGTAAGGTCAACAAATTCCCTTATTAAAGCTCATTTGTTGAGAAACCATGCTTGTTTGCTTATGACTTTAGAGAATGGAGGAAAATCTTTGCTCCTCAGGGTCTTAAATGTAGTAAGAGAAATTGATTTGTTATCACCGTAAGTCCGTGATTTCACTCTGAGAAAAAAAGGTAAAGATATCAGAATAGCTACCTCATTTTTACTCCAGGACATTAGCTTTGCCAGGCGTGCAGATACTCAACTGAAAAGAGTTGGCAAATTCTCTGCATCACTCCCAGTCACCAAACAACATTGGGGCCAGAAGCATTGCTTCATGGCACATCAGAACTCGAGAAGCAGTTTAAGTGATATTTGGGGATAGCCTGCAAATGTATTTGAGCGGGAATAAAGAACGTGTGGAGTCTTTGACAAGTTTAGTTAGAGGAGGCAGCCCCAAGCTTGGCAGACCCTAAAACTCTCAGCCAGAGATAAGAAATGAGGCTACATGTTGTCCTCTTCCCATGTTTACCAAAGGCATGATACTGATAATTTCCCATATTGTCATGGAGTTTCAACTTTACAAAATGCTTTCAAGGTTCCTTTTCTTTGTTTCACACTGAGTTCCTTAATACCGACCTGGAAAGTATCTTTATTGTAATTTTACATCTAGGAAATGAGGCTTAAAGTGTTGTGGCTAATAAGGGCACCTTATTCTAGAATCTAGACCTATTTTTCATCTCTTCATATTGTGCCATTGCTAAGAAATGTTTAGGACAATTTCTCTAGGTGAGGCCATAGTCAGCGAAATATTAAAATGGCTGTAAAAATAAACAATCCAAACTTTAAACAGCAGACATGAAGGTTGTGTTTTAGAAAGAACTTCCTGATTTTAATTGTTGTATAATACTTGAATACATCATGAATGTATGTATGGGAAATGGTGGTAAGTTGACAATAAAATACAAGCAAACACATAAAATGACAATACGATAAATACTGGATTTGATTTTAAAGTATCAGATCTATTAACTAATTTCATAGCTACTGCCATTCTACTACAGCTTTTTAAAACTCGAAGTTACTGAACTCTTAGCCATAACTCAAATGTTTATTAATAGACTCCATTTTACTGGTAAAAGTTAAGGATTCTTTTGGAAAGTGATGTCAATTCAAATATTTGTTAGCTTTGTTTTCTTCCACTTGTATATTCAAGACATTGTACTGAGACATGAGCTATTCCAAATTATCTCTACCTGTCTTCTCTCAGTAAATATTATATTTCTGACAAATATTTACCCACCAACTGCAATGTGAAAGCATTGGGAATGTATTTTCCCCAATTATTATATTATTATTTTTTGGTCAAGCATCTTGTGGCGTTAAGTGCCTTCATTTTAATCTGTTTTACCTTCTAAAGCAGCACTGTCCAACAGAACTTTCTGTGATGATAGAAACATTCAGTCTGTGCTGCATAATTGAGTAGCCATTAGCCAAATGTGACTACCGAGAACTTGAAAGGTGGCTAGTGCGATCAAGGAAATTAATTTTTAATTTTATCTAATGTAGTTTATTTAAATTTAAATAGCCAAATGTGGTTAGTGGCAATCATATTAGATAGTGAAGCATTAAAGGACAGCATATTTTACTGAACCCAACGCAGGAGGCAATTAAATTTACAAGCATGGAGAATCAGAGCACAGGCTCTGAATCCAGACCTCCTCCATTGAAATCCTTTTTTGAGGCAAGTGATTCAGTGTTTTCAGCCTTGATTTCCTCTTCAGATGAGTGTAATGAGAACACTTAGTTTGTAAGACAGTTGTGAAAGTTGAATTATAAACTACATATAGCATTAAATGCAGTTCCTGAAATAAATGTCATTCATTATTATTTGAGAAGAAGAATGCTTTTGGTCCAAATAATAGAAACAGTCTATTTTTTCAACCATTGATAGCATGTTTGACTTACATAATCAAATTGTAAATTATAAAAGGTGTGATTTGTGATTTAGGACCTACCCAGATTATATTTGAGTAAGCTGGGTTCTGGATGTCATGCTTTGCTTCTTAATATGCTTTAAACTGCTAGTTATTATGACTTTAGATTTCTGTTTGTCAGAAATCTGACTTTTTATAAATGAGATTTTTATTCTCCCTTTCAGTTCCCACAGTGCAAGCATCTAGTTATAAGTAGGTCCCTATGTCTATTTCTTAAATAACTTCATCGAAAAAGTTAAGGACTAGGAGATTATAATGACTTTTACAGCTAAGAAACTATATTGAAAAGTCTGCTGAGAATTATTTCTGGCACAGACAATGCGCATATCTTTAGGATGTTCCAGTTTATGTTGAAAGTTTCTCTTTGTTACATAATATTTATTTAAAAAATAACAAAAGAAACTCTTCTATGAAATATTTTATCAAATAGGTAACTATGATATTTCATCAAATCTAAGTCATTATCAATTGTGAAAAAATATTTTGGCCATTGTTTGCACACCACACTAAAAAAAAGAAAAAGTAAACTCCCAGCATAAATGTAAAAGATGGTATGAAAAATCGAGATCTTAGCAATATTAAATATGAAAATTGTATGCATTTTAGAATTGATAAATTAATAATATATAAAGAAAATAGAGATACAACAAACCTCTTATTATTTTCTGAATCATAGCACAATAGCTGTTCTTGTAATGGTAAAACTACTGTGGAAGTATTTGAAACAAGTTGCAATAGAAATGGCCAATATTTCATAAATGATGAATGGTATTTTCCATTTATCTGTATCTATCAGAGAATAGGTAAAAGTGAATTTGCATGGCTTAACACCTTTTGATGTAATAAACATTACTAAACAGGAAATTTGAATTATTGGGTTTTTTTCCCTGGATTTAATTGGTTTATTGACTCTACTGGCAAAAGAGAAGGAAATAACTTCAAAGGTAAAAAATATCATTTATTCTAGGAATGTCCCTTAAACTTTCCTCTCTTAGTAATACATATCAGCTAGATTATTATAAGATATCAGAGAGAAAAGATCTTTTCACTTGTATCTTTTTGACCAGTCTACTTGGAAGTTCAGTGCAATGCTTTTCTCTGTTATTCTACCTCTCATAGTATTTTACCCTTCTCCTACCCTTAATACTTTATGGCCCATTTTGTGAAATATATTTTATACTTTCTAACTATAATTCTATTGTAAGCTAAGTCAAATTGTTTTGGTTATTAAATCATAATAACCATAACAATTTTGAGGAATACCTGCAGGGAAAAGTGAAGAAAAATGATAATCCATAACCTTTTTCTTCCTTCTAAGACCATTCAGTTCACTCAATTTCAGTTGCGCTGTGATGCAAATTAGAGGTTTGATTTTTGTGGTATCAGTAATGTGGAAAAAAGCTGATATCAGAAAGAGCATTTTTGATTTTTCAATCTACTATGAAATAAAGGGACTTCAAACTCTAGATATTTTAACGACATTTAATGAGCATATTCTGGCAACTATTGACAAAATAAAGTATTTCAATTTTTTTTTTTTTAAAAGAAATTCACGTTCTTTTATTTATTTATTTATTTATTTATTTATGACTGTGTTGAGTCTTTCTGTGCGAGGGCTTTCTCTAGTTGCGGCAAGTGGGGACCACTCTTCATCGCAGTGCGCGGGCCTCTCACCATCGCGGCCTCTCTTGTTGCGGAGCACAGGCTCCAGACACGCAGGCTCAGTAATTGTGGCTCACGGGCCCAGTTGCTCCGCGGCATGTGGGATCCTCCCAGACCAGGGCTCGAACCCGTGTCCCCTGCATTGGCAGGCAGATTCTCAACCACTGCGCCACCAGGGAAGCCCTCTATTTCAATTTTAATGGTTCCCAAATCCTCTAAACACTCTGCTTTAATGTTTGGTGGGATGGTTCTATATTATGTAGAATTATACATCTGGTGATGTCTCATCAAGAATCCTACTATAAATTCTGCTAGCTTCTAAACTATAATTTTACTAAAATTCTTTTTAGTCTTTGTGTCATTGTTTTTAACTATACCTGCCCATTTTAGCATAATAAATCTAGGAAACAAAATATCTATATGGCGTAATAAATCTTAGGGTGTATGTACTACTATTACTATTATTATTAACAATAATAATAATGATGACATCCGTAATTAATAAGCATTTACTATATATGTTACTGGTTTATAAATATTGTCTCTCTTCATCCTTATGATAAAACTCCAGTTAGTAGGTTACTGTGGTTATTAACATTTTGAAGATGAAGAAACTGCAGTTTTCAAATATTAAGCAACATGCCATAGAGCTCACAATAATCTATGGGGTTCAGATTTGAAGCCAGGTGGTATAATTCCAGATTTTCCTTTATCACCATGCTATAGAGATTCTGAGAAGGAAGGAGGTCACGTGACACTGAACTTTTATCATCTCCTGCTATGTGTGAATGAATGGAGAATCTGTGAAGTTACTCATATGGTCCAGGTCATACTCCTCATTCAGTCTTTCTTTTTTCTGTTTCCTAATGAGGCTTTGCTTAGTGTAGATACTTTACTTAAGAAGTTAAATTATGGTAAAAAAGATGCAGACTGCATAAGTGGATTGAATTATTTCTCACAATATTGAAAAACTTTTCTGCAGGCTATTTAGGTTTATTCCTACAGATATTAGGAACTAAAATGATGGAGTGTACTAACAGAATTAAATGAAGTGCCCTAATTGGGAAATGGCCCGATAACCTTTTTTAAAAGTAACACTAGAATTAAAGAAAAAAACAAAACAAAACACAGATAAACAAGTGTATTTGGTGTGTGTTTTATTTTGTTTTGATTTAGCTCTAGAAGTTGTACATTTGGTCAAGGTATGTTTTTTGATCCTTGTCTTAGTCTAGTGCTCTTTCTACTATATTATTCCAAAAATGATTTTATTTAAGGTATTAGAGAGAGGGAGTTAACAATTTTAAAGTTTTTTTTAAAAATATATTTCAATCTATATGTGCTTAGGTATGAATTCTCATTCACTAAAAGGAAGAAAATTAAATAAAAGTAATTCTAGTGTTCATGTATGACTCAGTTGTAATCCAAATTCACCACCTATCTACAAAATACTATGAAATTTGACATGTGCTTTATAGTGTCATTCAAAGAATACTGTTTAGTATGTTTTGCAAGGAAAAGATGGAAGAGATAATGAAGTAGTTAGTACTTGGCATACTTATAAATATATCTTTTACCTAACATAAGTAGAAAAATGAAATGAAGCAGAGAAGCAGCCTATGTCACAGCTATCACTTTTCACATAGTGAATGTGTGGCTGAATTTCACACCTATGCATTACATTGTCATTTCATGTAGTTAGAAATTACATGTCATAATGATAAATCTCTGCAATTAAAATTGTATCATGCTTCAAATGCAGGCCTATGGTGTTCACAGAAAGGGGTGGGTCAAGAATTAGTGTCTTGGCTCAAGTGCCTCTTAAAAATTAAGAAAATCTAACTATCACTTGCATAACATAAATACATCAGAGGTCACAAAATAGGTTAGCAGCTCCTTTTCATTGAAGATTATCTGCATAATTTAAGTAGTTATCCAACTGTTTTATGTATTTAATACATATTACTATGGCAGTGACTTATATTACGTTTGGTTGTTATTAAATCTAAAGTATTTTTTTTAATGTTTAAAACTGAATAGAATTTGTTGAGCCATTTCATTCAATTTTGATGTCTGACTTAAATTTAAATCAGGGAGAGATTTAGTGTATCTTTTCAGTTCATTTACATTTAATTCATTAAAATATGACTTAGTAAGTTATTCAATACCAGAGAATACTTTGAAACATTTTCCTTCTGAATCACAAAATCTTAGATTTTTTAAAGAAGAGATAAAGAGGAATATATAATTGTCAAATTAATAGAAATCAAAGGTTCAAAAATAGTGTATTTCTAAATTTCACATACATAGATAAACATAAAATGATGGCCCCTAAAGTGGTTTTTGTTCTGCAAAACATTTCTAATTAAAGTTGCAAATAATTATTTAAGTCAACTAGTTTGTAAAGTTGAAAAAGTCCTGTGAACAAGATGCAATAAAATCAGTGAAATACAAAGAACATACAAAGTTGAAAATCCATACATATCTATGATGTTTTTTATAAGTAAGAGCCAACTCTGATTGTTGCAGTTTATAGTTCTCTGATTAGCACTTCACCCATGAAAAAATGAAAAACAATCACAAGAAATTAAGTAGCTTTTGCTGTACCCAAGACATAGTCTGAGGTTTGGGCATAAAGTCAGGAATAGTTTTGGGGAGGGCAAAGTATTAAAAATAGAGTTCAGAAGTAAAATGATTGAAAAATTCTTGATCCAGAAATGAAAATTTTCCTGATAAGGTTGATTTATGATCAAAATTAAAATCTATTTTATGTCATTTAGATGAGAAGGTATGTTTCTAGATTATGAATATGATATTTCCAACACACTCTCCTCTAGTCCTGGCAGCTTGAAATAGTAAAACAAACCTGAGTTTTAAAACCTGATAAATGTGAAATTTCATACTAGCACTGCAACTAACAAGGGAAACATCAAAATCATTTAAGTCCTGTGCCTCAGTTTCCTCATCTGAAAATGAGAACTGAATGAAAGAATGCATGCAAACTGCCTAGCATAGTGATTAGCACAAAATATATGTTAGTTCCCTTCCTGTTTCCTCCTTCTTTATATAGTTCTCAATGGAGTGGTAGTATTTAAGAGTATTAATTTTTTAGTTAATCCTTGCCACATCTCTATGATGTGTTCTGTATTGGTTCTTTATTGACAGATGTATTTGATTTTAGTAAAGCCTGACCTCACTAGCAAACAGAAGATTCATATTTTCTTCCCACTTGTACCTTAGATATGTCACCTAATACCTCTTGCACTGAGTTTTTAATGCTGAAATAAAAGAAGAAATTTTTGGTTTGTTTTTAATTTTCTTTATTTTCATTTTTTTTTTTAATCACATGATGATATCTTCCTGCTGCCTACCATCCTGGAAATGTTCTAAGGCAAAGTGTGAGTCACATTTTCTTAGTGCTTAATTTCCTTTCTTAGAACAAGTGAGGGCATGACATTAACCCTCCCAAATCAGCAGAGAATGTTATTATATTTTTATTTTCTGAACACTTGGGAACTGAAGTTCAAGCTTTTAATTAAAAATGCAACTCCATGTGGGTATCTAGGGACTTTATTAGGATTTAATTGTTCATTGTCTATTTATTTCCTAGCATAGTCATAACAATGTGCTGTAGCAATAGTATCCACATGCATTTACATTTAGCTATGTGTCATTAAAGGTAGACCCACTATTCTTTTAATAAATTGTTTTACTTCTCTGCTAAGTCTGTGAAACCTCAGGAAAACAGCAATGACAACAACAAAACAAAAAATGTGAATGACTTTTCGAGAGAAAAAGAAAAGAACATAAGCTGAGCAACGAAACCAATTTAGTTGGTTTTTAAATACTGAGTTTAAGCCAAGGTTTCCCAGTGGTGCCAAGCAAATCCTATTCATTTTTGTTCATTTCTTAATTTCTTCGTTCCTCTCAAAGTATTCAAATGTCTCTGCTGGGTAAAGCTACCCATTCAGCTAAGAATTTTTTTTCCCCAGAGATTACTTTTATACTGTATCTGAAACACATTAATCATTGCTTCCTTGTAAATCCCATTACACAAGAAAGAATGGGATTTGAATGCCTAGGTATCTCATGCTTAGTTCTAAATAAGCAGAAACAATACAAAGTATATTTTTCACTTCTCCCCACTTACTGAACTTGCAGTAACGATATTTTGATGACTTATTTTAAAAAGCTAAGATCGATTTTAAAGGATATTTTTTGGGTTTTTAAAAAATAATTAAAACACCTACTTATTGTTTGCTTGAGAACTTGAAGGTCTAGAGAAAGGGCAGGCTGGTGCTGATAGTGTTTTGGGAGCTCAATTGTTATAGCACGCCTGGGGCTCTCTGTCAGTGTGTGAAACAGAAATGAACCATGTGCTGTCAAAACAGTGGAGATGTGACAAAACTGCAGAGAGGCAGCTTGGTTTCTAGACTCAGTGACCACATGAAGCTCAAGGGTTACGCTCTAAATTAGAATCTTTACTCCAAAGATAAAGGCTTAGGAAAGCCTTCTTAAGGAGTTTCACGTACGTTTGTAGATTTATATCATATGTTTGTAAGTAACTTTTACCCCATAAGTAAGGCAGAGTTTCTGAGACTTAAAACTGAAAAGTTGTAGTATATAAAATATTACTCATTATGTTAGATTACAGAATCAGCTTTCTGTAAAACAATTGTAATAATACATTCATACAAGTGAACAGGTCGTATCTATGTCAAAGTCTTAAAAAGAAAATAAACAGACACATACCCGAAATAAGCAAAAGATAAATTAGAAGAGCAAAGAGAGGCACAGAAAAATAGGCTTATAACTAGATAACAGAAAAAGAGGATATCTATCTATCTATGTAAATAGATAGATAGATAGATAGATATAGATCACATATATCTCTCTCCAAGTAAATATAAAATCATATATGTATATGTGTATATGCATTAATGTGCACATATACACAGATACAGATATTCATGCATTTGTGCATGTATATTTTCTAAGTATGATGCATAACCATGCATATTGTGGTGGTGTTGACACAAATCAAAGGAATAGCATGATCGACTTGTTATAATCCTAGTTTTCTAATCATAGTCTGGAATAATATTTGTCTTCCAAGAACTCATTTTCATATAAAATTAATTTCATAGAAAGCAGTATGGAACTCAGTACACTGAATGGCAAATGAGTAATTCATATATGTTTATATCTATCAACATGGCACTGAAACCTTTTGTGTGTCTTGGGAAATGTGCCCACAGGCTGAAATGAATGTACAAAGGCATCACATGGGGAGAAGATGCTGGAGGGGTTTTATTTGATGTTTTCAAACTGCTCTAGGGTCTGTCTTGCAAGAACCCTTTTGGTTTTCTTTTTTATGTTTTAAAACACATGGCTTTCTTTTGAAATATTCTGCCAAAAGAAAAGGAGTAAATTACAAATGAACTACGCAATCATATTCTCCTCTCTTTCTCTCTCTCCCCTCTCTCCCTTCCTCTGTCACCCACACCTCTCTCTGTGTCTCTCACACCCACACACACACACACTCATTCTGAAGATAAACATTCCACTTCTGTATGTGTATCTACAGAGATAGATGCCACAGTCAACAGTCAGGATTTGTGAAATCACATACCCAGAATCTGAGATCACAGACTGTATTAACTGAGGGCAAAGTACAGAAGGATGACACTGAGTTGAATACCTATTACATGCACCTAGGTTTTCTTTTTGTCTGTTTATTGGTTTGTGTATTTATTTAAAGCTATTAGAAGATTGACACTTTTCTCCCACTAAAGGGGACAGTTAAAAGTGCTTTCGCCCTTGTTCTCTTAAATAAAGTTTGAAACTAGGCTTCCAGTCACCCTAAATTTATACCTAAGGCATTGTTTTAGGAGCTGTAGATTAGGAAGAAGTGTTCTGCTAAACGTATTTTCAATATGCCATATAAAGATATTTTTTATTTAAAAAATAAAAACATAAAAACTTACTAGAGAAAGCCCTCGCACAGAAACGAAGACCCAACACAGCCAAAAATAAATAAATAAAAATTAAATTTAATACAGGATATATCAGATTAAAAAAATAAAATAAAATGGAATAAATAAAAACTTAACCAAAAATTCAAAATTTCTCTAAGTGATTCAAGTAATTACTTCCTTGAAAGACAACAAAACATAGGTTTGATGTCATACTAATATCATTTTCTTATCATGAGCCCTTCATGATTAACTCTTAAACTAAAGCTGGCCAGTCATGGGAAGCTTCATATAACTATTCAGAATACTGAGCTTGCAAAGGATGAATACATCTTGAAGGCTTCATGGTAAGAGGCATGCTCTTTTTCTTCCCAGGAAGAAAGCATGCTACTAAACCTCTGTTTGCACAGAAAAGTTTTTTTTTAAGAAGAGTTTATGTTGCTCTGTGGTTTAGAAGTCAGAGCTCTTTAACCAGGTGTAGCCCCCAGGCTGGCATTTGATAACAGTGAACAAACAGGTACAGTCCTCTGGTTTTCAGATTGCGGGCTTCTCCACGTGACAATGATAGTTGTGTTCCCAGGGGTGGGTGGTAGAGGGGTTGGCTCTGCTGAGAACAAACCCACTCTTTATTATTCTCAGGGAAAATTCAAAAATATAATTCTACATACAGATGAAGTTCAGGGCATGAAATTTAACAAGATTTTTTTCACCCTTGAGGCAAAGGTCTCAGTGAAATTTAACAAATCATCAGCGCCCTGCCTCTGTCCTTAGTGAATCATTCTTGCTGCTCTTGGGATTGTGTGAATATTCTAGGTGTGTGACCCATGTTAAATGGTGTTGTTTCTGAGCAGACCTGTTCCTGAATTTCAGGAGGATAGAAAAGACTTCAGTTTTCCCTTCTTCTTTGTCTGAGTGCCTTAGAATTATATGATAAACGAGTTGTCACTGATGTACTACTGTATGCATTATAAAAGAAGATTGAATTATTTTTTAATAAAAGAGATTACATAGTAAATGCTAGAAATAGTAAATACTGTAAGAGAATACATAATAAACACTGTTTTTAGTATACGTGTAAATACTAAAGATTACAGAAGAAAATACTATTGTATTTTTCCAACAGTTATGCTGATTAAGTAGTATTTACATTCCTTATACATATAATATTCTACAGGTGAAAGGGACCGACTCACTTAATTTACAGATAAGGAAAACTAATCAACCAATCAATAAACTGAGGCGCAGAGAGGAAAAATGACTTTTCAAAGGGCACAGGGTTAGAGCCATATGTGGAATCTGATTGTTTTGCACTTTGCCTAGTGGTTTTATTTTCCTCACTCTACACTGGTATTTCCCAGAATCTAAAGCTAATATGGTGGTCATGCTTTTTTGCTTGAAGGCATTTTGTTGATGTGCAGTCAGATAATTGTCTCTGTTTACTTTAGAATCTCATTATTTACATAAACGGGGCAGTAGATAAGCCATTCTCATTATTTCAGAAGCCAGAAGTAAAAACAAATGTCCTTTCCATTGCTTTGGCGGTAGTATTATACCTATATGTTCTGAAAAAGTGTAGTGCCTATTTCTTCTAAGTAATGAAATGAGGCTAAATATAGATAGATAGATAGATAGATAGATAGTATAATGGACAGAACATATCCACATTATATTTAAACTTTCACAGTAACAAGTCATTTGTTTTAGCTTATTAAAAACTTTTTATCTATGGCCAGGAATTTATTTTCAAAACTCTGCACAATGTGCTTTAACCAATAAGTCGCTGTTTCTACTTTGCCCTCCACCATTCTGTCTTCTAGAACCTAAACCTATCAATAATTGTAGCACTTATGTTGAGATATAATTTAATCAAGTCCTACTTGTAGTCATTACAATTGTATAATGAAACCAAAAATCACCACTATTAAAATTTTGTATCCCATTTAGCTTGAAGTCCATGTTCTCATAAAGAAAGTAGCTTGACTTTCTCATGTGTGGCTTATGAAATTTTGCTCATTACATTAGAGTAACAGCCAGTGTTTGTAGGTCTCATATATTAGTATACAGTGTCATAGATTAATATCACATTGAATCAGTATATCTTCGGATAGAACAGCTCTTATTTTATGCATGAAATTAATAAGCAGTGACAGAGTGGGTTAGGAAATGTCTGGGACTCTGGTCAAAGAAGGCATAGCTGTGTCGATGGTGACATAAGGGGCACCCATGGAACAAAATAAGGGTATCAGTTACCCGGGCATGAATCTGGATTGAATTTAGAGAACATGTACCAAAATTTAAAAAAGTATAGATAGGGATGATATAAACACAAAAGTCAATTTTTTCCCAGTTCTTAGTTTTCGGGATTGGGTGGGTTGAATGGTACGTGAAAGACTTGTAGTAGCAGTTGTGTAATCATACTCTTCCGTTTAGCAAGTCTTTAGGCAGTATGTATGAAAGAAAAATTTTATGAAAGAACAATGGATTAAATTCATTACTGAGATGAAAGGGGTTAATGTCTGTAAAATTCCATTCATGGTACCTGGAATTCAACTGCCTGAATTCCAGATAACTATATGAAGTAGCAGCCCCTATCTGCTATCACAAGTCTTTGCCCACCAATCAGGAATAGCCCTTACATACCCCTGACATAAGTAATATGTAAATACTTCTTAGATTTATATGAGCAAGACATTTCTAACTCTATATGTTTGGACCATTATGCATTTTGAGTCTTCTTATGACAGCAGCTAATGTTACCCTAACTAATTCTGAGGCTATATAAGAAAGAAAAGAACTTATGTAGTAAAACTTCTGACACTAGAGCAGTGGTGTACCAAAGGTGGAGTTGTGACAATTCTCCACCTTGGGTACAGCATAAGGGGTACATTGTTGAGAATGTGAAACAATAATAAAAGCCAACCTTTTAAATTATTACCATAGACCATGAATTTTAAACTATGTTAGTTATAAAATATACCTTAGTAAAAAAATTCTTTTATAATTCTAAATTCTATAAAAAAATTGCTGTGGTTACTCTTGAGTTTTTAAAATACATGTGCAAGCTTCAAATCAACACATTTTAATTGTATATCCTTTAACAAACTTTGGTTTACATGGAAGCTAATTTGGAAAATCCTAATTCTACAACTGACCCTCTGCATACAGGGACTCAGCTACACACTTTAGTTTGGAGAATAAGTTTGTTCAACATGATTTAAAATTGTTCTGCACAGTTCATGTGACCAACTTATCTGTCATTACATATCACTGTGTTTAATCCCTGTGCATTTGTGTGTATTACTTATACCTATAGTTTCAAAAAAATTAACAATAATAGCAATGGTACATGATTATAAAGGTGAAGCAATAGAACTCAAGTTATTTCAAGTCTATTATTATATGTGATTACTTCAGGTCCTTTGTGTTTAAATTTTAAACTAGTAAAGCATTGCGAGCTATAAGATTAATACTTTGTTTAGTAACTAGCAAATTTTGGTTCACATGTGAAATCATTTTTACTGATTTTGAATAATATCTTACAAATTAAATTTTATTTTTCAATGTATATGAATTATTTTAAACCAAATAACAAATCACGAGCATAATGATTAATACATGATTATTAATGAACGTAATTTTGTCATATAAAGAAGGTATTTGCTCAAGGTATGGAATACATTAGGTATGCCACTGCAGTAAAATATATTCTTCCCACTTTGATGCATTCTTTAAGTTCTACTACAAAATAAATAATGACAAATAAGTAAAACATCTAAAACCGAATGCATATTACAGTAAATTACATACTAATAATAGTCCACATTTGTGTCATTTGTTTCTATGGAGGACTGGATGAGAGCATGTGAGTGTAGCTTTATAACCATTGTTGAGAAAATACATCTAAAAGCATGTTCAATTAAACACTGGCTAGTATTACCATTTTAAAATGTAAAAGCAGTAATATAAGATGTAGTTAAACAATCGGGGCTTAACTTCCAGCTTGGCCCTAATTTCAGCATCAGTAAATTCTAGAGCTTGACTTCCACTTTCCACAATAACCATGTTTATAGATAAGGTAGCTGTGGCTCAGAGTTAAAACTGTTTGCTTAGTCACTTAGCTTGCTCTCAGAATAATTAAATTGGAATTCCAGATTTTCTGCCTTCAAAGTACATAACCTAGCACTGCATGACTCATAATAAATTTCATAAACGGCAACTTTAAAGCATAGCTTACTTGCTTCTTCCACTCCACCTCAGGGAATCTGGGCCATTCTGCAGATTGCTTGGAATGAAACAGGTGCCTAGTAAATATTTGTTGAAAATTTATAAATTGTGGCCTAAAAGAGCTAGATAAATTGGCCTGCATATTGCTCCTTTGCCGTCTAGAAAAGACTATAATCCATTTCTATTGATTCTTCGCTTAGAACATTCCACAAAATCATTTACCTTTGAAGTGAACATATTTAAGAGACAGAACTAGGTACTTTGGCATGCCCAATATTCTATTACCATATGTACATACTACTTTTTTTTTTCAATTTAGGCTATTTCCCTAATACCTTTTGAAGTTCTTAAACCTTCCATGATTAAGGAGAATAAGACTACAGGCCAGGGGCAGCCTAGCCATGCAGGTTTCATCAGCTTTGGTAACCAAACTGCAAAGTGTTCTCTACCCACAGGCTCAGCTCAGCGTCACTTTTTTAAAATGCATTTTATTTTGTATAACAGATAGTAGAATTCAAAACATGCTCCAAGGACTTATTTTTTTAATTAATTTATTTTTTATACAGCAGGTTCTTAGTTATCTATTTTATCCATATTGTATATGGATAAAATATAGTGTATATACGTATAGTGTATATACATCAATCCCAGTCTCCCAATTCATTCCACCACCATCACCCTCCCCGCCCCCACTTTCCCCCCTTGGTGTCCATACGTTTGTTCTCTACATCTGTGTCTCTATTTCTGCCTTGCAAACCAGTTCATCTGTACCATTTTTCTAGATTCCACATATATATGCATTAATGTACAAGATTTGTCTTTCTTTCTGACTTACTTCACTCTGTATGACAGTCTCTAGGTCCATCCACGTCTCTACAAATGACCCAATTTTGTTCTTTTTTATGGCTGAGTAATATTCCATTGTATATATGTACCACATCTTCTTTATCCATTCGTCTGTTGATGGGCATTTAGGTTGCTTCCATGACCTGGCTATTGTAAATAGTGCTGCAATGAACATTCGGGTGCATGTGCCTTTTTGAAATATAGTTTTCTGTGGGTATATGCCCAGTAGTGGGATTGCTGGGTCATATGGTAATTCTGTTTTTAGTTTTTTAAGGAACCTCCATACTGTTCTCCATAGTGGCTGTGTCAATTTACATTCCCACCAACAGTGCAAGAGGGTTCCCTTTTCTCCACACCCTCTCCAGCCTTTGTTGCTTGTAGATTTTCTGATGATTCCCATTCTAAGCAGTGTGAGGTGATACCTCATTGTAATTTTGATTTGCATTTCTCTAATAATTAGTGATGTTGAGCAGCTGTTCATGTGCCTCTTGGCCATCTGTATGTCTTCTTTGGAGAAATGTCTATCTAGGTCTTCTGCCCATTTTTTAAATGGGTTGTTTGTTTTTTTAATATTGAGCTTCATGAGCTGTTTATATATTTTGGAGATTAATCCTTTGTCCCTTGATTCATTTGCAAATATTTTCTCCCATTCTGAGGGTTGTCTTTTCGTCTTGTTCATAGTTTCCTTTGCAGTGCAAAAGCTTTTAAGTTTCATTAGGTCCCATTTGTTTATTTTTGTTTTTATTTTCATTGCTCTAGGAGGTGGGTCAAAAAAGATCTTGCTGTGATTTATGTCAAAGAGTGTTCTTCCTATGTTTTCCTTTGAGAGTTTTATAGTGCCTGGTCTTACATTTAGGTCTTTAATCTATTTTGAGTTTATTTTTGTGTGTGGTGTTAAAGAGTGTTCTAATTTCATTCTTTTACATGTAGCTGTCCAGTTTTCCCAGCACCACTTATTGAAGAGACTGTCTTTTCTCTATTGTATATCCTTCCCTCCTTTGTCATAGATTAGTTGACCATAGGTGCGTGGGTTTATCTCTGGGCTTTCTATCCTGTTCCATTGATCTATGTTTCTGTTTCTGTGCCAGTACCGTATTGTCTTGATTACTGTAGCTTTGTAATACAGTCTGAAGTCAGGGAGTCTGATTCCTCCAGGTCCCTTTTTTTCCTTCAAGATTGCTTTGGCTATTTGGGGTCTTTTGTGTCTCCATACAAATTTTAAGATTATTTTCTTCTGGCTCTGTAAGAAATGCCATTGGTAATTTGAAAGGGATTGCACTGAATCTGTAGATTGCTTTGGGTAGTATAGTCATTTTCACAATATTGATTCTTCCAACCCAAGAACATGGTATATCTCCCTATCTGTCTGTGTCATCTTTGATTTCTTTCATCAGTATCTTATAGTTTTCTGATACAGGTCTTTTACCTCCTTAGATACGTTTATTCCTATGTATTTTATTCTTTTTCTTGCAATAGTGAATGGGATTGTTTCCTTAATTCCTCTTTCTGATCTTTTGTTGTTAGTGTATAGGAATACAAGAGATTTCTGTGCATTAATCTTGTATCCTGCAACTTTACCAAATTCATTGATTAGCTCTAGTAGTTTTCTGGTAGCATCTTTAGGATTATCTTTGTATAGTATCATGTCATCTGCAAAGAGTGACAGTTTTACTTCTTGTTTTCCTATTTGTATTGCTTTTATTTCTTTTTCTTCTCTGATTGCCATGGCTAGAACTTCCAAAACTATGTTGAATAACAGTGGCAAGAGTGGACATCCTTGTCTTTTTCCTGATCTTAGAGGAAATGCTTTCAGTTTCTCTCCATTGAGAATGATGTTTGCTGTGGGTTTGTCATATATGGCCTTTATTATGTTGAAGTAGGTTCCCTTTATGCCCACTTTCTGGAGAGTTTTTATCATAAATGGGTGTTGAATTTTGTCAAAAGGTTTTTCTGCATCTATTGAGATGATCATATGGTTTTTCTTCTTCAATTTGTTAATATGGTGTATCACAGGGATTGATTTGCATATACTGAAAAATCCTTGCATCCCTGGGATAAATCCCACTTGATCATGGTGTATGATCCTTTTAATGTGTTGTTGGATTCTGTTTGCTACTATTTTCTTGAAGACTTTTGCATCTATATTCATCAGTGATATTGGTCTGTAATTTTATTATTTTGTAGTATCTTTGTCTTGTTTTGATATCAGGGTGATGGTGGCCTCATAGAATGAGTTTGGGAGTGTTCCTTCCTCTGCAATTTTTTGGAAGAGTTTTTGAAGGATGGGTGTTAGCTCGTCTCTAAATGTTTGATAGAATTCACCTGTGAAGCCATCTGGTCGTCGACTTTTGTTTGTTGGAAGATTTTTAATCACAGTTTCAATTTCATTACTTGTGATTGGTCTGTTCATATTTTCTATTTCTTCCTGTTCAGTCTTGGAAGGTTATACCTTTCTAAGAATTTGTCCATTTCTTCCAGGTTGTCCATTTTATTGGCATAGAGTTGCTTGTAGTAGTCTCTTAGGATGCTTTGTATTTCTGCAGTGTCCTTTGTAACTTATCCTTTTTCATTTCTAATTTTATTGATTTGAGTCCTCTCCCTCTTTTTCTTGGTGAGTCTGGCTAATGGTTTATCAGTTTTGTTTATCTTCTCAAAGAACCAACTTTTAGTTTTATTGACCTTTGCTATTGTTTTCTTTGTTTCTATTGCATTTATTTCTGCTCTAATCTATATGATTTCTTTCCTTCTACTAACTTTGTGTTTTATTTCTTCTTCTTTCTCTAGTTCATTTAGGTATAAGGTTAAATTCTTTATTTGAGATTTTTCTTGTTTCTTGAGGTAGGATTGTATTGCTATAACTTCCCTCTTAGAACTGCTTTTGCTGCATCCCATAAGTTTAAGATTGTCATGTTTTCATTGTCATTTGTCTCTAGGTATTTTCTGATTTCCTCTTTGATTTCTTCAGTGATCTCTTGGTTATTTAGTAATGTATTTTTTAGCCTCCATGTGTTTGTGTTTTTTACGTTTTTTTCCCTGTAATTGATTTCTACTCTTATAGCATTGTGGTTGGAAAAGATTCTTGATATGATTTCAATTTTCTTAAATACCAAGGCTTGATTTGTGACCCAAGATGTGACCGATCCTGGAGAATGTTCCATGTGCACTTGAGAAGAAAGTGTAATCTGTTTTTGTATTGAATGTCCTATAAATATCAATTAAACCTATCTGGTTTATTGTGTCATTTAAAGCTTATGTTTCCTTATTAATTTTCTGTCTGGATGACCTGTCCATTGGTGTAAGTGAGGTGTTTAAGTCTCCCACTATTATTGTGTTACTGTCGATTTCCTCTTTTATAGCTGTTAGCTTTTGCCTTATGTACTGAGGTGCTCCTATGTTGGGTGAATATATATTTATAATTGTTACATCATCTTCTTGGATTGATACCCTGATTGTTATGTAGTGTCGTTCCTTGTCTCTTGTAACATTCTTTATTTTAAAGTCTATTTTATCTGATATGAGTTTTGCTACTCCAGCTGTCTTTTGATTTCCATTTGCATGGAATATCTTTTTCCATTCCCTCACTTTCAGTCTGTATGTGTCACTAGGTCTGAAGTGTATCTCCTGTAGACAGCATATATATGGGTCTTGTTTTTGTATCCATTCAGCAAGCTTGTGTCTTTTGTTAGGATCATTTAATCCATTCACGTTTAAGGTAATTATCGATATGTATGTTCCTATGACCATTTTCTTAATTGTTTTGGGTTTGTTTTTGTAGGTCCTTTTCTTCTCTTGTGTTTCCCACTTAGAGAAGTTCCTTTAGCATTTGTCGTAGAGCTGATTTGGTGGTGCTGAATTCTCTTAGCTTTTGCTTGTCTGTACAGCTTTTGATTTCTCTGTCAAATCTGAATGAGATCCTTGCCGGGTAGAGTAATCTTGGTTGTAGGTTCTTCCCTTTCATCACTTTAAATATATCATGCCACTCCCTTTTGGCTTGTAGAGTTTCTGCTGAGAAATCAGCTGTTAACCTTATGAGAGTTCCCTTGTATGTTATTTGCCGTTCTTCCTTGTTGCTTTCAGTAATTTTTCTTTGTCTTTAATTTTTGTCAGTTTGGTTACTATGTGGCTCGGCGTGTTTCTCCTTGAGTTTATCCTGCCTGGGACTCTCTGCGCTTCCTGGACTTGGGTGGCTATTTCCTTTCCCATGTTAGGGAGGGAAGTTTTCGACTATAATCTCTTCAAATATTTTCTTGGGTCGTTTCTCTCTCTCTTCTCCTTCTTGGACCCCTATAATGCTAATGTTGTTGTATTTAATGTTGTCCCAGAGGTCTCTTAGGCTGTCTTCATTTCTTTTCATTCTTTTTTCTTTATTCTCTTTCATGGCAGTGAATTCTACCATTCTATCTTCCAGGTCACTTATCCATTCTTCTGCCTCAGTTATTCTGCTACTGATTCCTTCCAGTGTAGTTTTCATTTCAGTTATTGTATTGTTCATCTCTGTTTGTTCTTTAATTCTTCTAGGTATTTGTTAAACTTTCTTGCATCTTCTTGATCTTTGCCTCCATTCTTTTTCTGGGGTTCTGGATCATCTTCACTATCATTATTCTGAATTCTTTTTCTGGAAGGTTGCCTATCTCCACTTGATTTATTTGTTTTTCTGGGGTTTTATCTTGTTCCTTCATCTGGATCATAGTCCTCTGCCTTTTCATTTTGTGTGCCTTTCTGTGAATGTGGTTTTTGTTCCACAGCCTGCAGGATTGTAGTTCTTCTTGCTTCTGCTGTCTGCCCTCTGGTCGACGAGACTATCTAAGAGGTTTGTTCAAGCTTCCTGTTGGGAGGGACTGGTGGTGAGTAGAACTGAGTGTTGCTCTGGTGGGCAGAGCTCAGTAAAACTTTAATATGCTTGTCTGCTGGTGGGGCATGGGGTGAGTTCCCTCTGTGTTGGTTGTTTGGCCTGAGGCGAGCCAGCACCTGAGCCCACAGGCTCCTTGCTGGTGCTAGTGGTGGACTCCGGGTGGGATCATGCAAAGGACTACTTCCCAGATCTTCTGCTGCCAGTGTCCTTGTCCTCACGGTGAGCCACAGCCACCCCCCACCTCTGCAGGAGACCCTCCAACACTAGCAGGTAGTTCTGGTTCAGTCTCCTCTGGAGTCACTGCTCCTTCCCCCTTTGTCCTGATGTGCACACTACTTTGTGTGTGCCCTCCAAGAGTGGAATCTCTGTTTCCCCCAGTCCTGTCGAAGTCTTGCAGTCAAATCCCCCTAGCCTGTAAAGTCTGATTCTCTGGGAATTCCTCCTCCCATCGCTGGACCCCTAGGTTGGGAAGTCTGACATAGGGCTCAGAACCTTCACTCTAGTGGGTGGACTTCTGTGGTATAATTGTTCTTCAGTTTGTGAGTCACCCACCCAGTGGTTATGGGATTTGTTTTGGTTTTTTTTTCGTGATTGTGCCCCTCCTGCAATCTCATTGTGGCTCCTCCTTTGTCTCTGGTTGTGGGGTATCTTTTTTGGTGAGTTCCAGTGTCTTCCTGTCGATGATTTTTCAGCAGTTAGTTGTGATTCTGGTGCTCTCGCAAGAGGGAGTGAGTGCACATCCTTCTACTCTGCCAGCTTGAACCAATCTCTCCAAGGACTTATTTTTGAAGAAAAAAAAATTAAAAAACAGTTGCAAAAGAATTAGTAATCAATGTATCAAGTTAAAAACATTAATTTCATGATGTATGTTTGAATTAGTGGGATTTTTTTAAGATCATTCAAGGAAAAAGAACAAGAACTTATTATATACAAAACAATTTGGTGTTCATTGAAACAAAAAATATTTCCTAATCTATATTTCAGTGATTCTAAATTCAAACTGTAGTATTTTTTCCCTGTAAATGTTTATGTGCTGTGTGTGAAAATGGGTCCTTTTTAGAGGTACTTATTATGATAGACACTGCACTCTCTAGTTATGTTTAGCAGCTTGTGGCCATTCTTAATGTGGAATATATATATATATAAACACACATGTATATACACACATATATATGTGTATATATACATATATATGTATGTATATATATATTATATATATATAGTCATGGAGAAAGAAAAAATGTATATGTGTGTGTGCTTGTGTGTGTCCGTGTGTGTCTTTGTGTTTGTGTCCTGCTGACTACACAGCTATGATGTTCGCCTTGTCAAGGCTGGCACTTATGTGGCTTTCAGACATTCCTCGTCATAGCTGACTCACTTAACCACTTCCCTTCAGCAATTCTTTGTCTTTCTCTCCACAGTAGATAACAGTTTTCTTTGACCTTTGCCTTTTCAGCTGGCTGTAGAGCTTGAAATTCCTTAGTGCTGCATTTCAGTTTTATCTGTTACTACTTAATTGAGGCAAGGAATAGAGTTTAAGGTTAAATGCAGAATATTATAAGATCAATTCCTCCAATTAAAAATAATTTTATTATACTCTACCTTCAAAACAGTACAAGAGATAAAGAGGAAAAAAAGTATGACATGGAAATATCTTCCTACTTCACCCTTCTCTATTTATTGTTAAAGATTATTCATATTGCTGAGTTAAAACAAGAGTATTATAGTCTTTGTTAATAAATATTGCTGTGTTTTTATTTGTGTTATTTTAAAAAGAAGCCTTATTTTGGTTCCAATATGACTTTATTCCATCTTTCAACAATGATAGTAGCAGAAGTAAATTGGTGATGTTTACATCTTTGACATTATAAATGACAAAACATTTATTATTTTTATAATGAATTTTCTCTTTTTAAGGTTTCTCTGTTGACAAAATCTTACTAACATTAGTGCCATTTTAGCAAGGAAGTTTCTACGAAGAAGGAGCATTTTTCTACCAACTGGTGGCTGTTACTAGTCAGTATTTTCTCCCTGTGTGTATAGCAAATTATCTCCAACTACCCTTGAATTTGAAAGCTTTATTATTGCCTTTGACTGTAGACTCGCTGATTATGTGATGAAAAGGAAACTTTTCACAATATTTATATTTATGTCATAGAGCAGTTATTATATATCAATTTTCTTTAACCACTCTCTCAAGCTCTTCTATTGCCAGAAAAAAAAGAGTACTTCCACCCAAAGATTTAGATATAACAGTATGTTGGAAAGGGAAATATATGGATAGGGATGAAGATAAGTCCTTCATCTTGGTTCTTTTTCTGTCTTTGTTAAAATCACTTTTGTCTTACTTTATTTTTCATTTAAATATAGTGGACACATAAGATTATATTAGTTTCAGGTGTAAGACATAATGATTTGATATTTGTTTTTATTGCAAAATGACCATCACAATAAGTCTAGTTAACATCCATTACCATATGGTTACATTTTTTTTTCTTGTAATAAAAACTTTTAAGACCTACTCTCTTAGCAACTTTCAAATATGCAGTACAGTGTTATTGACTGTAGTCACCATGGTGTATATTATATCACCATGACATTGATTTTATAACTGGAGGTTTGTACTTTTTAACCCCCTTCACCTGTATCAATTCCTATACATTAAAAGAGATGTTTATTAGTTATTTCATTTTTTACTCTACATATGTGACTCTTAGCTCTATGATTATGACCAAAGAGATATTACCAACTTATTCCTGCTCTTCTCCCTCACTGTTGTCCACAATGTTGTTTTTGTTTTTCTATTTCTCTCTGTATGCCATGAGGTGTGTTATCTTTGTTTCACTTCTCTAAATGTAATCTATAGCCAATCACTATATTCATTTGATTGATTTAATATGTATCTAGCAATCTTGATGAAATAAATATTAAATAGACTATTCAAGCATAACTTTTAAATTTATCTGCTTTTCTATTTTTTAATATCTAAATTTTACTGGATAACAAATGAAAGTAATATAACCATTTCTGGTGAAAATTCATAGTGTTCCCTGTTATCCCTAAGGCTAGCCCCTGGGAAACTATCTGGTTTTATTTCATCTTTGCAAAAGCATCATTCTTCAAGTTTGGTGTAAATTATAGCCCCACTACCAGCAGCCTCAAGATGCCCATAGTTCCTGGACTGTAGAGAATTCATATGAGCAAGTCTTTCCAAAATATTTTAATAGGAGTACAGACACAGGAACCTAGTGTGGGGTTTCCATGAGGATGGCAAACTTGACATAACCTCTCCTAACTAGAAAAATACTCACTTTAAAACTCTGTTATGAGCAACCTCTTAAAGGTCAGATCTACTAATGGAAGCTCAGGTGAGGGTATATCTCTGTACACCACTATTAACTTCATTTGAACCATTTCATTTTCTGCCACTCAGCAAGGCGGTGCAGGGCCTACTCTCCCCTCTCATCTCGTTAAAACCCATTGTTCTAAGTCTTGCCCAGTGTTTGCAATTTATACCTCCTTACTTTGAATGTCCCTATGGCTGTCCACTCTTACAACCAAACTTCTTCATAGTTATCTGCACATTTTGTTATCATTTTCTCACATTTATTCAAATTTCATTTTACACCATTCAATTAAACTCTTTTTTTTCAAAAATGCCAGTGACCTCCATGTTGCCAAATCCAATGATAATGTCATATCCCATCATCTGTCAAGTTATCCATTCTTTGTTGGATGGATATCCTCTCAGGATGTTTTATTTTCAGTCCCTTTTACAGGCTCCTCCTCCTCTACTAGACCTACAAATATTGTGGTGACTTATTTATATGTAAAACATTTCCAGTATTATATCAGAGGGTTTCATCTGAATTCCAGACTCATAAATACAAATGTACATATAGAATTTACATAGGATGACTAACATATATTCTAGCTTAACATCTCCAAATGTAAATTCTTGAAACTTAGTTCTCACCTCCCAACCAATTTACCCGTTTGTCTTACCATTTCAGGAATTGGTATTGTTATACATTTGAATGCTTAAATTAGAAACCTCAAGGGCATTCTTATTTCTCCTCAACCTCCATCTAATCCATCAGTAAGTCCTATGACTGTCTAAACTGTATCTAGAATCCATTTCTCTCTATCTCCACTACCGCTATCCTGGTCTAAACCACCATTAGCTCTCACTTGTACTATTACAGTTGCCTTCTACTGGCTCTTGAGGTTTCCATTGCCCACCTAAAATTCAGTCCTTTCAAGGCATCTATAATGATCTTTTAAAAACATAATTCTAGTGATGTCATTGCCTCTCAATACCTTCCATTTGCACATGGAATGAAATACAAATCCCTTAATGCTGCTTGTAATGCCCTACATGTTTTCCCTGCCATGCAGTTCACTCAGGTCCCAACATTTTCATGCAAATTCTCCCTTCTATTCTTCACTATTCACACTCTGCAAGATGTTTCTGTTTCTAGAATACACCACTTTACTTTGCATACACTTTTTCTTTTCCTTGGAGTACTTTCCTACCGTCCTTTATATGACCGACTCTTCCTTCAAGTCTTAGTTTTAGATTTACATCTTCTGACAGGCTTTCTCTGACAATCCACTCCTCCTCATAATCTAAATTAGATTCACCAACCCACCCCATTCTCCCTAGACACACTTGTGTGCACTGTGCATAATTATTTTTATTGGTGTCTTTGTACTAATTATCACAACTTGTAATTACCAATTTATTTAATTTACAGTTATATTATTTCTATTCTCCACTAGGGTGAAACCCTGTAAATGTTGGAATCATATCTTCCTCATTCACCAGTACATAGCAGAGTTTTGTAAAGAGCAATGATCTCGGTATTTAAGACATCATCAATTTTAAGATAAACTGTTATTTTACGTATCGTTAAGTAGAAAAAAAATGTTGATGATGAAACTTTAATACAGTTCTTTTGTATCACTTAATACTTTTGCAACATATTCAAAGAGGCTTTTAATATTAGAATTTTTAGACAGGAATTTTAGCATGTCACTCTCGTGCATGCATAAAAATACAAAAAAAAAGAGCAAAATAAATTGGTTACAGTATTCTTAAACTTCTTTCCATTGATAGAGTAACCCATAGCACTTTTCAACTCTTCATTTTCATTGTCTGTGCGATCCAGAGCACGGGTGATTGAATGGTACAATCTAGTTCCTGGGATATTCTTCCAAACTGTTGACAATCATTCTACAAGGTTAATGCTGGTGATTATTTTTATCTTACCAGATGGTGTTAGTGTAAATTTTTTATACAAATTTCTGTTAACTCCTATTTCTTCCTCAAATTGTTCATAAATGGTTCGTTTGCTTATGAAGTTGTACCATCATGCCATCAGAAATAACAAGCGAGTTCACAGTGTGCAGAGAATTATTACGAAGTCATAACTGTCATCTGGCTAATCGCAATTTTAACACCCCAATTTCAGAGATGCTAATATATGAAAAATGTGCGCCTTAGAAGAGATGAAATAAGATAGCAGATAGTCAATGACTGCTTTTTCTTCCCACAGTTCTCTCTATGGCTGGTTCCTTCTGATTCAATTTTCAGTTCAAAAGTCATGACCTCAGAGGTACCTTCCTTGACAATCCTATTTAAAGTAACTCAGCACCCCATCCCTTGCCCTGCACCAGTCACTCCCTGTAAAATTATCTGTTTAATTTCATTTACAGCCCTTATCTTTAGCTGATATTTTATTGTTTGTGTATTTATACATTTATTTTAAATTAGGAAATAACTTATTTATTTATTTATATTTGTTTAAAGGGAATAGGACCTTTTCTTTCTCATTGGAGATGTGAAGAAAATTTGTTAAATGGATAGATGGATGGATAGATGGGTGCTTTTTCTAACTTGATTTTTATACTTACATATCAGTTGGGCAGTCTACTTGGTTTTGTTTTCACTTTTGATCCTTTCTAATTATATTGTATTTCAAGAACAAGTCTTATCCTATCTCTACACTCAGCTCATATTCTTCACATACCTGATCCAGCTCAAGTCTTGCACCGCAAGCTGTTACTCTCAGGGGATGAGGGGATCATAGTAGCCAGCAAGAGAAGTTATTTTCCCAGATATAATATGGTGGTTGATGACAAGAAAGAGAGGGAAAAAGAAAGCTCTGGGTAAAAAGAATTTGCGATACAACTGAATTTTCCTCTTAGGATGGAAGCAAAGGAATTGATTTGGGAAATGTATATGAGAAGTGACAGTATTTGTTAGGGAACTGACTATGAGAAAATATATATCAATATGATTTTTTTAAAGTTTGGCACCAAGTTTTACTTATTTCTCATACAGGCAAAAAATATTGATTATCTTAAAAGCATATTTATATTTGAATGTCTTATTCATTTGTCCTTTAAAATGTACATTTGTGTTGATTGTAGTGTGTCATGTAAAAAACACTTCAGTATTAGAAAACACAATTCAAAATATGTATTTTCAGTAACTCCATACTCTGCACTGTATCATACTCTGTTGTTGAAAAGGATCTGTACATGAGGTGGTAAACAAGACTCTAATTACATATCACCCAGCAAGTAGAAAAGAAAACAGAATTTTCCAGGCATATAAGAGATCCTAGGCTTGAGTCAGTTCAAAATTATAACCAGAACACTGTAAAAGAAGTCATGGCTCCCCAAGAAATGTCAAGAGCTTGCTAATAACAGCTACTGGCTTTTTGTTTTCCAAGTGATTTAAAAGTGCTTGCCATGTACGGATGAAAGGTTTTGTGTAGTTTATTGGCAAACTCATCTTGCAGTGCTCTGGTCAAGGTTGAAATGTGCCATACTCATGTATTCATGTTGAAGTTGGAGGTTTTTAAGTTCTTTGATTACAAAAAATAATTGACTGTATGTTGGGGGTAATAAACAGCTCAGAATGAATTGTACACCTTTCAGCATTTTGCCGCATGAGTAGATACTCTTGTTAAGACCCATGAGATCTATCATGTCGCATAGGAAGAAGGATGATACACATTGGTTCAATTGGGGGAATGAAAATGAAAATATTAAGTAAAGATAAGCCTTGACTTGCACATCTATTAAAGGTGAAAGCTATAGTATAATGTAAGAGTTTAGTAACAAATCCATTATGCTTCCTGATGTGCAATAAACCTAAAGGGCTGTTTTGGAGCTGGACATATTTGACTACATTATTGTGTAATTGCCTGTAAATTAAATTAAATGATATTTTCATGTCAATGCTCACATCAGTTGCATTTTTAAAACAATAGTAATTTTTACCAGATTTGTGTCTTTAACCACAGTGGATTAATTTAGAACTGAGCTTAAGACAAAGTTATGATTTATTACACACCCATACCCACACCCATGTGGAGAGAAGTCCTTAAGTAAAATGAAACAGTGCTGCCCAATTCAAAAGATTAGTGGTTATTTACAATATTCTGTATTTTATAGGAAGATTTTGCAGAATGGATATCATTGCAGAATGGATATCATTTTATCCCATTTTCTGGGATTGTGATCAATGCATTTGGCAGCGGTCATGGAAATTTTCTTTGCAGTATATGAAAGTGTGTCTACATATTAAATTGCCTGCCCTGGCCCTATTCCAGCTATTCTCTGGTATCTGTTTATCACAGGCCATGCATGGAAATGGAACCATAAACAGCTTCTCACTTCTGAGGAGTTAGAACACTAATCACTTTTGTAGTATGCCTGCAAAAAATTGAACACTAAATGTTGTGGATTAAAAAGATTAAAAAGTACTAACCCTTATTGTGGTCAGTGACAATTTTAAACTGTTCTATTCCATGAGCCCTAAAGGACAAATACCCTGAGAACTGATGGAATTAAATAAGAACTCTGCATGTTCCTGCACATTAACTAGTTATTTTCTATTTCTTCCACTCACTCTTTTACTGTATTTAACTTTTATTTAAGTGACTACTATGCCTTCCAGTAACATAGACATCTATTTTCCTGGCTTTATTTTCAATTTCTCCCTCTTTAATATCATGTAACTCTATAACTTGGGGGGATACTACTCATGTTGAATATTATATGATGTTTATGAAGCCTTATAAAATAATGTCTTCATTTAAAGTACAAATGGTTTTAAAACTTATTTAGAAAACAAAAATAACAAGGCATTGGGCCAAGCATATTACAAATTTTATTTCATTTAAAACTGATTAAAAAAAACCAAAAACATTAGGACATTTCAAGCAGTCACATTTTACAGATGAAGACACTGAGATGTACAGATGATAAGTAGTGTGCCCAACACTGCTACAAGTGGTGGATTCAGATTTCAAACCCATGCAGCCTGGCTCCAGAGGGGGTAACCACTTAACTTCCTATTTAAGAGAATCTGAATAATAAAATTTTTGTAAGTAATTAGATTTTGTCTTTATATTCTATGTCTTGGATTTATGCAATGCAAGAGCGGGAATGGAAGATTAGTTACATGGGCAAATGGAAATGAGAGGGTTTTCTTATACTTCCTCTCTTCCTTCACAGAGGGAGGTGGTTTTACGTAGAAGGTCAGCTGAATGTCTCAGTGTGGATAATCACATTAGCCACTTGCTCCCAAATTTAACCTTTATTCCTCAGTCAGAAGGAACTTGGAAATCTTGAGGGAGGATTTATTGCTCTCTATTGTTGACAAACTGTTAAACATGTTAATTACTTTGGAAATTGCCATATGAAAAACTGAATCTTCAATGAAATAATTCGCAGAACCAGCTGGAGTTCTTCATACTTGTTGATTCATGATTGGAAAAGGAACAGCTTTGGGAAGAATTAAGGAATAAGATGACCTTCCATGGGAAGGGGAAAAGGATAATAACCACATTCAGATAAATCTGTAAAATCTAAGGCTAATCTAAGGAGATAAACCACTCACTAGCACCAAACCCTCTGAGAATATTTCAGCTCAATTTTATTGTTCTTATATCTTGATCTGTCCCCAGAGGGGACAGGTTTGAAGAGCCTCTTGCTTTAGGATGCTCACACCATCCTTGACAACCCTTCACCCAATCCCACCCCACCACTCCCCCCCTTAGTGGTAATCTCTGGTACCAATTTGGTAGGTTTCTTTCTATAAGTTCTACTTTTTCATTTTCATAAAAAGATCTTGGCAATCTTTAAATGTTAACACATATAGATCTACCTGGGTCCTTTTAGCAGTCTATATTTTGTATTTATGTATGAGTATGAGTATGAGTACATCATCAGTATTCTCATCAACAGAGTATTATATCTGAAGTCTTTCCC
Organism: Balaenoptera physalus; assembly: GCF_965194825.1. NCBI lineage: Eukaryota > Metazoa > Chordata > Mammalia > Artiodactyla > Balaenopteridae > Balaenoptera > Balaenoptera physalus. The sequence goes on along the minus strand of NC_138885.1, from coordinate 102,326,899 downwards.
TAAACATTCTTAAACATGTTCCTTATACATATGTATAGATATTTCTCCAGAATAGCTAATAAAAATCGGCTCATAGTCATTTTAAATTTTAGCAGATATTTTCAAACTGTCCTGCCAAATGGTTGAACAAATTCACATATATACAAGGAATAGATGAGATAACATATTTCCACTTTGACATAATTTTTTGTTTCTTATTATTCCAAAGCCTTTTATATCATTCACTTATCTACTTTTAATATTAATATTTAATTTAGATTAGACCCTAACATTTTTAACCATTTTGTTGGATTAAAAATGACATCCTGTTTTTGTTTTAATTTTTCAGGTCTTAATTACAATTTTATATAACATATTCTAACACTTTTTTGGCATTTATTTTTCTTCTACTTATATAAAATCTATAGATTAATATGAAGTATTCACATGAACCTCACTATTTAAAAGTAATTTTACCCAGTGGATAAGTCTAATGGCCTAAACTTTGTTTATTTTCACTAATTGAGATGCTAGCATCCTAGATATTTTTAATTTAATGTAGATTATATAAAATAATACTTAAATTTGATTATATTTGAATAGTTGAAATTATAGAAGCAAATACAGTATATATTTAGTTTACTATTAAATATATTGTATATAATTTGTTTAGGGTCTTGCTTAAAAAAACCTTCAAAGCATTTAAGAATTAATAAGTTAATAATTTAAAAGTAATTAGCACAGATCCTGGAATTAAGACGGTTTCAAAGACATAGTAGCAGATTGATTTTTAATGTTACTCATTACTATTATTATCATTTTCATGATTATTACTTAAGCTAGATATATTAGAATCATTAGTCAGTTTATACTATTTTAGACATATACAACTAAATTAAATTTTAGTGGTATGAATTTCATGAAAAAAAGTTGTCCTAAAAATAATGAGTGTTGGATTAGAATATATACTTTGGGCTCTGTCGGTTTAGCTGCTATATGCTATTTAAAAACAAAATATTTAATAATGTAGTAATGTCTATAATAAAATGTTAGTTGAATTAAAATTTTAAAAAAGTTAAAAATAAAACAAAATATTTAAATCAGGATAAATGTTGATGTGACATTTTAAGTAAGATCATTATTGAAGAGAGTGAATGATTACTGTGAGAAAATGGTGTAATCTGAGTCAGAAAAAAAAAAAAAAATTTGCCACCAAAATTGCTAAGGCAGCACCACCTTCATCTAAGTACCAAAAGCCATGAATTTAGGGCTTGATAACAATATTACAACGTAAAGTATTTATATGAATAGACTTAATATGTATGGCTAAGTACAGAATACTGAAACAAATTAAGACTGGCATATCTAGAAAGATACCTAGATCACAGAGGAAGCCAATGATATTCCGTCTTCCACTCTGAAGTCTTAGTTTCTACTACTACTCCACCAAAATTCTCAGAAATATTAGATATAAAGATAGATGATATCCAAGGAAACATGATTGAGATTTTAAATATTGATAGACTGTATATACCATCATGTTCTGCAGACCAGAAAAACCACTTCCTCCTTTGTCTTGTTTTTCTTTCTATAATGTAGGTATAGCAATATTATCAGTTAATTATATTAGTAAGAAAAGATATTTAAAACAGTGAAACATATAAACTATAAGAAATTAAATTTGTGTTTCAAATAATCATTTTATTTGGATTATATTATGAAAAAGTATGTTACTCATAAGTATATTTGTGCAGTTTGCTTGTGTGTATTTTTCTAATTTTATAAACATTTAACTCTATACATGTATTTTTCATTTCACCTATAATACTTAATTTCCCACATCTCTCTCTACTTAATTAAAACCTCCTCAAAGACAGGTCTGATTTATCTCTATCTCTGAACATTATTGCTGTGTTGTAGTTATTTTTATAAATGTTTAATGAATTAAAAAAATTCCAAAGAGAAATTTTAAGTAAAAATAAAAGAAAAAACAGATGACCTGAATAATCAGGGGTCTTTCCTAGCACTGATTATTATACAAGAATCATATATTAATGTTTATAACTCATAGCATGATAGTAGCATTGAGTCCAGGCTTTCATTTACTTCAGTTACAAAAGGACTTATATATCCCAAAGAGAAGCTGTCCTTTGTTTAAAAAAGAAAAATCTTTCTATTGACATATAGAAAACTTACGTCACATAATGTAATCTCTTGCTTTCCTTGTATTTCTATAATTTTTGTTTCTTATTATGCCAAGGCCTTTCGTATCATTCTTCTATCAGATTATATCTCTTGACCTTGAATATTTAACTACTTTTCCTCATTTTCTCCATTTATTATTTGATTTTAATTTTCCTTTTTGATGTCTTATTTAAATTATTTATCTTCTATTGTTTTGCTTAAGCTATTCTTTACTCATTAAAACTTTTTTTCTAATTTTATATGTTTAATCTCATCTCAAAGAAAGTTTGTGATATGGTTTATTTTCTAATTTATGCAGTGATTTAGAAATGATCACATTCAATTTCCTCATTTCACAAATGAGAAAAAAGGCCCATTTGTGACAGACACTATAGCAAAAGCTAGTTGGAGTGGGAAATGAGTAGTTCCCATTCTGGTTTCACTTTTGTTATGCCATGCAATATTTTATTGCTCTTAAATATTTTTTAAAGCATGTAGTGATTATCCCCAAAAGGCCACATCCTATATTTAACATTTATATAAATTTCCTTATTTATTCCTCACTACAGCCTCATGAGATCACGTTGTATCTCAATTTCATGGATACCAAACTGACAGTTAGAGCCAGAGAATGAAACAACATCTCAAAGTCTTTTCCTAGTTTCTGTGTTTTTGTTTGTTTTTTTACTTTAACCATTGAAGTCCATTTTCTCTTCATGTTATTTTTTTTAAATTTTGATTTTACATTGGATTCTGCAAGTCATTTGCAAAGATATTGACATTAAAAATATTTAATAAAATACCGATATGCTAAATTGTGAGGAATGGCCAAATGAAGATGTTCATCCTTTCATCAGAGAAATTAAAGTAACTTTAAAAAATGTCATTGGGGTGCTTCAAATTGACATTCATTTTCAGCTTATACACACTGTAGAATATTTCTGAAATACAGACAGCAAGGTGCACATATTCCTTACTTACATAAATTATAGTCATTTTCTAGTGAATACAGATAGTTGGAAATCTGTAACAAAAATAAATGTATTTTGTTCTCATAAGCATTGATGCTGAAGGCCATGGTATTCCCAAACAAGGATGACGGTTATTACTAAGAAATGGTTCAATTTGGTTGGCACTACGCTGTTTTGTCAAGTATGAATAAAATAAAATAACAGAATATAGTCACATTATTTTGAGTAAAGGAGAATTCTTTGAGAAGGATAAGAGATGTGATAATATAGACCTATTGTCCCCTTATGAGATAATTTTTAAAACATTTTAGTTACATGGGTCTAATGCTGTTACCATTTAGATAATGGGAAATGAGTTTAAACAGAATAAGAACAATCCCAATATAACATTTTGTGGCAAAGCAAGAAGGGTAGAACTGTTATAAAAAAGTTCAAAAAAGCAGAATCAAACTAGGAGACAATCATTTACAAGATATGACCATTTAAATTTATTAAAGTTAATTTATATGGAAGGGTTGTCCAGACTTTGGAAAGTATATTAATTGAGAATTAAATTAAGATGTTCTTGTTAGTTTATCTTAGTTATCTTTTCTTCACATCTAGTATTTAAATTGAAAAGTCATGCACACACATAGACACATAGACCCCACACAGATATATATGACCTTATGACAAACATGGAAAAACAAAAATTTTAAAGGAATTGAACACATAAATCAAATCTACACTGTTGTACTTCCTCACTGCCAGGAGATATTTGTCAAAAAGAGAAGTGGAAAATGTATGATTTTTCAAATAGCTTGTGGATATATATTGCAGGGAGTATTCCTCCACTATGAATACATTGAATACTATCACAACAAAAATGAGCATATGTGAGCATCAGTATTCAGGATAAATTGCTTGTGTACTCACAGCATTCTAATAATTTACCTGGGGTATAAACTTACATTTTAGCTAATATTTTACATATTTGCTCAGTTTTTAAGTTACAGACAAAATAGTGAAAACAGACAATTAAAAAAATTATTAGCTCATAAATGTGTTTTTATCTAGCTTGTAAAATATATGAATTCTTTATCTGTGATATAATTATTTCAAGATATATAGGCTAAATAAAGAGGCCAGGTCTATGTTGTTCATACACTTCTGGACACTCTTACCACACAAAAAAGGGAATAGATGTCTTCATATTTGTACTGCAATTGCCTCTGTATTTTTATCACTTATTGGTGAGAACAATTTGCTACAAAGCAATAATAAAATGGAATGTAATCAAATGTCACTATGGTCTGTTACACTGCAGTAACGTCAAATAAGAATAATAGGTTTCATAAAATGCTGAGCGAATCTGGGAACAACCTGATTCAGTTGGTGCTCAGATTCATGGCTCAATAAAATTTATTCATATACACTTGGTATACGCACATGGATATACAATAAGCTATGCTTGTAATTTCATTTAATAATGCAGATTTTTTTTCCCACAGTCGATTGTTGAAGGACTTTATTAAGTAAGATTTTGTGAGTCAAAATTCCTCAATAGATTTGATATCATGAGTATAACAATAATAAGGAGAAAATATACTTAATGGTTCTTAATTCCAGGGTCCCTTACTATAGGAGAAAAAGTAACCAAGGCTACGCTCTGTTTGTAGACCCAAGATATAAGGTTTTCAAAAGCTACATTAATGTCAGGGAACATGAGCTAATTATGTAACATGAATTCAAAGACAAAAGTGTCACTATGACTGTGGGATCCTGAAATGCTTATGCCTACGGTGCTCAACACCCAAGCCGCCCTTAACCTTTTGTGGTCCATTGATACTTTCCCAGCTCAAGTCCTGGCTTCCAGTCTGGTGAAACTCTGATCCCTTCCCTCTCTCGTACTATCTGTAGAAAGAAATATGTATGTGACGGAGATACCTAGCTATGTTTTCTCCAGGGCTTCAGTGACGAAAGATGCATGGATTTAGGCTATAAAGTTTCACTGTGAAGTTTCAGTGGCTGAAGTAATCAAACAAACACATTTTCAAGATAAAACATGTAACTTTTGTGTAAGGGTTCAATTCTGCCAAGAAGAATGATTTTTAGCTCAAACTCCCAGATTTGAATACCTATCAGTACCAATTCAATTGTATGCATGTGTGGATGAGCAATGCCAGGGAGCATTGTGGGGTTTGATGGTTTCCAGAAAGATAAAACTTTACCTAAGCCACTCAAATTTAATTTAAAAATATAGATATTGTCTGATCAAACAGAACATTTCTGCCTTTTGAATTCTTCAGTATGTGACCTCTGGTAGAGAGAAGCCCATAGTATTTAGCATCAAACAATAATCTTAAATAATCTTAAATATCCAAGTAGAAAGTAAAAAAAAAATAATCTGGCCTCTGTATAAAACAGTAAAATAATGAATAATAAAATAAGATGACTTGTTCTTCTTCCAAGGCCAAAGATCCCTTTTCTCCTCTGGGCTTGGTGGATGTATATGTCTTCTGGTATAGTATTACGACTCTGTGGAGTGGCAATCAAAGGAAAAAATCAAGGCGAAGCCGTCCTATTCAGTGCCCATTTCATCATAGTGGAGTGGACCCATGAATGTGGAGAAAATTGATTTTTTTTCTGAAGGAAGTACTAGACATCAGCAGTTTGTCTCGACCCCTGGCTTCAAATACCACCTAGATGCTAGAGACTCCCCCTTGCATTTCTCCATCTTTGAACTCTCCCCTGAACACAGACTCATATATAGTGATCAGCTGCCTAGTCAATATCTTTGCTTAGATATTATATTTAATTAAGCACTGACTAAGCTGCTATAAAAAAAAAAGACTAAGTCACAAAATCGTGCCAAGCTTCAAAAGTGTCTAAAAGTTATGCCCAGCTAGAACTTAGGAGATCTATTATTAAAGAAGAGAGAATGAATATTGATGGGTAACCAGTAGCATCTGACCGCAGATATCCCATAGGCGTCTATCAGCATAATGTGTCCAAAAATGGAGCTCTTGAATTTTCCTTTTAAACATGCTTCCCCTATAGTTTGTCCTATTTCTGTAAATGTGAGCTATATTCTTCTAGTTGCTCAGGATAAAAATCTTGGCACTGTCTAGGATTCGTTCCTTTTTTTTTTTTCCCCCTTTCTGACTTAAAATTCTTTCCACTGGTAAATTTTGCCACCTCTTCCTTCTAAAAGATCCAGAATCCTACATGTTTCTTTACCTGTTCTGCTTACACCACAATCTGAGCCACTGTTATTTCTCACCTGGGTTGTTTTTATAACCTCCAAACTCATCTTCGTGCTTCCCACCTTGCCTTACAGCAGTGGATTCTGCACACAGAAACCATGATGCTCCTTTTCTAATCATGAGACTCCTCTGTTGGAGTATGCCTCACTCCTAGGTGCATAAGTGACAAGGCTCTGTGTGTTCTACCTTTCTTCCCTCACACTTCAGCCCCTACCCCTCTCCCCTCTCTCACTCCATTCCAGCCAGACTGTCCTTTCCTCTTAGCTATTCCTCAAGCACACAGAATACCTTCCCTCTTCAGGACCTTTGAGGCTACTGTTCTCTCTGCTTGAAACTGTCTCTCTAATTTCTGTTTTCAATTTTTCACTTCCTTCAAGTCACTTTTCAAATACCACCTTTTCAGAGAGGTCTTTCAGATCAGGTCTGACTCTGACAATGTATAAACAATAACACACATGCCAATCACTGTTTTACCTTTCCTTACTTTACTACTCTTCAAAAAATATATATGCACAGTTTTTAAGCATGTATGTACATATTCAAAACATATTCAAGTATTAAGGTGTACTGAACCTAGAAGTTGCTCCAAAATGATCAGTTGAGGGGTGAGTGATAGAATAATGCCCCCTCAAAGATGTCCACATTCTAATCACTGGAACCTGTTATACCATAAAGGGGACTTAAAGTTGCAGATGGAATTGTTTGCAAATCATTTGATCTTAAAAATAGGAAGAATATTCTGGATTATCCCAATGGGCCCAGTGTAATCACAAGGGTCCTTAAAAGTGTAAGAGGAAGACAAAGGGAGAGAATCTGAGTAATGTCAGGATGAGAAGGACTTAGTCCATTGTGCTGGCTTTAAAGATGGATGGAGGGGCCATGAGCCAAGGAATGCAGACAACCTCTAGACTGAAAAGAGCAAGTAACCAGATTCTCCTCCAAGACTTACAGAAGAATATAGCCCAGCGAGACCGATTTCAGACATGTTACCTCATTGTGGTAAATTGTCACAGTAGCAATAGGAAACTAATACAAAGAACAAGAGCTTTAATATTTAGTATAATTTGGATATTCTCTTAACAAAGGTAAGGTGTTTGCCTGAGTTGGTGATTCTTACATCTGTGAGGATCCTTTTGTTTACAAACTTACCTTGCTTCATTCCTGTCTAACCTAAAATAGCACCTGTCTTTGCGTAAATGCTGTGTATTTGCGTAAGACTGTTTTGTTTTCGGTTGGTCAGTGACTACCAGGTCTTTTAGTCTGACGTAAAAAATTAGGTTTGGGAAGTATTCTTCTTTTACTGATTCTACAGTGAAATTAATAACCACTCTGTTTAGACTTACTTAAAACTCTATTAGTGCATATTATCTGGAATACTTGGAAAGGCATTTGCTTGCTTTTGACGTTAATGGTTGACCCTAATGTTCCTTTATCTCTAAACAGCCAATCTTTTCAGAATTTTCTTCCTTTAGCACTATATTTAGCTAATAATTTGATGTATTGTCATTTTGCTCTCCAACTAGTTTTAAGTTTCAGCAATTCAAAATGTGTTTGATATAATGGAACAAGTCTCTAGGATATACTAGCAGTTGTGTTTCTTTTCTTTTCTTGTTAAACCTGCTCATTCATACAACCAAGAAAATGAGCTTTAAGTAAAGGTGGTATTTTCTTTTTTTCATTTTGTAAAATCAATTCTACAGAGCAAACCATAGGCATTTAGCACAAACTTTTCTTTTTTATCCTGATCAATATATTGTTTAGGAGAAACTTAAATTAGTGCCACAAAGGGATTAAATATCATGGTTCCTTGTTGAGTTCTTCTTTTGCAAAATAGTCACCTACATAGTTATTGAGTACCCATTTCAGTAGAAACTGCATATGAATTTAAATTGTGTATTCAAGTACATGAAGGATATTTAGAAAACTGACCACATTTCCACACATGAATGGAAGATACAGAATTTGAAGTTTCATGTATCTGACTCCAATTAATTAGCCTTTTTCTTAAAGTGAGTTTTTTGTTTATTTGGGTTTTTACATACTGCTTAAATTCTTCTTCTATTTTGTCTTTTTTACCTCCAAGATCACTTTCTAGGGATTAAACCAAGCTGATCAAATTTGGTCAACTAATTACATAATAGTTAATTATTGAGAGTCTATTCGAATACTACTTTTAAACTGTGGGTGATAATATTTATCTTGCACTCAAGAATCTTACTGATTAGAATGAAAATAAGGGAAATTGTCAGGGATTTGGAAGAAAAGAGACTTGTAAGTTACTGCAATAAACAATAAAAGAAGAGAGAAGGAAATAAAAGTAAAAATAAAGGAAAAGTAAACAGGGTTATATATGATACATTCTGGAAGAAAGTGCAACAGAATTAATTTTAATATATGTCAGTGAAGGATGTTGTAAGGATTGAGGTTTTAGAGATAGTTTCACGGAGTGGAGTCTTAGTTTTCTAAAAACCAGTAGCTAAGGTATATATTAAATAATAAAGAAGAATTGGCTTTAGAGTTTAAAACCAATTACATTCTCTGAATTGGTTTTAAATAAAGTTGTTTCACTTTGTTGTTCTTTTTTCTAGCTGTTACATTATTATTGATTAAAATATCTAACTGTAACCTATGATTTTTTTAATAGTTCCTAATAGTCTGATAATACATGGACAATTACTCAATTCTGAGATGTTATTAATACAATAATCTGCTTTTCAGCAATTGATCTGCAGCAAATATTAAAAAAAAATATGCAGGACAGAAGGAAAGAAGAAGTCAAACTCTTTCTAGAAAATTGATATTTTCAATAACTATTTTTTCTCTTATGTAGAACATATCATGTTCTACATGATATGTAGAACTGATAATTTAGTTTAAAATAGCATTATATTTAAATAATTTTTCTAATTACTTTATTATATGTCAGCTCTTAGATATCAATAAATACTTGTGCAGTATTATCTTGTGTGAAATAGGGACAGAAATCTCCCATCATTGCACATTACCAACAGTAGAAATGTTTGTTGTTTTATTTGTTTAAATATTTAGTGTTAGGTTAAAGACAAAACAAAACCAAACTCCTCTTAAAATGTCATTAGATCTTTTCATTCGAAATAATTTCTACTTATTTTTAATTTAATAAAAGTTTCATTGACTGCTTTTTGCAAGATAAGGGATAAATCACTGTGGGGCTCATGGATGAACACATTGTAATCTCTGCCCTCAAAGAAGCATATATTGTCCAATGAAGAGATCAGACATTTAAACCAATCCTACAAATGAGCAAAACAATACTGGAGAGGAGTGAGGGAGTTACTTGTATATAAATTGAGAAGATTATAAAGCTTTCTAATTAAAAAAAATCTATTTTGTAAATCCCCAAACCTAACAAAAGTCATAACAAAAAATCAAACAGAAAGGTGGGAGATAATTTCTAACAAAGCCACACAATATTCTGTACCTATGCATCCATGCCCAAAGAGTTGCATTTCTGCAAAGAGAGAAAACATTATGAATTAAGTACTCTCACTATCAAGTTTATGTAAATGCAAAATTTCCCTTTCTTTTTTTTGTTTTTACAAATGATGCCCGTGGATATGGCATCCTTTATTTAACTTTACAAGTGCCAATGTCAACTGGTGTTTACTATCAAGGACAGTAAAATGTAGAAAGAAGTTATTACGCTACAGGAGCTGTCAGTTTCTTTGACAATTCCAAAAATGCCAGATGTGTTCATAATAATAAATACTCTGGTTATGCGTGATGCCTTCAACCTCTGAGATAACGATGCTGGAAAGCACCACAGATGGCATCTTGAAATGGGATAAACATTGTGCAAGTGGTGAGAAGGCCAGGGTGAAAAGCAGTTACACTTCCGCAGTCATTGGGTGAGAAATTTCCCCAGGTGCGTAATGCTGGCAGAAGGACATTTGGAGCGCTCCTTCAGGTTACCTCCGAGGGCTCTGATAGCACGCCACTCACTATTCCTGCCAGGATCCGCGCCCACACACAGTGTAACGCCATGTACCTGTCACGCTCTCAGAGGGAATCTGATGTATCTACTTACTGGACGATATTTTCTCTATCGTGGAAAAATGCCCATTTGCTGAATGTAATCTCTATAAAAAGAGAGAGCGGAAATCATTAGAAGTGAAGTAAATGAATTTCAGAGTAGCTAAGTGACTTACCCACGGTCATAAGGCCAGTAGAGGAAAGAACTAAAGCACATACTATGGGCTTTTGGCATCAAGAACATGTTCCTTCCACTCTGTTTGAGTAGCCTATTATATTGTTCACTATCGCCACCCATTTGCTTCTCCAAATGAAAGAAAAATAGGAAAGAAATCCAAATGTATTTCAAAAGGAAAAATATTTTGTAGTATATAATATGTATAAAACCAAACAGCTGTTTGATTTTTTAATAGCCAAGTTTTTTCTCACTATATTCACAGTGGAAGGGGTAAATATGATCACATTAAACAAAAAGACTTGAATATTCATTGTTTAGTCATTCCAATTCAGATTTTAAATATTGGCTAGGAAGATATTTTTGAATCCTAGTATGATCAGTCCCTCTGTCTCTGTGGGGTATTGGTTCCAGGACACCCAAAGATACCCAAATCCTCAGGTGCTGAAGTCCTTTATATAAAATGGCATAGTATTTGCATATAACCTAAGCACATCCTCTCATATACTTTAAATCATCTCTAGACTACTTATTAGATTACCTAATACAATGTAAATGTCATGTAAATAGTTGCTGGTGCAGTGGCAAATTTAAGTTTTACTTTTTGGAATTTTTTTTTCAGAATATTTTCAATTCGCTGTTGGTTAAGTCTGGTGATGCAGAACCCCAGGGTACGGAGAGGCAACTGTATATAATTTTGAGATGGAGAAATCATTAGGTCTGTAAATATTGCTTAGGAAAATAGAAGAAGCCACTATATTTAGGGTAGTCCTACTGATTAAACTTCAGTAATGTGTATTTATAATGCTAGGAAGAGACATTGACAGTATCTAGTAAATAAACTAGGTTACTTATAAACAGTGGACATGTGACAAATCTTGGGGAGACACAGTTATTCTAAGTGCCCCAAGAGTTCATGTCCTCTATAGAGCCTTAGTAAGTTGCTAAATATAACATCAGGATTAGAAAATAAAATTGTCCCTCATCATGAATAATCTAAAGAGGTATCAAATCTTTTACTAAAGGGCAATTACTTTAAAATAGAGTCATTGTGAAGGGCCAATGTTTTAACAGAAAATTTGAGTTTGACTAGTTGACATTATTTGTTTAAATTCCTGAAAATACCTTTTACTCTAATTTCCTACTTTTAAGGATGAATGAGTTTACTTTACTTCCATCTATGTTCTATTTCATTATGAGAAATGCAAAATGGAAATTGTGTGTGTGTGTGTATGTGTATGTGTGTTTAAACATAATATAGTAATTAGACACTGACTGGGCAGCAGAAAGGTTAGATGTTCAATCTGTGCTATTTTAAGATGTGGGAACAACTGCTTTCTCTGTGTTGATGTCCTCTGAAATCCCAGCTAGTATGAGGAGAATTTCCAATTGAACATGCGAGAGCCACTAACTTTTTTGAAGCTCTCCTTCTTAAACGGGCCTTGTGTTTAGGAATCAGTTTACAGTTTCAGGATGCTCCTGGGCATTTATATTTGGAATACTGCCTGTGATGGAAAGGTGAGGCCTCCTGGTAGTGTGCACAGAGCAGCCCCTTCTGTAAGAATAGACATAGAACAGCTTGTCTGCTGATGAGAGTGGTGTTAAAATTATACTCTGGTTGTAACAGGAGGGCCCAAGATGTTTACTTGAGGTTGACAATATAAGTTTATAAGTTGGGTAAGTTCACATTTCTGTTTACCTAATTCTAAAGAGTAATTTTTCATCAGGATTAGAGCATTTGATTGTCAATCAAGCCAAATATATTAGACTTGCCAACAACCACTTTCATTATATCATATTACTGTATTTAGGGATATAGAGATCTATAATTAACAAAAATAAATGATGATTTGAGGTAAACTCAAGTTATCAGATATATTGCCTTTTTTGTTAAGAAATCTGGTAGGTAAACTACCATTCTGTTCTTGAGCCTTTCTTAGAAATGTATTCTATAACATGTAAATTATGACAGCTCATGTCAGTGGAGATACAATTTTTAATTCAAATTTAAATACTGTAGAACACTATTCTGTGTAATTGTACAAGTCTTTTGGGCAAGGATGTATCATTTAAAACATTCTATAAACTACTTCGTGGTTGATTTCATAATTTCTGTTTAAGGGTCACAATCTGTTAACTTGCTTACACAAAATATAAAAAATGTCATACAAAATGTTACTGATGGATGTATTGTCTGAATTTAAATATAATTTTAGAATTGAAATAAATATGACCTTAAGAAGGCAGGTAGATCACTAATACCATCAAGGAAATAGGTGGATGAAGTGAATGTAGCTTCAAAAATGTCAAACCATAGATTCTATAGTAATTTTAACAAGGACAGCAGGTCAAATGTGAAAGGAACTAATTGCTTTTGTGGTTATATGTCGTCCTAGGAAGAAGATAAAACTTCAAGTTGTAATTGCTGATCATTATGACTTCCATGAATCTCATGATTTTTGAATGAAAGTCTTGACTATGAAAGCTTTTGCCTTGCTTCTTTTTTTTCAAATGCCTAAATTGATTCACACGTTAATTTAGTAAATATTTATTGTGTTACAATATGTAAGGTACTGGGCCAACCATGGTTACAGTTTATAAAAAGTAAAAACATAAATGCAGCACAGGAAAAGAAAATTTGAGAATAAAAGTTTGGATGGTTAAGCATGAAGATTCTATTTCACTTGTATTAATACTGTTCTATAAACGCAACTGTGAGATTTTGTAATTTAAGGTCAGGAGGCCCCGTACCTTGAACGATAAGCATGTGATTCAGACACAAGTGACTGACTACAGGATGTTTCACCAGCAAAAGTAATTACTAATTCTATTCCCATTAGAAGAGAAATATAAATTAGTTAATGATTTTCTTTCCTTATCATTTTTAATTTAATGATCCTGAAAATGTTAGATAGCTGTTTGCTGTTAGAATTACAGAAAAGTCAAGGACTGCATTTTTTCAAAAACTGTAATGGATTTTTAAGTCACTGTGTCGTGAAAGGTTAGCAAATTTCTATGGTCATTCTAATTAAAGTGCAGAAAATGCTTTTTGAATAGATGTCAGATAAATAGTTTTAGAAATACTCTTTTACAAATTACTTTTGTCAGATACATAGTAACTTAAATTTATAATGTATAGACACTTTAAGAAAATCTATTATGCCTCTGTAATATCATTCGTGACAGTGATCTCCAGGTAATTTTCCTAATTCTTCTGTGCTAAGGGCACACATTAAATATAAAAGAAATGCCAATGAAATAGCACGTTTAACCCAGTCATTAGGCATTCTCTTTATACCTTGTTTTTATCAAAATGATTAAACTACCTTAGATAAAACATTTCGTCCAGAAGACTTGGGGCAGGTGACGATCAACAATATCATATTAGAAAGATAATGACATAATTTAGTTTAAAAGAAAACAGAAATAAAGTTTATAATGTTATTTTTTAGCCTTGAAAGTGACTGTATATTAAAAGGCATTAATATGGCCTCTCCATTTTAAAGTTCATTATGCTTATTAGAAGAAATTCATAGATAAGAGGTATTTTTAAGGAACAAGGATGGGTCAGACAAGTAAAAGATGATTCTCCCCACTATTTGTCTTCAAGTTGAGTCAGGCACAAGGATAGAAGTCCCTCTGCGTGTAAATCAGAGGAGCAGGCACAGGAAAAATAAATGGATACGAGCCAAATTTTGCAGATCTGCTTTCATATTCTTGCTCTTGATTTTTCAATTTGTGAGGACTACTTTAGTTAAGGATTTTTAAAAAATTATGCTTTGTGATCTTACAGCCAGATGAAAATAGCCCTTCATATGCATCATTATAAAGATAAAATCCTATTGCCTAATTTATTTATATTCTTACTAAGCTAAATATCTATGAACTTCTAGCAGCATCTAGGAATCATTCATCTTTGGAATGGTTTAACATAAGGTATGTATGGGCATACTTTCATTTAATTAAGTCCACATTTGATTACACAATTGTACATGGATGTGTGAATATAAGACTGGTAAAGCATACTGTTTATAGTGTATACTTATATAATTTTTTTCTTTAAATTTTTCTTCCATTTTATTAATACAATCGTACTTATATTCATCATAATATTTGAAAGCTTTAAACTTAGATAATGTTTGTATAATATCAAGTATATTTTGTATATATATTATTATAATTTATGAATATTAAGTATATGTAATTATGAGGTATGTAATATATATTGCTGATGATATATCAGCATGATAATTATTTAAATTATTGATGAATCCCCAAGGTAGGTATTCTAGTAGCTTGATAGATTTGGCTAAGCTAATTACTTCTGTATGTTTTGTTAACAAGGCCAAATGAATAAAATTGTAAATTATGAAGAAATTTTAACTTCAAAGAACGAATACCACTGGCATGTTGATTCATGTTAAAAAATAGCTTTTTGAAATTATTATAAGAAATAACTCAATCCATAGTTCTTTTGACCTAATGTAACACATTAAACAGTCTTTTTCACATTTTCAAAAGTTGATTGAATGACATATCTATGAAGTTCAGGAAAGTGATATGATCTGATTGCCATTTTAAAAGGATCATTCTGTATATTATTATTATACCATTCTTCTGAAGACTATAAATTCTTAAATGGATTACCCAAACTTGTGTGTAGATGACAGACGTTGGGTAAAAAAGGTAGAAATAAGGAAACCAGTTAGAAACTTACTGTAATAATAAGAGATGAGAGATGAGGACAGCTTGAACCAGGATGATAACAGTGAAAATACTAGTGAAAGTTGTTGATTTGGGGCTACATTTTGAAGGGAAGGGATTTGCTGACGAACTAAGTGTGGAGTATGGAAGATGGTAGTCCAGGATGCTCTCAAGTTTGTTTGCTTACACCTGGAAGAATATATTTATCAATTACCAAATAGAGAAGATTGGTGCAGCTCAGATTTGGAAAGGAGAATCAGGAATTCAATTTTGGACTTGTTAAGTCTGAGATCCTATTAGACAAAATTACTTAGGAGGCAGTTGGATGCATAGATCTAACGTTCAAGTGAAAGGTGTGGGATAGACATATTTCGTCAGTCATCTGTGTGTAGTGATTTTAAGGCATGAAACTTGGTGAGAACGTCTTAGTGAGTGCAGGCAAAGAAGGAGTCTAATGACTGACCTTAGGCATGGCAGCAGTAGGGAGGGGAGGTAAGAACACTAAAGGAGTGTAAATAAGTGACTAGTGAGGTAGTTATGAGAAGAACAAGATACAATAGTAGTGCTTTTTTTTTCCTTCCAGTTTTGTTGAGATATAATTGACACATAGCACTATATAAGTTTAGAGTGTATGGCATAATGATTTGACTTACATACATGGTGAAATGATTATCAAAATAAGTTTAGTGAACATTCATCAACTCACATATCTACGAAATTAAGGAATATAAAGAGAAAGATAGTAGTATTTTTAAAACCAAAAGAATACTGAGGAAATGTGTCAATTACTTATGAGAAATCAAATAGGGTGAGCTGGAGAGAAAACATAGACAAACAAAACAATAGGCTTAGCAATGTGAAGGTCATTGTTGACCCTGACAAGAGTTGTTTTATGGCAAGGGTAAAAAGCTTGTTATATATACACAAAGACTTTTTCGTAAAATATATATTCTTGTATATATATATGTGCTTATATATGTAATATGTGTTTGTGTATGTAAACAACAGGCAATGTAATGTATTGCTACAGTGATGTTAAGTAAAAAAGGTTTGAAAATCATTGTTTGAGAGGGCTTTATGTTCTTTTACCATCTTTTTCCATGTTTTACTAATGTTGAGCGTCCATTAGTTCTTATGAAAGCTCATTAGCCTGTGCTCTGTGCTTAGAAATATATAAAAAGGTTCATTCTCTTTGGTAGAGTAGCCAAGAGAAAAGTGTTCTGGTTGTGGAGTGACAGTAGAAGAAACTGGAAAAGTAGACTTATGCAAGACTACAAAACACAGTTTCTTAGAAATTACCTGATTTCTAAGAGAAAAATGACCTGATCAGATTTTTGTTTCAGAAGACATTGCTAAGGAGAGGATTCATAGGCTTGGGGAAATATTAGGAATGAAATTTAGTTAGAAGACTCTTACAGTGGTCCAAGAAAATGTTAATGAGAGCCTAATTTAAGGCAGACACTTTGAGAATGGAGAGGAAGCAATTGACTCAGGGCTATTATGAAAATATAAAATATTTGAAAATTATTTATTCATCAATAATGTTCCAGTGCTTGCGACATTTAGTGAACAAAACAGAATCAAACCTGTGCCCTCTTGGATATTATATTATAGTATAGTAAATGCAGACAGACAATAAACATAGTAAAGTAAATTAAGCACCATTTAAAGACCAGCTTTGCTGTATCAACAAATTTGTGTAATAACTAACAGATGATTAAACAGGAAAACAACATCGGATGTATATTATAAAGTGACTGAATACCAGGCTATGAACTATTTGGGAGGAAAAGTATAAGGCATTGGAAGAGACATGCTTAAGGTAGATCTGTTTAGAAAGCAGTATTAGGAAAAATAATTGAGTAGGTGAGTTAAAATTATATCAAAGAGGACTGTGAATGACACACACTTTTTATTTTTTGAGATGATTAGGATCCTATTGGATTTTTGATTAGATGAATTAAATGATCAGTATGGCATTTGAGAGAGATAATTAAGTGCTGAACAGCATGGAGTACGTTAACTCAATAAAACCGTGATTCCAACATGTGAACAATACAGTCGTTCAATGTGGTTATCTAGGGTTAAAAGAAGTCATTCAATAAACACTACTTGTTTTTCTTCCCATTGTTTCTCTCAGCTGTCTTGTGTGTGTGTACATAATTACCTCCCCTCCCCCGCTCCCGTTATCTTCCATCTCTAATATTCACTAATTCTAAACCAGAATTCTGCACACTGTCTCTTAATTGTCACTGCAGTAGACTTCTAAGGGTGCACGGAGCTTGACTTAGGGGAGTGGCCCTATTACAAAGCAGAAGAAAATGATGCAAACTGGGGTGCATTATGTCAGAGTCTTTTAAAGAATACCGACATTTTTTTAAAAACATCTTTATTGGAGTATAATTGCTTTACAATGGTGTGTTAGTTTCTGCTTTATAACAAAGTGAATCAGCTATACATATACATATATCCCCATACCCCCTCCCTCTTGCCTCTTCCTCTCACCCTCCCTATCCCACCCCTCTAGGTGGTCACAAAACACCTAGCTGATCTCCCTGTGCTCTGCGGCTGCTTCCCACTAGCTATCTATTTTACATTTGGTAGTATATATTAGTCCATGCCACTCTCTCACTTCGTCCCATCTTACCCTTCCCCCTCCCCACGTCCTCAAGTCCATTCTCTACATCTATGAGGAATACTGACATTTTAAAACCAAGAAAACATGTTCAAAAAATAAGTTGAAGACTCAAAGCAAAGAATTCAGAGTTTAAAGATGCACAAAGATGGTAATGGAATTGGAAATGGTATGGAACGAGTGAAAAAGGTGTAGAGTAATTATGTAGAACACCCATAGTGCATCTCCGATTCAAGTATATCAGATGTAAATGAGCGACAAGCCCATCTGTCTTCTATGCATAGAGATTGGGTAGGTTTAAGCTTAAGATTCTGACAGCATGTTGAGCCCCTAAAAGCAATGGGACAGTCTTACTGAGTAGCTGTTATGGGATTAAAATAAGAATGTGGGTTAAGACTTTTTAATTTAATATTACAGCCCTTCTTTTGTTTATATGCTATGATAACATTTAATTACAGCAGGACCTTCTCAAAGATACCATAACTAAACTTGTAAGATTCTTACTAACTTTTTATTTCTATTTGTATGACTTCTATTTTTATTCTGATGCCTTTTGTATTTCTTTTAGTCTCTTTAAAAAATCGATGAGTACATGTTTATTGTTTCTTCTGAACTTCTTGAATTTCTAGTTCGAAATATAGGCTTAACATATGATTACTTTCTAGGTTTCCTTCCTCATTTGTTTTTATTTCAACAAATGCCTATGGAATGCCTTCCATGTCTACATATTATTCTTGCTGTTGAAATCATAGTAATAAACAAAAATGGAAAAAAAAAACCTCTGCTCTTGTGGAGCATTTTAGTGAGAAGATAGTATAGGAGCTAAGGAAAATGTCAAGAAAAGGATGGGAACTGGTTGGGTGGGGTTTGCAATTTTAGAAATGATGAACAAGGAAAGTCAGATTAAAAGGTCGTATTTGAATTAAGACCTGAAAAAGCAAAAGAGAGGACATACAGATATCTGCAAAGAATAGGTTCCAGGCTGAGGGAACAGAAAGTATGAATGCCCACTAAGACATAATCTCAAAAGAATTCATGACCCTTTGCAGTAAAATTAGAAGCATGTTTGTCTTCTATGTTTTATATAACTTGAACTAGTAAAAATATTCAATTTACAGAAAAATTATTAATAGGATTTAATTCTCCCATCATTAGATTCTTTTAACTGACACATAATTTGTTCTCTATAATTTAGATTTCTTTGTTTTTCTTCAACTTTTATTGAAATATAATTGACATCCATCACTGTAAAAGTTTAAGGTGTACAGCATAATGATTTGACATATATACATCATGAAATGATTATTACAGTAAGTTTAGTGAACATCCATCACCAAATATAGATACAAAATATAGATACTAATTCTATTTAAAGAAATAAAAAAAAAATTCTTGTGATGAAACCTCTTAGGATTTATTCTCTTAACTTTCATGTACAATATATAGCAGTGTTAATTATATTTATCATGTTGTACATTACATCTGTAGTACTTATTTATCTTATAACTGAAAGCCTGTACCTTTTGACTGCCTTTATCCAATTCCCCTCTCCTCATCCCCGCCTCTGGTAACCACAAATCTGTTCTCCTTTTCTGTGAGTTTGTTTGTTGGTTTTTGAAGTATAATTGACCTACAATGCTATTGTATGTTAGTTCCTGTTATACAACATAGTGATTTGGTATTTCCACACATTTCAAAATGATCAGCACAATAAGTCTAGTTATGAAACACACCATACAAAGATATTACATAGTATTGACTGTACTCCCCATGCTCTACATTTCTTACCCGTGACATTTATTTTGCAACTGGAAGTTTCTACCTCTTAATCTTCCTTACCTATTTTTTCTTTCCTCCATCACCCTCCCCTCTTACAACCACCTGTTTGTTCTCTGTATCTATAACTGTTTCCCTTTTGTTATGTTTGTTCATTAGTTTTTATTTTGTTTAGATTCTACATATAAGTGAAACATACAGCATTTGTCTTTCCCTGTCTGACTTATTTGTCTTAGCATAATACCTCCTATATTCATCTATGTTTATCACAAATGGCAAGATTTCATTTTGCTTTTAAGGCTGAGTAATATTACATTATATATATGTTATATATATTGATATATATGTATTTATGTATATATAAATATATATAAACATCTTTATCAATTCATTTGTTGATGGGCACTTAAGCTGCTTCCGTATCTTAGCAACTGTAAATAATGCTGCAATGAACATTGGGGTGCATATATCTTTCCTAATTAGTGTTTTTGTATTCTTCGGATAAATACTCAGGAGTGGAATTGCTGGATCTTATGGTAGTTCTATTTTTAATTTTTTGAGGAATCTCCATACTGTTTTTCACATTGGCTGTATCAATTTCCATTCCCACCAACAGCGCACAAGGGTTTATTTTTTTCCACATCCTCGCCAGCATTTATTATTTTTTGTCTTTTTGATAATAGCCATTCTCACTGGTGCGCAATGATATCTCATTGTGGTTTTGATTTGCATTCTCCTGATGATTAGTGATGTTGAGCAACTTTTCATGTGCCTGTTGGGCATCTGTGTATCTTCCTTGGAAAAATGTATATTCAGCTCCTCTGCCCTTTTAACTGAGTTGTTTATTTTTTGATATTGAGTTGTATGAGTTCTTTGTATATTTTGGTTATTAACCCCTTATTGGATATATCTTTTGCAAATATCTTCTCCCATTCCATAGGTAACCTTTCCGTTTTGCTCATAGTTTCCTTCTCTGTGCAAAAGCTTTTTAGTTTGATGTAGTTCCATTTGTTTATTTTTGCTTTTGTTTCCCTTGCCTGAGGAGACATACCCCCCAAATTATTACAAAGACCCATGTCAAAGAGCTTACTGCCTATGTTTTCTCCTAGAACTTTTATAGCTTCAGAACTTATATTTCTGGATTAAGTGTTTAATCCATTTAAAATTTTTTTTGTACATAGTGTGAGAGAGTAGTCCAGTTTAATTCTTTCGCATGTGCCTGTTTTCTTTTACAGAATTTTTTATAGAAAAAAGTATTAATAGTATTTAATTCTCCCCATTATTAGACTCTTCTAACTGGCAATAGTTTGTTCTCTATAATTTACCTTTCTTAAAGTCCTGAAAGATAAATTTCAATATCAAAGTACCAACATGAAACTTAAAGACTTATTTCATCAAGAACCATTTTTGAAATAATGTTACTTCCTGTGTAAGGTTTACTGAAGATGATGAAATTCACTCTGGACATAAACAAAAAATCATAGCATTTATTTTCTCTACAGATCTTCCATTATTCTTTGTTCTATCTGTCTTCTTTAATAAGTACAATTTCAGAATAGATTGTCTTCACTATCACTAAAGATCCAGCTTTTCTGGTGAAAGCTTCAGAGATTCTTGTACTGACTTTCAAGCCTGGGAGAGGAAATGTTAACCTTTTGGCCTCTCTCTGGTAAAATACATGAGTTTCATTTTTCTTTTATTTGTCGTAACAAATTATAATTTGTGGTATGGCTCCCCTGGAAGATTACATCCAGACTGAAATTAAGAGTTGTTTAAGGCCTCATTACCTTTGAAGGAGTTTTAATTTTAAATATCTCTTTAATAAAGAAGGTATACATGCAGTAATAGCTTTTTTTAAAGATTAATTAAAAAGAATAATATATGAAAATATATATTCAACTCATTATCTAAATTGATATTGATAAAGTAGAATTAATCCATTCACTTTATTCATTTTGTTTTTAGAAATAAAATAAATGTACTTTTTATTCTTTAAGAAAGGGAAATAGGATAGCACTATTATTGTTATTCTAATTTTATTATAATTTTGTTTACTTTTTCTCAGAGTTTGTCCTCCATAGTAGAAAAATAAGTAAGATATAGTGTTATGGTTATTTTTTTCAGCTTAATCCAATTGGAAAAGTAAAGTCTTCACTATAGCATGTATAAATATTAACTATTGGTTGTAAGACTGGGTTGATGAAATTGCACAGATCAATCATAGAGGTTGTTAATGCAAATGAAACATAGATATGAGCCTAGTAAAACTCCATGCTCTTGAAAAGCAGGTATTATAGGCAGAAGTTAGTGAAGTCCTGAAAATATTATGCACACATGGACACATTTAGAAAATTTTGGTTAGACAGACATTATAAATAGCTGGAAGTTCCTCTTGGGCGAGATGGCCATTTTGGAGAAGGTTTATAATCTTGATTTAGGGTTCAGAAACTTAGATTGGACAAAAGAGCGAAAAGGAGGAAATTCACATATGATGACAAAGTAAATGTAGAAAATAGATTCTCAGGGCACACTTTCATAGTCAGGGTTTTTAGGAAAGTTAGGTGGGTATACTAGATGTTGGAGAAACAACTAGACATGCCCAGTTTCAGAGTGTAAGTAGCTATTACAATATTAAAACTAGAGAGAAAAAAAAGAGAATTGATTAATTAAGGAAATTAACACTGGCCTCAGGTCTTAGGGATAAAGCTAAAACAGGAAGAATGTGAGAGCAGAAGAGATGAATAGGAAGGTTACAGGGATCAGGTATCCAGAGTGTGCTGCTATTGGATGCAAGTGCTTAATAATAATAATAGAGTGAAAGGGAACTGAGAAACTTGGAATAGACTAGGCTCTAATATTGAAAAACAATTATGTTTATAGTTTGCTGTTCCCGAAAGCAGAATTTAGGGCCAATGGGTAGAAATTTTAAAAAGACATAATTTAGTTCCAATTTTGAACTAATTTCCTCTATTTAAGGCTATATAAAATTTGAATTAGACCTTACCAGGGAGTGAGTCCCTCATCAATAGAGTTATGTAAATAGGTTGAATTATCACTTAAGTGATAGTGTATTGAGATTTTCTATAATGTATAGAAGTCACCAGGAAATTATATTGCAAAAACTTCCAACTTTTTAAAGAATAGTGGGCTTTTGGGGGGCAGGACGGGAAAGGGGGTAATCAGCAGGGATTAGAACTCAACACAAAGATAAGATTGTGGGTAATAAATGTGGTTTAAGTGAAATGAATATAAATTGCATATGAATTCAGTTGAGTCAGCATTTTCTGTCAGTCTCTTCAGTTGTTGGAACTGGTACCTGAGCGTAGCAGTTATAAGCCCTGACCTGGAGTCAGGTTGGCTACATTTGAACAGTTTTAAGAACTTCAGATTCTCAACCTTGTTACCTTGACAAGAATTTTAGTTATGATACACTTTGAATAAAATGATTACACTACTACATTAACACTGAATACATTTCTCTAGGGCATCGTTTATCTTACAATTTTAAAATTTTAAGAGCATTGCTGTACCTCTTTTTTATGTGAATAATTTTAATATCAGTAATTGACAAAACAATCACATTCATTATCGTTTTATTTGAGTTATCAATTGAGCTATCTCTATAGTTAATTAACCAATTCAGTGAATATTTTGGGGGTATCAACTGTATGCATGCTTGAGGGCTAGACATAGTAGAAGGATAAAAAGATATAGAAGACACTGCCAGTGAGCAGCCCAGAGGTTAATAGAGAAGACAGGCATATACATAGATTATATGCATACCATATGTGGCAAGGCTTCTGATAGTTTTTTTTTTTTCTTTTGAATGAAAAACAGAAGAGAAAAAGAATGTTCCACAATTTAAGTAGCATTTTGTGAATTATCTACTATTAAGGAATTTTTGATAGGTAAAATTGGAAAGAGAAACATTCCAGGAAAAGAAGAAAGCAGTCACTGTCTTGGGTATGAGTGAGGTCTTGATCATGAAATTTGAGTGGTCTGGTGGATCTTCCTAAGAATCAGATTTAGCTACTGAGTGTAATGAATGGCAAGAGGAAGGTAGAAAAGTTATTATGAAATGCAAAGATTTTTAGTTGTTGTTGTTGTTGTTGTTGTTTTTAATTAATTAATTTATTTTATTTTATTTTTGGCTGTGTTGGGTCTTCGTTTCTGTGCGAGGGCTTTCTCTAGTTGCGGCAAGCGGGGGCCACTCTTCATTGCGGTGCGCAGGCCTCTCACTGTCACGGCCTCTCTTGTTGGGGGAGCACAGGCTCCAGACGCGCAGGCTCAGTAGTTGTGGCGCACGGGCTTAGTTGCTCCGCGGCATGTGGGATCCTCCCAGACCGGGGCTCGAACCCGTGTCCCCTGCATCAGCAGGCAGACTCTCAACCACTGCGCCACCAGGGAAGCTTTTAGTTGTTTTTTTGAAGGTGAAAATATTTTTAGTGTTTTTTTATAATGTAAGTAATTATGCTCGCATGAAAGCAGAACAATATGGTCATCTGTAGGTAGAAATATAACTCTCCTCTCTAATCTTTCTTTCCACTCTCATCCCCATCCCTTTCATCCTACCAGACTCTGAGTCAGTCAGTGATAACACTTTCTTGTAAAGTCCTCCTGACTTTAAAAAATAAACAGGTAATAAGCATGTATATTAACACAAATAGAATCATTCAATCCGTAATACTGTGTAACAATTTTTTTGTTTAATTAGTATAACATGGACATTTTACATATTAGTACTTATGTATATATGTTCTCCTTTTATGTGATTGTCTGATATTCCATTGTGTAAATATACTATAATTTGATTGACCAATCCCTGATAGATATGCATTTAACTAGTTTCCAATTTTTCACTGTTACAAATATGACTACCACAAAGTCCCATTGTTAACTACATTTTATTTAATTAGGCTAAATTCTTAAAAGAGCAGTCTCATCATGAAGGGGTTATACACATTTTAAGCCTGGATATATATTGTATACTGCCTTTCAAAAAGTTTTATATATCTGTCCTTCTAACACCATACATGAGAGTGCCTGTGTGGCCACACCCTGGCCAAAATCACAATAACAACCATTTCAGCACTTACCAACATAATAAATAAAAAATAGTGTATCTTAAATTTGTGAATATTTGATTATCAGTGAGGTTAAACAATGTTTTATTTGGATATTGCTTTCATTGAAAACTGCTTATTTATGTCTTTGGGGCATTTATTGTTCTATAGGGTATTCATTGTTCATCTTAGAGCTCCTTAAGATTATCAACATCCTATATATTCTATCATATGTGTTGAAAATATTTTTTTCTTGCTCTGAATATAACTTTGTTATGCTATCTTTTATTCATACAGAAATTTGTGATATTAAGTAGTAATTTTTGTCAATCATTTTGCATGTGGCTACAGAGGGTAAACAATGGAGGTAAGAATGCAGAATCTTGAACCAGAAAGCTTGGGTTAAGATATTAACCCTACCATGACTTAATACCCCTGTGCCTTATGTCTGTACCTCTCATTAATAGTTCCTTTCTCATAGAGGGGTAGTGGGTACACATAAATCAACAGAGGTAAAAATACTTAAGAGAGTGCCTGTTATAATTAAGTACTCAATGAATCTTAGTTCCTCTTGTTATTATAGTTCGCATAAATATATTTTTTTCCCTTAGTTTTTGGTTAAAGCATCCAGAACAGGGGAAATGGTTAGAATGAGAGTGGCAATTTTTTTTTTTTGTTGTTACTGTCACTAATGGAAACTGTCTTTAAGTTCTAAATGTTAAGAAAAATTTGTATTTTCTGAAACCATGGATGATTTTAATTTTGTTTTTGAAAGAGTCATTTGTTTTTGTTACTACAGTGATGCATACTTTTGTCATAAATTTAGTAAATTCAGAAAATTATGATGCAAATATAAATATTATCTGTTATCATAACCCCAAACAATGAACATTTAAATTTTGGTGGGTATCTTCACGTCTTCAGTTCCTGCACAAATTAGTATTTTATTTAAAAATACAAAATCAGATTTTGCATTCTTTTTTATAACTGATTATTTAATAATAGCAATATTATTATACCTGGAATCGTAGCAATATTTCTGAATAAGGATAAGAAATTTCAGTGGAGGAGGGATTAAGATCAGATATATTCTTAGAAAAACTTCAGTAGTATATTTGAATGATGGATTATAGTGAGAAAGAGTTGATAGGAAAAAAGCTTATATAGAAAGTGTATCAACTTATATTAGGCTTCTGCTAGTCACCGAAAAAGAAAAAAAAAAGACCATAAATTAACTGCGGTTTAAAGAAGATAAAAATATATTTCCTCCTCAAGTAAAAGAAATCTGGAGGTAGTCATTTTATAGCTGAGATGGCTCTCTGAGCATTATGATCCCACAATTCTTCGATCTATAATAGTTCCTCCTCCATCCTGAGCATTTGAATTCTGCCATAGTCCAATGTGGCTGCTTGAGTTCCAGCTACCACGTCATAATTCTATCCGACAGGAGAGAGGAACAGATAAAAAAAAAAAAAAGAACTATACTCTTCCTTAAATGTACTCTTCCTAAAAGTTGTACACACTACATCCACCTATATCCTATCGTCCAAAGTTATTCACTATGAACACATTTAGCTAAAGGGAGGTTAACAAATTTAAAATCAGTGACTCCATAATTAAGAAAGAACGGGAGAACAAATTATGACTCTTGGACTAAGTAGGCTTTTCAGTGGTTAAGATTTGGAATAAATAGGCTTGAACTGGAACAGTAAAAGCAGAAAGAAGGGAATGGATACAAATTTATCAAAATTTCTTTTTCACTTAGCTCCAATATTTGTTCTTGGCACCATAGAAAAACATTTTAAAAACTAAGTTATAACTTACATAGAGGAAAGTGCATCAATGCTCCATCTAATGCTTAATGTTGTTTATATATGTATATATGTGAAGATGTGCAATATTTCCATCACTTCCAGAAGGTTCCCTCATGCCTCTTCCCATTCAATAACTGCTTCCATATGATCCACTATTTAATTTCTATTAAAATAGACATATTTTGCCTGTTATTGAACTTCATCTAAATACAATCACAATATGCACACTTTTGTGATGGGCTTCTTTCTCTGAGCACACAGACTCTGAAATTTATCCAGAAAAACAAACAACATATTGATGAGGGAAAATATCTATTACCTGAAAAGAATAAACTTTAACTGTTTTATGTTATCTGGTAAAATTTCCAAATGAACAGGACTTCAGCATGCATAAACATCTGAAAAAAAATGGTGAAAGTGTGCTTCATTTTTCTTCTCTGCCTTGCCATTCTTTCAGTGAATGTGGTATGCTAAGGTGTGTGACCGTATGTGAGAGAGGGTTAGAGTAAAATAAAGAATTGCTTTAACACCTAAACCCAAAATGCCTACTCATGTATGCAAGGAATTACACAGAATCAGGAAAATTGATATTCTTAGGGTGGGCAGAGGATTGGGCAGGTCTGAAAATTGGAATATTTTTGGCAGAATTTAACGCTATTAATTTGTTGACTACATTCCTTAGTCAAAAATGTTATATCATTGGGGAAACTGAGCAGAAAAAGGCTAATATTGTGAATGTTAAGTGCTTGCATATTTGTCCATTCTTAAATTTATTTTAGAAGCATTTATGTACTCATTTATGTTTCCTCAAAAGTTGCTCATTATTATTCTAAAAGGGCAACCAAAGGAATGCATCTAAATGGGAAATGTATAAGAAATAATTAAAATTACCAACAAAATAGAGAAAGCTAAAGACCCTTTGTAATCATCAAAGCATCAGATTGTTCAGTTCTTTAGATTAAAGCAAGTGTTCAGCACTCTTAAAATTTCTAAGTAATTAAATGGGTTCTGTAGTTTGGCTACTGTGACTATAATCTTGCTGATATGGATGGTATTTTATTAATGATATCTCAAGGGGAATTTGCAGTAGCTTGAAAATTAATGAAATATTAATAACCAACAACCAAAGAAATGCAGATATGTCTGCTTTGGAAAAGACGTGACCTACATGCTCCTTACGTTAAAAGCTTTTTATTTATTTTTTTATTTGTATTTGCATTTTAAACATGACAATGTATGCTATAACTTAATGAGTGAGCATTTCATTGGAAATATAGTGTGCATATTACATGGTCTTTGAAAAACCTTTGTGCAAAACATTATTTGGGTAACTTGACATGTTTGGGTGTTAACAAAATAATTTTTTGCAGTGAAAGAAGTGGTTTGTATTTTCATATAATGTAATATGTGACATACTTCTGTGATCAGAGGAAATAAGCTGAACTGCTTTGAATTCAAGTGAAAAACAGATGTTTCATCTGCAGAAGGAGGATGGCTAACCTGCTGAAGAGGATTCTCTGTGGTATTATATGGCAGGGCATGAAATTCCTGAGTAGTGAAAAGTCAAATTTTCACTCATAAAAGGGAAGAACTCTACCTACCCTAAGGCATCACTCTATTGTAGAGAAGATCCCTGTCCCTGAAGGGATTGTACAGATATAATGTGTTGAGAGTAGCATTACAGAGGTGATACATGGTCAAATGCTAACTTTCACCTAGTTTATTGGAGGAAATATCACCTTCACCAAGTCATTTAAATTCTTATTTGAAGACATAGTTTTAAGCAATTACATAAGCATTAAAAATGGGCAGAAGAACTGAATAGACATTTTTCCAAAGAGGAAATGCAAATGGCCAACAGGCACATGAAAAGATGCTCAACATTGCTAATCATCAGGGAAATGTATATCAAAACCATAATGAGATATCACCTCACACCTGTCAGAATGGCTATTATCAAAAAGAACACAAATAACAAATGTCCGTGAAGATATGGAGAAAAGGG
Organism: Balaenoptera physalus; assembly: GCF_965194825.1. Lineage (NCBI taxonomy): Eukaryota > Metazoa > Chordata > Mammalia > Artiodactyla > Balaenopteridae > Balaenoptera > Balaenoptera physalus. Next base: position 102,298,337 of record NC_138885.1, on the reverse strand, counting down.
AACACTTGTACACTGTTGGTGGGAATGTAAATTGGTGCAGCCACTGTGGAAAACAGTATGGAAGTTCCTCAAAACTACCATATGACCCAGCAATTCAACTCCAGGGTATATATTCAAAACAACCGAAAGCACTAATTCAAAAAGATACATGCTGTTCTCCATCGAAGCAGCCGCATAACACAGGGAGATCAACTCAGTGCTTTGTGACCACCTAGTAGGGTGGGATAGGGAGGGTGGGAGGGAGGGAGATGCAAGAGGGAAGAGATATGGGGATATATGTGTATGTATAGCTGATTCATTTTGTTATAAAGCAGAAACTAACACACCATTGTAAAGCAATTATACTCCAATAAAGATGTTAAAAAAAAAATCTTGGCTCAAAACAAACAAAACAAAAACAAAAACAAAAACAAAGATACATGCACCCCAATGTCCATAGCACGTTATTTACAATTTCCAAGATATGGATGCAACCTATATGTCCATCAACAGATGAATGGATAAAGAAGATGTGGTATGAATATGCAATGTAATACTATTCAGCCATAAAAAATAACAAAGTTTTGCCATTTGCAGCAACATAGATGGACATGGAGGGCATTATGCTAAGTAAAATAAGTCAGAAAAGGACAAATACTGTATGATAAACTTACATGTGGAATCTAAAAAATACAACAAACTAATGAATATAACAAAAAAGAAGCAGACTTACAGATATAGAGAAGAAATTAGTGGTTACTAGTGGTGGGGGCAGAGGGGCAATATAGGGGTGGGAAAGTGGGAGGTACAAACTATTGTGTGTAAGATAGGCTCAAGGATGTATTGTACAACACAAGGAATATAGTCAATATTTCATAATAACCATAAATGGAAAGTAACCTTTAAAAATTGTATAAAAAATTTTTTATAAAATAAGGAAATTATACAAAGTAAATTATGTCTAACTTGTCTTAGGTAATTGTTGTGTGTGGGGGAGGGCAATTACCATAAAGTATTAACCTTTATATTGACCTGCTATTTAACATATATGGCTTAGCATGACTCTGAATTTATTTTTCACTAAGAATGGAGAAAAATAGCTTTTGTGATCATTTGAGAATCTATTTTTTTCTACAAGCTGGTGGGAATTTTTATACTCCTAACTCAGAACATCTTAACACAGGCCCAGATTTTTAGAACAATTAGTGTTCTCAAGAAAGAACAGAAGGAGAAAACCTTTTTTCTTTTTTTTAAACTGACATTTGCATAGACTTCTATGCAAAGCCATAAGTTGGTACACATATAATTCTATTATTAGGCTCACTGCAAAATAATTCATTTTCCCTGTGTACATTATATCCATCTGTGAACTTGAATGTTGTAATTTGTGATGTGGAAATGTCCTAACAAACCGAGCATTAATTATAGCAAGATCAAATACAAAGACTTTACAGAAGGACTAATGATGAGAAAGGTTTTATCCTTTTCATATATAATTTTTTTTTCATTTGAGGAAATGTTATTTAGCAAGCATGGAATGATATTTTTAGTCTAGAGAGTTAATTAATAATTCATTCATGAATAATCATTAAAAGCAATTATTAAAATGTATGTCTCACTTCACAAAGCACAACATTAAAATGTGTGTGCTTATTTAATCTGGTGATGTTTATTTGCAGGCCTGCTTCCTGTACCCTCTGCATCTCTTAGTACCATTCTTACTTAGTAGCCTTATTAGTACCTTATCAGTACCCTTTGGACATTTTTCTCTCCTCTTTCTTTCTCTCCATATATTTCTATACAGTGAACACATATAGTCTTATGAATCTGTGTTTACTAGGTTAGTGTTGCCTATAAGAAGAAAAAGTAATAGCCACAGTTGTTAATTAAATTTATGTTCACCATAATGTAATTTATTTAGACAGAATTTTAAAAGTTATTTGTAACAGAAATGTATATCCTTTGCTTATAAATGTAAACACATTAGAGAGCTTTTGCTTAATTTAGATTTCCTTAATTCATTTTTGAAATAAGATTTGAAGTGTTGTCCTATACTTACTGCTCAAAATGCCATTTAATATAGATGTAGTACATGAGAATATGTATGGCTCTATGCTCTAATATTTGCACACAATAGAGTCTGAATGACCTATTTTTAAAGTTTTTCCTTGTTGTCAAGGTACTGCTTTTGTAAAAGGCCCTTTAAAAAGCATATGGTAAAGGAGTAGTGTCAAATTGATTAATCCATTGGCACAGATCAAATTATTTGATTATTTACTGGAAAACATGGGCCCAGTGAATAGGAGTTAACTCAAATATCTTTTGATATCTTAAAGTATTCTGAACTGACACCTTTTACCTCCTATGTTGTGTTTTTCTTCTCTCTCCCGATTTTATGCTGCTTGGTAGCCTGACTTTCTACAATGTTTCCAGTAGAAGTTATTTACTTCCTGTGCGATGCTACTAAAATATACAGCCATGATGATAGCACTAATCACACTATGATGTGATATTAGAGTTATGTTGCCACACTAAGCTGTGAATTCTTAAAAATTAGTTCAGGTCTTAAATAAATTTGTGTCAGGGCCCAGTGCTATGCTTGCTACATGACAGAAACTAATAGTTGCTTGTTGTCGAATGAACGGAGTAGTTGAACTCCCTTCTAACTGATCCAGACAATGAGAAATCAACCTAGAGCAGGTGCTCTTCATCAAAACCTAATATTCTGTATTTCACAAGTTATAGACTCAAAGAGTCTCATTGATATCTCTAAAATTCACAGAAGTAGGGACTGAAAATATGTTTTTATCTTGTTTTATTTTGGTAAAGCAGCATTGCTTGTAATAAAAATTTACCTGTAAGTTTTAAGGTGCCCCTTTGCACCTTGTGTATTCTGATTTGGAATACCCTATTTTAGTTCCATTATTTATGTGCTTCATATATATTGTAATATTTTATTTATGTGAAGGTTATTACAGTACCACAATAGGCGCTAGTGATTTCTAATTGGTCTATTAGTAATATCACTGATAGATATTAGAATATTAATCTAATAGTAATTTATTTTCTAAGTCTTTAGAAATCTTCCCTTTAATTCAGCAGTATATCTTCTAATCCTATTTTTAAAATAATATGAATACCTCAATAAGGGACTTAGTTTCGAAATAATAGGCCATATCAGTAGTAAAATATCACTTAAGTAGAATGTGAATGGTTGGGACAGTGTATTTCAATATAATGTCACAATTACGTAAAAAAAAAAACTTAGGGGCTTCCCTGGTGGCGCAGTGGTTGAGGATCTGCCTGTCAATGCAGGGGAAACGGGTTCGAGCCCTGGTCTGGGAGGATCTCACATGCCGCAGAGCAACTGGGCCCGTGAGCCACAACTACTGAGCCTGCGCGTCTGGAGCCTGTGCTCCATAACAAGAGAGGCCGCGATAGTGAGAGGCCTGCGCACCGAGATGAAGGGTGGCCCCTGCTCGCCGCAACTAGAGAAAGCCCTCACACAGAAACGAAGACCCAACACAGCCAAAAATAAATAAATAAATAAATAAATTACAAAACAAATAAACAAAAAACTTAAAAGACATTTTATAATCTTGATGTAACTTCAGGAAAGAATTGCATTTTTTATGGTCACTGGTGCTTGAGAAGTAAAAAGAAAAAAAAATATTTTGTAGTTAATTGACAGGAACAATGAAATGCATTGAGATAGTCTTTATTGAGTTTTATTCCCCAATCTATGGAATGCTAAATGGAAGAATTTTTTAATTAAAATTTTAGAAATCTTATTAGAATTGTATATGTAACAATAAAATGAGTGATAGACAGCAAGAAGAAGGAAACACGTTGGAGAAAGAAACACAAAATGATGGAATGCTACAAAAATCAGATCTCAAGAAGGACAGTGGGCTCTTATTAGTTCTCAAGAAAATTAAAACCAGCAAGCCACCCAGATAAGTCAGCGGGCCTCTATAGAAATTTAAGGGTAAAATTAAACAAGATTTAGTGGGGCTACTTTTAGAAGAAACTCCTGTAGAAAGCTTAAAATCATGAAGGAAAGAGGTATACTAAATGTATTAATATAATTTATATATTAATAATATTCTAATAGAAAAATTTAATAAGTGCACTCTAACAGGATATAGAAATGTTCCTTAAATGGAGCTGAGTTTCTTTTTGTTCAATGTTGTATTTTAAGCGATGCGATTTAATTTTTACATTATTTTACCTTAGTTTAACAAACATTTATTGAAAATTCTCCTATGTGCCAGGCAATATGCTAGGTACTAGTGTTACTAAAATAACAAATTGGCCTCCACAATCTAATGAATCAAGTTTGCAGTGGTAGGGAAAAAATATAAACAGACCAGAATGCTACTAGGTGATAAAATGTTGTGTAATTAAATGCAATTAATATGTGAAATGGAATTATTATGTAAAATGTAATTATTATAGGATAACAACTGGGAAGATGGATGATAACATGTTACATGAAGTTACATTTGAGCTAAATTTTGCCAGGATGAGGAGGCACGTCCTAGAGCAGGAGGAAGGCAGGTTAAGCAGATGCAGAGAGAAAGGATTAGTTGTACACTGGAGTAGTTATCATATTACTCTATAGTCAACCTTGTGCCAGCTATTGTTGTAAGCTTACCATATGTCTGACATACATCAGGCAATCTGGCTTCAAGGTCTGGGCTCTTAACCACAATGCTATACTGTGTTTCATGATAATATAGTGTGTTCTGGCAGGATTGAAGCTAGTCAGTGTGACTGGATCAAAGGGTTCATGTAATGGAATGGTTACAAATCAAATGACAAATATGTTAAGACTAGATTCTAAAGCGGCTTATATGCTATGACAGGGATACTTATATTTTATCTTAGAGGAAATGGTAAGTCATCAAACATTTTTATGCAGGGAGCAACATAATGTTTTTATTTTAGAAAAAAAAATCAAGACAAGGATCCTGTTTAGGAGGTTTATGCAATAGACTTTCTGAGGAGTGAGGAAAATTGGGATTTAGACATGGTGAATGTAATGAACTTGAGACATTGTTTCAGAAACTGGTGGAAAATTGAGTCAGAAAAAAATTGAGAGGTATAGTGGAAAAGACATGGACCATGACACCAAGTAACTTTTTAAAGTATTTATTAATTCATTCATTCAATATAATTTACAGTATGGACTTCTTCCAATATTTTACAATATTTTACAATATGGGGTTACAATTAGGGTTTCTTTCACCAAAGAACAGCCCAATAGCTGAGCTAGAGAACATATAGGATCAATAAAACGATAAAAATGATCACTTATGAATATCAGATTTTAAAGATAGTTCTGTATTATTTATTCACACAACATATTCAACATCATTTGTTTCCACTGTGCCATCTAGTCTAAAATGTTCGTATGAACCATTTACGCTTCAATTAAAAGGCCTAGACATATTAGAAAAATCCTGAGAGCTAACCATAAAACCATGTTTAGCAATATCCACCCATGGGAACAAGAATGATTTGAGTTCTAAAACCTGAAGAGACACTACCAAATGTAAAATGGATGGCTAGTGGGAAGCTGCTGCATAGCACAGGGAGATCAGCTCGGTGCTTTGTGATGACCTAGAGGGGTAAGGTGGGAAGGAGGCTCAAGAAAGAGGGGATATGGGGATATATGTATACATATAGCTGATTCACTTTGTTGTACAGCAGAAACTAACACAACATTGTAAAGTAATTATACTCCAATAAAGATATTAAAAACAAAAAACAGTTAGATACCACTTCACACCACTCGAATGTTTATAATAAAAAAGACAGATAATACCCCCCCAAAAAAAATTAAAAAAATAAACCCTGAAGAGAGAAGCATAGTTAGAAATCAGCAGTTTCATTAATTTTCTAATTCTTATTGCTTCAAGTGTAAATTTTCTGTGGGATTAAGAGCTACCTATTTTCTAGATACCCTTTGCCTTCCTCTCCAGCTTAACTTGCCAACACTTTCCTTGACAGACCGTCCACGCTATAAGCATGTTTCATCTTCTGCTAAAACATACCAGATTCTTTCCTATCTAAAAAAGCCTGGCCTAAAATCTGCAAAGATAGTTGTTAAACAGAGGAAGAGCTGCTATCCAAGAAAACCCCTCATATATTCATGTAATCCTAGATATCATAGTAGCGTCTGATAACTTTAAAGAGTAATATGGATCTTGCCCCATTCCTAAACAGAGGTCATGATTGTAAATAATGCCTTTCTTTGAAAAGCAAAGAGTGCTGGTAATTTCCAGAGCAAAGCAGTGGAATTCCTCAATCATAGAGATTGATTATTATGGGATGGAATGAGCACATATAGTACGCAGACTGGAAAACATAATTTTTATGTGAACATTTGTTATGTATAACAATAAACATATGGTTTGTTTTATATATTTTATTTATTGAATTGCACAAAGATTCAATTTAATAGCTGATTTGATAAAAATAAACTGCTTTATAAGAATATGCCATATATATAATGGCATTCCATGTGGTTTTTAATATTATGTTTAAAATCTTACTATTTCTGGTATGCCACTATTACAAGTTTATAAACTTTCATTTTAAAACCATATTTTACCATTTTTAAAATTTACTTTATCTTTATCACTGGATGGTGTGTATTTATATAATTGTAAATTTTGCCCTTTGCAGATCTATGTATTTGCAGAAATGTTCAATTCTTACAAATGATTATAAGATGATTTCACTGAAGAAAATATGAGTTTCAGGTCCATTTGCCAATTTTCTGCCTGGATTGTTGTTTTTATATAGCTGAATCAAAACCCTTAAGGAATATAGTGAAGAGCAGATATAATAGCTTTTTAACTACACTGTCTAATTCTTTATCTACATTGGACAAAATTAACAAGTTTCTGAAAAAAATATATAGACTAAATTGCCATTTTATACAAGTTATGTTCTGTGGCAGTTCAGATTTGTTGTGTTATTCAAATCACATTCGAATTTAAGAACAGTAGAACAGAAAAATAAAAACCACAGATACTTTTAGGTCAATGTGTTTGTTGTCATAAGTCTGTTGGTATATTTTCAAATTTTTATTTGCTTTTATTTGCAAGTTACTGAGGATTTTTATAAGAAGACAAGCTTAGATATTGCTGTTTAAAAACTGTGATTAACATTAGTCACAGAATCAGCTAATGCTATTTTGCTGGCGCACTTTTTATAATATCTATAAAAGTCTGTGCACTTGCTCCTTCACTTATGTAATTCACACTTGATTATGGAACTGAAAAGAATTTATAGTCTTTAAGTTTCGAATTCTGATCAGAGCAATATCTGTATTATCATGGGGCTTTATCACGGGATTGGCCTACTCTCACAATCTCTCTGAAGACCTGTGCTTATACTTTGACAATAATATGATATTATAGAGCTCTGTCAATAGACAGGAATAAGCTAGTTATGTTCATGAAAAAGAAAGAAGTTTAAAGGAGAATAGTAAACAATAGGAATGATAGGAGATAAGGTCAGAAAAGAGTCCAGGGGAAGATCATACAGTACCTTTTATGGGTCACGGTAAAAGTTTGCATTTAATTCTAATTACAAGAGGAATCAATAGAAGGGCTTTAAATGAGCATAGTGTTATTTCACATTTTAAAAAGAGTTAGGAGTCTCTCACTTTATTCCAAGAGAGCATGATGGAAATGGGAAATAATGTAGCCATTTCATAATCTATTTTGGAGATAGAATTAGTAAGACTTGTAGTTGGATTGGGTTACAAATAGAAATGACTTCTTGCTCTTTCTTCTGAATATGTGGGTATACGATAATGCCATTAACTGATAAAATATTAACTAATATGGGAAAGACTGATGGAGAGGTATGTTGGGAGTGGTAGTTAGTTGTGCCTAATAGGCATCCAAATAGTCAGGAACAGGGTGTTCTTTGTTCTTTGAGATACCCTTTTAAACTAAATCACAACACCTAATTTTGTGGCTTGGTTTAGCATAACGCTTTCTGGTCCCAACATTGCACTTCAGTTATGCCTTATCAAAAAAATTTGTTTTCTTATGAAGTAGATAAAATTATTACCAACCTATTTTACCTATGCAAAGGCTCATCATCTGAGTATTTTAAGTAGAATACATCCTTTCTTGTCAAGATACTCCACAAAAGATGTTGGGCACTAAGTAGTAAGGAGATGCCCATCCAAGATATTAGGAAACCCCCCAAAAGTTATACATTCTTTAGAACCGTTTTATCTTATGGTCAAGACAGATTTTCCCAAGTCTCCTGAGCAATAATAGAGAAATATTTTTGATGTTTATACTTTACTTAGGTTTATTTGCAAAAATATTGAAAGGTCTTAAGACATTTTAGTAGACATCATAGCAGGAACAAAAAGGGATACCCATAATAGAGCTTTTAAATGCTGTCTACAATGGACAGTCACTAGTATAATTCTCATCAATCTTTATCACTTTAGGTAGAGGTACAAAAGGATTTGCCACATGTGCAATTTTTTCCTTCCTAACTCTCCTGATATATAAATGTAAAACATTTAGAATGTCTGTTCTAGGGCTTCCCTGGTGGCGCAGTGGTTGAGAATCTGCCTGCCAATGTAGGCGACATGGGTTCGAGCCCTGGTCTGGGAATGTCCCACATGCCGCGGAGCAACTAGGCCCGTGAGCCACAAGTACTGAGCCTGCGTGTCTGGAGCCTGTGCTCCACAACAAGAGAGGCCACGATAGTGAGAGGCCCGCGCACCACGATGAAGAGTGGCCCCCGCTCCGCACAACTAGAGAAAGCCCTCGCACAGAAACGAAGACCCAACATAGCCAAAAATAAATAAATAAATAAATAAATAAATTAGAATGTCTGTTCTATATTCAAAATAATAACTTCCCAATGACTGCTTATTGGGAAGCTAATCCAGTTAAATACATTCAATGTGTGCTCAAAATTAGTATTTAGGTGCTCAATCATCACCTCCAACAAAACAACCTAAACAAAATTCAGAGTTTTAAAATCAGAAATAAGATTATTTTCTTACCTTGCACTTTCTGTTAATGTTACCACATTTTCCTATTTAGAAGCAAACTGTGAGTAAAATTAGAGTCCTTTTCAATTATCTGTCATATTTGGTAACATTTCACATTTGTCCTTTTCTCTTTGTTGTATTTATTATTATAGGTTAAACCACTGAAGTATAAATACAGGAGTACTGCATTTGTTTTCTAATTGGTTACTTTGATTCTAGTATTGCTCCTCTTTAATTTAAAAGGAACATATCACTGACTCCCCATTTCTCTGTATCTGTCTCCTGGTATCTCTCTCTCTCTTTTTCTCTTGCCCCTCTTTGTCTTCTAGCTTGTCTCTCTTCCAACCTATACTTTATAAGTTTTTTTAGTTTGGATATTTGGTCAATCATGACTTAACACTATGACATAGCATTGAGAGTGAAGAAGAAACATTGAAAGTATAATGATTATAAGACTTAAAATAAGAAAAAGAAAAGTACAGGGTAGAGAGAGATTAAAATATTGCCAATGTGTTTAAAGTGAAATTGTTGGATAAATGCAATCATCTAATCGTGAAGACAGAGAAAAATTAGTTACCTAGTCCAGGATGGATTCTCTGTGATACTAATCTTAATGTTTTGCTTTGTGATACTGATCTCAGTGTTCTGATTTGATGCACTGTGTTTAAACAGTTCAATTTAGGTATTTTAATTGTGGATATTTCATTAGCTCTTGCCCAAAAGTCTGAAATTACAATTCCTGGAAATTGAAACTTTTCATAACAAAATAAAATTCCATTAGAAATATAAATATAATATAGAAAATATTTTTTAAATTTCCCATTTATATTATCGCCTGTAAAATTCTAAGCAAAGACAGGCTGTCATCTAAATGTGTATGTGTTTGGTAATGAGGGGTTGGGAGGTTGAGTTAAAAAGAATTTTGATTAAATCAACATATCTAAACTTTATTTAGTGACTTACATATGTATAGCATTCTGCATAGTTTTGAGGTAATCAAAAGACTACTTAAATTATTAGGGTTATTTAGTTTAAAAGATGAAGTGGTAACAGAGGGACTCTGGCTCCCTGCCATGGGCCACAGGAGCAAAGCTGGGTGGGGGGGACAGAAGATGTCTTTTCTGGGAGTCCTGGGCCCGCTGTTGGGGTCCAGCTTCAAGTGTCTATGGAAACATTGGTAGCTGGGATGAGGGCAGCCAGGGGCCAGTGGGGGCTCTCTTGCATGCTGGCCCTGTGGGAGCTGGTCTACTGTGACCCTCCACCCAGCATTAGCCACAAGCTGACACTCCTGGACTTGGTGCGCTTCCTGGGCCTGGGCCACAGGTCCAGTCGTCTTGTGCTCAGCCCTGTGGGTGCCCAGCATATGTCCCGGCAGATAGGCAGCTGATGACACAATCAGGTGTTCCCATCATAGGCTGTTCCTGTGCCAGACTGGAGGAGATGACACTTGGGAAGATGCTAGAGAGCCTTTTGTAGCTACTGACCCACTGAGTGGCTGCCAGCGCTGTGAACTATGGCTGACCCTGCAAACTGTCTTCAGTGGAGGCTTTTGTTGCCACCTTCTGCATCCAGAGCTTTTCGGAACTTGCTGTCCTTTGGCTGCAGAAGTTTAAGTGGGGCAAGGACTTGCTGGATGTGAACCAACAGCTTCTGGGCAAGTACTTGGCTTGCAGCAGCCTGGAGTGGGTGCCCCAGGCAGGGAAGGAGCTCCTGAGTAGTGCTAAGGGGAGCCTAAGAGGAGGAAATTTATCCCTTTGATGTGAATTCAGGGCAGGTGTTTGCAAATCCCAACAAGCCCATGGTGACACCTGGCTGCTCAGAGACAGTGTTGACAGTGGGGATGAGCCTGAGGATCAAGGCCCTGATGCCACGGGCCAAGGACACAGCAGCAGCAGAGGAGAAGGCAAGGCGAGGAGAAGGTGCCTAGGCCAGTGCACAAACAGATGTTTAGAAAGGAATCAAGAAACAGCAAAGATATACTTTCTAGACCTAATGATTGTCCTATGTGCCATGCAATCAGAATCTTGAATGAGGTTTTGAAGAGAGATCATGTTCTTCCTTTTACTAGTGTCTTCGAATATTTCAGTAATTTCAAGGTCGATTACAATTTTATTGGGTGGTTATATGTTATATTGACTTAGATGCAACTTAAATAATTTACAACATTAAAGGTAGAATTGGAAAAGGAATTGCCTTTTTTTTTTTAAATCACAGGACATTATGCTTAAAATTGAAAAAAAAATTTTTTTGGCTTCAAGAATAGTCAAAAATTTAATATGATGATTTTATTACCCCATTAGTCAGCATTACAGATCCTCTGTTCTAGTTTATTGGTTTCCTTACGGTTTAGTAATTACATACACCTATTTCTTCATTTTTTATAACTATTTTAATTCTTAAAGACAACCCAAGACCTATTTTTTTTTTTCTATTCTCTTCAGTTTCTTTTCAAAACTTAGATCACCTTTGTCTCATTAGGGCCTCAATGAAATAGCAGTGAGACCTACTAGCTACATCACATTGATACACTGCTGTCAATGAGATAGAGTGATCGATCCCTGCATATAACAGGTTGACAGATAATTAATTTACATCGTCTACAGAACCCAGCATAAAGCTAAACATCTAAGTGCTCCATAAATGTTTGAATTTGATATAAATAGCTTATTATATGTCTAAGGATGCTTCCTTCTAAGTATGTATTTTGATTATATATAACTATTGTCCCCAGTATTCAAAATATAAAATATTATGTGCATTCACACACATGGGAGTATGTATATGTGTGTGTATATAGCGCAAATATCACCTGTGATAGATGAGAAAATTATAAAAACAATTTATTGTTAGTCTCTAATATTAGTCTTTTTAAAAAATATATATAGTGTTGTTAATGGTGATATTCAAATTATTTTTTGCATTACACCTGTATTGCCTTTACATTTGCCCTAATTCTTTTAATATTGTATTTTCTTTTATTTCAAAAATAAAGAGAATTAAGAAATAATTTATTTTATATCAAATTATTTTAGTGGTTATTTATTATAAAACCTAACCCCATGATAGTTTTAATGTAGTCATGAATAATCCTAATTTTAATATTTAAATAATACATTGCTTGAGATTCCTACCATTTGGAAAGTCATCTCTCTATCAGTTACATAGCACCAAGTATTTCTACGGAAAAAAATAGAAATTTACAATATTTACTGTCAATAAACTTTAACTGTGCCAGCAAGGGGGCAGAAATGCAGAAAATTACAGACTTTTAAATGTGTGAATTGCTTGCAAGTTAGAAGGCCTGGGTAATTATGTATCTTAGATGGGTAGTGCACAATAAAACCCAGGGACAATGATAATTGAGGTGACTTCCTCTTGCTTCAGCTCTGTTATCACATAAAAGGAGCAATCTGTTTTTAATCTAAAATTTGACATGAATAAACTTGTTTTATGAGTTTTTCGGTGCTTGCTAAAACAAAGAAAGCAGCAATTTAAGAGAGTTAGGTTTATAACAATCTTTTGAAGACCCTGTAGCTAGAAATTAATCAGAATAATGTGGAACTATTAGAAAATAATTGGAGTAATTAAAAAGCACAAATCGAGTCAAATTACAAAGAGTGAAAGGCAATATCCTTTTTTTTTTTTTTTCCTATCATACAACCATGCTAAACTTCCCTTATTATTCATGAAAGAGCTTTTTAGAGTTTATGACTTACAATAGCAATTGATCTTTGGCTTTTCCAACACTGCCTTCCAGAATCAAATTGACTTTTGACAAATACTTAGGATGAATGCCAAGAGACTTTTTGGCATAAAATAACAACCATTTATGTTTTTACACAATTATTGCAACTTGTGAGAGAAGTTTAATGATTACATCAACAACTTTAGTTTTACCATTGATACCATAAGTTTGAAATGAATTATTAATCTGTGATTTATCTACCACAAATAATACAAGAGGTTAATAGAAATGCTTTGCAATTCTTATACTTTAGAGTTAACCATTTCTACTTATTGCACATTGTGGAGGTGAGTCTTACAGAAGTGATCACTTCCGGGTGTATAACCTACTAATTGCATGTTTCATGTTCATCCTGGTTTTTTTTAATTTTTTTAAAAGTTATTTATTTATTTTTGGCTGCGTTGGGTCTTTGTTGCTGCATGCGGGCTTTCTCTAGTTGCAGCGAGTGGGGGCTACTCCTTGTTGTGGTGCGCGGTCTTCTCATTGTGGTGGTTTATCTCGTTGCGGAGCACGGGCTCTAGGCACACAGGCTCAGTCATTGTAGCTCGCAGGCTCTAGAGCGCAGGCGCAGTAGCTGTGGTGCACGGGCTTAGCTGCTCCACAGCAAGTGGGATCTTCCCAGACCAGGGCTTGAACCTGTGTCCCCTGCATTGGCAGGCGGATTCTTAACCACTGTGCCACCAGGGAAGTCTCACGTTCATCATTCTTGTCTTCAACTTTCACATCCAATGTGAGGTCATAAGCAATTTAATTCACAAATTGAGTCACCACTCGCAAAGTATTTTTATGATAAAACAAGGAAATATTTCCCTAGGAAGTCAGGGTTAATTGTGCGTGTGTTTGTTTTGGTGTTTTTTTTGTTTTTGTTTTCTTTCTTTTTTTTTTCCCCCAGGAAGACATAGCTCTGTAACTTTAAATTTAAAATTCACTTTGGGGAGTTTTAATTTTAAAATTAATCACACACAGAATGATTTTTAAAAATAGACATTTACCTGAATAATTTTATCACCTAAGCTTATAAAATAAATATGTATATGAAACTATTCATGAAATTTAGCCTACAAAAAATGAATCCAAATATATTTGTAATTTGACAAAACTTAGATAATACAGGTTAGAACCAGACAGGGAGGTGATGATCAAGTTACAGCTCATAAATTATGGTCATTGTATATTTGTGAACTGCACCTATCAAAAGACCTTGTCTAGAGCAAGAGAGTTCAAGGGAATGTATGAGGAAACTGGGTAGCAACATTGCCTGTTCATTTAGATTTCATTGCTTGCTGAATAACTCAATTCATTACAGCTTTGAAGATTAAAATTGAATTAATTTTAACAATACATCTATGAGGGAGACAGAGGATAGGATTATCACATTGAGTTGAAGGATACATTGTCTATTTGGAATGGGAAAATCATACAACATACCAGATTGTAATAGAAAGTATATTTCTATATTCTATCTAACATCTATCTCAGAGTTTTATTTCTTATATACAACTAGGTTTTTGTCAATAGCTAAGAGAGAAAATGCTAGCCAAGATTCTTATGGCTGGTAGGAAACAAATGGCCCTTTATGAACTATAGTTTTGTTAACCCTCCATTCCTTGTTTTGGTTGGTTGTGTTGCTTGTTTAACTTGGTGGAGAATCTTGGTAAGCTAGCACAAAATGATCTAAATCAAATTCTATTAAGGACTTTATTTTGATTAGTCCCTAAACATTTGTTTTGACTTTTAATTTCATAAATTCTGAATTTCACATTTAGGAAAGTAGATTTACTGAATATACTTTTATATTCTTCACAGTTCTGGAGAATCAAAGCAGATAACCTTGGTTATGCAATTAGTCATGACACCGGAAGGGTGAGGGGCAATACTCAGTCCCCTAAATTGGTTTACTGCTTTTCCTCGCTGTGTGCATCAGCCAGCTCATTGCCATTGCTCATTCCTCTATCTGTTGGTCTCTGTATTACTGTGAATTCTGTCTCCTTTTCTCTCTCCATGTCTCTTTCCCACTCCCTCTGGCCCCTTCAGTCTTATTCCCCTAATGACAACACATATACATATAAACATAACTGCAGTTATGTCTATAAGTGGGTGTATGTGGGTGTTACCTTGAGGAACAGATGCATGCCTTCAAATTAGAGAAATAACAGCATACTTACATTGATCATGCCTTTGTTAATTGCATCCTCTCAGATCCTAGAGGCACTCAACACTTTCCTCAGGCAGGTGACAGAAGATTTATTGTCATTAGATTCTTACCTATGTACTTTAATCCTACAGTAATAAATGCATGCATTCCCCCAAACTGGAGAGTTCAGTGACTTCAAAATCACTCTTTTTAGATAATCATTTTGCCTTGTAAGCTACTTATCATAATGTGTAAAACATTAACCTTTAATCTCATATTTACCTTTGTAAATATGAGACTTTACACTAATGAAAAAGTTTCAGGTAGATTAATTGTATTAAAATATGGTAAGTAATTTGTTTGAAAATGTGCTTTTAACTTATTTCTCAGAATATGCTAAGGCTTATGAAATTGTCATTGGTTTTTATTCAAAGTTGGATTTTCTATTATTCCTTTTATTCTATTTTTAAAATTTGTATGTTTTGATTAAAATTCAGAAACCAAGCTAAAGAAAAACTAGAGGAGAGAAGAAAAAAGTAAATTTCAAGTTGTTCTAGGAAGATTCTATCTTATATAAAACGTAGTATAGTACAGCTGATCTACTTTGCTATGAGGTTGTTTTAGGGTAAAAGGATTTTTAGGAGCAGAAATTCAGGATATATACACAGATTAAAATGGTTCTTTATAGAAAGGCTTCCCAGACTTTTAGGCTTTTTGAATTAGCAATTTTTTTTTCATTAGTTTGGAGGGACTGGTGTATGGTTGCCAGCTCTCTTTTGCCAAGGAAGAAAGTTAAAATATCAGCTAGCAATTATTATTAGAGAAGGAATATTTCACATACACACACACACAATGAAGATAACTTAAACTCAGAATAAAATATATGGGCCTTAACGAGTAATGATACCTGGCAACCATATGCAGTATATTTTTAATATAGATGTTTTTAAAATCTGAATGCTGACATGTTATAACATAAAATTACATTATATGTAATATCTTCATTAAACAATTTTGACAAGTCTGAGCTCTAAATTTGTTGATAGTGCAACACCAACTGGTGCTCTGTCATTGTTTATTCCTTTACTTTGTTTTCCATCACATTGCTGAAAATCAAGTTTCACAAGTTAATGAAAATAGAAACAATTCTATTAATAAGAGTTATATTAAATTTAAATATTCTGAGAAAAATGAGATAAGCCATAGAAATATGGCCTTCATATCTCCAGGAGTTTACTTCCTTTCCTTTGGACAAGAAAGAAATCATAAGATTAGCTAAGGCTGAGAAAAGTGACTCAGTGAAGAGCATTTCCCCAAACTACCCAGCTTTGGGTTCTAATGGTGGAAAACATTAACTGAGGATAAAGTAACCCATGAAGACTTCTTAAACTGATACCAAACTGCCAACAATTGGGAATGATGTTCCCATAGTACTTTTTGAAACAAGGTTAAAAATTCAGTAACATGGATGGACCTAGAGATTATCATACTGAGTGAAGTAAGTCAGACAAAGACAAATATCATAAGATATCACTTATATGTGGAATGTAAAGTAATACAAATGCAAATGAACTTATTTTCAAAACAGAAATAGACCCACAGACATAGAAAACACACTTATGGTTACCAAAGGAAAAAGGGGTGAGGAAGGGATAAGTTAGGAGGTTGGGATTAATATATACGCATTACTATATATAAAATAGATAACTGACAAGGATCTACTGTATAGCACAGGTAACTATACTCAGTATTTTGTAATAGCCTATAAGGGAAAATAATCTATATATTAAACTGAACTACTTTGCTTCTGTACACCTGAAACATTGTAAATCATCTATACTTCGATTAAAAAAATTTTTTTTTAAATGTTTATTGCAATGTTACTTGGTAACAACCTAAACTTCAATCAATAGAAGTATGGAGTAATTAATTTTGTTTTAGGTATGCAATGGAATAATATATAGCAAATTAAAGCAAATGAATGACTGTTTTCAATATAACATGGTTGAAAGATAATGTTGAATGAAAGAGAAGAGACACAAGAGTGTATAGTCTCTATGATTCACTTGTGTCGTTTTATTTATACACAGGTAAAACTAATCTGTGCTTCTACAAGTCAGGTTGCCATTTGAAAGGTGAGAGTGTAGTGACTGTGAGGAGACACAAAGGGAACTGCTGGGCATTGACAGTGTTTTATATCTTCACCTAAGTGGTGATTACACAAGTGATTTACGTTGTGAAACTTTATTGAAGTGTATATTTATGATTAGTTCACCCTTCTATGTATATTTCAAAAATATATCTATTTAAAAATTAAATATCCAAATACAGAGAATGTAGTATTAAAACTAGCTAAAGTGTTCTTTTTTCCTGCCCAGCAAATTGGGACTTCCAGCTAAGGACTCCATGATTCTTTAGATAATAAAACTACTCTGATGATCTTCTTTGTATTTTCTCACTGAGAATAGATTTGTAGTTTCATAAAATCGAGGTCTAGATTTGTTGTTGTTCTTGTTGTTAATAATTTATATTCTCAAGCTACAAATTGAGAAAATTCAGAATATCATAACATTATTCCTTTGGTTGATGCGATCTACCTTTACCCCCAGGGCTATATTTTGAATTGTATGTTGTTAAGAATAAGAACATATCTGTTAAACAAGAAATTAAAGCTCCCCTTCCCAAACACACACAACCATACTCATAGAGGAATCTGGCAGTGACTCCTTTTTGAGTCATTGTAACTAAAAATTCATTTATTATTGAGTCTTTGTCATATATTTACACAAATTGTGGTAAAGGTGACAGGATTGCTGTCTCTCATTGATCATAAACAGTGAAAAGTCCTAAGCAGAGGAAAAAAAACATATTTCTGATACTTGTAAGGGAGGTTTTGGTGTGTGTGCTTGGGAATGAAGTAAGAAGAATAAATTGAGGATATTTGCTTCTGCCTGGGAGTCAATAACTATTTTTACATAAAGGCAGCAGTTCAGGGTGTTGCCTCCATGTAACTGGGGAGTCTGTACATCTCTTTGCTAAGAAAGAAGCTAATGACCTCCAGACCTGAGCCATCAAGAAGTAATGAGTTTGCCTAGTAGAGTAATGGTCTGAATGTGCCAGGGGTCACCAGTAGATTATAAACAGCCATGAGGGTTGTCTTTTTTTTTTTTTTTTAACATCTTTATTGGAGTATAATTGCTTTACAATGGTGTGTTAGTTTCTGCTTTATAACAAAGTGAATCAGCTATACATATACATATATCCCCATATCTCTTCCCTCTTGCATCTCCCTCCCTCCCACCCTCCCTATCCCACCCCTCTAGGTGGTCACAAAGCACCGAGCTGATCTCCCTGTGCTCTGCGGCTGCTTGCCACTAGCTATCGGTTTTACATTTGGTAGTGTATGTCATTTTTAATGTAAGTCATACAAGTAGACTTAAGTGGTTTTCCAGAGTCATACGACTGAAGTTATCACCTTAGAATAAAGGTCTTGACCTAAAATGGATAAAGAATAGATTCCCAATTAAAAGGAAAGCAGCATAAACTGCTCACTCTGAACCTATCAACTCATTGACAGAGTACAAGTAAGTGAAGGAAAGAAAAAGCAAGATTTGTGGTTGATTCAGTCTCTTTCTCACCAATAAATCATGTAAGGATCTGGTCTGCATTTCCAGCTCATAACCACATATGCATTAAGAAGCTCTGTGGAGTCTCAGGCTGGTCTACTCAATGCTATTCTTTATATCACCCTCAGAAATAAGACCTGTGTCTCCTCAAGCAGAGAAAAGGATGATAGTGGAAGAGAAGCACAAACTGACAGTACTAGACCCAACAATAAGCTGTGGTGATAAGTCTATTAGGCCAACCACAATTTTATTAAAAATTTTCGAAGTGAAGGTAGTATGCCACTGGTGGTATCTTTATTTTTTATTTAATTTTATTTTATGGGGAAGATCTCTAAATTCTAGCCACCAGTAAAAGCAGCAGAGAAGGGATCATGCAGCTCACTCACTTTCTTTTTAGACAGTATTCAGCTAAGAAAAACCTAATCTCTTGGAGTGAACAGTAGGATTCCAAAGGAGAAAGAGTGAAACATCGTTTTTGGTTTTTTTTTTTCATTTATTTAGACAAACTACTATTGCAGTAAACTAAGATAACCTCCCGCAAATAAAATGTCAAAGCTTTTATGTAGGGTAGTGTTTTCTAGTTTAAGGCCAGTGTCGGTATGGACTTAGCATAATATCGATCATCTTTTCTATACAAGTCTTTCTCAACTTACAGTGGGGTTACATAACCATCATGGGTTGAAAATATATTAAGTTGAAAATGCATTCAATATACCTGACCAACTGAACATCATTAAGCCTAACTTAAATGCGCTAAGAATATTAACCTACAGTTGGGCAATATCATCCAAATCAGAACCTAGTTTATAATAAAGTGTTGAATATCTCATGTAATTTATTGAATACTGAACTGAAAGTGTAAAACAGAATGATTGTGTGAGTACAGAATGGTAGTAAGTGCATCGGACGTTTAACCCCCGTGATCAGAGTGGCTGACGGGGAGCTGCGGCTTGCTGCTGCTGCCCAGCTTTAGAAGAGGGTATTTTGTACCACATATGGCTAGCCCAGGAAAAGATCAAAAAACCTGAAGTACAGTTTTTAGTGAATGCATTTTGCTTTTGCATCATAACGCGGAAAAAACCATCGATCCATTATAAGTCAGGGACTGCCTGTATTAAAACATGTAATACTGGCCCTGAGTCATTAAAAGAAAATGTAAGTATATTCCTCATTTACTGTTCTTTTACTGCAAGTCACGGGGCTTTTCCATGGCTTGAGCATGGAGTGATGTGTGGAAAATACTGGTTTTGGATGATTAGCCTGCTAATGATAGATGGATTAAAATTTGAAGATATTGGAAGCATTCAAGACCCAAAAGAGACTGACATTGAACTGAATGATGAGGGCCTAGACTAGACTATAAGCAGTGGAAACTGAATGGAAGTTGTAGATAATGACAGCAATAATACAATGCATGTTGAGGCTTATTAATAATTTTAATTGTTTTATGTGGATATTTCACCGAATGTCCTTATAGCAGAGAATATCAACACAGACCTTATCGAGATTAATAAGAGCACCTAACAAGGTGGATATTATTCCGAGTGCTTCACAAAAGTAAAATGTAGAATGCTTAGCCTCTGGTCATATCTCTTCTGCTTTTGAAAAAAAAAAAAAATCTTAAGAAACTATTCTCAAAAAATTGGTGTTGAAATTGCTGTATTCTAAACATTCAGTGCATGTATTTCTTGTGTGCTTTTTCACTTACCCTGTCATCACAATGAGACAAAAACATCTTGAAGACAAGGCCCATTTTATGCCCTCTTTAGTTCCTAAGAGTAATTGAAAATTTCAGTTTTTTCCTTCCTATGTTGGGGGAAAAAACAAAACAAAACAAAACAACAGTTTTCTTCTACTGTTTTTCTTTCCCCCCTGAGTCTGTTTGGTGTGAGTCTCGCACAAAACACTCACATTTCTGACAATTCTGGCCACCAAATGAATGAAGGTTTTTCCCCCACTCCAAGTAATTCTCTGTGACACCAGCTGGGTGTCCTACAATTTAATTCGTCCTAACATTATCTCCTTGAAGATAGCATCAGATTCCACAGGTTAAGGAACAGTCCCACAGTTCTGCCTCCCCTTCCATTTCAGATTCCAGTTGTAAACCCAGGTTATCACCTGTGCTTCTTACCAACCAGCTATAGATCTAATGTTCCAAAGACCTTCCTCCTTGGACTCTTATTAGTTTGCTAGAGCAGCTCACAGAACTCAGGAGAACACTTCTGTTTATCAGTTTATTAAAGGATCTGGTAAAGGATACAGATGAACATGCAGATGGAAAAGGTGCACAGGGCAAGGTATGCGGAGAGGGGTGTGGACCTTCCATAGCCTGTCTGCTCCCACTCTCCCAGAACTTCCACGTGTTCACCAACCCGGAAGCTCTCTGAACGACTATTACTGGAATGTTATAGAGACTTCCTCATGTGGGCATGATCAATTATTAACTGCATCTGCAACCCTTTTCCCCTCTCTGGAGGGTGAGGGGTGAGGCTGAGGATACCCAGCTTCTAACCATGGCTTAGTCTTTCTGGTGACCAGCTCACATGCAGAAGCCATCCTAGGAGCCCACCCAGAGTTGCCTCATTAGAACAAAAGGTGCTTCTAGTCTCTTATCACTTAGGAATTTACAAGGGTTTTAGGAGCCCAGTGTCAGGGACAGGGTCAAAACCAAATATTAGAACAAGAGATGCCACTTAGTCTTCTCATCACTTAGAAAATTAACAAGGGTTTTAGGATCTCTGTGCCAGGAACTGGGGACAGATATATATATAAAATAGTACTCACTCCAAGATATACCATGTGATTCTGATAAATATGGTCATTTTTTGATCAGGCGTAAGGTTCAGTTTTACAGTAACCATGTTATTCAACTCACACGTATTTCTTATTTATCCTATTTTAGAACTTTTGACAAATCTTTTTTTAATATAAACATGAAAGAGAAGTAAGGGCTACTAGTCTAGCAAAGGAGGAAACTATAATGGATTCAAAATAATTGCATTCACTAGATGCTTTGCTTCTGCTGTTTTGACCTAGTGCAGATTTTAAAATTATTTTCTGGATTGAAATGTATTGAGGGAATTTAATTTCTGAACATATTTTTTGGATGTAATTTTCCATTCTGCCTTTTTTCCCTACCAAATTTATTTTCATTGGATACATTATTTTCCTTGTAGATCTTAAAATGATGATTTGCTTTGTTAGTACATATTATCTGATGGGTTTTCTCATTTGTGAATTTTCTTTTATAAAGCTTTCATTTTTTAACTGAGTCCCATTTTCTCAGGTCAGATTTTGTGCATTTTCTGTCAATTTTTATTCAAAACAAAATTTGTTGTATGCCATTTTATCTGTTATTAGTTTTATTGCAGGTTGATTAGTTCTAAAAGTATAATTTATTTCAAATATGAGTCTCTGAAACAATTTAGATCAGCTGCAGAGCAGGGTCAAAACAACCTTTGAGTCAGATGGCAAGGTCCCAATGTCCTACCTTAAACTTAATACATATAATTGTGAGCACATCAGAATCTAAACTCCTCAGAATATGAAGATAATTGCTATTATTACTTAGTTTTAGATATCCTGCAGTTCTAAGAAAAAGAAAAAATAGTTTTAACTAGCACTGTCCTGTTTGTGGTGAGTATTGAACTCTTGATTAATGAACCATGATCTAGTCCATTCATTAATTAATGTGAATTAATATGAATATTAATTCATATTTTCCAGACATATGAATTAATATCATTCTTCAAACACATTATTCTTTCTACTCTTCATCCATGACAACTCCACCATCTGAAATGACCTTTTTCACCATCTCTGCCAATTGTTAGCTCATTGATAAGTCTTATCTGATTACCCCAACCTAAAAGCCTTTGTTTTCTGAGTACCTGTAGAAAGCTGTTCTTTCATATACTATTTAATATCTGAAGTTATCTCTAATTATCTTTCTCCTCTGCTTGATTATATGTTTATTGAGAGTAAGAATAAAACTTTTAATAATAGTGCTTTCTGTAATCCTTGGTGCAATTTCTCACCTTTGTTGAATAAATAAATACGTGTCAGGTAAATAAATTTTTGATTGCTGCTTACATAGAGGATAAGTGAGCATAAACTTGCAATGGAGGAACTCAAAACCCAACCTCAACATGTAACAGAATTTCTGCCCAGATTTAGACAAAGCATTCACAGAACTCCCAGAGGATAATTGCTAATAGAACAAGTTGCTGCTTACCACTGTAGCTTAATGGGAAGGAGAGGTAATTAAAAATTGGCAGCTCTCAGCAAACAAGTACACAATTCTATGAGAACTGTAATGGAAGCTTAGAAACTTAAATGGAAAATAGAAATGGTAGTAGCATGAATGTCTCAGTTTCAGGCAAGGCCTTTGAGACTGTTTGGTCAACTCTGGATATATTAATGGACAACATAGCAAGAAGTTAATGAGTAACCTGAGATCCCATAGAGAAACTCTTATTAGGATAGTCTATGGCTCCCCCCTGCAGTCATTATTAAAGCCAACACATGCTATTTGTGCATAGAATATGGTGCTATTCTCCACTTTCTTTATATCTGTACTTTGCTATGCCATAGGATATTATATGTTTTTTGGTTATATGCTTTGCAGTGCCAGTGTAGAAAGTGACCTTAATAAAAATATCGTTTAGAGACTATGAATGTTTTTATCTTTATAAATAAGATCTCAGTAACTTTGCATATTGAAAATATAAAAGTAAAATAAAATCTTCTTTTTTTTAAAGAATATAAAAATAATAATTAGGTTGCTGCATACTTTTAAAACAATAATGAGTGGCTTTAAATATGTCTATGAAGGGATATTTAGAAGATCTAAGAGCTAGTACCATATGTCTATCTTAAAGGAATCTTACTCAAGAAATATATCAATTTTGATAATTTAACATTGGAAAGGAAAATATACTTATTCTGTGTTATTACTATAATAATTCAGTACTTTCATTGTTTCATTGAAATTGCTTGAATCCATTGTAATGAAGTAGGAAATATATTTCAATCTTTGACTTACATACAAAAATAGTGCAAATTCTATAGTACTTTATTAATATGATGATCATATGCCCCAATTTGCCCAAAATACTCACATCTGTTTTTCCAGTCTTAGTTATTATTATGTACTTTCACTATCAAAATTGTCCTGGATTAGGTAATAAATAATATGTACATACTATTTATAAAGCAGAAATATCTAGTCCCAGAATTTTTTCATGCTGTTATTTATGGGGAAAGTATATCAGTATGTTTTCTATATTCCTGCAGAGAAAAAAAAAATTTATTGTTTACATACTACCAATTCCAATTTTTCATAGTCTAAAAATCAGCAGGGATATATAAAAATAGATAAATGTGAGAATTATTAGGCTATGCAGAATATTTGAACCATTATGTGCTGAGACAAATTTTATATGTGGTTTGCTCAATGTCATACCAGTCATTTGGAAATACATTTATGTACTAAAAAACTAAAGTGTGGCAAATGTCAAGCTTAGCTGAGCATGTTAGTAGCAATCCAGCTGATAAACTACTGATTTACTTTGATACATTTCTATTTGTTGCATATGTATTACTGTTGACTGTTCCTCATATTTGGAATCTCTAGATTTCAGAGGATAGATACACTACATTCTATGGGGTGACTTAAGGTGCCTAACCTTGGTCCACTGGATTCTTCCAGGCAAACTTTTACGTGCCAGGATTGACCACAAAGACCAATGCATGTTCATAGTATTGCAAGACTGACAGCTTTGACCAGGTTTATGATTGCTTTCCCTTCAGTTTACCTCTGAGCCAACCTAGAAGCAGAGCAATAATATACACGGATAAAAATTAATAGATATTGCTCTCCAAATGCTTATCTGTTCCTAAAGAGGCACTTCCTAAGTCAGGTAGTCAATGCAGCCGGCAGAGACTTGAGAAACGTACAAGGTCAGAAAGCACTGGATTTGTAGCATCTGAATCCCTTAGGCTAGATTAGGATCCATATTCTGATTCAAGGTTCAGTTTCAGCCTCCATACAAGGGAGAATTCTTGTAGTACCCTACTACTTGCAAACATTTTTGTTCTATTTTTTCCTGTGTTATCCAGGCTACACCATGCCTGGCCATGGCTTATCCTGCACATGACACAAGGGGGCACATCCTCTGCATAAAGAAATGGATCCACTTTAGCCAGGGTCAACATTTCTAGATATTTTACTTCTTGAGCCTAATATCAGGGAGATAACATTTCAAGCTCTATGTTTCAAAAAAATATCTTGTGACAAATAGATCCAGATACAGAATCAGTTCCAGGGTATAGGGGGATATTGGAAGGCAGCATTATTCTAGAAAATACAAGCATGGGGTCAAGTCAGACAGCCTGGCTTTGAAGCCCAACTCTGTCTCTTACTTGCTGTGTGTCCTTGTTCAAGGCATATAACCTTTCTAGTTCTTAGATTTCTCATCTGTAACATGAGTAATTATAATAACCATGTATATGAAAGTTAGCCAAAGTGGACTAGGTGAGATGTTTATAGTACACACCGAACAACATCATGAAGCTATTACAAAGACTTAATAAGATAATGCATGTTGAGCCTGGCACATAGAAAGGCATCAAAAATTGAGACCTATCGCTACCAGTAATAGCAGCATTTGTAGTGTAGTATCTTTGCCTGGGGCAGTTTCCTAGCCTTTAGAGAATGTACAGCCAGTTGTACATTGAGCCACTTGAAACTTTTAATTTACTTGCTGGTCTTTGCAGTGTTGTCATGTGGACTCGGGAGTATAATTAGGGGCAACTGAATTATTTATACATAATAGATTTTAATGTTATTGTAATAATCACTTGATTACTGTTTAAAGGATTATGATAATGCATTGATCAATTGTTTCTATTTTTACCTAATGTGGAAAAATTGGAATTAAAAAAGCTATTTTCTTTAATTTGCAGAAGTTCACTTTGGGAAGAAAGATAAATTGGATTAATGCGTAATTGGGCCACTTACAAATTTTATGAACAATTCATTAAATATTAAGCGAAGCTTCAGGTCTAAGTGCCTCTGCATCTTTGAGTAAGTTTCCCTTACTCCAAGGATGGCATTTGTCAGGGGAAATCCCTGAACTCCTTCCACTGCTTCACTTAACTTCCATATGTCTTACAAAACTCAAACCACCATGTTATAGCTAGGGTGTAGACTTAGAAGAAGCACCCAGCTGTTTCAAATCATGCTGTGCTGGACAGCTCTTTATTTCAAAGCTATTGTTACAGTTGAATGCTATTAGATGTGAAATAGAGAATTGGAGAAATATAAACAAGATGGATTCTTTTTTTTTTTTTTTTAACTTATGAGGCTACTCTGCTTGCATGAAGAAGCCAACATTCCTTTAAACCTTGCACATACTGAATTTGGAACAATAGACTATTATTTTCAAATTTAAATTGTCGACATTTTTTATTCAGTTGAGGGGTTGTGTAGGAGGATATACATTTGACATTTAAAGTAGGATGACAATCCTGTACTACTGTTTGAAAGCATAACTTTAGAATTCCAGACGGTCAAATTATCTGGTCATTTATCAGACAAGATTTCAGAAAAAGTCTGATTTGAACTTTTTTCATTGAAATAAGTGGAATATTTTTCCAGCTCATTTTTCACAGTGTTCTCTCTTTTTAATATTTCGCAGAGAGGACATTAGCCTAGGGATCAGATGGTTTACAGAGTGGAAAAATATTGCTTTATAATAAAAGGAGGATATTGAATAAAGCCCAGATTTAATACTCAGCCTAACAGAACACCCTGATGAATGTAATTGCATTTTAAGCATTCTGATTAAATTTTTTGATCCATATTGCATTTGTTTTGCTTGTGAATCTTTAATGAAAAAAAAGTGTCTGGAGATTAAAGGATTAGTGAGTTCTTAAGAAGCCAGGCAGCTGCTAAAGCATCTGAATATCCTTGCTTAAAGATGGTTGAAAAGCTGCATAAATCTCAGCTGTTACAGTGAGTGATATGCCTAAAACTAGAACAGTGAGAGGGAAATGCTCTAGGGAAAACTTATTTCTGTAGTGGACAACATGAATGATATTCACTGTAAATTGAAAAAAAAATCTATACAGTAGTGTAGTTGAAAAAAGCATTTATCAGCTATGCTGATTTGTTAGGAATAATGCTTTTCCTCCCTTCTCACTTCTTAGGCTAATTGACAATTCAGGGAATATATAAAGATTAAGAAATAATTTGCATGCTCTCAGATCCTAAGTGTCATTCATGTCTTTTGATAACCAGACAACAAAAGGCCTAACAAATTAGCATAGCTATTTTACCTTGGAAGAGGACAGGTTTTTGTCATTCTGACAAAATATCAGGTAAGATAGAACAAGTTTGCAATACATCAGTATGTTTTGTACAATATTCAAGTTTTTAAACAAGTGGTACAACATAAAATATAGGGAGTTCCCTTTTGTGTTCAGGAAAGTGTTTCTAAATCCTTCCAAAGTTACATGTGCTAAAGACAAATTGAGGTTCCCATTCACAAAGAGCTAAAAATTATATATATTTCTTAAATCTCTAATTATGGTCCCCACAGGCCTGCAACCTAGGATCTGGTGAACTAGTGAGAGCTTTATAGATCCCCTGAAAGAGATGAGGCTTTGGTAGCTGTGTTAGCTGGATGTTGGCACCCAAAACAGGGATAAAGAAACAAAAGATCTCGAAATCAAACTTATGGTTACCAAAGGGGAAAAACGTGGGGAGAAGTGATAGATTGGGACATTGGGATTAACATATACACACTACTATGTATATAAGATAGATAACTAACAGGGACCTACTATATAGCACATGGAAATCTACTCAATGCTCTGTGGTAACCTATATGGGAAAAGAATCTGAAAAAGAATGTATGTATATTTATATATATATATGTATATATATGTATGTGTGTGTATATATATATATGTGTGTGTATAACTGTACACCCAGAACTAACACAACATTGTAAATCAACTATACTCCAATAAAAAATTTTAAAAAAAGAAAAGAAGAAACTAAACTTAAAAATTCCTATTTGGGAATGATACTCTGCCAGTTCTCTATATGTGTTAATGAACTCTCATGGGCTTTTACCCACCTAAGATGGCTTTTACTGAACAGAGAAGCTCTAGACCAATGGTTCTTAACCTTGGTTGCCAATTAAAATAATCTGGGGAAGATTTGAACAAATTCTGATGAAGGACTTTTTTTTTTAGGAGGTAGTGGGATTAAGGGAAAAGAAGAGGGGGATTGAATCTGATTTAATTTGTCTGAAACATTGGTATCTTTGAGAACGAATATTCCAGCTTGCTGAGGAGCTGGAGTGCAGCAGAAGCTTTGGAAAGAATTTACCCTTGACACTCACAAGGAGAGAATGGACTGGAAATGGAAAGAGAGCCCATTCTCAGTGAGGAGGGTACTGACTGTGGTTCCTTCAGTTCAGGGCAGAGCACCAACCACTGCCAACAATAAGAGTTGCCTAAGAACATCATGATCACCTCTGTAGAGTCCCACCCCTTTCTCCCAGTGCAGTGCCCTTTACCTGTCCCCACCGTGCCTAAAAGGGCATTTCTGGAGGATCCTAAGAATAAACTCACTGTATGAAACGTGTGTTTGTGTCCATTATTTGAGTACTATCAGGCATTGAATAGCCATGGTTCATCACTGCTCAATTTAGTCCTGAGATTCCAATAAATTATATATGAAATCCAGTGTCTTTCCAGAATACTGAAGAAATACCTCAGTAACATACCATCCATTATTGTGAATGAACCAAACTAATCAAACAACAATTGAAAATATGTTAAACTATCATATTATTTTTATAAAAGAGTCAACTGTGATTCTTTAAGAGTTTTGAATTATAAAGTTGATTGAGAGTTTATGGAAAGTTATGAGGCCAGTATATCGGCAGTATACACACAGAGTTATATATACAATTACAGAGATTTTTAGACTCCTGGGTTAAGAATTACTAATTCGATGTGGGAGAAATAACGCTCTTTATCAAGAGATAAAGCTCTGATACTTATTATATTGGGGGTATTTAGCAAATAGCTTAATTATCCTTAGAATTAATTTATTCATTTATTATTTTTAAATGAGAAATATATTTAAATGATTATTAAAATAAATGAGAAAAAATATGTAGTGCTATGTAAATACTATGCAAATAGAAAGTAGTGTTGCTAATAGTTTAAGTGATCTAAATGTTCACTCACTTTTCAGACGTAGCTCTTCCTTTTGAAGACCTCTTTGCCCTTAGTATGATTTTTAGAATACTATTGCGATTAATAAATATTATTTTACACATACCATTCCTTAATACTATTGTGATTAATAAATATTATTTTACATATGCCTATTCATCTAGTAAAATATTAGTGTTTTCATGTGTCACACTAACATGGGAGTTGAAATAGTCAGAGCTATTTCCAGAGTTTTATTTGACAAAATGTATTACTATGTGTGAGGCACTGTAGTTTGAATAAACAAAACATCGGCATTGGTGATAAACTGGACTGAAATCCCACTTCACACTCTTGCTTTCTTGGGAAAGTTAGCAATTCATTTTAAGCTTTCTGAATCTCATTTCCTCATTTATGAAATCATCATCATTAATTTAAAAATCACTATTATTAATACATTTAATTTAATTAATACATTAAATTTATGTGTTTCCTTAGAAATGCTGTCAATCCTACTTAGGTTTTTATATGTACTACATTTATCAAGTACCAGTGAAATACACTATTGAATTGTGGAAGGAGTGTGTTCATTTGCAATATTTATACATAAAAAATAGCCTTTTCTTAGTATGTAAAAAAATTAAATCACATTAAGAATAATTTTTATGCTAGTCAAGACCTCACACATCAATGAAAGTGAAAGTAGAACAAAACTAAACTAAATAGCATAAGCATAAAACTAGCTTAGAGATGTCTAAAAACAATTTTATAAAATTTCCTTTATGGCCATTGAATAACTTATTTAGAAGCATAACATATTTTAATATTTTTTCTTCAAAGTTCTATAAGGCAATAATTTAAAAAATTTAAATACTAATTTTTTCTCATTTGGTGGTATATGATTACCCTTGGAGCTGTTATGCAAAACTATCTTGCAGACTTTTTTGGAACATCATTTTTCTCAGCCCAAAGAAGTTGAAATTTTTAATGGATTTAGGGATACATCTGAAAATTCTAAGGGAAGAAAGATAGTGAGAATCAGAAAGGAAATATGAAAACAGAAGCATATCATTCATATTCAAAATGGCATAGATAAGAGTAATGTTATCTATTCCATGCTCTTTAAATTTTGCATAGTTCTTTCACATATATTAATTCTTATTACAACTTTTAACCATTTTACATATTTAAGGATAGGTGAACCAAGAAAAGTATGAGTTGTCCAAGATTTTGTAATTGTTAGATTTGTTTAAAAAAATAGGTTCATTCAGTCTACAAATATTTATTGAGTGCCAACTACTAGCCAAGCACCATTAGAGTCACAAGGGATATAACAATGAAAAAGACAGATATGACCACTGTTTATTTGAAAGAATCCAAATGTATTTTCTTTGATTTAGACATCTTTTACATTTAGGTTATTCAAAGTGGGAAATTAGATCTTGGATATAAATAAGCCTACTGTAGGGGAAAATGTATTCCTAGTTTAAAAAAGTATCCCTGAATAACTTAATAAATTAATATGTTTAGACAATGTTTAATTGTGGTTCCTTTGAATTTAAATATTATAATGTAGCATTGAAAAGACAGAGAAGATGTCCTGTGTTGTGCCCATTATATTTGTAATATCACATGCATATAGATATTTTAACTGTGTAAACACATGCTAATTGAAACTACCTGTAATCACATACAGGAATAATTTATTTTTAAAAAGATTTTTCCCAGAAAAGATTTTGGTGAATACATTCATCTCAACTCTCGAATGAATTTTCATATGTGTTTACCTATTTAAATCAGAAAAAAATAGAAAACCTATTTATCTGAGATCTCTAACTCATCATATTAATAAGAAAAAATGTTTGCTTATATAAACTTCATTACTTCTTGCCAGAAATTATCACAAGAAAATATTGACGATCTTGTTCCCTTTTGTGACATGTACAATATGTCAAAACTTTAAGTTATTTGTTCAGCAAACAACAATATTTGAAATAGTTCAAAACACCTTGTTTAAATGACTTACCTTAAGAGCAATCTGAAGGCAGGAACCTAATACAGGAATTGATGAAGTGCTATTTTCTGCCACTACTTTTTTAATAGAGATACGTTTAAGAATTTGGGGCAGGATTTTAAATAATACGTGTTTCCTTGAGGATGATAATTCTGGGACATACTTGAAATAATCATTGAAACATAAACTGTCAGATAAAAATGATCACATATAATTTTAACTGCTGAGTTAGCCATGACTAACTTTTTAATATTTGTACAGATTCACTAGGCTGAATTCCCACTGTTCAACTGTTGGATACCGAGCAGGTGAAAACAAATTTTAATTCTAATCAAGTCAAACACAATTGGTAATTCTGCTTTAAAAATCACATGTAAATATATTATTGGTATTTGAGAAGTAGATCAAAGTCATATTTCATTCAAGGAAAACATTTTTAAAGGTCTCATATAATTAAATATTTTTATAATTGTCTAATAGAATAATGAAATAAATTAAATTAATAATGAAATAATGTATAAAATATATTAGAGTATAAATTAAAATATGAAGAACATATTTTCAAAATACCTAAATATATAACCATTGTGATATACTTTGCTTAATGACACATTTTATTTTCTCAACCTTAACTTTAATATTTCAAATGATATATCTAATAATGCTGTGTGTTATGGCACTAATTTTGTGTTCTTCAAAGAATTTTATCACAGTTAATCAAAGTAATTGACCGGCAGGCATAATTTTTTAGAAGCATAATCAGAACAATCATGTGATGAACTTTGGTGGACATTGTTATAGTTGCAAAAGTAAATTTTGATTAATAATAACCGTTAATGTTGAAGGAAATTATCTGAAATTTTCCACATAAAGTAATGTGTTGTATTATTTCAAATTCTCAATGCTCAAATTTGTATAAAACTGGCCATGCATATTTGAATTATATTATTCATTATAAAGCAATAGACCAATCCAAGCAAATACTGGTATAGGCCATTAGTTTAGGGAATGTAGGAAAAATAAATTTTATTATTTAACTTTGTTAAAATGTCTAATTTAGTCTAAAGCATTTGTTCAGTTGCTCACTGGAGCAATGATTTTTAAACTTTAAACTGGATTCCCCATTGTTTAAAAAAAACAAAACAAAACCTATCTATGTGTAAATTGCATTAAAGTACAGTTCTATTATTAGCAAAAATTTCAAGCATAAAACATTGCTGAGGCAAGGTTTGTCATTAATGATAGTGGACATAAATCTATATTGCATAGTTTACTTGATATTGTATTTTTTTGCCAACTTCTTGTCAGATTTGATTAGATCATCACGGTTCCTACTGCATAATAAGGGTGAAGAACTTGTACTAGAGAACTTACTGGCTCAGCCATTCTCTTGCTGTTTTCCTGTGCTTGCCTCATTCATATTTTCCTCAATAGTTTTGAAGAACCTTTTTAAAGTCATATTGCTTTTCATAAGGGTTAGTTTAAATAAAAGTAGGTAATATAATTTATAAACTCTCTTAACCAGACCCATCCTTATAAACTGTAGCAAGTTAGAATGTACTGAAAGCAAAAATGTCAAGTGAGAGCAAGGTAGGACTTCATTGCCAGCCTCTACTCTCTGCCACTTCAACTTTTCCCTTGAGATTCCTCCAACTTTTGTAGAAACAGAACTTTGACATACTCACCAAATAAGGGCCCAGCACAGCAACATGGATGGAACTGGAGATTATCATACTAAGTAAAGTAAGTCAGACAGAGAAAGACAATTATCAGATGATATGGCTTGTATGTGGAATCTTTAAAAATAATGATACAATTTACAAAACAGAAACAAACTCACAGACCTAGAGAATGAAGTTATGGTTGGGGGGAGCGCAGAAGAGGGGGAGGGATAGATTGGGAGTTTGGGGTTGACATGTACACACTGCTATGTTTAAAATAGGTAACCAACAGGGACCAACATATAACACAGGGAACTCTGCTCAATATTCTGTAATAACCTAAATAGGAAAAGAATTTGAAGAATAGATGCACGTATATGTATAACTGAATCACTTTGCTGTACACCTGAAACTAACACAACATTGTTAATCAACTATATTCCAATATAAAATAAAAATGTTTTAAAAGCTTAGCTTTATTTCTTCTTACTTTTAAGTTAAAGCAATGAATAGAAGGAGACGTTCTAACATCATATTTCTTTAACCCAGTGGATCCTTTTGTGCACACTTAGGAGAGCATTGCCCCATTTTGGGGGGACCATTGCTCTAGAGATATACAGAGAATAGGAATGTAAAACATTACTGTTTAGTAACACTTAAATCAAGATATGTTTTTAATTTACATTAGTGTTTTAAGCATTTTATCTCTTTGTATCAATGCGTAGAAATGTCTCAGTATATTTAGAGAGAGATTTGGATTGTAGAAACTTTATATCAATGATTTTGCTGCAGAAAAATAAAATCAAAGACATGCAGTATTATTTTTATTGTTAGGCTGATAGTGATGAATGATGACCCATGACTATTATTGTGTGGTTTGGATGCACTATACTATGGAAAATATAAGCATCTGGAAAAATCTAGTCAAGAGTTGTTTGGGGACACAGCCAGCATATATTTTGAATCTTTTACCTTAATGCTTACAATATTTTCTCTTTATTCATCACATAAGTGCTATGTATCCTCTAAAGGTCAAGTTTTATTTCTTATTAAACTTTGCATATCTATTCTCCACGAAAAGTTACTTTTTAAGTGAACTACAGCTCAAGGCAGAGGAAAGATAATATGAGAGTAGAAAGTGACAATTAGATTCTCCTTCCCATATTTTACTTTTGTTTGTGGGAAAGCATTATGTAAAAGCCATCTTCTACTTCAATCCAAAAGGTGGTCCATTGTATTAAGCATTAAGAATGCACACACAGTAAAACTGCCTTGGCTTATTCAGTTGGTAAATCATTTTTGCTTTTCTTTTTCCTTTCTGTAGGCAAATTTCACAGTAGAATGTTTAGAAAATAACTTTTACTTTAGTGAAAAATCAGAGTTCACTAGCTTCAGTTCTGTCCAACTTATTTGAAGGTAATCCGATTTACCCTATACTAACAGAAACTGTAACCTCCAATTCAGTTATAATCCAAATCACAGACTCATTGATATGTTTCTGGGACTCTCTTTCTATTTCAATTGTGTTTTCAAACAATAAAAAGTTTATCATTAAGAAAATTTTAATATTATTTAATATTGTCTATACCTGATGCAATGTTACATGCTGACATTTTTAGATATGCTCACGTAACCAAAAGTGCCTAGATATGGATTTTATTCATTTTTGAGGGTTGAAACAGGAAGAGCAATGGGAAAAATATTTTAAATATTTCATTTTTAATGTCTCATAACAGACATTTATAACAGCTATTTTCTACAATGTACTTGTCCCTAGAAATTAGTTATAAATTATTATTAATATATGTTAAGAAGTGAAAAACTTTTCTGCATTTTAAGGACAAAATTGTATTATATATAATATTTAACACTTGTTTTCAAGTTACCAGTTAAGTTAAACACTGAGAGGGAGTGGCTGAAGCAGAGGCTATGTAGAGGTGGTGATCATCAGTAGGTCTTAGATAGTTTTTAGATAGGATCAAATGCCACCCTACGCACACACACGCACACACACACACACACATGGAAATTACCCACACGACCAAACTTTTATAAACTCACTCAAATAGGTTGATGTAACCTATAGCAAGTTGCAGTGTGCTGGAAGCAATCCCATTAAATGGGGGTGAAGCAGGTTCCACTGTTGACTTCCTCGCACTCTATCCCCACATTATCACTTACAATTCCATACCCAATGTACATGAAACATCATGGTCTAATTCACCATCTGAATGGTGGCATCTACGTCTGTCCCCTTTCAGACTGTCAGTGCTCAGGACCAGCTCCCAGATATGATTTATAGATAAGTCTATGACTGCCTTCTGTACTAGTTCATATGTTTCTTTGTGATTCATCTCTATAACCTTGTTGCGCCACTGTCCCTCTTACATAACACATGGGCACATAGTATGTTACCCACAGAAAGTGGCAGTATTAGCTAATGGGCATCTAGCGCCTGTAGAGATGGCAGGGCCTATGCTAGTGCTTTAACATGTATTTTCCATTCACGACAATGTGATTACTATCTCATTTTTATGGATGAGGAGACTGAGGCACAAAGAAGTTAAACACTGTGTTCAAGGTTACACAGTTAATAGGAGGTAGATTCAGCTGTAGGCAGTTTGGATTGATTTTAAACTCTTTGCTGCATAAGCCCTCCAATCTTAATGTTTCCAAAAGAGAATCTGTGATACATATCTGTGTTAAACAACTCTGACTGTCCATAATTTCTTCCTTTTATCTAATCTAATCCTCCATGTTTTAGATCAAGCCTCTGGGGCTTTCTTTGGTGCAGAGAATCTATATAAGTGCCCTTTATATACTTAAAGAGAATTTTGAGTCATTCACTTGTCTACTCATTCAATAACTCAAGTACTTTTAACCTTTCCCTTTAGATCTTATGTCTGAATTTTATAAGCATTTTGGGGGCACTTTGGTGAAAACTCTTCATGTTTTCTCCATTTTTCTTAGCTGTGAATTGAGCAGACTCAATGCCAAATGTATTGGGTTTAAGACTAACCTATCAACAGTTTAGCATGTGCAATATATGATACGGAATCATAGAATTTTTAACATATTTTATAGATGATCTTACAACACTTGAGGTTTAACCACCAAAAACTATTATAATTAAATGCTTTTGGAACCATAGAAGTCATAAAGGTAAATGGTATTTTTCCAGTGTTGTTTAATGGTGTTTTTCCTATGTTGCCTAAAATTGGCTTCCTTTTTAGTGAGGGGAAATTATTTTATCTTTCTCTCACTTATGTTATGTTTAACTATTTGATTCCTTTTTACTGAGGGGAAATTATTTTATCTTTCTCTTACTTATGTTATGTTTAACTATTTGATTCCTTTTTTTTGCCTTTGTTTCTTACACATTATTCCTTACTAAAACTCAAACTTTCTTATTATTTAGTGATATCATTTTACATAGCCTTTATTAATTTATGTTATTCCTATTTATTATCACTTACTATTTTTATTATTTATTAATTTACATTATGAAATAATATGTGATGTGCTATTTTACAACTGCTATCATACAGAAAAGAGTTAGCATAACAAGCCTAAAAATTAGAAAGTCCTGCTCGCTAGTTTGGTCCTTGACTTCTGTCTGGAAACTTGTATTTCTGGAGTGTTCCCACAGTTCCCCAACTGATAAGAATGGTTTTCCATACTTGCATTGTTTGTGCAAACACTGTGGCTTATGCTGCATACCTGCTTTCCTTCTGTGAGTCTGGAAGTCCTAGGCAGCGGGTACCTGCTATACAGCCAGCTTCATATAAAAACTTTGGGTACCAGACTCAAACGGGCTTCCCTTGATGAAACATTGTACACCTGTTGTTGCATGTTTGTTGCTGGAAGAAGAATGCTATCTGTGTTACCCCTCATGGAAGGGAGAAAGCATAAGGAATTCTGCACATGGATTCTTCCATACTTTGCCTGTGTCTTTTTTACCTTATGATCTGGCTATATATGCTTACTATGGTTATCTCCAGTGAATCTCCAAATGTGGGGTAGTCATGGGAACCCCCAGCACAGCCATCACTTACAAAATATTTTCACATAGTGAACTCACTTAATCCTTCCAATTACTTCATAAAGCTCCATGAAGAAAGTGGAATATATATTATACAATGTATATTTTAAATAAAGAAATAGGCATAAAGATCTTCCATAATTTTGTTGACCTTGTTCTATTTGTACTTAACATTTTTTTGTACTTTTAAGCAGGGCTAGACATATGCGATATTGTCAATTCTCTCTCATTTGTCTTCTGTATTCTTCCCAATTCCAGTTCGAGGTACCTCCTTCACCAAACCTGCCAACCCCAGGGTACTTAGTGCTGTTCCTCAGATACACACTCCCACCTTCCTTGCAGGTCAAGCTTCCAAAGGCTTTGTACCTTTACTGTTGCCTCACTTAGTATTAATATTTGCTTTTTTTCTCTTTTGATATATCATGACCCACTCCATGGTACTGGATCTTCCTTAAACTGTATCTTAGCCAAGATATCCATAGACAAATAATTTATCTTTATCAGAACATACCAAAAAATTCAAGTTCAAAGTTATACGTAAAATGTGGGAATTCGAAAAAGTGAACAGGTGTGTAGGAATGATGACTTAGATTAAATGTTTTGGGATCTGCCTCAAATTAGGGATGACTCCACTCAATAAATATGAGTTCGTTTTGATCTTAAGATGAAATTTTAGGGCCACCCGAAATAGAAATGTATTTGAAGGTCTAACATGCTCTCTTTTTCCCAGTCATCTAAAATTCTAAACTAATGTTTAAATATTCCATGCATGACTCTTTAGTCCTTTTCCTAAACACTGAAACTTAAATACCAGAGGTTTTAGGTGAGTGACTTACGCTGGGGGCAGAACATATCATGGCAGGGGCCTAGAGAATCACAGTGGAGCCCAGCGTTTCTAGAAGTTCATCTGGATGATTTATTCCATCAATCATAAAAGATATATTTTGTTTAAGTCTCATAACCTTTTGAAGAGTTGAATTGTTGGAGGATGAGTGGAGACGGTTAACCTGGGGGAACCTAGGATATTGAATAAATCCACTAAGATCCCCCTGCCGTGATATAATATTCCATTAGTCTACCTTTGAAGGTTAAATGGACTTAAAGATCTTTCCCTAAAAAGATTAAAGAGACATATTCCATATGAGGAGGTTGTAGGATCTCTCAGTAAAGGGTTGGGGTTAGCATGTTTATGCATTATAGCTCAATGCTAAGCTTTGGCCTATATCAGCTTAAGGAAAAGATTTTAAAGTATCTTAATAAGTAAGAAAAACACCTATGTGATATTACAGTTGGAGATTCAGTACCCCCCTGGAGAACTTCAGATTCCCCCTAACAGGCCAGCATCCTTCATGATTTCAGATGTCACTTCAAGTAAGCAACTGCCTATTAGTCCATCTGTAAGTTTCACCCTTCCTCTGAGCAATTGACCCTAAGATCCACTGTTTTGTGAGATTCAGATTCATTAACAAATTTGATAAATATCTACTGAGGTTTACTATTTCCCAGGCCTTGCATACAGCTTTTGTATTTATGACATCAAATTAGACAATATTTTGATCTTTTGAGAAAATTTTTATTGGTCAGCTAGTTTATTTTGAACAAGGTAATACATTTTTCCTGTTCTCCTAATATGGTTTAATTAAAGAATATCTATTTTTTTCTTAAAATTACCTGTTTTCTTTTAAAAACTGACCCACTTATTGATAAAACCAAGATTCACACAGAAATTGCTTAAAAAAACTACGGTCCAGGTTATCCATTCAGGACCTACCCCTTACCTGTGATTAGCAGCTGCAGCTTTAATCAACTTCACTACTTTGAGACCTGCCATTAGAGTCTGTGAATTGTGGAGCAGTCTTGGTAACTTTGACACCTGCCTTTCTAGAGGACCAGAGCTCTCCTGCTCTGCTCCCGTGTTGCTTCAGGGTAAACTTACAACGTTTTCTTTTTGTTGTTTTGGGTTGGTTTGGATTTTGCATTTTCCTTAAAACTAGCCTATTTCAATTTTGTTATATGGTCATTTGTCTGATATCTTTGTACCATCCCTTTGTCCCATCATAAATATATTCAGCCCAGCAAGGACATCATGGAACAAACTGATGTGATAGCAAATTGCTGCAGGATGACTTACTGACAATTTCATAGACAAAAGTTGAAAGGCTAGAAGGAACTCTAAAGGTCTATTATACTGATGTTCCTAATAAGTGTTCTGAATAGGTGGCTAGAAGTGGCATATAGTGAACTGGTGCACAAGAATATGCCATGCTTCATTTCAACCAGGGAAGATCTACTTTTATCTCTTAAATACACAGATTTCTCTAGAAAATTTTACTTCAAAACAGGGTTCTTTAAAGTAATACACTGTAAAAACTACTAAGTCTAGGCTAATCCATTCATTTAGTTTGATACTAGAATGTCTCATGGTGGAAATCTGAGTACTGTCAGCCAAGAATTCTTCTTCTACTTGAATATTCATGCTAAGAATAAAACTACTGGAAGGAAAAATGAATGTATTTAAAGAACTCAATGTGGGTATAGCCAACTGGTTGCCAAACAAAACCCATTACCTTTTCTCTCTGCTTAACTATACAGGGTTTTTTTTTTTCTATCCATCCCTCAGGGAAGATGATCCTGTCTGTGGTTCAAGCTCAATCTAGGTCTAAACAAATCACTATAGTCCATTCTCCTTGTTAGATCTTGAATAGAGCATGAAGATATACATGGAGATTGCATTGTAATTATGTCTAAGAGTTTTGAAATGAATTCTGCTTAGGGACTTCTAGGAAGATTTTTCCTCTACTGTCAGATGAGACCAAATGGAAAGGGATCTACTTTTTCAATTGGTCATTGAGAATGTCAGAGTAGAAAAGTGAAGAAAATGTAAGATCTAAGACATGGTTAAGCCATTGAAGAAACCAATCATGCAAATGCCTCATTCCTGGACTACTCAATATATGAAATAATAAATTTCTTTTTTAGAAGCCATTTGAGACTTTTTTATTGCACTTGACCCAAAGTCATCCTAACTGATAGGCTGAGATTGCCAGAGTGAAGGTAAAAGGATTCTAAGATATACAGAGTATCTACTGTTTGTCAGACATTGTACTAGGCACTTTTTAATATGTATTTTCATATTCTATTTTCCATATACTTGTGAGAGAAGTGTTATTATCCTCACTTCACAAACCAAGTATCTGAGCCTCAAAAAATATTTGATACATTTCTAAAGATTTTATGGCCGTTCATATGGGAAATTTGAATCCAGGGTTTTTTTATTTCAGAAGTCAATATATGACCCACAAATATATATTCTTTAGTCAATTCAATGCATAAAATCACTTTATTTTTATTGAGATATAATTGACACATAACACTACATAATTTTAAAGTGTATATGTTGATTTGATATATTTTTCAATATGATTGTGAACATAGTATTAGCTAACATATCTATCATGTCACATAATTCTCATTTATTTTTTGTGGTGAGAACAATTAAGATCTAGTCTCTTACAACTTTTAAGTTTATAATACAGTATTATTGACTATAATCACTATCTTGCATTCTATGCTAGATCTCCAGAACTTATGTATCTACTAGTTGCAAGTTGGTAGCCTTAAACAGTATCTCCCTGACTCCGCCACTCCCAGCACCTGGTAACCACAATTCTACTCAATGTTTCTATGAGTTTGGCTTGTTCAGATTCCACATATAAGTGATATCATAAAGTATTTATCCTTCCCTATCTGATTTGACTCAGCATAATGTCCTCAGCATAATGTCCTAGGTTCATCCATGCTATTACAAGTGGCAGAATTTCCTTCTTTGTCATGGCTGAATAATATTCCATAGTGTGTGTGTATATGTGTGTATATATATGGATGTATATATATATGTGTGTATATATGTGTGTGTGTGTGTGCGCATTTTCTTTATTCATTCATCTGTTGACAGACACTGTTTCTATATCTTGGCTATTGTGAATAATGCTGTAATGAACATGGGAGTGCAGATATCTTTTTGATATTCTGTTTTCATTTCCTTTAGACATATGCCCAGAACTGGGATTGCTGAATCATTTGGTAGTTCTAATTTAAGGTATTTTTAATCTTTTGAGGAACTTCCCTGTTATTTTTCATAGTGGCTGCTCCAGTTTACATTCCCACCAATAGTGCACAAGGATTCCCTTTTCTCTACATCCTTGCCAATACTTATTATTTCTTATCTTTTTGATAATAGCCATTCAAAAAGGTGTGAGATGATATCTCCTTGTGTTTTGTTTTGCATTTCTCTGATGAATAGTGATGTTGAGCATCTTCTCAAGTACCTGTTGGCCATTTGGATGTCTTCTTCGGGAAAATGTCTGTTCTGTTCCTCTGCTCATTTTTTAATCAGATTTTCTTGTTGTTATTGAGTAGTGTAGGTTCTTTACATGTTTTAGGCATGAACTCCTTAACAGATATATGGTTTGCATATATTTTCTCCTGCTTTGCAGGTTGCCTTCTCATTTTTTTTTTTAATTGTTTATTTTACTGTGTGGAAAGCTTTTAGTTTGATGTAGCCCCACTTATTTATTTTTGCTTTTGTTGCTTGTGCTTTTGTGTCATCTCCAAAAAAAAAAAAATTGCTAAGACCAATGACAAGGAGCTTCTTCCCTAGGTTTTTTTCCTAGGATTTTTACAGTATAAGGTTTTACGTTTAAGTCTTTAATCCATTCTGTGTTAATTTTGTGGGTGGTGTAACATAGGGGTCCAATTCTATTTTCTGTCTGTGGTTATCCAGTTTTCACATCACTATTTGTTGAAGAGGCTGTCCTTTTCTCATTGAGTATTATTGGCTCCCTTATCAAATATTAATTGACTGTATATTTGGGGTTTTCTTTCTAGACTCCCTATTCAGTATCATCAGTCTATGTGTCTGAAACTATTTTAATGTTAACACATTTAGGCAGGGCATCTGTTCTTTAGTTCTTTTCAGATCTCCCCATTCCCTATTTTATCTAGGATGATTCACACATTTACTTTATACTCCCAACACTGTTTTGAAATTGCAGTCACCAGAATCTAACCCTGTCTAATACACAAAGATGCTGGCTATTTTTAAATTATTATTATTTTTAAGAAATGAGGTTATCTCAGTATTTGATAAGAAGGGTTTTTGTCTTTAAGAAATACTTTATAAGCTAAATCTGATTATTAGAGACTAAAAGGCTATTGTGAAGTAGAATCATATTATATTTGTGACATTTCTTAAAGAGAAAAATGCCTTTTTCTGGTTTTAATAATGTGTTTTTGGGAAGAGTGCTATGTTACAAATATTTCTTATTAATTTGTAAGATATAAACGACTGTTCTCAGTATTGAAAGAATACCCAGCCATATGCATCACTTAGAATAATCAACACTCTTTTCAGATCTATGACCTATATTTCCAATCTGTGGAAATGCTATTAGTAGTGTGAGACGTAATAGTTAATATTTACTGAAAACCAATTTCAGTGCTGGGACATGATAGGTATAAAAGCTACAGTAGCTACATGAATTTTTATATTCATATAGTTATTTATTTACCTTTTGTCATTTTCAAGCACTGACAACTGAAGATGTTCTTGGGAAGAACAAAAACGAGCATGTCACCTTAGCGTGATGCCACATTTGTCTTGTGATTGCAGAATTTCTTGTCCAGTTTATTGTTAAAAAGAAATAGAACTGGGTGATTTTTTTTTTTAATACAGTGAAGACATTACTATTACTTTAAGTAATTGTCATATTTAATTCTTTCATTAGGAAAAATGAAATTCTAATTTCTCTTAGCCTTTATTTTTAGATACTGGTCCTATTGGTAGAGACAATAAGAAAAGGTAGTTGCTAGGATATTTGATTCTTAGACTACTCATCAAAGAAAAGTCTGTTTTATGGAATTAAAATGATTGGTGATAAGATGGGGCAACACCAGGCTAAAATTTTTAACAAAGACCTGAAAACCCCTATCATAGCCCAATCAATATAGAGACACAGTGAATAAGACATATAGTGTGAGCCTTCATGGGTAAAACAATCTCTTTCAATATTAGACTGCCGTTGTTTGAACTAGACAAGAGGATACCTTTCTTTACCCAGTAAATTCATTATTGTCACTGTACTGCTTATATACCTAGTAGCCACTTAACTCTGAAATCTTGAAAAGCCATGAAAGCAGAGTTGAAGCTAAACTGGGTTTCTTGATGACATTAAAAACTGAAATATGAGAATGCAACTAATTAGAGGGGTTTTAATTATGATTTGTATTAATTAACCTCCAAGTTTAGTGCTTTTTCATTAACAAGTGGTATTTGGTGATTCTCCCTCTGCCCCACCACATCCAGGTTAGTATGAACTTCTGATTTTTTTTTAACTTATTTTCTAACCTATGTTTTAATGTCTTCCACTTAAATTTCTTTCCTTACGTATGTTGTTTCACAAAATAGATATCATCAGTGTTAGATTTTTACATCTTATATGGCTATATTAAAACACTCAGATGCAGGCCTTGTTAAATGTACTATCTCATAACCCTATTAGTTAGTGGTGCAAGATGAATAAAAATGTAATTAAAAGATCATATTGGTTAAATGAAATCTCATTTCATTTCATTGTTATGAAGAGTTCTGATATCTAGGTGATATTTTATTTTTCATCTGACATACTAAACATTAAGACATCTTTGATGCAATGATTCAAATGTGAAAATTATACATATATTAAAAGTCAACTAGTTTTACTTAGAGATTATGTTTATTGCTCTTCAAGTATTCAGTGTTAACTCATGTTAATTTTTAGCAGCCACTATACAATTAACCGAAAATACATTTTAAGTAGTACGAATTTAAAAGATCAAAGATGAAGAGAAAGAAGCACAATAAAGCTTCACAATTAAATCAATCTGTAAATCAAAGGTATGAGATAGAAGCGGTGAGAAAGGGGCCGTGGTAAAGAAAGGGTGTCATAAGAAAAAACAGTTAGTTACCTGGCCACCTAAAGTAGGTTCCTCAAACTTAGCACCTTGTTTGAGTCCCTCATTTCTAAATTGGGTTGTTAATATACAGGTGAAGAGAGCAGATATTGTTCGTGTCTACGAGTTAATGAAATCTAAGGTGGCTTACAATAACTGACAACTGGAATTAGCCATCTGAAGGGTATTTGGTGAGCATAACTTCAGAGGAAAGAAGATTAGTCATTCATTCAACAAAAAAGACATAGTCCCAAAGACAGAAAGTTTATAGCCTAGTCATGGATTATGTTGGAGAATAAGTAAACTAACAAATTCAGAGCAATATGCTAAATGTTAGAACATGGCTATGTACAAGTGATATGGACATACATTCAGAGAGCTTTCCTGAAGGGAGTGAAAGTTGAGCTGAGCCTGGATGGATGAAAAAATTATCCAAGGGCATGGGGGCTGTATTCATACCAAGTAATACTGTATAGTCACAGTAATAGTAATACTTGTCACTATTTACTGTGTGTTTAGTGTATGTCAGGCATTTAATATATTTTATATCATTTAATTTTCACAAACTTCCATAGTATCTATATTTTCTCCATTTTAAATTTGTAAATACAGATGAGTTAGACGGAGCATGCACATGTTAGGTTGCTTAAAATCACAAAGCTGTTGAGTTACAGAGCTGTGGTAGAGCAAGCAGGAAGGGCAAGAGATACCAACAACCTGACTTATCAGGGAAATTACAGAGTTCAGTTTATCTGGCATGAATAATTCACTCATTTGTTCATACGATTTTGTTAAATGAATAATTGGAGACATTGTGGGTAAGACAAACAATATTTGTTCTTAAAAATCTCACCTTCTAACAGTGAGAGGCAGGTGGTAAACAAGTAAACGATCAATAAATTCAGATACTGGTATGTCCTATGAAGAAAGTAAAACAGGGTGGTGAAATGGCAAATAAATGATAGATGAATAAATCACGCAATGGGACACTCATTAGTAACCAAAATAAATGAACTAGAGTAGCATTTGACTATATGGATGAATCTCAACAATCTAATATTAAATAAAAACAATAAGTCCTAAAAGATTGCATGTAGCCTGATACCTATTTAATAAAGTTTAAAACAACCAAAATAATGTATATGTTTGTGTGTGTATGTGTATGTGTGTATATGTGTATATTTTTTCTTCTTATAAATACATGTAGA
This sequence comes from Balaenoptera physalus, assembly GCF_965194825.1. Taxonomy (NCBI): domain Eukaryota; kingdom Metazoa; phylum Chordata; class Mammalia; order Artiodactyla; family Balaenopteridae; genus Balaenoptera; species Balaenoptera physalus. The sequence continues at coordinate 102,253,659 of NC_138885.1, read as the reverse complement.
TGCAATGAAAGGACATAAAGTGAAAGCAAAGGAATGATGAACACAGATTTCAGGTTAGGGGGGCAGAGGAGTGGCTTGGTGGAAGTTACATATTGTGGATTATTGTCAAGGTCCTAGTTTTTGTCTTGTGTGGCGGGTTGACTGGTAATTAGTACATTATTTAAAATAACTAGTGAAAATAAAAAGTCAATGCCTAGATGAGAATGTTTCAGGACCCAAAGATTAAGATTAATCCAATTCTATGAACCTGAGTTTCTCTCAATAAAAAGGCAGAGAGTGATTGGTGGGAACAAATTTCCTGAGGAGGTGTCATGCTGCTGAAACCTCAGCAAGGTGCCATATCCAGGCTGAGGCAACAGCCCTCCCAGCAGAGGGACTGGCACATGGTGCTGGAGTATGCTTGGCAGGTGTGAACAGGTGAGACCTGGGAAGAGTGAGTGTGAGCAAGAGTGGCAAGAAATGAGTCTCATTCTAGACGTAGATCATATTAAGCATTCTGAATCTGGCTTCCTTTTCAGTCTCTGCAAAATAGTGAAACTGAATAAGTCATTTCTGTAAAACCCACCACTTCGTCTAGAAAAGCTTCCTTTTATGTATTAGTTTCTGTGTGAATTTGATGAATTTGTGATTTGTGTCTCAAGAATCTTAGAGTCCATTTCTTAAGAAAAAAACGACAACAACAACTGTCTTGGATGTGCGCTAAGTATCTTGTCATCCATTTGATTAATTTACTTCTGATTTGAGCCTGTCTCTGCAAGATTACAATGACCCCTTAGAACAGGGGTCCCCAACTCCCGGGCCATGAACCGGTACTGGTCCATTGCCTGTTAGGAACTGGGCCTAGCAGGAGGTGAGCCGCAGGTGAGCGAGCAAAGCTTCATCTGTATTTACAGCCGCTCCCCATCGCTCGCATTACCACCTGAGCTCCGCCTCCTGTCAGCAGTATTATGAGTTGTATAATTATTTCATCATATATTACAATGTAATAATAATAGAAATAAAGTGCACAATAAATGTAATGCGCTTGAATCATCCCAAAACCAACCCCCACAACCCCGGTCCTTGGAAAAATTGTCTTCCACGAAACCGTTCCCTGGTGCCAAAAAGGTTGAACACTGCTGTCCTAGAAGACTTCTAAGGCCCAGACACAGATCACACTGCAGGTTCTAACCTTCCTGGCAATTTTTTCCCATAGAAGCACTTGCCCTCAGAGAGTGTACCCCAGATTGTGGAGGCATGCCTGGGCCCTGGCAGAAACTTTGATAGTAGTGGAAGAGTCTGTGTACCTTCCTTATTTGAGAATTGAGTTTGTTTTCTGGTGAGAAAGTGATAACTACAAAACCAACCTAGTTAATACTTAACTACAAAATCCCTAAGAAATAGTGGAGTGTTTCACAAATTCTATGAAAATACTCTGCCATGAACATAATGTTGAGGAAATGCTGATGTCCTAGATCAACTGCACATCTAAAAGTCAGTCCACTTTATATAAAATTACCAAGATTCAATATCAGTATCATTCGTGTCATTCACATTTCTTGAGATTTTTCCAGTCTTAAACTCATTTATTTTCCTACAGAGTGGCGTTAGTATAGAATCCTGGAATGAACACAGCACAGACCAAATGTCAAAAGATGTGAATTCTAGCTTAGCACTGCAGGACAAAACTTGCTTCTTCTTTGCCCCTGCTCCCTCACCTGTAGAATGAGGGGGCTGGCTTAGAATGACCATGAAGATATCTTATAGTTGTTAATGTATAATTAATTCTATGAAGAGACTTTTTAAGAATGAAAATGTTTCCTTTTCATTTTATAGTGAAAATAAAATGATTGCGAAGTGTGTAAATATCATGTGTAAAGGAATAAAATTGACACATCTAGATTTATTCTTGAGTAAGGACAGATACATTGAAGGTATTTTTAAACTTCCCAACTAAATTGAGCAAATCTAGCATATAATATTATTTTATTACCAAGTTTATGACTTTTTTTAATTAAAAAATTGTATGTCAGCAAAATAAAAAGGTATTTTTTCCTACTGGATCAGTTTTTAAAAATAAAACCCCAGCATGTATACTGTCAGTTCTAATAAACTAAAAACAAAGAACTTTAATTTCCCCAGAACATGTCAAATTAAATATATAAATATATTCACATATTAATTAAGGTATGGATTACAATAGTAACGAATAACCATAAAACAAAACAAACAAAAAGCCCTTCAGAAAAGAATATCTCTGATAATAACAGTTGGGCCACGTATTTAATATATTCCTTAAACTATCAGGATTGCCTTAAGTAAAATATGTTATTACTTTTTTTTTCATGAATGAAGAAACACTTGGACAGCCTAAGCATGTGCGTTATTTGTGTTCTGGTATAGAATTAATCAACTTATGTTATTTTATATTGGCTTATCCTTTTATGGCTCTCAGAGTAGTGCCTGTTTGCTAAATTTCAGTTTCTAGTTCTCATTCTGCATAACATTGTTATTAAGCAAGGTCAGGTCCATGTATTAATTCAACAAGTATTTATTGAGTGGCAGACACTGTTCTAGGTGCTTGGGAGGCACCATGGAATAAAACAGATGGAGATCTATGTCTTTGCGAAGCTGATATGTTAGCAAAGGGGGACACACAATCATCAATAAACATAGTAAGTAAATGCTATAGTACATGAGAAGTTGATAAGGGCTATGGATTTAAAAAAAGGATAACAGGGATTGGTGACACAAGATTTTTTCCATAACTCATTATTAAGCAAAACTTTTGATCATCTACTATTTGAATGGTAGGCTCCATGAAGGCAGGAGCAATATATGTGTTTGCTTATGATTACAGCCCTAATCCATGGCACAGTGCCTGAAGTACAAGGGGTGTCCATCATATGTGTTGGGAAAAAAATAATGAGGGGATATTATGCATTTTATGATTCTTGCTCATAATACTGTTTTGTGCAAATCTCATTATATAATTAGTTCATTTCAAAATATCTTTGGAATATTAAAGTTCAGAATTTGTTTATGTTGAATATATTTTAGTTCATTTTCTTAGATCTCAGTGGAAGCCCAGAAGCTCATCCTAAGTTGATCTTCATGTTTTTTTTGGAATAAGTTGATTCTAAGGAAGTTATATGTAGACAGTTAATATCCACAATATTAGTCTGAATTGGGAGTTCTGATCTAAGAATGACCTTAGGGATCTTATGTTAAATATATTTATGATGCATAACTATAAATATATTATGACAAATATATTACATTTCTACCTGGACTGTTTTAAATAATATATTTAATTCAGCTTTGTTTTATAGAAATTTTTAAAAATCTACTTTCCCAACCAGATTATAAACTCCTGGAGGTCAGGGACTGACTGTCATTAATCTCTGCATCTTCAGAGATTACAGCACATAGCAGGTATTTAATAAAGTTGCATGAATTGCTAAATGCTCAGAATAATTAGATCATCAGCTGGGGACTAGAAACCATTTTGTTAAATAGAAAATTTCATAATAGTGTTACAGAGAATCAAGATTTAATATTTAATTTGTTGTTGCTAAATTATAGAAGCCAGAAGAGACAAAAATAAAAGATAGGATTCATTTTGCTATTTATACAATGTCATCTTTTGCTCTTTTCATTGAGCCTGTTCAGAGTTGCTCCATTAAGGAAATAATGTCTCATAAGTATGTGCTGTCAATTGTGTAGTCTCATAAAAGCTTTGGAAGTAAGTATAAGTATGTTCATTATAGTTAGCTACTTACTATCATTATGATGATGATAATAAATCTACATGTTTTAATTTTATTCAAACTATTCAGTGAACTTAATATTTTAAAATATAATTTGTTTTTCTACTAAAGTAAAAACATACAGTGATTTGTGATATGGAAAGCCCTGTCCCTTTTCTCCCTTGTGGAAAAATAAATTATATCTGCTCTGTCATCCTGCAATAGTTCTGTTCCTCTCTTTTGATTTGTTAACTTTATTTAAATCAGTTATTCATAATGCAATTGTTATTAGCCTTAAAACAGCATTACTACATGGTAAATAAGATACAGAACTTTTACTATACACTAATGTAGTATATAGAGAAATTGACAAAGGTGAAGTCAATTACATGTCTTGTAAAGAAATTTACCATTACAGAAAATTTTGGAAGTAGGAAAAGTAATGTATAATTATAGTTTGGGATTATGCGCACTCCATTTTCCTTCTTTCCTTAGGTCTTACTTAATTTTACTCATCAAAGAGTCATTGTCAAATTTTTATTTATTTTCCACTATAAACATATATTTTAAATTCAAATCTTTCTGGTATAATGAATTTAAAGAACTTCTGTATTCTATTTAGGAAACCAAAGGTTGTGAAAATACAAACTTTGAGTGGTTGTTTGAGGTAGTATTTTATCTTTTCAAGGAAACTAAATTAATATTATGGATTGAATTTAACTTAAAAGGGAAGTAATTTGGCAGATCAGGTGTAAATGAAATAGCTGTCTAAACGGTACAATTTGAAGCACACTGCAAAACTCTTCTTGCCTAAATTGTTTCCTACCTTGGCTTTCCATACTGCCAGAGATACCCAACAGCAGACTTTTATTCATTAGTAATGCAGCATATGCAGGTACTCTTTGCCAAATAATAAGTATTCCTGGACCAGGTATAACATGAAGTAGTCTAGTCCCTGAAGGGGACTTAGTTGACTAGATGCTGTTCTTCTACAGCAATTAGCAGAAAAGAAGTGAGAATCAGGGCAGCTTAAACTTTAAAAAGAAGGATTAAAGAAACCTATGAAGTAGAAGATATTTTTTAGCAGTAATTCTAAAATGCTTCAGTGAAGCGTTCTTGGTAGCTAGAGGGCAACATGAAAACACTGGCCATCTGAAGTAAAGTACCCAGGTTGGGTGGGAGGGCTCCAAACAGCAGCTTGGAGAGTCAGCGGAGCTTAAATCACCATTCTGCAAAAAGTGCTCTTTGTCATAATAACTCTCAGCCACGTTACTCAATTCTGTTGCAGACATTTTCCTTTATATCCAATTTTACATTTTGTTTATTCCATCTCCCTTTTCTACTTTTCTATGAATGTAAATATTGAGTAACAATGACTTGGTCCTCAAATTGGGCCCTCAAAACTTAAGCGAAAAACATGGTGAAAAGTGTAGCATTAACCAGTTATTACAAAAGTGTAAAGTTACTAGAGTACATAAATTGCATACACAAATAGAAGCCCTATCTTTGATCATTGATATTCTTAAGTTGTGAAACTATTTGGAGTTAACATACTCTGAAAAGCCTTAGAAATATGGACTTAAATTGCCATTGAGTTCACTGCAATAGTATATGAGGAAGATGTTTTAAGTTAGATAAGATTGTTTACGGTTCCATAGATTCTTCATTTTGGACTGAAGGTAGTAAAGCTAATTCTGCTAGGAATTATTTCATATGATATAGAATTTTTAAAAGAAACAATCTACAGCAAAGTAATAGCCTTTATTTTTAGATGTAGATGCTCATAAAATGAGTGACTTCTTTCATTTGAAAAATTAACCTTCAAGGTGTTCTTATCCCTTATATTGGTTGCAGCTCAATTACAAAAAAATATTTGTTTAGGCTTTCCATAAACCTGGCATCTCACAATCCCAAAACCTAAAAACATCAACAATTTTGTAATTTCTGGTTATTTCCTTTCTGTCATTCTCTGTATGAATATCTTCACATAGTTGTTTTAGTTAACTATTGCCCCCAAAATGATGCATCAAAAACCACCCTAATAAAAGTCAGTAACTTAAAATCATTATTTATTCTTATGAATTTATTGTTAGCTAAAGATCTGGTCTGGTGATTTATACAAGGCTTGATTGGGAAGCTCTGCTTTAAGTGTCAGGCCTAGCTGGGATGGCCTGGGGCAGTTTTGCTTCATGCAATTTATTCTAGGGTCCAGGTGAAGGGATCACAGCTGTAATTGTACTGGAAGCTCTTACCATGGCTATGGTACAGCCCAGAGGGAAAACAAAAACCTCATGGTGCCTATTAAGGCCTAGGCTTAGAAATGGCACATTGTCACTTCTGCCATCTCACTGGCCAAAACAAGTCTTATGACGAAGCCTAAAGGCAAGTGGTAGGGAAATACACTTTTCCTACAGAGAGGCCACAACAAGAGTTTGGATGTACAAAGGTATAAATAATTTGGGCTAACAATTCAATTGACTACAACTGTAGTTATGTATTATTATATTATGAATAGCTATAAAATATTCCATCAAATACTCATGCCATATTTTCTGTAGCTCTTCCTAACTACTTAGACATTTATGTGAATTTTGGTTTGTTGTGTCATTTGCATAACACCTCAATGAACACCTTTTTGGGTGTAGTTTTCTTTGTATGTTACATTCTTTCACTAGGATAGCTCCCCAGAAAATATATTATTTGAAAAAAGTATATGGATAAATGTATAAAACTCCTGGAAGTCATTGCAACACTACCAGCTGTGAGTAACAGACACTATTTCATTCCACTTGCACCAGCATGGGAAGTTTCTAATTCCTGGTTGTCATTGCTGATGTGAAGTAAGAATAAACTAGCACCTCATTTTCTTGGCTATTTCATTGATTATTAAAAAGTTGAGCACTTTTTCAAATGTATTTATGAGTTGTAAATATCTGCTTTTGAATCGTCTGTTTATATCCCTTACTCAATTAACTATTAGAATGATGCTTAATGATTTGAATGTAAGATATTCCCCACAAGCAGCCCAAACTAAACTCCACCCACCAGCCAGCTCATTGTGGCCAACCCTTACCAGACTGGTTGGGCTCATCTATTCCAATGTTCAGTATTTACTCATTTATTAAAGTCAAAAACAAGGAATTTATTATTGTCTGCTTTATCACCCACATCTAAAAACAATGAAAACCTTTTCTGATTCTATTTCATATCTACTCACTATTCCCAGTGCATTAGCCTAGTTCAGACGTTCCCCCACCCCGGGCTATTGCAATACTTCCCTTACTGTTATTTTGACCTCTAGGTTTTCCCAATCTAGTCTCAGAATTGCTTCCAAAATCGTTTACTAACATAAAAAATTAGAACATGCTACTTACCTTCTCAGAATTGTTTGATGTACTTTATACCTAAACTTCCCATTATACCAATGAAAACAATTGAAAGCTTTGTGAATGTCCCCCTGCCAGTCTGCTCCATCTTCTGTCCATCTGCCCTTGCCTCATTCCTGCTACACATACTCTAGAGACACAGAACTACTTTTAGTGGTTACTAGTTATTACCACCTTTCACACCTCCATTCCCTGCAAATGCTGGGCACCTTCCCAGAATGCTCACTCCCTAGCAGTCCCTGTGCCAAATGCCTGTTTATTCTACAAACTTCAGACCAAAGCTTTCCCTAATTCCCCCTAGCAGATTTCATAGTCTTTTTTTCTCCATGCACTTTGTATATCTCCATTATAGCATGTGTCTTTACCTGTGGTAACATATTTTTGTCTTTTTCTTTATTTAAAGAAAGTTTTCCTTGTAATGAGAGACCATGTCATTTCATTTTTATATCTCTAGCTCTTAGGACAAGGTCTGTCACACAGTAGACATCATTAGATCTTTCCCCAATTTGCCAATAAATTAATAATAATTGAATTAATAAATGAAAAAATGATTTTATCTAAATAATCACACATGTCTTCTGGGCCACAGGTAAATAATAACAAGGGAAAATTTTAGGTAAGGTTTGAATCATATTATTTGGGTCTTATAGCATCTAGAAATAATACTTAAAATTGGGCTTTCAAAAACTAATATTATTCTTCACTTTCAAACTTAATGAAAAAGTGAGAAGAAAATAAATTTTAAATAGTACTTTTAGAAATTTGAAACTATATGTTATTTTAGAGCAGATATTTTATAAACACATGTGGGAAAATGTTCAACTAGAGATAAGAATTACGTTCTCCACTTTTTGTTCTTAGTGGCCCTACTTACCCTCCCACCTACAAGAGAACTGAGCACATCATTTCTCACATAATTTGTCTTCATTATGGGCCTATGGAATACATTAAAAAAAATTCAATGTTTCTTTTCATAAATCATTAGTTATTCAAGTTAATGTAAATATGTAGTTTAGCTTTAGTGTATTTAATCCAAGAACTAATATCTGAATTCTCATTTTTTCAAAAGTCACATATATTACCTTGAATGAAAAGAAAGATTGTCTTTATTTCATGCTCATTTCAGAGTAGTTAAAAAATAGATAGGCTTTTCATCATTTAGAGACTATTTCTAATTAGTATTTTATTGGAATATACTTCTGCCCCAATCACCACAGTTCTCTAAGTAGCAAATACTAGTAATTCAAAACTCAGCTGAGACATCTCCTGGTTTATGAAGACTGCCAGACTACAGATGGCTTTCCTCTGGGTTCTCAGACTGCCCTATTTTAGCTCTTACCGTATTGTATCTGACTTTGCCATTAGGCAGATGGTAGAGACTATGTTTATCATAACAACTTCTCTGCTGATAGGACACAGATATGATTTGTCTTGCACAGTGTCTCCTAATCATCTAAAAATTTTTCCTAATAATTAGATATAGGAATTTCCCATTTCTTGGGAAGAAAAACAATTTTGAGGCTTATTCAACCTTGTGTCTACGTTCCAGTAAACGTGGCTGGAACCATGAAGCAACTTCAACTTCGAGATAAAGCGTCTGGTCTCCAGTTTGTCACGGTCCCCATGCACACATTTTTCTCGTTTGCATTACCTGCCTCCCCACTGTTGTTATGTGGATTCAGGGTTCCTATAGACAGACTGTGTGAGCCTGTGTCTCAGATCTGTCATTTAAGAACATGTGGCCTTGGCCAACTTGATCTATTTATTCATCCATGAAATGGGGGTAATTAAAATATCCTGCTAATGGAACAGTTGTGTGAATTAAATGAACTAATGTAAATAAAGTACTGAAACAGAGTACTGGGCATATCCTTCAAACACTATATATTTATCCTAAGATATCAATTTTTGTTTGATTGTGATATGAAGAACTTGGTAAAGTGAGGAAGCTAGCTATTATAAAACATTCTTTAATGGAAAAGATAGGAAGAGATATATAATGTGTAACGTTCTTTATTAGTTAAGATACAGATTCAACTAAGAAATAATGAACCACATTAACAATAGTAACTGTAACAAGGTAGAAGTTTTTAACCCTCTCCTAAAGCAACCAAAAACATTCATCCTACAAGAGTCTACAGCTGATATGTTGTTTCCACGATGTCGGGGGAACCCAGATTCTTTCCATCTTGTGCCACCACTATCCCATTGTATGTTGTTCTCATATGTATAATTGAAAATGGCTATTAACCATGTACCCTTTGGGAAGAACAGAAGAGGAAAGATACAGGTTCATACCTCAACTTTAAAAGCAAAATCCAGAAGTGGTACACCTTACTTCTGCCCACTTCACCCCACTGGTCAGGACTTTGTCATTTGGCCACACTTAGCTGCAGGGAACACTGGGAAATACAGTCTTTCTTTTTTTTTAAATCTTTTTTCTTTTTTGTAAAAATTTTTTATTTATTTATGGCTGTGTTGGGTCTTCATTTCTGTGCGAGGGCTTTCTCCAGTTGTGGCAAGCGGGGTGCCACCCTTCATCGCGGTGTGCTGGCCTCTCACTATCGCGGCCTCTCGTTGCGGAGCACAGGTTCCAGACGCGCAGGCTCAGTAATTGTGGCTCACGGGCCCAGTTGCTCCGCGGCATGTGGGATCTTCCCAGACCAGGGCTCGAACCCGTGTTCCCTGCATTAGCAGGCAGATTCTCAACCACTGCGCCACCAGGGAAGCCCCGGAAATACAGTCTTTAGTTTGGTGAATACATGGCCAGCAAATCTCTATTACTATGGAAAAAAAGGAGGGAAGGAATTTGGGGAGACTGATAGAAATCTCTACTACAGCATCAGAAGGTGAAGTATAAATTTACAATACCTGTCCAAACTTTTGTCCTGGAAAATAAAAACTATCTATTTTTGCATGGTTAGTATATATGTATATATTTGATATTTGATATTGAGTAGAGTAATAATCAGATATATCACTATTATGCTTAAGGGAGGTTGACTAAAGGTTTGAGAACTGCTCCCCTGAGCCCCCCACCATTGACAAGGAGGTACTATGCTCTGTTGAGGTTCCAAATTAGAGAGGTTCCCCGTGTCTTCCCTGTGGTCCTGCCTAAATCTAGTGATATATACAAAACTCAGTATCAGTTTAGTTCCAGGACTCTAATTATTTGAAGTCTTGAGATAGATGCTAGGCAGACCCTGGGTCTTCATGTATGTTTAAAAGAAATGATCAGCCTTAAGAATTCCCCCTGTAACTTTGTGAGATGGACTTTTCAAAGAAAGACCCAACCATTATGATCAAACAAGGAAACTGCATTCTCACATTAAAACAATCTACAATTATCCAGGCAGGCTGAGTGTAATTAGTTAGTTGGAATCAAGCCAGGACATTGAGGCAAACACTGCTACTTTCCCTGAAAGGTGCCTTGGGATTTTTAATGCCACTTATGGTCAAACCTGGAGTTTTGCATCTCATGTAGAAAATAGTACCTCTGGGAATATAGCATTTCCAGCTCCATTACTTGCTAACTACTGACCATGTTTCCACAAATAGGGGAAGTAAATGTTGAATACTGATCGCAGTTCTTTTTTCTGTGAAATCACAGCTTGATTATTTTTTCAGGAGAGTTCTGTGTGTTTTATGAGTGGTGGTGCTTGTTGTTGGTGATTATCGATTAGTTTTATATCATTATGTTATTCAAAACTAGTTGAGATGTGCTTTATTTTACAATGTCACAAACATGTTAGATAAATTTTTTAAAGTACTATTAATTTTTTTTAAAATTTTAGAAACATTTATCAATGTTTCTTTATAAATGATACACATTAAGATACCTTCGTATAGTAACAGTATTTTATTAAGACCAATAGGATTTTTACATTTTTATCAGCTTTATACACCATAAACAAAAACACAGAAATTTAGTTGTTTGCTACTTGCAATGAATTAAACATTTTCTGGTAGAACTAGTCACAGTAATGGAGTTTTTTGAAAATGGAATATTAGAAGAGTTGAAATTCCTGAAGGGAAAAATTCTCTTTATGTTCTGTTATTATTTCTTAACATTTTTTGACAATCTCTAGAAATTTGATTGATTGCTTTTTTACTTTACTCTCTTGAGAAGAAGCAAACTGCTGAATTTTTTTGGCAAAACAAGGAAACATAACACCTGAGGAAAGTCAAATGCTTTTCTTTCTATAGTAAAGTTATTTTATGAAAAATTATATTTGGTATTATAAAATATTTTAATAAATATAGCACTTTATATTTTTCTTTACCAGAAACATGCAGTTTTGAAATTTAAAATGTATTTAAACTTTGACTTTAACTTTACCATTTGTAAAGGCCATTCATGTAGAGAATGTCTTATCCTTTTTAAAATAATAAGATCATCATACAGTTTATTGTGAGGGTAAAATGAGGCACTATTTACAATTACTCTGGGACAAACAGATATTAACTGACTGTGGATATCAGATGTATGGTCATACTACCTGTGGAATGTTCAATCACTGTTTATATATTCATGTGTGTGAATATGTAATTGATAAAAGTCATGTGGCGTAATGACTATGTGCACAGGTTCTAGAAACTACTATCACTGTACTCTGACACTTACAATAATACTGGAGCATTATTTAGAAACTTTCAGATTGATTTAGTTATTTGTTAAATCAGATATTATAAAAGTCCAACTCAAAGACTATGATTCACCAGCTGAGTGAGTTTCTACCTGTTTTGAGGCTTTCATGTTAATGCCTCTATATTATTCTACTTATTTTCTGTGTAATTACCTATAATTTTGAAGATTTAATTTTAATGTCTTCACCTCAATATTCTGCATATATTATATATATGATGTAATTATAAGCTATATATCATTATGCTTACAGTAATTTTATACACACACACCCCTTACTGTTCAGCAGTAATTATGATATATTCATATCCATCAACTAATTTATCCATATATAACACTACAAAGTAGTATTATACATTTTTTCTGATGAGTAAAGTGAAGCTCAAAGTTTTACTAACATCATCTAGATGATAAGGTATTTTGTTCCAGTATTTTTGTACATGTATTGTACATGTATTGTATATGTATGCATTATGAATATATATGCTTAAGGTATATTTCAAGCAAATTGCATTTAACTTGTATTTAGATTTCTGCTATTTTTATTTTATTTTATTTTATTTTATTTTTATTTATTTTTTTTAATAAATTTATTTATTTATTTATTTATTTTTGGCTGTGTTGGGTCTTCGTTTCTGTGCGAGGGCTTTCTCTAGTTGCGGCAAGCGGGGGCCACTCTTCATCGCGGTGCGCGGGCCTTTCACTGTCGCGGCCTCTCTTGTTGCGGGGCACAGCCTCCAGACGCGCAGGCTCAGTAGTTGTGGCTCACGGGCCTAGTTGCTCCGCGGCATGTGGGATCTTCCCAGACCAGGGCTTGAACCCGTGTCCCCTGCATTAGCAGGCAGATTCCCAACCACTGCGCCACCAGGGAAGCCCCTGCTATTTTTAATTGATGAAATCATTCTCATATTTTAAAACTATTTTAAAACATGTTTACAATAGCTGCATAGTACTTAGCATATATACATGCACCACAGTTTATTAGTCCAGTAGTGCTAAATATTTTGCAAATCTCCAATATTTTGCATTTATGTATAATACTCTCACAAATATTTGTTTATTATGGTTTTGGCAAATTCTCTAATTAAAAGAGAATTACTAATTTAAGATTCTTGATGCTTATTGATGAATTAATTTTGAGAGTAGTTACAGCATTAGTATTATTAAATATGTCAGATTTATAAAAATAGGAGACAAGTGACAATGTTTCTCAAAGGAATTGAGACATATTTCACCATCCTTTCTTTTTTTTTTTTATAAATTTATTTATTTTATTTATTGTTTTAATTTTTGGCTGCTTTGGGTCTTGGTTGCTTCACGCGGGCTTTCTCTAGTTGTGGCGAGCGGGGGCTACTTTTTGTTGCGGTGCGTGGGCTTCTCATTGCGGTGGCTTCACTTGTTGTGGAGCACAAGCTCTAGGCTCGTGGACTTCAGTAGTTGAGGCACATGGGCTCAGTAGTTGTGGTGCTCAGTAGTTGTGGCGCACGGGCTTAGTTGCTCCGCAGCATGTGGGATCTTCCCAGACCAGAGCTTGACCCATGTCCCCCTGCATTGGCAGGCAGATTCTTAACCACTGCACCACTAGGGAAGCCCTCACCATCCTTTCTTGAAGAACTAAGTCAATTAACTTCCACATGCCTTGAATTTCACAATTATAGGATAGGGATAGCAATATAGAGTCAATGGGAAAATGTCCCAGAAAAAAATTTTTATTTAAATATTGATGTTATTAAAAATCTTCACTTAATGCAAGAGTAAATGGGAAGCACACAGAATTCCTTCGAAGAAAGACAATATGTGAAATAGGAAGAACATTAAATATTTCCTGTAACAAACAATGATGTAAATGCACAATGTGTCATGGAACTGATCCCTGTTGGATTTCTTTCTATTTTCTATCTTTCGAGATTCAATATTTAAGAGGTTTCAAAGGAACGCAGTATTACAGCTCAAGAGCCACGTGCCACTATGATCTTAACAGCATATTGCCTTGGCCTCAGGGATCTCCATTATATGTGGCCATTATTGAATTGTTTCAGCTTGTTTTTCCTCTATGTATTTTTCTAAAAAAATAATATTCACACGGTTAAAATCAACAACCCTCTGCTTTGCCTACTCTACCTTATTTAGCTGTCTCTTCTGATGGTTATCAATATATGTTTGAATGTCTTGAATATGATTACTTTTGTTTTGTCAATTTTAGACATTATCCGTTGAACAGAATATGTTAACAACCTTAACAATTTTGTTCTTTAACTATTTAAAAGATACTATATTTCTTTGCTAAAAATTGAAAATATACAGTATTTACATTATTATAAACATTTTTTAAGATTTTTTTGATGTGAACCATTTTTTTAAAAGTCTTTCTTGAATTTGTTACAATATTGCTTCTGTTTTATGTTTTTGGCTTTTTTTGGCCGCAAGGCATGTGGGATCTTAGCTCCCTGACCAGGGATTGAATCCATACCCCCTGCATTGGAAGACGAAGTCTTAACCACTGGACCGCCAGGGAAGTCCCACATTATTATAATTTTTTTAAAGATCATTTGTGGCAGAGACAAAAAATATAATTATATTCATTTTCTTGTGTAGTTTTTTTTTTTCTTTGTTTTTCCTCATGTTTCTATTTGGTTTCCATTATCTTGCAGTACTTGTTTTTATTATAGTCCAGTTGTTGCTAAACTCTTTATAATATCATGCATTCTATCAGTCGCCTTTTTCCTGGAGTTCACTCTTATTGAACTCTCGGTTTTACTTCACCAGAAGTATTCATTTCTCTAAGTCAGCTGCATCCTCATACTACTATTTACAGACTTCCTGGACTGGGTCCTGCATTGCATATTTTCCACTACTTTCCTTTGTTCTCTTGTTTTCCTGAAGAATACCTTCATATGTGTTCCTTAGTAAAATCATAAGGAGAATTTTGCTAGGTCCTTGAATATCTAAAAATGTCTTCCTTCTATACTTATTTATTGATGGTTTCAGTTGATGGTTATTTAGGTTCAAAATGCTACGCGAAAAGCAATTTCACATGGTATTTGAAGTATACCTTTTAACATATAGTCTCCCTGTTGAGAAGTCTGATGTTATTTTGCCTTTATATCTTTGATATTTTATTCTTCTATGTGTTCTTTGTTCTTTCTTTCTGGAGCCCTTAATGTTGATCTTCCTAGATATATCCTTTATTTCTTTAAATTTTTCTCTTATTTTTCTTTCTCTGCTTTTTCTACTCTCTGGGAGAGTTCTTCAATTTTATGTTCCAATACGTCTATTAAACCTTTGTAGGAAATGATATTTGTCATTTTCAAGAACATTTGTTTCTTCCTTGGTTGTTTCTTCTTATAGGGTTCTAAGTGTGTTCATTTTTTACACATTTTCCCCAAATTATCTCAGGATACTAACTATATATAATTTTGAAATTTCTACTACTTTCTGAATTATATTTATTTGATGTCAGTTTCACCATTTTTCAAAGTCTTGGTCTTTAATATTGTTAGGATTCTTTTGAATGATTACATTAGCACACTATGGTAAATTAATTGGTTAGAAGCAAGAGAATAAGGTAGAAAACAATACAGTTATATAGCCAAGAGGTGATATAGTTTGGAGAAGGGGCCAGCCATCTCTTGAAACACCTAGAACAAATCAGTGTAAATAATATGTGTTGGCAAAATATTTTAAATAAACACTTATCTCCTTTCTCTATATTTGTCTATACTCATACTCTCTCATACATGTTTTCTCCTTTGACCTTGAATACTCTGTATTTTCTCCATTAAACTCCTTTCCAGAAACTATTATTGCCCTCAGGTATTTTGTTAGACAAATCTTTGTTCTTCTCCAACTCTTCTAAATAGAGTCAAGAAACAAGCAAACAAACAAACAAACATGGGTTTTAGGATCACAGACCAACTTCCAGCCTATGGCAGGTAGAGGCTGCATAGAGTCCTGTTGAAATGGCTCTAACTACTGCTCAGAGATAGAAGCAACACTCACTATTAGGGATGAAGGTTTGTTGCAGAAGGACTCAATATAACCACATCCCTCCAAAATGGTCAAGAGAGGGAGGCTACAGCACTAAAATAAAAAAAAGAAAAAAGAAAAAAAATCCCTGAGATATGGAGTGAGGGGAAAGAGCCCAAGTCTCTTAAGATTCTTGTGTCCTAAGTATAGAGAAGAGATCAACTTTTGGTTCACAATTTGATTCCTGGAAGTCTTCTGACTATTACCTGGTGTTTTTTAGAGCAGAATAAAAAACAATGGGCAGCTAAAATTTCACCTATACCCTACCCCTGGCTGAAAGCATCCTAGTTTGTCTAATGTCAGTTCTTGGAATTTCTTTCTTTTGAAAGTCTAACTAATGGAATGGCTTCCTTGGAATGTTTTTTGGCCTGTTGATTTCAGTGCTAGTCGGATCTCAATGTCACTCAATTCATTTCTTTCCAAAGAAGAAATTCTATATATTGCACAGGAATCTTTTTTTTTTTTTTTTTTTTTTTTTTTAGCAAAAGCCCATTCAGAATTATGAAAAATACAGATTAAACTTTCCTTTCTCCTTTTCTGCCTCTGCTCTCCAAGTATCAGGTATATATCCCCACCGGGCTGATTAATTTAGGGCCAATAAAGTCTGGGAGTATATTCCTGACTGCAACTTTTTTCTACTTTTGTCCCCTATATCTAAATTGCGATTTAACTTTCCAGTGTCCTTTAGTCTAGTTGTCTTTGTGCTATTAAGTTACTCTTGTAAACATGACCATGCTAATATGACAGCCAGTTACTGGATTTCATCTTTCAGGTGACCTATAAGTCTTCACCTGTATAAAATCCACATGACTTCAGTGGTCAGAGTATGATGTACCATGGTGATATTTCAGCAGCACACATACCAAACCTCATTCTATAGCCAGAGGCTTATTTCACCTCCATTACAACAAATGAGGATCACAATATGAATGAAGAGGTGGTATAGAATTAATTGCCCGCTCAACTCCAGTCTTCATGGAACTGTAGGGGCTTTTTTACTTCTTTGCTCTCTCATAAATTATAGAACTGCCTCACCTTCCCTTTCCATTCTCTGTCACTAGGTAGAGGAGCTGATAAGACTTGATCAATGAGATACAATCTCAATATGGTTATTTGTGTAAAGGCTTGATAGTTATTGAGGAACTCTAAACTATATGTGGTAAACTGCTAGTCAAAGAGCATAACTGGACCACCGCTGTGCTTGGCTTGGTACAGCAAATGTTTAAAAATTTGGATATTTACCAATAAATTCTGGATTTCTGGCCTCCATGAAGAAAACTAAGCTCTGGCAATCCTGAGCTCCCGTTGTCTCTTGGTGACACTCCTTGAAGCTAGGTGGCCACTGCGCCCTGTAGTTGCAAGAGTGTCCTCATTTCCACCAGTCCAACCCACTCCTGTTTCTTGAGCCCTCCTCCCCTTATCCACTGAAGGCCAAGCCCAAGGAGACATTTGAGTTTAAGACACAATTCTGCTTTTTGCAAATTAGAGCATTTACAAGAGGATGCATTGTAGAATTCATTATTGTTTAGACCCTTTAATAAAAACTTAACGTAAGCTGTTTAGAAAAATTCATAGGAAATTTATTTAGGTACCTTTATAGGACATTTATGATTTTGGTTTTTATAATATTTTTGCTCATTTTAGAATGTAGTGTTTTTTTAATTTATTACATGAGTAATGATGCATTACTTTGGATTGACTTCTCTTTGACTACTTCTGAAAAGAAATGTTGGTTTGGATAAAAAAAAATTTTAACTTGATACATTTCCCTATTATAAATATGCATTTGCCACCTGTCAGCCAAATAGACTCAAAACAGCTTATTAGCAAAGTTGAGTGAATAAATGGATAAAATGTATAAGTAAATGAACTTCTACACTTTAGGATGTCTACATTGTGTGGAAGGATTTTCCTTGAAAACGTGCCAACTTTTTTTTCAACTTGGATCCCATCTTATTATCCTAGCTGTAATTAGAAATCTTGTGAAATTAAGAACCATTAAATTCAATGAGTTTTCAGCATCGGAAATTTGCCCAGAGGCACCCAGCCGATTGGTCTGCCCAGAATTGGTTTTTCATAGACTTTTCCCTCCTCTCCTCCTATTCACTCTAAAAGGGAGTGTCTCTTCCACTTAGCTAATTAATTACACCTGCCAACAAGCAGATGGTTCTGTAGGCTTTGAAGCACGGAAATAGCTAGGTGCACATCAGCTAGCTTAAGCTTCCTTCAGTTGCAATTTAGATTATAACTCTTGAAGCTCCAGAGAAAATAAATATTAAATGATTACAAAGGGAACAACATTTGAATTATTTTTTAATTTCAAAAATGTATTTTAAGGTATAAAGGTAATATTCTTTTTTTTATTTCTGATCTCAGCACAAACACACTTTTAAAGTAATTATGTTTAGCATCTAGTTTGGAGCAATATTTGCCAGATGTTGCCATCTAATTGTTCTAAGCTTTAAAGTAAAATGAGAATAGAGGACCAGGGCCACTTAGAAAACTGTTAGGAACAGTTCTCAAAATATGATAGCTTTTGAGTAAATAATACGTTTGTGTTGTTGTTTAATTATAAGGAAAAATGTATATGTAACAATGGTAAAAGCAGAACTGAAGGCACTAGTGGTACTCCTGCTAACATTCCCAATGGTAGTCCAGATTTTTATGCTGATCAAGTTGGTTTTCCTTTTTTTCCTTTTTTTTGTCTTTCTTTTTGCCCTCGTATCCGAGGCTAGGTAGCTTAAAATAGAGATTATCACAGGAGATTAATTTTCTGTGTAATTCTACTTCATATGTGAGAAAATTTTAGTGAAGGACTTTATATTTGGAAAATAATAAAGTCTTTGAAATTAAACATATCCTTTTATTAGAGGTAGAATAAAAATTCATCTACATATATCATATTCTTATCTCTTTTCTCAGTACATTTATGAAATTAATGTAAATAATATTAATAAAATGTCCCAAACTCCCAAGTAAAATCACCTCCCTCCTTTTCCACTATTAAAATTAAAAATGTTATCTGATAGACATATCTAAAGATGAATATATTAAATTATATCAAAGAAAGGAGGATAATTTTTAAAAATTTATGCCCCAAGAAAATATTTCGGTCATCTTATAATATCGAGTGGTGTACAATTCAATTCAACACTGTTACCTGCAAAGAAGATACTTTGATAAATCTACATTTTACCATTTGTTTTAATTTTGAATTCCTTTTCCTTTCCTCATGTGAGCTTTACCTCACTTGCCATTAAAATGATTAGAATTTAAACTTACTGTTAAAATAAATTTTCATTGATTTGATTTCATTCATTTGAATGCTCTGCTCTTTTGCTCTCTTTGTGTTAATTGCTCAACAACAATTAATAGGAAAAAGCATTATACGGAAAATGCAGATTTGTTTAGGAGAACCAGATGCCCTACACATTTAAACTACCCATTTTCATATCTTTAGAAATGCAGTTGCAAAGCACATAGAGGCAGATTCTACTCTGGCTATGATTTTGGATAAGGTAATTAAAAATCATTTTACCCTATTCATTAAAGTGGAGCTTCCAAAAACTAAGCACAGGTAGAGTTCCCACAGTACTTGAACATAATAAAATTGCCTTTCTTTTCTTTAATTCAGTCTTTTTACTGAATTGAAGGGCTTTTCCTTAAGTAGGCTGAATTCTTGAAGTTTTATTGTGCTGCCTTTTCCTATTGTCTACTTTCAGCAGAGGCAAAAGGAAAGCACCTCCAATGATGAGGTTGGGATGTAGTCCAAACATCTAACAGAGCCAGGATTTTTTTTAAATACACAGTTTTTCATGCAGAAAAGGTACCTTAAAAGCATAATCTTACCTTTCAACTCAATAAAGTATTTTCAAAAAGACTTCAGGGAAATTACTGTGACTTCTTAATTATACTTAGAAGTAGATTACATAAGCTAGAGTTGTGCTTCATCTCTACTTAAACTTTTTTTTCCTTTAAATTTCTCAGTCTTTTCTTCCTATTATGGAGGGAGTATAGAATAAAAAGTTTAAAAGCAGGATCTCAACTAGGCAGTTAGAATGAGTTGGAATCATATTTCTCTAGAACACTTACCAGTTACTTAACCTCTCTAAACTTGTTTTCTCATCTGTAAAATTAGACTAGTAATAATTAACTCAGAGGACTTCTGTAAGAGATACAGAGATACATTGAGAGATACATTGGATTATAAATATATTCAAACAAAGGCAGTATTACCAAGAGGTATTAGAGTGAGGTGATCAACAGCGGGCTTTGGAACCTGATAGGCCCTTGAATCCTAGTTTGATCCCTGTCTGTGTGTGAGGCATTTGGCACCTTGCTTTATTATTCTGTGTCTCCTTTGTTATGCCTTTGGGGTATAGGAATCCCACCCAAAAAAAGAAAATTCTGAATTTAGCATCTTAAGTAATTTTATGAGTTTCTAGAACCTATAATATGCTCCTAAAAGGGCATCTGAAACTTATATAAGTTGAAAATAATTGTTAAAAATGAGCAAATGCAAACCCACATATTCTAACTTGGCCTAATAATCCTGCCCCAGTTTAGCTCTCTCAAAAGTGTATTTATAAGAGGGAGCAGAGATAATTATCAAGCAGGATAGAAGAAATCAGTTTACCAGAGAACTTTTCTTATCTTCCCCTTAATAGTAATAATAGCAATAATAATAATAATACATCAATTGAATGCTTGCCACATAACAGACACTGTGGTGAGTATTTACATGTATTAACTCATTTTCTCCTTACAACTTCCCTGTGAGGGAGGTAATATTAATATCCATATCCTCATTTTATAGATAAGGGAACTGAGACTTGGGGTGGATAATTAATGTTATCTCACAGGTGATCTATGGGGGTGTCATGGTTACCCAGTCTGACCCCATAGCCTGTGCAGATATTTACATCCCAGTAGTTTTTCCTTCTTGAATGTCAGCTTCTCAAGTTGACTGAACCATCTGACATTGTTAGGCATCTTGGCACTTGGGTCATTTCTTCATGTCCAGCCTCAAAGAGCAGCCAGATACCCCAGATAATTTTTAAATCATATTTATTAACCCTGAAAAAATGGAAGCATCCTAAGATAAAAGTATATCTTAATTTAGAAGACATGACAATACGGGTTACAGAGTTATACCATTGAATAGTGGAGCCATCTGTTATGACATCAGATGTCACAATATGAAAATAATGAGAGTGGTGTTTCTAGGAGCCATAGGATATGATGATTCATTAAAAATGATATGTTTCTGAAGAAATTTTAATGAACTTTTTTTTCTTCAAATATTTTAAATATATAGATTTAACTCTTAAAATCTCTGAGCAAATATAACATTTGATTATATCTTTTCTTCATTCAAGAGTAAAGAACTTTCTTGCCCTATATCAACTAGCAGTCTTATTACAGTGATACTTGTTACACAGCTAGTTTTTAATACACAATTTATTGGTTATTTTTAAAAAAACTTTAATAAATTTAAACAAAAGTTTGGAGCAATCCCACCTCCCTGACCAACCCGGAGCTACACAGATATGTTTAATAGTGCTCTGTGTTTCCTAATGAATCCATTCTGCTTCAGCAAAAATGCCAGACTCTTGAAATGGAAGAGGGCAGCTCAGTTTACTTGTCCCTGCCCTTTGGATTTTACCCTGATTTCTATGAAGCACAGTGGTGGTAGCAGCCGAGGTGAAGGTCACCTGGAAATTACCAGCAGAGACTTTGTGACCTGTGAACTATGTACCAACCTGAACTGAACAGAAGGAAATCTAACAGTTCTAAGCACTGTCATGGAATATAGTTACAGAGGTGACAAGAAATGACTCAAAGGATTAACCCAACTAGATATTCAGGATTACTCATTATGGGGGAAATAGTGAGTTACAGAATTTATGATCTTGTCCTCAGGAACAGTTTATCTTATGAAATACAGATAACCCCAATTTTTATTAGTCAACTTTGGAAGTACATTTAAAAATATTTTAGCTTAATATATCTAGCTCTAAAATTATTATGCCAAGCACCAAACTTAACTTATGAAAATTTTATATGATTCTCAGAAGTTTTTATTTGGTCTTCTTTCCTCCCAAAATATCCAATACTTTATTCAATGTGCACATATGTTTAAATACTTTGAACAAAGGAGGCTCCTGAACTACATTTAAAACATATTTTGAAATAGCTACCATTTTGTGAGGACCTAGTATGTACCAGGTGCTTTATATACATAATTGTCGTTCTCAGTGTAAACCAACAAATTAAATATTATTATTCCTATTTTCTAGATAATAGAATAGAAACTTAAACTAACTTGCCTGAAATCACACAGGTAAAAATAGCAAAGATATGCTTAAAAAATATGAACTAATCTACAAATTGTGTCATATTCATATATATGAATAGTACACAATAAAAATGAACAAATTACTAACATAGGCAACAGCATAAATAAATGTCAAAAATACTATTTTAAGTAAAAGAAGGCAAGAGAAAAGAATACATACTGTGTTGTTGATTTATATAAACTTACATACTGGCAAAACTAATCTGTAGTGATAGAATAGTGGATTTGGGAACACATTATTAGGAAGGAGCAAGGAGGAATTTCTGGAGTAATAGAGATATTCTGTGTCTTTGTCCGTGTGGTGGCTGCGTGGAGACAGATGCACAAACGCCATATACATGTAAATCTAAAAAACATAGAGTTTAAGGTTTGTGCATTTTCCTGCATGTAAGGTATACTAATTTAAAACTTTATACAAACCAATCTAACTCCAAAGCTATTTCTCTTTCTATTTTGCCATGATATCTGATATTTCAGGTTTTGAAATCTGTGCTTTACAAAATGATGACTACTCCTATTCAATCATTCTTTTTCTAATTGTATCCAGGTTAAAACTCTACTCAAAAGAAGTCAATGTAGACCTACTTGTGGGTTTTATAAATGTTCTAGAATCTGCTTCTTTGCACTCTTATTTTATGACTTCTTTATTTTGTAAAATTTTGTCTTTATTTATTATCTTCGGCATTACTTTAACATTATAGACATTTTAGCAGAGACACCCAGGCCCCCAAACCATGTATTTGTTATTTTTAAATAGCCTCTTAAAAATCTTGATGCTTAAAATCGTATTATAATCATTTTACAAGATTAAATCATTCTGCTTTCTCTTGCTTTATTTTTTATTTGCAAGTCTTAGCTTGCCAGCAACAAACACATACAGCAATATTATTTGTTACTGTCATCAAGAGAAATCATACTTTTCTGAAATACTCTAAAGAAGTAGTGAAGAAATCACACATTGTGAGAAGAGTTATTAAAACTATATAAACTAATATCGTAGGTGAGATATTTGAAAGTGACCTTGTAGTGTATCCCAGGCTTATTGTATTAAAGCCTTAAGCAAAAGGGACAAATCATTTCTGGGCACTAATATGACTTTCCCCCTTATTCGTAATGAAAACATTGAACTCTATGGATTTGTTCTACTGAAGCAATTACATTTTCTGGAAAGTTGGAGCAGTTATTTAAAGAGGATTGTTGTCTGTAATGAAGGCTTTCTGGTGGATGCGGGAATAAAATATTTGATCTTTATGTAAAGGAGTGTTCTATTTTAATAACAAGAAAATAGTGAATTTTTCTTTCTTTTTTATATAATTTTGATTGTGTTCATCTCTTTTATGAGAGAGATATTCACTTAATGTGAGTTTTTTCATCCAACTTCCAGAAGCCATACTTTGCTCTTTATTTTTATAATTATTGATATAGTTTTAATGTATTTTTCTAATATATTGTAAAATATCACTTTCAAAACATTGAGTCAGATCCCCCCCAAAATTAAAAAGTTAGGAGGGTAACATCTGGTACATTAATTACTCAGTTGTTTCCTAATAACCTCAAATAGAGATCAGGTTTACCTCAGTGCTTTGTAAATGTTTCACACATAGGAAGATCCATTTTCAAGTAAATGGAAATAAACCTCTTGACTTAAAAAATTACACTTCAAAAATAGTATGCAAGAGGCTAAACTTTATTAATCATTGGGGAGGTACAAATTAAAATGATACCACTTAACACTAACCAGAATGGCTACAAAGAAATAGATAGAAAAAAACAGGGGTTGACAAGGTTAAGAAGCACGTAGATTTCTCATACCCTATGGTTGGGAATATAAATTGGCAAAAAGCACTTCGGAAAACTGTCACTGTGGTCCAGCAATTTCACTTCTACTTATGTCTACAACATAAATGTGCACATGTGGTCACTAAAGGCATATTCTAGGATGTTCCTAGCAGCACTATTTGTAATAGCCCAAATGGAAAATACCCAAATGCCCATCAATGTAGAATAGACAAAACATGCAATACCATACAGCAATGAAAATGAAAAATATGGGTGAATTTCACAAATGTAGTGTTGAGCAAAAGGGAGTCAGACAAGAAGAATGCAGACACTATTACCCCATTTATGTATAAAGTACAAAACTATGTGAAAGCAGTCTTGCTCAAAGCCAGGATAAAGGTTTCAATAGAGAGTGAAATATGAGGAAGGCTTCTGTTGTGCTGGAGTGTTCTCTGTCTTGATCGAGTGCCGAGTACATAAGTGTGTTCAGTTTGTAAAAACACATTGCATATGATATATGCACATCTATGTATGTATATTGTCCTTCAGTACAAATTTAGGAAAAAATCTTTATGCCTGTTCAATTCAAAAGATTTATGTGTTATAAGTATATAGAAGATGCCAAGAGATTTCTTTTGAGTCAGTGTGGCAAAGACTGCTTGTTGTCTCCCACTTCCATTACATCTGTCTAAGTTTTAAATAGTATATAAAGTTTAGCTAGACATATAACACTCAGTACAAAGACTGTGATTCGCTGCCTTTCGTGCCCAGCTGTGGCTCCATGGCTGACTTCAGACCAATGAGACATAAGTATTGTATAATTGTCTTGTGGCTGTTTGCAGGGACCCTCTTTAAGAGACAACATAATCAGTGAACGGCTATTTGAGTAATTACTAAATATAAAGTGTAATATAATCAACAACTGTGTGACAGATCCTATGATTACAATATTCCCATTATAGAGTTGAACAAACTGAGTCTCATAAATGTATACAAGGTCACACATCTAGCAAGTGAAAAACTAGATTTTGAACTTAGTTTTACTCAGTTAACTACATTTAATATTATTGCTTTCATACTCAAAGCCCTAATAGAGAAATATTAATCTATCTCTCTACCCACCCACCTACCTATAGTATAGCTATCTACCTCTCTATCTTTATCTTTCTATCTACCTAGCTATAATATACAATATATTATGACTTTAATACGTAAGATGGATTCGTGGAGATGGTAGGTTAGAGACAAAACGTTGAATCTGGTATGAGATAATAGAACCTAAATTAAGAAGGAGCAGGGAATATAAAAAAGAATGGGATAAATTAAAATAAACATTATGAGAATTTTATTTAGGGTGTCATGATTGACTAAATATTGAGCTGGAAGTATTAATTACAAATCTCAAGTTTTGAGTCTAATTGACTTTTACAGCATGTTATTTTGTAATGGAAATAAGGAAATACAGGGGGAGTACAAGTCTGGGAGAAATTATTAGAAGAAAAATATCAAACATGTTGACACACACATAGAATTATATAATGAGGTAAGAGAACAATTTGAGAAGGAAATTCTGTATTTGTAATTTAAAACCAGTTACAAGACAAAATTTATTTTAAAATTTTTCCAGATAATATGAATGTTTAAGTGGATTACTACTTTCCTAATGGATAGAAAGAATTTATACATTAAGATCGCACATATTGTATTCAATATTTTATGTAGTTTATAATGTAAACATCATCTAGTGCATAAGGAGAAGATATCACTATGATGTTATTAAGCAACTAAGAACTTTTTACAAATGTTAGTCATGTTCTGAAGATGTCAGTATCATTATAATCATCAAAACCATTTGAATTTCTACTATGTGCTTGACACTTTCTTTGGTACCAGGGCCCCAGAAAGATGTATGTCATGGTTCTTATCCTCTAGAGACCTACATTATGATAGGGGAGACAATATACAAAAGAATAAAGAAGATAAGGTGGCATTTGTTCTGTTAGATGAATGGTTTAGATACTCAGTGTCATAAAAGTTAGAGGCAATTCACCTCTGAAAACTAGATGGTCATAGTAGACTTCTCAGCAGAGCTAGGACTCAAGCTACAACATATCGAAAACTGAGAATTGTTTTGGATCCTGAAGTATTAGTACATTGGAACATTATGGAGAGAATTACTAAGCTCCTTCAGTTGAAATCAAGATATTTTTGCCACTATTTTCTATCTTAAGCTAACTTTCAGTCAATGAATCTAATAATTTCTTCTTGAAATTGCCTTGCTCTGTTTGAAAAACTGTCCACTGTTATTTCCTAACATTTGGTATCCAGTATCCGCATCCATGAGCTTTTGACTCTGATCATTGAGCTGAAATACAGAAGGTTACATCACTCATTTACATTATCACCCTCTCCCCACTCCCAATACAAATGTGACATTTCAATTTTGCACACTTCAACTCTCCTTAAATCATCTGTATAAAAACTTCAAAGCTTGATTGATGATGAATGAGCCATTGTCTCCTCAAGCACCCGGTTCTCATTAGCCTTTAGAGTCTCAGCTTATTAATAATGAACCTTGAGGGCTGACCCAGTGGGGTAGCAGCAATTCATTGTGCTCCCAGCTGAAAGGTCTGGGTTTGGGAAAGATACAGGAATCTCTGGCCCAAGTCCATTCCAGAGATGATGTATTAAGTATCACAGGTGGAATATGTGAGCTATATTACTTTTGTATCATTATCTGCCAACAGACTTTCGTGGCTTAAGGTGATGACAGTGAGAAAGATACATTGCTTTATGTCTGAGAAAATCCAGTAACTGCTTCCTGTAGCTTCATCTTGAAAATGGGCTTTTGCCACTTTGGACTTTGACTTCTTGATTGTGACCTTTGGCTTGGATAAGCAATAGAATTCTGATGTATGCATTATTCAGACGTCCCCAATTAGACAAGTGCAATATTTCTAATCTTTATTTACTTTTATTATCATTTTAATTCTAAGGTTGACCTGTAAATGCACTCATGCAAAACAAGACATTTAAATACGCAGTCAGGGATTGAGGTTAGGTATTTCATCCTTGCTTATTAGATATTTCTTATATCATTGTGCTTGTTAGCTTTGTGAGTAGAGGTAAAATGTTTACTATTGTTACTGATCACGTAGACTAAAGTGAAATATGGCTAACTGCATTTAAAATTATAATCTTTGTTTTGTAAAAAGAGAAAGACATTCAGTCTTATTTACGAATTGTGCTTGGGGGTCAAAGCAATTTTGTTGACTCCTTAAACCTAGTAAGAAGGTCATATTAATCTGTATTTTCAGCAGGGATGCTACCTCACAATCAGGCTATTTCTTACAAGGCAGGGGCAAAAAACAGCCAAGATTCAGTATTTTATCACATTTTCTTTTGCAAGAATATATTTGCAAAATGTCAATGATTCTCTTAATGGTAACTCATCCCCCAAATTCACTATAATAACTAGCATTTGAAAAGAAATGAAAAGCACAAAGTAACTATTTAAATAACACAAACATTTCCGTCTTCATTAGACTCATGCAAATGAGAATTGAGGGAAGAAATGGTTAAATGTACAAACCTTGTGGATTGGAACGCTGAGACACAAGTACTTTACACCTTCTTTAAAATGTCATATTGACACTTTACAGCTTTCTAAAAAGTAATTTAAGGAACAATATGAGGTAGATTTATGGTTCAATATAAAAACATGCATTTAGACTTTTGTATAGCACATGCTAGGTAATTTGTACAGGTTTGGGGGTATTTTATCTGTCTGGGATAGCTCATAATCATCATTATTCACCTGATAAATGATAACTGAATTTGGTACACAAAATAGGTTTAGGGATACCAATGAATATATCTAAGTGTACCTTATAAATATTAAATGTACTGCCTGCAGTAATTTTGCACATTATCAATTATCAGCATTTTATGTAATAAAAGCTATTTCTCTTTCAACTTATAAAAACTCTAACCTCAAAATTATATATGTATTTCATTTTTTTATACTCCAGATATTATGTTTTCTTTTATGAAGCAAACATTTATTGTGTATCTGGCTTGTGCCTTGCATGATAGACACTGGGGATACAGTTTTGAACAAAACAGAAATGACCCCTGGCTTAATGAAATGTAGGACCAATAAAAATCAACTGTAGAGTGTTTATGGAAAAAAGATAACTTTCATTCTTACTTTGATTTTGTCAGAATATAATTTAAAATTAGGAACTATAACAGAAGTTAATTGATCAGTGTTGGTGACAAATATCAGGGTACATTTTTTTTCAGTTCAATTTAACAAATATTCATTGACTAAATATTGCTCCAAGTTTGATGCTATAGATACAGCTCTGAAAAATAGCCCTTGCCTTCGTGGAGTTTAGTCTAATTACTTCAGTTACAAATCATGTGCTATATATGTTAAATTTAACACATTGGAGAGTAGTGTGGATTACAGTTTACTTACTCTGAATACAAAAAAAAAAGTCATGCTTTTTTTTTTTTCCTTTTTTTACTTGACTTGCATGTATTAATCTAGTAGGAAGTGTTTGAGACACAAACATATTTAAGTGTTTAGTGGAGTTTTTTAAGAAATGAAATTATACTTTTTTTCATAGAAAGTTGTATTTAATATATCTTATTATATTTAATGGTGGCATTTTTAAAGGAGACAGAGTTTTGTGAACTTGCTGGAAATATTTTTATATAATATGATAAGAAAATTCATAACAGATTTTTTTCTACCAATTGTTTCAGTGACCAAGAATCTATTTGTGTCTCTCTTTATTTACTGTGATATATTTCCTACAGGGAAAGTGAAATTCAATGTAATGAGATTACCTTGGACTTCTTAGTTATTCAACATTTTTTGAGTCCTTCCACACTTCCAGGCATCTTTGTTTGAATATCAGTGAAGTCTGGGTCTCATTTGCCTATCTTCCTTAGAAATTGTCTTTTTGTCACGGTCTTAAAATATAATTATTAATCACTTTATTTCATGCTAATGGGATAGAAACTCTTGGTGTAACAAAGGTGGTACCTTCTAATAAATCTTTAATAAAACTGATAGAAACTAATCTGTTAGCAAAGGTAGATTTAAAGTACAGCCAGACACTTTTCTGGTATCGTCCTGGCTAAATATCTTACCAAGCTTTTCTCTTTCCAATCTTTGTCCCTTTTTCTAATCTAAACATATAATTTTAAAAAAGCCTTTATAGTCAGTGAAGGCAGACACATTAGCTATCCCTTTTGTCCAGCAAATAATCTGTGTCTTTTAACAACTTTCTTGCAGGTAAATACCTTTCCTTAGAATTTGCTTAGTCCAGCAATAAATCTAACTAAATATTTCCCCACAGAAGCATATTAAATTAATATTTTAACACTGTATAAACTTATAAAATAATGTAAACCATATAAATGAATAAGTGCAATTTTGACATTATTTTCTGACACATGTTTAAGTAATCAAGTTGATCAAAAGAAAATGTAAGATGAAAAGTACATAAAAACGTCTATAAATATCAATAAAATATACACTTTCTGATTGTGAGGTTATGACATTCAACAACAGATTATGGTCCAAACCAAACATAACGGAAAAAAAGACTGTTTTCAGGGAAAATGTACATATACATTATTAAATGCTAAAACTTTATAAATCCTCCCGATCCAGAATTGCTAGCAGATGCCGGGTTTTGAATTTAGAATGATAAAAGTCTCATCCAGATTGATCATGATTGTAGTCTTAATTTAAAATTTTAACATGTAAGATTATACTTGAATTAGTATTGCCTCTTTTCTAAATCATTTTCCAAGTATAAGCCAAGCTCTTGAACAGAGTATTTCTAAGAAACAAATGTCAACATTGGTAACAGATTAATTTTTATCCAAGAACAGGATTTGATGAGATTATTATTCAGTATAATATAATCTGATTCCATTTGAATATTTTTCGATAGGAAGTTGTAGATGGATACTGTGATCCGTCAGTATGAACTATTTGAATTAAAATGTAACTCTTGAAAAATATACTCTTTCTACAATGTTTGAGCTATTACCTTTTCTCTTCACATTTTTTTTTAAGTAGAACTTTTCCAAATGTAGACTGAAAAATAACCTTCATTTCCTGGATAGCAGTCAAAATCTCCTTTCTTTGTCACCTAATGAAGAATTATTCCTAGAGCAGAAGAGCATCATCTAATGTCTCATGAGAAAGCTATTAGTATGAGATCGTCACATTTCTTAGAGACTTAATGCCAAACATTAGTGTAGAAATCCATTTTCACCATCTTTATTACATCTTACATCTCCCCTCTGCTTTGATGAAGGTTGTATTGTTAGGTCATGAAAAGGAAAGAACTGGGTTTTAGAAGTAGAAAGATGATCTAATTTCTTTTTGTTTCTTTTTTTTTTTTTTCCCCTCACTTGAGGAAATGGATCCAATAGTCAGTGAAAGATTAATGATGGAAAATGGGATTGATTTTAAATGTGGAAACCCTTGAAAAGTCAAAATTAATCTGAAGGATTTTATATATGCAAAGTAGTAAGGCATTTTATATGTGACCACCAATCTTACTTCCACAAATACCTTTTTTTTATGGTATTTTCCGTTCATTCTTTTATGCCCCTTTTTGGTTTAAGGGGACTCTCAAAGGTTTAGCTTGGGATACTGCACAGGAGAGATGATTTTCTTAAGGCCAGCACAAGAGACGGAGTTAGTTGCCTTCCCAATATCATGGGCCTCTTCTTCCTCACTAACACCCCTGCACATTTGGCTTTTGTTTGAATAACAATATGTTCACCTAAATACTTGCTTACTCAGCCTCTCTTGCAGTAGGAATGGCCATGAGATATTGTTCTGGCCATTGTAATGCAGACATAATCCTTGGGGAAAACATCTCTTTCCAAACAGAAAGTTGAAACTTCACCAGGAGGAAGTCTCCTGCTTGCTCTTCTGTCTTTACCTTGCCTTGAATTCAAACAAACACCTTTAGATGCAGCAGCCATCTTATGCCTTGAATGAATAAAGCCAACATACATAGCAGGTTGTGGGTACTGCAGAACAGCTAAACTAATATCCACACTGCCTCCGATAGGTTTCTTATTATGTGAGAAAAATCATCCCTTATCTATATAAATTACTGTTAATTGGACTTTTGTTATTTGTATCTGGATGCTTTATGGACTGATATATGATTTCTCTTAACTTGTTCTTGTATTGGACAAGAAGAAAAAATGTGGTAGATATTGGGTAGGAAGATACTATGTGTATTTCTCACCAATTTCTTAAAATGATAAGAATAGTATTTTCAGAGGGAATATCTACCTTTTTTTCTGGATAACCTAAAGCTATCTGAATGAGAATCTATGTATATGATCAGCCATTGTTCAGAGAGGACAAGTTAGTTGATTAAGGCTAGAGTTGTGAAACAGAGAATCAAGTAAAACTTGGCTCGGATGCACATAATCCCACAATCTTGCCCTTATTCCAATGAACCAGAGCATTTTTATGATATCTTGCTTTGTGTTGTTCTTAACGAATAATTGGCAATTCTGTTGACTACATTTGAGATGAACAAAGAACACTTTTGTGATTGAAGCATTAATTTTGGCTTCCACTTTGCGCTAATTACTTACCTAACTGATTCCTGTCAATGTCACATTGACTGAAACAATATTTTTAAGGGAAATTTGACAATTTGTAGCAAAAGTCTTAAAAATATTCACAATCTGTCTTAAAAATATTCACAATCTGTGAATGTTATTTATAGAAAAAAATTTAAAGAACTAATCAGAGATAAACAAGTTAAATTACCAATAAGAAGCGATTGGTTAAATAAGTACTGTTTAAGTTATACCCTGACATATTATATGCTCCTTGGAAATAACATAGAATAATATTTAATTACCATTGAATACTCACAATTTAGTATTAACAAAACTAACAGGTTATGAATATTATATGCAATATTATTCCAATTTCAGAGGAAATAAAAAAAGACTGATAACATCTGTACCAAAAAGTGAAGAGTGTTTCTCTCTGAGTGCTTGAATTATGAGTGGTTGTTTTTCTTTGTATTGTTCAAGGTTTTCAAATTTCTGCAACCTGTATGGCTCAGGAAAAAGATATTTTTAAAGATATCTTGGCTATTAACAAAGTAACTGTAATTTAACACTGAAAATAGCTTAACAGTAAATCATTTTTATTGACTACCTTTTATCATCAAAAAGTTTGACAACAAATCTATGTTTGTTTGTTTGTTTTAATACAGAAATCCTAAATGGTGGAGTCTATGTAGACCAGAACAAGTTTCTTTGTTATACAGACACAATTCATTGGCAAGATATTGTTCGGAATCCATGGCCTTCCAACCTGACTCTGGTGTCAACAAATGGTAGCTCAGGATGTGAGTAGCATTATCCTTTTTAATGTCTCAAAAGATTCTTCTACCTCTTGTTTTCACAAGAATGGCTTATGTTTATCATGTCATTAATAGTATTTTGAATTTTTACTGCATCCATTGAAATGTTTAGTTATGTATGACAGGACATTCTTTTTGCTTCTAATTAACTATCTTTTTAGAATGATACTCCCCCTTTACAAATTCTCATTTTCTTAACCTGATCCCTTTTGATAAATCTAAATTATGTTACCATATTTCTAATGTCTAAGCATGTGGCCCATTGTCCATAAACTTAAGGCTGGTGTGTAACTGCTACTTCAACTCTTTGTGACTCATACACCACTGAGAAAAAGGTAGTAGAACAAAAATGTACTTTCCTAGTCACTGAAATTTTTAGATAAGAAATAAAAACCAGTGAAAATTTTAGAATTCTTAAGCCTTCATTTACCCCTAAAACCTTCATGGTAATACCTTATGACAATTCTAAACACTATAAATAGAATGGAGAAATATATATTTCATACAGAAGAAATATATATTACATTCTGGTTTTAGTCATTAGCCTAATAAACTATCCAATTTCCCATTCTTAAAGTGTATAGTATTTCTACAACAGAGGATTTATTAGATTCAAAGTGTTTAATATGATTAAATGATAAGCAAGTAATATTTGAGCTCTCGTTAAAGCCTTTGGAAATTATTCTGCTGGGAATCTGTTTCACTTTCATAAAGCAGGCTATGTTGTCCCCACATTTATTATTACTGACATATGTATGAGAACAGAATCTTTATCAAGAATTACCCTGGGTTTTATATTTCTCATCTATTATTATATGTTTCCCATCTGAAATCATAACTATCTTCACACAGTTCAATGATTATTTGCAATAGTACTGATTGTGTTATAGCACTTTTGTAGAAAATCAAATTCCAAGGGACAATTATTAAACTTCTTGATGGTCCTAATAACAGAGAAATATGAATATACTTGACCAAACTGACAGCTGTGTTTCTAATAAGTGGCTAAAACTTTCTTTAAAAAGTAAAGTAACATAATTTGCTTGTCACCTTTAGGCAGAAATTTGTATGAGATATCATCTTTGTTCAACAGTGTTCAAGTTGCATACCTTGTAAAATTACATGTGAATGAAAAATTGAATCTGTCCACACTAACAAAGCAAATGACGTGCTTCAGAAATGGCTTCCATTTTCCAGTCTGCCCATACCGTAGTACATTTTATATGAAGGGGGACAATCATAATGTTTGGATAAGAGGAAAGGCCTACTGACTTTCAGATTATTAGTTATTAGCCTATAATGCATGAATGAGATCAGGCAAGAATAAAGCCCAAGACAGAAGCCAAAGGGAATGTGTCCACCAGCCTTACAGGATGTGGAGCAGGAAAGGTGTGAGGGATTTACTGCACTTTCACAGATGGTATCTCTTTGTGTTATTCTTCTGAGGGAAAATTTAGATGTTTGTGGCTATAATTAGGCACCAGTAGCTGTATTTTTTTTGCGTGCAAATAATTGCAGGTACAAAAACTATAAATGCAGAGTAGAATCATAACAAATGATTCTTTACAGATTAACCACCAACTGCTTGTTGAAGTTTTATTCTTTACATATGAGTTCTATTTGCTGACACATTATATACAGTGCATGATACCATATCTGATAATAATAAATTGGCTGGCCTTGAATATTGGTTTTCCATGGCTTTATCCTGAGTCAGTTTCTTCATTTACCTTCTCCCCATGGGTGATTACTGGCAGTTCCCATGGTTTAAATTCAGCTTCCCCACTAAGTTCCAGAACTACCCACCACCAACCAATCAAATCACCCAAGTTAAGACGTTGGTAGGCATCACTGAGTTCACCTTATCTTTGGTTCTTGACATTTATTTAATTGCTA
This sequence comes from Balaenoptera physalus, assembly GCF_965194825.1. Classification (NCBI taxonomy): domain Eukaryota; kingdom Metazoa; phylum Chordata; class Mammalia; order Artiodactyla; family Balaenopteridae; genus Balaenoptera; species Balaenoptera physalus. Next base: position 102,219,403 of record NC_138885.1, on the reverse strand, counting down.
AATCATGCTGAATTTGCCTATTTCTTCATTGTACGTATTTTTTAATACCATTGATCTAGTACAAGACTTCATCTGTTGCCTGAAGTCTTGGAACAATCTCTGAATTCTTAATATTTTTTGAGGCCATGACCCTTGTAGCAGTCTGGTGAACCCATAGCCCCCTTCTCATAATATTTAAAATAAATAAATAGGCTCAAAATAAATATTTTATATCATAAATTAATATGTATAAAATCAATAAATTTATAAAATAAATTATAAAGGATTACAACAAAATAAATTATATTGAAATACACCTATCAGCATACTTTATGTGATATAGTAATATACTTCTTTATTATTATATTACATAAAGTATTCTAACAGTGGGATTAATATGTAATACAGTTTGAAATAGTAATTGGCATAAATATTATTTTAAAAAGGGAAATCACTTTAACAAATGGTGTTGGGAAAACTGGATAGCCACAGACACAAAAATGAAGTTAGATTTTTATCTTATGCTATATATAAAATTAACTCAACATGGTTTAAAGACCTAAATGTAAGACCCAAAACTAATGTAACATTTCCGCCATCAAGTTCAAGAAGCTCATAAATTCTATCCACAGCCCCTCTAGGGGCCCAAGAACCCTTGGTTAAGAGCCCCTGTGTTTAACTACTCTCCTTGCCTTCAGTCCTGACAACTCCACCTGACAAAATGCCAGCAAGAGCTGTATTTAATGGAAATCTAACCATGACCCTGTCTAAAAACACTGTCACTGCAACTGACTAATGTAGGGTCAAATCTAAACAAAACCAATGACTTGGAGTTTTCAGCAGATCCCTACTTATTTTCCCCCTCTATAAAATGAGTTCTTAAAATTTCTTTGTCTGTACTGCCCTTCCTTTTTTGTTTGCTGGGCAAATTTTATTCATACTTTAAGATACTCATCAGTTGTTATCTCTTCTAAGAAGTGTTCTCTTCTATAAGCGAGATTAGGTAACTTTTCCTGTGTCACCCTATAATAACTAGTGCTGAACCCTGGCATTGTCTCACTCTAAAATGAAAAGTCCTTGTGGACAAGGTCCAATTCATCATCCTGTCCTCTGTTCTAGCACATGATGGATGGATAACAGATATATACTGAATAAATAGATAAATAAATGAAATAGATCAGGTCATAAAGGGGAAAATCAGATGAATTCAAGTTATATTTTATTCCATCCATCACTTATATTTAAGAGAATGGATGTGAAGAATAAATTATAATCCACAGACAGGTATTTTATCCATTTCAAGTCTATTTCAGGTAAAGATGGCAATACACATGTATATGCTTAATTTAATTTATACTTATATAATTATGTTACACTATTTCTATTAATTATATTTATGTTCTATTTATATTTTATTATATTTATAATAATTATAAGATAAAATACGTGTCTACTTATCCTTTAGTGTTTGGAGACACTGATTTGTTTAATAATTGTAAATATGTTCAAATCACACAATTTTGACAAAGAATTTAAGGATTATTGATTCTTAAGTGATATTTTGCAAAGTATTTCTTAACGTATGCTTTTGGGTTTTGGTACAATACTAATTCTTTTTTTTTTTTTTTAACATCTTTATTGGAGTATAATTGCTTTACAATGGTGTGTTAGTTTCTGCTGTATAACAAAGTGAATCAGCTATATGTATTCATATATCCCCATATCTCCACCCCACCCCTCTAGGTGGTCACAAAGCACTGACCTGATCTCCCTGAATCTAAAAAGAAAAAAAAAAAAAAAAATAGGTTCTGATGAACGTAGGGGTGGGACAGGAATAAGGACACAGATGTACAGAATGGACTGCATACTGATTCTTAAAGCAGAAAAGTGCAATGTTTTCAAGAGCAACCTGGCTTTTTATTGACATACCTTTGGGCTATAATAGAAACAATGAGGAAAAGGTTTGAAGTGTGTGGAAAAACAATTTTTAAATGATACTACTTCTTTCAAAATATGTTATTTTGGAATAATTTTAACCAAATTGTATTTTTCAAAATATTTGAGATACTTCAGTCTAAACTTTAGCAGGATAAAGGAGAGACGAGTGTCTTTTTCTTGTACAGATCCCTAGCAAGACTTCTCTAACATGCTAACATCCTTGAAAAGCTACGTCAATAGGGCCTATTCAACAAGCTGCCCTTCAGAGTGAAAAAAAAAAATCATGTAGTGAATTATGTTTCACTTACTTGGAGCTCTATAATAACACTCATCAACATGACAATATCAAAATGATGGAAATTACTTGCCCTCTAATAATTAAGCAAATGGGAGTATATCAGAACCTGAACATGGAAAAACAGACAATGATATTTTCCAAGAAGAAGATGTATAGTTAAGAGAATGGATTTAGGAGTCGAACAGGCTTGTTTGAAATCTAACATTGCCTCTTACTAGTTATGTGACCTTGGGCAAGTCACTTATGTTCTCAGCACCTCCATTTCTACAACTATAAAAGGGGAGAGTCAAGAGCTGAGCTGAGCCGCTAGATTTCATGGTGGTCAGTTAAGACAAAGAACCAATAAGAAGGTAACACTCAAGCTTTTAATCACTTAAGGCAGTAGTATAAGCAAGAAGCTGCAGTGGAAAAAACACCAAGTCCTCCCCCGTGCCATTTTTCACCATGGAACAGCTCCAGGAGAGAGTCACATGGATCAGACTGATCAACACAAACACAGGAAATTGTCTCACTGCTGAGGGAGCCCCCAAGCAAAGGCTCCTGCCTGAAGTTTTATGGATCTGCGGGCCAGAAGGCAGGTGGGAGGGAGAGGGGAAAGGGCTGAGAGTGGGAAAGTACTGAGTAATGAGCCAGAGTGGAGAAAAAGTATCTTCAGGGCTCCCCCCACCCCTCTAAGGACATTTCAGCAAAGGCACCCAAGGCAGGCACTTGATAAAGAGGCCTCCTAATGGAAGCACCTGGGCTAGGAATGTCAACATGCTTGAAAGCATGGCTTGTCAGGGAGCCCTGAGCCTCCTTGACTGCAACTCCCTTCAGAGACCTCAGCACATTGACTGTGCACCACCTCGGCTGTAAGGAGGGCTGCTTTCCTCTGTGAGGGCTGCCAGGTAAAGCCTTCGTAGCTACCTATGGTCAGGCTTGAAAGATCACACATAGGTTCTTGGCTAAGAGCTTATATTATCAACTTCCTAGGGTTATTATGGATTATTATGAGGAAGAAATGAGTTAATATGAGTAAAAATTTGAGTGATTTCTTATGGTAAAGGAATAAAGTGTCTTCTGATTATGATTTGTTTTTTTCATATGACTTGACCATATGTGGACAGAATTATTTTTATATGTGACAGTTACATTTTCATTATATATTAATTAGTTGACATTCTATTATGTTTCTGTTTCATGTGTGTTTTAGCATCCGGAAGATAATATTTCATAGCTTGATCTCACTGAGACACTGAAAGCTACACTCAGATGCTGCAGATCCTAGTCTTTTTTTTTTTTTTTAGCTTACACCAAATGCACCTCTCATTCTCAATTGCTTTCTAAAACCAAATACCAGCTAATGACACAGTGGGAGTGTGGGGGAATCGGAAGATTCATAAAAGAGCATTAAGTTCACAAACATAATTTGAAGACTAATCATTTGTTTAAACCAGATGTTCCGCCTGCATTAAAACCATTAGTAAAACTTAAAACTATATTTTTCTTTTAATGACTCTTACATATCTTAATAATTGTCTGCTCCTAACTAATACTGCATGTTGTGTCCCAGCTAGATAATTTTGTTGAACTAGAAAATAATCTAGATGTCAAAATACAGTTAAACCTGATTTTCTTAGTTTATCACCTGTTGTTACTCCTTCAGTGTTAAAATAGTTACATAAGATACATGCACTCTTCAAAGTTTAGAATTTTGTAGTAGAGTAAAAAACAAAATTTGCCCACAGTGCTTTTCAATACAGCTTCAGTTTCTGTGTATTATATACACACATATCCACTTTTACATAAATGCATATATAGAATCAAATTATGCATATTGTTTTTAAAAGTTTTAAGATGAAAGTTTTAATTAGGGAAATAGAAAAATGTGAAAAAGCATTAGAAAACCTAAATGAATCTGCATGAACCCAAAAGATAGTTCTTTGAAAAGATGTATAAAATAAATTCTTTATGAGTCTCATCTGACAAAACAAAAGAACTAAAAATCACTTATTGAATTCAGATGCAAGTTTTCTAAACAAAATATTAGCAAACAGAACAGAATCTAGGAATATATATTTTAAAAAATAAGAGCAAGTGGCAGTTCTGCCATATTTTTTATCTGTTGGTGAGAGAGTAGGGACTTGAATCTTACCGTTATCTGAGAGGGCCTTTATCATTATATTTATAAGAAGAGGTTTTCCAGGTTGACTGAAATTCACTCCAGGATAAACTGTTATGTAAGAATGTTACAAGATACAAGCACAATATATCTGCTAGCTTGGTTTTCTTGTTCTTTAGTTTCCTGGATAAGAGTGCATTGTTTCACTTTTTGAATAAATTTTTTATGACAAATCTTTATTTTCATCAAATGCAATAGTTTTCTTTCAATTAACTTTTTCATCAAATAGTATATGTGTATAAAATTAAAGAAGTATGATCTTTGGTTTCTAGAAAGTGAAAGAATATTCCTCAGGGGTACTTTACCTCAACCCCAGGTGGCAGAACGGAAGAATTCTCCCACAATAGACCTTTCCTAGCTCAGCTCAGTTCTCATATTTATCATGCATTTCATGGGGTATTTTATTTTATTGCAAATCATATATATATGCATTTGCATATAATATATACTTATAAAGTAAACATATTGTATAAATGTGTGTACACACACACATACACTTACATATACACACATTGGCCTCAATCGTTTATGATTATAAATTAGTTTTCACTTTCCTTTTACATATAAACCACCTAAAATCTGGAATAAGTTCCATAGTCTCTCCACTCTGGCTGTGTTCTCTTACTGCCAACCCCCGCTTCTGCCACAAATGACTACAGTAAACCTCACAGCTGTACTAGGTACTCCATCAACTGCTCTGAAGACCCACTATAACCCCAATTTCCTCAAAGCATAAATGAGATTAGTTATTCATATGATTTTGCTAATAATAATAATGTTTATTGAGGGGCAGAGAGGCCCACACTTGACTTTTGTGCTTCTGCTCTTGTGTTGTAGGTGAGGATATCCCTAAATATTGGGACCCTCTGACCATTTGTAAACCTTAAGAACCGACTCTTTTATTGTCTCCTAGGCTTTTTGCCCCTTCTCCAGACGAAGGCTCATGTCATTTTCTGTTTCTGAATTAGCAGAAACATCAATTCATTGCGTAAGAAAATGCCCACTCCAGGCATCGAATATAATGTGGCTTCCTTAGAAAAGTTTTAGTAGTACATGTCCCAAAGCATCATTTCTTCAGTCTAAAATTATATCATGTCAGTAGTGTGCCAGTAAATGTTTAATAACCTCTCTTCACAAAATAAGGAGGAAAACATGCCAATTTGTAGAGTTTGCTGATTTTCATGGCGTAAACATTCCTAATGTTATCTCTTTTTAGCAACCAATGTGGATTTTGGAAGAGATGCCCACTTAGCATACCTTTAAGTAGTATTTCCAGCATAGAGATTCAATAGATGTGAACTAATCAGGAAATAATGAATTTTAAGTATATATTGCCTTTTTTAAATAAAATTTAAATTGTGGGTTTATATATTTTAATATTTAGTAATGGCTGCATTTAAGAACCAGCTCTCACAATTATAGAAAATCTGACAGTCAGCTAAGTACACTACTACCATGTGTGAACATCAGTAGCCCTGTGTAGGTAATGCTGGGCTAAGCCCAGTACAGTGCTTATCATTTCTCCCTGTAAGGATGCAAAAAGAAAATTAAGCCTACACATCATACATGGTATGAACTGATCATGGACCCTAGTCTCCTCTGGGGCAAATGGTGAATAAACACACACAAACACACACACACACACACACACACACACACATGCACACATACACACAACTCAGGAAAGAATAACCTCTTTAGAGACAGGCCAGTTTAACTCAAAATTTATAGAGGAAAATATCTTCAGGGTCATATTCTGCTAACATTTTTCATTTAAATTATTAAACAGTATACTTAGCGTCTGCATTCATGTTAACTTCTTACACTCAAGATTTCCTCAAGAATAACAGATAGAAGTTACCTCTGTTTCGCTAAAAGTCTTGCTTACGGAGTAAGCCTCTTTTACCCTCTCAAAGTAAACTGAGTTTCTGCCTCAAAGATTGACTCCTCTGTACCCCACAAGCATACTGCTCTAGCTCTTAAAATGTTCAATTTTCTACCTTCAAATAAATCTTCATGACCATAGCTTGTTGGAAGGAAATAGCAGAGATGTTGTGTATCATGGTCTAGCATTACAAAAGGCAAGGGTTTTTATGTCCAATGATAAGTAGATTAATGGTTTCCAAACTTGGACATTAGTCAGAATCTACCCCCAGAGATTCTCACTGAGTAAGTTTGGTTTAAGGATGGGAGGCTACCTATCATCAAGGTTCTCTAATTGATTCTAGCGACAGGTTTAAGTAGCACTGATCTGGTGTAGGATTTCTATGCTAGTAAAATGACTAGCAAAGCCTATTATGATTAAGACATCTCAGACCTATGCTGATTCAAAATTGGTGTAGAATGCATAGGCTTGCTGCAAATGAGCACCACCAAATACATGAGTCCCCTCTTAGAGAATATGTAGCGCTCTGTTTTCATGTGAAACTTCCTTCACTGATTTCATTAATAACTATAGCAATGCTTTAAGGGCCTGTGACCTTTTGGGCCTGATATATGACACGCACTGAAAGAACTCTATTTCTAATTCTTATAGAAAGTCTGTAAGGTAGGTATTAAGAGCCCCATTTGGGGTGGCTGAGAGAAATTTTTAGCAATAAGGACTCGCTTTCTTCCAGTGAATGGTGTGAAAAGATCAAAATTTTATGAAATAGCAGATCTCTAGGGTTCAAACTGTCAAGTTAAGGGCAGCCATCAAGATTTTATTGTTTGTCTGAGATTACTTTAAATTTTAACAAGTCTTTTCACTTATGGAAATTTTCATTGAAAAAAAGTATCATTACTTAACTAAAAGTTGCTGATATTATGAAAATGGTTTTCACACTGTTCAAAGTGGAAAAAGGCCATGCAATCAGAATAATCAGCTTTTCTTTGAAGTAGTAACTCCTAACATTTTTAGAAATGGAAAGTTTTTGGAATTCGAGATCTTTAGCAATGAATAATGTCTTTCTTATTGGAAAAAAAAGTAATAAGAGCTACACACTTTATTTGAATTGGGTAACAATCACAGAAAATCTAATAAAAGTAATATAATCAAAAATAAATCTTTCCCAAGTGTCTTATAGATGGGTGACTGGATAGGCAAAAGGTGGTATATACATACAATGGAATGTTATTCTGCCTTGAAAAGCAGGAAATTCTGACATACACTACAACAGGGCTGAACCTTGAGGAAATTATGCTAAGTGAAATAAACCAGTCATAAGAAGACATATACCATATGATCCTTACTTATATACAATACTTAGAGTAGTCAAAATCATAAAGACAGAAAATATAGTGGTGGTTGCAGGGGCTGGAGGAGCAGGGAGAATGGGAAGCTATTGTTTAATGAGTATATTTCAGTTTTATAAGATGGAAAGAGTTATGGGGTAGATGGTGGTAATTGTTATACAACAATGTGAGTGTATTAGTACCCCGACCTGTACACTTAAAAACAGTTAAGATGGTAAAATTTATGTTATGCATATTTTTCCACAATAAAAAAAATATTTAAAATGTAAAGCTAGGAACATTAACGTAAAGTGACTGTCAGTAAGAGACCTCTGGTGATCTTCCACATTTTTTATTCTATTTTTTCCACAATTTAAAAAAATGTCCCCCTATATAATGTTTTGAGTCATCCTGCTATAAGAGGATTTGCAAATAATTCTAAGCTTGGAAGAATTAGGTGTAGGGGTTGAAATGCTAAGTTGATCAAAATTGACTTAAATTTTCACAGAGTTTGAGACTTATCCAAACCAAATAAAATTCTATGTGGACTCAAATAGCAAGTACTTGATTAATGTGAAAGAGATTACGAAGCATTCCATGGTTGATTTTTTTTTTTTAAAACCTAAAGCCCTGTTTGTATACTGGTGTTTAAAGCAACTATGTAGAATTGAATGAAAATTGTGCTGAATCCACTCAGTTTTACCCTCTACTATTTTTCTTTGATTTGTTTACTCTGTAATGGGTTAAAAGTGATTATGTTTATGTCTGTGTCCTGTTCTACAGCCATCATTCATAGATTTCCTTACCACTCACATGCTTATTCCTGCTTACTAATGTAATTGTTTTCCTGAAACTCAATTGCACAATTAAGTAGAATTTAAAGAGCTTACATTTTCCTTTTCTTCTCTAATTTCCCATCACTTAGAGAAAGCTAGGAACTGAAAGGAAAAAGTAACTGAAAATGGTGTATTCAGGTTTTCCCTTTCATACCATTTGCAAAGAAGACGTTTCAGACGTCTTCCCTCTCCTATTGGTTCCACTCACTATGCCACTTTTATTCTGCAGTTTGGAGCAGAGGTGGGCGAAAGACTGCTAGTTACACTGGAGGGTTGGAGCAGGGGAGCCGGCATCCCTACAGTGAGCTGGGGAAAGATGAATACGGAGATCAAGCTGCTAACCCACTTAGCAATCTTTCAAGCCTAGATTGTTGCAAGCAACCCTATGCAACTTTTATTTAATTCTTTGCTGCTTGGCACGAACAAATTATGTTCTATTTAGAGGTGATTCTTTTGTCAATTGTAGGTGCTCTTTCTAAGCAGGGAAGAGAAAATGGAAAGGAAATTACGCAGTGACATTTCTCTTAAAGTTCTCCTTTGACTATAAGTAAAAGAAATATATAAAAGAAAAAAAAAAAACCTTGATTACAAAAATGTACAAAGGAAAATTCATCTCAAAATTAGGTGTCCTGATAAGCCACTTTTATTCTCCTACCTCCTCACACTTTATTAAACTAAGATTTTGATCTAAGTAGCTTTTTAAAAAATATTTTCTATAGAATCAGTTCAAACTCTGTACTCGGGAAGTAGAATACAGCATCAGAAGAGCTACCTATATGCCCAAGTTACTAGTTACTTTGTTGATAATTAACTATTACTGGTTAATAGTTAATTATCAAAATGTGTTTTTCAGAATAAAGAAATTTGCTTTGCTAGAAATAAATACAATGATAAAACTAAAAGATTTTTAAAAGCAATAAAATATTGGATAACCAACACTTCTTCATTTCTAAATTTTATTTAGTTGCATAATTTTAAATATCAAATATTTTATTGAAAAAATTTGCTGTGTATTTTTAGTGGAATAAATACACGTGTGAAGTTCCTTATGGTTGTATAACTGACAGGGATCATCCTGTTTGAATCAGTAGAGAAAGATAAATTAATATCATGCAATTTTGTAACATTCTTATGAAATAATAAATTATTTATACTAATCCACACAGTGGACCCAGACATTTTATCTGAGGGAGAAAAAAAAAAAAAAAAAAACACAAAACATTTTTTCATCAATAGTAACTTAATTTAGAGTAAGAATATATGTTACTTTAAAAATATTTGAATGGATAATCATAGAGAAAAATTAGATATTATTGTTCTTTCTCTCCCTTCTTTTCCTACCTTCTAAAAGCTTTTACCTAACCCTATTCCAGAGCAAAGCCCCCTGCATCTTCATTCTCTTTGCACAATTATTCTTCTGCTTTTTTGCCTCAGATGGTAGCCTAGTGGCTGAGCTCAAGCTCTGGGTTTCTACATGAGTTTGAATCTTGACTCCAAGAGTTTCTTCTAACTGTAATTTCTTAACTGTCATTGCTTAGTTCCTTTATCCTGCATTTTTCTCACATGAGAATTAACTGAGATAATAAATGAAAATGTTTAAAACAATGCCTGCCACATAGTAAGTGCTCAATAAATGTTAGTTGTTGTTAACATTTTTAGTGTTTATAACTGAGATTTGCTCCTCCTATGAAGCACTTCTTATTCTGTATCCTATCCTAATGTTGGAGGCTGTGATCAGCCTTCTCTTAGCTCTCCATCACCATTTATAAGTAAATATGCCTCTAACTCTGTGGGGATGGAAAGTGGGATGAGGAAGGACACCATTTTTAATGCTCTTCACATCCACTTGTAGTACCCCCTCCACCCTGCTCATTGAAGTCATCTGCTAAATACTGCTTGTTTCTCAGGTACATCAAAGATTTTAGCAAGTGACCCCAAATCATCTTTTAACTCCATGCAAGCCATTCCCTAGGTGACTTTGAATAAGTATGCATTTTTTTTGCACCTTTAATAGATCTTTATTGGAGTATAATTGCTTCACAATACTGTGTTAGTTTCTGTTGTACACCAAAATGAATCAGCCATATGCATACATATGTCCCCATATCCCCTCCCTCTTGAGCCTCCCTCCCATCCTCCCTATCCCACCCCTCTAGGTCATCGCAAAGCACCAAGCTGATCTCCCTGTGCTATGCTGCTGCTTCCCGGTAGCTAAGTATTTTACATTCCGTAGTGTATATATGTCAATGCTACTCTCACTTCGCCCCAGCTTAGGAAAAGACAAAAAGACAACCCTCAGAATGGGAGAAAATATTTGCAAATGAAACAACAGACAAAAAATTAATCTCCAAAATATACAAACAGCTAATGGAGCTCAATATCAAAAAAACAAACAATCCAATTAAAAAATGGGTGGAAGACCTAAATAGACATTTCACCAAGGAAGACATACAGATGGGCAAGAGGCACATGAAAAGATGCTCAACATCACTCATTATTAGAGAAATGCAAATCAAAACTACAAAAGATATCACCTCACACCAGTCAGAATGGCCATTATCAAAAAATCTAGAAACAATAAATGCTGGAAAGGGTGTGATGAAAAGGGAACCCTCCTACACTGTTGCTGGGAATGTAAATTGATACAACCACTATGGAGAACAGTATGGAGGTTCCTTAAAAAACTAAAAATAGAACTACCATATGACCCAGCAATCCCACTACTGGGCATATTCCCTGAGAAAACCATAATTCAATAAGTATGTGTTAATGATCTCATTCAGCATCCTTGCCTACTGGTTTCTTGACCTCCTAAAATCCATTGAACTTACTCAGTATTTGCTCTAATCCTATCAAAACCAGGCCTTATTGGGACAAAGTTAAAGTTTGTCTTCCTATGTGTGTTTTAATTTATTTTGTGTGCTCTGTCCTCCTTTGTCCAACATGACTATTCTATTCTTGTATCTGTTAACAGAAATATGAAACTTAATTATATCAGTTAAGAGTGTGTAATCTGGAACCTATATTTCTGGGCTCTAATCCCAGGTCTATCACTTACTGTATGATCTTGGGCAAGTTATTAAGCTTCTCAGGACTCAGCTTCCTCATCTGTAGTAGTATTTTCCTTCTAAGGTTGTCATGAGAAATAAATAGCTTAGAATGATGCCTGCTACATGATAAAGTTGCATTATATCTAAACTATGACTAACTCTTTAATATGCCAGCTGATGAGGACTTTGCAAAGGAAAACAATAGATATATATGCAGTAGTTTACAAATCATTTATATTTTTTTCTAGAAATAATGGATCAGTTTCCAGATCTATCTAGTAGTACATCAACAAGAGACTCCACTGAAATATCTTGTTGATGGAATACTATTTTAAAAACATATTATAAATCCATTAATCTTGAGTTGTAGTTTTTGTGTTTGAACTTCAAAGGCAACTTAATGAAAACATTTTATGCCAAGACATTTTAGGCTTATTACTTACTGTAATGCCTTTTGGGTCACTTTCTTATAACCTTCATCAATTTTAAAATCACATTTTCATTCCTTAGGCTTACAGTGGCATTTTAGAAATGTGCCTCTTTGTTAATGCGGTTGTTTTGATTTTAAGTGTGAGGACTTGGGGGAGGAAAAAATATATGTGTATAAAAACAGCTAAGTCCCTTTGGCAGGTGAAAGAATGGTAGGAACATAAGATGAGACTTCTGGCTGTTATACCTCAAAGAGTTTGTTTAATACAGTGCCATGGATCTACCTAATCTTTTCCAATTTGTTACCCATTTTTCTTTGTTATCTGTCTCAGTGATGTCTCATTTCCCCAACTGACTGCTGCAGGCTAGCAATCTGTAACAAAAACTCAGTCTCAATTTCAGATATAATAAAAAAAAGAGGCCACAAGATTAATGGCTCCAGCCATAATTATAAAGTCTCAAACCACAGACATTATAAGACCTTTCAAATTTTACTCAGGGTGGAAGAAGCTGGGTTATCACTATAGTGTGAAGATATTGGTCTCTTAGTCAAGAAAATGTTGGGTTATTTGATCTGGGAAGCCTACTCTGTTTTGAGTACTGTTAGGAACTGTGGAGACAAAATGGTTTCTTCCCTTAAGGAGCTTGTAATAATTTCATCCATTTCAGTTTTCTCTTGATAATACCTATTTCTTATTAATTCATAGAGGAGATAGGTCTGTTCTTGGAGCTGTCACGTAGAAGCCAGATGAAAACGGGCTGCTCTTGGAGACCATGCCACACACAGATATTGGGAATTTTGTAATGTTCATGGTGATATAGAACCAGTACATTGCTTCTCAAGTAATGACTACTCTGACAGGATATACATGACAAATTTGGGAATATTTGAGGTCTTCCTTTCCCACCTGCTCAAACATTCTGTGTCTGCCAGCCTGGTATTTCCAGCGCACTGGACCAAACTGTCCCTCACACCTCCAGACACACACACACACACACACACACACACGCACAGACACACAAAGGCCTCCTAGAATGTTGCATTGCACACTTAGGATATAAGTGCATTAAAAAATGGGCAGAGAATCATTTAACCAGAGAGCTGGATGGGATAAAAACTATTTAGGGAGAATGGCTAAGTCAATCAATGCCATAATAATGATACAATGGGGGAGAGTAGAAAGATGAAAGCTTTGTGACGGGAAAAGGCATGGAGAGAGAGAAAGAGAGAACTTGAAAGATGGGGTTGTGGTGAATGAGACACTTCGGAGAGTGAGAGTTGAGAAAATATTTAGATTTGTGGCCATGGGAAATGCTTCGGATCCCATTTAAAATACCCTTTGAGAGGAGTCAAGTTCTTTCATGTGAATTTTGGCTGTTGAACCATCTTCTCAAATGTGAGATCACTCACAAACTGAACATGTGCATGTTTATGGTTCCTCAGGGATCCATTAGCACCTCTGACTAGAGAACTCACAGATGAGGGTTATGGGATACAGTAATCCAAAGTATTTTGCCACCATGGGTTTCTCTTTCTGTCACATACCTTGAAATAGTCTCTGTTCTCTTTCCCTTCCTTTATGCAACTAAGCGAAATATTCAAGAGTGAAATATTCAGTAGCAGAGTGAAATTTCACTGCTTTTGGATTATTAGTAACATTCCTGCTGAGACTATGACTTCTCAAACTTTGCTGAAGCATGCAGAGACCTCTGAAACCCACTGTCCCTGTGTGCCGAGCCTGTCAAAGTTCCTAAGATGTCACATCCTCCCTCTTTCCTATAGCTTGACTGTGGTACCTTAGTGATCATTTCAACTCTGCATAAACGCTTCTGTCTCCCGGTTACTTCATTTGTCTACTGTGTCACTTCTGCTGACTATCTCCATCTCTTTGTCTCACTTTGTTTTTCTTTATGTTTTTATATACAGCATTGTGAGGGAGGGAAAACAGAACTAACATTGATTGAAGCTTATGATGTGCCAGGCACTTTGTATATGCCATTCCACTTGATCACTCCTAACATATATAGTAAGTGTCATCATCTGTATTTTATAAATGAGGAAAGTCAGCTCTTAGGTACAGTTTTGTTGCCTAAGGTCCCACTAATTGTAAATAACTAAAACTGAATGCAGATAAAAGTGATATCAAAGCTTATGTTTTCTGCATTTACCAGCGTATATATGAACTCTTAGAGCAGTAAATAACAATATTGTAAATTGGTTGTGTATGCAAGAGTATTTTTAAATAATAGTATTTTAAAATATTTTATCTTCTCTCAACCAGGGGTATAATTTCCTATTACAATTATAACTGCCAATTGCTAAAATGTGTTTATATTTAATTGACACTTATTTTAGCCCCATTTCCAGTTGAACCTTAATAAAAAATTAGTAGAAGCAAAGTAAATGTCAATTAGAAATTAAAAAATGGGCAGGAACAAAAACTTTTGACAAGCAAATATGCTAATTATAAAAAGTTCTGACATGCTATAAAGGGAGTAGCCTCTTTTTCCATTTAAAGGCTGCTTTCTCTTTTCTTACCTATAAAATGGAACAAATAATAGCATTTATAATGTTATCGTGTAAATTAAATGAGATACTATGTGGAAAGCCCTTAGTCTACTAGTTAGAACATAGAAAGTGCTCAATAAATGGTAGATGATGAGGTAAGGTTGATGATGTTGCTGATGATGATGTCTAGATTGGATTATGCAACATAGTGTAAGCCTCCGTGTATAAGATAAACACTTTAAAAAAAAAATAGGGCTTTCCTAGTGGCGCAGTGGTTGAGAATCTGCCTGCCAATGCAGGGGACACGGGTTCGAGCCCTGGTCTGGGAAGATCCCACATGCCGCGGAGCATCTAGGCCCGTGAGCCACAATTACTGAGCCTGCGCGTCTGGAGCCTGTGCTCCGCATCAAGAGAGGCCGCGATAGTGAGAGGCCCGCGCACCGCGATGAAGAATGGCCCCCACTTGCTGCAACTAGAGAAAGCCCTCGCACAGAAACGAAGATCCAACACAGCCATAAATAAATAAACAAACAAACAAACAAATTTAAAAAAAATAGAGAAGTTAACTAACCTAAGGAATGACACAGTAACAGAGTGAGAATTGAAATTCTTACCTGTCCCATGCCAGATAGACTCTGTATTATGTGTATATCTGTCTTTTGATATTCACATGACATACTGATTTAAAACCATAAATGCAGGAATTTTACACTGATTCTTTAAAATTTCTTGTTGTTACTTTTGGCTCATTTTGCCTGCCAAGTGCTTTTAAAATCTGAACCGTTATCCCGTGTATGAGCAAGCACTGCTTCGTCCAGATTTGTGTCATTTTCAAAAATGGTAAGTATATTTCATTGTTTTATCCAACTCAGTGATTAAAAGGTCAAATATGATAGTTATGTACAGAGGTCTTTGACACGCCACTAGAACCAGCAGATCAATCTAGACCTGCCAGGACATCAATCCTTTTATCAAATGTTCTGATACATGTGCCAGTCATCTACAGATCCAAACATCGGTTGCAGATTCCATCAGTGTTTTCCAGAAGTATATAAAGAAAGACATAGTCAAGTTCTTTCTGATATCCAAATCGTCCCTTCACGACCTTTAAATCTTTAAAATATGACATGAAATTAGTGATATTTTCTTAATGTGTATTTTCATTTAAAAAATATGTATTGATCTCCTGCATCTCCTAAGTATTCCATAAAGCAAAAAAGTTAATTGAATTTTAGTTTGTCTGTATGATGGGAGGTAAATCCACCCAAAAAAAAAATCACATTTATTTAACATCACTTGAAACTGTACAGGATAAAATATAGAGTGAAAATAGGATGTTACAAAACTATATAGAGTATTATATTAACTTAAAAACAATTATATATACTTCAAAAAAATGAAAAACACCAAAATTCAAAGTTTATGCATGATATTTATTTTCTTCTTTCACACTTTTCATTTTATAGCACTTTAATTTGAACATGTGTTAGAAATAAAATCTAGCAAATCCGTCTGAAATATTTAATACAAATAGTGTGGGTAAGAGAAGACCTCACTGAGAAGTGGCATCTAAGAAAAGCAAGAAAGCAGGTGAACCATCTGACTGCAAGCTATCAGAGAAAGAGAGGTCCAGGGAAGTAAAACAGAAGGGACCCTAAGTGGGTCATGCACCTAGTTTATGTCCTAGAAACAGCAGGAGTGAGAGTGAGAGGAGTGAGCCAGAAGGGGAATAGCAGGAGGTAAGGTTATGGAGGCAAGAAGGAGAGAACTAAGTATTCTAGTGTCTTGAAGACCATTGTAAGGAACTTTGGCTGTTAGTTTGAGAGAGATGGGAAGTTACTGGGGTTTGACCTAGTCTAAGAACATCACACTGGCTAATATATTGAGAAGAGATTGTAAAGGATCCAGAGTGGAAACTAGGACACCAGTTAGGAGGTTATTGCATTAATCCAAGCAAGAGATGACAGTGGTTTAGTGGTGCAGGTGGTGGGAAATTACTGGGCACTAGATATATTTTGAAGTTAAGGTCAACTGGATATGCTAATGAATTTGGATCTGGGATGTGAGATCAAAAGGGTTGCTGAGGGGCTTCCCTGGTGGCGTAGTGGTTGAGAATCTGCCTGCTGATGCAGGGGACACGGGTTCGGGCCCTGGTCTGGGAGGATCCCACATGCCGCGGAGCAACTAGGCCCGTGAGCCACAATTGCTGAGCCTGCGCGTCTGGAGCCTGTGCTCCGCAGCAAGAGAGGCCGCGATAGTGAGAGGCCCGCGCACCGCGATGAAGAGTGGCCCCCGCTCGCCGCAACTAGAGAAAGCCCTTGCACAGAAACGAAGACCCAACACAGCCATAAATAAATAAATAATAAATAAATAAATAAATAAATAAATAAATAAATAAATAAATAAATAGAATAGAATAGAATACCATGGCCAAAAATTAGTAAAAATAAAAAAAAATTAAAAAAAAAAAAAAAAAGGGTTGCTGAGAATGACTTCAAACTGTCTAACATGAGCCTCTGGAAGGATTGTGCTGCCACTGACTGAGACGGAGAAGGCTTTACAGAGACAATTTTTTTGGTGGGGTGGGAAGATCAGGGATTAATTTTTGGACATGTAAATATTTAAAGGCCTGCTAATCGTACAGGTATTGATATTTCATAGACAGTTTGAAGTATAAACGTGTTTGCACATGGTCTGGGCTGGACATATAAATTTTGGAGAGTATCAGCCTATTAGGGTATTTGAGTTAATATACATAAAATTCTTAGAATGTTCCTGAAAGGGCTGCCACCACATAAGGCTGAACAGGCTGTACACTGCAGACCTTCAAGGGAGTATCATCTAGATAGACTACACTCTGAAGGATGCTCTTGGCTGTTTTTGGTGGCCCTGGCTGGTTCATCACAAGTGCTCATAAATCTACCTATTCTTATCACTGTAGTTGGTTGCAAACAGCAGACAGGTCTTAATATATTAAGTCTGCTGGTAAGGTTCCCCAGTCTGTTCATACCTCTTATTTATATGTTTTAGAAATACATTTGACATTGATTGGAGATAATTATGTCCCTCAGTGGGTGGAATTCCTATATTCTACTCTGTGCTCACAGCTATGAACAGTGATAATTAATGCTTTCTAATTGCTTGATTTGAAAGAAATGTTTGACAGTATCAAGTATGAAATCTACCAGTTTTTCAGGAAAAAAATCTAATTCTTTTCTTATAATTTGAGTCAAATTGTTTTGCTGATAGTATGACTTTTACAAAAGTATTTGGCCCCTTTGCTATTGTTCTCTTTGAAGTTTGTCTCTGTTGATTATTGTAGCTCTCAGGAGTTTGAAGGTATGCTGGGAGAAGTATAGAATGTATGGAATAGTAATATAGACAGCATTATATCAGATCTTTGTATTCAATGAGAAATACAATTCCTTTAGTATGTTAATGTCATTTCTATCAGTCACTCTTATGATCACATGAGGCTGTAGATGTAAGCGATAAGTAACAATTTTAAGTTTTAAATAGGTTATCATCAAATTTCTTTTTGACACTGAAATTTGTGTAGATCTCGCCATTCTCCTTGAATCTATAGGTAGAAACATCTAAACTCAGCATGTTAATAGAGTACCTGGTAACCCTTATGTATGATTTAAGAGGTTTTGAAAATGGCACTCTTTTATTTACTTAATTTATTTTTTTATTTTATTTTATTTTTTGCTGCGTTGTGTCTTCATTGCTGTGCGTGGGCTTTCTCTAGTTGTGGCGAGCGGGGGCTACTCTTCGTTGCGGTGTGCGGGCTTCTCATTGCGGTGGCTTCTCTTTCTGGGGAGCATGGGCTCTAGGCGCGCGGGCTTCAGTAGTTGTGGCACGCGAGCTCAGTAGTTGTGGCTCACGGGCTGTACGGTGCAGGCTCAGTAGTTGTAGCACATGGGCTTAGTTGCTCTGCAGTATGTGGAATCTTCCTGGACCAGGGATCGAACCCGTGTCCCCTACATTGGCAGGTGGTTTTTTTAAGCACTGCACCACCAGGGAAGTCCGAAAAATGGCACTCTTATAGGTTTTGTACCTGGGGTTTCAGCTATTATCATATCTACTCTAGATTGATTTGTGTTTACAGAAGGCCTCAGAAGAAATGAAAATTTACTCAGCAGGCTCAGTACTTTCAAACCTTTGCACAATTCTGTGTGCCACATTAACTATTAGTCTATCAGCTATTTCTCTATAATCCTATCTGAAGTGGTACTGGGCTTGGAGATACTGTGTGCTCTGGCAGTCACAGATTAGTCGTAGATTGCTGAGCCTTTTAGGAAAGGGTGGATAGAAGTGCTGCAGACTAAACTTGATATATTTCACCCTTCTGTCCAAAATTAATCTTGATCACATGATCATATATGCTCCTGTCAATCCTTTGGCTTTAGATTGCTTGAAATGAATAACAATGAGGTTGATATTACTTATTTCTTTTTCAATACAGTGATTAGTAAAACATTTTAAACAACTAACTCCTGATTTAATTTACTGCTAGATGAAAAATTCCACATATATATATTTTTAATTTTTAAATTCATCTTTCTAGTTAGTGAAAATACCTGCCCATCTTTTTTCTGAACAGCAAAATGTGTAACAGTAAAGTTTCCATTCAATAATTCACTTCCAAATCATAGATAATATAGGAAGATTGAATTAAGACTAGAAGAAAATGTAAGCTCAATTTACAGGACAAAAGTGTGAGGATGAATAAACACATAACAATGAGAACTGTCAGATAAGAATAAGGGAAGTTTAACATCTGATTAAAAAAAAAGCAATTCCACATTGCATTAATATTATTAACCCTACTAATATATCATTTGCTGGAATCATGTTGTGACTTTACTATCATATGGGTGATTTATAATAATTTAAAATTGAAAATAAAAATTATGTATTTTCTAGGACTCCTGGGGGAGAAGAAAATGCAAATTGATGGAAATATATTCACAAATCAGAGTAAATACTGAGAAGTGAGAGACTGCTAGATTTTTACACTGTTTAATTCTGTACATTAGGTCACCAAGCATCTGATCAGATCTAATTGTCACAAAATATGGCCATAATGTTAATAGAGTTTGGAATTATATGCCAAACCATTATTTTGTTTATATATGCTTTGTCGTCTTGGAAACATTATCATTAGAATCCCTGGGATTGCTTTTTTTTTTTTTTTTTTTAACATCTTTATTAGAGTATAATTGCTTTACAATGGTGTGTTAGTTTCTGCTTTATAACAAAGTGAATCAGTTATACATATGTTCCCATATCTCTTCCCTCTTGCATCTGCCTCCCTCCCACCCTCCCTATCCCACCCCTCTAGGTGGTCACAAAGCACCGAGCTGATCTCCCTGTGCTATGCGGTTATTTCCCACTAGCTATCTATTTTACGTTTGGTAGTGTATATATGTCCATGCCGCTCTCTGACTTTATCACAGCTTACCCTTCCCCCTCCCCATATCCTAAAGTCCATTCTCTAGTAAGGATTGCTTTTTTAAAATATGGATTCCTATACCTCATTGCAGACTATAAAATCAGCATTTTGCACAAGGTACTCAATTGTCAACACTAACTTTTAGGAAGCATACCCTGACACCCTCTTCTACCTTGCAGGTCAAACCACATCAATTCAAAGCTCAAAAACCTTGACTTACACCATAATACCCGTACAGAGTAAACACCAACCAAGACTTTCAAGACACTTTGTAAGCTCGTACTTCAACAGCTGTTTCTGTGCAAACTGCTCAAGGGACCATAAAGTATTCATTATGGTCCCAAAGAGTTGTGCTCATCCATGCCTCTGTGTTGTTGCTTAGGTTAATCTTTCAGCCTGGAACTTTTCTTCCCTCCCCTTCTCTATGGGGCAAACAAGATATCCAAGCCCATTTGAAATGCCCATCCCCTCTGGAGAGCCTTTTTTTTAAAAAATATTTTTTCTTGACTTTATGCATACCTATGTTTTGATTATTGTAATTATTTGCCTATATTTCTGCCTATTTCCTGGTCCTTGAAAGCTCCTTGAGGGCAGAACACTGACTTATTCATCTTTTTATTGTCTGGCCAAGAACAGGAGCTGGTTTAGTGTAGACTTTCAAAAATGTTCCACTTCCCTTTTTTAAAATTCATGGTCATAAGAAAGATACTGTTCTCTCACTCTTCCCCAATAAATGTAGTGTTAAGAGGTCAAGAATGCCAGCTTAAAAGAACTGAAAGAAGAATCCAGGGATGTAACTTCATCACCTTTAACTAGAGGCAGTTTGAGGATATAATCATTTATGGTTGTCAGTGACTTTATATTTTGTCACTCTTCAACTGTCCTGGCATATTACTTGCAGAAAGCAGTACAGAGGTACATATTAAATCCCATCTCTGCTGTCAGGCAGTTCCAAATAAAAGCAAAACTTCCAGCATGATTTTATGACTCTTAAAATTATCAAAGTGGCTCAGGGACTCTAGCTCCTTAAAAAAAAATACAAGAGCTACATTTTTAGTAACATCTGCTGGACAAGCATAAAAGATGAACTTAGCTATATTTGCTAACTTCTATGATGAATAATGCATTGTCAGAGGCGATTATTGCCTGTGAATTGAAATAATGCTTATATGCAATAATCAGCACTTATTTTTTAAAATTAGTTGTTAAGGTGACAAATATTTGTTTAAATTTTTGTTTTATTCTATAGTTAAGATCTTCAATTGGGTCAGATTGACAGGAGGCAGAAATATTAATTTAAATAACTGCTATCACTAAGCTGAATGGAAATGTCAGATTCTTATTTTTAAGTGCTGTATTTTCTCAAATAGTTTTAAAAGAATGATCACAATAACTAATGAAAAAGAATGATGTAGTAGATTGAAACATGAAAATAAGCAGATCTGGACAGCATTGGCAAAGTCTCAGTGCCCCAAAATGTTTCTCCCATTTACATAGGCTAGTATCTGACTAATTCCTCTTTCTCCTGTCCTCATTTTAAAAACACTCTACTAGAGAAGTAGGTTATAAAGCTAAGTGACACTAAAAATTATTTACATATACAGTCTCTTTTCCCTGTGAAATCAGGCCTCCTGAAGTACTGCACACCCGAGAACCGAGGGCTGGAAGAAAGTTCCCAGTAAGATATCTACTGAGCCATCGTTAAAATATTTCCCTTCCTGTTAGGAGACTCACAAGGGACCCTTCAGAGGCCATGTTTATCCTCTACACTGAAATGCTCTGGGTAGATCTCATTTTAGATGTCACATAGATAAATCACATGTAAGGAATACAGTAGACTTTGGAGCTACCAGGCATTAAATTGGAAACAGTCCAGCTCAACCTGGCTTTGTCCAACTCTTCCTTCCTAAGCTAGGGGACTGTTGAAAATTCAGATTTATCACCTTTTTTCTTTAAACACATGGAGGGTGAACATTATATATAGAGTAGTCAAAACCTTTTCCCTTCAGAATAATGCTGAATTAATTCTGAATTCTCATAGAATAGTAACCATGTCTGTTTCAGCTTAACTCCGATATGTAACATAGTTCCTGATACACAGATACAGATGGTACTCAAGAAATACTTATGGATAGATGGATGGAAGGAAAGTAAGAAAAAAAGTTTGTAGAATTTTTTTTTCCAATTCGAGATTAATAATTACTAAGGAAACCCTTTTGTGCAGCAGAAATGTTGGGAACAAAACGCTAAAACCAGATTTTTAAAAATATTAAACATTGTAGCCCATTAAAACTACACTATTCAGTCGTCTGCAAGAATCAAAGAAAGGTTGCAGGTGTGAAAGTGTGAAAAATGCATTAATTCAGAAATACATCGTTGTAGGCAGAGATCTTGGTCAGATACTTTGACATTTAGTTAATTGCAACAATTCAGTGAAAATAGTGTTAGCCCAAGTGCCATGTATCACACAGTTTTGAAGACCAAAACTGAACTGAGTGCCTGAGCAGATTCCAAAAACCTCAAAGCCCTAGAGACAGTGAAATGAAGGGCAGGCCAGAAGGAGCAGCCATTAACGGAGGCACATTCAATTCACGGTCCTCCAGCACACTTGTTGTGACAGAACTCTGAAGTGTGTGGGCCAAGCAATCACCTCCTTTTGGTTTTCAAAAGGGGTGGAGGGAATATAAGTCTGAGTAAAATCCCAGAGAAGAAAGAGTTGTCGGCTTCCTGTTATAGGCGTAATTGATATTTCTACTTTTGTATAAATGAAAAATGGAAACTAACAAATGAAATCTCTTCACAGCATTTAGACAAGGTTAAATTATTTAAGCGTTCTGTGTTTGTGTGGGCACTATATCACTTGTGCCCAACTAGGTGGATCTTGCTATGATACTTTGGTAAGAATTGTAAACAAAATTTCTAGTAATATTTCTTTTTCTATTAGATATGGGAGTAGGTCTTGAGATGGTAAATTGAAACTGCAAGAATAAGAAGGTAAAAAAAATATGTAATCCAATTAAAGGGGATCATTGAAGTTTTAAAATGTCTAATGTTACTCAGCATTTTTTATTAACAGCTACAGATAGTTGTTTGGCAACAATAAATAAAGCTAAATATTTTATTAGACCCAAACCCAATTAGAGAAGTCATAGATTAAATGGTAGATCATCCTCTGCTTCAGATATATTCAATTAACAGACTACTTAATGGGTCGATTTAAAGGATTTTAACACACCTAAAGAAACACATTAACATTAGCTACTTTCTCATAAAAAGTTTGTACTCGAAAAAGTTTGCACTGCTTTCCATTTTGTCTCACAGTCCTTTCTAATTTCCTCTGGTATAAATCAATGTAGATTTATTAGCTTTATACAAAAGAACTCCGGTAGGTTTTTAATAATAATTATCATTATCACTGATTAAAGTTATATTGTTCAAGCCAGATGGAGTCCTTTTCCTGTCAGCTAGAATGAGCTTGCATTATGTAGTTATAATGTGTTTGGATCTAAATAAACAGATGGCAGAGTGACAGGATATTATATGCTTGTGATGTCAGCCTCAGTGCTTCACAAACAAAATTGCTTTAAATAAACCCCATTGAGGCCAGGATCTAGATGCTTTTAAGAGGGTGGCTGGGATTGAGCTTAAGTGTTATATTAACTTGGAAATAGTACTGTTCACTTGCAGAAGAGTAGACCAGTAGGATGGTCTGAGGTTTAGCCTGAGAAAGGGTGTCTGCTGAATCTGTCCCTTAACTGTGAAAGCATTTAACATACTAGGTTCATTCAGTCAGTCTCAGAAGGAGAGACTAAAAAAAACAACAAAAAAAAGCTGCCCAAGTTGTAAGAACTTCCAAGAGGAAGAGTTAAAAACTGTGGGTCAAGGAAAGATGGAAACTTTTGGTATAACCTTATTCCATAATTTTTACAATGAAGTTAACTATGTTAAAATAAACTACTTGAATAAGCATGTACTCATTCACAATTTATATTAGAAAATTAACAGAAAAGGTTTAATAAGAACTTTGTTATAGAAAACTTTAGTCTTTGATAGATTTTCATGTCCACTTTTCTCTAAAAATGAGGCCATTCCATATCCTTGTACTCACAAAAATTTGGAGTGAGCCTATGAAATTCAGCAGCAAACTTCAAAGAAAGTCATTATACATGATTTCTTCTAGCTAATATTCTTTTGTTGAGATTGTAGGGAATTTCTCTGTGGGACAACTCTATTTGCTGAGGCAAATACCCATAGTAGCGTCATCGTTAAAAGGAAAATGAGACTATAGGAAATAAAGGCTGATATTTGAAAATGAAGGTAGTATCAATAAAATTTTTAGAAGAAGATATAAAATAATTGAAATTAAGCTTTCTAAAAAATTAGCTGTTTTAAATGCTTGAAATATTTATATAAAGATGTTGGTTTGCAAATTGACCCCTGTACATAAAGGACAAGGAGAGACGGAAGAAAGTGGCAGCCCACTCCAGATTAGTAGGTGACAGGTTTAATAAGCAAGGGAACTTATGTATGAGACTTGTCTTGGGCAACAACAAGGTGAGTAGATCTCAGCATCCGCCTGCCAGAGTCTTAAAAGTTTGTACAGAGGTCCTAACTAAATTCAGTCACTTATTCAGTCCAGATGGTCTCAGCAACACCTTACTCTCTCAAGGCTATGTCCTTGAAACAGCTGCTAGCATGGGATTAGTTGGAGGGATATACATTTCAAGGACAAGGGAGGGGGTGGGGAGCCTCTGATTGCCTGGGTTCAGCTCACAGGTCAACTGGCAGTCACAACCTCTTAATGATCTCCTCCTCAGGAATATAGCTAATATTATGTCATAACTATAAATGGAATATAACCTTTAAAAATTGTGAATCGTGATATATACCTGAAACTTATTAATATTGTACATCAATTATACTTCAATAAAGAAATTTTTTAAAAGACAGTGCAAACTTACGGTTACCCAAGGGGAAAGAGGGTGAGGGATAAATTAGGAGTTTGGGATTAAAATATACATACTATTATATATAAAATAGATATCCAACAAGGACGTACTGTATAGTGCAGGGAACTATACTCAATATCTTGTAACAACCTATAATGGAAGAGAATGTAAAAAAAGAATATATATATATACATACATACATATGTATATATATACATATATTTGTATAACTGAATCTCTTTGCTGTACACCTGAAACTAACATTGTCAATCAACTATATTTCAATAAAAAATTTTAAAAAGACACAATAGACCTTTGACAAAAAAAAAGATAATCTAAATTATATATAAAACCTTTTTTTTCTGATGGTTTGTCCTGTTTGTAATATATTCTTGTTTTCATAGACTTCAACTTCTTTTTAACTATTGATTTAATCCTTAACATCTGTTGGTATCAGTAAGCCCTGAACTTTCGAAATTATATCAAGTGGGATAGATCAATAGAATAAAAATATTCAATAGTTGAAGTGAATCTTATTTCATGTAAATATTTACTTCTGACTATCTAGGAACATTTACAGATTCATGTATTTCCTTTTCTTATAAAATGATGAGAGGATTTTGAATATCAAGAGATTGTATTTCTGCTTCACATGTATTTGACATTCAGATTTTGCTACTTAAGTGGGCATTTTATGAGCTATGTTTCAACTCTAGTGTGACATAAAAATCCTCATAAAGGAGCAAGAATGTTTCCTTTGAGGTCTTAACTCCTAGTCAGAGTGAAAGATTGTAATACACACGTGCTTTTTGCTGTTCTACAGGTGGACGTTGCCATAAGTCCTGCACTGGCCGATGCTGGGGACCCACAGAAAATCATTGCCAGACTTGTAAGTGTTCAACAGTGAAAAGACATAGCCTTGAAATTGTCAAGTAATTTTAATAATTGATGCTTTTCACACTTCTGGTTATCAGAAACATGAAAATGAGTTTTTGCCTCCTTGTGGTAGATTTGATTCTATCTAAGTAAACTGCCTAATCTCAAAGCTTTCAAATTAAATGTAATATGTAGTTGTTTCCTATATTTCTTTGTGGATTCTGGATTAATGATAGCAACACAAATGTGTTGCTATTAACCGTGACTTCAGAGTCTGTACATCAGAGGAAGTAGGAAAACCAAACGTATACAAAATGATAATTAACTGAATTTCAGGTTAACTGAATAGCTCAGTACTTTTCCCAAGTAGTTACATCACTATTCATTCACTGGAGAAAGAAAAAAGAAAGGAAAAGCATACTGTGTACCCACTCTGTTGTAGGTACAGAGTTATAAACTATGTGAATTATAAATATAGATTCACTATTAAATCACAAAATGTGTCTCACCCTTAGTGTATATTGTTTCTTGTATTAGTCATTAAAATAAGTATGAGGGATGATCATCACTGCTAAGACATTTAAAAACGAAGTATACTGAACATAAAGACAAATATCGAATGCTTTCAGCATTCATAAAGTCATCTGATACTTAAGTCAGCACTGAACTTTCACTAATCTTAAGGATAAATGTTTTCTTTAAAAAGGAAATACAAAATGCTCTATATAAATGGTAAAGACTTTTCTTCCTGCTATAATAACAACAGCTGAAATAATAAATGGAAAACAATGTGGAGGCTATTTGAAATGTATTTCTTTTTTTAGCATAGAAGACATAGAAAATATTATTAAAAATTTGAACATACAAATATTAGATATTGTGGACATATGTTATACTGTTGGATTAAAGTGTAGACTTAACTTATTTAATAGAAACAATGTTTTATGGCAACAATGTTTTTGACAAGAATTTTAAGCAGGATTCTAAAGTAAGATTAGATTACTGTGTGAAGCGCATTCACTATGATATTGGAGAAAATGTGTATTAATGAGAAGCAGAAATAACCAGTCCTTCATGACACAGAAGGATAAATCAGCCATGCAGAGGCAAAGGAGAATTGGAGAGAGTGAGTAACAGTTTTTGACAGTTTTTACTTCCTGGTTCTCTGGTCTTCCTGAGGTCCAAATGCGTTTTTTTTTTTTTGTTAGGAACCTTAAGAAACACAATGTTCTAGTACATTTAAATTACTTTTGCTACTTGCCACCAAGTGGGGGTGGGAGGAAGTCTTGACTAAGAAAGTCATCAAGCCATAGCTCATGCTATCAAATCATCAGCCATGCAGTCATTTAATTCACCTAATTTTCCAGCATGGAAATTAAACTTACTATAATAACATAAAATTGGCTTAATGGTCACCATGCCTACTCCACAGAGTCTATCAAATTTAAATTCAGTAAACATTTACTTGTATCTGCTATGTGCAAATCCAAATTTTAGAATAGTATTCATTTGCATGGATCTTTACGGTTTATAAAACATTTCCATTTTAAAATTTATTTTCACAATATTCCTATTAGTTTAAGAGGACAGTTTTCATTAGCCTCATTTCACAATTGGGGAAATGTAAGCTGAGGACATGATTGTGGGAGTTGTTAAATTTACACAGCTGATACCTGGGATTTTAACTTAAGTGTCCTGAATCTAAGGATAGTACTGTTTCCTGTATACAATATTGCATAGCAGTTTAGTGGGCAAGGCCACTGGATTTATAAGCAGCCAGATGATACAAATCTCTATCATGAGAAAGCGATTTAATTTTTCTAAACCTCAGTTACCATATCTATAAAATGGAGATGTTACACTTACCTCAGAGGGCTGCTATTTTGTAATCAAATTCAATACAATAACGTAGTTGAAATGCTTAAATATGTTTTGGCATATACTAAGGGCCTAATAAATAATAGCTAATATTATAATAAGATAAAGTAGATACTCCTAGAAAACTTAATCCAACTTAAAACTGAATGAATGGATGTGGAAGCAAAACTCCTGCAGGCCAGTTCCACCTGTGAAGGCAACTGACCTAGACGGCTGGGGAATAAAAAAGCAAAAACCCTGGAGTGAAGTGGAGGCTGCTTGCCCTTGACATTTGCTCCTGTTCTCTCTGTCCTTGTTTGAGATACTTGAAAGGTAAATTACATATCCATATTTAAAAAGTCCAACATCCAGAGGCAAAATGTATTTTGGAAGTACTCAAAGACGTACTTACTGCAAGACCTGAATTTTAGAAATATGATCAGAAATTTTGAGAATTAGACCTCATGAGAGATTCCATAGAGATATTAGACCTCCAGAGAGTCCATAGAGATGTAATATCCATGATTAAACATTTTTCCAAAGAAATGTAAATTTTCCAGGCTTCCTTTACATTGCTGTTAGCCCTTCTGTTAGTTAAAATATATTACCCTTAGGCCCACTTCAGATGCACTTATCTCTGAACCCTGATTGAACTTTTTAAAAATCAGAAAACAGTCTGGGCAAGTTTTTGAAAATATTCTGCTTTTTTTGTTGACTGACCATACAAAAGTACATTTTAGGATCTGAAAGACATGATCTTATATCATTACTTACAAATGATTTCTTTCCTTATGACTGAAATAAGTTCACTTCACCGAGGGCTTCTCTGGAGGTATTCAACTTCATGATTTGCCAAGTATTTCCTTATTTTTATGGATAATTACTCTTTGAGATTTTGCATGTATTAGGGAAGAAAGGTAAAACATTTAGAAGCGCCACACCTTAGCTAAGGAAACTGACAGTAGGAATACATTTCATTCACCACATTATATCAATGCTGACATCCTCCCACAGGTGTTTCCTCCTGAAAAAGCAAGTATGCCAGGAATGATCCTCTGTGTCACTTAACGGTGAGGAGTCACCATAAAGACAAATGCTTCAGGTTCTAGGAGAACACGTCCATGATAATGAATGACTTGCTAGGGTGAAATGAAGCAAAGAGTGATGATCAGAATGAAAACATCTCTGAACAGAGATATGGGAAAGGAAAAATGCTGGTGACAACGATGGTAAGCTTGAGAGCAGGTCTGTAGGGGTCAGAAGTTTTAAAAAGAAGAAATGAGGAAGAAGTTTTGTGTTTTGTTTTTAATAGATTTCATGAAATGGAAAGAGAGCATGAATAAATTGACAGCTTACTATTGCAGGGGAACAAAATTTGACACCCTAATATGTGTCTCTTTGGCATGAGGATTAATTTAAGCTGATTATTTTTAAGGCCTGAAAGACTCGGGAGGAACCTTCCCCCTAACTGCCTAAAAGAGTGTAGTTAGAGGACCTGTTCCAGGGAGGGAACTATCACCACAGGGAACTATCACCACAGCTAACTATGGTGTGAACTAGATGTGGTAGATGAGGAGGAACTTAGCAAAGCCTGTTAATTAATATTCCTCTCTGAGTCTCAGTGTCTTTGCATGACCCCGCAAGCATTTGTGTACCAAACCTTTGCTTTTCTCTCTCCATGTCAGTTGGCTTCATCCTCTTTGAAGTCCCAAACCACTTTGCCCAACATCCTCTTTTGTCTTTAGCTGAAGATGGTATTGAAGGTGAGAGTTTCAGCCATTTTGGCGAGTTATTCAGTTTTGTTGGATTTCTCCCGTGTATACATGTTATTCAACTTTTGTTTGATTTTCTCCTTTTAATCTGATTCATGTCAATATAATTCGTAGGCCAGCCAGAAGAATCTAGAAGGGTAGAGGAAAATTTTTCTTCCCAATGCTATGGTCAACAGTTCACCATGCATAACTATAAAAACTTTAAATTTTTAGTAAAATTTGGTAACATGTTGCAGCTTCTTCTGTGTCCTGGTTGCTACAGTTAGGTTTGATTGCATGATGAATAATGTTAAGTGTGTCATTTTCCTCTATAGCATTTCATAATGTTCAGACTGTAAACTCTGGAGCCAGCAGCTATTTTTAAAATGTTTTTCTCTAAAATGATCCAAAAATTAAAATGTTTTTCTAAACAAACTCCAAAAAAACAAACAAACAAACTTAGACAACCTAAAGAATTTTATAAATATTAAAGCAAGTTAATTGTGCTGGTAGAATCTAGCCAGCTGTTCCCTTCTTCCTGTTTTAGTCATGAGTCTGATTTTCTAAAATAACTTAAATTCATTCTTTTTAAATCCTTTTTGATGTTAGATCATCATGACCCTATAAACCTAACAGAAATATTTCTCACATAGTTGCAAAAGGTCATAATAGAGCTTATGAAGGAATACCATGGGCCTGTATTATGCATGGAGCCGTGACTCAAACTTGAAAGTGCTTTTAAGCTCAGTTAAATCGTGGCTGCATTGCTCCACAGCACAGCTTAAGTAAATTGATTCAGTGGATTAATGTACTCATGTCAGGGGAGACAAACTTATCAGCTGTGTGAAGTCTGAAGCTTATAGTAGTATTATTTAACAGGCTTACTGTTAAGAATGACAACTCTCTCTATTCATAAGAACTGAGTCCTAAGGTTTGAGCTTGTAGGTTTAGGTGTGAGAGAGACTAAGCTTTAAGAAATAAATAATAATGATTAAAGGAAAGAAGGTATCTCTGCAAGATATATGAAGCACACATCTCATTTAAAATAGATGCTGCATATCCTTTTTTATCTTTAAGCACAATATCAGGCCAGCTTTCTCCAGCCGCCTATTATCAGCCTGGGTGGTTGTTTCATTTTACACGTTCCTTTTGTCATCTCAGTTAGGAACTGCGTTTTAGAGCATGAGGGGAGCAGGTATCAGAATATTACAGTTTGATTCCCCCAACCTTACACATTGTGTATTAAAGTAGTTATAATTGTCTTTAACTGCTGGTTGTATAACTAAAATTTTCTCAGCTGATTACCACTCAATCTATTCTTCAGTCTTCTAGTTGCTTTATAAGTGACATTTCTTGCTTATAAACTAATTGAAAAATAAAGTGCACTTGACAATAGGTTAAAAAATTGTTTGTCTCTTAAATCAAAACGTCACACCAAAAAAGATAAATTAATGAGGAAATGCATGTTTCAACTACTGGAGTAAACAGATATCTTCTGACCACTGAAATGTTCATTAAATTGATTAAAGCTAAGGCATTATTTTAACCAAAAGAAAACTTCTGGGGATTATACCCTTTACTTCTAAAGTATTCTTCCTAGCTAGGTTGTCTCAAAATCTTTTTTTTTAATTAAAAATAAAGTAGCATTGAAATTAATACAAGCAGTGTATTTGTTCTGCTGTAGATAATTGTGAATGGAGGGTACTACTATATTGGCAAAGTAAAAACTTGTTCCAAACAACACTTTATGTTATTTACTGTTTCTATACAGACATTATAGAACATGCTAGGAAAAAATTAGAAATTATTTAGCATTTTTCTCATTAATTTATTATGCTTGTGCACACAAAAAATTACTTTTAGTAGTTGCAATATATTAAAACTTTCAGTTTCATAAAAGGAAAAAAAAAACTTGGTCTGGCTTATGGATTCTATTCAGTTCTAGAGCAAAGTTTAGAAATATCTATATATCTATATCTATATCTACTTTTATTCATTCTAAAATATATCTGGAACTTTTTTGAAGTGAATATTAAAACCTAAGAAAATAATTATATATTTTTGTTCCTCAAAATTTCAGCAAGAAAATGTAGCAACTCGAAACTAAATTATAGTTTTTTCCATGAAATTTCCAAAAGTTTCCTATAGATTGCAAAACCAAAATGACAAATTATGAAAATAATATACTAATTATACTTACATACATGCATACACATACAGTTTGTCTAAAATGTAATCGTATTTACAATCTTTGTGGAACAAACCCTGTTTAAGAAGAAGGTGCCAATGTAGTAAAAATATCCAATTAGAGCAGAGAAAAGCAAGTGGGAGCTAATGGGGAAAAGAGAAAGCGCTGAGCCAGCAGGCTCGATCAATCAGGATAACAGCGAGCCTTTGTTAAAAGCCAACATCTTTAATTAAAACCTTTGTATTTTACTAATAACTTTGCATGTCCATAAGCCTTCTTATTGATTT
Source organism: Balaenoptera physalus (assembly GCF_965194825.1). Lineage (NCBI taxonomy): Eukaryota > Metazoa > Chordata > Mammalia > Artiodactyla > Balaenopteridae > Balaenoptera > Balaenoptera physalus. The sequence continues at coordinate 102,187,624 of NC_138885.1, read as the reverse complement.
CAATTATTTCCTTTTTTTTCCCTTTTTTTGGATTTGTAGTTTCTGGAGATATTGTAAAATTAAGGGAAGCACTACGATAGACTCATTATTTGCATACATTTCTAAAATCATGCCCATCTAAATCATTTCCAAAAGTGACTCAATAATTTCCTTGTGGAAAATGAGAGAAAAATCTCTCCTAATATGCTGTTCATTTTGATATAAGTTGATAATATTTGTTGTAATTTGATGATCTTTCTCAAAGATTTAAAGAAAGGGATGTTCATTTTAACTATAGGAGATAGTTATTTGAAATGCTCTGTAAAATACTGTTTAATGTGATTCAGGAAATATCATCTACTGCTATGCTAAAGGCTCAAGGGGTATAAAGAAAGTATATAAAATTGTGCCTGTTCTCTGGAAATGCTCTGGGTACAAGACAAAGCCGAGGGGTGTTTGAAAAGGTCAAAAAGAATACTGAACTGAGGGCATCAAGAAAGATGTAGTCCTAGCTTTAAACTAACTCAGTTTCAAGGACTTCAGTTTCCTTAAGTTCCCTCATCTACAAAATGAAAACTTTGAAAAAAGGTGATTTTTGTTCATGCTTTTTTGCATGGTTAGGATATTTGCGTGTGTGTGCATGTGCGTGTTTATTAGCCATAGATACAGATGATACAGGCATAGTCATAGACACAGATTTATGTACAGATAGTTTGGGGGAATTGTTTTGTGGCAGTTTTAGCCTATTGATAGTGATGCTGTCTACTAGGAATGCTGAGGCACTCACCTGGCCCCCTACTACTTGAGGGGAGTACCCACAGACATCTTCTGGACCAGAGTCCTTGTGGTTCTTATTATGATTTCAAGACACACCTCAGCAACAACCATCAGGGAACTCTGAAAAAGCAAGGGTTATCACTCACAGGTCTTGGAGGTATGGCAGGCTCAATGGCTACATGGCGAGGTCATGGGTAGAGAGAAAGACCAAGTATGAACCTGGGGCTCTTCCTGTATTAGAGTTGAGAGTGGGGTACCTAGGGTTTCACAGATTCACTCTTTATTGGCAAATTTAAAATATAAGAGCAGGAATTCAGGTGTGGGAATGGAAAAAGCGGGGTCACTTAAAACATTAGTTATCTAGGTTACCTAGAGCTTTCTAAAAGGGGAACTTCATGAGTGGGGGCAGTCTGGCTTCTTTGCTAGGTGTTTTACTAGCAGCTGTGTCATACAGCTGGCAATATGTTTATTTGAGATGGCTGTCTTTGAAATGGATGCCTTGACAATCAAAAGCTTAATGTCAGGCATTTACACCACAGGAATGCAAACTGTGGGCTGGGTAGAAGTAGGTAACCTAGCAATGAGATCGGAGAATGAGTACTACACATTTGAAGGATTATTGAGAGTACATTGAGAAGAAAAGTCAGAAATATCTGAAAATGTTACGATTAGAAGAATTTTGTTATTATGGTAGTAAAGATAATTTATTCTGAATGTTTTGCAGCAAAAGAGTTGACTGTCATTAGAATACTATCTTTGACTATAGAAGAGAAGATTTCAAAATTATCTACATGTGATATGAGAGTGTCATTTGATGAACAGAACACTCATACTCACTGTTTGCTACAGGAATGGAAAAAAGAAGCGTGAGATGTCATTCTCAGAAAAGCAGGCACTTGCATACCACTCTCATGGTTAGGGAGTTGTGCAAGCCTGGAGAAAAATATCCTCCTTAGAGTTCTGCTTTGCATTAATCTGAGATGTATCATCTATTTATTGACTTAATTGGTTCAGCTGGAGGAAGAATTAAGTAACTGGCATGGGGATGAGGAAGAAAAGAAGGGGATACTGGATACTCGTCAATTGTGCTTATGTCAAGTAACATTTTTACTCATTATATTAGAATAAATGTGAATTTCCTAAATATCATACATATTCAATTTCTCAAGCCAATATCAATTTTATGCATTAAATTTGACAGTATATAGTGGTATCATGGATGCTTCTCTCCATTAACATAGATATTTCCAAGAGAAATAATCATTATATTAATTCATGATGAAGTTATAAAAGATAAACCCGAAACATAATTTTCACGTCACTACCTCACTGATAATGGTTATTTTTGGTTTATCCAAAGTCCTTTTGCCCATGAAGTTTGTTTTAATGGAGACGATAGAGCATTATGACTCTAAGAATAACTCAGGTTTTGTTCTGATTTGAATACTTCTTGAACTCAAATAACTGTTACCCAGGGAGATGATTTTTCTATACAGTGAGGATGTTGCATGCATTTAAGGTGTATTTAATTTCATTGACTAGGGGAGGGGTGGAGGTAAGAGACAGAAAGATAGACTCGGACACTTACAGGTAATTACAGATAATTTAAAATAAAAATCAAACCACAGTATTTTACCAAGACATAACAGAAAACTTAAATGAATGAAGAATTACCACACTGCAAGATAAGACTCAAATGATGAAATGTCAGTTGTTCTAAAATTAAGCTATGCATTTAACCATCTTCAATCAATTCCCAATGTTTCACTTTGTTTTTAATTGAACAAAAATAGTCTAAAGTATTCCTGGAAAATACATTTAATAAAATAGCCAGACATTTAAAAGGAATAGCTATGTGGAAGGACTCTCCCCGAGTATTAAAATGTTAAAAAGTAATAAGTATTAAAGCAGTATGGTATTAGTTCAGAACGGAATTGGCTCAATGGAAGGTAATAGAAAGTTCAGATAGAGTCTAAAGTCTATATGGTAATTTGGTTTTTATAAAGTTAGCATTTTTTAATGGCAAATGTATAGATTATTCAATAAATAGTGTGAGAACAAATGGTTCACAATATGGAAAAAATAAAGTTAGATCCCCACCATAAAACAAAACATGAGATGAATTGTACATTAAAAGTTTAAAAGGCATCAGAAAGACTATAGATTATAGATGGATTGTAGACTAAAAGTTTAAAAAGCATGAAATAGATTGTAGACGAAATGTTACAAAAGCATGAAATAGATTGTAGACGAAAAGTTAAAAAAGCATGAAATAACTGAAAGTACTAAAAAATGTAGGTAAAAGCTATGACATGATGACTTTTTTTTTCCCCTTTTATAACCATTAAAGCTTGACTTGTCATTTTATTTTTTATTTTTTTAACATCTTTATTGGAGTATAATTGCTTTACAATGTTGTGTTAGTTTCTGCTGTATAACAGAGTGAATCAGCTATACGTATACATATATCCCCATTTCCCCTCCCTCTTGCGTCTTCCTCCCACCCTCCCTATCCCACCCCTCTAGGTGGTCACAAAGCCCAGAGCTGATCTCCCTGTGCTATGCGGCTGCTTCCCACTAGCTATCTATTTTACATTTGGTAGTGTATATATGTCAGTGCCACTCTCTCACTTCGTCCCAGCTTACCCTTCCCCTTCCCCTTCCCCGTGTCCTCAAGTCTATTCTCTACGTCTGCGTCTTTTTTTTTTTTAAACATGACATAAAAGGTAGAAATTTTAAACGAAGAAAAAGATTATTTTAATTACATTAGTGTTCTTTTGGATATACACCCAGTGAATTACTTCTGGATGTGTATTTTGTGCTCTTTTAACTGTCACACTACCATGGAGCTATAACAGGGAGGACAGCATATAGACACCCCAAAATTGACATTGGTTATTGATGTGGTAAGAAAATATTTTTTAAATTTTGCATATTTATAGTGACATATTTCTCTAAAACCATGTATTACTTATGTAATTTCAGAATTTTAAAAAAGGAAGGAACAACAAAAAATTATACTCTTTTTATTATGACTCTTTTTGTAATTTTGGGGGATGTCCAAAGTTTTGTCTATATCAGAGAGATGATAATTTTTAGTGATATATTAATAATACATAAAAGCTTTAAATATCTATAGATATATTATTTTCTATAAAAATTTTACTCAAAGAGAATCCCAAATGTTGTTTTATACTGGCCCACAGTTTAACACACTGCCGTGTAGGACAAAATCAGACTTAACTACCCCAAATTTTCATTGTGACGATGGGAATATAAAACACAAACTTCTGGGACTCACCAGTCTCAGCGGTGCAACTCTGGAGGGAAAGCATTGCGGCAGGCACTGTTGTGCAATGATTTTCCATAGCCTCTGGGATCATAAAACCTCAGAAAAAGAAAATTTCATGTCCAGTGGCTTTACATTCCTGAATTCATTAGAAGGCCAATTTACTGCACATATATAAAAGAAGCACTAAGATTAAGTTCCCTAATTTTCTATTTTGACCTTTGTCCATGCAATTGAATAGTGCTCTCTAATCACTGGTTGCAACTCGTTAGTGGATTGTAAAGTCATTTCTGTGGACCCTGACCAACGTTAAATTTTTCTTGAAATAGAATAGATTAGAATGAAATAAACCAGATTACAATAGAATAGAAAAGACAGTATCAAAATACTTTGCACATAATTAGGGTCAATATAATGCCTTAAAACTTTTCATCATGGATATGTGTACTGAGCCATGATGTAAAATTGTACTATAAATTGTGATGAAAAAAAAAAAAAGTTGGAAAAACACCGAAAAGGAACATCATTTAACTTTTAGGCAGTCGTGATTATCCTTTTAAAAATAATAAACTCAAACATACATTCTATGAGAATAAAAGTAATATTTTGAAAACATTCTTTTGTATATGCTTGAAGCATGTGCTTTTGGTGTAACTATTTTAGGTAGCTCCGCTTTAAAATTCTGTTATTATTGAGACATGGACTTGAATGTTGGCCCTATCTGGGCCTCAGTTTTCTCTTCTGTAAAACCAGTAGGTTAAATTCAGTCATATATAAGGGTCTATAAAATGCTAAATATAAAATAATCTTATTTCTATGGCTTTGCTATAAATTTGAAGAGTATTTGAATAATATCTTAGTCTTCATTACTCATCATTTGTAATTGTGTTGTTACTTAAAATGACTATAGAACTAATTATTTTTCAAGAATGTAAAGCAGTTATGTGTAGATCATTTTAGTTATTCCATACTGTATTTTATTTTTTTTTAGAATTTAATTTTTTTTCCAGTTGTATTGAGATATAAATGACATACAGTACTCTATAAGTTTAGGTGTCCAGCATAGTGATTTGACTTATATACATCATGAAATGATTATCATGATAAGTTTAGTGAGCATTCATCATCTCTCATATCAATACAAAATTAAAGAAATAGGGAAAAAAAACCATTTTGTCCTTATGATAAGAACTCTTAGGATTACTCTCTTAACAACTTTCATATGTATAGTACAGCAGTGTTAATTATCTTTATCATGTTGTACATTACATCTCTAGTACTTATTTATCTTATGACTGGAAGTTTTGTACCCTTTAAAAATTTATTTATTTATTTATTTATTTATTTTTTCACACACACACACACACACACACACACACACACACACACACTGTATTTTTTTTTACGAAAGATAAATAAACTGACACCAAGCATTGTAAATGGATGACCACAACAAAAGCAACAATGATTGCAATTACCAAACACGAAACACACTCATACTATGTCATAATATTGACATTCAGTCCAGTAATCCTCCACTGTAACAGCTCCTTTACTTTGCAGTGAAAATTGATTTGTATATTTTTTGCCTCTGAGTCCTTGTGGGATTTTTTTTTTTTTATTCAAACAGAAAGTCACAAAAATTATAATCATCCTTATCAATTCACTCAGTCCCATGTAATTAATTTTTTTTTATGTTGATCTTTTGTTAGCACTTTTATGAATTCATCAGTCTTCCATTAGAGTTCTGAAAATGCTTATTCATTCAGTTCAGCAGTATAGTCAGTTACCAGAAACCTGTACTTGTCAGAGTCTTTTCCATGAATTCCTTGACGATGAAACCCTTTTATAGGAACATTTTTGCAAAAGCATCAGAGTACACCCAGAAATGTCTGTAAATGACAAAAGACTTAAAAATGACCACAGTTAAAGATTTGATGAAAGTTCATAATAATGCAATTGACAAGAAAATTAAGTTATTTCTGAGATATACATTTTAAAGTAATAACTAGAATTATGACTTATAACATTATACCAGAACATATAAGGTTTTTAGAAATTTCATGTAACGTCTGAAACATTTATATTAACATATTTCCATACAAATAACCCAAAGAAAGTTTAGTATTAGTTGTTTTGTTTGTTTGTTTCTTTGTTTTTTTATACTGCAGGTTCTTATTAGTCATCAGTTTTATACACATCAGTGTATACATGTCAATCCCAATCGCTCAATTTAGCACACCACCATGCCCATCCCACCACGGTTTTCCCCCCTTGGTGTCCATACGTTTGTTCTCTACATCTGTGTCTCAACTTCTGCCCTGTAAACTGGTTCATCTGTACCATTTTTCTAGGTTCCACATACATACGTTAATATACGATATTTGTTTTTCTCTTTCTGACTTACTTCACTCTGTATGACAGTCTCTAGATCCATCCATGTCTCAACAAATGACTCAATTTCGTTCCTTTTTATGGCTGAGTAATATTCCATTGTATATATGTACCCCATTTTCTTTATCCATTCGTCTGTTGATGGGCATTTAGGTTGCTTCCATGACCTGGCTATTGTAAATAGTGCCGCAATGAACATTCGGGTGCATGTGTCTTTTTGAATTACGGTTTTCTCTGGGTATATGCCCAGTAGTGGGATTGCTGGGTCATATGGTAATTCTATTTTTAGTTTTTTAAGGAACCTCCATATTGTTCTCCATAGTGGCTGTATCAATTTACATTCCCACCAACAGTGCAAGAGGGTTCCCTTTTCTCCACACCCTCTCCAGCATTTGTTGTTTGTAGATTTTCTGATGATGCCCATTCTAACAGGAGTGAGGTGATACCTCATTGTAGTTTTGATTTGCATTTCTCTAATAATTAGTGATGTTGAGCATCTTTTCATGTGCTTCATGGCCGTCTGTATGTCTTCTTTGGAGAAATGTCTATTTAGGTCTTCTGCCCATTTTTGGATTGGGGTGTTTGTTTCTTTAATATTGAGCTGAATGAGCTGTTTATATATTTTGGAGATTAATCCTTTGTCCGTTGATTCATTTGCACATATTTTCTCCCATTCTGAGGGTTGTCTTTTCGTCTTGTTTATGGTTTCCTTTGCTGTGCAAAAGCTTTGAAGTTTCATTAGGTCCCACTTGTTTATTTTTGTTTTTATTTCCATTACTCTAGGAGGTGGATCAAAAAAGATCTTGCTGTGATTTAGGTCAAAGAGTGTTCTTCCTATGTTTTCCTCTAAGAGTTTTATAGTGTTTGGTCTTACATTTAGGTCTCGAATCCATTTTGAGTTTATTTTTGTGTATGGTGTTAGGGAGTATTCTAATTTCATTCTTTTACATGTAGCTGTCCAGTTTTCCCAGCACCACTTATTGAAGAGACTGTCTTTTCTCCATTGTATATCTTTGCCTCCTTTGTCATAGATTAGTTGACCATAGGTGCGTGGGTTAATCTCTGGGCTTTCTATCTTGTTCCATTGATCTATGTTTCTGTTTTTGTGCCAGTACCATATTGTCTTGATTACTGTAGCTTTGTAGTATAGTCTGAAGTCAGGGAGTCTGATTCCTCCAGCTCCATTTTTTTGCCTCAAGACTGCTTTGGCTATTCGGGGTCTTTTGTGTCTCCATACAAATTTTAAGATGATTTGTTCTAGCTCCGTAAAAAATGCCATTGGTAATTTGATAGGGATTGCATTGAATCTGTAGATTGCTTTGGGTAGTGTAGTCATTTTCACAATATTGATTCTTCCAATCCAAGAACATGGTATATCTCTCCATCTCTTGGTATCATCTTTAATTTCTTTCATCAGTGTCTTATAGTTTTCTGCATACAGGTCTTTTGTCTCCCTAGGTAGGTTTATTCCTAGGTATTTTATTCTTTTTGTTGCAATGGTAAATGGGAGTGTTTCCATAATTTCTCGTTCAGATTTTTCATTGTTGGTGTATAGGAATGCAACAGATTTCTGTGCATTAATTTTGTATCCTGCAACTTTACCAAATTCATTGATTAGCTCTAGGAGTTTTCTGGTGGCATATTTAGGATTCTCTATGTATAGTATCATGTCATCTACAAACAGTGACAGTTTTACTTCTTCTTTTCCAATTTGTATTCCTTTTATTTCTTTTTCTTCTCTGATTGCTGTGGCTAGGACTTCCAAAACTATGTTGAATAATAGTGGCAAGAGTGGACAGCCTTGTCTTGTTCCTGACCTTAAGGAAATGTTTTCAGTTTTTCACCATTGAGAATGATGTTTGCTGTGGGTTTGTCATATATGGCCTTTATTATGTTGAGGTAGGTTCCCTCTATGCCCACTTTCTGGAGAGTTTTTATCATAAATGGGTGTTGAATTCTGTCAAAAGCTTTTTCTGCATCTATTGAGATGATCATACGGTTTGTATTCTTCAGTGTGTTAATATGGTGTATCACATTGATTGATATGCGTATACTGAAGAATCCTTGCATCCCTGGTATAAATCCCACTTGATCATAGGGTATGATCTTTTTAATGTGTTGTTGGGTTTTGTTTGCTAGTATTGCGTTGAGGGTTTTTGCGTCTCTATTCATCAGTTATATTGGTCTGTAATTTTCTTTTTTTGTAGTATCTTTGTCTGGTTTTGGTATCAGGGTGATGGTGGCCTCATTGAATGAGTTTGGGAGTGTTCCTTCCTCTGCAATATTTTGGAAGAGTTTGAGAAGGATGGGTGTTAGCTCTTCTCTAAATGTTTGATAGAATTCACCTGTGAAGCCATCTGGTCCTGGACTTTTGTTTGTTGAAAGATTTTTAATCACAGTTTCAATTTCATTACTTGTGATTGGTCTGTTCATATTTTCTGTTTCTTCCTGGTTCAGTCTGGAAGGTTATACCTTTCTAAGAATTTGTCCACTTCTTCCAGGTTGTCCATTTTATTGGCACAGAGTTGCTTGTAGTAGTCTCTTAGGATGCTTTGTATTTCTGCGGTGTCTGTTGTAACTTCTTCTTTTTCATTTCTAATTTTATTGATTTGAGTCCTCTCCCTCTTTTTCTTGATGAGTCTGGCTAATGGTTTATCAATTTTGTTTATCTTCTCAAAGAACCAGCTTTTAGTTTTATTGATTTTTGCTATTGTTTTCTTTGTTTCTATTTCATTTATTTCTGCTCTGATCTTTGTGATTTCTTTCCTTCTGCTAACTTTGGGTTTTGTTTGTTCTTCTTCTCTAGTTCCTTTAGGTGTAAGGTTAGATTGTTTACTTGAGATTTTTCTTGTTTCTTGAGGTAGGCTTGTATAGCTCTAAACTTCCCTCTTAGAACTGCTTTTTCTGCATCCCATAGGTTTTGGATCATTATGTTTTCATTGTCATTTGTCTCTAGGTATTTTTTGATTTCCTCTTTGATTTCTTCAGTGATCTCTCGGTTATTTAATAACATATTGTTTAGCCTCCATGTGTTTGTCTTATTTACGTTTTTTTCCCTGTAATTTATTTCTAATCACATAGCGTTGTGGTCAGAAAAGATGCTTGATATGATTTCAATTTTCTTAAATTTACTGAGGCTTGATTTGTAACCCAAGATGTGATCTATCCTGGAGAATGTTCCGTGCGCACTTGAGAAGAAAGTGTAATCTGCTGTTATGGGATGGAATGTCCTATAAATATCAATTAAATCTATCTGGTCTATTGTGTCATTTAAAGCTTCTGTTTCCTTATTTATTTTCATTTTGGATGATCTGTCCATTGGTGTTAGTGAGGTGTTAACGTCCCCCACTATTATTGTGTTACTGTCGATTTCCTCTTTTATAGCTTTTAGCAGTTGACTTATGTATTGAGGTGCTCCTATGTTGGGTGCATATATATTTAGAATTGTTATGTCTTCTTCTTGGATTGATCCCTTGATCATTATGTAGTGTCCTTCCTTGTCTCTTGTAACATTCTTTACTTTAAAGTCTATTTTATCTGATATGAGTTTTGCTACTCCAGCTGTCTTTTGATTTCCATTTGCATGGAATATCTTTTTCCATCCCCTCACTTTCAGTCTGTATGTGTCCCTAGTCCTGAAGTGGGTCTTTTGTAGACAGCATACATATGGGTCTTGTTTTTGTATCCATTCAGCAAGCTTGTGTCTTTTGTTAGGATCATTTAATCCATTCACGTTTAAGGTAATTATCGATATGTATGTTCCTGTGACCATTTTCTTAATTGTTTTGGGTTTGTTTTTGTAGGTCCTTTTCTTCTCCTGTGTTTCCCACTTAGAGAAGTTCCTTTAGCATTTGTTGTAAAGCTGATTTGGTGGTGCTGAATTCTCTTAGTTTTGCTTGTCTGTAAAGCTTTTGATTTCTCCATGGAATCTGAATGAGATCCTTGCTGGGTAGAGTAATCTTGGTTGTAGCTTCTTCCCTTTCATCACTTTAAGTATATCATGCCACTCCCTTCTGGCTTGTAGAGTTTATGCTGAGAAATCAGCTCTTAACCTTATGGGAGTTCCCTTGTATGTTTTCTTTCGTTTTACCCTTGCTGCTTTCAATAATTTTTCTTTGTCTTTAATTTTTGCCAATTTGATTACTATGTGTCTCAGCATGTTTCTCCTTGGGTTTATCCTGTATGGGACTCTCTGCGCTTCCTGGACTTGGGTGGCTTTTTCGTTTCCCATGTTAAGGAAGTTTTCGACTATAATCTCTTCAAATATTTTCTCGGGTCCTTTCTCTCTCTCTTCTCCTTCTGGGACCCCTATAATGCGAATGTTGTTGCATTTGATGTTGTCCCAGAAATCTCTTAGTCTGTCTTCATTTCTTTTCATTCTTTTTTCTTTATTCTGTTCCGCAGCAGTGAATTCCACCATTCTGTCTTCCAGGTCACTTATCCGTTCTTCTGCCTCAGTTATTCTACTATTGATTCCTTCTAGTGTAGTTTTCATTTCAGTTATTTTATTGTTCATCTCTGTTTGTTCTTTAATTCTTCTAGGTCTTTGTTAATCATTTTTTGCATCTTCTCGGTCTTTGCCTCCATTCTTTATCAGAGGTCCTGGATCGTCTTCACTATCATTATTCTGATTTCTTTTTCTGGAAGGTTGCCTATCTCCACTTCATTTAGTTGTTTTTCTGAGGTTTTATCTTGTTTCTTCATCTGGTACATAGCCCTCTCCCTTTTCATCTTGTCTGTCTTTCTGTGAATGTGGTTTTTGTTCCACAGGCTGCAGGATTGTAGTTTTTGCTTCTGCTGTCTGCCCTCTGGTGGTTGAGGCTATCTAAGAGGCTGGATGGGAGGGACTGGTGGTGGGTAGAGCTGACTGTTGCTCTGGTGGGCAGAGCTCAGTAAAACTTTAATCCACTTGACTGTTGATGGGTGGGGCTGGGTTCCCTCCCTGTTGGTTGTTTGGCCTGAGGCAACCCAACACTGGAGCCTACCTGGGCTCTTTGTTGGGGCTAATTACAGATGCTGGGAGGGTTCACGCCAAGGAGTACTTCCCAGAACTTCTGCTGCCAGTGTCCTTGTCCCCACCATGAGCCACAGCCCCCCATCCCCCGCCTCTGCAGGAGACCCTCCAACACTAGCAGGTGGGACTGGTTCAGTCTCCCCTGGGGTCACTGCTCCTTCCCCTGGGTCCCAATGTGCACACTACTTTGTGTGTGCCCTCCAATAGTGGAGTCTCTGTTTCCCCCAGTCCTGTCGAATCCTGCAATCAATTCCCACTAGGCTTCAAAATCTGATTCTCTAGGAATTCCTCCTCCCGTTGCTGGACCCCCAGGTTGGTAAGCCTGACTTGGGGCTCAGAACCTTCACTCCAGTGGGTGACTTCTGTGGTATAAGTGTTCTCCAGTCTGTAAGTCACCCACCCACCAGTTATGGGATTTGATTTTACTGTGATTGCACCCCTCCTACCGTCTCATTGTGGCTTCTCCTTTGTCATTGGATGTGGGGTATCTTTTTTGGTGAGTTCAAGTGTCTTCCTGTCGATGATTGTCCAGCAGCTAGTTCTGATTCTGGTGTCCTCGCAAGAGAGGGTGAGAGCACATCCTTCTACTCCGCCATCTTAGTTCCTCCTCCCATGTTGTATTTTAAATAGTTTTTGGAACTATGTTCCTCCCACCCTCACTCCCTTTAGTCTTTAGACACCTATTGTTTGTGGCTCTTTAATGTAAACATATTAAGGAAGATATATACAATTCTGGAAATTAATTTAAAACCCTACTTTATAATAAATTATGTGACCTAGGATAAGCTAGTTAAATATTTTTTAAATGTTAATTTCTTCATCTGTAACACTGGGATAATTAACTTGCTCTGCCAAATTCATAGATTATTTCATATTATAGTTTTTTTTTAGAAAAATTTTTGTGATACTCAAATGTATAGAATTAAAAGTGATAATGTATCCCCATCAATGAGTACCATTCCCCCCAACCTACATTTTTCCATAAAGTGATTACTTTATGGTAATGTTTGGTATATATGTGTACATTCATGTGTATATTTATTCACATAAGCCTATATAAATTCTGGGATTTTGTTTTACAAAAATAAGTACACTATATTTACTCTTCTGTCACTTTTATTTCATTGTACATTATATTTTCAAAATCCTTTCATTTCAGCAGATTGAGATTAACTTCATTCTTTATTTAGTGCTGCAGGAGTTTCCCAAATTCTGGGTGACCTGTAATTTACTTAACAGATTCCTTCTTAGTGGACATTAGGTTACATTCTATTAGTCTCAATTACAACCAATGAGCATTTTAAATACAAATCTGTCCATATGTGCACATTTTCCGTGTCAGATTGCTAGAAATAAAACTGCTTGGTCACATGTGAATTTACATACACAAATTTGTTAGCAGCAAATTACTTTTCCAAAATCTTGTATCAATTTTGATACACACGAATAGTTTGCCCAATCTTTAACCTGCATGAAAACTAGATATTTCTTTTTTCATTTAAGAATTATGTACACAACAACATTTCCCTGATTTAATTTATAGTTCCTGGATTATAGCTGAAGTCAAACGTCTTTTTTACATAATTATTGAGCATTTCTAACTACTTTTTTCTTAAACTTTTTATTCATAGTCTTTGCTCAATTTTTCTACAGTATTTTGATTTGAAAGACTTCTTCATATATAATTAGTGTGAATCTTTATATATTATAAATATTGCAAATACTTAAATTGTCTCCAGAGAGTAACAAATGTGGAAAGTGCTATATGAATCATTAAAGTAGTTTCCAACTTACTGTGTGTTAGGATCTACTTCTCCCAAAGAAGATTTATCTGCATGGTGTTATTTTGGCACTCTATCTATATCTATATCTACATGTATACCTATTCCTATATATATATCTATCTCTATATGTATGATCTCTATACCTGTCATCTATCTATATGTTATTCATCTCTATATATCTATGTCTATATCTGTATCATCTATATTATCTCAATATCTCTATCTCTATACATGTATGTATGTTATTGGTTTATATTATTGTGTAGATAGATATTAATAATGCACAGTATCCTTGAAACTCTCTGATGTTTTTATCACCATAGATTGTTTGCATATGGGCTTGTGTGTGACTATTCTCAAACATTTATTGATGCTTTTAAAGTGTCAGGTACTGTGCTAAGGTTTGAACATAAAAGGTGAATACAAATTGGTTTGTGCCTCCAATATTCTGTATTCATGATGTAGATGGTCACAGAAGTACCCAATTACAACATAATGGGGTTAGGGCTGTAATAGAAATCTTTATGCCATGAAATGAGTTCACCAAGGACAAACTTTGAGGCGGATGCAAGGTAAGGGGTCCTAAGTAAGGGATTCAATGAAGGGTTAACAAAGGGATTTCTATTGACTTGACCTTTGAAGAATGTGCAGACATCAGATAGGCAGAACAGGAGTTTAGAACATGAAAAAAACAGGATGGAAAAAAGGAAATTTAAGAAATAGACAGTAGAGTTTATAGTGAGGCTTGGTGACCAACCAATTTGGCTGTGAGGGAGAGAAGAGAAGAAATTTGAGATTGGGTTCCAAGTTAGAAGTTGGATCAGTTAAATCAACGATGGCAGTAGTCACTGAGATCAAGCATATAGGTGGAGATCAGTGCTGTGGCTGGATTGAGGATGGAAATAAAACCTTAGTTATGTCCTTTATGAGTCTTAGATATTTCTTATTCATCCAAGTAGAAATGCCTAATAAATATCAGTTACTAATTGGAAACTAAGATGAGATATTTAGAGATATTGTGAAAAGGGGCTGGAGATAGATATTTGAGATACAGCAGAAAATGTGTTATAAGTGACTGTTGAAAAATGCTTGGCTTTCTGAGGGTAATGAAGAGCATGAGGTAAAAGAAGGATTATTTTTAAATTTTTATTTTAAATATGAGAGTCTCAACTATTAGCCATGAAGAAATGGCCAGTAAAGAAAGAAGCTGATTATAGATGAGAGACTATAAATAATTTGCAATGCAAAAATTTGGACTTGAACATTAATGGACTGGGTAATCTAGAGCTCAGGAACTTTCTAAAGCAGGAAAAGAACATCCTTCCTTCTGAGACAGAAACAACGTGATTGAGTGTGTATTTGGCTGAAAAATAAGTTGACATCAGAAAGGAGCACATTGATTTAGCTGAGGATAGCTAATTTCCAGTTTTCTTGTGCTATTAAATGTAGTATTTCATCTTGCATTTGAGCATCGTTTGGTATTTTAATTTCCAAAGTGAATATTATTTGATTATTAGATGTGGGCTCTGCTGTGATATTAAGAAACTAGATATTGCCTGGAAAACCCTGATGAGATAGTGATATCTCTTAGAGATGTATGGACATTATTTTGGATTTGTCCATGAGCAAGTCAATTTACTTGGATTTTAACTTCCTCCTAAAATGAGAATTTTAGACTAGCATCATTCATTAGTTCAACAAATATTTATTCATTGCTTACCTGATGAGGGTCTGTCTTTTCCATTTTAATATTTTCTGATTATTTTCATTACAAAATTGGCATTTTTTTGGCCAATTTCAGAAGGAAACTCATCCAGATATATACGGGGTAGGAGAGATTGTCTTTATTTCAGTTTACTGATATTCTGGATAGGGAACTAGGATAAGCAAAACAGATTGTGTGTGTGCATGCGTGTGTGTGTGTATGTTCGTTTTCATCAAGTCTGGATATAGAGATATTTGGTCTGCTATAATGCAAGGTGATTTGGAAAAGTTGAATGTCAACTTTTCCTCATTTTTTGGTTTGTAACACATCCATGATAAGACAATTCCATTTTTTAATCACTTTATTTCCAGTATATCATTTATTTGTGTATTGTAAGGTGTAGCCATCAATTCTAATGTAAAAATATATTTTTAAATACTATTTATGGTTTCATTATGCCAATTCATACACTTCCGTTGTTATCTTGGAATCTATATATATAGTCTTGGAAAGATTATGCAAAAACTCACACTCACCCTCAAGAATACTTTTATAGTTCATGTAATAGGGCAATATTGTTTTCGGTTTTGTTTTTTTTAATCCTGACTCATAAACTTTGCTGATGTTAATAGCCTGTTAATAAGGGAGAATTTCCCTGGTGGCCAAGAGGGTAGTTTAAAATCAGCTTTAAGGTCCCTTAATGAACCACTGAGCGTGTCTTTTGAAAATAGTTTGAATAAAACTTCATTAAATAAATGAATAAAGCAGCTGTTGATGAAGAATAGATTAGACAAGATTCCTTTCCTATTTGACATAACTAACAATATTATGCTGTCATAGCCCATGGGTCACCAGGGAATTAACTGGGACAAGGGTCAAACCTGATTAGTAGCTGCCAAATTTAGGCATACTTTTACTTACTGACTCTGAATGTCAGTTTCAGTAAGGGCTTTGCAGGTATCTGCCATGTTTTTCAGATGAACTGTAGCAGTTATTGCATATAAGATTAAACCATTATAATACTTTTAGGGGTGTTCGCCTTATGGTATGAATGGTCAGTTCCTTTGGAGTAGCTATCACCAGACTAATTAGAAATAAAAGATAATGTTATATTTTCTTCTGCGATGTGAAAATGAGTATAACTCTGGTAGTTTAGAAAGCCCAGACATGTTTTTATAATTCTACTTAGCCTTTTTTTCAATGCATTAGGCCTTATGCTGCTGGTTAAAATAACTGATAAAATATTAAATTATTAAAATTCAAAATTCCTTCCCTGTCCAGATCAGGATATAGTCTTTATGTATCCTGAGGCTTGACTCTGTGTGGCAACAATTATTGTCAATTATTCTGTGATCTAATGTGAGATAGGAAGCAGCAGTCCAGTTTAAGACCTATCTCCATCTCTGCCTTCCCATCTAAATAAATGCTTTACCCTTCCTGCAGTAGCCACACAATAAGAAGGAGAGAGTATCTTAGAAGAGAGGTTTTAAAATATTGGTTTATAAAGGCTACTTCTGAAAACCTTGGGACTCCCAATAAAAAAATGAATTGTCTGGCCCCTTCCCTAGACTTATTGAATCAGAAAGTAGGAAGAGGACCAGGCATCTTTCTTTGTGATTCTTACAGTCTATCAGGCACTGGACACACAGATGTGTCCAATTATTCTCCCCTGGGAAAATTAATAGTGGTATATAGTTTAGTGTTAGTGTCATTAAACCTGATTTTCTACACATTTCAGCATGCTCTGGAAGTAATATTCTTGAATGGTCTATGAGCTTTATTTGCTTCATTTAAAGTCGATTCTGATGATAGTAGCTTTCTAGAAGCATGTTACAAAACCCAAAACGTTCATTTTGCAGGGGGGGCAGTCAATTTCACCACTCATAGGAATAAATATTAGATTGTAGAACTAGAGGGTACCTCTAGAAAGCATTTCACCAGGCCCACTGTCTTTAATTTAGTGGAGATCTAAAGCATTCAGAAGAGATTTCCCTTCAATACTGACAAATAAAGACTCAAGAAGCCCATTCAGTGGCTCATTACAGTGTTTTTATCACTCTAATAGTCAATAAATTCTTCACATCCAACCCAAATCACCTCTGCTTTAACCCAAGCATTTTTCTTCTTGTTCAAACCTCCAAGTTTGTAACTGAAAACAGCCTAACACTAAAACCATTCCACTGAAGTACTATCTGTTTAATGGACACAATGTGTTTCACGGACACAGTTTGTCAAAATTTGGTCAATGAACAGAACTAATCTAGGCAGCATAGAGGTGCAGGTCATTGAATACTAGCTGAAATAGAATGAAATAAAAATAAGCATGCTTTAAAATATGCTTAGCAATGTAATTGGGGACTGCTCAGGTTACTTGCCACGTAAATAGCTGCTGGGTAAGAGAAAGGAACAGTTTTCTGACTGTCTCTTACTTATCTGAAATTTTTGCCTTCAGAATTAGCCAAGCAATATTTCTGTTCCCACTTTAGGTCTTTTTCTTTCCACATTTTCCTACTTGCTTGCACATCAGTTCTGTTTGCTTAATCTCCCTATTAGTGACAGAGGGCTTAACAACGCCAATAGGAAATTAAAGGACGAGGACAGTCAGTGTGATTAAATCTCAGACAAAGAATAATTAGTCAGTCAATCAATCAAATGGTGGAAATAACCTAGAGTTTTTCCCATTTTCACTGGGTAGAATAATGGTTTTCAGCTCTAGACTGCATATTGGAAATCACCTGGGGAGCTTATTAAAAGTATCAAATCCTAGAACATGGCAGTTAATTTTGATTTAATAGGAATTAGGTGATTCCCAGGCATTTTTTTTTAAAGTACTCTATATCCTGCTATTCCAAATGAGGTCTGTAGACTAGTAGGCAGTGACATAACCTGGGAGTTTATTCGAATGGAAAATCTTGGGCCCCACTGATTATCAACTAAATCAAAATTTTCACTGATGCAAGAATCCTGTTCAATGATCTAATAGAAAGCCTAGCTCAGAGCCACTGGGTAAAGGAAGTGAAGAGAAGCAGAAGGCACTGAGGGTGCGAAGATGGAGGAGATGATGAAGGAGGAATGGATGGGGAGGAGGAAAAAAGGGGCAGGGTGTAAAACGAAGGAAGAAAACACAAAGACTTTGCCTAAATTTACCTCATTTATTTTTTAATGGGCAGCGATCCTTTGGTTAGTCACCGTGATGTCAGTGCTCTGTTTTGCATCATTTATGAATGTTCATTTTCCTTTTGTAACTCATAAGAAGTAACAGTAAATATTTGATTAGTAAATTGCTAAAGTTCTTCAAATAAAATTAATTTCTTCTAAGGGAGTAACTTTAAGTGTAGTTATTATTATATTTTAAGGAGTAATTAAGCCCTTGTTTTTATTAGTGAAATGCTGATATAATAAACCTACTTATAAATACTGTAGTTTTTTTGAGATGATAGATATTCTCTCAGCAGCATCCTCTTACTACTACAGAATGCTTGGTTCCTTAAACGTTAAGGAACCAATATCCATCTTATTCTCATGGATATTTTGAATGAATCCCCATTTCCAATTTCAAATTTACTGACCCTAATGTAATAAGCATTTTAATTTCCCAGGTTTTATCTTTTATGTTAAACAATCAGAGTTAGTGTTGTACCACTAAAGAACAAGCTAGTTAAAATTCAACCCAAATATTGTAATGTACCCAATGAAGCAATTTAGAAAAGATAATAAATATAGGGGAAAAAAATTCTAATGAAATAATAGTCAAGCAAGGATGGAAATTAATATAACCAAAGCAATTATAAGTTAATGTTCCCATGGAGGCTAAGTGAATTATCTCATTCATTTCAGGACCTGTTTTTTGTTTTGTGTTTCCATCATAATAAAATATGAGTATAGTTTGATGTGTTTAATTCATATTAAGTAATGCTTATTAATCAGCAAGTGCCATTAAACAGACTGTACAAAGGGAAAGTTTTCTTTCTGGAAACAAAACTCATAACAATGTGAAGAAATGTTTCTTAACAGTGTCTCATCATTATTTAGAGATTAAGCTTATTGCTTTGTTCTTTTGCTTACTTATTATCTGTCAAGCAAAGATTTCTAAATATGTTTCATGCTTATTGAACTTTAGTCGTGTGAAAACTATGATAACAAATAGTGCTTTTTAGTGTTAAATGTATCTTACCTTTTGAAAAAAATCAATTGTAGACTGCTTTTGAAACAAATCCCAGAATTCCCTTTTAATATCTTAAATCAAAATTTTAAAAAATAATGACTTAGAAGGATGTTTCTTTGCATGTTCCTGAAATGGAATGGCATCTCTAACATCAAAGTGTCCTAAGAAAATGTGAGATAGGTGACCACTGTATGGAAGAAATTGCTATTTTGAAACATTTATAGTTGACAACACATATGATTGAATAATTTGAATACATGTTTTAAAAGTTACACAGTATAATAATTATTATTGAACCTAAGGTTGTACTACGTTAGATCCTTTTTCTAACATATTGTTTTTATATTTAAATGGTGTACTCAATGAGAGAAATTATCTTATGAACATTTAATAAATAATTTATAAAAATAAAATCATGGTTATTTCTTTAAATACTATATACATTAATTTCCTCATTTGGTAGGAAAGACCAAAGTATATAAATAAAGAGAAATTGAAACATTTTGTATAGTTACCTTAAATCACCATAGAGTTAAAAAGAGAAATGAACACTTAGACATATATGTCTAGGATTAAAACATGATATGATTTATAGGATATGATTGCTATCTCACTTCATGCTATTTTCCAGCTGAGCAAAGCCTGTCAACTAAAAACAAATTAGTAGACTGTCCTGTGATAACACTGATTTCAAATCTAGTAATTTGATTACTTAACATATGTCTGCCATTTCAATGAGCAACTCTTTTTTTTTTTTTTTTTAATTTATTTATGGCTGTGTTGGGTCTTCGTTTCTGTGCGAGGGCTTTCTCTAGTTGCGGCAAGCGGGGACCACTCTTCATCGCGGTGCGCGGGCCTCTCACTATCGCGGCCTCTCTTGTTGCGGAGCACAGGCTCCAGACGCGCAGGCTCAGTAATTGTGGCTCACGGGCCTAGTTGCTCCGCGACATGTGGGATAGGAACGTTAATATAAGCACTTGTATGAATATGAAGAGTTAATGAGTAGATTTAGTTCATCTGCTTACTTTCTCAGAAGCAAGTTTGTCAGATTAACTCAGGGTGGAGATGTGTCTGAAAAGGTTTCAGAGCAAAATGACACCTTAAGTGGATCTTATGAATGAGTATTTGCTAGACAGAGAAGCCGGAAAGGGTTTTTTTCATCATGAAGGAATGCATTGTGAAAAGGCAGTGAAAATCACAATTGAGTACCATGAAAGGAACTGGGGACCACAAATGGTATTTCCCTGTCTGGATGTGAAGATCACAGTGAGAGTAGTGAGAGATGCTGGTAGAAATGGTGGTCAATTGATAGAGGACTTTTATTCCTTGCTAAGGGTTTACTCCTCTAGTGCAGAGATGGGAAGTAAGCTTCATACTGTGAAACAACACTGATTTATATGCAGTGGCCCATATTTTCAAATCATTACTTTTAGAGTGGCATAGAGGATTGTGATCTGAGAAATCTTTTAGAAGCCTATGTAATAATTTAGAGGTGAGTCTCAGAACAAAGTTGGAGTAGAGAGGAGGGACAGTAATGAAAAATATATATTGCTAGTATTTGGGATTTTTATTAGGTATGAGAAGTGAGGGTGAGGGGAAAGGAGAAATAGAAAACATGTCCCCAAATTTTAGTTGAGCTACTGGATGGATGGTACTATCATTAATTGAGGTAAGGGAACAAATAAGAGAGATATACTCAATGGTGGAGGTGGGGAAATGATACATTCCATTTTGTACATCTAAATGAGAACTTTTGTAGATGCCTAGAAATACATGTTGCATCTCAATAGAGAATTCAGATCTGGATCTGATGTTATCTACCTATAGGTAGTATGCAAAGTGGAGATGAATGATTTCATCCAGTTATATGAGCCCTTAGCCCAAAGAAAATTGTGAAGACCAGCTCTGAGGAACACTAGAGTGGTGTCTCGCTATAATAGCAGTGAAGGAAGCTTTGAAGAACTCAAAGAGGTGGGAAGAAACAAGGCTGAAGTGGAAATACAGAAGCAAAGAAATGATGTGCTACACATATGCTGTAAAATTCATTTCTCTAAATACTTTTAAAATATATCTTTGGAATAAGTGTGATAAGCAGAAATGTGTCCCTCAATACTATAATTTTGATGTCCAATGTATACCTTGACATACTGCTGTCAGCTTGGATTGAAGGATGTTATAAGAAAAAACTAATAGAAGTTTTTGTTGTGTTTACTATGACTATATCTCCCTCCCTCCCTCTCTTCCTTTCCTCCTTCCTTCTTTCCTTCCTTCTGGGGTGTTGCTCTGTTCCTTACACAAGTCCCTCCTTTTTCAGAAATCTTAGTAGAAATTTGACTTAAATCTCAGGAATAGAAACAGTTGTCCTACTACTGATCCATTATCTATCTCTCTTTGTCTATCTATCTATCTATCTATCTATCTATCTATCTATCTATCTATCTATCTGCCTGCCTACCTACCTATTTATTTGTCAGTCACATATCCATTTTATCACCTATCATCAATGTATCTGATGGGAATAATATAATGTGAATCATGTAAAAGTTTCTGTTTCCCTTTCTGCATTGACTACCAAAAATCTTGCACTCATTCCTGGGGACACCTCCCGCCGCAGGCCCTCACTGTGCACACTGTAAGTTGACTTCGCTGCTGACTCCATCCTTCACAACCTGCCAAAATGTCGCATTCAGTTGTTCTAAATTTGATTCTTTCTTGCTAAGTTGTGTGATTTTTGTAAAGCCTGTAAGTATTTACTGGAACAAGAAAGAATATAGAAAACAAATTCATGTATTAATTTTGAAGGGTTTTATGCAGTAATTTTGATCAATTTCAGACTTCGTTCAGTAAATGTTTGCTGAGCTGAGTCAATGACAGTTGAGTACATTGTTTCTCCAGGGCTCAGCTTTTCTCAGCTACTTCATATCCCCTTAGAAGTTTCTCTTGGTGGCTGACTTTGATGAGGACCTATCTCTGTCTTCTGCAGTGACAAGGACTGTCTGTGCAGAACAGTGTGATGGCAGATGCTACGGACCCTACGTTAGTGACTGCTGTCACCGAGAATGTGCTGGAGGCTGCTCGGGACCTAAGGACACCGACTGCTTTGTAAGTCTGGCAGCTCTCCCTTTCACTCTCTGGTCCTCCCTTCCATCCTTGTTTGACTCAGGCACATTGAGTCTTTAATATCTTATTAAGATAAGATCAAATTTTGCCATTTTAGGGTTAAGAAAGATACTCTGACTTCCTAGAAGTCATTCCCTCACTGGGTGGCTATTAATTAACTAGGATTGTTCTGTTCTACTAAATGAATTATGTCTTTCTGATTACAATTTATATTATGAGTGAGATTTATTGGACAACATGAAGGAGAACATATTGAGATATCTTGTAAAAAGCTAACAGCATCCTTCCAGAATTTACGGTGATTATCTATGTGTGCTGTTGCATCATTGAGTCGAGTCTTCTGAGTGGGGGCACTTGCATTTTATTTCTCAAATATAAATTTCAAGATTAAAGCACATAAATTTATGAATTTAACTATTTTACAGTTTATATTGTTTACAAGCTAATATCATTCAAGATTTATAAGATTTACAAATGCACATTTAAAGCGATTTATATGCTAATCGGTGTGATTTTTATTTTAGAAGAGGACACTTTTATGTCCTCAAAATTAACATTTATAGCTTGTAGGGGCCACTTTTAAATTACATTTTGATATCCCTGATAAAGGTCTTTCTATTCTTTTGAATACATGCAGGCAATTCTGTGAGCTATAGTTAATGAAATTTCATACACACAGAGCATTAGTTTCATTTTAAGCTAAAAATCATAAAATAATAAACTATTTTTGTTGCTAAAAATGCACACAGGAATTTATTTTGGTTTTTTTCCCCTCTCAAATATCCAGAGAATACACAGATATATTTAGAACTGAGTCTTTTTTTCAATTTGGCACTTAATTCTGGAAATAAGCAAATTACAGATTATAGCTCTTATGATGTAGATACATAGTAATTTCTTACTTTTCTTAATGTCACAAGAAACTTAATTTGTCTATCCTAATTTTATAGTGAAACAGAAGTGTGTATTGCAGAAATGAGTAGGGAGGAAGAAGGAAAGAGAAGAAAAATGTTAAAAATATACAGAAGATGCTCAGCAGATCTTGAACTGAGACCCTTTCCCTTGCCTGTCACCAGACATGGGATTGAAGCTTGATCTGGAAGACGCTGAACAAGTGTTTGTTAGCAATTTCAAAACAGTAGCAACAATAAACACCAACAATTGACGTTAACTTTCACTTAGAAGCTTCACTGCATTTTTTTCATGGTTCCGTTATCACAATAAGCAGAGTGATGAGTGAGCTTCAGAATTCTCATTTCATTACTTTTATGGAATGGTCCAGTGATTCCACTTTGGCATTTAGTACAGAATGTTCAAGAATGCCAGACCAAGACCTTGGTGTAAGTTATGTTGTATTGTATGCTGTCCGGAAGGTAAACTTGTTTGATTTCTCTGGCTTATGTCCCTTTGTTGCCAAGCAATCTGTGCACAACACTGTATAAAATATATTAGTAAAGTAATTATAAGGACACATGAAGTTTTATACCCATAAATTAAAACTTACTGAGTTTCCTAGATTGGTTTTTAATAGATTCTTCCTGGTGAGTGTCATCTTAGTGAATAATGTATTATCGGTGAGTCTCGTTCTGATTATGCATCTCGTAGACCATCATCAGGGAATTGTCATGTTTGCGATAAAGTGCTTGCTAAAACAACAATTAAGAAAATGTTTTGAGGAAACAGAATAAATTAGTGCTTATTAATAACCATACATACAATCTATGATGATATGTAAAATATAGCTTGAGTTCACATTAGCTTGCCTTCCAAGGCCTAAGTTATTCCTATGAATGTTTAAATTGTTAAATTAAGATAATTAGTTCATCCCCTATTTTGCTAATCCCATGTTTTTATGTACTTACACATATGTTCTCTTTTTATATCAGATACCTAGCTCTTAGGTGGCACAATTGTTTTTAATCATTCTCAAATGCATTTGAACATATTAACAAATTGAGGTCTCAATACAAATATATGTCAGCAGAAACAAATTTACTTGAACTGGTGACTTTTAGTAAATGGTATGACATTATGAAAAAGACCATATAGGAAATGGTATCATATTATTTAATTATGGACTGAGTATAGCTACTTCTTTACATTTTGGCATCGTACCCCCTACATTTACACTTGACTAGTCACCTGCCAGAGACTTTTCTTTAAGTCCAGTTTGAATGACCATCACATTTTCTCACTATACAATGGTGATGAATGGACTTACCGTATCACTTAAGGCACTGAACTCTCCAAACCAGCTTTAAGGAAAGTCTAGCCTGTACAAATGGAGATTTAGTTGTCACTGCCAGACTCTAAGACTCAACATAAACCCTTTGGGTAAGGGTAAGCTTAAATAAGTTTTCACTATTATCTAACTTTAATAATTTAAACCAATTCTCAGTTTAGAAATCAATGGATAGATACCAAGCAATTAGAACATCAATAACTGTAGATGGTGTATTTACTGACATTAGAAAACCAGTTTTGTAAAATTGAGAAGTACAAAACAAATATGAAGTTAAAAAATGAGCCCTTACAACTAGAAAGTTATCAGATTTTCCAGTTTTTATGAAATAGATGTATGCTGAGTAAACAATACAACCTATCACAGAACTGTTGTAGCAGTGTCCCTTTAACAAGTATTATGAAGGTTATTTTTAAAACAAAATTAATCTTTGCTGTGTTGCAGGCCTGCATGAACTTCAATGATAGCGGAGCATGTGTTACTCAGTGTCCACAAACTTTTGTCTACAATCCAACAACCTTTCAACTGGAGCATAACTTCAATGCAAAATACACCTATGGAGCATTTTGTGTCAAGAAGTGCCCACGTAAGTAACAGGATAAGAAGAGCCAAATCAATTAGCTCATCATTTAAAAACAGAGGAATTTCATGTAAGTTTATTGAATTCCAAAATGGTGACAATATTGTGAATTACTTGAGAATGGGTACTATTATTATCATTTCACAAATAAGAAAATTAAAATTCAAAAAATTGAAGTGATTGGTTCATAGTCTCAGCAAAGTAGTGGCATGTTTGAAGTTATAGTACAGTGTCATTCATTGACTTCTAAACTCAATATTTTCACTATATGTCAATGGTTTTGCACAGGATTTTGTTCCTCAGAAAAGTGACTAGTTAAGTAGCAAGCTATGTAATGAAAGAGATCTGCTCTAATAACAATGCATTTTCACCTAAAATCATTTCGTATTATTTATTTGTAATAGAATATATAGCATTATAATTTTAACATCAAATCCAATGTTAAACAATAACAGTGGATATAAAGGGCATGTTAAGGGGCCTTTACCAAATTGATAACTCATCCTGGGGATTCAAAATGACCAATTTAGCTTTCATCAAGAATAGTATATGTCTCAATACCTGTTCAAGTCAGTTTCTTTGCTTGAAAAGACCAATGAGACAGTTCTTCAATGTTTTACTTACTGGAAGGCTAAAAAAAAATCACTACTTTTGTCCACATACTCAATTAAAAGAAGACTTTACATTCTACAGCACACAGATATTGTGTTTTTGTTTTTGTTTTGCTTTGTCCACGTGATGAAGTATGAAGTATAAGGGACATAGTATTAGAGTGGCTTTGGTTATAGCTTTGTCCACTTATTAGTCGTGTGATTTTAGATGAAATATTTAGTTTTCTATTTCCTCCTCTTTAAAATGTGGATAATAATATATACCTTCTCTCTTTCCCAGATACATTATAAAGATCAAAGGGATAGGGAATAGAGTTCAGAGGAATAGTATGTAAAAACAAGTCTTTGAAAGCAATGATGATTCCAGCCATTATTATTAAATATTTTATATTGGTTAAAAGAATAATTATGAGTATATATATATATATATATATATATATATATTTAACATGGCTCTAAATTACCATTTTAAAATCACAGACACACTAACTGTAGGATAGTAGAGATTTTTCCATCTTAAACAATTTTATATCCCAAGTTATGTTTTTGATCTAACAACTTCTCATCTAAAGTTACCCTGTATTTCCCCATCTATTATCTTGCAAAATACGGGGCTTGAGAGTATTGTAGAATGTGGCTAGATGAGGAATTTTTTCGTTTTCTTAGTCAAATGTCCTCCTGCTCTAGTACCTTCATATTATGGTGGCTTGCCCCAAAGATAGTCAAAACCATGCTTTTTTGAGATTTTTGGTGCTTTCCTTTTTATTCAAGCTCTGAGGTTGAGGCCCAAGGCTTGGGCTGGAGTGGAAGACCAGAAAAATCTGAGCTAGGGAATTTTCCTTTTCTTTATTACATCCTTTGTAGTGTCTCATCTGAAGTCTCTCAACTCCTAAGTTATGACAAGGGGCTAAATACTTAGGACTGTTTTTTGAAATTACATGCCCAGTTACCATAGATATGGTAACTCATAAACTTCCTTTCATGGATTAGTTTAGGTCTATCCAATTACAGATTAATTTAAAGGACTTCATTATTTATCTATGTAAAATTCAAATCTTTGAGGGACCTTGATCATAAGGCATGGTTTGCTAAACTGTAGCTGTCTTAGAAAAACAAAGATGTTCAGTTTCTAAATACTGGTCTACAATTCCTAATTCAGAATTCGGAAATTCAAAAACCCTAAACAACAAATATTTTTTGAAACTAATTTGACTGCAAAATCTGAACCTAACTGATAATGAAGATATTTATAACCTTTTTTAAAAATTTCACTCGGCATAAATTGCTGCAAAAATGTGGAAGTTTTTAAATACGAGGTATCCCTAAAGACCTTGCAGAAAGGGTGGTTACACCTGTTGCAGGTTGGGTTCCCCTGAGACAGAGACTATGGTTGTTAAGAAGTGTTCTCAGAATCAAGACCCATGAGGGAAGGAAATGAAGCGAGATCAGGCTGTGATGCAGTCTCAGCAAAGTGTCTCTTTTGTGGTGGATGCCCTCTAGTGGATGTTAACTTGGAATACAAAGATCTTCACACTTTATACCCACGCCCATGGATTCATATATATGCCTCTACCCCAGACTCCCTTCAATCCCAATTCCAGATTTTCCAGTACTTCTTCTCCCAGGGCAAGCCACTGCTCATGAGTTCATATTTATTCTAAACTCCTATTTATTCCCTACAAAGTAAAGGATCATTTGCACTACCCAGAACTATGCCCATTGGTGGGATTTTTTCCTTGCCACTATATTTCAAGTCCACTCCTGACTGAGGCTGCAGGGCAGCTGCCATCCGTTTTCAGCTGCTTGCACCCACACCCCAAGCTTAGTTTTTGTCTTCCTCTGTCAGCTTGTCATACGTGCCCTCTCTTGGTCCCCATGCAGCCATAGGTATGAGCTTAGTGAAAGGTGCCAGCACAGTGGTGGATGACGTGGGGATTTGGACCACCTGCTTATGCAGTTTACTTGTGCGTCTGCCCCTGCTCACATCAATCCCAAATGTACTGCTTCCATCTTACAATGGATTGCTGTTGGACCTGCTCAACATTATGATGGTTTTTAACAAAACCTTGTGTATGATGGGCAATTCTGGCTACAAGATCAATCCGTGACCCATGGTTAGGTAGTCTGTCTCTGCCAGGACCCAGAAGTATGTCAGGAGTTGTTTATTAAATGGTGTGTAATTCCTAGAGGTCTCGGCTGGGATTTTCCGGTCGGGACTTGCCATAACTCCACGTGGCATATTTTCCCGCCAGAGATACTTCTAATGTCATAGAGCCTCTTGGGTTTTGTGATCCAAGTAGCAGAATTGCTTGTACCCCAGCCTGGACCTGCATCATATGCCTTTCCTGCTCTGGGCCCCCTTAAAGGTCGGAAGCCTTCTAGACTACTGAATGTTGGGCCAGAAGCAGTTTTTCCAAACATAGAAGGATGCTGCCTTCAAAACCCAAAGCAGCCTAGCAGGTATTGTGTTTTCCCTTTAGCGTGAGAGGCTCTAGATGCAAAAATTTGTCCTTATTTTTGGGAGGGAATGTTCTGGCATATTCCAGACCACTGGATTCCTAAACATTTCACCATGTCAGGTAATTAGATGTTCCTGGTTTAGTTAGTATACCTTTCCTAAAGTACTGCCCTTTCAAATTTCATTTTGTTTCTTCGTGTAAAACGATGGGACAGTTTCTACGGCACTCCATTGAAAGATGAACACATTTTAAACATTTCCTCTTGGGTATGAAGTGCACTCCCTTCATCCAAGGCAGTTTAACTTCAGCTTCATTTGTGCTTCATGTAACTTGAAGTATTTTTAGACTTCAAACTTGCATCATGACATGAAATGAAGTGGAACTACTGAAAAACACAAACTAAATGTCCTGCAGTTTCCTAAGTCTATAAAAGAAATTCACTATCTTGGGGGCAATTCAGAATGAGGAGCAGTAGTCAGGCAACTACCAGTTGTTGTTAACACACACTGCGCTTGGATTTGAGTGTGGTGTTCGTCGATGCTATTTCAGGTGGAGATATTTAGAGTTGTTTTAGGGAAAGAAACATACATACTATCATTTTCAAATGGAAATAATTTTCAAACCCTAAAATATCTTGTTTTAAAATCTTTTGCTGAACCTCAGCATTATTGCTAATTTTACCTTTTTTTATCAGATAACTTCGTGGTCGATTCCAGTTCCTGTGTGCGTGCCTGCCCTAGTTCCAAGATGGAAGTAGAAGAAAATGGGATTAAAATGTGTAAACCTTGCACTGACATTTGCCCAAAAGGTGATGATAGTTTTTTCATTTTATAATGAAAAAATACTGTTATTTTATAATAAAAATGCAATAATTTATTGACTAAAGAAAAATTTTCTCAGCTCCCTAATTGTGCATCTGGTTTCTACAGCTTGTGATGGCATTGGCACAGGATCGTTGATGTCAGCTCAGACCGTGGATTCTAGTAACATTGACAAATTCATAAACTGCACCAAAATCAATGGGAATTTGATCTTCCTTGTCACTGGTATTCATGGGTCAGTATTACATTTTTATGGAAAATTGTTTTACAAAGTGCAGACAAAGCTTAAGAGATTCTTTAGTTTTGTCTGTTTGATTCCTTTTGACACAGAGTTCCACTATACATTAATGCTTTCCTCCAACAAAATCAAATGCCAGATTTCACCAGCAGTGATTGTAAACCAAATTTTGGGGGTACATCCAGATTATGAATTTGGTGACAACTCAGATTTAAAAATATAGATTTATATATAAGCTAAGACGTATTTACAGGACATTTTCCTCAAATCCATAGATTTCAGTAAGCTTGGCACATTTGTGGATATGTTTAGGGAAACAGTATCAGTGGACAAAGTGGGGAATTTCATTCAAATTCCTAACCAATTAGTTCAAAACAACATAAATTAATGCATCTCACAGAAAACAAATCAGTAAGTTGAAATTCTGAGCTCTCAGGTATTTTCTTTGCCCTGCTGCATCTTTTTCTGTTTTAGACTTGGGAAGTTAGTAAGAAATCTATTAAATGAATTTCATTTTAGCAATAAAAATTGTAACATTTTCTGGGCCCCTTCATTACAGAGCCACCTGCTGTTTTTAACTGGGAAAATGACCAAGTTTGCATCCTTTCAACTGCAATGAAAATATATTTTTACTTTATATTTTATCTGTTTGTGTATATCACTACTCAATCCCTAAATATTAGTGCTACGGGCTACAGATAAAAAATATCACTCACATATTTCAATTCAAAAGATTACTCTAAGCATATATCATTTCTAGAAGCAAAACAATTTAACACATTATGAATAAACACGTCAAATAGGAACAACAAGAGAAATAGAACAAAGCGTTTCTTTCCATTCAAATAAATTACTGTAGGTCTTAGTACATAAAGCATTTCTTTACTTTAAAATATAGCTTTTAATATGGATCTGTGCCAGAAACTGTAATAGTATGTATTCACTTTCTGTTATATTTGGTCTAAGAGGTGTTTCTTGTTGTTTTGTTTTGTTTTTTAAATAAGATCCAGATTTTTAACATCTCTTTAAAAAAATATGTGCATGTGATTACTCTTAGTTTACATGGCACCAACCTATTGGAGATGGGTGGTACTACCATTTTGAGATGGGACACATTGAGTCGGCTCCACCATGGACAATCTGTATTGAGCTGTGTGGCTTCCATGTCAAACAACTCCAATGTAAAGTTGAGAACTGGGTTAATAATGAATACCTACATCCTCTGGTTGTTGTGGAGATTCAAAATAAAACAAAATATACATTTTTTTAAGTGTTCAGCCCAGTGCCTGGCATACAGTAAACCTTAATTAATGGTATAAAAAAGAAAGAAAAAGGTGGGGGAAGGGAAGGAGTTACAGAGGGAAAGGAGAGAGAGAGAGAGATAAAGAGAGAGATTGAAAAGTAACAAAAATAGAAGTTAAAAATTGCTAACCCCCCCGAAACAAAAAAAAGTTAAAAAGAAGGAGAAAAAGGCACTTCAAGAGGAAAATCTCAGTGACTATATCTAGTACCTAGTTTATATCACAGCATATAGTGCAACAGATAATATTTCATAGACTACTGGAAACCAAATAAAGGCAAAGATATTTTCATGGCAATCCTTACTTTATGGTAAGTCATACTTCCTAGTTCAGACGATTATTATTTGTCATTAATTATAGCACTTAAATGTAACATTATAATTAATATTATTGCGTCTTAAGCATAATATATAAGGCATTTTCCAGGACAAATATGTATGTGAAATATGATATGTTCCTCATTCCTAGTCTCATGCCAACATGAAACATATTCTGAAGCCTTTCCCTTTCATTTTAGGAAAGTATTAATATAAAGTTAATTGAGTAGGTCTCAGACACTTATGTATAGGCATATGTGTATTCATGTATGTAATATGTGTGTGCATATGGACAGAGAGATTTTAAAGATGAATAACGAGGTATTATAAACAGAAAGCTTTCAGTAAATTAACAAAATTTTTTACTTCACTTAATTTCCATTACCCTAAATCTTCTACTAACTAGTTTTTAATAGGATGTATGGTTTGATTAAAATAACTAGGGTATTTCTTTAAACTAATAGAAATGAAAAATCCATAATTAAGTAAGAGTATACTTTTCTTTTTTTTTTTTCCACACACACACACACACACACACACACACACACACACTGTATTTTATTTTTACAAGAGATAAATAGACTGACACTAAGCATTGTACATGGATGACCACCACAAAAGCAACAATGATTGCAATTACCAAACATGAAACACACTCACACTATGTCATAATATTGACATTCAGTCCAGTAATCCTCCACTGTAACAGCTCCTTTACTTTGCAGTGAAAATTGATTTGTATATTCTTTGCCTCTGAGTCCTTGTGGGATTTTTTCTTTTTTTAAATTCAAACAGAAAGTCACAAAAATTATACTCATCCTCATCAGTTCACTCAGTCCCATGTAATTAATTTTTTTTCATCTTGATCTTTTGTTAGCACTTTTATGAGTTCATCAGTTTTTCATTAGAGTTCTGAAAATGCTTATTCATTCAGTTCAGCAGTACAGTCAGTTACCAGAAACCTGTACTTGTCAGAGTCTTTTCCATGAATTTCCTGAAGATGAAACCCTTTTATAGGAACATATTTGCAAAATCATCAGAGTACACCCAGAACTGTCTGTAAATGACAAAAGACTTAAAAATGACCACGGTTAAAGATTTGATGAAACTTCATAATAATGCAGTTGACAAGAAAATTAGTTATTTCTGAGATATACATTTTAAAGTAATAACTAGGATTATGACTTATAACATTATACCAGAACATATAAGATTTTTAGAAATTTCATGTAATGTCTGAAACATTTATATTAACATATTTCCATACAAATACTTTTCAAAAACAAATTTCTGCAAAAAATAAATTTACTGTGAAGTTGTCAACTAAAACGTTAACATATAAAAGAGATCAATGTTCAGTTTATAGAACGATACTGCCATTGCTAGAAATAAACTAGGCACTCTTATTTCCTTATTTAGAATGGGAACTGCAGGCAAAATGCAGTGTTCAGGGTTATCATAGGATCCCCTTTCATGTCTTGTCATGTCTAATAATGTTCTTGTGAATATGCTTAGAGCAACAAAATGCTCACCAAATAAGCATGTTCATGCTGTGTCACAGTGTGACACAGACAAGAAAGTACTTAGATGATAGACTGTAATGTTGATAGACAATGGAAAACAGATAATGAGTTTGGTGAAAAACATAACGTGATTTCTATGGAATTGTGAAAATATGTTTCTCTCTCTTTATCCTGAGCTTTATTTTGGATCACCCAACACAATGACAGGGTGGACATAATGTTTTTTTTTCATGGTCCTGAATTTAGCTAGGAAAGTTCTCAATTTTAAAATCTATGGATTTCAAGTGGCTGTAGGGTGGAACTCCCTAGGGGTACTTTTAACTTGGTAAGTGGGATTCTGTCAATTTATTTTATGAGAGTCCTGAATCTCTAAAATTAAGTATATAAAATTTCTGTGGTCCATTGGGCTTCATGTGAACAGTCCAGAATTCATTTCATTCCTGACAACCTGGAAGTGTTCTCAGTAAAGGTTTGGACTGACCCCATTACTGTGTGCTTGCCCTGAACTTTGAGTGTTTCTCAGTAAAGCAGGAATATTTGATTATATGGCTAGAGCTATTCTAGACACTGCTTTTCATCAAAGAACAAATGTTGAAAGTTCATTCTACTACTGCAGAGCTGATATTTCATGTGCATGCAGACATCTTTGCACATTAGAAAATGATAGCAACCAGAATTTTCCCACATGATGAACCTAATTTTGTGGCTCCATATTCACCGAAAGCATAGATATTCATTCTATACATCTTCAGTTACAAATAGAGCAAGTTTGCTAGAATATTAATTTAGACTTTAAGCTTTTGAAAGGTATTCATGTCACATTAAGGAAAATCTTAACTGTTTATGTGTGAATTATGGGGACACTCATCTATAGTGTTTCCAAGCCTTCTATAACACGCCATGTTAAACTAGTAGCACAATGTATTGATTATACTTCTTAGTTTTTCTCAGTTTGAAGCAGTAATTTCATCAAGCAAGAGTTTTTTTTTCTTTTAAAAGATATGGGATGGTTCACAGTATAGAAAATATGCTGATGAATCAAGCAGAGAGAGCCAGTAAAAGGTGGTTCCAGAGATTAAGGTTGCTGAACTAATAGAGAATGTTTTCAAGGCTCTAATGCCAGGATGAATAAATGCCAGTGGATTCAGACTCAAATTCTTAGAAGAAAGGCCATATGCCTATCTGTTTGCCAGAGGATTGTGGAGCACGTTGACTGATAGCCTCCAATGGATCATGTATCCTAGTGTTTATTCCCCATGTGAAAAAGAAGGTTCTCAGAGACTGGTAAAACAACAGATATCCAGTGCAAGGATAAAATTCAGTTGATTGCTAAAGGTGGACACAAACTTCTAAAAGAGCCTAATTCCTTGTTTTTAGAAAGTTTGATCTCTCTTGGAGAAATGACCAATGAATGGAATTTAGTTTTTCTCTGAAGAGTATATATTAATATAAGGTTTCTACTTGCCCAGAATAGCACAGAGCACCTTTTAAAGTAATAAAACCTAGAAAAACTACTATATATTACTTAAGAAAATCTGAAAGTAGTGCTTGAATTACTGACAAATGTTTAATATTATGTTTATATTTGGCTTAATATACAAGAATGCAATTATTTTGTATGGGCAGGATGTTATAAATGAAAAATATTTTCCTAAGATGAAAACTTCTGAAAAAATCCATTAAATATTTAATTTTAAAGGTATTTTATATTAATTTTTGTAAAGACAGGGCATTTATGTATCAATAACATTAATTACAAAAAACATATTTATGCATTAGGAGATTGTATTTTTAAAAATCCCCAAAATTTACAACACATTTTGAGTATTGTTAAATTTGTGGTAAATTTTATTTTCAAATGTTAGTATGATTCGTATAGAGGGAAGCAAATAGTTCCTTCATATGAAAGTGAACATAAATAAACAGATAGGAACAAGATTGCCTTGATAGATAAATGTGAAGATACAGAAAAAAAAAAGTTTACTTTCTGTATTTGTTTTCACCCTTCTTATGAAATTACAGGTTCTGTTAGCAATTTAGCATGCTTTGAGGAACCCAAAAGGCAATTATTCTCACCATAACATAATTTATTTGCAGTGTATATTTTTCCAATTGAGAATAAACTTTTAAAGGCAAAATAAAATGGTTAATAAATGGAATTGC
The DNA here is from genome assembly GCF_965194825.1 of Balaenoptera physalus. Taxonomy (NCBI): domain Eukaryota; kingdom Metazoa; phylum Chordata; class Mammalia; order Artiodactyla; family Balaenopteridae; genus Balaenoptera; species Balaenoptera physalus. Next base: position 102,153,142 of record NC_138885.1, on the reverse strand, counting down.
TATATTTGGAGGTTTATTCAAGATAGTCAAATTGAACCGTTCCTCTGGATCTAGAATAGCCTTCAAGGAAGAACTCATATTCTGTGTCATCAAAATTTCCTGAAAGTACCTTTTAATCCCCTTCCACATCTAGAATAGAAAATCTGGATAAAACATTGCTACCCTTCCTATTGCTAATTAAAGTTCAATTGGAATGAAATAATTTTTGTCACATTTCTCATATTTTCACCCCTTTATCTAATTTTAATTTTGGCTTCATTTTTTTTTTTTTTCTTATTTTCTAGGGACCCTTACAATGCAATTGAAGCTATAGACCCAGAGAAACTGAACGTGTTTCGGACAGTCCGAGAGATAACAGGTAATTTTTAAAGTGAGTTTGTTGTGCTATGAACTATGTGAATTTTAGTCTTTTGTTAAAAATATTACATAGTATTTGAATTTGCAAAGCAAATTCTAGTTTTGAAAACACGTATTATTTTAAATGACGGGTGTCTTACTTCCTTAGCATCTGTGCACATTTTGAAATCTGTGGAATTAAAAAAAAAAAAATCCTTGAGATTTTGATGTTACTCTTTTTGCAAATGTCAGTGGATCTTTGAACCCATGTGTTTCTATTTACTTTTCACAAGTACTATTGAGGATGTGTAGCATGTAGGATTCATTTAGCATATGTTTACTGAGGACCTAATATGTTCAGAGCTGTCATAGTAGGTGGTATGGGGTCCATAGACATGAATCAGACATGGGTTTGCTATCAAAGAATGTAAAATCAAATAAGGAGGCTTAGTTATATACATAAATGTCTTAGAATGCAAGACAGACAGCTGATGTGGTAAGTGTACAGATAAGGTGGCAAAAGATTTCAGAGAAATTAAACTCTTTGTCTAGTTAGACTAAATATTTTTTCCATTTAGAAGAATAAATCAAATTAAGAATCATTTAAATCTTTAAACCATACATTTATATAATTCTGTATGTATATATTCTTGGTGTTCATTATTTTGACATTCATCATCTATTGAGTATTGTAGCCCAGAAACTTTGGGTAAGACACTGAATCTTGGAAGAAGAAATATGAGATAGAATGGTTCAAAAATAGGAATATTTGCTGCCTTTTTCTTACCTTCCATTTTCATCATATTTTAAGAATAATTGGTATTAAACACTGTTACTGAGACAATGATATTCTGAATTATTTTACTGCCCTTATCTTTTGTAGGTTTCTTGAACATACAATCATGGCCCCCAAACATGACCGACTTCAGTGTTTTTTCTAACCTGGTGACCATTGGTGGAAGAGTACTCTATAGGTAGGTGTATATATTCAAAGTTACAGGTCTCTGCATCATGTGTACATTATGTCATAGCCATCAGACTCATTGATTTACTGATTCTAGAAATATTGGTTTTCCACTTTAAATTCTAAAGGAAAGCTCAATGAAAAATACTCCTGATTGTGCTTTAAAGTATACAACTTGATTTTTCAACTGCCTGTCACTTAAAGTAATTTTAGTGTTTGGCAGTTGTGGAGTCCATGATGTGAACCATAAAACTGAACCTTCTTTTTTATCATATGTTATCATAATTAGAAGATAGACTTGAATGACTTTGTAATGACTTCGGTGTATGGGATACAAATGCTGTTTTACCAGGAAGTTCTCATTTTGTCTCTGGAGCTATCATTTGAACAAAGCATCACAGCGCTGATATTTTAGAATTTGGTCCACTATGCTACATGCAGTGCTGGTTAATAATGGACAACTAATCAGGGCTCAGAAGGATACTGTTCTAAAGTTCTAATGTCAATATTTTTATTCACATAATAAAAATATATGTTTTAATATTTATTAAGCCACTGTTTTTATTTTACTTCAGATTTCATCTGCACAAAATTATTGTTTATGAACAGTTAAAAGTTGATTTATATAAGGAGATCTTGATAATTTTTCTACTTAAATCCAAAAGATGCCTAAAATCAATACTGTCATTAAATATTCTATAATAATGGTTCACAGGAAGTCCATTGAATTTTGCTATTAAAACAGGTATATCTGTAAGAGGTTCTAAAATGTAAAGGGGAAAAGTGCTTAATAAAAAAGGATAGTTGAGAGATATAATCTATTCAAGTGCTATATGGAACCAATTTTTACTATCCATTGAATAAAGTGTTATAAATCAAAGTCAAGGCATTATTATGCTCACATTGTAATCGACAACTAAGGGTGGTTATGATGGAAACAAAGATTTGAGAAAGTGAATTACATCCCATTTGGGTACATACACACGTTATATATCTGTATATTATAGTTCTCCATGCATGTGTATATATAAAACACATGAAAAAAAATCTGAGTACTAAAAGCAAAGCAAATTTAGAGGACAGCTTTGATTTCCAAAATATAAAATAATGTTCATAAGTTGATTGAAATGTGGGAAACACATTTAGTCTTTAAAAAATAGAAAAATAATTTAATTACAAAGTGGACTATTTTGAGGAAACAACATCCTTGAAATGATAATTTGTTTCTACAGTGTAGTTGTTATTTAACTTTTAGAGATGCTTTCTCACTTGTCCAAGCCTTCTGAGTATTTTTTTTTTATTTTAGTTTAGTTTTATTCTTCTCTTTAATTTTTAACATCTCCTATCCTTATACATTTTTCAAGTATTACAATTAACGCTTTGGTTTCTGAGGTATAAATTAAGGCTAAATATCTATGGTCATTCTCTGAGATATTTACCTTCTGAAAGTGTGTCTAAATCTATTAAATAGTCAGAGTAGAATTAATGTCTTACTCTGGGTAGATGAACAGTCACCCCATATACATTTATTTAATTATTTAGTCTTAATACAGGATTTCATTCTTGAGGAACTTAAGATTCAGGGGTTAGGAGGGAAGGCAGTGAGCAGATACATCAATGGTACATATATAGACAGAGATAGAGATATCATTGATATTCATAATTATAAAAGATGGGCTTTTGTTGGGGGGTCAAGTGATTACTTTTAAAACAGTCAGCATATAGCAAGTAAAGAAATGGTATTTGTATCTCAGGTTTATTAATTCAATCATTTTTACACTCTATTAACATTCTTTTGGAGTAAAATATGACATCCTTATTTTACTTCAAGAATGCATGTCATGGCCAGAAAATAACTATTACTGTTCCATTTTTTTCCTCTCCCCTCTCTTTAGTGGCCTTTCCTTGCTTATCCTCAAGCAACAGGGTATCACTTCTCTACAGTTCCAATCCCTGAAGGAAATCAGTGCAGGAAACATCTATATCACTGACAACAGCAACCTGTGTTATTATCATACCATTAACTGGACAACGCTCTTCAGCACAATCAACCAAAGAATAGTGATCCGGGACAACAGGAAAGCTGAAAACTGTAGTAAGTACATTACCCAAACATTAAAAATCTAGAAACTTTAAACATTTTTTTTCTCATTCTACATTGGACCAAACAGTTAAACATAGTGGTGGGTCAGAATTGTTGCCTTCTTTTTCTCAACCCTTAAAAAAGGTTGGTATAAAACAAATGGGTAACTTTTTATAACACATTGCATGCTTTTCTAATGTATTTCATGTTCTCAAATCTTGCCTAATCATAAGAACCCTCCTGTGGAGATTTAGATTCAATAGGTGTAAGTGGAACCTGGGAATCTAAATGTTTAATAAGCATCCCGGGTAATTCCTTGGATCCAATCAATTTATGGAAATCCACTCTATTAAATTTTCTGTTTACTTTTTGTTTCAGAGAATTTGATAACATAGAATAACAAATAATAACAAATAACAAATAATAAAGTATTTGCCATTTAGGAGTGGTGAAAAAAAAAAAAAGACGTGTTCTTCTGAAATGTGTAAAAATGCTGTTCCAGAAGTTTGCAAAAGTTCATTTCATAAATGTGGTTTTGTAGGCAAGGAGCAATCTCTTTTTTCATGTATTTTACTACTCATCGATCCATTCCATCACTTCTTTGTTGCACAGAAGCAAATAATGTTTTCATGAGTATATAACTAAGTCATTCCCATCTTATACTTTGATACTCCAATGATTAATACTTAATTCTTCCCTGTTTTTCTCCTGGGTATTACTTTATTCTGCATCCTATAAGTGCTACTACTATGCATATAGTAGTGACTTACTTATAATAAATACAAAATAAAATGACTTAGAATTCAAAGGATCTGTTTACAGATGCATATTCTTGTTGTGGTCATGATAAGTCAGTCCTTTTAAAAGTCACATTTCTTAAGAAACATTTTGCTCTTAGGAAGTCTTCTTGCTTCTTTAATCTCACCATTGGAATAATCACAATGGTATACATACATAATGATTAAGTTCATTAAGTATGTGAATGAATAGTATAGGACTTTTTTAAAAATGTAAACTCTTAAGAGGCCAACATGATTTAAATTTACCAAGTTAAGTAGTCCGTGAATTAATTAATTTATTTATACCCCACCTTGTACCAGAAAGGGTTTAAGGCAGCTCAGGCTAGCAATTTTTATAAAATATAACTTATAATTTGTGAGGAATTCACATTTTAGCTCTTTTGGATCCTTAAAAGTATTTTCCAGAGAAAAGAGACCTATTGCAACATGAGTTTCCTGTTTTGAGTGAACTTAAGTTCTTATATATTCTTCTGTTCCTCATAGAATCAAGAAACATAAAATATTATTATATATCAAAATATGCATGTCCACATTGAATGAGATTTATCCTTTCACTGAGCCTAGATTGTTTCCTTGGTTTTATACATTTCTGAAACCTGACAGAAAGCTTGCTTTTTTTTGTCTCTACTTAAGCTTCTTATCCCACATTACTTAATATATTTGTGTTTGTACATGCCCCAGACAAAGTAGATTATTCATGGAAGTAAAATAGAAACTTTTTCAACACTAACTTATAAATATTTCCCTAAGTCAGGGTTATACTCTCCTTTTCTTTCACTTACTTCAAAAAACAAAACAAAATGAAAATAAAACAATAGTACCTCTACCTTTCAAAGGTAAGATTTAGGTATGAAGACAAAAAAAAAAAAAAAAAAAAAAAAACTAAGAAAAAATAAAAGAATGAGAGAAAAACATTCCCTTTCTTTAACTCATTTAATCATTTCACAAATCCCTTCTTTTACCTTTTGTAAACCTGAATAAAAAGCAAATGGGAAAAGAAAATGTGGAAAGAAATTAAATGTGAAAAAGCAAGATAGGAAAAATTTATGTAATTATTCCATATCTCTTTAAGACTTCTAAAATTTTGAAACAACCAAAAGAAGATAAATAATAATAATAATAATAATAAACTAAAAATCTAACATTTTCTTCAACTTTCAGTGGTAGGTCTCTTGGAGGTTTATCCATTTTTCAAACCATGAACCTATTTTATAGTTGACTTTACAGTTTCAGGAAGAAATGAAGCAATTAGAAGAAAGCAGTTTTGTAGTGCTATAATTTAAAATTAAGCATATAATTTTTCATTTTTAACATCTTAGAGTAAACAATTTTTGCATGAAATCCATTTATCAAAATTTGGGTTTCAGTCTCATAGTACATTGGATCCTGCATTTTCAGAAATGTAATTATCCTATAAACTTGACTTCAGATGTGCTGCTGATGTTTACACTGAGCCTGCAATGGTTGCCCACATGTGATTAAGGCCATTTTATCATCCATAGTATTATCTGCAAATAGGAAAACAAATATTTGCTTCATTTTAAATGTACTTAAATATTGCATTTTTAGACATTCTCTCTTAATATACCACACACAAGACATATATGAGCACACACACATATTCATTATAAGACATATGGATACACAGACATACAGCATAAGGTGTGTATTCATATGCTCACACAACACATACACATGTACACAACCCTCGGACACATACACATGCATTCACATGCATAAACGCACACACACACAGTCACCATAAAATACTCTCATCTAAATCTGTATATCGGCTTGGTAGCTTAAAAGAAAAATCAGCCTTGACTTTTAACAGTGTTTTTTGGAGTTCAACATGATTTAAAACAGCAATGACAATAAAAGAAAAACCTCACCTCATCTATAAAGTGTGACCATAGCTTGAGCAATCTTGCTCTTTTAAGTTAAAATTTTCAAAGCAGACTTTATGGTTCGAAGAGACTGAGATTGAGAGAAACTCTAGGACATGAAAAGCTGGAACATTTTCTGCCTCCTTCATTTGTATGGTTGTGGTAGGGACAAAACAGTGCTGGTTGGAAGGAGTTTTATAGTAGGTTTATAAAAGCATTTGAAGTTTCTTTAAATAGTTAAGCATAAATTTTTAACACCAGAATATGAACAGTGAAGAGATAAATACTACACCAAACCTTTGTAATCTGAGTTACATTTGAACTCAGACATCTCTATTTTTAAAATATTTGCACATATACACTTAAAACCAACATAAAAAAGAGAGAAACTATATTCATAGTTACCTTTCAAATTGAAATAATTTTATTTTTCTAATTATAATAGTACTTTTATCATTGTTAGAAAACAAAACAATAGACATATAAAATAATACATACTTTTTGGTAAATAGGTAAATAGATAATGAAACATATGTTCATATATAAATTGGATCATACCATATATATTTAAATACTGAGGATCTTCCATGTCAGTATATAGAGCTCTTCCTTATTCTTTTTTTTTTCTTTACTTTTTATTGGAGTATAGTTGATTTCTAATGTTGTGTTAGTTTCTGCTGTACAGCAAAGTGAATCCATTATACATATACATATATCACTGTTTTTTAGATTCTTTTCTTGTATAGGTCATTACAGAGTATTGAATAGAGTTCCCTGTGATATACAATAGGTCCTTATTAGTTATCTATTTTATATATAGTAACGTGTATATGTCACTCCCAATTTCCCAATTTATCCCTCTCCCGCTCCTTCCCTGCTGGGAACCATAAGTTTGTTTTCTACATCTTGTGACTGTAGAAAATTTCACTTATTGTAAATAAGTTCATTTATACTATTTTTTTAGATTCCATGTATAAGTGATATATTATGATATTTGTTCTTTCTCTGCTTGACTTACTTCACTCAGTATGCCTTATTCTTTTAATTTATTTATTTTTTAATAGATCTTTATTGGAGTATAATTGCTTCACAATACCATGTTAGTTTCTGTTGTACAACAAAGTGAATCACCCATATGCATACGTATGTCCCCATATCCCCTCCCTCTTTAGCCTCCCTCCCATCCTCCATATCCCACCCCTCTAAGTCATCGCAAAACACTGAGCTGATCGCCCTGTGCTATGCTGCTGCTTCCCACTAGCTAACTATTTTACATTCAGTAGTGTATATATGTCGCTGCTACTCTCACTTTGCCCCAGCTTCTCCCTCCCACCCTGTGTCCTCAGGTCCACTCTATATGTCTACATCTTTATTCCTGCCCTGCAACTAGTTTCATCAGTACCATTTTTTTTTTTTTTAGATACCATATATATGCGTTAGCATATGGTATTTGTTTTTCTCTTTCTGACTTCACTCTGTATGAGAGACCCTAGGTCCATCCACCTCATTACAAATAACTCAATTTAATTTCTTTTTATGGCTGAGTAATATTCCATTGTATATATGTGCCGTATCTTCTTTATCCATTCATCTGTCGATGAACATTTAGTTGGTTCCATGTCCTGGCTGTTGTAAACAGAGCTACAATGAACATTGTGGTACATGACTATTTTTGAATTATAGTTTTCTCAGGGTATATGCCCAGTAGTGGGATAACTGGGTCATATGGTAGTTCTATTTTTAGTTTTTTAAGGAACCTCTGTACTGTTTTCCATAGTGGTTGTATCAATTTACAGTCCCACCAACAGTGCAGGAGGGTTCCCTTTTCACCACATCCTTTCCAGCATTTACTGTTTCTAGATTTTTTGATAGTGGCCATTCTGACCGGTGTGAGGTGATACCTCATTGTAGTTTTGATTTGCATTTCTCTAAAAATTAGTGATGTTGAGCATCTTTTCATATGCCTCTTGGCCATCTGTATGTCTTTTCTGATGAAATGTCTATTTAGATCTTCCACCCATTTTTTAACTGGATTGTTTGTTTTTTTGATATTGAGCTCCATGTGCTGTTTGTATATTTTACAGATTAATCCTTTGTCTGTTGTTTCATCTGCAAATATTTTCTCCCATTCTGAGGGTTGTCTTTTTGTCTTCTTTATGGTTTCCTTTGTTATGCAAAAACTTAGTTTAAGTCCCATTTGTTTATTTTTGTTTTTATTTCCGTTACTCTAGGAGGTGGGTCAAAAAAGATCTTGCTGTGGTTTATGTCAAAGAGTATTTTTCCTATGTTTTCCTCTAAGAGTTTTATAGTGTCTGGTCTTACAGTTAAGTCTTTAATCCATTTGGAGTTTATTCTTGTGTATGGTGTTAGGTAGTATTCTAATTTCGTTCTTTTACATGTAGCTGTCCAGTTTTCGCAGCACCACTTATTAAGGAGGCTGTCTTTTTTCCATTATATGTTCTTGCCTCCTTTGTCAAAAATTAGGTCCCTATATGTGCATGGGTTTATCTCTGGGCATTCTGTCCTGTACCATTGATCTATATTTCTGTTTTTGTGCCAGTACCATATTGTCTTGATTATTGTAGCTTTGTGGTATAGTTTGTAGTCGGGGAGCCTGATTCCTCCAACTACGTTTTTCTTTCTCAATATTGCTTTGGCTATTTGGGGACTTTTGTGTTTCCATACGAATTGTAAAATGTTTTGTTCTAATTCTGTGAAGAATGCCATAGGTAGTTTGATAGGGATTGCATTAAATCTGTAGGTTGCTTTGGATAGTATTGTCATTTTCACAATATTGATTCTTCCAATCCAAGAACATGGTATTTTTCTCCATCTGTTTTTGTCATCTTTGATTTCTTTCATCAGTGAAAGAAGTGAAAGATTTCTTTCATCAGTATAGTTTTCTGAGAACAAGTCTTTCGCCTCCTTAAGCAGGTTTATTCCTAGGTATTTTATTCTTTTTGCTGCAATAGTATATGGGAGTGTTTCCTTAATTTCTCTTTCTGATTTTTCATTGTTGGTGTATAGGAATGCAACAGATTTCTGTGCATTAATTTTGTATCCTGCAACCTTACCAAATTCATTGATTAGTTCTAGTAGTTTTCTGGTGGCATCTTTAGGATTTTCTATGTATAGTATCATGTCATCTGAAAAGAATGACTGTTTTACTTCTTCTTTTCAAATTTGTATTCCTTTTATTTCTTTTTCTTCTCTGATTGCCATGGCTAGGACTTCCAAAACTATGTTGAATAAGAGTGGCGAGAGTGGACATCCTTGTCTTGTTCCTGATCTTAGAGGGAGTGCTTTCAGTTTTTCACCATTGAGTATGATGCTTGCTGTGGGTTTGTCATATATGGCCTTTATTATGTTGAGGTAGGTTCACTCTCTGCCCATTTTCTGGAGAGTTTTTATCATAAATGGGTGTTGAATTTTGTCAAAAGCTTTTTTTGCATCTATTGAGATGATCATATGGTTTTTATTCCTTAAGTAACATTCCTTAAGTGTTAATGTGGTGAATCACATTGATTGATTTGCATATACTGAAGAATTCTTGCATCCCTGGGATAAATCCCACTTGATCATGATGTATGATCCTTTTAATGTGCTGCTGGATTCTGTTTGCTAGTATTTTGTTTAGGATTTTTGCATCTATGTTCATCAGTGATATTGGTCTCTAATTTTCTTTTTTTGTGATATCTTTTTTCTGGTTTTGGTATCAGGGTGATGGTGGCTTCGTAGAATTAATTTGGGAGTGTTTCTCCCTCTGCAATTTTTTGGAAGAATTTGAGAAGAATGGGTGTTTTAGCTCTTTTCTAAATGTTTGATAGAATTTGCCTGTGAAGCCATCTGGTCCTAGACTTTTGTTTGTTAGAAGATTTTTATTTATGTTTTCAATTTCATTGCTTGTGATAGGTCTGTTTATTTTTTCTACTTCTTCTTGGTTCAGTCTTGGAAAATTTTACCATTCCAAGAATTTTTCCATTTCTTCGTGGTTGTCCATTTTATTGGCATATAGTTGTTTGTAGTAGTCACTTATAATCCTTTGTATTTCTGCAGTGTCAGTTGTGATTTCTCCTTTTGCATTTCTAATTTTATTGATTTGTGTCCTCTCCCTTTTTTTCTTGCTGAGTCTGGCTAAGAATTTATCAATTTTTTTTATCTTCTCAAAGAACCAGCTTTTAGTTTTATTGATCTTTGCTATTGTTCTCCTTATTTCTATTTCATTTATTTCTGCTCTGATCTTTATGACTTCTTTGCTTTGACTGACTTTGGATTTTCTGGTTCTTCTTTCTCTAGTGGTTTTAAGTGCAGGGTTAAATTGTTTATTTGAGATTTTTCTCATTTCTTGAGGTGACATTGAATTGCTATAAATTTCCCTCTTAGAACTGCTGTTGCTGCATCCCATACATATTGGGTCGTTGTGTTTTCATTGTCATTTGTTTCTATGTTTTTTTAAATTTCTTCTTTGATTTCTTCAGTTATCTGTTTGTTATTTAGTAGTGCACTGTTTAGACTCAATGTATTTGTCTTTTTTTACTGTTCTTTTTTCCTGTAATTGATTTTCAATCTCGTAGTGTTATAGTCAGAAAAGATGCTTGATACAATTTCAATTAAGCTGTGTATAAAAATATTTATTGAATAAGTGCCATATTAATGGTAATTTCATTTATTTTCTATTTTTCATATCAGTACTGCCATAATGTGAATCTTAGTTCATAAAACATTTTGTACTATGCAATCATTTCCTTGAGCTAAACACTTAAAAGTGGAATTTCTGTGAAATGAGGTTATATATAATAAATGTTGGTATATATTGCTACGTCATCTTTCAAAACTACTAGGTTAGTTTACACTTGCCCTAAACAATGTTTGATAAGGAATATTTTCCACTACCCTTTACAACACTTGATATTATCCATGGTTTTAAATTTTGGTGATCAGAAATATGAAAAAGAGGTCTTTTAAATTTATATTTTTTAGTTGATATTGAGGCTCTTTTTATGTGTTGACTGATCCTTTCTATTTATTTTTTGTATATTACATAGTTATAAGCTTTATCCATTTTTAATTCTGGATTTGAAATAGCTCATCACGAATTAAATCCATTAAATTTTTGTGTCTTAAATATGTTGTGTATAATTTTCCTTCTATAAGTAATTTTTTAAAATTTTGTCTTTTGATAGACAAACATTTAATGTTTTTATCTAGTAAAATGGATACATCATTCTCTTTTTTATGTTTATGATCTTGGCATAGTCTATCTTTTTTCTTCTAGTACTTTAAAACTATATTGAAATTTTTAATCCATCTAGAAGTTTTGGTACAGCATAATTTTTAAAAATCTTAATTTGGCTAGGATATTGACATAATTTACTGAATAATCCATTTCTTCTCACTGATTTTAGGTGTCTGCAATATTTAGCTAAGTAGAGAAAAAGTGCCAGACTCAACCTATATAGTTTAATTTAATCATCACCACTACCCTCTAAAGTATAATTATCACCATTTTGCAGATGAATGTACAGATGTCCAGAAAGTTGAATAATATCCCCTATGTTTGGAAGCCGTAGTAATTAAAACAGTATGGTACTGGCATAAAAACAGGCACATAGGCCAATGGAGCAGAATCAAGAACCCAGAAATAAATCCACACCTAAGTTCAACTAATATTTGATAAGGGAGACAAGAATATTCAATGGGGAAAGGATAGTTCTTCAAAATGATGTTGGGAAAACACGGATATTCACATGCAAAAGAAAGAAATTGGACCCCTGTCCTATGCCATTCACAAAATGAATGCAAAGGGATAGGGAGGGTGGGAGGGAGATGTAAGAGGGAGGAGATATGGGGATATATGTATCTGTATAGTTGATTCTGTTATAAAGCAGAAAGTAACACACCATTTTAAAGCAGTTATACTCCAATAAAGATGTTTAAAAAAAAAAAAAAAGGATTAAGGACTTAAACATAAGACCAAAACCACAATATTCCTAGAAGAAACATTGAAGGTAAGTTCCTTGACATTGGTCTTGGTAATGACTTTATGGATATGACACCAAAAGCATAAGCAACAAAAGTAAAAATAAGTGGGACTACATTAAGTAAAAATTTTCTGCATAGCAAAAACAACAACAAAAACAATCAACAAAATGAAAAGCCAACCCACGGAATGGGAGAAAATATTTGCAAATCATATATCTGATAAGGCATTAATACCCAAGTTATATAAGGAACTCATACAACTCAGTAACAAAACAAACAAACAAACAATCTAGTTAAAAAATGGGCAGAGGATGCGAATAGACATTTCTCAAAAGAAGACATACAAATGCCAACAAGTACATGAAAAGGTGCTCAACATCACTAATCATAAGGGAAATACAAAATGAAACCACAATGAGATGTCACCTCACATCTGTTAGAATGGCTATTATCAAAGAGAAGAGATAGCCAGCGCTGGTGAGGGTATAGAGAAAAGGGACCTCTGGTGCACTGTTGGTGGGAATGTAAATTGAAGCAGCCATGATGGTAAACAGTATGGAGGTTCCTCAAAAAATTAAAATAGAATTACCATATGATCTAGCAATCCCACTTCTCGGCATCCTGATGTTCACTGCAGCATTATTCACAATAGCCAATATATGGAAACAATGTGTCTGTCAACAGATGAATGGATAAAGGCTATGTGTCATATATACACATGTGTGTGCGCACACATACACACACACTAGAATATTATTCAGCCATAAAAAAAAGAAAATCCTGCCTTATGTGGCAACATAGGTGGTCCTTCAAGACATTATGCTAAGTGAGTTAAGTTAGACAGAGAGTGACACATACTGTATGATATCACTTTCATGCAGAATCTAAACACATCAAACTCATAGAAACAGAGAGTAGAATGGTGGTTTTCAGGGTCTGAGGAGTGGGGGAAATGTGGTGATGCAGATCAGAGTGTACAAACTTTAAGTTATAGGATGACTAAGTTCTGGGGATCTAAGGTACAGCATAGCAACTATAGTTAACAAAACTCTATCTTATACTTGAACGTTGCTATGAGAGTAGAGGTTTAATGTTTTCACCACCACCACAATAACAAAATGGTAATTACATGAGGTGAAGGATGTATTAACTGAACTTATTGTGGTAAACACTTTATAATATATATGTGTTTCAAATCACATTGTATACCTTAAATTTAAACAATGTTAGAAGTAACTTTGTCTCAACAAAGTTGGAAAAAATAAAACTTGGCCATAACTGTACAAGCTTTAAGTCTTTTCATATAACAAAGAAAATAATAAGCATAATTAAAAGGCAAAAAAGAAATAGAAAATAAAAGCAAACAAGAGAGCATACCAGCTCACAGAACTGAGAATTGCAAGGGATATTCCTTCAGGCACAGACGGATCTAGGGGTTAAACAACATCACCAGGACTCAGTCCTTAGACATTGCCCGATTCTGCTTTCTTCTTAGGCCAGCTCTCTTTCTTCATTAAAAATGTTTGGCCTTGGCTTGGAGAATTCACAAAGTTTATAAGTACAGGTAAAATAGCTCTACTTTCTCTCTCCCAGCATCTGTATTGTGGAAAGAGCCCCGGTTGACCCTGCTTGGGTCATATGCCTATCTCTGAACAGTTCACTATTTTCTCTCTGCCACCAACTGTTCAAACATGTTTTTAAGTCAGTCCCTTCAAAGCAATTGGAGTGATATTTTAAGAATAAGATCCTAACTCTCCTGCTTAAAATCCTTCATCAGTTTCCCACAGCTCTTTGGACAAAGCAGAAAGCCCTTTAAATGGTCACTAGGTCCTACATAATCTGGCCATTTTTCACCTCACTAGTTCATCAGATATTACTTTCCCACTCAATGCTCATGTTCAGTCAGTTCTGTGAAAGCACTGATCTTATTCACTGCTCAGACTCTCTTGATTAGACTTGTAATCCCCAATTTCCCCTAGCCCTCTTTGCCTAATAATTCCTATTTATCCTTCTCGTCTCACATTGTTGTCCCTCTTTCTGTGGACTGACCTAATGCTACCTACCCATTAGGTTAGGACAACTGTTATATTTTCTCTCAAAAAAATTTATATTATACAATATAAGTGATTATCTAATGCTGTCTTCCTAACTGGACTGTAATCCCTACATAGAGACAATATGTATTTTATTTCATATTTCCATCATATCCCCATTTCTTAGCATTGTCCAATATAAACTAAGTAATTTCTCAACGAATACTTCTAAAAGTAAACACATGGATATACTTGTATGTTTCCACATTTCTCTTAAGTATGTTTATTGAGGGCTTAGTTAGATAAGTAACCCTGCATTGTATACTACTAATATGATGTCTAATCTTCATCATAACCCAGAAAGGTAAATATTATTATTTACTTTACAGATAAGCAATATGTAAATAATTGCCCAAGGCTGCATGGCTAGTCATAGAGTAAGGATTTGAACCTATGTTGACCTGATCAGAAAAACTGAACTATTACAACTAAATCATACTGTTCAGCCTTTATAAAAAAAGATTAATAGTATCTGTCCAAATACATTCCAAGTCAAACCCATGCCTCTACGTATGGTAAGTAATGCAAACAGCATACGTAGGTAGTCTTGTACAATGAACGAGAAGATATTTTTTCTGCCTTTGTGCTTGTAGACAGGTACTTCATTTCAATATTTTGAGCTAATCCATTTACTTTCACACATACAGCACAGTAGCAAGATCCATTATTTAAGCTTGCCTCTATTTTAATGAAAGCAAGTTCAATATTCTCTGTAAAGGTCAAAATACTCAGCACATTATTATCTCTCCAAATTTTTAATAGACAGGTATAATTCAGATGAGATCAAGAAAAAACAATTTTACAGCTTCCAGAAAAAAAGAGAAGTTAAAGATTGCCTAACAACTACATTGCTAAAGTTTCTTTAGAGAGTTTATAATGGTGTTTCAAACTGTAAGCCATTGAATAGGCCCTTCTACTCCTTCCTATGGGACTATCACTCTGGGAGGTCAGAGAGCGGTTGAATTCTTGGTGCTGATTGAAAACTTCTTTTCTCTTAAGAACTTCAAAGAAGTATTTTCCTTGGCCTTTTGTGGAGACACTTCCCATGTTTTCACTCTGCAGAAAATGATCAACCAGCCTTGAATACCATCATCTAGTCATTTGGAAAGAATGAGAAGAAAGTAATTATTATGGTTTCCTGTTTGTATTATTGCTTTCCTACAATAGATACTGTTTCCCTGATCCAAAACTGCTCTGAAATTGAGCATCTGAATACAGACTAAGGAAGGTAGTAGGCAGCAGAAAAGAAGGTAGGAGTTTGCGTGAAGCCAATACTCTCTTTTTCAACTAATGTCAAAGCAGATAACAGAAAATCAAGGGAGAAGGGACAGGAGTGAGAGGCTTTCACACCTGAAAAAATTAATGTGAGTTGGTGAAATAAATAGATCAAGAAGTTGATGGACTATCATGAAATGGGCAGTACAAGGGTGTACTGATGGCTTGTCAACATCCTAAAGGAAGAAACTGAAAACAAATGTGGGGGGTCTTATACAGAAGTTGATATACAAAGAATTTGAGGAATTGATTATATTTTCTACAAGGACAGGAAAGTGATGAATACAAACAGTCAGAGATTCATGATACTGTGCAGTATGATTTTGAATATACTCCTCTTGCCTTTACAAGTTGCTTTTAATAATATAACTTTTGATTTTTTTTCCCTCTTCAAGGTTTCTTCTGATAATCATTTATCACATAAGCAAGTATATATAAAAATTATATATAAATGTACTAAATGTACATATGAATATGAAGTGCTCTATAAATAACCTTAAAATAGCTGAATGCTTATACAAATGAGTATTATAGCTTAATATTTTAATATCATGGACCTTTTACTCCTTTTAATTCTTCATCTATTATGTAAAATTTGATTTTACACATTTATATTCAATCAGCTTGATTGAACTCTCTTTCTTACTCCTTACATCTTTATAAATTAATGGGAAGTCATTTATACATCTAGGAATCAGTGATATGAGACCTATGTTAAGATTTCATTTCTACTGACATTTATTTTGTACAGTGAGAGAACCCTCTTTCTCTGCATTATGAATGAATCAGAGGAAAGAACTCTTGCTATTAGTTCAAAATCAGTATAACAGATAAACTGTCAGCCTTTCCCAAGTAGAACATCAAATCATTCAATTTTTGAAGAGTTTCCGCAAAAGAAAAGAAAAATAGTTACAATATATGGTATTTCAATTTAATGATTATTTAAGACATGGAAAGAATCATAATTAAGCAAAGTCCACAAACTTTATGAGTTACCTAGAATAATTAATAATATGAGAACAACAATCCCTTATACAGGAAAATGCTCTGTGTAGTCACTATTCCCTCAGATTATCTTTTAAAATTACATTTATCTGTTATTTAGAATGATAACTATAAAGTAAATAAGCTAAAACAGAATAAAAGGAGCTATAACTTTCAGTAAAGTTTTGTGGGGTTCTTGGAGGCTATTTGGGGGCATTTTTGAGAAATCTTATATGAAAACGTTTGTCTATGAACAAGAAACAGCAAGTAATTCCACTTTGAATTTTAAAAGTAAATATGGATGGAATAATAGGGAGTGTGTAGTTGTACCATTCTAGAAAATAATTTGGCACTTTCTTAAAACAAAAACAACTAACTAAAATGCTCTTATCATATGACGCAGCAATTATACTCGGCATTTGTTCCAGACAAAGGAAAATTTACATCACACAAAGACCTGTACACAGATGTTTATAGCAGCTTTATTTGTAATAGCCCCAAACTGGAAACAACTCAATCATCCTTCCATAGTGAATAGTTAAACTGTGGTTACCCATACCATAAAATACTACTAGTAATAAAAAGAAAGAAACTAATAATACACACAACAACCTAAGTCAATCTCCAGAGATGTATTCTGAATGGAAAAATGCCAATCTCAAAAACGTTATTATAGACTGTATTATCTCAGTTATATAACATTTACAAAATGACACCAGATTATAAAAATGGAGAACAGATTTGTGGTTGCAGAAAGAGAGGGTGGGTGGGTAAGGCGGAGGTGAAGATAGTAGGGAAGTGGGTCCCCTTGGACTGAGACTTAAACCATCTGTGCTCTTGGTCCTTAGGCCTTTGGACTCAGATTAAACTGTACCATGGACTTTCCTGGGTCTTCAGTTTGTAGATTGCAGACAAGGGAATTCCCAGCCTCTATAATTGTGAGCCAATTCTTTATAACAAATTATATAAAATATGTAGATATAGATATAGATAAAAATATCCTATTTATTCTGTTTTTCTGGAGAACCCTGACTAATACAGTATAATATACAAGCTAACTTAAAATAGACCATAGACCATATGAACCAAAACTCATAATGCTTCTAAAAGATAACAGCAGACAAAACTTTTGTTACCTTGGGGTTAGACAAAAATTTCTTAGATATGATGCCCAAAGCACAACTTATAAAAGGTAAAATTGATAAATTGGACTTCACCAAAATTAAAAACTTCTACTTTTCAAAAGACAGTGTTAAAGGAACAAAAAGGCAAGGCTAAGACAAGGAAACAGTACTTACAGAATCTGTAAAGAACGCTCAATGCTTAATAGTAAGAAAACAATCAATCCAATATAAAATAGGCAGAAGATTTGGTGGCACGTCACCAAACAAGATATATGGATAGCAAATAAGCACATTAAAAAATGTTCAACATCTTTAATCATTTAAATGCAAATCAAATCCACAGTGAGACACCACTACATAATATTAGGAAGGTTAAAATTAAACAGGCTGACCATACCAAGTATTGATAAAGATATGAGGAAACTTCAGCTCCTGAGTTGAGTTCATTGCTGTTGGGAATGTAAAATGGCACAACTACTTTGAAAAACAATTTGACAGTTTCTTAAAAAGTTAACCCTATACTTACCATATTATCCAGCCATTTCTGTCCAAAGGAAATGAAAGTGTATGTCCATACAAAGACTTGTAAATGGATGTTCACTGTAACTTAATTTTTAATAGCCCCAAATGGGAAACAGTCTGAATGTCTAGCAATAGGTGATTGGTTTAAAAAATGTGGCATATCCATGCAATGGAATAGTCTCAGTAATAAAAATGCATGAATATTGATACACACAGCAACATGTATAAATCTCAAAATAATTATGCAGAGTTAAAGAAACTACATAAAAAGAGAGTACATACTGTATATTTCTACTTACATAAAATTCTAAGGAATGTAAACTAATGGGTATTGAGTAACAGAAAGCCAGCCAATGGCTGTCTGAGAGGAATGGGCTGGGGGAAGTGATTACATAGGTCATGAGGAATCATTTGGAGGTAATGGATACATTCATTGCCTGGATTGAATACATATAGCTGATGATTTCAGGCATCTGTCAAAACATCAAATTGTATACTTTATGTACGAGCAGTATATGTCATGTATACTTCAATAAAACTATTAAGCGTACACACACACACACACACACACACACACACACACATGCACACATACACACAAGGTTCCTCTCTTAAACTATATTGGAAGACATTATTCAATTAAGTAGTCATAAATTGAAAAGATATCTTGATAGGTCTAAGTCTGACTTGAGAAAGAATTTTATACAGTTTAACATAGGGTCCTCCTTAAGGCTCCAGAATATAGGAGAAATAATACATGAATTGGGAGATTTTGTTTCCCTGTTTTAAAACTAATCATCATCACGGATGCTGGTAATTCACTTTCTCAAGCATTTGTTAGAGAAGGTAACTTTCACAGATATGATCTCTCTTTAAATTACAATCGCATAGTTAATGCTATTCCATCCCATCTCACAAATGCTCTTATCGTAACAATTTGCATCCCTTAATAAATACAGTTGGTAACTAATGGGAAGATAAACAGGATTTTGATGTTTTTATCTTCTGGGAACTTATTAATATTTTATGAAAACCACATATAATTGGGTTTCAGATGTCTCAAATCACTTTTCAGACACCCAGAATAACATTTGAAGTCTTTATAGGCCCTTCTTATTCAATAACTATCCCTCCACTAAAATTGTTTTTCAGTATAAACCATAATACACTGAATAAGTATTATTTGATATAAAAGGGAACAGAAATGGTAAACCTTAAGTGGCAGTTTTAAAACATGGCCTCAAATTCTTTGGCACTTCTCCCATCAACAAAAAATATAGAGATAAAACTAAAGACCTTTGTTACTATGGTAATCTCTATACCTCCTCATAAATAACCACCACACTTTGTTTAAAATTATTTCAAAACTTTTTTCTTACTTGTGCCAATTTGACTCAAATATCAAGGTAATCTTAGTTGCAGTGTACCAGAGGTCTGTAAGAAACTTGTATTTTATTTTATTTCCATTTCTTTTCCCCCTTCTTACATTTCATATATTCTTCTTTTTTCTTTCTTTTCCCCTTTTGATGTTTTTTGTTTTATGACAAATATCACTTGTTCTGTTTCTGCATGAAGTTCTCACATGGAATTGACGTCAAAATGTGTGGTGTGTTAACGGAGCAAAGGGTTGGCTTTAGAATGGTGTGTTTTGTTCCTTACCTTAATTGGAAGGTTAATTTCTGTCACTACTTCTCCCTAGAGTTTTGATATAGGCAATTGATGTTTGTTCACTTTTATGAAAAATGCAATGGTGCTACACACACAGTGACTGGGGCTCTGCAATATGAAAGAAGTGGAAGGTAAAGTGGGCCATGGTGACTAAGTAGGCAAGCAAAGTTATCTGCCACAGATCTCTCTCACTCCTTCAGAAATAGCTTTGCTTAGGAAGATTCATATTAAAATGGTAAGTTTGGACGCAGGCTTCTGTTTTATTTCCCCTTGATTTTGGTGTGTTTTTCAGCTGCTGAAGGAATGGTGTGCAACCATCTCTGTTCAAACGATGGGTGTTGGGGACCTGGGCCAGACCAGTGCCTGTCGTGCCGTCGCTTCAGCAGGGGAAGGACCTGCATAGAGTCTTGTAACCTCTATGACGGGTAAGGCATCTTATAATGTCTCTGTCTCATGAGTTTTGAGGTACTGATTGGTTCAGATATTAAAATGATAATAAAAGGGTAAAATTTCAGAATGTTTATGCTGGCCAAGATTTTTAAGTAGAGTTTTTGTTGCATAAAGGAGAAAACATATAAAAGAATTCTTTTAAGGGGAAATCATTTTATTTGAATGAACAAGATAAGTCAAAATGCATATTGACTATTATGTACATATTTAAAAATGTGTACCAAAATAGATAATTCTTAATAAATTATAGCAATTTATGCTTATGCAAAATTGAAAAATATATTTCTATTTTCTTTATGAAGCACATTGTGATAAGTAATATTTCCTCCTCAGTGTCTCAACCATCTTGTTTTTTTTTCTCAGGCTTTCCTATTAATTTTCACCTGGAATGACTGCATAACTTTTGATTTTTTTTTTCCATTTAGGTTGTGTGTCTATTTGATTGTGTATTAGGAACAACCCACATTTCTATGTCTCAGACAACTGCTAAGCCCTATAGAGAAATTACCTTTCTAGTTTCTAGTTGAAAAGGTTTATGAAAGTGTTCTGTCACTTTCTAAAAATAACCTAAGCTATATTTTACATCAAATATTTTAAATTTTATCTACAGTACAATAATCAAATTGACAACAATAAAACTTAGTATATACTTTGTTGCATGGCATTTCATATACTCATAAAATCACTTTATCCTAACATACCATTTCATGCATCACAGTTGTCCTTCATTCGTGTGATAATGCATTTTTTAGTACTGTCCCTGAGTCAAATTTTCCTATATTGCTCACTGAAAGGATTTTCAACAGTTTTGTAAAAGGGTAGTTTTGAAGTTCTTTCTTCTTCTGCCTCATGAATTGTCCCATTTTAATAACCGTTTTCATGATCCCACATAACATTTTATTTTTGCATTTTACATTAGAAGGATAAAAATCTATGGATCTTAACAATATTGATATGTGTCTTCTTTGAAAGATGACCAAACCAATTCCCTCCATGAATTTAGGGGGAAAAAAGATTGAAATTAAAATTAGGAATTTAATAGTTTGAAATGGTGATGATGGTTGCACAACTCTGTGAATATACTAAAATATGCATTAAATTGTGCACTTTCAATAGGTGAATGTCATGGTATATGAATTATCTCTCAATAAAGGCATTACTGAAAAAAGGGTTTAATAGTTTTATCAGGAAAATTTCAACTTGAAATTTTGTAAAACACATCAACTCATAAATTCGATAATGAATAGCAAATTATTTGCTACTTGTCTCATTGAATTGAATTGTATTAATGCTTGTTCACATTATTATGAAAGATATTTCCTGTACATGAAATACATCAGATCAGATATGATTCTCTGTGTGTGTGGCAATTGATGCCATTAAAATGGAACTAATAGACCTTAATTCCACTGTGTTACATTAAAAGTTTATTGAATATGTATGTGCATTTCTAAGGAAGGAATAGATTATAGAAATCATTTTATCAAACAGAAGCATCTTATAAACAGTGAGAAGTGGGAAAATTAAGTGTTGACCAAAGTCATAACATTGTAAAAGCACCAGACCAACCCTTAGAACTCAGTATATCTGATTTTCATCCTGTTTCTTTATAGATGCCATTGTTTTTCTTTAATATT
Source organism: Balaenoptera physalus (assembly GCF_965194825.1). Taxonomy (NCBI): domain Eukaryota; kingdom Metazoa; phylum Chordata; class Mammalia; order Artiodactyla; family Balaenopteridae; genus Balaenoptera; species Balaenoptera physalus. The sequence continues at coordinate 102,131,338 of NC_138885.1, read as the reverse complement.
TCAGTTTTAAACTTGTCAGAAATATGAAATTGATATATATGTGGATGTATACACTACCCTCTGTCTCATTTTTGTGAAACAATGAAAGCTAAGCAAAGGAAAAATACTGGTTCCCTAAATAAACAACACTGATTATCCTATTGTTTTTGAAAGCTTAACATTTTCCAAATCATTAAATCAAATATATTAAAGAAATATAAAGTTCTTAATGTTGTTTTGCTGCAGTAATGGGATCCTAGGAAATCATGCACAAGGTTTAGTTTAAAGATAACAAATGAAAATATCTTATAAATATCTGATACAATTCTTGCCTACCCAGTGATAGATTTCCCCACCTCCAATCTTGTGGTATTGCCAAATTACTTCCAACTTTGCCTGGCAGGTAAGACAGTCTTTGAGGAAATATAAATTCAAATTCTAACTTAATCAATTCCTACTTGAAATGTCCATCCTCCGATAAATAACCTAATTGTCCTAAACTCTGTTTTCTTACATGGAAAATGGGAATAATAATGATGTGATTATTATTATTATTATATCATATTATAATATTATAATAATGATTGTGATTATCAAATGAGAAAAGTCTTGTTCGAATTCCTACTGTTAAAACAATTACCTTCATTTCCTTTTTGTGTCTATTAATCTGAGCTTATTAAATAGTTAGGTAGAACAGTCACTTTATACACTGCTGAAAATAAATACAAATATGACATTTACCAAAATCAGGGAACTAATATATATATAAAAATAGTTTGACTATCATTAAAGAATAAATCCTAAAAAGAAGATATTTTGAAGGGGGAAAAAAAATTCAGTTAATCCTGGCTGTCAGCACTCAAATCCAGATCATATAAGTCACTATATTTTGGCAACTCCTAACTACAATGCACAAGTATTCAAAATGAACAAGAAAACTAATTGCAATGCAATCTTAATTTTTTTTTTCTTATCTGGCAACATGGTTAAATGCTTCTGAAACTTTAGTAACAACAGAGAAACATCAGAAAGAGTGCCAGTCTAAGATCTTTGTAGGCAATTTATGTTTAATATTCACAACCTCTCATCAAAACACCCTTTTTTTCCTTTTTCAGAGGATATTTAGGGAATGAGGTCTAGAGAAGTTAAGAGATGTAAGACAACAATATTAATCTTGGTGCTGGGAACACCAACCAAATCCAAAGTATTTGCTCTAGATCACAGGATTGGCTAAGGTAACACACACACAACAAAACTGTGAGAAATATATGGCAGCAAAAACACAAAGCTCAGTAAGCAAAGCTCATGCTCCCTAGAATGTGAATTTTTAGATCAGATTCAAGTGAAAGGGGATCTCTGGCAAAGTCACAGCAGAATCACTAGGGGACAGGGAAGAAAAAAGGCAATGATGGAGACAGTGACAATAAATAAATTGCAAGGAGGATCTGTTCTGAGAGCAGAAAGGAAGAGAGCCAGAAACGATACAGACAGAAGTCTACTCTATAAAAGAGAAGGCAGCTAGGTTGCCTCCATGATTTTTTATGACATATTCATTTTACTCCTCAACTCTGTGTATGGGGAAGGGAGTTTTGGAGAAGAGAAAGAAAAGCATGACCCATGTTTTAGTACCATAAAAATTATTACCTTCATTTAGTATCCTGACTCTTCAGTCACCCAAGAAGCTGTTTTCAGAAACAGTGCTTTGCTGATGATTGCAGGGTGTGCTGTAAATATCATATAATTTCACTTACACATAATGCTTTTGATGCTTTTTACAATTTAGCTACCACCCCATCCCCCCCGCCCCAATACCAGGTCATTTTGACTTTTATATTCTGAAGATTTCCTCTATTGAATACTTTATATCACTCATTGATGAAACATGCAAAATAAAAAGTTTTTTATGTAACTAAGATGTTAAACTCAAGAAAATTCATAAAAAGTGAATCCATAGCAAACCAACACTTCACTTTGAGTGCAAAATCCATGTAACTGAATATGTACATTCATACATAAATAAACCATAGATTTATGCTATTTATTTTGAAAACCAAGCCATTATTTTACCTTGAAATATATGTAGTCTTAATCTAACCAACAGAAAATATAGCCCACCCTTTGGATTTCAATCATCTGTTAAGGCTTTATAATAACCAAATGAGATAGTTCACTATGAAAAAAGAGTGATTATTTCACTCCAGGGAAAAATAAATTTGAATTTATCACCTAGTTAATCCATAGTTGCCATATTTGCAATGCTATTAGTTTGGAATGGTCGCTCATGATACAAAGGCACAAAATAATGAAGTAGCTATAAATATTTAGTTGTTTTGTTAATGACTCATAACTGACATTCTAAATTGTTTATACCCAGTACCTCATCCTCTCACACATTCTTGGAAATAGTGTGTTTTAAACATATTGTACATGACTGATACCCAATTATTGAAATGAAAACTTTTAGGATAGATATTAATTGGAAAACTTATATACTGGTAAATTTAATATTCAAATAGCCACAAAATATAAGGTTTAGGGAAGTGATGACCATCATCCCACATTTTAATTAGAAAGTTTTAGAATGTTACCATTAAACTATTTTTTATTTTATATCATATAGAATTCTTCAAAAAGAATTTAAACTGAAAAAGATGTTGTTATATTAGATCAATAATCTAAGAAAATAAAATCTACCATTAAAAAGATATTTTCTCTAATTCTCCAAGAAAGATATATTTTTTTTTTTTTAAAGAAATTCACGTTCTTTTATTTATTTATTTATGATTGTGTTGAGTCTTCGTTTCTGTGTGAGGGCTTTCTCTAGTTGCGGCAAGTGGGGACCACTCTTCATCGCGGTGCGCGGGCCTCTCACCATCGCGGCCTCTCTTGTTGTGGAGCACAGGCTCCAGACGCGCAGGCTCAGTAATTGTGGCTCACGGGCCTAGTTGCTCCGCGGCATGTGGGATCTTCCCAGACCAGGGCTCGAACCCGCGTCCCCTGCATTGGCAGGCAGATTCTCAACCACTGCGCCACCAGGGAAGCCCAGAAAGATATTTTAAAAGAAGAAAAGAAATCAAAGTGTTTTTTGAAGTTTCACTAAAAATAAATTGAAGAATCTTGGGATTTGAAGGACAAGGATGGGGAACATTCATGTAACTTAGCAACAAGAAAAATACAATAGTTCTGTCAAGGTTTAAAAAATAAGCCTTCAGCCAAGAGTAAAATTTTATATAGAGACAAACAGGCACAGACTCACTTAAAATAGCAGAAATGGTTCTGCTGTGTCATCAAAAGAGTCATCCTTTTTTTTCTTTTCCTTTTTTTTTTTTTGAGACTGCTGGAATCTCTCTCACAAGAGAGAGGTTTCCTGAATGAGTCTGTCGTTGAACCCAATGGAGGGCCAGGAGAGCCATCTGGCTGCAGTTTATCTTTTCTCCTAATGGAGAACTTACTCATTAATGTACAGGGAAATGATTCTGATGCTCCTGGCACTTAGAGAAACAAACTCTAGAATTTACTTTGCCAATAGGACTTTTAGCAGATGTTACTTCATTTGTTAAGTTGACAGCTTGTTTGCTTACACTGCCTCATGCTGCTGATGTTTTCACAGTGAATTTCGGGAGTTTGAGAATGGCTCCATCTGTGTGGAGTGTGACCCCCAGTGTGAGAAGATGGAAGATGGCATCCTCACATGCCATGGACCGGTAAGCCTGAAGACATCTACGGTTGTGTTGGCTTATTTAGTTTCATGTGTGAATGTCTGTCAAGTCATTGATTTATCATTTATCCATCCATTAAATAGGTATTTACAGCATGCTATGGGGAATCACATTCAACATTCTCCCCTCAAGAGGCTTACAGCTTAGTAGTAGAGATAAAATATTTAAAACTTCAGTTTCTTAAATATTTATGTCCCAGATAATGTATTTAAAAAGAAGATATGGAGTTGTCCTTGAAGATTGCACAGGGCTGAAAAGAGAGATACACAAATAATTATTGAAGCAAAATAATTGATAAAATATGCATAAATTGTTATATGAATACATTTGAGGGAGAAACTAAATCTTTGAGATGGCAATTGGGACACCAAGGAAAGCCAAAGAAAAGTGATGTTTGAGCTATGCTTTGAAGAAGAATCTAGAATGAGGAAACATGTAAAGATACGTAAATGTGAAAGTTCATGTTGTATTTGAGGTAAACTGTAACACGTTGGTACCTGTGTTTAATCATTTAACTATAATGGCGTTATGAAGGAAAATTGAAAAAAAGGAGGAAGACAAACACTCATAAACTAAAATCTAAAGCTGTGTGATAAATACCATGGCCGAGAGAAAAATTGAGCTATGATGATTGAAGGAGGGGCTATGGGATCAAGAAAGTCTTTATGCATAAGTTGACATTTATATAGTTTGAAGTTAGTCTTGTGGAGAAAATGATAATTATTTTCTAGACCTTCCTTTGGTTCCCATCATTCTTAATAATGAGGCTTTTTCTTAATAATGAGGTCAGTATGAGTTTGTCATTCCAAAGTGTCATATTCATCCTTCTTTAGACAAACTTCCAGTTTATTTGTGTATTGAGTCATCATTCAGTAAATAACTTGGGGACCAACACTTGGGTGTAGCCAAGAGCTCAACACTGCTCCATAAGAATTCATTTGAAATTTAAATAGTATTAATTTTTCTACCAGAGTGCTTATTCAGCACTTAATTAGCTTAGAAAAAAATTATCATTGGGCCCTCCAAACTTCCATTAGGCCCCAATGAGCTGTTCTGGAACTTCATCTAAAGAAGGATGTGGAAAACTTGGACAGTTCAGAGGACTACCACAAGGATGATTAAGCTTGGAAAACCAGACCTCTGAGAAAAAGAAGTGGTGTGATTTGGCCTGAAGAACCAAAGTCTAAAAGACAATTTAATATGTAATGATCTCCAAGTAAGTATGCTAAGGGCATATGCAGCTATTTTCTTTTTCCACTAAGGATAGTCATTTAAAATACAATTAATCTGCAGCATGAGAAATGTGGATTCTGTAAAGAATGTCAGGACACACAGGAAAGTAAAATTCCATAATGGGTTTGTTAAAGGAAGTTGAGCTGTCTCTCTCTATGAGACTTCTCTAAAAACTAGCACATCTAGGAACCATACATCATAGAATGAAAAAACAAAATCTCTTTCAGAGAAAGAGACTTTGAAAATGTACAATTACAATAACCAAGAATTTGGCCATCTCCTTTGAACAAGGCAAACTGCAAGAGTAGTCCCGTCTTTTTCAGTTCCTTATGCTGCCTCCTATGGTATAAAAGTATGCTAGTAAATAACTAGCTTATTGATTTCTTTGTTTTTACAGTCTATTTGATCATTCCTTTGTTCCTTAAAAGAATTGAGACAGTTTATAGAAATACACATTAAAAAGCCCTAAAAGTTAATATTCTTGCAATTTTCAAAATTACTTGATAACTAAGAAAGAATGAAAAAACAGGTTTTTAGTGAACACATTTTAATTCTGTAAGGACAGCATTGTTGGGCCATATGCTTAAAATCACTATTCAGTGCTAAAATTGTGAATGAATATGTCTAGAGATTAGAGAAGGCAATAGGTCAAAAGTAGAAAAAACTCAGTAAAGTTGAACCACTCATTTGTGGAAGATCAGAGCATGAAATCAAGAAAACTGACTTGATCAGTAAGCCTTATTAAAATGCTAAGCAGGTAAGAGCACAGTGTCTTTTAGGTAATGGTATCTGAAAAACTGCCAGGATTGAGCTCAAGCAATAGCCCAAACTTTGCTCCCTCGAGGGGGTTGCTTGTTTTCAGCCTTTACAATTTATATTAGGCGTATGCCTGTTTCTGGGTCTACATGTTGTTTATCAAAACTAAAGACGGAAGTGGTTTTGTGTGCCAAGTAACTGGCATATATCACTTAGGATACCCAAGAGGTTCAGGAAACTTCTTCATGAGACTGATATAGTGATGAGATAGAGGAAGAAGTCATAAAGCTAACTGGAATTCCCACACCTGGTCTTATGATTTATTCTGCTGAAATCTCATTTTCTTGAACTGTTAAATGTTTCCCTAATGATAAGAATTGATAAATATTTATATTTGTCAAACACTATTACATCTGAAGCATACTATCACATTCTCCATTTAAAATATAAAGAAATTGAACCCATGATAATGATTAGAAAGTTACTCCAAAAGTCAGCAAATCAGTAAGATGTGGAGCTGGGACTCAACTATAGAAGTACTGACTCCAAATTTCACACTCTTTTCATTTCACTTTTTTTTCTCTAGGCAACAATGTCCATAAAGTAATAAGAATAAAATGCTTTCTGGGAATATACATCTGTAAAATGGATGGTATTATCCTATTTAAATGTGACAGACATTCAGGATAATCTTGAGAGGGGTGGATTTGAAATAAAGCAAGCCTCTGCTTTTATATCCTCATCTGTCTGCACTTGGTCTTCTTTACTTTATTCTTTTCTCTTTTTCTTTTCTTTTTTTTTTTTTCTTTTCTATCTTTTCTTTCTTTACAATTTTATCTTTTCTGACTCACTTTCACTATTCCTGTATAGTCCTATCAAGAAAGATAAGGGAAGGAATGTAAGAACAAAAGAAAAGGACATCAGACAAAGTCAAAGGAGACCAAAATATAAGCCACAGAGGCAGCAAGAGAAGGGAGGGGATAGGAGAAGGGAACTGATTTTTTGGGAGGGAGGGAAACTGATTTTTGAAACACAATTTTTGTTAAAGCTAAAATAGCTGTTAAATCCAGGTTAATAGAGCTTGTGTTGCCACAACAAATAACCTCCATATTGCAGTAGCTTACAGAAAAATGTTTAAATCTTTTTCATGAAAAGTGCACTGCAGGTCTGGGGAGCTTTCTAAGGCAGCCCCCCTCCCTGTGGTGGTCTGGCATTCCAGGATGCTTTGAAGTTATGGCATCTCTACATCTACATGGGATCCCCACATCATGGCAGCCGGGAAAGAGAAGGCTGGAGAGTTTAGCACTGGCAGTCTCATAAATTGCTTTTACTTAATTTCGTGGTCCAAAGCGAGACACACACCTCCCCTCTAGTGGGAGGGAATTTCCGTATTCTGTGAGGCTGGAAGTGGAAGAGAATTGGATACTGGTGAATAGTGGCTTTGTCTCTTACGGCAGCTACCAGAGAAAAACATCAATTGTCACTGAGAAAAAAAAATGAAATGTTTCTTTCAGGATTTAGCCTATCCTTTAGTTTTCTGTCTAGATTACTGGGTCCAAGTGTAGCTTAAAATCAGAGATAAGGAAGAATGTTGCCTTCATCTCTCTTTTCTTTGTTGCATTTATCAGTTCATTCGCTGTACCTAGGTTCTTAAAAGCTTTGGGAATATAATGATAAAAAAGTAAGTATTAGACAACATGTATTTCTTTAAATCTCTTTATTATGGAAATGAGATAGAGAATCAGACATTTCATTTCTTTCGAGATTTGTCAGGACATCTTTTAGTTATGTCAGCTCAGGACATTCAATTTCATATCATGATAATACAATTAAATAGTTAAGAGATGCTTTAAAAACAAGGAAGCACAAAAAAATTTATCCTATTGAAGTCTGCCTAAAGATTAAATGTGACTTTAATTTTAATTTCGTAAATTTTTTACATCTTCTGATTTTACCTGGACATTATTTTACATTAGAAGTATTTTATAGAAAAATAATTCCTAATTCTGACTACCACTGCCTAATTTACTCACAGTAAGTTTTATTCTTGTGTTCTGAAAGAAGACATCAGCATGTCTCATGTCTTGTACAATGTCATACCACTGAGCATACTTGCACAGTAAATGATTTTGTATAATAGACAGTATTATGTGCCTAAGTACCCATGAGCAGGTGTTAAAATTGGAAACATGTGAAGTGTTCTTTTTTGGTAGGAAATAAGTTGCCAGCAGCAAACTCTTCAGGTTGAATAGGGATTCTCTTTCACAGAATAAATAAGTATATATATACACACATATATATGTGCATGCATATATATACACATATGTTTATATACATAAACAAATATATATATGAGATTTAGAAGTATGAGATTTAGATATACCTATAACTGTATAGATAGATAGATAGATAGATACATAGATACATAGATAGATAGATAATAGATAGATAATCTAAATCTCACTTCAAAATAGTAAGATAGGTGCTTGATTGAACCTCACCAGTCTCAGGATTTCCAGAAATCTCTTCCTGATTACCCTTTCTTCTTTGTACTACTATTCTTCCTTAGCTGCCTTTATCTTTAAATTTTAAAGTATTATATTTCTTGATTTCCTGATGCCTTATATCACCACTTGCAATGTCTGGCTACTTTTGGATTAACATCCATAGAGAGATGTAACGCACTCCCATGAATAGACTGATCCCCACGCACCCTGTCTAATAAATAGCTCTGTAAAATGTTTGCTTGCTCATCTCCCAAATACACATTGTTTATAATTATAAACTTAATAATATTAAATATTTCCCTCTATACTTAGTATATCTTATTTATCTAAATTATGTTCAATGTGAACTGTCATAATTGTTAAACTATGTGGATATAAGCAGATTTTGGGGAGAAAAGAGTCAAGGTAAGAAGTTCCAAGAAGTAGTCAAAGAGAAGAGGAATCCTAAGACAATATGATGTTCAAAAAGGAGAACTAAAAGTAAATTTTGAGTAGGTAATATCATTATTTAAAACACCTGAATGTGTAAATATATGGGCATCTTTTAAGGAAATAGTATTTTTCACCAAAATGTTCTCAATTTGATTTGAGAATGTACTACTTATCATTTCTTGCATGCTTATTATCCCCAGCACCAAATCCAAATCATTTTTTTGGTACAATTTTTAGATGTTTAATATGAATTTAAGATTTTTACTTTTGTTATGACATTTAAATATATTTACACATTACTGCTTATTATAATTATACATATTAGACAGATATTATAAATTATAAACATAAATATATGAAGTGAGTTAGTTTTATTTAGATTTATCATGCTCATATTTATATCACCTTCATTCTTGAGTAAGTTTCTCCATATAATTTTCTTTTGTATGTACAAGTTTTTGATTTTTGCTCATCAGATTGTGCCTTTATTGTGCTCTCAGTATTGTACTGTTATTTGCTAAAATCCCTATTAATAGACATGATATGATTTTTAGCATGATAATAAGCTGATATGAGTTGGAGAGTAACTTAGAAATTAACCTTTATTTGCCTAAACTACCTAATTCCTGATAATTCAACTATAGAAAATGTTTAAATTCATTGTTCAAATAGTCATGGTACCACCAAAGGAAAGTTTACATCTCACTTGTATATGAAATTTAGTGTTACCTAATTCCTATCATTTCCTTATTTTCATTAACTACTTAGTAAGAATTTTCACATATTCCCAGTGATTGTGATAAAATATTTCTAGGAATAATGTGTTGTTACCAAATATCGTTGCACTGTAATCTCACTAGGAATAAATGACAGAAAGATAATGCTGATGTCCTTCTGGAAAAATCACTGGACAATTTTGCTGATCAAAAAGCTACAATAGCAACATCCCCATTTGTACTTCTGAAAATGCTCTTCAGTTCTCTAGAGGAAGATTGGCCACCCACTGAAGTCTCAGTAACTAAACCAGATGAATACATTCCAGAGGAAATGGCACCCATTTTTCTTCCTCCATTTTTTTTTTTCACATTTCAGGGACCTGACAACTGTACAAAGTGCTCCCATTTTAAGGATGGCCCGAACTGTGTGGAAAAATGTCCAGATGGCTTACAGGGGGCAAACAGTTTCATTTTCAAGTATGCTGATCAGGATCGGGAGTGCCACCCATGCCATCCAAACTGCACCCAAGGGTAAGCAATTTACTGGTCAAAAACTTAATCATGTGCGTATTGCTAATCAAGAGGTGCATACATGCATTTTATCCCTGACGCAGTCTACTGAATATATAATATTCTCATGCAAAATTCTATTCATCTTTATATAATGTGTTGATTTTAAGAGAACTCCTTTCTATAAGAATGCTTTATGGAATCGAATTTATACCCTCTAAAATATTTCCGTTTAACATTTTCCTGTAACTTCTATTGACACCTTCATGAAGCTGGTATCAGGTATACTTTGTATGGAGTGTAGAAATTCTTCCAAGTTTTACTGAGGATTAAAGATATCAGAAAAGACAAGTAATTGTACTTTTGAGATTCGCGCTTAATAAATCTTTAACAGAGATTTTCTGTTTCTGTTTCTTTGTTGTTACAATCACCTTAAAATGAAGATCTCTTTTTGATAAATGCTGCCTTGTATTACTCCTTCAGCAAAATATAAGCAAAAGCAGTGATGGTAAAAAAAAAAAAAAAGGAACCTAGTGATATGTATTTTAATAAAAATACAAGTACATTTTGTGAAAGTGATTCTATTATAGGCTAACCTATAACCTAGTGTTTCTTCAACCGATATAGGACAATTCAAAGATGGGTACACATTTTTCTACTTTTCAAAAGGATGCATTGTAAAATGAATAATAATTAGACTACTTTTGATACTGATAACAGTTGAGTAACAAAGACATATTACAGAAAGAAGAAAAGCACTGAACTATAAAAGAAATAATGTCACTTCATCTAACAAATCCCAACAACTATTTCTTTAAAAGACAGCAAATCTCTTTTAATAAGGACTTTTCCTTTTCTTTCCTGTAGAAGGGGAATAAATTTAGAATCAAGGGCAGTTTCACATGCTCTATCCTCCTTCTGTCCAAAAAACCTCTTCTCCATTGTGAGTGCCCACACACACGTGCACACACACACGTACAAACACACAGAGACACTTGTGGAGAATCATCTTGGGTACTTTAGATCTGGCAGGAAAGTATGAGGTTCCATAAAGAGATTTTCTGCCAGAGTAAGGGCTGGCTGTTAGGGGATATTGAAGAAGGTAAGCAAGCAACATCATTTTCTGCCAAGAGGACATCAATTTGCAGATGCTGCTACAATTTCCTGCAGGTCAAGAAATCAGCTTAAGTCACTCTGTGAAGTGGCAGATCCTCAAAAGATAAAGTAATATGCTGCCATTCAAACTCAAATTCAGCTTGGAAGAGCTAATGGCACCTCCCTGGTTTGAGGATACTGAAATAGTCACATAGACACCCTGCTTCAAGGAAATTAGAAAGAATAAGCTGCTCCCCTGGCGAGTTTTGGGCACACTTCAGTTAAGGGTATTTCATGAAGATACTGATATTGCTGGGGCAGAAGAGTCAGCAACAGAAAGGGAAAACGTTGCCTGCTAAAATAATCATCCACAAGAGGGTTTTGTTGTTTTGCATCTAAAATTAAACAAACGTTATTCAATGTAATGTTGATGTCAACAGCTGTTGCCATTCAAAATGAGACCTTTTGCTGTTTTTGCAAATCTAATTACAACAAAGCCATTAGGGAAATGAAAGTGAGATCACAGAGCCGTACATAGTCTGGATGTGTGGCTGGTGTGTCTTCCTCTCAGTCCTTTTAAATCATGATTATATAATAAAAGAAAAGATATATAGTTGGGGGAAAGTAGAAGGAGGGACAATGAATAGATCAATTTACCACAGTAACAAAAGTTGGATGTCAACCTAAAGGGAGGATGAAGGTGTAACAGGAAACAAATCTGACCAGATCACTTGGGAACCCTAGTAAATAAAATGATGACTTTAAATTCACTGCTGCAGAATGATGGTGAGACAGAATTTGACTAGTGTACTCCCTGGCATCTTCTAAGGTACATGGATTCTGTAACGACTTAATCCTGATGGTATCTTGTCTTTGTTTTCATTTATCTTCCTGCCATCCTTTTTCTAACAGCATCCGTATTGTCCAGGTTCACTCACTTCCTAAGAGTTCTGTGGTCTCAGTCCCAGAATGGAATTTAGGGTTTGGGCATTTCTAAATGCTTCAGCCCTCCTCTGTACACTACTGCAGTGCAACACTGTGCTTTGAGATCCTTTTAATGAAGCAATGAGGTGCTCTATGCATTCAGTCCCTTCCTTTCAAATTGAGCATGTAGAGATAGAATCTTTCCCTAGGAAGATCATAGGGGCAGTAGGGATGATGGAACAAGTGACTATTTTTATTCCTAAACGCACGTAATAAATGACCTATCAGTAAGCGTGAGCTCACCAGGCCAACTCCACTTTGGAAAACAGCTTTTCTTTTATATGCCAATATTATGTCAGCTGGATAATTCAGGAACCAAGTTAATGGAAATAGTCTTTCAAATCATTTTTCAGAAGGAAGTTCTTACTTTGAATACTGTTTAATGATCATCTGAAAGTAAAATTATCAAGTAATACCTTAAAAGCCATTTTACTACTCTAAAAGTACATTAAATGTATTGGCTCTAATAAGTTCTTTAGATGTTTTTAAAATAGGTGATCCATTTAGCTAGTACCTATCAGGAGAGTCTCACTAATATTCCTAGAGGAAAAAAAAAATAACATTGTCTCTTCTTGCCTTGACTAGAGAATTTTTATTTTAGCAGCCTTTCTCATTTCATTCATTCTTCAACTTTGTTATATTGAACACCTGTTGTGTATCAGATACAGTGATAGCTAAGTTCAGAAATAAGCAAGACACAGCTCTTGATCACTAGGAGGTCACAGTCCAGTGAATTTTTATTCTTACGATTTATATCCTTTCATCAGAGATCCCTCTGTATTTTGAAATGATTAGCAAGAATTTAAAACTTAGAAATGATATTCATATTTGAAATTAGCAAGATAGAAATTTTAAAAGAGGACTTGTAAACTAAATTTAGTATGCAGTTGAGTAGTCGTAAGGGCAAAGGTTATAGTTTCTTTACTAATATCACTTGCGTCCATGATGAATGTCAATTTAATTTTTGTTTGGAGACGTGAACTGGGATATTTATTTTTAATAGGGCATCTTTTAAAAATTCATTAAAAGTTTTTAGTAATATTAGAATCACGATTTGATACTATTAAATTTTCTATATGCCTTAATATTTTTCTTATCAATTCTTTTTATATTTTTAAATGTATGTAATGAAAGAATTTCCATTGATGGAGAGAACAAAAGAAGGGCTGCTTGTGGAATTATTGTCGATAACTTCTGTAATGAAATTTTAAAATATTTTTCCATTTTAATTTCAAAATTTAGAGAAGATTTTGTCAAAATATCTCAACTATGTTACTTGTATGTGTATATCAAGGTGTTTAGAAATCAGTAAGTACAAGCAAATGTTAAACACAGCTCAATACTTGGAATTCCAGTTTTTTTAAATATATTATATTAACATGTTACAGTTTCTCTTTCTGAACTTTCTGTAAAGTTTCTACTTTAGAACACTAATTATCTAGAGAATTGTATTATTTCAAATCCTTATTCAGTCTCTTATTTGGGATTTTGACTCTTCAAAAGTTTAACATTTCCATTATTCTTTGATTTTCCTGAATCTACATAAATTGCATGTGCTAATTATTTGCTTATATAAAGTATGAAGAGTTGAAATAGAATATACATCTTTAAATACACAGTGATTTGTATTTAGAAAAAATGGTACCACACTCTTATTCTGTCTTCCATTCTTCTTTTATCCTCAAATTATAAATACCTTTAAATCTCAAATATCCTACAAAATCTCCTAGACAAACTTTCTTGGCCTCACACCCCACCCCCTCAGTAGCTCCTCCCTTTTCCTTTGCTTCTATTCTCTTATTTGCAATTTGCTTCTCAACTCACAGCAACCTAAATTCTAGTGACCTTGACTATGACAACTAACACACTCTTAGTAGTTCTTTTACTAGACCTCTCTTGCACTTGACAACGATCGATGGTCATCCATTTCCTGAAGTTTTTTCATGATTTGGCTTCCATGACACTGCAATTAATTGATTTTACTCAAACATATTTTCCTATGTTTCTGGCGTATGAGCTCATCTTATGTCATTTACTAATTATTGGAGTTCCTTGAGTTTCAGTATCAGTCTCTGCTTTTCTCACTTTATAGATCCTTCTTCAGCCATCACATCCACTTACATGATTTCCGCCTTCTCTTGTATGCTGTTTCAAAACTGGATCATTGTACCTGTGTCTCCTGCTTCCCTCTCCTCCCCCCACACCCTCCCCTCCACCAGACTCATCTTTCCAGATGCTGAGGAACATTTCTACCTGGATGTAGGAAAACCACACTAAACTTTAGATACCTAAGACTGAAACTACCAACCCTGCTTCCGGAACACACACACACAGAGAAAGGTGTTCCTCCTCTTGCATTATCTCACTGATGGTACCACTATTCTCAAAGCTAGAAGTATGAGTCATCTTTAGCTCCTCTGATCTTTCCCCTTCCATCATCAAATCAGCCACCAACTACTGTTTCGTTTTTCTTTTTTTCTGCATACGTTTCAAGGTATTCCTTAAATCCAACTCTAGGTCGATTTAAGGTAACTCTATCCTAGTTACCGTTTCCCTAGTTTAATCCTTCATCATCTCTTACAGAGACTAAAACAGTCTTTGTGCCAAAGGAATCTGTCTGGTTCCCAGCTGACTAGCCTTCAGTGGGCAAAGAGATCAATGTATAACACAAATCTAGCAATTTCACAACTTCTTTAAAACCCTGCAGTGGTTTCCCATTAAGTTTGTTCCTAAGCAGACAGTCTTCAAGTTCTGGTTCCTTTCTAATGATCTAGCTTCTTTTTTTCCTTCTCCCTGTTGCCTCATATGTTGTTCTCTAACTATTCAGAATTATTTGTAGCTGTTCATATACTCTCTACCCTTCCTCAGATTGATGATTTTGCTCCTGCTGTTTCTTACCCCTTAGAAATTATTGCCACCCCAATCCTGGTTATCAGGACTCTGAACTCTGAACTTCAGTTTTCTAACTTCTCCGAGCGTGACCACAACCTTCTGAAACTGTGTGTCCCTCCTCCACACTCTCCTAAGTCACTCGTTCGTGTTCCTCATTATATTTATTATATTGTACAATACACATATGTTTATGCATCTGTCTCCTTCATTAAAGTTTGAGCTCATTAAGAACAGGAAAAGTGTCTAATTCATCTTTTTTCTCCCCCCAGCTCCTAGAATAGTAGGAACACTTAGCAGGCATGTGACACAGTTTTTTTTTTCTTTTAATGGATGAATGAAGATCTTTCATTATTCACTCTTTAACTTTCCCCTCAAGTTAAAGCTTACTTTCAAATATTTTTATCTTTCAAAGGTTATAGTAAATACAGATTACAAACTAGCCAAAGCTTTCAGATTATCATTTGGAAGTAAGAAGTAGAGTATTAATTTTACAAAAATGGCACTACTGTATTTTAAAAAAACATTTTGAAGAAGGTATAATTGGAAACTAGAAAAAAATAAGTCCTTTGGAATAGAAGAAAACCATATAAGACAATTTGCAAACTTTTATACTAATTGTTTTTTTATTTTTAGAAATGGTTTTGATTATGAATTTTGGAACCAATTAATGCTATGTGCTCTATATTTTAATTTTAATTTTTATTTCTTACTTGCTTTTTTTTGAAAGAATTTTTCACAGTATATTTCATGTATTTCTGTATTTCTGTACATTAATTTTTTTTCTAAGCCACTCAAAGCCAATCCTCAAAAGAAAAATAATTTTCCACCTAGTAGGAATATTATAACTGATACTGATGAAGGAGGAAAATAGTGACTTAATTATTATTATACATAGTCATATTTATTTACGTGTTACAGAGCTTTCTAAAGATATAATGGACAGTCTGGCCTTATACATGAGCACCTTATTACTTCATTACATAATGATTTTAACTTCAACTTCTTTTTCAGTTTTAGAAATTAGAATTTGGAAAAAATATTACCAGAAGAATTAGACAGTTCAATAAATCATAGCTGTACAAGGAATCTTGATAATGCACTGGAGCTATATGTCTTTAATGAGAGAAAAGGGAAAGAAATACAATTCAAATTTATTGGCAGATGGAAGAAATAATATTTCTATAATACTTCAAAATCAGAATTCTGTGTACTTATATAATTTTACTTAAATGTTAACCTCTGTGGATTCTTTGCTTACCTGAGTCTCAATTTATTCATTTCCTTGGGGAGTATTTATTTATTTTTTATTGTTTGAGTTAAATATTATGGCAGCTTAAAAACCTGTTTTCACTTGACTGTTATGGCACTGCTTTTTTAAAAGCAAGTATCAAGATAAACTGTAGTATGGTGAAACCAATTAATTTGCTTGTTAAATGAATTCATGTTTAAAGATAAGTATGTTTTAAAGACAGTCACAACCAAGGCATGGAATAATGTGATTGTGTAAAGTATCCATGAGAATAACGTTAAAGCACGTTAACTCATTTTCTGCTAAAATCAATCTTTAATAATGAGTATTAAGCATCAGGTTATTATATTATATTGAATAGCTCATGTTTTCTTTTTTATTGATTTTGTTTTTTACTTCAGCTTAAAGCCTTTTAGAAGAAACTGTATACATGAAACCAATTATAGCCATTGAAATATCAAGTTATTCATCAAGACATAATATCACAAATGATTCAAATGAATTTAAAGTATTAGAAATGAGCAATATGTGCTTGGAAATTATCCACAGAAACAGAGTACAATTTCCTTTACTGTGGACTTGTTTCTTTGCATTCCATTTGTGTAGTATTTACAATTTATTTCTGGGTATCCATCAAGTATAGTAACTTTCTCACTAGCTTTAAATTCATGATATTCAAAAATTGTCTAATAACTATAATTAAGAGTTTGACACAATCGGTATTTGTCTTATATATTATTTTTAAAAATGACTAATTTTTCTTTCCTTGTATTTTTAAAATTTGGATCTTCTGCAGGTGCATAGGCTCAAGTATTGAAGACTGCATCGGCCTGATGGATAGGTACTTGGTGTGCTTGCTTCCCATGTTCTTCCTCCAAGGCTCCATGTGTGAGCACTGGTGCATGTGTGTGCATGCCACTGTGAATGGAGAATGATGTTTTCTGTTCTGTAATTGCCTGCAGGTGTGGCGGTCCCACTAGTCATGACTGCATTTACTACCTTTGGACGGGCCATTCCACTTTACCACAACATGCTAGGTAACATCTACCATGTTTCCATTTTGTCACTCAAATCCTTTCCCAGTTATCATGGATAAAAAAGTACTAACCAGTTGGGTGAAATTTATAATATGTTAAATCAGGGAGTTTTGAAAGAGGCATATAACCCTTTACTTTTCAAGCCACATTTCTTACCTCTTCTTCCTTTATTCATTATGATTGTAGAATCCAAATTAGTAATATCATTGATTTTTAATTTTGTACAATTTAAACAATATTTTAAATATTAATCTACAACTTTAATAGTCTTTATGTTCTTAATTATGTAGATGATTGCAAAAAATATTTTTAAGAGTGTAATTTGCGGAAGTTGATCTATTTTTGTAAGGTGTTTTTTACTTGATTCAATTTCTGATTTTATGTTATTTTGAACTGGTTGGTATATTCCCTAGGCATAAGAATTACCAAAGACTAAAGGCAGTGTAGAAAATATTTTGTGCAGGTGAAAGTACAAGTTAGAATTAAAAAACAAAATATTTCACTCATGTTTATATAAAAACCTATACATAAATGTTTGTAGTGGTTTTATTCAAAATCACCAGAACCTGGAAATTACTCAGATGTTTTTTAATTGTGGTATATCTATACATTGTAACATTACTCAACAACAGAAAGGAACAAACTGCTGACATACACAAAACATGGATGGATCTCAAAAACATTAAGCTAAGTGTAGTGTTAGATTGTTTATTTGAGATTTTTCTTGTTTCTTGATGTGAGATTGTATTGCTATAAACTTCCCTCTTAGAACTGCTTTTGCTGTGTCCCATAGGTTTTGGGCCATCGTATTTTCATTGTCATTTGTTTCTGTGTATTTTTTTATTTCTTCTTTGATTTCTTCAGTGATCTCTTGGTTATTTAGTAGCACACTGTTTAGCCTCCATGTATTTGTATTTTTTACAGTTTTTTTTTCCTGTAATTGGTTTCCAATCTCATAGTGTTGTGAGCAGAAAAGATGCTTGATACGCTATCAATTTTCTTAAATTTTCCAAGGCTTAATTTGTGACCCAAGATGTGATCTATCCTGGAGAATGTTCCATGTGCACTTGAGAAGAAAGTGTATTCTGCTGCTTTTAGGTGGAATGTTCTATAAATATCAGTTAGATCTATCTGGTCTATTGTGTCATTTAAAGCTTGTGTTTCCTTATTAATTTTCTGTTTGGATGATCTGTCCATTGGTGTAAGTGGTGTGTTAAAGTCCCCTACTATTATTGTGTTACTGTCGATTTCTCCTTTCATGGTTGTTAGCATTTGCCTTATGTATTGAGATGCTCCTATGTTGGGTGCATAAACATTTATAATTGTTATATCTTCTTCTTGGATTGATCCTTTGGTCATTATGTAGTGTCCTTATCTCTCCTTATCTCTTGTAACAGTCTTTATTTTAAAGTCCATTTTACCTGATACAAGTATTGCTACTCCAGCTTTCTTTTGATTTCCATTTGCATGGAATATCTTTCTCCATCCCCTCACTTTCAGTCTGTATGTGTCCCTAGGTGTGAAGTGGGTCTCTTGTAGACAGCATATATATGGGTCTTGTTTTTGTATCCCTTCAACCAGTCTGTGTTTTTTGGTTGGGGCATTTAATCCATTTACATTTAAGGTTATTATCGATATGTATGTTCCTCTTACCATTTTCTTAATTGTTCTGGGTTTGTTTTTGTGGGTCTTTTTCTTCTCTTGTGTTTCCTACCTAGAGAAGTTTCTTTAGCATTTGTTGTAAAGCTGGTTTGGTGGCGCTGAATTCTCTTAGCTTTTACTTGTCTGAAAAGCTTTTGACTTCTTCACTGAATCTGAATGAGATCCTTGCTGGTTAGAGTAATCTTGATTGTAGGTTTTTCCCTTTCATCACTTTAATTATATCCTGCCACTCCCTTCTGGCTTGCAGAGTTTCTGCTGAAAAATCAGCTGATAACCTTACGGGGATTCCTTTGTATGTTATTTTTTTGTTTTTCCCTTGCTGCTTTTAATATTTTTTCTCTGAATTTAATTTTTGTTCATTTGATTAATATGTGTCTTGGTGTGTTTTTCCTAGGGTTTATCTGTATCGGACTCTCTGTGCTTCCTGGACTTGGGTGACTATTTCCTTTCCCATGTTAGGGAAATTTTCCACTATAATCTCTTCAACTATTTTCTCAGACCCTTTCTTTTTCTCTTCTTCTTCTGGGACCCCTATAATTCGAATGTTGGTGCGTTTAGTGTTGTCCCAGAGGTCCCTGAGATTGTCTTCAATTCTTTTCATTCTTTTTTCTTTATTCTGCTCCTCGGCAGTTATTTTCACCATTTTGTCTTCCAGCTCACTTATTAGTTCTTCTGCCTCAGTTATTCTGTTATTGATTCCTTCTAGTGTATTTTTCATTTCTGTTATTGTGTTGTTCATCTCTGTTTGTTTGTTCTGTAATTCATCTAGATCTTTGTTAAACATTTCTTGTATTTTCTCAATCCATGCCTCCATTCCATTTCCAAGATTCTGGATCTTCTTTACTATCATTACTCTGAATTCTTTTTCAGGTAGATTGCCTATTTCCTCTTCATTTATTTGGGCTTGTAGGTTTTTACCTTGCTCCTTCATCTGTGACATATTTTTTTGCCATCTCATTTTTTTATTTTTTAACGAGTGAGATTGTGTTCCTGTCGTACTGGTTGTTTGGCCTGAGGCTTCCAACACTGGGGTTTGTAGGCTATTGGGTAGAGCTGGGTCTTGGTGCTGAGATGAGTAAATCCGTGGGACCTCACTCCGATGAATATTCCCTGGGGTCTGAGGTTCTCTGTGAGGCCAGTCATTTGGACTCGGAGCTTCCAGTGCAGGAACTTCGGCCTGACCCTGGGCTCGTGAACCAATATCCCACAAGCCGCCTGAGGCAGCAAAAGAAAAAAAAACAAAAAGCAGTAACAAAGTAAAAAATAAAATTAGACTAGGAAACTAACAGATAGGTTAGGAAGAATATAAAAATAAGTGGGAATGTAAATTGATGCAACCACTATGGGAAAGAGTATGGAGGTTCCTTAAAAAACTAAAAATAGAACTATGATATGACCCAGCAATCCCACTACTGGGCATATACACTGAGAAAACTATAATTCAAAAAGAGACATGTACCACAATGTTCATTGCAGCACTATTAACAATAGCCAGGACATGGTACCAACCTAAATGTCCATCGACAGATGAATGGATAAAGAAGATGTGGAACATATATACAATGGAATACTACTCAGCCATAAAAAGAAATGAAATTGAGTTATTTGTAGTGAGGTGGATGGACCTAGAGTTTGTCATACAGAGTGAAGTAAGTCAGAAAGAGAAAAACAAATACTGTATGCTAACACATATGTATGGAATGTAAAAAAAAAAAAAAAAAGGTACTGATGAACCTAGTTGCAGGGCAGGAATAAAGAGGTAGACATAGAAAATGGACTTGAGGACATGGGGTGGGAGGGCAAAGCTGGGGCGAAGTGAGAGTGGCAGTGACATATATACACTACCATGTAAAATATTTAGCCAGTGGGAAGCAGCAGCATGGCACAGGAGATCAGCTTGCTGCTTTGCCACAACCTAGAGGGGTGGGATAGGGAGGATGGGCGGGAGGCTCAAGAGGGAGGGAATATGGGGACATGTGTATGCATATGGCTGATTCACTTTGTTATGCAGCATTAACTAACACAGTATTATGAAGCAATTATACTCCAATAAAGATCTATTAAAAAATAAAAACATTAAGCTAAATGAAAGAAGCTAGACTTAAAAGAATACATAGTATAGGATTCCATTTATAAGGCATTCTTGGAAAGGAAGAACTATGGAGACAGATGTCGATCAGTACTGCCAGGAACTGGGAGGTGGGAGATGAGTTGGACTACAAAAGGTCATAAGGAAATTTGGGGACATGGTGGAACTGTTCTGTATCTTGATAGTGGTGATGGTTGCACAAATGTATGGGCTTGTCAAAAATGGTCATTCAGTTAAAAAATATATTGTACTGTATATAAATTATACCTCAATAAATTTGACTTTTAAAACATCTCATATTTAGGAAAATAGTAACTTTACAATGTTATGTGGAAATATTGTTAGCTTTCTTTATGAAACAAATTAATTGTATCTTTTGGAAGAGAGAAAGTAGTACTAAATTACAATTAGCAAAGCAACTGTTTTGGATAAAGCTGCCTTTTCATGTAAAGTTTTGATTGAAATATAACATATATAGTGTAAAAATACATAAAACCTAAGTGTAAAGCTCAGTGAATTTCTCCAAATGAAACATTTATGTAATCATCAGCCAGATCAAGAAACAGAATAGTATCAGAACCAGAAACGCTTCTTGTGCTCCATTCTGAGGGTAACAACTGCCCTGAATGCTAACAACATAGGTCAGTTTGCCTGTTTTTCTACTTTGAATAAATTGAATCATACACTATGTCCTCTTTACATCTGGCTTCTTTTGCTAAATATTATATTTATGAGATTCATCTAAGTCATGTAATTTAGTTGTAGTTTTTTTTCAGTTATATGGTATTTTGCCTTTAAATGTTTTTAAAACAGTCAAATGAGTGATATGTCTTATTAACAAATTATTTTAATGAAGTAAATAGAGCAATTCAACTCTAAAAAAAAATATAATGTGATAGAGTTAAGTGACTTATACAACAGTGGCACTTTGGCATTTGGGTACAATCAAGACCAGTTAGTACAGTTGTTCAGAACAAGGTCAAATTATGGGGAAAAAAAATCAATAAGAGAGAGACAGAGAGAGAAAGAGGGAGGGAAAGAGAATCTAAGGCCCAAACTGCAGTTTTATAAGCTAGCGTATATTTTATATTTTCCTATATACATGAAATATTTTTTCCTCCTTGAGCCTTTGGTTGAGTCACTGTACTATCACTTTGAAGCATGTTTTCACATTCTTTTTGATGATTTTTAAAAAATTATCACAGCCAATTAACAAGAGGTGATGTAGTATGGTGGTTAAGTGTGCTGTCTTTGGAATTCAATTTTCTGAGTTCAAAGTCAGGTTCTACCATTTTTTAGATGTGTGACCTTAGGGAAGTTCCTTGTATTATCTGAGCTTCACTTTCTTCATTATACAATAGGAATATTAATATCATTCATAAATTGGCTATGAAGATTGAATGAGTCTATAAAACAATGCCTGGTTTAAATAAATCACTCAATAAATGCTATTACTTATTATTTCTCTAGATATCAAATATTTTAAATGTTGAGGATGGAGGAACATACCCCTCTAGGGGGAGGGAAGTCTCTCAGAGTCACCCAGGGAGCTTTGATGTGTCCCTATACCTCTTTGATAGTCCTTTGAAGGAAGGGAGGACATTTCTTTCTTCATCTTGAGAATCACTGTCATAGCGAGGGCCACTGGTACCAATGGCAGTAGGTCATAGGCAGAGGCATATTCAGAGACAGAGAAAGAGTTAAAACCATAGTGATGGGTGACTTGTGGTTTTCAATGATAGTAATTGAGGTTATATAACTCAAAATCATAGTGTATCTTATAGATTTAATATTTACAACATTTAAACAAAAGTGGTTTGGGAATTTTCAGTCCTCTTGCTTGCATAGATTCCCAGGCCATTCCCTATAGTCTCAGACTAATACACCTAATTCAGATGAGTTTTGTCATAAATAGGTGACCGTGACCAGTAGCAACATATAGATTGTATAGTTCAGCCCATCATTCCAGTGAAAAATCACCTGTAGGCCTTTGTACAGGTAAAGAGCAGAGGTTCTTGAATGTGAAAGCCTGAGTTCAAGTGTTGACTCTACAATATTTTTTATCTGTAAAATGGGGACAATAATGGTAATACTTAAAATGAGAATCCTTATACCTCATAAAATTGGTGTGAAGATTAAATGAGATAATGCAAAGGAGCCATTATCTAGTATATGTTCACTGGTGATATTTATGACTCTAGTTGAAATGTTAGCAAAACAGTCTTTTTAAAAGTCTCATGATATTGTGTTCTATTAGTATTTTATATCAGGGCATTAATCCAATAGTTCAATGGCTATGGAATTAATATATCAAAATTTCTCAGGTTTTAAGTACTTAAATTTTATATCACACTTCTAAGTATAATGATCTCAAAGAATTGGTAGTAGGTAGCTAATTGTTCCTTTCAGAAAACTCTAGATGTCCTTAATTAATACCTGTTTTGAACTTAAATTTAAAGCAATGTGACTCTGTTCTTCAATTGTATTGACTTGTTAGATTTGATTGACTTGCCAGAGGCTGTTTATAAGGCAATTTGGAATTTACATTAAAGATTTAGCTTGGACACTTTGGAAAAGTATTTATGACCATAGAGCATTTTGACATGGATTGGGTAAGAAGTAAAAGTAACAGGTACCTCCTTTTTCCGGTCCTTAGTATTGCAGTAAATGCTTACCTCTCTGAAATGGGGTGGGTATATATTCAATTGAAAGCAGGTGACTAGTCTAGTAATGTTCAGATCATTTTCCATTTTTAAATTCCATCACAGTTTTCTTTAAGCTTCTGTCTGAATTGATTAAAATAAATCTTACATAATAGGAGGACAAAAACATGATATAAAATAATGTTTTAAGTTTCATAAACCATGCTTTAACTGGGAGATTATCCAAAGCCTAGTTTTTTTTTAGTTACAGAAAATTACATTGAGCATGTCAATGTGGCCATTTCAAGATATTTAGAGTTCATACTCCCTACTGCCCCATTATGCTATATTCTATTTCCTAAACCAGCAGGAAAAGAAATTGAAGATTTAAATGAAAACAGGTGAAATGTTTCCAATCTTGATCGACTTTCATTTTCTAAGCAGTGTTATTCTTTCCCGAGCCTGCAATTTGTGAATTGGTTTTCCACACTCGATTTGCCTTACAGGCTGCTGCTGGAATTTCTTCCAGGAAGATTGGATAGGATAGTATAGAAGTTTTTTTTTACCTGTAGTCTCCTAGAATATGCTACTTATAGTGAAAATAATACTTGATATTTTGAAACGTCTCCATTCTTTCCTTATCTGAAATAAATGCCTTAAACATAGCATTTAGCCTTGATGCTCTTCCTTCTCCATCAAGGATCTTATGAAGAAATATGTTCAAAAAGTTTATTATTAATATTATTATTATTTTTTGTATGCTATTTATTTTAGCTTGCATATATGCTGTTTTCATATAGATTCTGATAAACAATGTATTAGATTCTATTCTATTATAGTTTCTTTGTCAAACATATATCCAAATCTTTTTTAAAATCCTTACTCCATTAGAGACTAAACTTGTTCATCTCAGCAAGCAAAGTCTCTATTTGGTAAAGCATTTTTTTTGTTAGCTAGCAATTCAGACTGTAAACTAATAATTTTTATTGAATTTGTGACAGAAATTATAACAACTACTAGATATATGTTCAAGCATTTTTATCTGGCTGTTTGTTTCAACTCAATTATCCTAAATGCTTCACAATATGAAATAAGGTAATTGAACTTAGTTTAACTCCCTAAATCTCATATAGCCAGATATTTGAAACGTTTTATATTCCTGTCGCATTTTAATGCCTGTGTCACACTTTTACTTTACGATATAGTGGTTATTACCTAAGAGGTCACATAACGGCTTATTCTTTAGCAGTGTGACCCATGTGTGATATATGAGAGAGATGATGTGATATTGTTGGCACCACTTGCACAAATGGCACAATCCTTTTTCTTTGTTTTGCCCCCAAGGAACTTAATTCTTATGTCCAAATCGAACGGTCAAAGTTGCCTGTAGATAGTTACCTTATTTGAGTGGCAGTTGTGTTATGATCCCTAAGTACAATAAATAAAAGTACACAGGCTTTTTATTATAAGTCTATCCTTAGTCCACCATGTTCTAGACATTAAATTTACTTTTGAATTAAAGAGCATTCAAAGAGGTGAAAGAGAGTGTGTGAATTTCTTCTTTTCCAGCTGATTTGGGTCCCACACTTCCCAGTACTCATAAAATACTAAAATTGTCAAAGAAGCATAAGGCAAGAGTAAAACATCTCAGATCAGTTGTTGTTAATTCCTGTTCATACAGTTCAAGTGGTTATTTTAAACAAAAGTATTTAGTGGCACAAGGTTGCATGAGTGGCTTTTATAATGATATCTAAATGCCCACACATTGTTACAAAGCTTTTACAGATATAGAAACATTAATATTAAACTCAAAACCACTGACTGTAAAAATGTGACCAGAAGTCATAGTTACGGTTGAAAGTCAAAAGAGATTTTAAGAGCATTGACTTTAGAACTGTAATAGAAAATCTAAAGATAGCATTATTGAACTGGGAAGATATTTATTATACAATTAAGGGTCAGAGCAAAAATTCAGTGGATCGAGGGACCCATTATGAATACTTTTTCACTCTTTCCCATAAGCATCTCTTGCTACAGCATAGAAATTATGGTGTTTGTAATTATTAATTTCTGATCTGGAATGATGTCAGGACTGCCTTCAGTCAGTTATCTCAGAATATCTTAAGCTTCACTGAAATTCGTTACTGACAATCCAATGCGTTTTATTAAAAATGGAAGCAAGAAAATGAAAGATATTCCTGAAGCCTCGGCTCCTTTCTTTAGACAGATATTTACAGTTTTAAAAGTACTTTACATGTGTTTTTCCAATATTCAACCCCTGGTATTGTTTTCTTATAGAGTACAATTTAGAGGTATAAGTATGTCATCGATATTACTCAGGATTTTTATTTGGGATTTTAGTAGACTAGAATATTGAATTTTATTTCATAATATTTTATTTCTAATATCTTTCAGACTAAGAGCTGTCTAAATTGCAACCAACTAAAAATATAAACCCATTGCAAACATTTCTGTAGCTGGTATATATAGAAATACATTGACAAGGTACAAAGGAAGTGAAAAACTAAGAGATATGGCAAAATGAACAAGTAATTCCTAATAAAGAAAAATTACTTCATGCTTTCAAATGACTAAGACGTAAATATGTTAAACAACTAGTTATATATATATATATATATATATATATATATATATATGTTTGTATATATTGTAAAAAATGGCATTTGACCTGGTCCCTTACTAACATCTGACACAAAAGTTATCAGTAAATTATTGGAAGTCCTAAGGTAATGCCTTCTCATCTAGTCAGCACCCAAATACTATTGTTTGAATATCTTGGAATTTAATATGCTATAGAATGATGAGGGTTACCACATATACCATATATCTTTGATCATTTACCTACTCCTGGTATTTAATCCTTAAAATCATGCTTAGTATGTGTGTGAAATGATTTCAGTGTTTTATAGAAAAAAAAATCAGAATAATTATATAACAGTGAATGTATTAAACTTCTCCAGTGTGAAGGTATTAGTGAATTTAGCATCTAAAACTATCAGAGTTTGCCCTCAAGCCCTATTTTGAAATTCAAAACATTGTAAATCTGGATTATATATTTGATAACTAAAATGGTAAGGATTAAAAAAAAAACTTTGTGAATAGGGATGAAAGTGAATGAATTGTTCAACTGCTATATAAGTTTTTTATTACCATATAAAAAATTACCATAAACTTAGCAGCTTAAAAACAGAAATACAAACAAAAACACGGTTCTATAGGTAAAAGTACAGGCATGTCTATTTAGGTCTTCTGCCCATTTTTGGATTGGGTTGTTTGTTTTTTTTGATATTGAGCTGCATGAGCTGCTTGTATATTTTGGAGATTAATCCTTTGTCAGTTGCTTCGTTTGCAAATATTTTCTCCCATTCTGAGGGTAGTGAGGTGGATGGACCTAGAGACTGTTATACAGAGTGAAGTAAGTCAGAAAGAGAAAAACAAATACCGTATGCTAACACATATATATGGAATCCAAAAAAAAAAAAAAAAGGTTCTGAAGAACCTAGGGGTAAGACAGGAATAAAGACCCAGACGTAGAGAATGGACTTGAGGACATGGGGAGGGGGAAGGGTAAGCTGGGATGAAGTGAGAGAGTGGCATGGACATATATACACTACCAAATGTAAAATAGATAGATAGTGGGAAGCAGCCACATAGCACAGGGAGATCAGCTCGGTGCTCTGTGACCACCTAGAGGGGTGGGATAGGGAGGGTGGGAGGGAGACACAAGAGGGAGGAGATATGGGGATATATGTATATGTATAGCTGGTTCACTGTTATAAAGCAGAAACTAACACACCACTGTAAAGCAATTATACTCCAATAAAGATGTTAAAAAAAAAAAGTATAGACATGGCTGGGTTCTCTCCTTAGGATGTCACCAGGCTGAAACCAAGGTGCTGTCTAGGCTATGTTCTCACCCAGAGCTTGGAATCCTTTTCCAAGTTTACTCAGGTGGTTGGCAGAATCTGGGTCCTTGCAGTTATAGGACTGTGGCTCTTGGTTCATTGCTTATTCTTTGCCTTGGGCATTCCTTGTCATGTAGCCTGTTCCCTCTTCAAAGACAGCAACAGTGTGCCAGTTTTCTCATTATTGAATCTTTTAATTTTTACCTCTCTGACCTCTAGACCTAAATTCAAAGTCACCTTGATTAGATCAAGCCCACCTGATTGTCTCCCTGCCTTAAGGTCAAGTAATTTGGGACCTTAATTACATCTGCAAAATCCTTTTATAGCCCACCCAGAATAGTATTTGATTGAATAACTGGTGAATGTATGTTTATACACTACAGGCTGGAATCCTGTGGGCCATCTTTGAATTCTGCCTACTTTACTTACCATAGCACTTTCAATGCTCCCTTTCTTATTTCTTCTTGTCCTGCAAGAAAGGAACTTTATTTTCTGTGTCCTATGCAACTTTGCCATATAAGAACACCTTTAAGTCTGAGAGAAATTTGTCTTGCTACCTTCAAATAATTTATTGCTTGTTTGTCTGAAAAAGAGCCAAAAGCAAGCAATTAAAGTATTGTCTTAGAACTAAAACCAGCATTCTTTTGTACATTTAAAACCAGGGTTCTTTTGTATAATTATTTTCTATAAGGTAAGGTCTCAATGTACACATTGGCTCCAAGTGTTCAATACTCCATTTGTGAGCAGTAACTCATAGTATAATTAGGATCAAACTGCCCCGATGTTAACTCCAAGTTTATTGCCTTTCCATTTATTTATCAGACTGGTGAGTCTTCCCCAAGAGTGCTCTAGACCTGCCTGGTTCAATATGGTAGCCATAAGCCACATGTGCTCATTGAGCACTTTAAATATGGTTAAAACAAATTGAGATGTGCTGTAATTGTAAAATGTACAGCAGATTTTAAAGACATTGTATGAAGAAAGGAATGTAAAATATCTCATTAAAATTTTGCATTGATTACATGTTGAAATGCTAATAATTTTGGACATGTGGGTTAAATAAAATTTTATAATTAATTTCATCTCTTAAGAATACATCTACTAGAATATTTTAAATAACCATTTGCTTGCATTAGATATCTGTTGCACAACACTACTCTAGAGCTGTTATAAAACTTGGAATACTCTTACCAATGAAAACCTTTCATCACACACTCATCTATGCAGTTATATAAATAGAATTTATGGTAGATATTTAAAGGGATAGAATAAAAATTTAATATAAACAGAAACTAATTTTTTTTCTTACCTCCTCACCTTGGAGGTCACAGATTTTGATTCTAGAATGTGATATCTAGATGGAGAGGTAGTAGGCCTTTTTCCTATGAATATTTTGGTAACAGTTTTGAGCACAATAAGAATGATGGAGGGAACGGTTTTTCATGTTCACAAAAGGGTATTTATTTTACCATCTTTGATAGGTTGCAGATGGGATGAGTCAGGCAGAGCCAAGGAGAAACATCTGTTTGCCTGTACCCATTGCATATATCTGTAGATTGATATGTGCCCACAGATCTTATAAACTTTTACAAGAGAAGACTAAAATATGATCATCTGGGTCTGCATTCAGAATTCTGAGTATTGTCTACTTTTTAAATTGAAAATCACTCAGAGACATGGAATTATATTGCAAAGACTCTCTTAAAATTGCATCTTGTAGCCAATATTTCTATTAAAATATTGTTTCAATTTTTATATGTCATAAATGAACAATACTTAAGCAGAAATATTTCTTAGGTATAGGTCAAAGTTTCTATTTTTATGCCTGACATATATATATATGTCTATTCAGAAAAGAGTCAAAATTATTCTCCCATATAACTCAGGCATACAGTGGATTAGACCCTAGTATCTTTTCTTTTTTTACATTTCCTATTTAACTAAAGGAATCTAATTAACTGGGACCCCGTTCTGTGATGTGGTTACATAAAATGATATGTAGATATTAACTTAAATTGCTCTCTTCATGATTTTTTCTTATTAACCTCAGCACATTCCCTAACTAATCATTCTTTCATAAACATACAATTATTTTTTATACTATGTACATAGGCAGGAGCCAATTAACAGAGAGCGCTTTGATTTACCAACGAAATTCCTCACAGTGATTTCATTCTTTGCTACCACCCCCCCTCAAACCAAAAATGATATAATTTCATTTTAGTAATTTCACAGTAACTCATAACCAACGAAAGAATGATCAGGAAAGGGAAACCCACCTCTAATAAACACTGAAAGCCTGTAGCCATTGCAGTTTTTATAGCATTCTGTTCATCTGCCCAGAGTAAAGCATTCCATATACTTGAGTCATTTATGGAATAATTATAGTTACTTTTAGTAGAATTAAAAATAAAGCAGCAATAACAAAACCCCTTACCATAAAAAGTTTACTTGTTGAAGGGGAAAAAACAACAACAACGATTTTTTTAATGAAAACAGCAAAATCTGTTTCCAAAGTTGTTTGTTTCTTGAACCTCTGGATCCCAAATCCTAGTGTTCAAATCCCAAGTTCAAATCCCAGAGTAAATGCCACCATTGTTCTATGCACTAAGAAAGAAAGGAACAACGGAAAAATCAAAACACCAGTTCTTATTTCTTTCTTAGAATAGCGTTACTTTTTCCAAAATTTCTTAGAGCTTGTTTTTTGCCATCCTTTAAAAAAAAAAAATTCTAATATATGTCTATCAGGTGCACTACACTATCACATTTAACTTTCATGATATAAAATAGTTATCACCATTATCGTTTAACAAATGAAACGGGTTCAGAGTAATTAAGCAATTTACAAAAAATCACTTGGCTGGTAAGTGGAAGAGCAAAGATTTGAGCTCAGTTGTGTGTGATTGATTCTAAAAACCACATTTCCTTCTTTCTACTAGATTGGTTCCCAAGTGGAAGAACAGTTAAGAGTTATTCCTATGGTGAGGCTGATTGAATATTTTATAGCCTACTAAAATAGTTTCACCCATTGTCTTTCCCTTAGTCCTGACTTTTACCTATTTAGCCTTCCTCCGATGTATAGCATTTTATAATGCTTGTCCTCACACAGCATATTTTAGTCTAACAATACACCTGGCACTGCTTGGTGAGAATATATCAATATTTCCCATGTTCTAAGCATATACTCATGTAGGATGGTAACATAATATAAATATATTTTTACTTTTTTATATATTAATACATTAGTGACAAATCTAAGACATTTATGAATAAACATAGGTCGAGTTTTTTTTTTTAATCTTTTCTATAGTGGCAGTTATTTATAAATTCTATATGGATTTGGTAAAAGTACTGTGGTTCCATATGAGAACTGCTTCCATCAGACCTGACACTAATTCCATTAATACTGCCACCCCCAGACTCACTTACCAAAGGTGGAAATAAGAATCCAAGCTTTATGGACACTCAGCAATAAAATAACAGACAATATAGTGCTGGGCTTTGGCAGGCTTTTCCTTTAGATTTTCCTCTCTAGTTTATACTGTAAGATTTGTGGGATGGGGCAAAGTTGATTGAAAGTCATAATGAGCATAAAATGTAAAGCATGAATCCCTAGATTGTGTATCATTTGATTCTATTTGATAAGGTAAAAAGTGACTTCTGCTAAGAAAAAGTCTTCCCACTATTGATACAATCAAACATACCATATTTTATTTGTTTTTCGAAATGATAAAACAAGAAAAAACCCACTCTTCTATATATGCTACTTAACAATAACCAGCCAGTAAATATTCATTATAATTACTACACGTCAAGCACTGAGGAGAGAATGAAAAAAAAAAAATTAACACAATCCCTAATATAACATTTACAGTGCAGTAAAAGATGTAAAATATTTAATATCATTTTATAATTATTTGCATTTTTATTTACTATGAGGAAAATTGTAAATGGATTGGATGATGTTGGGATGGTAAAATAGAAAAATATTACAGATGACACCTGGGTTTTTGATCTGAGTTAACTGGGTGAAAGGTGATGTCATAAGCTGAGACAAAGACTCAAGAAGAAGTGGAACAAATTTTATGGGGAAAATAAAAAATTCTGTTTGGGGTGTGATAAGCTTGAGATGCTTACTTGAAATCTGAGTGAAGATTTTGCATGGGCAGATAGTTGTAACACTCTGGAGCTCAAGAGAGGGGTCTGAATCATCAATCATATTTAAATCCATAACATTGGATGAGATTGCACAGGCAGACTGTGCAGATGGAATTGAAAACTTAGCAATGAGCCTTAGGATATTCCATCATTTAAGGGACAGAAGAGAGGAGAAAGATATAATATAACAATGGAGATTAAGACAGAGAAATTGAGGGTAGGAGGAAAACCAGGAAAAAAATGAATTCTGGAAGCCAAGTGAAGAAAGTTACTAGGTGAAGGGGAGTGAGACTAAGACTAATGCTGATAGAGAAGAAGTATTGACCATCTTATCTGACAAGATGGAGGTTATGGGTGAAACTTGAAAAGATTAGAGCAGTTTCCATTGGAGTGGTGGCGACAAAATGGATTAAGACTTGAAATGGCTCAAGAAGAGGCTGGGAGACAGAAATAGAGACAACTTGTACAGAGAAAGCTTTCAAAAGGTGTTTGCTGCAAATAGAGAATATGAGATCAAGAGAAAGTTTTTTTTGTTTATTTGTTTTTCTTAAGTTGGGAAACATAACATATTTGTAAGATGATGGGAATGATTCAAAAAAATATTTCAGGAGATAATGAACAACTGCAGGCAAAATTTTCTTTAGTTATCAGAAGGGATGGAATTCAGTATGCAAATGGAGAAGTTGGCCATAGAAAGGAGCAGGAACTGTGCATCCATTGTAACTGGAAGAAGTTTAGAGATTATAGGCAAATAGGCAGGTAGACCGTGGATTTGCTGGTAAGAAGATGGGGCAATTCACAACCTATCATCTTTTTAAATGAAACATAAGATGAGGTCATCATTTTAGATTAGTGTAGGGGAGGCAATATTGGAATTTTTAAGAAAGAGAAGATTTGATAGTCCACCAAAGATAGAAGGAGCTCATACTAGATGTATAGTATAAATTAGAATGATCCCTTTGCCGTGTTTTATTCAGCCATGTTATGATTGTTTAGATCATGTAGGCATGGGTACTTGGAAATTTGTGTTTACCCAGGATTGGAGTTTTGCCAGGTATCTAGTAGAGCCAGGAGGTAGAGACCAATGAATTAAGGCTATATGAAAAAGAAATGATAATAGCAAAGGTCATAAAATTTAAGTTGAGTAATGAGGGAAGTTGGCACATAAGGGAGGCTGAATGTACAATGAAAACACATTAGGGTCAATGGCCTGAAGTTCCCAATATTATCAAATATTGTTGAAGTATAGATAACAGCCTAGGTGGACTAAAAAAAGAGAAGCTGCTAGCCTGAAAGTAGTGTACTTGAAATAAAAGTTCTGGAGGTAGTGCCATAAATATTACAATGAATGGGAGTGGGAGGCTGAAGATATTGGACGTGAATAAGCAGGGAATTGGAAGTCAGGTCGTTGGATGAAGATGGAGAGAAATGAGAAGATTCAACAATTATTTAGAATTTAAAATTTTTTACTGGGTTTGGTAATTAACTAGATATGAAGTGATTAAGAGAAGAAGCTCTTCGTAATTATTACTAGGTTTCTGACTTGGAAAGTTGGATGGATGTTGGTAACATTAACTTATATGTGGCACAGTGTGGCAGCAATAAACTCATGAATGTATTTTTGGATGGGTTGAATTTGGGGTGATTTTGGTAGATCCAAGTGATATTAAGTAGGAAATTTAATGTGCAGCTATGGAAGTCTCTCCATATACAGGTGGAATAAAAATGAATAGAAAGTGTGAAATACAGAGAACTAGTGTTGATGTATTTTGAGAAATTTACACTTGAAGAAAAGGAGAGAGTTAGGGAAATAGTTGGAGAGGGAATAATATCAAGAGAAGGATATATTGAAGATAGATGAAATTTCAGTCTGTTTTGGAAGACCTTATAGAGAGTGAAAGGGTAGAGACACAGGAGAGAGAGATCATCAATTATAGGAATTTCCTGAAAAATCTAGAAGAATTAGGAGGCAAAGGAAATGTGAAAGGATTAGACTTGCAGACAAAAAGACACCTGTCATTTTATCAGGAGAGAGAAATAGAGGGTAGAGAAGATTCAGATAGATGAATAGATAAAGGCTGAGGGAGTTTCTGTTTAATGTTCTGTATTTTCTCTGAAGTTTTAGATGAAGCCATCTTACCAAGAAGGAGGAAGGGTATGTTTTAGTATGTGTGAATGTGTGAAGGGAGTAATGGTCTGAGATTTTTAAATTCAAATATAAACTGTGCTAACTTTTGCATTTAAAATATTCTGATGCTAATTCACAGATCATCAATAATTTGCAATGTGTTACTCTACGTGTATACAACTGAAGGTCACCCTTTTTTATTTTTGTATGAATTTGCTATCAATGACTCTGGACTCATTAAATTAGAAGACTGCTAAATATTTAATCAGAATCTAACAGCATCCTGTGTGTGTTCTGAGAAATTAACAGATTTCAATACCTGTAGTGATAATTGCAAAATGCTGATATATAACAGTTACTCCAAATCACACCATTATCACAAACATCAGCAGTTTTTTGTGTGCAATGGTGCAGGTAGAGAACATTTGTATATCAGGAAATCAGGAATTTTTTTTCCTATTTCAATGTTCTTGAAATGCTCTTAAGTACGGAATTATGTTGTAAGGAACAATCCCTTACAAATAAAATGTATTTGCATCTGATTGTATTGATGTAACTAAATTTATCCTCAAACCGTGGTTCTTGCCTTGGCAATTTGTGCCACGTGCCTCCCTTAAATCTAAAGCCAGTAAAGGTAGAATTCACCATCCTGACGGTTAGAGCAAACTAGCCGGGATTTAGGTATTTCTTTTTCTTTTCTTCTTCCTGTTTTTTTTAAAGATTAATTATTATCTTCAATATATTTTAAAATGATATTTAAAATTACAAAAGTAAAACATGCTCAGTGTATTAAATATAGAGGTATGTGGGTATATATGTATGTTTATCCTTCTACACATTTACTCATATACTAATACATATATATAATAACAAAGGGTTTCGTTTATTTACAGATATGGGAACACCACACATTTTTCAGCAACTTGCCTTACTAACTTAATAGTGCATTATGAACAGCCATCCAGATCAATAGCTTCTTTTTATGGTTGCATTGTTTTCCCTGCCATTAATGTACCACCAATCCTATATTGAAAGATAGATTGTTCCAAATTTGTGTCTTTCACAAATTATAAAATAACATATATGTGTATATCTGGCATTATAAAAAATATGTTTAGCTAGGCATAAATTAAAATACATGGAAAATATTCAATTTATCATTCAAATTTGCTAATCATTATTCAAAAAAGTCAAATAGACAATATATTAAAAATTATAAAACTACAAATATTTGAGTTAGAAAACATTTGAGTTACAGTCTCATTTATATTTATATATAATTTGATATCATAATTTTTTATACCTATCTAAAATTAGATGGGTCCCATCAAAGTATGGCTGAAAGATTTCACCAAAAGTTGCCAAGGACTGCCTGATTTAAAAATTTCTTCTAATGAATGTATTGCTTTCTTTATGGTGTCATCAATCATGTTATAGAGAGGACTTGATGGATAAGTAAGCTTAATTAATCTTCTTTCAAAGTTTGTTGATTTTTAAAAAATTGGTTTTAAGTAATCCTAGATGGACAGATATACATAAATGGATCTTTAATATTTCAAAAATTCATAAGATGACTCTGATCCTATATAGTTTTGAAATAATTTAGTAAAACTTAAAAATTAACTTAGTTCTAGCAATGCCTAAACCTTTAAAAAAAAATACTAACTCTAGATTGCTTCAAAGGGCTTCTCCCTTTCTTTTCCCTCCCTCTCTCTCTGTCTCTCTCTCTCTCTACCTCTTGCTCTCTTTTAATTACTAAGACATCATTACCTGATAATAAAGAATAACTAGAATGAATGTTACAGGTTGGTGACTGTTGCATATCATCCTAAAATTACTGTTGTAAAT
This sequence comes from Balaenoptera physalus, assembly GCF_965194825.1. Taxonomy (NCBI): domain Eukaryota; kingdom Metazoa; phylum Chordata; class Mammalia; order Artiodactyla; family Balaenopteridae; genus Balaenoptera; species Balaenoptera physalus. Next base: position 102,095,776 of record NC_138885.1, on the reverse strand, counting down.
TGTTTAAATTAGATTGTAAATTAGATTGTTTTGTTTGTTTTTGACTATTTTGCCAAAAAACTAGAGTACTAATATATCAGTGGTCCCAAAGAGATAATGGTGTTTTCCAGTCACCAACTCACTGCTGGGTAGTGAAGTTAAGGCCTATTAACTGCTATCTCTTGTTCTTCTATTTGCCCTAAGAAAAACTGAAATTTTGCATTAACTCAGCTTGCATGACTATAAGTAAAGGTGATCCATTTGCCTAGGTAATTTCCCACATGGAAAAATAAAGATATGTAATCTGAAACATTAAAAGACTGAGAAGAAATTTTGTAGATATGCGTCAGTCAAGACATTTAAAAGGAATTAATAGGTCAACTTCGTACTGCTTTCAGATTTCCTTCATGATCATTTACAAGAGAAAGAGATTTAAAAATAGCCATCCCTGGATGCCTAAAACAGTATATATTATAAAATATAGCCTAATGTTAATAGTGTACATAATTTCAATAATAAAAAAATAATAGACAACAGATTGAAAAATTAATATTCTAGCTGGGAAGAGAATCTGGTTCATGTAGATGTGGATTTTTTTTTCCTTAGTAGGAATGATTTCTTTTGCATGTAAATGAAATGGTTTCAGGCAAAGTGTAAAGTTGTCTTGCTATTATATTATTTCAATGTTATTTGAATTGACTTAGGTTCGATTTTTTTTCTTTGTTTATGTTATCTGGTGGCTCTAAATCTGTATTCAGAACATCTGCAGAATCATAACATCTTCTAAGCAACTGCTTGAGAAAAAAATGGGTTTCCCCATAATTAGAAATGTGTTCTAATTAGGGATTGGGCATTTATATAAGTTCAAAAAGGAGTTATATTGTTAAACATTGTTAGATGCTCTAAAATGTGTTCTTTTGATTTTGGTCACAATAGACCTCCCCTTAGGATATAAAAGCTATCCATTCTATGCTAAAAACATTATTTAAAGCGGAGCGCAGTGACCAAAAGTCTCTGCAAGGAGGGTTTGTTTGTCTTTTCTCTGAGTCCTCTGCAGAGTATTTTAAAAGAGATAGACAGAAACAGCTTCACCCTATCATTTTTTTTCCTTTGGGTTACTTCCAATCTGCTATGGGCCCAGGAATTAGAAAAATTGGGTATTCATGTTTTACCAAGTTAAATGCTAATGAAGAACTCTGTTTTCTTCATGTTCTCTTTATTGATTTTCCAGTACAATATTTGCTTGAGGTTCGTAAATTATGAAAACATTTTAGTACTTTTGAATTTTATCACTATTTGAAAATGGATGGCAATGAACAGGCTGTCCATTACAACATATTTAAATTCCACAACTCAGAAACTACATTCTTGAAGAAGCTTTACAAGCTTCTACTTAGTGTTACTTGTAGATGTGTAAGGCACCTCCCCACCCCACCCCCAATAAGAGTGTTCAGTCAAGGCTGATGTAGGTAAAGCCTGGTAAATAACCAAGAGACTGTGATAATAAAGCAAACATAATAGAAGCACCAGGGTTATTAACTGTTACCTGAAAAAGGGAAGAGCCATCCGTTTATCTTTTGTTTTTAAAAATCTGATTGTCTAGAGATAATGCATTTGATAGTTCAATGCAAGAAAAGAAGTTAAACTTGGAAAATCTGGACATAATTCCTTTTTCGGTTAGGACTTTACTTGTGCTACAAGTGAAATTAAGCCTGATGTTAGTGGCTTCAACAAATAGTTGTATCTGTTATTCTTTAAAATACAGAAGTCTAGAAGTGAGGGAGCTGTGATTGCCTTTGGTTCTATGGATCAGTAACATCGGGGTCACAATCCATGTCATTTTCTTATCTTTCTGTTTTGGTAGTAAGATGGCTGCTGCAGCTCTAAGCATTACATCTGAGGACACAAGAGGAGGGACAGATTTCATCAGCTGTACCTTTCCTTTCCCAGAATTCCTCTAGCTGAAATTTGCTTTTCTCTCATTGGCTAGGCATTTGTTGTATATTCACATCAAGATGTAGAAAGACTGGGGAAGTTGTTGAACTTTTTAAAAATCCCTAGATTAGAAGGCTTTAGGGAGCAGGGGATTAGGAATGACAGTTGGGTTAGTCAACCAGGAACTTTGACACAGTATTGTGAGGGTGAGAGATAAACTAAACTAATACAAGCAAACAAAAATAACAACTGGTCCAAGGATTATTTTCATTGCTTTTACGAGAAAATATTATTTTACTTATTACTTAAAAATCAGAAATAAGCAAATATTAAACACATATTAGCTTCAGTTCAAGAAACTTGAAATAACTTTTCCCATTTTCTTTTCACTAGAAACTCTTTACAATTACACTTTTGTTAAGTTTAAAAATATATAGGAAACTCTGAAATTGTTGAAATATTTATGTGCTTTTAAGGGTTGATTTAAGATGAAAAGTATCTAAATATTTATAGAAGTAAAGTATGCATTCAGTTATTTATTTGTGTAATAATTATTTAATGATTCTTTTCATGAGACAAACTAGCCTCCAAAAAACATGAGGACATCTGTGACACAATTCCAGCACTTAAAGGACTTATATTTGTACTTTTAAGAATAGAAATTCCATTATTTTACCTTTAAGCTCTGAATATGTACATGTCCCTAATCTTATTTGAAATTTACATATTGGTCATGAAAATAAGACCCTTAAAATTGCAACGCTATTGTGGAACTCCTAGATGAACTAAATTAAACTGGAAGTCAGTAGATAACATGGGATATATTAGAACTAAATGTTATAGATTAGAAATAAAAGAATATTTGCCCTCAAAAGAATAGACTATACTTAAGTAGATAAGAAAGGAACAGTAATGAGCAAGGATCTAATTATGTGTTTGTAAGCTTTTTCCTAGCTTAAATAGGTGTGGAATGTGAAAGAACACAGAAAGATAAAATTGCCATTTGCCAAAATAAGAGACTTAGGGAGGAGCAGGAAATACCTTTTGGGAGAAGAAGCGTTGTTGGAATCAAAGTTTATTTTGGAATTTCTAAGACTGAGATATTAGCTATCTAAGTGGAGACATCAATTGAAATTGAAATTAGAATATAAATTTAGAGGAGAGGAGGTCTGGACTAAAGATATAGATTTGCTTATCACTACATAGATAAAGAGATGGAGGATATCATATCTAGGGAGTAAATGTAAGTAGAGAAGAGAAGAAATCCAATGGTTAAGTCCTGGGACCCTTCTTCCTCTAGAGGTCAGGGAGATAAGGAGGAAGCAGCTAACAGGACTGAAAAGGACTGACCAGATAGAGGAGAAACTCAAGGAAAGACAGTGTTTTAAGAAAGGGAAAGTGATCACTCACATGATGTGTTACTAAGTGATTGGTTAAGATTAGATCTAAGAAATGACTATTCAATTTGACAATAAGGAAACTGTTAGTGACATTGACAAGTACTGATTTCGTGGAGAAACTAAATTGTAATGGGAATTAGTTCAATAATTAATAGAGCACAAGTGAATTGAGCAATTCACAATTGTTCCAAATACTGTAAAAGTCTTAAGTGAAATAATTGCATTTTTTCTTAAATATATTATCACCTAAAGTATCCTATTTGCTGTTTGATTTATGTAATGATAATTATTGAGAATCTTCTTAGAGAATATTACTGGAGGTATAGGGCAATATAAAAGTAGAAATAATAGTCCCTAACCTTACAGGGCTTATAATTTACCTAGAAATAGAAAAGAATCTGAGAGAGAATAATTATAAACAACTAAATTAAGTTTAGTTTGGGAGTGTATAAAAGAGACACATAGTGCTAAGGGGAGATACTCTTGTAAATATGATAGCAAAATGGAATGAATTGGGTCACAGAGATGGCAATAAAATTGAGGCCGTTTATTAGCACTTAGCCCTTTATACATGAACATAAGGTTGTTCCTATGAAAATTACCAAATCGTAAAATAAAAAATATGAAGTGGCCTCTTTCAGAATCATTATGTTTAGCTATCTTTTTCAATTACAGAACTTTCTTTAAGTTTAATATTTAATGCCAAACTTTAAATTTTCCATAAAGGGGATGTCGTTAGGACTCAAAATTAACAAAGATCCATATAGACTTACAAAGGCACCTGGTGTCAGCATGTGTTACCCAATGTGAAGAGCAGCTCCATGTACAATAGTACAAATAAGATTTCTAAATATATTAACTATTTTAGAGTTGTGTTACACTTAAAAGTGAATGGTCTCAAAAGGTCAGAACAAAAATAGATTGATACAGCAGACTTCAACTTAATGAGAGAAATCAAACTGAAAAATAACAGTGCCTTAGGAAAACAAAGGGAAAGGGGGAGGAAAGAAAACAGAAATGAAAAAAAGCCCTTGAACCAAGCTTTTTCTTCTTTTGCATTTCTAGCGTTCCCAGAGAAAAAAGAAAGTATTGGAAAAATTTAAAGGAAATGACATTATGTTATCCATGGCTCTCTTCAATTAAAACTGAGAAGCTATTAAAATCAACACAGGTATAAGTCTTGATATTAGAGGAGGAACAAGGGGACACAGAAATTTGAAGGCATAGTGAAAAGATAACAATATACCTGTATATTGTTCTGCACCTCAAATCCATAGACCCCAAAGAATCAACGCTTCTCCTTCCAAATGTCTTTCTCCTGATTTCTCAAGTCCATGAATGGAGTCATCAGCCTTCCACTCACGCAGGCACGGGAGCCTAGCCATCTTTGACTCCTCCTTCGTCTGTCTTCACCATCAGGTTTATACACTGAATCATTTCTGCTGCTGGAAATACTTTTCTACCTCATCCTCTATGCTTCCCTACTATGTCTCTCACTGCCACCAATAAGCACTATTAAAATAGCTAACCAGTCTTGAAAATATCTTCTCTTCATTGCCTATTTATCTAGTATATTAGGAGAGTAATCTTCCTAATATACTCTTATAGTCATATGTTAATGGAAGCAGAAAAGATTTTAGAGGAAACCATGCCAAGATTCAAATCTTGACTATCCACTTAGAATGCTTATGACCTGGGACAAGTTATATAACCTACCTCAGATTCATCATACATAAATAATCATGTCAGAAGAATTATTTGACATAAGACAAAGAAAACACCTGGTAAAAGTCACTTTTGTTTTTTAATCCCGGAAGAAATGTTCAGTGACCCCACATGGATGTCCAAAATCCTGTCATTTTCCCTGCAGCTGTACCTGTTCTCAAAGTCTCCTCCCTTTTCATTTCATCCAACTCCCCATTAACATTTGGAAGTGCCCTCAGAGGGAAATAAGGGTACCAGCAGGGCAAAATAATTAGAAAACATATCATCTGAATGAAAAGGAGTTTTTTTTTTTTTTTTCTTTTAAGAAGGACACTTTCTTACTCCCTTTGTGTAAGCATTTCATCAAAAAAAAAAAAGTTTTTAGTCTAAGGCAAGGATTGGGGTGCCTTAAAAGCATACTAAAAGAAATCAAAGATGCTTTATATACATATTTGTATGTAAAATAAAAAAACTATTACTTAAAAAATTAGTTTGTGAATCCTCTCAAAATGGGACTGCTTAAATCTGTATTATGTAATTGTACCCAGTAAACATGACAAAAATGTGTGGTGTAATGACTTGATAGATAAAGATAAATGCAATTTACCATAGTCTATAATACCTGTTAGTAACATAGATATGTGAGATTACAGTGATTAGAATGAATGGAGATTTTGAGGTGAAGAAAATTTTTAACATAGGAGAGCAAAGAATAGTGCCTGTAATGATTTATTCCTCCCCCACTTTACTTCATAGAGAAGTATTTATGTAATATTTTCTGCTCTATTGTGAAACTAATTAATTCCTAGCATGCTGAACAATTTCGGTAGGCCACAACTGAAATTTTCAGATTTTTATCTTCAATTTTTTAATCATTTGGCGTATTGCTTCAGATTACCATGTCTATGTAATGAATAGGTAATAGAATGCAGTAGTACTTAGGGGATTATATATTTTGTAATTAAATATTTACAATTTTCTGTTTGTTTTATTAAACATACTTATATATTCAATCTATACCGATGATGTTAAAAGTGTTCTACTAATATAAACATTAATGATATTGTGTAATAGGTATAAACCACACACACACACACACACACACACACACACACAAGTCTGAGGACTAAAAATTCATCTGAGCTCTTACAAAGATCTGTTAACAGAGAAGTTCTTCCTTATCTAATTCCCTTTCAATATTTCATTTGTAGAAATTCATAGGTATTTGTCAATTATACCTCAGTAAAGCAGAAAAAAATTCATAAGTGTAAAATTCATAGGTGGATTATTTGTATCTTCAGGATGGTGTATTTAATCATGAGAACAGTTGCCTCAAAAATCAAATGTACAGGTTTGTATGCTTTCCCTAAAATTGTGACAAACAAACAGAAACCCGTAGATAGGTGTAAATATTACTTATAAATAGAAGGAAGGAATTACCATGAAACTATTAGAAATTTTTCTCAGACCTAATTCTAGACATAAAATAATCCAAATGATATTTACATATTCGTTTAATGGTAATATCTCTTCTGAAATACTTTGTAACACTGTGTTATTGAATAATATGTAACTTTTTCATATTGAAAAAATATTGGGGAAAAAAGATTTATTTAAACACATGAAGACAAGTCAAGAAACATTTAAATTTAGTTAGGAAGAGGGGCAGTATGTTTTGATTCATTTGCTTCAGCACTCAACACTTCTGGTCATAGTTAAGGTATAATAGAGGAATTGCGAATCCTAATCAAAGGATAGAGACATACTGTAATACTCTAGGTCTCATCAGATAAAACTTGTAACTGTCAACTGATGTCTTCCTCAGAGTCTGACCCACATCACTTTCATTTGCTCCAAAAGAAAAGATGTGTCATATTTATGGAGCAGGTGGAATTCTGGGTCAGAATAAGCACAGTTTTCACGAGGGGAAAAAAAAACATGAATGTGGCTCTCCTTGCCCTAGTCAGTAATCCTTAAAATGTCTTCTGGGGAATTTCAATATTTCCTAGTGTTTCAAGGTCTCTTGTTTCAAATCTGAGCTGCTTTGGGGAAGACTGAACAGAGTAACAATGCAGTAGGGACTATCATTAGAATGATAGATACCGCTTAATTTTGCTTTTCTTAAAGGAAATCCAGTGTTTTTTTAAGCGCCCCAAATCCTCTTAACTGTTTTCTCACTGAAAAAATAAAATGAAACTCAGTGAAGTATAAGATCACTTATAAACTTCAATAAGAGCATAAAAGATTTAATAGACTTAAATCACAGTGAACATAACAATGCAGCTAAAATGATAGTCTGATGAGAATTACAATATTAAGATATAACTAAATACAAAATCAAAGAGTTTATTAGAACCCCTAAATAAACTTATGTTTATTTTGTATTCTCTACTGTAGGTATTAGGTATTAAAGAAAAATCTGATGAATTGTATTTATCTACCCTAAAAAAATTCTAATGAATCATCTTTAGAAAGACAACATATATAGCTGAAAAACTGATGGACTTGAGATTACAATATGTAAAATGTTAACATTACTATTTATGTTTGACCTTGTCTAAGTATCTTAACTTTTCTGAGTCTATTTCATTATTTTTAATACGGAGGTTATAAGCTCAACATTGCATAGTTATTGTGAAAACATGCAGTATATGTAAAAAGAAAATTTTAATTAAAAATATACAAGTATTATTAGAATCAAAAGTCCATAGTCAATCTATTTAAATTATTTGAACTTAAGTGTAGTATATAAGACCAAATAAATCTCTGGTTTACTTCTATGAAAGGGGATATTTCTATATCAGGGTAGAAAGTCTTTGACATTTTCATTTCAATTAGATTATTTCCCATTGAAAATGAAATGAATTGTTTGTGACACTATATGTGCCATAAAACTCATGAGTACCTAATGGCAGTCAAATCTTGTTTTCCTCTTATTTGGACAGCACTTTTGCTATGTTTAAACTGCTTGCTTACATAATTAATATAATATTGAAAATGTCCCTATTTGCAAAGTTGCATTATTTATCTCAGTTGGCAACTGAGTCTAAGAATTTTCTTTCACTAAAGAGTCAAAATGTTTTTGATCAACTACATTTTTCTTATAGCAAGAGCAAATTAGGAAACGTGAAGTATATTACTGAGGATACATTCAACCTTTGGTTCATGATATACTCATGCTTTTGTCTGATGGTCAGTATAACATTTTCAGAGGGAAGATAGGGTGCAAGATGATAGCCAATGTTATCTAGTTATATTTTTAAAAGAAAATATAAGATTACAAAGAATCCTCACATCTGACTCTAATTTAGGAAACATCCATTTATGTTATATATAGGTTTATTACAGGCAGTAATTAATTTACCTTGCCAGGAAGTGAAACTTGTTAATACTTAGTCCTGTATGAATGTGTATGTATTTGTTTGTTTATTTATACATATATATGTAAAGACTTGTTATCTTAAGGTGTCCTAGATTCTCTAAATTGGGCTAAGTATTTATTAAAGGATAAACATTTGATTTATTGCTCACATAAGGGCAATTTTGAGAGTGAATGGGGTTCTACCGGTACTTAACAGTGATGCAAACTGAGACTGTCCTGGCCTACGGGTGGTATATGATTTGCCAGTGCTTAAAGGTATTTGATTTAAGAATAGTACTAGGCAGGATCTAGAGGCAAGTGTATCAGATCTCAGGAATCCAAGAAAGATTAGCTGGCTCCTGCTATGTTTATTTTTCATTGCCTTTCGTGAAGCATGTACTTATGTGTATCTCAACTGAGTCATCTGATAGAGACACTGCTCACAACCAGCGGAGGCACAACATAATTAAAGCTCTGACTGGTCTGATGTGGAGACATCTTTCCAGCATGATATAGCACTATAAGGAAATAGCATGCAGATTTGAAGGTAAACACAAAATAATAATGTTAGAGGCACTATTTTATAATTTTATTTAAACTTTCTTATACAAAAATGTCTGGTTAAAATTATCTGACTAGCCTGCAGCTTTTCTTTGTTTGTTTTTACTTCTGTGTAAATTTTTAAAAAATCAGTTTAACCTTTAGTGCCCATAGATAAGCAGTGAAGCAGCCCTAAGTCTGATCCAGCGACTTCTGAGGACCCATCTTCAAACTATTTACTTTAGAAGCTTCTAAAAGTGGAGTTCTCTGATTTAAAGTCAATACCGTGAGTTACAAACTATACTGTCAGTGTGTTACAGGGCTGCTGATTGATTCCTTTATCTGTAACCGAAAATTATTCTGTATCTAAGAAATGAAGAAAAATATGCCTATATTACAAGCTTAAAATCATTTTATTTGGTGAAATTCATATAAAAGAATCCTATAGATTTAGATTTGGTGACTATATTAGTCAAACTACCAGTTTTACTGTTTACAATTTTAAAGAAAATACCACTGCACATTTTTTGTAGCATAGCCTGCCCTTGACATTAAATGAAAATTGGTATAATGGAATAGTTTTAAAACCATTTGAGTTTTAATCATAAATTATATTGACTTTACTATATTTTATTTGTGATCTGTTATCTGGAAGGAAACAGATCAATGAAAGAAAATATTTGGATGTTTATAAAATCAGCTTCCATGATTCTCTCACATTTTATATTCTCCAGTGAGGAAAAGCATGGTTCAAACAGAGTAATGAATAATAAGAATACATCTTATTATATGAGTAGTATGGTTGGGGAGACACTACTCTTCTATATATAACTGTTTAAAATAGGTAACTGCATTCAAGGCAGTAGAGTATAATGCATTGTGTTGTCTCTGAACTTCTAAATGAAATTGTGAAAACCAAGTTACATGCTTTTAAATAAATTAGTTAAGTTCATTTGTGATTCAGAATCCTTATTATATCAGTTTCTATGAGTAGACAATATCAGTTTCATTATACTATTTCTAAATCACAGAATAAGGTAAAATATCACTCGATAGCATCCTTTTAGAAAAAGCTTGCACTTATCACTTGTCATGTCCTATCTTGTATACTTTAGGGGATCCCAGTGATTTTTAATGGACAGGCAAAAGACAGGAAACAAATAATAATCCTGTTACAGATAAGGGATTACAGAGTATTCTAGGTCTCTTGGTTTTGATTTCATTAATAGTGTCACATTTTAGCCTCTTGGAGGCTACTCTGACTAACATATAAGAGGAACACACCCTCTTTCAGGAATATAGCCTAGTTGGCAATAGTCAGCATTGAGATCTAGGAGGGATATACAGTAATTTAAAAAAACAATTTAAGTAACTATATCCCTTTTATCCAAAGGATCCTCATAAAGAGTGAAGCATTAACTCTCAGGAAAAAAAAAAAAAAAGGGCATCTATCCTACACGTACGAATATCTAGGAATCATCAAAATTGCGGGGGGTGTAGGAAATGTGTAAGTAGTGTAACTTTTCAGATTAGAGTGGTCTTATAAAACATAATGTTAATTGTAAGAAACATAGTGGTAATTAAATGTCTCAGACACATTAAGCTACAATGAATAGAAAATATCTGCAAAAGCACGTAGATCATAAAAGTGGACAGGGAATAGCAAAATGAATTCTTAATTGAAAAGATGCAAAGTAAACATTCAAAAAGAAAAAATAAAGAAAAAACAAGGCCATTATTGTAAAACTAAGCTTTTAGACAATGATTTATTTTTTCTGTATTTTTCTTAAATTTAATTAACTTTTATTTCAAAGGGAAAATAAATATATTGTAGAATATTAGAAAATGCCCAAAAGTAAAAATACAAAAATAAGAACACTAGAGTCATAGTGTCTTATTGTACATTCTTCCAGATCTTTTTACACACATATATGTGTATGTGTATATGAATTTTTTTCTGATTTAGATCCTACTGTTTTGTAACTCAGTCTTTTCAATTTCTGGCCCACATCTTTACATGCCAGCACATTTTTATTTCATCTACTATCTAATCCATATTCTAATTTCTCAAGTTGTCTAAAAAATTTCTGTACAGTTGGCTTCTCCATGCTAGAGTCCAGGCCAGGGTTGCATTGCATGTCTGGTTTTGTGACTATTAAGTCTTCTTAATCAAGATCAGTACCTTTTTTCATGATATTCACTCATTAAAGAGAACAAGCAAGTTTTCTTATAGAACATTGTCCCTTTTCAATTTAATTGGTTGCTTCCTTGTGGTTAATGTTCTTTTTCAAGAGTAACTTCCTCTGGAATAAGAAGAGTGTGGCCTCTTAAAATGTCCAAAAAATCATTTATGTATGAGTTTTAGGTGCAGAAACTCTAGTTCTTTACTTCTTCAGGTTGGTTGTACCTTTATCATTCCTGCAGAGTGGTAAAAGAAGAAAAAAGCTAGAGGAATGCAAGTCAACCAAGGAACTGCTGAGGGAAAATATCAAAACTAAAAGCTAACTAGAAAAATCATAGAAATTACTGTCTATTGAGTTTTTGAATGTTTTATTTTCATTGCCATGACTAAACTAAGTAGTAATGATATGATAACTGATATCCATACAAATTAGATGAAAAAAAAAATAGAGTCAGGGATCCTGTTTTGTCCTATTGGAAGTGATCATTCTTAAAATGAAAAAAAAAAAAAGAATTTTCTTTTAATTTACAGTGACATTGACAAATAGTGTCATAAATACATACCATTTATTCTCTTGCAAAATAGATAAGCAGAGGAAGTTTAGAGTTTAGTTCAAATCCACAATTAACAAAATACTGGGGACTATTCTCAATCATACATAAATCCTTTGCAATAAAAAATTGGGCTCAGGAAACAAAAATACAGTTCTTTTTATAGTAGTGGCTTTTCAGAGACATGTTAGGCACTTGAGCTGAAAATTATGCCTTGGGTTGAAAACCAAAATATTTTCTGAAATACATACAACTGGCATACCAAAAATGTGATCTTACACACACCGAAACACATCACAATGATGAGTTTGTTTCCGTACTTTAGTTTAATTTTCTCAGCATAGATTTTTAAGTCTTTAGAAAATTCCATTTAGGAAAATCTAGTTGAATTATAGCAACATTTCAGTATGCTGTAGGACTTTGAACTGTCAGAAAACAACCTTTAGGATGAACTACATTTTAAGGTTTCTTTGCAGTTTTATATGACAATAATATAACAGTTATAATGTTTAAAAGACATGACTTAATTTATAGAAGAAGTTACCTAGATTTTTTCCTAGAGCTCTTTAAAATTTAAAAATTCTATTTAGGATCATCTGCTTTCATTATTTCCGATCTGTTTTTGAGCAAAAGTTTACCTTTCAAGAACAAGTAATTTTTTTTTTTTTTTCTGAAGGAGGGTAGCTGTATAGAGTAGCTTCTTCTATAAATAGGAATATAAAATATAAAACACTTTACTATGGAAAGCATGAACATTCAGGGAATTATTTTTTAGTTTTGATATCTATCATGACTTCATAGTCAACATCTATGTGTTTTACTCTGAACTGTTTGCTATGGCATATGAAATTAATATATTTCAGGGCTCTGACTACAGAAAGCTCATAGATACTACTCTACTCTAGAACAAGAAGTTAAGACCATAAACATTACTTTTCAAGCAAGCAAAAAATTTATCTTAGAAAACAAAAAGTGGTCAGTTTCAAAATTATACATTAGCTAACAATATATTAGAGAAACATTTTAAGAATAAAAATCTCCAGTCAATTTCTTCCTAATCCCTTTTTAATACTATTTACATATTTTTATTTAATACTTAGTGTGTAGACCTCTTTCATGGGTATATGATGCTTAGTCATACTTTTAATAATAATGCTTACTCCAGTCATCATAACTCTGAAAATCCATCTGACCCAGTTCTCCATCTTTCTCGTACCCTTTGTCCCAGCAAAGTTGCCCTTGCCAGAGTTTGAAACAGCACTTCTGTCAATGCATCTCTCTGTTGGTATCTCTGTATACCAGAGGTGTGGGGTTCATAGGTCCTCAGAGCACTTATTTTTGGTGTAGAACAGTAGTTCTCAATTGGCAGTGATTTTGACAGACGTTTGGCAATGTCTGGAGACAGTCATGACTAGAGGATGGAGGTGTTGCTGGCTTCTAGTGGATGGAGGCCAAGGATGCTGCTAAACTTCCTAAAATGCAAAGGACAGTCCCCAGAATGAACAAGTATCCAGCCCCAAATGTCAATAGTGCCACTGTTGAGAAAGCCTGCTTTAGAGAAAATGTTGAAAATAATATTATAAACCACAACACTACTATTTAAATGCATTTCTACTTCTTTATAGATAAAAGTAAAATTAAAATGATTTAAAATGATGCTATATCAAAAATTTGGCATACATTCTTCATTTTGTTATCAAATTTTACATTTTTTCATCAAATGGCATGTTGTGGCTGCTCATCCCCAAAGATTACTTGTCTGTGCATGGTTTATTATTAAAAAACAAAGCAAAACAAAGAACAGGTACAGTTTTTACCAGGAGAAAAGTTTTGTGAAAGCTTTAATGCATTTTTAATTTGCATTTCTTCTAATTGACTAGACTTGTGATATGTGGATAATGGCTTGTCCAACTGCTTTTTCCTCTTCCTCTGTCTTTTCTCTCTTCACACTTTTTTCTTTTCTTTTCCATTCTGGTTGGCAGGACTCCTTTAATTGCAGCCGGAGTCATTGGCGGGCTCTTCATCATCGTCATCGTGGGTCTGACATTTGCAGTTTATGTTAGAAGGAAGAGCATCAAAAAGAAAAGAGCCTTAAGAAGATTCCTGGAAACAGAGGTGAGGTGTTCATTTCTTCTCAAGTGTTTAGGGATTTTCATTAGGTTTAGAAGGTTTACATACTCAGTTTTTTAATCCAAGAGAAAATTCTATTCAATTTCCTGCTGAGGGTTTATATTTTATAGTATGGTATACAAAGTTGATGGAAAATCAGAGTATATAATAAGTGTAGTCAAGGCAGGCTCATGGCTTGAAGAGGGCAAATAGCAGGGGTCAAGGAAATTATCATATTGGGCCAGATCTGTTTCTTTTGGAGACAGGGGTCCATTAACAAGCTCTAGGATATACAAGTAGCAGAACTAGAAAATATCTGAGTCAGAGAATATATCAGTAGCAGAACTAGAAAAACGTTAGAAAGCGATAGAATTTTTTTGGTTTAAAATAAAGCCAGATCGGCAAGAAATTTATGCTTTAATTAGAGTCATTAAATTGGTAGCCACTGATCTCATTATGGCAGCAGTGAAAAGATGAGCTTCAGGATAAAGCTTAGTTTTGTAATAACATAGGTCTTATCACACTATTTATGAGATGCATTTAATATTATGCATGTTAGTTATTGTGAATATGTATATTATCCATAAAATACTATAATTTTCTTTTGTATTGCCACACTGAACTCTCTAGCATGCAAGATGATCGTTTTCACCATAAAGGTTATAGGGGACAAACAATTGCAGAAGACCATGCATTACCATATCCTTCTCAACTCGAATCCTACCTCTTTCTGCTGATACACGTATCCATGCCTATCAGAACATTTCAGAGCAAATCTGTACTGAGACAGTCTGCCTTCTTTGCGTTTGTTTTCCATCTCACTGTCAGTGTGACAGTTTGACTTTTCCTCTTAACACTGAAAGGAATGGGAATATTCATTCATTCATATGTTTCTCACACTGATAATGAATTAAATTTTAGCTCTTTTCCCCCAAAAGTTAAATCTAGATAGAATTATTTGAAGGTTTCAGAAAGCTACTATATAGTTACGTATAAGAAGATACTTCTTTCTAATGATTGAAGTTATCTGAAATTAAATGGGCTGTCTTATCAGTAGACACGTTCAAGCATAAAAATGGTAGTTATATACACGGAGTGAACATAGTAATGATTCTGACTTGAGCTGGATGTTACACAAGATCAACTTGATCACTTTCAGCCTTGTACATGTGAACATGAATAAAAGTTTGGGCACAGCACATGTGCTGTGCATATTTTCAGGTTAGCTAGGATGGTGGAGGCAGGTAGAATTCTCCCTTATGGACAGCTTGGAGCGGTCACTGAAAGAATTTTGAAAAGTGAAGTAAATAAACTAGAGTTGGAAAGGAATGAAAGGTTTGGAATAGCAGTGGATATTTAGGTGATTGAATAAATAGAAGACAAATTCTGTCTCTTAACTATGTGTAGGAAAAGCTCATTGCTATGAAAAGAGTTGTTTTGTTTTGTGCTGTTAATATGGTGCTTTCTAATAATGCCCTCCAAATTGGCATTTCATTACTAAATAAATGCATACTGATTGGTTTTATAAGCATATTCTATTTTTTATAGAAAGTTATCGCTTAGGACTAAATTAGCTAACTGTTGAATTCTCATCTTTCTCTCAGTAAAAGTAAATAACTGTGATTTTCTACCATCTGAATAGAAGAGGAATTCTTAAGAGGTTCAACTTAAATTCTTAAATACTGAAGCTAGAAATCTGCCTCAGATGTGAAAACTTTGTTAAAGCATGATATGTTGTTGGAAGGTTTTTAAAATTGATACACTTCCCAAAATCATGTTGACCCAGATTGTCTTTTTTCTGTTGCATGCATAAAAGTAGAAAATCTTTTTTTCAATATACACTTATTGAGATGCACTATAAGCTTGATGCTTTGATAGATGCTGTGATTTAGAAATGTATTAATGAGATATAATCCTATCCCTTGAAGAGTGACAGATTTGGTGCCTATATTATGACAGGTAATGTTCCAGAGTTTTCCACCTATGTATATACCATTTCATCCGTTAACAATCTTCTAAGATAATTATTGGTATACCAATTTCACAGATGTGAAATGAAGGGCCAGGAAAGGCAAATTGCGTTCTAAGCCTGTAAGCGGCAACAATGATATACAAACCCACAAATTTAAACTCAAATGTCTTTCTACCATACTGGGTCACAAAATAAAACTGTGCTCTTTTAATGGTATAATACTCAAATTCCTGGGGGAAAAAAAATGTGTTTGTAGAAAAAAATTGAATGATACTTAATAAAATTGTGGGTAGAGTTGTAAAGTTTTCAAAATATGAAATTATTGCACAGTATATGCCTATATATAATACATGTATATACATTTTTAAGTCTATCTAGCCTAAACTGCTAAAATCCAGTCCCCAATCTTGCATATGATTTTTGTATGACTTTTGTATATGATTTAAAAGTTTTATAACTTTTAAACTTATAAACTTTCATAAAAGTTTCTTACTGTATACATAGTATGTGTATCAAAATCTACCAAAGAAATTCTGCACAGCAGGATTCAAATGAATGGGATCCTCTGCAGGAGATTTTTTTCAGATTTGTTAAAGAATTGTGTGACTCTTTCTCAGATTTATGGGACTTGAATGCAGTTATATGCATTATTACAAGATAAATTTGAAACTGAAATAAAAGTGTATTAGTTGCCACACTGTTAAAAAATAGCTTAAGAATATTGATAATTTGTATCACCTTTCCCAAATTCTTGCTAACATCCCTAAACTTTACCTACATTCAAGATTCTGTTTAGCTAATTAAGTAGACCATTATGTTCACAGAAGCATGATAATAATAACCAAGCTGAGGACCGCAGTGCAGTTAGCCTTATAAACAGACATTTTGAAATACTGTGGTAGTTTTCAAGACAATGTGAGTAGGAGTAGGGCTTAATTATTTCCTTATGCTGAGGGAGAACAAGCTATTGTCTGTGTTTAAAGTTTAGTTCTTTTATTTAACTTAAAAATAAATTTTAAAAAAGCTCTTGTTTCTCTGACTTGCCTTTTTCCTCAAGCATAGATAAAACTCTAAAATTTTAACATACAGTATAAACTTTTTGGTACCCAGAGTCTCTCTTCTGCCTACATTTTTGTGTTCACATAGTCAAGAAATTGGCACACATTTACATACCTTTCTCCTGCTTACCCCTCCTCTCTGGCAATGGCATCTAAACTATGACATCTAAAATTATCAGCCTAATTTTACCCCTTTTGGCTACCCAACCCACTTTAGGATCTGGTATTTCCCACCCTAATCTCACCCTTCAGACCTGTCCTTCTCCCTGTATTATTCTCCTTCATGCCTTGCTCCTTCTCCCTGGTGCTGTGTCCAAACGGTTCTTCCTGGTGGCCATGTCCGTCCATTTTTATTATCTCAAGACCAATTTTAAAGTGTGCCTCCTTTTAGGAAGCCACAAAAAGCAAACCTCACTCCCCAGTGGTTATTTTATTCCTCTGCATTTCATAGAGTTCATTTATGATCTAGAATCAATTCATAGCATTTTAGAATTTTTAACCTAGAAGGTGCTCTAGGGCCTTGCTACTTAAAATGTGTTCAAGGGCCATCATCATAAAGAGGAATCTCCTGGAATTCTGTAAAAATGCAGATTTCAGCCACAAATCCATATCTACTGAACCAGAATCTGCATTTTAACAAAAAAACTCTGGTAATTCATATGTACATGAAAGATTTAGAAACACTGTCTTGGTGTATTGACATTGTGCTAACTTGTCTTTTTCTCTTCTGACATGTCTGTCCTGACTTCCCTGCTAGGTATTAAATGCTAAGAAGTTAGCTTTTTTTAATTTTTAAAAATTGTATTTATTTAATTTTTATGTATCGAATTTCCTGAAATGAGAAAAAATTTTGATAGAGTACACTGGCATAAGTAAAATCTCTAAGTCTTAGCTGAAGTTGTCCAAAAGGAAGGAGCATGAAAAAGTAGAATTAAGAGCCCCTAATTAGTCTCTAAATGTCTATAAAAAGTGGGAAAAAAATCCCCTAGACTAGTATGCCTCAAGGTAGGTACACATTTGTTACTTGTGTTCACCCAAGTGAACAGCATGAGAAGAGAAAGGGTAGGGTCAGAAGGAATTGTGAGTGATCCATTTTACAAACATATTGTTTGTCAAGGAAAAGTGATCTTGTGTGTGTTTTCTGTGTGTGAGAAAGTGAACCAAACAGAGAGAAAAAGAGAGGAACACTGATTGTTGGATCGAAAGTTGTATAACCTGTACTCTTTTTGCTTTGTAGTTGGTAGAACCCTTAACACCCAGTGGTACGGCGCCTAATCAAGCTCAACTACGTATTTTGAAAGAAACTGAGCTCAAAAGAGTAAAAGTACTTGGTTCAGGTGCTTTTGGAACTGTTTATAAAGTAAGTAGAAAATAACACATACCATCAGTTATTTTCAGTTTTGTTTCAGACTTGTTTTAAATAATAGCCAAAGTTATTGTTCTAGCCAACCTAACTTCCTCTTTAATATTCAGAGAGGAGAATCTTTATAGTATTGAGAAGTTGCTGAACAAATGAATTCATTAATTTTTATTGACCAAACTGGGTTGGATACAGTTATGAGAAAGCAGGAAACATGAATGCAAAGCCAAAATATAATTCATTCTCTCAATGCCTTCTGAGCTCCTTTTGATATCATCTCCCTTTGGCAAATTTGTCCTTTTCCAAAATACCCAGATCCAACCCATTTTCCTTTACCCCTACACAAGAGGAGATCCCCAAGAGACCTGGGCAATATGCTCTTCTTTCTTTTCTCTAAGTTCAGGTTAGCTAGAAGGAGAGGGTGACAACATGGGTTTTTAATAAGAGAGATATTTCTGGAAAGGGAGAGCTTGAATGATAGCATTTGCATGTTTACTTATTTAACTTAATTACAAAACCAATTCAAAGGCCAGGCCCAAGGTTAATTGTGGTGAAATTTATTTTTAATGGTAAACAGCAAGAATAAGAAGCTCTGTTGGGATAGTACTAAATCCTTGTAATGTCCATTACTTCAATTCCCAAAATTTGCTTTGACAAGTTTCTCAAAGCTATATGCAAGCCTACATTTTTACAAATATGTTGGCTAAAATATGTCAGATCTTAAGAACTTTACATCTTAAAATGTTATTTTTTTATATTTAAGACAGATTTATTTAATGGAAATTATTAACAATTGGAATATAAACCTTAATTTTCTCTCTTGAATTTTCCAAAAATAATGTAATCTCTTTAAAATAAAACTTTTATTCTATGGTCAAAATGCAAAAGTTTCTTAATCTCTTGTTCTGCATATTTTGTTCAATTAAATTCAAAATTGTTAGCTGATCTTTTTTGACCCACCTCCTAGAGTAATGAGAATAAAAACAAAAATAAATGGGACCTAATTAAACTTAAAAGCTTTTGCACAGCAAAAGAAACCATAAACAAGACAAAAAGCCAACCCTCAGAACGGGAGAAAATATTTGCAAATGAAGCAACTGACAAAGGATTAATCTCATGCTGCTCATGAGCTGCTCATGCAGCTCAATATCAAAAAAGCAAGCAACCCTATCCTAAAATGGGCAGAAGATCTAAATAGACATTTCTCCAAAGAAGACATTCAGATGATCAAGAAGCACATGAAAAGCTGCTAAGCATCACTAATTATTAGAGAAATGCAAATCGAAACTACAATGTGATATCACCTCACACAGGTCAGAATGGCCATCATCAAAAAATCTACAAACAATAAATGCTGGACAGGGTGTGGAGAAAAGGGAACCCTCATGCCCTGTTGTTGGGAATGTAAATTGATACAGCCACTGTGGAGAACAGTATGGAGGTTCCTTTAAAAACTAAAAATAGAACTATCATGTGACCCAGCAATCCCACTACTGGGCATATACCCAGAGAAAACTATAATTCAAAAAGACACATGCACTCCAATGTTCATTGCAGCACTATTTACAGTAGCCAGGACATGGAAATAACCTAAATGTCCATCAACAGAGAAATGGATAAAGAAGATGTGGTACATATATACAATGGAGAACTACTCAGCCATAAAAAGGAATGAAATTGGGTCATTTGTAGAGACGTAGATGGACCTAGAGACTGTCATACAGAATGAAGTAAGTCAGAAAGAGAAAAACATATTGTATATTAATGCGTATATATGAAATCTGAAAAAATTGGTGTAGACAATCTTATTTACAAAGCAGAGATAGAGACACAGACAAGACACAGATGTAGAGAATAAACATATGAATACCAAGGGGGAAAGGAGAGTGGGATGAACTGGGAGATTGGAATTGACATATATACACTATTGATACTATGTGTAAAATAGACAACTAATGAGAACCTACTGTATAGCACAGGGAACTCTACTCAATGCTCTGTGGTGACCTAAATGGGAAGAAAGTCCAAAAAAGAGAGGATATATGTATATGTATAGCTGATTCACTTTGCTGTATGGTAGAAACTAACACAACATTGTAAAGCAACTATACTCCAATAAAAATTAAAAAAAAAATTATTAGCTGAGTACCTAATTTGAATGTAAACTATTCTAGGCTGACTTGATACCTTCTAGTCTTCAAATCCTTTTTATGTTTAAAGAGACACAATGTATCCTGTTTCTCTATTTATATTGTGCTAAGAAAAAAATGGACTTCCATTTTAAAAATAACTCAATCTTGGCATGTACCTTGCATATAGTCACGATTATATTTTTAAAGATGATACGGTCTGGAAATTGAATTTTATTTTAAATCATGAATACCGTATAACTCAAGACTAAATATTATCTAGTGACCTCAGAAGGGAAAATATTAATAGTATTTTATTATTATTTAATAATAAAGCTTTATTAATATTTTTGTTAACAACACTTACTTGCTCATTGTCCAAGAGTGTTGCACATTTATTGAAATTACCTCTATTAAAAGCTTATTGAAAGTTCCATAAGTATGTTTAAATTTATGCCTACAGTGTATATGGTTGACCCTAAGTTTTAATTAATATATTAGTTCTTACAAGGACATACTGTCTTAAACTTTAAAGAATTATTCTTGACCACAGAAATTCAAGTTGGCTTAGCCAATTACTTGGTTAATGCTTCCTTCTGGTTGAAGATACACTGTGTTTAAACATAAAAGATTTGAACCAATATCATGGTATCAGCATAGTTGAATTGTGGTATGATGGGGCCTGGAAAATAATGACTATACTAATTTAAAAAGCAGTGCAAATTAATTCACACTGAATGTATATTCTTATTTCAAAATTATACTTTAGGAATATTTTAATATTGATGCTATATCTTTATAAGGTAACCCCCTCTGTGGTTACTTTTTTGAATAACGGTAAGCCTGTTCTCCACCCTAGTACCATCAAAAAGAAAATGGGTGTTGGGCGCTTTTTTTTCTCATTTTTACATTAATAATTTACAAAAAAAAATTATACCACAGGGAACTTGGCTTATTATTTTGCATTTGAAACATAGATTTCCCTATTCACTCTAAGAACATAACCCTTAAATTCACCTTCTAAAGGTTAAAGTCTTTTTTTCTTTATTATTTTGACTTTTTAATAATTCTTGTGTTTAGGTCTTCTCTTATATTATTACCACTTTGGATAGCACAAATACATATGTCTTAGCATAGAAGTACTAAGTGAAAAACTTTTAAAAATATTTTCTTTATAACTAAAACCAGCTGATATTAAGAAAAACAGGAAGTGGAGGTGTTCTGCTCAGGAATAGTAGACTATTTTTTTTTCTTCCTTTCATTTTAATGTTAAAACTGGCCTTAGAAGACATTTTTGATGTCAAGGCTAATAAATTAAAATTTGAGATTTTTTTTTTACATGTAACCTCATATCTGCTTCTGTGTTCCTTTGGGACGATACACTTAAAAAAATATTCTTGTATAATCTATGCATCCCTGTATTATCAGTATCATTATCCTCATTCAAATGATTGAATTGTTTACTCAGAAATGCTGTTATTTAGCTAACGTTGTACTTTACCCAAACCCTGCCAACTTTATACTTTCCCACAATGCACAGGTCCTGTTCGAATATAATTATTTCTCTATAGGAAGAGAGAACTTTCAATGACTAATATAAATATTTTATATTACTTCAGAAATAATAAAAATCCTTGACACACACCCACAATATTAAATAATATAGACAAATTAATATGTGCTCAATACTCCCTAGTACTTGCCTTTGAAAACTAATTCTTAAACAATCACCTTAGAAAATTAATTCTTAAATCAATCTGAATTTTGATACATAAGAATATGCTTTTTTATTTCATTTTATTTTTAGTTGCAGAAAAATTAGATAATATTAAAGCTGAAAAGAACCTCCAACATTAATTAGCCCAGTCTTCTATATTACAAGTAAGACAATTGAAGTTCAAAAATCAGAACAGCTTTCTCAAAGTTGTGAGAAGTTGATGATATCATCCAAGTCAAATATTATTATTATATATTATTTCAATGTTTTTTCTTTTTCTTTTTTTTTTTTTTTACTATTCAAAGCCTTTTTCATGTACACAAATTGAACTTGATAATAGTGTAAACACCTTGAAAGCAGAATACACATATGATCCACCTTCAGGTAATGAAAGCAGAAAACAAAGTTGCCGAGTAACTTGTAACATATAACAGGTGCTTGAAAAACATTTGTTGATTGAATGACAAAATATGGAACTTCTAAATTATTTTTTAAGGTATTAATAGGTCAAGTGTTTAATCAAATTTTGTTTCTGGTCTAAATGTTGTATGTCTTAATATAGATTTAATGTGAATTTTTTTCCTCCCAAGGGTATTTGGGTCCCTGAAGGAGAAACAGTGAAGATTCCTGTGGCTATTAAGATTCTTAATGAAACAACTGGTCCCAAAGCCAATGTGGAGTTTATGGATGTAAGTACAGACAGCAGGCAATCATGTTTTTATCCATTATTAATAGACCGCTTTTAGAATTAAAAAAAAAAAAAAGACTCCAACTTCAAAATGTCTTCTCTGGAAATGGTATAATCTTAAAATTAAAGGCTTGAGCAAGGGTCAGCAAACTTTTGCTTAAAAGACCAGAGAATAAATATTCAGGCTTTTCCTGCAATGTGGTTTTTGTGACAACTACTCAACTCTCTCCTTTTAGTAGATAAGCAGCCATAGACAATTAAAAAAACAAAAGAAAACAAAACACAAGAATGGGCAAATGGGTATGAATGTGTTCCAGTAAAACTTTATTTACACAAGCAAGCTAAAAGACAGATTTGGCTTGCTGACCAAATCCTGCCCTCAAGGGCCATTTGTTTAACCACTATGCCAGACTGCATTTGAGAGTAGTGACGATGATTTGGAAAATTAATCACACTGCTTTATTTTATTGTTGTTATGATCTATTTAGTTGAAAACATCAATCAAGATTAGTTTTGATAGTGAGTTAGTTGCTGTTAAATTTAAATTAGGAACCCACTAACTCAGATAATTACACATTGAAACTTGATTTTTTCAATTCAAATTCATAAGACAAGACCTTATAGGTAAAATGCTCCAACTATAGAATAATAGGAGTTCTGAAGAATGAAAGTACTTTATAAGGTCAATCAGAACTTTAAGATTTCCCCTAGCAAAAATTGTAGATTGAGCTGCTCAGCAAATTTCAGAAGGTACAACAGATGAAACTATGTATGTAGCGTGCTGTTATTTTTTCACATTCAACACAAGATATCTTGCCAGGGGTACTGTCAAAGACCCATATGTATTCTTTCTCTATCTTTTAGCATAATGTCTTCAGTAATAAGAATGATTTTGATTTTCAAATGACCTTCATATGAAAGCATATGCACTCTGATTTTTAAAAAGACGAATTGCTATGTTTTTCTATCCTTTTCTCTTGTATGCTCTTTTGTAAGTTTTATAGGAGCTCAGTTTGTGGTGCTGGATCATTTATTTGGGTCTAATGCTATACTCGTCTTATATAGGGCTACTTTTAGTTTAACAACTTACTGGTTATACAATAGGGCTGATAATTTAAGTGGGACCAACCTGTTGCTCTGATTGGTTGGTGCAGATGCCGAAAGCTCTGTCTCTGTGCACCAGTGCCGAATCGAACCTCGGAGACAGAGTTTGAGTGAAGAATAGCTTTATTGCTTTGCCAGGCAGAGGGCGACAAAGCAGGCTCTTGCCCTCAAAACTGTGTGTCCCAACCCCGAGGGTTTAGTGAGTTTAGTGAGAAGTTCTATAGCAATGGTTCAAGGGTGGGGTTGCTGATAAGATTAGGGTGTGTGCAGGGCCTCCATTCCTTTAATCTGGCCTCAGTTGGTGTCTTGAAGAGCTTTTCTGGTTCCTTAAATCTGGAATGAAGAATGCTAATGATTTACATTTGTTGGGGGTTTTAGTTCTGTAAAGGGCACGAGGATATTGTTATTTGTATCCCAGGACCCTATTGTTTCTTGGCTTCTCCTTCCTTGTCTCTCCATCCCTTCCCTTCCCTGATTAGCAACTGTTTGAACCTGCCCTTTGGAACTCAGGGAAGGGCACGGAGGCTGAACAGAAAGGCTCCAGAGCCCAGGAGCCCACAGAGTCCCACTTGGTTTCAGTGCTGTGTCTTAACAGTTGCTAAATATTTTAAATATGATTCTTGCTGCATATCTATCAACACCTATCTAATAGACATTGAGTCCAATAACTAAATAATGTTCCTTCTGCCGGTCTCTAAAACTTCTGACGCTCTCTACAGCTGGTTCAAATATTAAAATGTAAAACAAGCTTTTTTCAGTGATGTCACGATCAATTTGATCTTGATCATAAGTATAAATTTGTGAAGGGAACTTTCAAAGAAGTAAAAATGATAAAGAAAAAAGACCATGAGTAGAAACAGTGTAGGTTAATATGTAAAACTGATAGAAAAAGATCTTGTCCAGTCTAGACAGCAGCCAAAGCTGAAATTCACAAGAATGCTAATAATCTCTGCTGGAGGCTTGGACAGCCATTTTTGTCATATTTCCATGGAAACAGACTGGCAAAAAGGGGTTAAGAGGCTACAAAATAATCACCTAGGAAAGAAGCTCTGAAAACCTCATCATGATTTTGAATGACTATTTGAAAGCTCCTAACCCCGTCCATTTTTTTCTTTTCCCTCATCTGAAGTCTATTCCCATGGAAACAGGAGTGGGGATGGCAGCTTGAAGTTACAGATTTCTGCTGAAATTTAGATGAGACTCTGATTGAGCCATGAAAGGCATCATTTTCCTAGATGGTTGATGGATCTGGTGACCAACAGACTCTAAAGAGTCTGATCTTCTTAAAAGTGAAAAAAAAAAAAAATTAGGGAAAATATTTTGACTGCACCTTTCCTACCTGGTGAATAACTGCTAGAAGATTAACAGATTGATGAACTGCTATTGGCAGAGTTTCAATAAATATCAAGCAGAAACACTTCTTACTATTTTCTCAACTTTTAAAACATTAGGATAGCTTCACAACAATTAAAATACTGCTGAACTGGAAAAATTAATGGTGAATTCAGTATTTTAAGTAGGCTGGTATAACTTTAATACAAACATATACCTACTTTTCATACCTACATTTTTACCTCATCTATTATGTGTGAAGATCATTATAAGTGCTTAAATAACATATCAAACCACAAAAGGTCTATGTTAGCAAAATTATTTGCAATTTGGACCTAAGAATTGAGTTGAAATTGCAAATATTCTCAGCGTTATTAAGTTAAAAGTCATGTTTGACATATGTCTTAGTTTGGGCTCTTCCAGAAGCAGAAGCTGACCCTGAGACATGGATTTGAGTGAAAGTACTGATAGTTTATTTTGGAGGTGAGGGACTCATCAGTAAGGGAATATGGAAATGAGACAGGAGAATCAGTAAAGTCAGCTGCCATCATGAGTGACTGGAGCTTCTTTCCATTGGAGAGACTCTGGCAGCCAGTGTAGGATGTACACCTCAGAGTTACTCTCCTTAAAATTTAAGGGAGATGATGAAAGGACTCCAGCTGTCAGTCACTGGTTGAGGGCAGCTGGGAGAGAAAGACATTTATTCTCCTGCATATGCTACCTGCAGAGTGTGACAAAACAGGCTTCAGTAGCAAGAGAAAGCCATTGGGCAAAGAAAGGCAGGAGGAAGTCAACTAAGGTACAGCACTATGGTAGAGTGTTCCAAGGGTAACGTTCAAACTAAAATAACTGCGACCATGCCACATGTCTCTTTTGCAGACTGGTTATGTGTGTATTAGTATTAATATGCAAGTGTGTGCCTGTATTTTATATCATTTTATAGGAGGAAAATACAGCTTCCAAAGACAATGGAAACTGCATACTTTTATTAAGCATTAGACCTTTTTGCTGCCCTCCCTCCCTGCAACTTTACACTTAGGGTAGAATATTCCCGATTTAATAACTACTACTAGGTTTATCAGATATAGCTGTGACTCACTTGTTACAATAATGACAAACATGCAACAACTTAATACTAAAAACTCACTACATCCACTACTTCTATTGATATCCAAGGGCAAAGGAGAGGACTTTTATATTTCCTTAGAATTTTTACCATAGGCAAAAATAAATAGGGAGCAATTTGTGTTCTATTAAATGCTACACTAAAAGCAAGAGAAGGAGGATTTGGTCACAAGGCTGTTACTCAGCTCACCTAAGTATGTCTAATGGATTCATAATGATGATAATAACACACTGCTAGTGAGTGGCCAGTACATTCTTCATTCACATAAAGGAAGATCACATTGAACATTAAGAAAATGACTCTAAAGGTCCACCTTCTTAAGAAGAATGCCTACATTTATGCACTTTCCTAGTTCTTGCTTCAAATAGCACCATTTCATTGGGAAAACGCAGGTGTTTTTTCTCTCTTTTTTTTGTTTTTAAATTCATCAAATGATGCACAACAGATACCTAAAAAATGATGCTGTTGAGCAAGATCCCTGGAACTGGGGACCCTGGTCTGGTCTAATCAGACAGGCTCTTGAGTTTATCTGAGCTTCCACTACTCTGTTTTTTCTTTGTTTGTTTGTTTCCCCTGATATTTAAGCCCACTACCACTTGACATTATTTTATTTGCCTAGGAAGTGCATATGTCTTTAAATGTTTTACTTAATTTATGTTTTCTTAGAAAGAACTAATCTAGGATAGAAGAAATGCCATAATTATCCTAAGTTCCAGTGACTGATCAATAATACTTCAGGTTAGAGGTAACTTGAATCTTCTTGGCTTCAGTTTCAGCTTCGCCACCAAATCAACCACATAGTTCATGAAAAGGTGCTGCAAGGAAAGGTGTTTCAGATCAGCCAAACTTATTGTGTAAACGGTAATTTTCTTATTAAAAGAAAAATAAGCAGTTTCCTTCTTCCTATACAATAGGAACTTTTATCTTACACAACAGTCGTTTTATTATTTTCTGAAGATGTGTCCATTGTTTCTGTTACTCTTCTCTATATTGTCTTTATGATACTCAGTGTCTTAGTGGGAGCTGTTTCAACTCTAGTTGTTGCCATATTAGTGGGGGGAGACAAACAATTTTTTGGTAAGGTTTACATTTTCTCCTAGATTATAGCAGACTTAAAAAACAATTTGAAAAGATATTTTGTTCTATAACATTATTTTCACATCACAATATTTTCATAGATATGGCTTCACATAGTTAACAATAACTCTTAGCTAGATCCTATATTATACTAATAGTGGATTTTTTAAAATGCGTATAATTAAATTATATCTTTAGGCCTAATAGATTTTGCTAATTTGCATATATGAATACAATTCATTCATTTCAGAGGTGAAAAACATAAAATTCTTTTTTATTAAAACCCACTACTTAGATGTCACAGGATTCTATACTGCTTGCATGATTTTGAAAAATTGGTTAACCAATCCTTTTCACCTTAAGAAAAATTATTGCTAAAGTAATTAAGAAAAGTTTTGGATAGTTCCTTTGTTTTTAAAAATAAAACAATAACTTCAGAAAGAGATTCCAAACTCCATTAGAAACAGAATTTAGTCTTCCAAAACTCTACTAAAAAGAAAAGAAAAAAAGTACCAGTACTAGAGTAAATCACTTCTGTTATAGTTATTTCATTGGCCCTGGTTCATGTCCTGTTAGTTGTAGAGAACTCGGTCTGAAATGGCATCACATCCGAAATCACTCAATCAAACACCTAATTCTCCAACTACATTCTCCTGTCCC
Organism: Balaenoptera physalus; assembly: GCF_965194825.1. NCBI lineage: Eukaryota > Metazoa > Chordata > Mammalia > Artiodactyla > Balaenopteridae > Balaenoptera > Balaenoptera physalus. The sequence goes on along the minus strand of NC_138885.1, from coordinate 102,067,792 downwards.
TCTAGTTCTTTTCCTATAGTAACTACTTGAGAAACATTTAACCCTTTTTGATGTCTCCCATTCATTGACTCTTCGCTGTTTCTCACTATCCCTCAGCTGCCCCCTGTCCTCGCATCCCTTCATAACAATCTTGAATTTGTGGACCATCTTATAATCACATTCTTTTTTTTAAAATTTTTTATTGGAGTGTAGTTGATTTGCAATGTTGTGTTAGCTTCAGGTGTACAGCCAAGTGAATCATTTATACATATACATACATATACATATATCCAGTCTTTTTTTTTTTTTTTAGATTCTTTTCCCATATAGGCCATTACAGAGCATTGAGTATAGTTTCCTGTGCTACACAGCAGGTTCTTATTAGTTATCTATTTTATAAATAGTAGTGTGTCTATGTCAATCCCTATCTCCCAATTTATACCCCCCCCACCTTATCCCATAATCACATTCTTAAAAATCTTCAACTTTCTTGCTTCTCAAAATCATGCTGGCAAACAATCCTAGAAATACTAAAATTTCTCAGTGCTACGTTCTAGACCTCTTTTTAATATACATGTTTTATAGAACATCTCACTAGATTCTCAAATTTCATCTCTAAGTCTATTTTATGAATCTGACCTCATCTCCATCCTTGATATCACCACACTGAAATCTCAGGGGAAGCTCAAGTTTAACACACTCAGAATGTACCTTTTCATCTTCTTTTCTTAATCTCTTCTGCATTTAATCTTACCGATTTAAATAATGTGTATATTCATTTACTTTATTGTACCCATCAGAAATTTGGGATTTATCCTTAAATGTCACAATCCCTCAAACTACTCATTACAAATTCAAGAGAAAATGCTTTGATTCTATGCCAAAAACACATTTAGAGAGCATCATCTTCTTTTTATATCCCATTGCCACCCTCTTAATCCAAGCCATCAACTTCTCCAGCTTGAATTATAAAAAGAGCTTCCAGTTTGATCTCCCTGTTTTTTAATACAGTGTTTTCACTGAAGCAAAATAAAACCTTTCAGTGTTTTCACTAAAGCAAAATAAAATATTAGACCCTTGGCTTCCAGGGTTCCTAACTATTCTCCCAGTCTTCTTTCTCTTAACTGACTTTCTTTCCACTCCTCTTACAAGCCAAGCACACCAGTCAGTGCTTTTCCCCAGAGTTTCCTTCTCCCTGTTACACCTAATGAACTTTTGGTTATCATTATTTTCTCAGCTTAAGTAGACTTCCTCAAAGATACCTTTCCTGACCCCTTAATCTAAATTATAACCTACTAATAACATTCAGAAAAAAATTGTGCATTTATTGTGATTATTATAGATTTATTTGTCCTAGTAATCACTGTAGAATCCCATTCTTCATCACTGGACTACAGGATCTTTGATGACAGGGACTGTCTGTTGACCCCACGTCTCGTCTGCGTCTCTAATGGCAAGTGCAATACAAGCATCTGGTTAGAAAGCAATAAGTACGTGGTTAATTGACTGAATAATTTTTCTATTTTTAAAGGTTGTTATTATTCCTCCCTTAAGCCTTCTCTATTCCAGACTAATTGACTTAATATTTCCCTCCAACAGTCCTGTCTCTATTTACTTTATTATACTTTAATTTTCCTTACATATTTATATTGTTCATCTCTGATTTATTTCTACAAAATAAATTTATTAAATGTTTTGAAACCAGAGCATCAACATATCGCTGTGGAATAGTCCTTTATATTGACTCTGTAAGTAGGTCTCAGTGTACCCTCTGAAAGCCCTTTGAGAAAGCAAACCCCTTATAGACTTTCTATGTGTGCAAGAGGCCAGTAACCTCCCCTAATGGGGATCTTCTGAATGCTTCCCTGTGAATGTTTCCATTATATATGGGAGGCACATTGTCTACTGTACCAATATTTAAATTCAGTGAATGGAAATCAGTAGTCTGTTAAAGGCATTGCTTTCCGTATTGTAGGCATTTTCCAGCTCTCTAAACTCCACAATTTGGGTAGTTTCATACATGATTAGAGGATGTATTGCTGTGCCACCATAGAGCTGGGAGAGAATGACACTGATCACGTGCAGTTCCTGACTCCAATCCAAGCGGTATTTGCTAATTATGACGGTTTAGGAAAAATCCCCACTCATTTTGACTGCATCAGTAGGAAGAGCTGTTTACAATATGAAGATTGCTCTTAAAATTCAGGTAGAAAGCTTCTGCCCACAGGGCAAACATAGACCAGGAAATAGAATTTCCAGAAAATCAGCGAATAATTTGAAATATATCAAACCTTGACATAGATGGTTTTGTTAATGCTTAATTCTCTGCTTGTAGATTCAAAGATATAAAATATTGTTTCTGTAAGAGGAAAGGACCAAGTGAATAAAATCCTGGTTTATATTATGTGGCATAAAGTGATTTTATTTATTCATACAGCAGTGATTTTGTTCAGGAAATGAAGGCTTAATATGCTGTGATATTTGCAATAGCATACACACACATATATGTGTATCTACATAGTGGAGTAAATAAATATAGATGTATTAACTTATATATTAATATTATATATTATAGATATATATTACAATTATATTATTAATATAATATAAATATTATTATAAATTTTATATACTTATATATATTCACTCCACTGTGGTATATGGATAAATGGTAAATATACTCCATCATATTTTTTCAATGTGCTTTTGTAAATTTATTACACCACTGGGTAATCAACTATGAATGATCACATGCTTGGTATTGCTAAAATGGTTATACAGAAGTTACTACTTCACAAGGATATCTTGAACTTTTTTATGATCGCTTTCTCACAGTGATCAAAAGAATTCCTCATTCTACCTCCCACCACTGCTGTATTAGTCACATGTTTGTGTCACAGGCTTGTTTGCAAAGCATAGACTGTCAGAAACTAAACAGATTGACAGTATGTCTGGTTACACCCAAAGAATTTGTAATAGAAACTCTGTTGGTGTTACCTTCATCATCATCCTAGTTAAGGTTATTGTTAATGGTCATAGTAAAAAGGATCCTCTGAAGTAGACAGAGAACATCCCCAGATTGCTTGAGATCTTCAAGTTTCAAGATTAACGCTACATTCAGCAACAGGTATCGGTAATCCTGGGTCACATATGGGTGATTCCCATCCAGATTAAATGAAGATATTATATTAACAAGGACGAGTTTGGGTACTGTTTTATTTATACTAAACTGCAAGAGTTAATCTGTACAATGGAGTATGGTGGATTTGTACAAAAACTTTAACTCAATGACATAGCAAAGCCAGAGTGAAAAGGGATTGGTCTAGCAAGAAGGCTTAATCATGTTCCACCATGGATCAACTATTAATAGTAGACATATTTTTAAAATGTATTTTCTAGAGCCTAATGTGTAAAATTAAGACCAAAATTATAAATTATGAAGTAAAGAAAGAAATGATTCTTTGCATCTAGATTGAGCCAAAGGAGAGCCTACAGATGGTTATTAATATGCCTATTTGTGAGGAGAATTAAGCTTTCAGATAGGATTTAAATCATTTCTCTTATTCTGAAACCAATACGGGAAAGCAGAGCCTGGGTTTGAACTGAAAGCTCTCTGGTTTCAAAGTCTACTGACTTCTCATACCATTACTCTGCCTCCTCCAAAAGATCACATTATCTTAGAGAGAGATTCTTACCCTCAAATTAGAAAATCAAACTGAGTGTTATGACTTTCTACAAAAACTGCAGACAAATCCTCTGAATTATACAAATTAAAAAATTCTGGGGCTTCCCTGGTGGCGCAGTGGTTGGGAATCCGCCTGCCAATGCAGGAGACACGGGTTCGAGCCCTGGTCCCGGAGGATCCCACATGCCGCGGAGCAGCTGGGCCCATGAGCCACAATTGCTGAGCCTGCGCGTCTGGAGCCTGTGCTCCGCAACAAGAGAGGCCGCGACAGTGAGAGGCCCGCGCACTGCGATGAAGAGTGGCCCCCACTTGCCACAACTGGAGAAAGCCCTCGCACAGAAACGAAGACGAAACACAGCCATAATAAATAAATAAATAAAATTTAAAAAAAAAAATTCTGATGGATTGCCTAAGCATTTTAACCTCATCATGACCACTTCACATAAAATTATTACCATAGAGTCTATACTTCTTTGACCCTGTTAAAACAATAAGTTGTACTATACTTACTACATAAATAGCTCGATTGTTATTTTTTTTTTCCAGTAAAGAAAAAGATATCCATATATTCTTTTGAACATTTCTAAATGCTGCTGCAGTTCCTAAGAAGCCATGTTTTTGGTGCTCACAGCTTATAGTTTACATAGAGCTTGGCACAGTGTGATTAGAAATAAGAATGAATACCTCTGAGGTAGTAACATTGTGAGACCAGTTTGTCCCAGAAAACAAGCAATCAGCGAGGGCTCTTTATCTCAAAACTAAAAAGCTAGAGTTTTCTACAGTGACCTTTGCCACTGAAATTTTATCTAGGGTTTTGATCCACTTAACAAATTTAATCTATCCTCTCTGAACTTAAATGTTCCATTATCTGTTAGAAAATAATTAGAAGCTGTAAGCAGAAGTCTGCATATGTGGAATTCCTCAGGAGTCCCTAAGCTCATTGAAGCAAGGAGTTTGGCAGATACTGGTCAGCTGATATTGGGCCGGCAGCTAATAATGGCAGGAAATGCTGCTTAGCTAGGTGAGAAAGTTAACTTGGGGAAAATGAAAATTAAACATTTGGGATTTACGGTTGGAAATAAATTTCCCTGTTTCATTTGTTTCCTGGTAAGAAAATAGCCAAGGGAGCTAGTTCTTTTTTTCTTTTTTTTTTTTGATAATTTATAATTAAGATCTAAGGGCCCACTTGATCTCAACCATATTCACTATAACTTCCTTGTATTCCCACAAAGAAATTTTAGTGAATCGGGAATATGTTTGGTATAATGCATACAATTAATAGGTGAATCTGACCAGTAAATTAAAAATTGTCAGCTCTAGCAAGCATGTGGTAAATTAACGGTGGGAAGCATGTGTAAGCTTTTTGGGAAGGTTGCAAACACAAGAGGTTTGAGTATAAAGGCAGAAAAGGTTTTTTTCTCTGGTGTTTAAAGCAATGAGCCAAGTTCCTTTAAAATGAAAATTTAATTTCAAAATGGAACACTCGTTCACTTAATGAGCGTGTTACTATACTCTAACAAAAAAGTATTTTATTCTTTTGCAGCTAGATGCTTCAAAATAAAATATTTTCTATTTTTCATATAACATTGATTTAAAAAAGAATAAATCTCAACCTACATTACTCTCTGTTCTCTTATCTTCTACTAAGTTTATAATGCATGTACTAAGGTGTAACACCTGAAACCTGTGTGCTATTTTTGTATCCTCAGCAAAATTGTTAATGTCTTTTGGTTAAAAGCTACTTTAAACTTTGTAACTCCCACAATAGCCTTTTACTGAGTAGTAAGTTTTCAGTAGAAAACTTTTTATTTTTAGTTTGGAAGGATGGGTAAAATATATTTACTTCATTTGTTTTTTAATAGACTTTTATGGAGTGCCTACCATGTGCAATGTCCTGTACTATCTATGTACTCCAAAGATTATAAAGATAACTAGGATGGCATAACCTTAACCTTAGTGAGATTTGTCTAGTAATACAGTAAATCGATAAAACAGAATGTTTCATCAGGTTGGAACAAAGAAAGTATGATAGGAGATTAGTATAAGAAAATATTATCATTAATGGTGAGTTTAGGGATCTTTTAAACTTTTCACCAGTACAGGAATACCAAAGTTATTTGGCATTCCATTTTTTTTAGTTGCATTTGTCTAAAATGCATGCATTTTCTGAAATAAACTAACCCTTGTTTCAACTTATTTTTTCTATCCTTATATATTATATACTATATATATTTATTTTGATATATTTTATGCCATATAAAAAATATATATATGTGGGGGGGGGGTTTCCTTTAACCATATTGAGTGTGTGTGGTTTTGTTTGTTTTTTGAACTCTGTTTTAAGTAAGGAGAGGGTAAATTAATGTACAAATATTTTCTTATAACTTATTTAACACTAACTCCCTCACAGTATGATATTAGAGTTTAATATAGTTCTCAGATATAGGTGCATGATTCCTGATTTTAAACCCTGAAATTTCTCATTTCAAATATGCTTATTTTAAAAATATTTATAAATATTATATATATTTTTTACTTAAAAACAAGATTTTTTCAGTTTCCTTCTTAATGGAATTATTACTTGTGGGAGTTAATTTATTAAGAATGTCTGGCTGTAAATGCTCACCCAAAAGAATGCCACAAATTATCCCCTATTTTATTGAGTTATAGGTATGAACATATTTTGAAAAGACTATTCTTTTTTTCACTTCTATTCACAGTAAACTCTCAATGTTCATGACAATATTTTCTAGTTTGTTTTTGATAGCTATGAGTAATATCAACAGGTTCATTAAAAACAAACCAACTCTACTACTTGATAATCTAATTGTCATTGAACATAACCACCTGTAGAAAAAAAAATAGCTCTATTTCAAAACGAAATTCTCTTTTTCTCCTCAATCAGGTTATATTCTTATAATATCTCCATATCTCTTTAGTAATCTTTTTTTTTTTTGGTACAGTAAATTTGTACTTATGTACTTCTCAGACATTTGTAACTGTTAAAGAAATGTTACTGTTTACAACTGTGTATTAAGATGTTTATAAACAGTATGAATATAATTGTGCTGGCAGAGTTTTCTAATGGAAAATGAGTGAAGGACTTTCCTAATAAGGCATAAAGTCTTTGCACTGCTCCTGAAGTAAACAGATTTGTTACTAACAGACTATCATCCCTTTAATGCTTCATCTGCTGTCCAGAGGAAATTAACCACCACCATCTGCATCTCAAAGTATCCAATTTAAACTGATAGGTTAGAACTGCAGCAGGGCAGATGTTGCAGTGAGATGGATAGTGGGTGAGAATTCTTATATTTCCCAATTTCAGATGTTCTACCTAAAATTACTATTAAGTCTGAAAATACCCATAAGCTCAAGGTATCCTTCCAAAGTCATTCCTCTGTATGTAGAACAACATACCATGTTCTAGTATGAACAAAGATGAAGTACAGACTGTTCCTCCAGTAAATTTAATATTTATCTTCTTATGAGGCTTATGCGTCATTGCCCATTTTTCTTTTAAATAAATAAATTTATTTATTTATTTATTTTTGGCTGTGTTGGATCTTTGTTGCTGCACGTGGGTTTTCTCTAGTTGCGTCAGTGGGGCTACTCCTTGTTGCGGTGCACGGGCTCTAGGCGTGTGGGCTTCAGTAGTTGCAGCACGTGGGCTCAGTAGTTGTGGCTAGCAAGCTCTAGAGCACAGGCTCAGTCTTTGTGGCGCACGGGCTTAGTTTCTCCATGGCATGTGGAGCTTCCCGGACCAGGGCTCGAACCTGTGTCCCCTGCATTGGCAAGCAGATTCTTATCCACTGCGCCACCAGGGAAGTCGATCATTGCCCATTTTTAATCAATAAATTATTTTCTCCTTTTTAGATTTAGACTTTGATTAGCTTGAACTTCTTAAAACAATGTCAGAAAAACAGAAAAAAAACAATTTATGTAAAATTTGTTAACTGTGATCCAGGTGTGTTGAATAAGTTTTCTTTCATTCATCATGGTACTAAAGCAACAAAGACCATCAAACTTTAAAGTGTACTTTCACAGAGAGACTTGCATAATTAATGCCAACTTTTCACAGTAAGAAAGTGAAAGCCTATGTTTAGGAACTTACTATTATTTAAGGATTTTCTTAGCATGGCTCTTCTTCCCATTAGCAATTCAAATAGATACAGTGAAGTTTCAGTTTCTGAAGAGTAATGTATATGCCAGATTGTTATTATGTGGATAGTAAATGAAGGTTTTCAGGAGTCTCTGTTAGTAATACAAGATATTATTTTCATCACCTTAAATGAAATGCATTCCAAGCAAGTCACTGTTGGTTCAAGGTTAACGGTCAGCTAATCAAGACTTGATGAAAGACAGTTCTGATATTTAAGTCAACCAAGCGGTCTGTTTAAAATATGTATTTGCCAGCTAAGCCATTTTTGAAGCATGATCCTATGTTATCTAACTGTCCTTTTGGTGATGAGATATTACATTATAAGGTCTCTTTGTGCCATGAGGTTGATACGGCTGAATGTGAACACTGGCATACACCTAAACTATTTGACTTACAAATCAGCATTAGAGCATAAAGTATTCAGGGACAAGGGGCCTTGGTGAATTACTAAGTGATATTTATCATTTGGATTTCTCCTTCTCAAGTGCTTAAATTTAGGAACATTTCGGTGTTTGATAGGGAAGAGTGGCATAATTTCAAGGTAAAATTTACCTGTAAGTAAGAACAAAATCAGTCTCATATGAAACGAAAAAGAAACGTATGAAACAAACAAACAAAAATAGGTAGAAGCTCAATTAAGATTTGGAGAAATTCTGTGACCCACTATATTTATATAAGCCAACTCTCAAATCATGTTTCTGTCTCTCAGGGTGTTGATTACTAGATAACACTTTACAGACCGTAATTATATATTTCATTTCATCCCTGATAACTGGCATTTTTAATTTGCCATTGCAACATCAAATGACCTATGTATTAGACTATGAGGCTCCATCTGCAGTTTGTTAAGGAGAAAACATAAAAACGTTATAAAGTAATGGATAACTGGAGAAAGCAGAAATTGTTTCTTTATAAATATGGTATTCTGTAATAGTTAGTTCAATCAAAAAAGTAAACTAAATAAACCCACTTGAACAATAACGGCAGTCTGGTGGAACCCAAATGGCAGGAATACAGGTGTGCCTCAGGAATGAGCTGGAACTAGGAAATTAAAGGAAACTACAGTCCCTAAGGATCCACAGAGAATTCTCTCACCTCAGTTTCTACCCAGCTTGTGGAAAGTGTCCCACTAACCTCTAGTCTAGAGAGCAGGGTTTAGGGAAAAGATTCTCACTGGCCTGTCTTGGGAGTATGCCTACGCCGGGATCAAATGAGAGGGTGGAGCGCCCTTGTTAAAGATGGCTGCTGATGGCCCAGCAGTTTTACCATACACGCTGCATAAACGCTAAGACTCCTAACAGGGAGAAGAGGTCCCAGAGAGGCAACCCTATAGGTGACTGCTAAAAGCGGTTAACACTTTTGGTTCAATCAAGGAAACCAGAAGAAATTTTTATTTTTTATTTGTTTTTTTTTTTGAATTTTTGGATTTTATTTTATTTATTTTTTTATACAGCAGGTTCTTATTAGTTATCCATTTTATACATATTAGTGTATATATGTCAATCCCAATCGCCCAGTTCATCCCACCACCCCCACCCAGCGCTGCTTTCCCCCCTTGGTGTCCATACGTTTGTTCTCTACATCTGTGTCTCTATTTCTGCCCTGCAAACGGGTTCATCTGTACCATTTTTCTAGGTTCCACATATATGCATTAATATACGATATTTGTTTTTCTCTTTCTGACTTACTTCACTCTGTATGACAGTCTCTAGATCCACCCACGTCTCTACAAATGACCCAATTCCGTTCCTTTTTATGGCTGAGTAATATTCCATTGTATATATGTACCCCATTTTCTTTATCCATTCGTCTGTTGATGGGTATTTAGGTTGCTTCCATGACCTGGCTATTGTAAATAGTGCTGCAATGAACACTGGGGTGCATGTGTCTTTTTGAATTATGGTTTTCTCTGGGTATATGCCCAGTAGTGGGGTTGCTGGGTCATATGGTAATTCTATTTTTAGTTTTTTAAGGAACCTCCATACTGTTCTCCATAGTAGCTGTATCAGTTTACATTACCACCAACAGTGCAAGAGGGTTCCCTTTTCTCCACACCCTCTCCAGCATTTATTGTTTGTAGATTTTCTGATGATGCTCATTCTAACTGGTGTGAGGTGATACCTCATTGTAGTTTCGATTTGCATTTCTGTAATAATTAGTGATGTTTAGCAGCTTTTCATGTGCTTCTTGATCATCTGAATGTCTTCTTTGGAGAAATGTCTATTTAGATCTTCTGCCCATTTTAGGATTGGGTTGTTTGTTTTTTTAATATTGAGCTGCATTAGCTGTTTATATATTTTGGAGATTAATCCTTTGTCGGTTGCTTCGTTTGCAAATATTTTCTCCCATTCTGAGTGTTGTCTTTTCATCTTGTTTGCAGTTTCCTTTGCTTTGCAAAAGCTTTTCAGTTTCATTAGGTCCCATTTGTTTATTTTTGTTTCTATTTCCATTACTCTAGGAGGTGGATCAAAAAAGATCTTGCTGTGATTTAGGTCAAAGCGTGTTCTTCCTATGTTTTCCTCTAAGAGTTTTATAGTATCCGGTCTTACATTTAGGTCTCTAATCCATTTTGAGTTTATTGTTGTGTATGGTGTTAGGGAGTATTCTAATTTCATTTTACATGTAGCTGTCCAGTTTTCCCAGCACCACTTATTGAAGAGACTATCTTTTCTCCATTGTATATCCTTGCCTCCTTTGTCATAGATTAGTTGATCACAGGTGTGTGGCTTTATCTCTGGGCTTTCTATCCTGTTTCATTGATCCATATTTCTGTTTTTGTGCCAGTACCATATTGTCTTGATTACTGTAGCTTTGTATTACAGTCTGAAGTCAGGGAGTCTGATTCCTCCAGCTCCGTTTTTTTCCCTCAAGACTGCTTTGGCTATTTGGGGTCTTTTGTGTCTCCATACAGATTTTAAGATTTTTTGTTCTAGTTCTGTAAAAGTGCCTTTGGTATTTTGGCAGGGCTTGCATTGAATCTGTAGATTGCTTTGGGTAGTACAATCATTTCCACAATATTGATTCTTCCAATCCAAGAACATGGTATATCTCTCCATCAGTTTGTGTCATCATTAGTGTATAGGAATGCAAGAGATTTCTGTGCATTAATTTTGTAACCTGCAACTTTACCAAATTCATTGATTAGCTCTAGTAGTTTTCTGGTGGCATCTTTAGGATTCTCTATGTATAGTATCATGTCATCGGCAAACAGTGAACAGTTTTACTCCTTCTTTTCCAATTTGTATTCCTTTTTTTCTTTTTCTTCTCTGATTGCTGTGACTAAAACTTCCAAATCTATGTTGAATAATAGGGGCGAGAGTGGACATCCTTGTCTTGTTTCTGATATTAGAGGAAATGCTTTCAATTTTCCACCATTGAGGATAATGTTTACTGTAGTTTGTCGTATATGCCCTTTATTATGTTGAGGTAGGTTCCCTCTATGCCCACTTTCTGGAGAGTTTTTATGATAAATGGGTGTTGAATTTTGTCAAAAGCTTTTTCTGCATCTGTTGAGATGATCATATGGTTTTTATTCTTTAATTTGTTAATATGGTGTATCACATTGATTGATTTGCGTACGTTGAAGGATCCTTGCATCCCAGGGATAAATCCCACTTGATCATGGTGTATGATCCTTTTAATGTGTTATTGGATTCTGTTTGCTAGTATTTTGCTGAGGATTTTTGCATCTCTATTCATCAGTGATATTGGTCAGTAATTTTCTTTTTTTGTAGTATCTTTGTCTGGTTTTGGTATCTGGGTGATGGTGGCCTCATAGAATGAGTTTGGGAGTGTTCCTTCCTCTGCAATTTTTGGGAAGAGTTTGAGAAGAATGGGTGTTAGCTCTTCTCTAAATGTTTGATAGAATTCACCTGTGAAGCCATCTGTCCTGGACTTTTGTTTGTTGGAAGATAATTTTTTAAATTTATTTATTTTATTTATTTTTATTTTTGGCTGCATTGGGTCTTCGTTGCTGTGTGCGGGCTTTCTCTAGTTGTGGCAATCGGGAGTTACTCTTCATTGCAGTATGTAGGCTTCTCATTGCAGTGCCTTCTCTTGTTGCAGAGCATGGGCTCTAGGCATGCGGACTTCAGTAATTGGGACATGTGGGCTCAGTGGTTGTGGCTCATGGGCTCTAGAGCACAGGCTCAATTGTTGTGGCACATGGGCTTAGTTGCTCCATGGCATGTGAGATCTTCCTGGACCAGGGATCAAACCCGTGTCCCCTGCATTGACAGGCGGATTCTTAACCACTGTACCACCAGGGAAGCCACTTTGGAAGATTTTTAATCACAGTTTCAATTTCATTACTTGTGATTGGTCTGTTCATATTTTCTATTTCTTCCTGGTTCAGTCATGGAAGGTTACACCTTTCTAAGAATTTGTCCATTTTTTTGACATAGAATTGATTTTAATAGTCTCTTAGGGTGCTTTGTATTTCTGCGGTGTCTGTTGTGAATTCTCCTCTTTCATTTCTACTTTTACTGAGCCCTCTCCCTCTTTTTCTTAATGAGTCTGGCTAATGGTTTATCAATTTTGTTTATCTTCTCAAAGAACCAGCTGTTTGTTTTATTGATCTTTGCTACTGTTTTCTTTGTTTCTATTTCATTTATTTCTGCTCTGATCTTCATGATTTCTTTCCTTCTACTACCTTTGGGTTTTGTTTGTTCTTCTTTCTCTAGTTCCTTTAGGTGTAAGGTTAGATTGTTTATTTGAGATTTTTCTTGTTTCCTGAGGTAGCCTTGTATTGCTATAAACTTCCCTCTTAGAACTGCTTTTTCTGCATCCCATAAATTATGGTCGTTGTGTTTTTGTTGTAATTTCTCTCTAGGTATTTTCTGATTTTCTCTTTGATTTCTTCAGTGATCTCTTGGTTATTTAGTACATATTGTTTAGCCTCCATGTGTTTGTGTTTTTTACGTTGTTTTCCCTGTAATTGACTTCTAATCTCATAGTGTTGTGCTCTGAAAAGATACATGATATGATTTCAATTTTCGTAAATTTTCCGAGGCTTGATTTGTGACCCAAGATGTGACGTATCCTGGAGAATGTTCTGTGTTCACTTGAGATGAAAGTGTAACCTGCTGTTTTTGGATGGAATGTCCTATAAATATCGATTAAATCTACCTAGTCTATTGTGTAATTTAAAGCTTGTGTTTCCTTATTAATTTTCTGTCTGGATGATCTGTCCATTGGTGTAAGTAAGGTGTTAAAGTCCCCCACTATTATTATGTTACTGTTGATTTCCTCTCTTATAGCTGTTAGTAGCTGCCTTATGTATTGACGTGCTCCTATGTTGGGTGCATAAATATTTACAATTGTTATATCTTCTTCTTGGATCGATCCCTTGATCATTATATAGTGTCCTTCTTTGTCTCTTGTAATAGTCTTTATTTTAAAGTCTATTTTGTCTGATATGAGAATTGCTACTCCAGCTTTCTTTTAATTTCCATTTGCATGGAATATCTTTTTCCATCCCCTCACTTTCAGTCTGTATGTGTCCTAGGTCTAAAGTGGGTCTCTTGTAGACAGCACATATGTGGGTCTTGTTTTTGTATCCATTCAGCAAGCCTGTGTCTTTTGGTTGGAGCATTTAATACATTCACATTTAAGGTAATTATCGATATGTATGTTCCTATGACCATTTTCTTAATTGTTATGGGTTTGTTTTTGTACGTCCTTTTCTTCTCTTGTGTTTCCCACTTAGAGAAGTTCCTTTAGCATTTATTGTAGAGCTCGTTTAGTGGTGCTGAATATTTTTAGCTTTTGCTTGCCTGTAAAGCTTTTGATTTCTCCATCAAATGTGAATGAGATCCTTGCCGTGTAGCGTAATCCTGGTTGTAGGTTCTTCCCTTTCATCACTTTAATTATATCATGCCACTCCCTTCTGGATTGTAGAGTTTGTGCTGAGAAATCAGTTGTTAACCTTATGGGAGTTCCCTTGTATGTTATTTGTCGTTTTTCCCTTGTTGCTTTCAATAACTTTTCTTTGCCTTTAATTTTTGTCAATTTGACTACTATGTGTCTCGGCGTGTTTCTCCTTGGGTTGATATTGCCTGGGAATCTCTGTGCTTCCTGGACTTGGGTGGCTATTTCCTTTCCCATGTTAGGGAATTTTTCGACTATAATTTCTTCAAATATTTTATCTGGTCCTTTCTCTTTCTCTTCTCCTTCTGGGACCCCTATAATGCGAATGTTGTTTCATTTAATGTTCTCCCAGAGGTCTCTTCAACCTCTTCCCAAAGGTTGTCTTCATTTCTTTTCATTATTTTTTCTTTATTCCGTTCCATGGCAGTGAATTCCACCATTCTGTCTTCCAGGTCACTTATCCGTTCTTATGCCTCAGTTATTCTGCTATTGATTCCTTCTAGTGTATTTTTCATTTCAGTTATTGTATTGTTCATCTCTGTTTGTTTGTTCTTTAATTCTTCTAGGCGTTTGTTTTTTAATTCTTCTAGGTCTTTGTTAAACACTTCTTGCATCTTCTCGATCTTTGACTCCATTCTTTTACTGAGGTCTTGGATCATCTTCACTATCATTCTTTTTCTGGAAGATTACCTATCTCCACTTCATTTAGTTGTTTTTCTGGGTTTTTATCTTGCTTCTTTATCTGGTACAACGTCCTTTGCCTTTTCATGTTGTCTATCTTTCTGTAAATGTGGTTTTTGTTCCACAGGCTGCAGAATTGTAGTTCTTCTTGCTTCTGCTGTCTGCCCTTTGGTGGATGAGGCTCCAGAAGAAATTTTTATTTCAAACTGTATAGCCTATATTTTCTTTTTGCTTCACTTTTTTTTTTTTGTAATTCACTTTTCTCTCTGTAATAGAAATTTTTTTCAATTTCTTAGTTAAAGAAGGTGGATATAGGCAGATAGAAATAGATATAGATATATAATATCTATATAAGTAAATATAAATATATATTCACCCTATATATATATAAGGCACATAGCACTACAAGCTTATTAAAATAAATAAATAAATAAAGCCTCTTGCCCTACTGACTGCCCCCTGGGGGTCATGCTTTACAGAGATAATTTTATTAGCTATTTCTTCTGGTATTTCCCTCAATTCTAAAAATAGGCTTCTATTGCCATTTCTTAAGTATCAATTTTAGATATAATCTATTGACTTTTAAATATGGAAAATGAAGATTTAACATTTTCAGATCCTTTCCTAAACTTTGTTTCACTCATGTTCTCTGTATAGTATTTGTGTCATAATTTCAAATTATATTGATAATTTAGTTTTTTCAGAATTATTGCTATAAAGATGTTGCTCACTGCTGATAATCATTTCACTAAGAAATACTTTTTCCTACGCATTTTATATCCCAATATCTAATATGTCTCAAACTTATGAACAGAATTCTCTGTTCCTCAAGGTTATATGCTCCAGGAAATCTATGTTACTTTTTTCTCTTTTTTCTTTTCTCTTTTCCTGAGAGAAATTCTTCCTTAAGAATTCCACTCTCATGTTCCAATCATGACTGGCATTATCTAGGTTTAAGACCCAGCTGCAATTCTCGGCCCTTCCTCATCATCTATAATCTCCCCTTGCTTTGCAGCTCAGTAAGATGCTTTAATTCCTTGATACCATACCTTCCTCCTTCTCGATTTAGTCTTTCATATTATGAATTATTAACTATGATAAAAAAGAGTAACTATAAGATATGAGGAACTCTATATGGTACCCTGAGGTGAGGAAGTGTACCCAATGAAGGATAAACTTGAAGGGGTTCAACCTTTGTTCCAGCAGATGTCGTTGGACCACCAGATAGCAGAGAAGTCCCTGGTTTATCCAGGCTGAAGCTAATCTAGATTTGTTGGGCCGTCAATAGGCAACAGGAATCCCCTGGAGTGCAGGCTGAGGAGCAGGTGACCAACAAGTGGTGGCATGGGTGGACTTGAAGTGGGAGTCTGGGTGTGGACAGAGGTCGAGGAAAGACTTTCAGTAGGAATGACTTCTCGGTGTGTGGTGTAGGCATCTGTGTGCTGAGAAACCAGATTGATAGTTTCATGAACACTGAGTGGGGGGCTTGCCAATGGAGTCCAAGCAGGCCAATGAGTGCAAGCTGTATGGGGACTTGCTGGGTGAGTCTAGGCACCTGAGCAAACAGGAGATCTACAGAGCAGGCAGGCAATTCAGGACTCTGGTTTTCATGTCAAGGGGGCTATGGAAAATTTATTACCACACCCAAGGATTTAAAGTCATGGAGAACCAACTAGGTCCTGGGCCCAAGGCTGGGGAAGGCTCTATCAAATGTCCTCATACCCACATGACTGACTCACATATCAATACCCCAACATCTGCACACCCCACCCCTCCTAACCTGTGCCAGAAATTGCAGGAAGCCTCCTCCTCTTTCAACGTTCCTCCAGAGCCCTCAACTTAAAAGTTTAACATTATGTTCTCTTTGAAGGAGAAATACTTAAAGAAATTCAGTTCTTTATCACAGAGGTACATTTGTAGCTGAGAGGCAATAAACTGATAATTGACACAACATCCTCATACTAATAGCTTCCTGTAAAAGGGTGCGTTGTAGGGATAAGTTTTTTTTTTCTTTTTTTGATAATTGGTACATTGGAAATACTTTTTCTACCTCTCTACTTGATTGATACTTTTCCTGGGTATAAAATTCTGTTGATAATCCTTTTCCCTCAGCATTTTGCAAACATTTTTCTAATTTTTGTTTAACTTCCAATTTTGCTGTTGTAAAGTCTAATGCCATTCTGATCCCTAATTCCTGTTTTCCTCTTGTCAATATTTGACTCTTTTTTCTGCTAATTCCAAAGTTTTCAAATGATGAACCTTGAGACATTTTTTTTTTTTAATTCATTGTGCTGAGCTCTTGAAGGACTCTTTGAACCTAGAAACTTATATCTGTCAGTTTGGCATATTTTTCCTCCATGGCCTCTTTGGTAATATTATCTTTTTTTTTTTTTTTTTTTCCCTGCACTTTCTTCTGGGATTCTTTTTAGTCAGTTGCTGGACCTTCTGGATTGATTGTTTAATTTTAAAATCTTTTTTCTCAGATTTTCCAAATGATGAATACAATATATGGTCTCATGTGTCTTAGGGTGTTAGTTTTTGAAGTGTTTTTGTCTGTTCCCTGAATTATCTCTTCCTGTGAGTTCTTTCTTTCTGCTTCTTTGTTTTCTGGTATAACAGAATACCATAGACTAGGAGTCTCATGAGCAACATAATTTTTTTCCTCAGGCTGAAAAGTGCAAGATCAGGGCACAGACAGATTTGGTATTTGATGAGAGCCCACTTCCTGATTTATAAACAGCTATTCTCTTCTTGTGTCTTCATAGACAGAAAGGATGAGGGAGCTCTTCAAAGTCTCTTCTACAAGGGCACTAATCTCATTCATGAGAGCTCTGCCTTCATGATATAATCATCTACCAAAAGCCCCACCTCCTAATATGTTGCATTGGGGTTAAGAGTTCAAGATAGGAATATTGAGGGACACAAACATTCACTCTGTAGCATCTGGTGATTTGAGTTCTCCTGTGAGCAAGAATATGACCATTTGTTTAAATTACCCACTATAGGACCATTTTTGCAGAGAAAATCTACCAGTTGTTTCTAGCAAAATTATACACCTGGCTGCACATTTTTGGAGATGATTACAAGTAGTTTTGTTCACTACATAGATTTAACACAAACAGGAAAAAAGAGACCTTCTGTTAGTAAGGCTCTACTCCTCCAGTCTCCACTGTGCCTGGTGTACCTAAAGGTAATGTGTTTGGTTCAGTTTCTCCATTTAAAAATGTCTAGTTTCTTGCCAGAATGGAGAGAAGCAATAACCTGCTACTCCAAATAAGGAGAAGACAAGAGGGTCTAATTGTTCTTTATACAAATTTTAAATATTACTTCTGTTTTCATTTCCATCTTCCACCTTCACCATCTAGATGTCTCCAGTTTTTATACTCCCCCCCACCACCACCCCTGCCAGTTTCTGCTGAATGAATTGGCTTTTATATCCCTGGCATCCCCCTTTGTAGGTATTTGCCATTTTGCTTTCTTAGTTTTACTACCTCCATTTCCCTGAAATTCATTAAGTTTTTTTTTTCATTTGTTGTTATTCCCTCTCCCATTCTCCTGGTCTTTTGGATTTGTATCTTTTTACTGTCTTCAGTGTAATTTTAGTGGAATCTTGGGAAGGAGCAGAGAAAATGCATGCACTTAATTTATCATATTAAACTGGAAATCCTGTAAGGAATTTAAATCTAGAAATCCTAGAAGAGCTCCCTCTAACCTTGCTTTTTTTCAATAGTTTTTATTAAAGTAAAACTAAAAAATATGTACCCTTTAATTTAATCCATGTAATAATCTCATGCTATTGGAGAATGTTTCCCTCATAAGGAACAGCATTAGATATTCTTTTTGGGAAATAAATGATTGCTTACTGAGAATTAGAGGGCTCCTTAAGCATATGACATTGTCTTCCACCCATGGAAGCAAGAAGGGCCAGAAGCATCTATATTGAGAAATGGTAGTTTACAACTCTACATAAGCTAGTCACTGTGGAAAGAAATATCTAAGAAAATATCTAGCCCCTGGATTTCAGTTAAAAGTGAAATTCTTTTTTGACTTTCCCCATAGGTTAAATTTTTTAAATATTGGAAATAGTTAGCTAAGAATTATCTTTTTTGATTTAAGTATTAGAGAAGTTTTATGGGAAATAATACACCCAATATAAATTGTCTAAGGATGGAGGTTGGCAGTTGTACTGCTAATCCTCATATTATGATCTCCAAAAATATTTATGGTACCCATTGTTTTCATAGATTACAGATTTATAAAAATTACTAAACTGAAAGAAGAGATTTAACAATTATATGACTCTTGGCAGAAGGAATCTAAAGATATCTAACTTTGAAAAAATAAAGAACAAGAAATTATTTTTTTGTGTTCTTGGTAGCTCAAAGACTATTTCCATAACATAGGGATGAATGTAACTGAAATTAGCATGGCTAGTCATTTTTTTTAAAATAATATTTTCTTTAAAGGCAGAAATAAAAAGAGTTCAGGAGTTCTTCTCTAGTTGCTACATGTGTAGGAAAAAAGACATTTCAAGAGGTGATAGCTCAGGGACAAAACAAAAAGCAAAAAACAAAATCATCAAAACAAGATTGCAAACCTAGAACCTAGAGAAGAATTCTTTAGCAGTAGGAAAGAGGATCCTAGGAATTTCAGGGTGCTAGAAAAGAGAAGAGAATGTGGAGATTTATTAAGAGTTTCTACAGATTGTATATTGGGACCACTTGAAGCTTTGAGAAAAGTAGTTGTTAATACAAATATTTCTATTTATGTTGTTGCTTTCTTAAAAGGATTTCTTTTTTTTTTAGATCCAAGCCACTAGCATTAATGTATTTATAACTTCTTTGTAGCTAAATTACTAGAATAGATTTATCTTATTTTGAATCCTCTCTTCTATTCTATTGACCTGTCTATTCCTAACTTAGGAAAAGCAATGAAACCTCATTTCATTTACTTCCCCCTTTATTGTACATTTTGATATTTGGTACAGCAGGCATTCTGTCATTACTCTCGTTACTATTCAAAGCATTAAGAACTTCTCTTTACTAGTGAAATTTTTAATTGCTGCATTAATATCTCTTCCTTTCCCAAGTGATACCTTATTTAACATTGAATTAAAGATGTAGTAGAATTTTGGGGTAACTGAATCTTTACAATATTGAAACTTCTCATTCAGATATACTTTAGTTTTATTATATAAGTGATTATGTTTTTCTTTACTGGAGTTACTAGGCTTTTGTTCCTATTTTAATTGGAATGTTATTTTTCATTTATATTCTAGTCTGCTAGTTCTATTATTTTGTTTATTTCCTTGGTTAAAAAAAAAACCACCATCAATGACTAATATTATTTTTACCTCTTACTTCCTCATATTTAAATCCCTGATTTATTTTTCTTCTTTTGTAGCTTTGTCTGGATCCTCTAGAAAAAAGTTGAACATTAGTAGAGTTTTTCTGATATGATTGCGAATCCTTCTGGTAACTGTGATGTTTTCATCTTGTTTCTGATACATCCCCTAGAGTTTTCTCTCTTTTCTAACTCTTAATTTTTATATTTGTATTTTCTGTTTTTTCTCTGGATCAGGGTTTCCAAGGTACTCTTATTCTGATATATCTCAGACCATGTTTTAATTGTTTCTTCTTTTATTATCACCACATTTCTACCAATTTAGTGATTTTTTTCCCTTCTAATATATATTTGTTTTTTTCAAGAGTCTTCCTTTAATTATTTTAGAATTCTAGACTTGTCAAGAATCTCATTTTTACACTTTAAAATGATTTTACTAAACAGTCTTCAGCAGCCAGCACAGTGTGTCTTACTATGCAGATTCTCAAAGTTGTTTGGTTAACTGACTTTCCTCAGCAAAATATATTATACTTCTTAAATGCCTATTTTGTTTGAATCATTGTTATTCTCAAATTTCCTCAGGCTATAACTTAAACTACTTTTTAGGTACACATAAAGAAAAAAGAAATTTTCCTCGAAAAGGCAATATGAAAGACTGCAACTTGGTTAGCAATAAATTCTTCATAAGATGGATATGTTTAAGTAGTTTATATGACTGCCACACACTTCATAATATCTAAACTATTTCAGTCTTGGGTTATTGATTTTGCCTTCAGTCATTCATGAGGCTTGAGATTGTGCAAATGTGAAAAACTCTTCTTTAAGGAATTCACTCATAAAAGAATGCAACAAAATCCTTTACCTAAATTATCATTTTCATTTTTTTTCCCTGAATTGTATTACTGGAATGCTTTCTTTTTTTTTAACATTTTTATTGGAGTATAATTGCTTTACAGTGGTGTGTTAGTTTCTGCTTTATAACAAAGTGAATCAGTTATACATATACATATATCCCCATATCTCTTCCCTCTTGCATCTCCCTCCCTCCCAATCATTTTCATTTTTATATGGCTTTAAGCATTTCTGTAAGTACAATAAATTTCTGATGTAAGTTTTCATGTTTGTCTTTGTCACGGCTCTATTTCCTGGCATAAAGTAGGAGACAGTTAGTAAATATTTTGTGAACAAACAAAATTTCTCAGCTACATTGGTGGGTAGCTGAGACATCCAAATTTGACATCTTAGCTATATCGGAAAAGTCTACAAAATTTTGCTAAAAGCAAATTATTGCTTAGTTCATTTTTCAAATGGTTTATGCTACAGGATGGATTCCCCAGGAAGGATACACGGAAATGGAATTTAGTATCCAACATGTTCTTAGGAAGTACACTTGGGGTTAACAACTGTGATGGGGAGTCGGGAGGAGGAAGAAGGATTAGATAGAGAGAGAAATCAGGCTGTGATTCAGGTGTGACAACAGCCTTGTCTGACCTCCTTTGATCACTCTGGAGCTAAAATGAACCATCAAAGTTGCCCTGAGTTGCCATGTAGCAGTCATTAGAAGTTGGTGGCCTTGGGAAGGGGTGTAGACTTGGGTGAATTGGCTTTCTGCAGCTGAGGAAATCTTTGAAAGATGGGTTGGCAGAAGGTAGTCTCCCAATGGCACTCTCAGATGCTAAGACAATAAGTTCTTCCTTGAAGGGGGATCTGGGCAGTGGTCCTTTTATATCACCTTATATCAACAAATCAGCCTATTTCTGGGCAACATCAACTACATAACCAAGAATGTTAACTGTCAGATTATCTTTGTATGACACAAGACACGAATCTGACTTAACATGGCTAACTAACTCTGTATGTGATGGGGAAAGTTAATATACTTTGAAGAATGCAATATAGAATAATATAAAATGCTATATTTTGTGCTTCAGAGAATAAACTTAGTATATACTGGTACTTTAGAGAGCTGTGAAAAAGATAAGATTCAAGCTCATTCTTTTGTTATGGATTTGGTTTGGATAGGTTTAGGGGACAGTGAATTCGTTGCATTTTTCATGTCCTTAGGTAAAGTAGATTGTATCTATTTTACCTTGTATCATCAGCGTGGTGAAATAGAAAAGCCTGGCATGTTTAAGGTAGCATCAAAATGGCTGTCTGGAAACGTAGTTAGTTGGGTGAAGTGATAAAACCAGAATGATAAGCGAGGAAAAAACTTTTAAAGAACCTTACATATTCAATGAATGTGTCCTCCCTTCCCTATCCTACTTCCCCTCTTTGGCAGATAAATGGATGTTCATAATGCATACTTTGGAAACTAAAATAGTGACTTTTCATGTAATGCTGATCAAAATCAAGGAGCTTATTTTAATAATTAGATAATAATGCTCCAAGTACCCCAAGGGTTGCAATTATGTACAGGAAGAATCAATATCTGTATTCATCTGCTGAATAGCCTCTAGAAATTTTTGTAGTTTTATCATTTTGGTGCTAATACCATGATAACAGACCCCATGAGTGATTTTTATAGGGAAAGTGTAGTCATTTACTCTGTTTAAGTATTTTAGGATCATGTTTGGTGAAAATAATTATATTGTTTAAGATTATTACCATGATTATAGAGAAAGTTTCAAAAAGTGCTTAAGTTGCTTCTCCTCCTTCCCCATGACAAAACAACAAGTTTTCACTTTAGATGAGTAACCTCTCCCTATGGATATTTTTAATGTAAATTACTTGGAAAATGTGTTTATCCTTAGCGTAAGAACTCTTCTTTGTTCTGAGTACACTATTTCGATTATATATTCATCCCATTTTTCTACTAAAATTTCTATCCTAGAAACAGAATATATGTGTGCATTCAAAAATGGATAACATCATCAACATCTCATAATTGTGGCTCAATAATTTGGAATTATACCTATTGACTCAATTATTAGTTTTTACAATGATAATTCAGAAATGAATGCTAACTTCTGTGGTCACAAATTGATCAGATGCCCTGTTCTGTTGATTGACCTTTGGTAACTTTAATAGGGCTAAATTTAAAACTGACGTTTTGAACATAACTATACAATAGTAATCAGCTTTATGATGGGTATTTCACTTAGTGATCAATTTGGAATTTAGTTTGGACAATAGATTTTTTTTCTTATTTATTATATTTATTTTTGGTTGTGTTGGGTCTTCGTTTCTGTGCGAGGGCTTTCTCTAGTTGCGGCAAGTGGGGGCCACTCTTCATCGCGGTGCGCAGGCCTCTCACTATCGCAGCCTCTCTTGTTGCAGAGCACAGGCTCCAGATGCGCAGGCTCAGTAATTGTGGCTCACGGGCCTAGTTGCTCCGCGGCATGTGGGATCTTCCCAAACCAGGGCTTAAACCCGTGTCCCCTGCATTGGCAGGCAGATTCTCAACCGCTGCGCCACCAGGGAAGCCCTGGACAATAGATTTTTAAAAATTTTTGACTGACATAATTAAAAATCTACCTAGTCATTTTGATATATAGTCTCAGTTACAAATCATTCTGTACTATCAATACTTAATTAGATCATTGCTCCTGGGGCTTAAAAGTTGGATCCGAGGGAACATATTTTTGTGTAGAAGTGGACAGTGTGAATAAGGAAGAATACACGGATAGTTAAGTCATAAAAGCTACTCAGAAGGACTACAAATTTGTTTTGAATGAGATCTGAGTTGATTTAAGAAAATATGTAGGCATTCACTTTTAAGTCCTAGAAATGTTAACT
Organism: Balaenoptera physalus; assembly: GCF_965194825.1. NCBI lineage: Eukaryota > Metazoa > Chordata > Mammalia > Artiodactyla > Balaenopteridae > Balaenoptera > Balaenoptera physalus. The sequence continues at coordinate 102,044,336 of NC_138885.1, read as the reverse complement.
AGTTTTTTGTTTTTAGACTTGCTGTCATTCTTATATAATTTTTCAAATTGACCCTAGAAATTTATCTTCAGACTGACACATTCTTTTGGATCTAGATATTACATTTTAATTAAAAAGTAAACCTAAAGAAATAAAGAAAATCACTTCCTCAGAACATATAGAACTTTCAAATTCTTTGTAACATCTGCAGATCATTACACTCTGAGGCTATACAACAGTTTATTTAACTTGTCCTTATCGCTAGAGGGTGATTTCCAGACTTTTGCTACCACAAACAATGCTGCAATGAAGAACCTGTGTTATATATGTGTGAATGTATATCTGCAGGATGAATTTCCAAGAGTGCAATTCCCAGTTCAAAAGGTAAATACATCTGTCATTTTATAGTTAAAATCAAATTATCATCCATATAGGTTGTTCCATTTAGCATTTCCACCAGTGATGTATGCCAACATTTGTTGGCTCCAACACTATGTGTCCCATGGCCTATGTAATAGAGGACAGGGTTTTATCAAATCTTTGGATGTTTTTCCAAATTGAAAAGTAGCAAATGATATTGCACGATGCTTTCTTTTGTTTGTTTGTATAAAACAACAAAAATTTATCCTCTCACAATTCTTGAAGCTGGAAGTCCAAAATCAAGGTATTGGCGAGGGCCATGCTGCTTTGGAAGTCTCTAGGGGTGGATCTTTCCTACCTCTCCCAGCTTCTGGTAACCCCAGGCAATTCTTGGCTTGTAGATGGATCACTCTAGTCCTTGTCTTCACATGGCATTCTTCCTGTGTCTCTGTCTTCACATGGCCATCTTCTTACAAAGACACCGGTCACGTTGGATTAGAGGCCCACCCTACTCCAGTATGACCTCATCTTAACTAGTTATATCTGCAACAACTCTATTTTCAAATAAAGTCACACTCTGAGATACTGGGGTTTAGGACTTCAATATATCTTTTTTTGGGCGGGTAAGGGGGGTGAGAAACAATTTAGTTCCTAACAGCACCCAATAAGTATTAGCTGAATGGATAAAAAAGGTGAATCTTGAACTAATGATTTTCATCAGTATAAGTTGGACTGACTATGGTGTATTCTATATGAGAGATGAAAAGCTAAAGTCAAGACAAAATGTATATCTGTACATCCTTAAGTTTTGCTATAGTTTTGAATTGATAGAGATCCTTGACTCAGCAATTAGAAAGAAACTAAAATAGACTCAAACACAATCCTCTAGGAATTATGTGTTGTCTGGGGAATGTATGTAGAAGGAGTAGAGCTCATACATGGATTCTCTAGGACCAAATATGAGCAGAAATAAAAAGAAATATTCTGGAAGGAACAGTAAAGTGTTTCTCACTACAAAATATGGTGAGAACCAAAAAAAAAAAAAAAAAAGCTGTCCAGAACAATATCAGTATTTTTTAGTACTTCCAGTGTACTTTTAACCTGCATTTCTTTTACTGTGAATGAGGCAGCACAATTCTATATTTCTTTTTCTATGCATTATCTTTTCATGATCTTGGCTTTTTCTTAACTCAGTTGGTTGTCTTTTGCTTCTTAATTTCTATAAAATCTTCATATATTAGAGACATTAGCACCTATGATAAGTGTTGCAAATATTTTTCCTCTTTGTTATTTGGCTTTTAATGCCTTTATGATATATCATAATGTACATAATTATTTTAAAGTCAAATTTATTAATATATTCTTTTCTGTCTGCTGAATGTTGTGTGTTGATTAGAAAGCAATTCCCAACATTTTAATTTTGCATAGGTTTATTGCTTTCAAAATTTCACTCATGAAATTCTGCTTCACCACATTTGATGGGGTTAAGAGATATTAGAAGCAAGGCGGGACATATTTTGATGTAAATTTCTTGAACTTTGACTAATTGTGACAAAGATAAGCTACAGAAATTTAAGTATTTTGATGCTTAAAATGATAATCCCAGCCCCAGTATACTGAAAATCCACAACTTTGGTTATTTTCACCAAGGATAACTTTTCATTGACACAGAAGCTGAGAGTTGACTTTAATAATCTTCTCTTTATTTTGGAATTATTTTTCTATAATAATATTTATAAGCACAAATATTTATATTTATTAAGCATTTGAGAATAGAGTCTGAGCCTGAATAATGACAGTTAGGCACATGCTTTTGCTTTACTTGATTCTAATGTACTATATATTTTTAGAAAACATTTTCTCAAAAGCATATTTCTTCAAATGTTTAATTTCTCAATTTACCTGTTCATGTCATTATATACATTCAGGCTCTTTGTGAATAATTGTAAATTGCATTGAAAATTTTTAGAATCATAGTGAAATTAATAAAATGATTTAATAATTAAACATATCTAATTTAATACTTAAATACTCTGATTTTTAAAAGTTATAAATCCTCAAAGGCATTTTTTCCTTGTTTTTGCTGTCAATTGTGAATAAATAAATGTTGATTTAATTTGTTAATTAATTTTATTTAATTATGAAATCTTCTTACACATAGCCTTAGAAATAACACATTTTCATGAAATTGAATGTCTTTCTACACCTACGTCCTTTTATTTTTTTCCTATTTCATAAATAAGTTTATAGGCTTGGCTTACTGCCTCATCATTACAATTCTTTTAGAGATGCATTATATTAATGTGAAATATAATGATGAAAGAATTTCATTTCATTTAGTAAAAAAAGCTCTAAATACCACAAATAATTAAAGTACAGCTAAAATATTTAGGAAAAAAACATAAATGGATCTGTGTATGTATAATGTTAGGAGGAAGAGAATGAAATAAGTGGATTTAATTTATATATTATATATACACACATATATAAAATATACATATGTTATATATATATTATATATGTATATATATACACTTAACATCAGGATACATGTATCCACATTTTTCTTTATGAGTACTTAAACATGAAGTATGATTTTTTGTTTCTTATTCACATATATTATGTAATTTTAATCTTTATATGCCAAATTTCTGGGCAAAAGTTTAAAATTCAGTAGTACAGAAAACTAGTACAGTGTTCCATTTTGATCTATGATTTTAATCAAAATATATCACACCCTTTCCAGGGATCTAGAAAGGAGTGCTAGACTTACACATTTGGATTGATAAGTATTAAACAGATTAGTCCTAGCATTTAGAGTATATGTTATTCTATTAACCATATTGGTACTCCACTCTCAAGTTCTTGATGAACATTTTATTTTTAAAAGTACAAATGACCATTTACTCAGTGAGTTGCTCATCTTTAACATCAAGTATTTTACATGTGCACCTAGGAATTACAAGCAAAAAAGCACCAAATGCCAAGAAATAATACAAATATATTTGAAAATTACTGGCTCAACTGAAACCTGTTGTGCATTTAACAAAACTAGAGATGTTTCCTTTTGGAGGTACATCTGAATTAAGTATGCAAGCTATGTGTGTTGAAACATATCCGTTTGTAATTGAATCTTCCTTGAGGCCATTCAGACACACACAATAGGCATGGCTTTTGCTCTTGCAATTACTTTTAAATTAATGAGGAAAGGAAAATATCTAGTATAATATCTTTCTTTTCATAATACATTTTTTTACTCTTCTCAAGAAAACGCATAGTCAAATGAAAAATAGAAGTTCAAATTGCCTTTTAAATTGTTTGAATTCCACTGGTAAAGAAAACCTAGGGGACAAATTCAAAAGAATAATTTCTTTCTTGTTTCTAGTGAACATTTTTAGAATTCAGAAACAAATAGAAAATATTTTTAATTAGTATAGTTGACGAAAAATTACCGCTGTGACCCCTCTCTAATCTCTCTGCTCATCAATTACATTGTTTATATTACCATGTCATATCTACAGAAAATTTTTTAATTTTATTTTTATTTTATTTCTCTTATATTTTTAAAAATTTAAGAGATAAAAACAGTTCTACAGATATTCATTTGTTGCAAATAATCACGATATTCTAACTTTTTATGATGGATACATTGTTGAATACAGTTTATTTTTATTTTAGAAAATATAGCTATGAAAAATACAGAAACATAATTTGTCTCAAAAATATAATTTATTATACTCTCCTCTCAAAATCTTGGGAATATAAATAATTCCTAAATGATATTTCAATAAATACTTGTGATTTCTTTTTTTATGTGTTTGGCTCTGGCTTCTATTTACCAGAGCTTGTTATAAAATTTAAAAAAAATAATAAATTATTGAAATTCATTCCTCTCAATCATTCCATCTCTCAATGGTACAGTTTGAAAAATACTTGTCACATTGTAAAGAATAATAACAATTTTTTTTTAATCTGCAATGTCACTGAAAACATGAAAGTTTATGAAATGAAATTATTTATGCATGTCATGTTTTATGCAATTCATTCTTATTTTTAGAATTTGACTTGGATACATATTAAGCGCTAAGTAAATCTTTGCTTGTTGATCAAATTTTTTCCATTATCTGACATTTTTCTTCTGAGAAGCACTCTGTACCATTAAAAACTCTTAGCTCATAACCACAATATCTGTATTTATTTTCAAAGCCATCTAAAGTCATCTGATAACTACTAAATGAAGTATTTAAATATTTCCATCACATTTTCAAAGAAAATATATTAGATGTGCAAAAATGCCTTAATGCTAAAAAGCACCATAAGTCTGGACTGATATTGCAGATATCCTCAAGTGTATTGCTTCTTTAATTACACTTAACATTTAATTACATAGTTTGCACTTAAAAATCACTGAAATTGGTTTAGAAGAACCTTATAAAACTTGCTTTCTCTATACTATGATTTTAAAAATTGAAATAAATATCAGGTTATGATGTTCCAGTACACGTTTTAAATATCTGTGAATTTTAATTTATATAAATTTCAATTAAAATACCTAAAAAATGAAGAATTTATTTTTTGAGTGGATTTTGCATACCATTTGAAGATTTGATGAATAATTACTCTGAATATATGAATTCTTTTACTTTTAATCTAAGTAACCTATGTAAGTATTATCATAAATAATAATTTTCTGGTTCCTCTGATAAAACAGACTGAAGCAAATAATTCTTGAGAGTTGAAGTGCCACAGAGGCATTTTCTAATAATACAAAATTTTCATAATCATGACTGGTGACTTTAAGTTTTGATTTTTTAACTCTCAAAAATGATATTTAGCTTCTAGTACCAGTTCCATCTCAGTTCAGTCTGGTTCTTAGCGGAAGGACTGATGTCATGGCCATCAGAACTTTAAAATTTAGATAATATTTGCACAGGGGCTTCAGAAATTCTGGAAGCTATAATAATGTAAAGGATCAAGAGGAGAAAAGATTAGTAGAATAGCCTCAGAGTTTGTTACATCCCCACATAGGGGATAGGAAAACAACATAGCAACAATTAATAGAGACTACAGACAAAAGTCACTGCACCTTCCCTCAAAAAGCTGTCCCCATATATATCTATAAAGAACTGAGAGATTGTTAGACATTCCACTGACTATTGAATACTGTAATTTCTTTTGTCCTTTTCAGAATTGTTTGGTAGAAAGTCAAAGAGTAATTGTTAATGCCTGTATTAGGCAGAGAAATTGTGTGACCATGGCAATGAACCAGACTGACCAATACTGTCATGAAATTTGGTGGAAAAAAAATGATGCCATGGGGTAAAGTGGATTATGAGGAAAGTACAATGAGTTGTGGGAATGAAAAGAAGAAAGAGATGCTGAGAAGTAAAATTCTATTCATATTGGATGCAAATCCTTTCCTACTGCAGGGAAGGAGAAGTAAAAGAGAATCTCTCCTTCCAGAAAGAAGTGGGGGAAGGTTTTTTATCTTGACTTGTATAACAGCTTTTTATCATCCACAGGACAAACTCCTCAATATTCTCTGTAACTTACTGAAGGATTTTTTTTTTTTTAAATGTGAAGTAGGAAACCCCAGCCAAGAGCACAAAATACAAAACCTGAAGACCCTTTTTAAAAAGGTGTTTGGCAAGCTGGGCATTTATTTCAGATTCCTTAGGATGCAGTGTGCTAAAATCTCATTACCTTATTCACAGACAGCAGCTTCCTCATCTCTTGGCTTTCAGACCATTTCCCTATGATTTATCCTGGGGACAGTGCTGCCAGAATATGTGAGTTTCTTGATCAAGGATTTTGACAGAATAAAAGCCAAACCTCAGCCTATCATTTAAACTCCTACAAGCCCTAGTACCAGCCTCCCTTTTCAGTTTTATTCCTTACTGTTTTGTCATGTGCCAGATGCTCCCTATAAGCTGATGTAGTTGTATTCCCCATGCATATGACACTTTCCCACTTTCTTAATTTTAGAAGGAAAAGAATTAGTTATATTGGATAACTGATATGTTATCTGACCAGCCCCTGTGCTAGACCCTTTCCTATATATTATGTGAAATTGTTTTTACACAAGATGAGTATTATTGATCCTCAGCTGTATACAGCAGAGGAAACTGAGGTTTTGACAGGGTGAATGACTTGCTTCTTATCATGTTATCTAGTAAAAGAGCACACTCTGGAAAGAAGTTTTGCATGAATCAGTGTTCATACCTCTTTCTCCTCATCACACCACCCAACCCATGTTATTTATTCTTTTATAACATGTTCTTCCCACATAGTGATATCCACACTCAGGTTTTTCTTCTCAACAAAGCTTTTAATTTTTTTTTCGTGCATTCAGTTAGAAGATAATCTCTGTCTTCCATAAATTGTTATAGGAATCTTAGATCATAAATATTCATCATAACTGTTATTAATATTCATAACCTATTTTTACTAACATTTAAAGACTTCTAGGATATCCTCTATTCATGAGTAGAATATATGTCTTTTTAATTTTTGCATCCTAGTGGAGTGTATAGAGTAAACTTCAATCAATAATGGGCATGAGCTAATGAGTGAATGAAAGAATGGCTAGCTATTTCCTATGAATACTCCTAAACTTCATACCGTTATTAATAAGATAATATTTAACAAAATAACCCTTATAGTGCTCTGCACTACTGTTTGAGTTTTCTGATGATGAATATAATGGCCATGAATTGACTTTTCCTAGGGCAGTCATTATAGAAATCTCAGTTACCATTCCATTTCTAAAATATTGGTTAATTTTCAGTGGCTGGTTTCAAATGCCAAGTCAGGATTGGAGGCCTTCTTGCAGAGATTCTTTATGAGGTACTCCTTTTTCCACTGCCACTTTCTAGCCCTTACACAGTGTGTGTCTAGCCACAAAACCACACATTCCTTTGACTCGGAGCCTCCTGAAGCAAAGACATTAGCAATAGGGGTCTTTTGTAACATCATATATTTTCTTTCAGGGTTTATTATAACTCCTTTTGCATCAGGTGGTAATATTATTTACTGCTACTATATTAAAAACATAGAAACATAAATAACATTAATGCAGATTTTTACTAGTGATTGCCTCTAACTGAATACTCTTGACATCAGGATCAGTGTAGAATATTAAAATAACATTGACATGAATATTTAATATAAGAACTTGCATATAAATCATGGTTTCAAAATTTAATATATCTGATGGCAATAATTAAGTTCATTATAAAAAGTAGAGGAGATAAGAAAGAAATAAATGATAGGACAAATGATTTCTATGTGTGAATTATCCTATATGAGCATGAGACTAGTAACTGAAAAATGGAGACTTAATTAAAGTCACTCAGTATTTTATCTTGAATAAATCATGAAGAACACAGTTCAGCCTCCTCTTTTACCAGAAGTATATTTAAGATATTTTATTAGTTTTTAAGGGAAGGTTTTCCTAATTTTATTTGGTTGTTTGTTGTTATATGCCTTTAATATAATTGGAATTAATTAACAGATTCTACTTGCAAATTAGAAACACCATAGGTGTCTTCCTTTGGAGAATGTGCAGTATCTAGGAAAACAGAATTAATTCCCCAAATTATACAAAATAACAAATCATGAAGTCCTAAGCAATTAAATAAGAGCTATTACCAAAATTACTAGATTCTGATCTATTTTAAGTCAAATTTGATTTTTAAATGTATTGATTGAGACTCCTAGAATCATGTTCTCCTGTGCAGAAATGAGAATAAAGATGTGAGTTAGTCTTTGTCCCCTCCTGCAAAGGTTATTCAGCATTTTATAATAGGAGGATTAATTTTAAGTAGTCAAGGATAAATTGTGCTCAGGTGATTTATCAAAAAAAAAAAAAAAGTACCTGTTAGAATGTCACTTCATAAAGTTTCCATTAATAGGTTGATCTTATCAGTGATAGTTCCTGCTAGGATACTAAGATAATGACTACAAAATCAGTTGAGTCCTCCTGGTTACCTAACTGACATCAGCAACTCCTGAGGAGACATCATGGTAGAGACAGTCTTGGCTGCGGATACAACGGGAACCAGGCTCAAATCTCACCTTGGCTACTTACTAACTTCAGGATCTTGGCAAATTGCTTCTCCTTTTCAAACTACTCTCCTTATCAGTCAATTGATATAATAATACCTGTTGGACAAGTTTGTCCTGAGAACTAAATATGTTCACATGGAAAGTCAATAGCATTGTGCCAGGCACAATTCAACAACAAGCAGCAGTTATGATCTGATGAAATTCTTGAATAGGTGACTTTAGAGGGACTATGTTTACTAAAAACTAGAAAGCTGTAGGGGAACTAAAGACAGGGCTTACCCAACAGATCAAATAACCTTATAAAAATTGATTTTCATTTATGGAGAGAAAAAAATGAAAGCAGTAGACACTATTTGGGAGCTAATAATTATTCCTTCCTCCCTAGTTGTAGACTCTATAGCCTCAGATGATTTATTCTGATTCTAGGAAGTTGATGTTTTCATTCTTTACAGAAGATTGCAGTGTCCTCTCAGAAGATCCATGTTGGACCTTGCTGAGCTTGTTCTTCTATATCAGTCCTGAATGGTTAATTGCAGACACCTTTGTGCATCTCTTTCTGTAACTTTGCTAAGATTAATCAGTAAGCGATTGTCTCTGCCCTAGCTATAAGCATTCACCAGTACCTCTTAGTCTTTATCATCTACTTTAACCCAAATTGCTATTTACTGTTATTACTGTTATTGTGGTTACTATTTGTTACAGAACAAATTTGTGGTGTCCTTGAAGTTCTCTTCCAACTCCATAAGCTACCTTTGGCCTTCTCCTAATGTTTCATGATTACCTTTATGTTGAAAGTAGGAAGAGATGTTTCCAGCTCTCCCTGGGCTAAAATAGGAAAAGAATAGCTTATAAAGGGCTGACAGAAAAAATATTTTTTGGTCAATTTACCTACCTTTTATTCCAAATGGCCCTACTATACTTGAAAAAAGATCAAAGTGCCCACTTACCCTGGGGCTGCAGTTTTTTTTCCAGACTCCTGGCCATGCCTTTACTACTCAATGATTTCACTCCCTTCAAATATAATTAGTTTAATACAAATGTAAACGTAACTAACATTTTTAAGAGTCTACTAGACACTGATAAGCTCTTTGCCTATACTATATCATTTGGCTATTACATATATATATGTTAATTTTTAAATGAATTAAAAGTATCTGCATCATTTAGATTAGACCAATATAGTACATCCAAACTAAAAAAAGGTTTGGCAGCAACATTAACTGCAAAACTATGTATAAAATCAAGGCAACAATGTTTAAATCTCACCTTTACCTTCCAATAAGTTGGTTTTTGTTGCCTAAAACATTGGATGGAGAAGGATTTTGAGTCCTCATCCAGTCCTTGCAGGAATACAGTAATTGTATTAGTTTTCCTTGGCTGCTGTAACAAACTACCACAGACTCGTTGACTTCACAGAAACATTATAGCACATTTCTGGAAGCGAGACTTCTGAAGTCAAGGCGTTGGTAGGGCTGCATGCTTTTCAGAAGCTCTAAAGGAAAATCTGTTTCTTGCCTCCTCCAGTGTCTGGTGGCTGCATATGTTCGTAGCTTGTGGAAGCATCACTCTCACCTCTGACTCCTCTGGTATCTGTATCTAATTTCCCTATGCCTTTCTCTTATAAGGATAGTTGTGAGGGCATTGAGGACCCACCTAGATAATCCAAGATGATCTCTTCATCTCGAAATCCCTAACTTAATCATATTTGTACAGACCCTTTTTCCAAATACGGTAAGATTCACAGGTTCCTGGGATTAAGATGTGGGCATATTTGGGGATTCATTATCAGCCCATCACAATGATTGCTTAGCAGTCTCTGCCATGGGCAAAGGGAGGGAGTGCTGGTGTAGCACACATGCCATTTTTTGCCCAACAGTGACTTAAATCTGTCGTTTAACAAATAAGTTTTAGGTTATGTGACTTGCCCAAATTAACCTCATCAGAAGAACCCCAACAGGAAACACATGGTATATTAAGTTGGAATAATGGAAGAGAGTTTAGCAAAGGGGTTTTTATAAAGGTATAGGCAGGGTTGAGGGACACCAGCGTAGATTGTTGAAGTGTCTCGAGACTAGTAACAGAACTGCTAGGCCTGAAGGAGCAAGAAAAAGATTACCACTGTGACTTTTAGTAGAGGGCTGCAGGGAAGTGGGGGGTGAGGGATAAATACCAACCTCACTCTCTTCTCTCTTTAGTCTTCTGCTGCTTCTTTTTATTGGCTGAACGCAAATGAAACCAATACAGAGAAAAGGTAGCCTGTTGTCATCCATTTGGGTCAGTTTTGCTGGGCACATGGCAAAGTGGAGAAGGATGGAGAATGGCTCTGGAGGGGCAAAGAGAAATATACAGGTTAATCCCACAGATCACTAGCATCATAGCTGGGAGTATAATCTAACCTTCTTTATTACAGAATGTGTGGCATTTTTCAACATATCAAATTTAACTCAACAAATGTTTATTGAGTACATCAAGGTTAAGGGTATCTATGTAGGACTCCAAAAAATGCCAAGGATTTTTTTTTTGTAAGTTACAGCAAAAACACACTGGAGTTAATGGAAAAATCAGCATTCTTTTTACAACAGCAATATGAGTCTGAACTTAACTAGGAGTCAGGTTAAAAATACATGGAAGGGACAGGCTCTTTGGTGGGGCTAATGGCGGACTGGGAGGGCTCATGCCAAGGAATACTTCCCAGAACTTCTGCTGCCAGTGTCCTTGTCCCCATGGTGAGCCACAGCAACCCTCTGCTTCTGCAGGAGACCCCCCCCACCCAACACTAGCAGAGGGCAGACAGCAGAAGCAAGAAGAATTACAATCCTGCAGCCTGTGGAACAGAAACGACATTCACAGAAATATAGACAAGATGAAAAGGCAGAGGGCTATGTACCAGATGAAGGAACAAGATAAAACCCCAGAAAAACAACTAAATGAAGTGGAGATAGGCAACCTTCCAGAAAAAGAATTCAGAAAAATGAGAGTGAAGATGATCCAGGACCTCGGAAAAAGAATGGAGGCAACGATTGAGAAAATGCAAGAAATGTTTAACAAAGACCTAGAAGAATTAAAGAACAAACAAGCAGAAATGAACAATACAATAACTGAAATGAAAACTACACTAGAAGGAATCAATAACAGAATAACTGAGGCAGAAGAACGGATAAGTGACCTGGAAGACAGAATGGTGGAATTCACTGCTGCAGAACAGAATAAAGAAAAAAGAATGAAAAGAAATGAAGACAGCCTAAGAAACCTCTGGGACAACATTAAATGCAACAACATTCACATTATAGGGATCCCAGAAGGAGAAGAGAGAGAGAAAGGACCAGAGAAAATATTTGAAGAGATTATAGTCAAAAATTTCCCTAACATGGGAAAGGAAATAGCCACCCAAGTCCAGAAAACGCAGAGAGTCCCAGGCAGGATAAACCCAAGGAGAAACACGCCGAAACACATAGTAATCAAATTGGCAAAAATTAAAGACAAAGAAAAATTATTGAAAGCAGCAAGGGTAAAATGACAAATAACATACAAGGGAACTCCCATAAGGTTAACAGCTGATTTCTCAGCAGAAACTCTGCAAGCCAGAAGGGAGTGGCATGATATACTTAAAATTATGAAAAGGAAGATCCTACAACCAAGATTACTGTACCCGGCAAGGATCTCATTCAGATTTGATGGAGAAATCAAAAGCTTTACAGACAAGCAAAAGCTAAGAGAATTCAGCACCACCAAACCAGCTCTACAACAAATGCTAAAGGAACTTCTGTAAGTGGGAAACACAAGAGCAGAAAAGGACCTACAAAAACAAACCCAAAACAATTAAGAAAATGGTAATAGGAAAATACATATCGATAATTACCTTAAACGTGAATGGATTAAATGCTCCAAACAAAAGACACAGGCTTGCTGAATGGATACAAAAACAAGACCCATATATATGCTGTCTACAAGAGACCCACTTCAGACCTAGGACACATACAGACTGAAAGTGAGGGGATGGAAAAAGATATTCCCTACAAATGGAAATCAAAAGAAAGCTGGAGTAGCAATAATCATATCAGGTAAAATAGACTTTAAAATAAAGAATGTTACAAGAGACAAGGAAGGAAACTACATAATGATCAAAGGATCAATCTAAGAAGAAGATATAACAATTATAAATATATATGCACCCAACATAGGCACACCTCAATAATAAAACAAATGTTAACACCTATAATAGAGGAAATTGACAGTAACACAATAATAGTGGGGGACTTTAGTACCTCACTTACACCAATGGACAGATCATCCAAAATGAAAAAAAATAAGGAAACAGAAACTTTAAATGACACAATAGACCAGATAGATTTAATTGATATTTATAGGACATTCCATCCAAAAAGAGCAGATTACACTTTCTTTTCAAGTGTGCACGGAACATTCTCCAGGATAGATCACATCTTGGGTCACAAATCAAGCCTCAGTAAATTTAAGAAAATTGAAATCATATTCAAGCATCTCTTCTGACAACAATGCTATGAGATTAGAAATAAATTACAGGGAAAAAAAACTGTAAAAAACACAAACACATGGAGGCTAAACAATACGTTACTAAATAACCAAGAGATCACTGAAGAAATCAAAGAGGAAATCAAAAATAATACCTCGAGAGAAATGACAATGAAAACACGACGATCCAAAACCTATGGGACGCAGCAAAAGCAGTTCTAAGAGGGAAGTTTATAGCTATACAAGCATACCTGAAGAAACAAGAAAAATCCCAAATAAACAATGTAACCTTACACCTAAAGGAACTAGAGAAAGAAGAACAAACAAAACCCAAAGTTAGCAGAAGGAAAGAAATCATAAAGATCAGAGCAGAAATAAATGAAATAGAAACAAAGAAAACAATAGCAAAGATCAATAAAACTCAAAGCTGGTTCTTTGAGAAGATAAACAAAATTGATAAACCATTAGCCAGACTCATCAAGAAAAAGAGCGAGAGGACTCAAATCAATAAAATTAGAAATAAAAAAGAAGTTACAGCAGACACTGCAGAAATACAAAGCATCCTAAGAGACTACAACAAGCAACTCTATACCAATAAAATGGACAACCTGGAAGAAAAGGACAAATTCTTAGAAAGGTATAACCTTCCAAGACTGAACAGGAAGAAATAGAAAATATGAACAGACCAATCATAAGTAATGAAATTGAAACTGTGATTAAAAATCTTTCAACAAAAAAAGTCCAGGACCAGATGGCTTCACAGGTGAATTCTATCAAAAATTTAGAGGAGAGCTAACACCCATCCTTCTCAAACTCGTCCAAACAATTGCAGAGGAAGGAACACTCCCAAACTCATTCTATGAGGCCACCATCACTCTGATACCAAAACCAGGCAAAGATACTACAAAAAAAGCAAACTACAGACCAATATCACTGATGAATATAGATGCAAAAATCCTCAACAAAATACTAGCAAACAGAATCCAACAGCACATTAAAAAGATCATACACCATGATCAAGTGGGATTTATCCCAGGGATGCAAGTATTCTTCAATATATGCAAATCAATCAATGTGATACACCATATTAACAAATTGAAGAATAAAAACCATATAATCATCTCAATAGATGCAGAAAAATCTTTTGACAGAATTCAACACCCATTTATCATAAAAACTCTCCAGAAAGTGGGCATAGAGGGAACCTACCTCAACATAATAAAGGCCATATATGACAAACCCACAGCAAACATCATTCTCAATGCTGAAAAACTGAAAGCATTTCCTCTAAGATCAGGAACAAGACAAGGATGTCCACTCTCACCACTGTTATTCAACATAGTTTTGGAAGTCCTAGCCACGGCAATCAGAGAAGAAAAAGAAATAAAAGGAATACAAATTGGAAAAGAAGAAGTAAAACTGTCACTGTTTGCAGATGACATGATACTATGCATAGAGAATCCTAAAGATGCCACCAGAAAACTCCTAGAGCTAATCAATGAATTTGGTAAAGTTGCAGGATACAAAGTTAATGCCCAGAAATCTCTTGCATTCCTATACACTAACAACAAAAGATCAGAAAGAGAAATTAAGGAAACACTCCCATTTACCATTGCAACAAAAAGAATCAAATACCTAGGAATAAACCTACCTAGGGAGACAAAACACCTGTATGCAGAAAACTATAAGACACTGATGAAAGAAATTAAAGATGATACCAACAGATGGAGAGATATACCATGTTCTTGGATTGGAAGAATCAACATTGTGAAAATGACTATGCTACCCAAAGCAATCTACAGATTCAATGCAATCCCTATCAAATTACCAATGGCATTTTTAACGGAACTAGAACAAAAAATACTAAAATTTGTATGGAGACACAAAAGACCCCGAAGAGCCAAAACAGTCTTGAGGGGAAAAAACGGAGCTGGAGGAATCAGACTTCCTGACTTCAGACTATACCACAAAGCTACAGTAATCAAGACAATATGGTACTGGTACAAAAACAGAAATATAGATCAATGGAACAAGATAGAAAGCCCAGAGATAAACCCACGTACCTATGGTCAACTAATCTATGACAAAGGAGGCAAGGATATACAATGGAGAAAAGACAGTCTCTTCAATAAATGGTGCTGGGAAAACTGGAGAGCTACATGTAAAAGAATGAAATTAGAACACTCCCTAACACCATACACAAAAATAAACTCAAAATGGATTAGAGACCTAAATGTAAGACCGGACACTCTAAAACTCTCAGAGGAAAACATAGGAAGAACACTCTTTGACGTAAATCACAGCAAGATCTTTTTTGATCCACTTCCTAGAGTAATGGAAATAAAAACAAAAATAAAGAAATGGGACCTAATGAAACTTCAAAGCTTTTGCACAGCAAAGGAAACCATAAAGAAGATGAAAAGACAACCCTCAGAATGGGAGCAAATATTTGTAAAGGAATCAACGGACAAAGGAGTAATCTCCAAAGTATATAAACAGCTCATGCAGCTAATATTAAAATAACAAACAACCCAATCCAGGGTAGAAGACCTAAATAGACATTTCTCCGAAGAAGACATACAGATTACCAAGAACCACATGAAAAGCTGCTAAACATCACTAATTATTAGAGAAATGCAAATCAAAACTACGATGAAGTATCACCTCACACTTGTTTGAATGGGCATCATCAGAAAATCTACAAACAACAAATGCTGGAGAGGATGTGGAGAAAAGGGAACCCTGTTGCATTGTTGGTGTTAATGTAAATTGATACAGCCACTATGGAGAACAGTATGGATGTTCCTTAAAAAACTGAAAATAGGATTATCATATGATCCAGCAATCCCACTACTGGGCATATACCCAGAGAAAACCATAATTCAAAAAGACACATGCACCCCAATGTTCATTGCAGCACTATTTACAATAGCCAGGTCATGGAAGCAGCTTAAATGCCCATTGACAGACGAATGGATAAAGAAGATGTGGTATATATATACAGTGGAATATTACCCAGCCATAAAAAGGAATGACATTAGGTCATTTGTTGAGACGTGGATGGATCTAGAGACTGTCATACAGAGTGAAGTAAGTCAGAAAAAGAAAAACAAATATCGTATATTAACGCATATATGTGGAACCTAGAAAAATGGTACAGATGAACTGGTTTGTAGGTCAGAAATTGAGACACAGATGTAGAGAACAAACGTATGGACACCAAAGGGGGAAAGCCTTGGGGTGGGTGGTGCTGGTGGTGTGATGAATTGGGCGATTGGGATTGACATGCATACACTGATGTGTGTAAAATTGATGACTAATAAGAACCTGCTATATATAAAAAAAAAAAAAATTCATGGAAGGATACAGATTTGAGCTACACTGGAATAAATAATAAATGGGATTTGGCACAATGTTAGATATGGAGTGGAATGGAAAACATTAGAAAAGACTATGCCAAATATGAATCTAAGTTTTACAATCCAAATTAGAAAATGCTTCTGACATTTACAAAATTGGTAAAGTTAGCAGACAAGCTTTTATCGAGAAATTTACTTTGTGTCTTAAATTTGATATCCAGTAGTTTATCTGTATCAGGATGACCAGAATGCACTTGAAATATGAGTTGATTCCTGAGATGAGGTAGGATGAGAGGGGGGAATATAATACAGATTCTGTTTATTTATTAATAAAACTGCATTGCCTCCTTACTAAGAGCCATACACTCTACAAGAGTTTGATAACATTATCAGCTAATATTACTACTCTCAGAGAAATCATTAGAGATGGTGGACATTTAACAAATCAGTCAAATAAAAATAGAATAGATACCACGATAGGGGAGCTATACCTATATAAAGACCTATTAGTTTCTGCTCAGAGATGATGGTTGAAATTACAGGAGTTGAAAAGAATGGTTGGAATATGGGCACAGCATAATTCTCATGTCTGGATATTTTGACAGGTATTTTGCACAGATATGTTGGATATGGTCATGATGGATTTTGCTTTCCATCTTTTAAATAGCAATGTTATTAAACTTGAGAAACCACAGAATTCTGCAGTTGATTCCATGTGTTTCTGATAACTCTGTCATATTTCTTAGTTATAAGATATAAGGATGCAAGAGGTTACAGACAAAAGCAAAGAATATTAGGGACAAAGCTATGATGGCATTTCCACATTTAAGGTATGGGAGGGAAAAGCATGTGCCAATACCTGTAATAAGAATACTCAGAGAGACTGAAGATTCAGGATAGAATAAAATGCTATCATCAATCACAGAGAGATTTTCAAAAGAGAATGGTGGTCAGTCAGGTAAAAGCATGCAGAATCTCAGGAAAAAGTTAAGAATGAGGGAATAACCTGTTGACTAGTGATAAGGAGGTTACTGGTGACCTTTTCAAGAGTACTTTGAATAGTTAGAATGCAGGAAAGTTGCAGAAAAACTAGACCCCTAAGGAGTGAAAGACTATAAAATGAAGAAATAGCCAATGAGAATAGCAAATATTCTCAAAGTAGAGAAGTGGAAAAATGGAAGGAACTTTCATTTTTAGAATATAGGACATCTAAATATACTTGTGGGTACAGTGAATGTGCCAATATGGAGTGAAGATAAAGTCATACTAGAGATAAACAAAGGTAAAATTATCCAAAGGAACACAATGGAAAGGTGTCAAGAGCACATTTTGCAGAGTAAATATTGTGAAAGGTAGAAAGTGTTTTGTTTGTTTGTTTGTTTGTTTTTGATTTTTCCTGCTCAGAGATACAGGTCATAATAAATGTAATAAAGAGTCAATAAGAAATTAAAAACTTAACCCAAGGACTATTTTTGGAGGATCAAGTCAGGAGATTTGACAAATCTCCATGAATCTATGCTTTTCTCTAACAACATTGGAAAGTTTGAGAATTCAAATGGTGGGAGTTGTCTTTGGCCAAGGGGTATCAAAATGGGAATATCGGGGGGAAAAATTATAGGATGGTGGTAAATGCTTTATTATAATAGTTAACATTGGAGTTCAGGCTAAGAGAGAGAGATAAGTGAAGCAGAACAGAAAGCAGGCATTAAAAAATTAAATTATTAAAAATAAATCCAGTCTTCTTTCCATGACTTAGAGGCCTTTCATGGTCTGGCCCCTACCTACATTTCCAGTCTTATCTCATGCCATTGCAGCCCTTCCTAAATTCCAGACATGGGTCTTCTCAGAGCTTCCAAAATTTGCCAATCTCTTAGTCTCTTTCTTCATATTTGTCTATCTGACTTCTCATAATTCTGATCTCAGGGCACATTTTTTGACTACCCTTATCTAAAGTAGCTCTGCCACCTCCATTTTATTATCTATTGCAATACTCTATTTTCCTCATAACCCTTAATGCAGTTTATACTTATTTATACATCTGTTTTATATTTATTAGATTTTCCTGTATATTGGTTGCCTCTCCCAGGAGAATGAAAGCTTCATGAGGATAGAGAAGCTTCAATCACAGTGCTAGGCACATAGCAGGTCCTCAATAAATATCTTAAGTGAATAAATGTATACCATAGGATAGGAAAATATAATAAGGATAGAGGGAAATTCAGTATACCTAGGGGTAGGGGGAAGATAGAAAACACAGTCAGAAAGTAAAATTCTACCTTGTATAAAATTATTCACAAAGGTCTTAATTGTGTAGCATTGTTAAGTAATATGTAGAACTAAAATTCAGCCAGCAAATGGGTGAATGATGGAGAACAGAGATGGAAAACTGCTGACTCCAAAAGTTAGAAGGATCCTAATTTGAGTGTTCAAGTTCACAAAAATGATACCAGGGATTTGAAAGGAGTGCCACTGAGCAATGTAGACACACTTAAACTGATGGCATATTAATTCAGTCTAATTACCGCTCACCTACTTGCACTAGTAAATTATTATTTATTCTAGACATGAGGGAACAGATGCAGATTTCATTTATTTTATTATCTGGGTACCATCTGCAGCAAAACAGATTTGTAAAACACTATTACGGACCAATAATTTTATCTCATTTTTCATCACTGCCATCACTATTATCTCCTTTGTTCTCTTCGTCATCATCACCCCCTCTATCTTTAGGAGAGGCATTTGTTTTAAGCATGCATAAGTCTGCTGACAGTTTCATTAAGCACAATTTTATATGCCTGTGTTAATTGTTTATCCTTTCTTTTTCTCTATCCCCCTTTTTTTATCTTCCTTATCCCTGATGCAGTGAGATTTTCCCCATTTTCAGCTGGAGGGTATTGAATTAATGGTCCATAGACATAATGAAACAGTGAAAGTTTGGCTGAAGTTAACATTTTTCAAAAACAGAATAGCCCATAAGTTTTCAATGACCATATGTTATTTGTTTTTTGTTTTTTGTTTTCTTTTTGTAAAACTACTAACCAGCATGAGTGAGAAAACAAGTTTAAGTGGCAAGGTGTAACATCTGAAGGCTGGGCAAAATGATGACTTAGTGTGACAAATGGTATTGCTCACTTTTATTATTGTACAGAGATGTCTTTCCTTCAGAATAAAATAGAAATACAAATAGCATAGGCTAGAGAATAATGGCACATATGTTTCAGAGCTTTTTATCTATGCCCTGGTCATCCCTTGATAGTTTAAAAAAAATGTCCGTATTGAAACCAGAACTCCTTGTAAAGAAAAATGTTTCTGCTTTAGAGTTTTCAGTGTAGCACCTGTTACAGCCTTCCTCTCTGTCCAATGAGAAAACTATTTAATTCACCTACAAGAAAAATTTTGTAAAGCAAAAGGGAAAACAAAGACAGAAAATAATTTCATTTCTGGAAAAATAGATAATATACCTGTCAACTTGTATGTATTCCAGTGGCCTTTGGTGACATTTTCTAGTGACAGCAGCAAAGATTCCAAAATTGCTTCCATAGGCCCCACACAGAGATAGGTAACAAAGGATGTTATTAATTTTAACATAGAGTAATTTATTGAAACCTAACACTCCATTATTAAAATATTGAATTTTTTTCCCTTTCCATCCTACTCATCACTCTAAATGAATCCACATTCTCTTCTTTTTATTTCCTCCCCTATCCCCCAAAAAAGCCATCTGCTATTTCCTTTATGAAAAAATAAAACCTACAATTAGTGTCGTGTTCATTTTTTCTTTCTCAAAAAAGAGAACTGTTATGCAAATACTCTGCAATTTGGTTTCAAATACTCTTTGTAGTGTGATGAGCAATTTTCCTTAATACAACCCCAGCTTTTTTGCCAGGACTTACTAATAGATTTTTTAAAAGAGAACTTTCATGCGACTTTTTTACACTCTTCTGATGTAAACTTTTCACATGCATATTTAGAATGGAAATATCATTACTCCTTGCGTTGTAAAAGAAAAAAATTTGTTTATATATTTCGTCCTGAAAAAGAAGGCCTGAAATAACCTTAAAATCTTTCTTTTACCTTAAATTTCACGATGTTCTATATCATAGGAAATGGCCTGTACCAAATAATACTCACAGGAAATCAGAGAAATATATTTTCTTCGGCTTTTTCTGAAAGCATATTGTAAGTGATGGCAGTTTACCTGTAGGTGCAAATCTGTTGCTTGAGTTGCTCCTCGGGAACTAAAGTATCAATATAATTTGACCCAATTCACTCAGGTATGGCTAAAGTCAGATGTTTGGTGCTGTCTTCTTGTTAATAAGATAAGCATCTACAGTTCGAAGTGCTGATGGAATGGAAATTTTAAAATTACAGTATTTTTACTGTCCTAAGAAATAACACTGTACTAAGAATCAGAAAACCCGAGTCTTAACACTGATCCTGCTGCCTACACATCATATGACCTGGGGCAGTAATTCTGCTCAGCCTTGGTTTCCTTATGTTACAGCTGAGAATGGCTGCCTCCTTTGCTTCCTAGAGTTACAATGAGGATCAAACAACTGTTGCATGTTACTTCCTTTGCAATGGATGATAGAGACATACATTTGATGGAGATGTTCCAGGGGTTCTCAAAGTTCTATGTTTCCTACAGTAATTTCTCCTAGGGAGCTTGCTACAAATGTAGATTCTGATTTACTTCTAGACCTGATTATCTGGGAGTGGGGCTTGGAAAGCTACCCTTATAGTGATAAACCTGGGTAGATTTGATGGACATGAAAAACTAGAGCCACCAGAAGAGAAATAGAATGCAATTAGCATACATTTAATTTAATCAGATATCTAATATTTAATATCTAATTAAATATCTAATTTGGTACTTGATTGAGTTAGATATTTAATTTAATTATGTTTTGCTTGTTTGTTGGTGTCTATGTGTATATTTATATGTGTGCATGTCATAATTCAGTGAAGGAACCCTCTGCTTTATGCTTTTAATATTAATGTTAATTACTATTTAATTAGTTAATAAAAATACTACATTAAATAATAGATAATGCAACTTGGCTAATGTTTCTATTTGTACTCTCCTTATAATTACATTAGTTTGCTTTATTTCAAATGTTGACTGAAATATACAGGAAGCAAAACCAAAATGTTTCCACCTCATGGATCCAAATAGAGCCATATTAGTAGCAATAACTCAAATTTCTGGCTTTGCAATTGTGCAGAAACTCCAACTTCAGTGGAAGTCTTCCCAGATAGTTTGGGGAGGGCTGCGTGTCTCATATGATCTTACACAACAGTCTCCCAGTTGCAGTCACCCTGTAGTATCTACAGTGTCATTTCTCACCAGCTCTGGTCTCCATGTGGAGCTTCTCTTTTCTCTGAGCCACCGCGAGGTCCTACCTCAGGACCGTTTGACTGATACCACCTGAGGATACCACTGTCCTTGCTGGAGGTAAGGACAGTGGTTCCTGGGCTGTCAGTTCTCAAGGTGTTGCAGTGGTGGTGGGCTCAGCAAAGAGGCAGAGAAACTGGTGCTCTCCTTTGTTCTCTGACTCATCTGGGTCCCTGGGGCTGCTGGGGAAGGAGGAATTGGAAGACCTAATCTACTTGGAAGCCACCTGAAAAACAACAATTTCAGCTTCTGCCCACAAAAGCCTCAAAAATAATGTGCATTGAGTTAGGCTGAAACCCCCTTACCAGCTTATTTCTTCTGTTTAGCCTCATATCTCTCCCTTCTCTGGACACATATTCATACCGCCCCACCCTTCCTTCTTCAAAAAATAAAATGTTATATTTCACATAAGACCCTGGCTGGATCCAGTAAAATCTATATACTCTGTCAGACTTACCCCATAATTATGAATAATCTTTAGACTCAGCTGAACTCAACACTACTCAAATAGTAGTGGAGGTTAAAAGTGAATAATGTCCTACAAGGCTAATAATGGTGAAAGACAGCAGTCACTAGTGACCCTCTTTTCCTTCCCTTCCCCCATTTCACACTGCCCAAAGTAATCACTTTCAGTTTTCAGCAATTTCTTCTTTTACTTAACTATCTATCTAAATAATATGCTTATACTGTCAACTCTTGATTTTTCAGTTTTATGCATCATATACTAACTTTTCATTGTGAACAACAGGAATGTACTTCACTTCCTTCCCATCACCACCTTGCAGAAATATATCTTCCTTTTCTTCATTTTCCAATATAGTCATATGATATTTGCTTATATTGTTTCATGTTTATGTTGTTATGCTTATATAACGACTCCCAGCTGCAGCTGTGCTTTATAGCAGATGTCCCCAACCCCCAGGCCACAGACCTGTAGTGGTCTGTGGCCTGTTAGGAACCAGGCCACACAGCAGGAAGGGAATGGCGGGTGAGAGAGCGAAGCTTCATCTGTATTTACAGCCGCTCCCCATTGCTCGCATAACAGCCTGAGCTCCGCCTCCTGACAGGTCAGTGGCTGCATTAGATTCTCATAGGAGCTCAAACCCTACTGTGAACTGCACATGTGAGCGATCTGGGTTGCACGCTCCTTATGAGAATCTAATGCCTGATGATCTGAGGTGGGGCTGAGGTGGTGATGTTAGTGCTGGGGAGCAGCTGCAAATACAGATTATCATTAGCAGAGAGGTTTGACTGCACAGAGACTATAACAAATCAATTGCTTGCAGACTCATATCAAAACCCTAGCAGTGAGTGGCAAGTGAAAACAAGCTCAGGGCTCCCACTGATTCTGCATTATGGTGAGTTGTATAATTATTTCATTATATATTACAATGTAATAATAATAAAGTGCACAATAAATGTAATGCACTTGAATCATCCTGAGCCGTCCCCCTGCACGCCCCTGGTCCATGGAAAAATTGTCTTCCATGAAAATGATCCCTGGTGCCAAAAATGTTAGGGACCACTACTTTATATTAATTATGACTTTCTTTTCTGGTGTGTATCTTATGTTTTACCTCAAATTCATTTCTTTATTTTACTTTTGCTTAGTTTTCTGTGTATCTATCACTAATTTGATGTTCAGATTCTGCTAGGAAAATATGTATACTCTTAATGCATTTTAAACTCATTAGGTTTTCTATCAATTCCATCTTCTTGCATCATCTTTTCCAGAGCAATATGTCCTACTCCAGTCTGGACTGGCTACTATCTCAGGCTTCTGTATAGCTTTTATTCTGGAGTATCCCTCCTGTCATTTCCTTGTTTCCTCAATTAAATGTACTTTTTTAACTGCCTTCCACCTTTTATTAAATGAGCATATCTAACAGAGAAAGGAAACGTGAGATAATCATTTTTAAGAACAGATATGTCTGTATATTTACTCACTTGGTTCAAATTTTGCTGGATGTAGAATTTGAGGTTTAAACAAAACTTCCAGAAGTTTGAAGTCACAGCTCTATTTGGGAGAAGAAACTGGAGCGTGGCCCCAGCTTTCACCATATATAAATTTACATGATCCTACTATTTTCACCAGAGTATTTCTCTTTCCATTGCCTGATATTCAGTCCACAATCCCTTTGGTTTAGCCTCTCCTAAGGATGAAGGGGAGAAGGAGATCTGTAGTCTAAGTGCATCCTAAATGGACTTTGAAAAAATCCTGATGAAGTTCATCTCTCCTGCTCCATTTATGTATAGTGGTTTGTGGTGTAACACTACTGAACCTTTGGTGTGTACACGAGTGGGGAAATTGGATTTCTTTTCAGTTTTCCCCCTACTAAGTTAGGCTTCAGATTTCTTGTTTGCTAAGTCAGTTACTACTAGTAAGCCACTTCCTACTTTTAGCATTCCATCCTCACTTCTTCTTGTGATTATTGGTTTCTGGCTTTTTGTTAATTACTTTGTTGTTAAAATGGTAGAATTGAGAGGAAATGGAGGTAAATGTGTATATCAATCTGCCATGCTGTCTTAAAGAGAAGCTCAATATAGCTTTCTGTCTTCAAGTATTTGTTTGAAACTTTTCAAAGCTACAAAAAATATTCAAGAATAGAACAATGAACAATCTCATACCTGCATATAGGTAAATGATTGATAATAAATTGCCATGGATGTGTCACCCACTCTGTGTGTGTGTATAAGGTCATATCAGTTTCAAATTGGACTAAAGATACTTAAAATAACTGTTGATTGAAGGCTAACTTTAGGATGTGCTAAATAACCATCATATGTCCACACTTTATCTCCATTAAGCAAAGCTGCCTTTATGATTATGAAAAAGAGGTTAGAACTGTTTTCTCACTTCATGAAACGACAAAATTGGAGTACACAAATTTTTACAATCTCGCCTAGCTCTCAAATTTTATGGTTCTATGAATAAACATCACTTATAATTTTGAAAATGAAATAAATTTGAGTAAAAGCAAAGTTATGGAGCAAAATGTCTTACTAAAATGTTTATTTTTCTGCATAAGTTCATAATAGGCATATTGTTTGTAATTGTTTATAATGATATTTATAATTTATAAATTACACCTGTGTATGCTGTCTGAATCCATGCCAATAATGAATGAGTTAACTTTGAATTGCCTTATTTGTAACTGAGCCACCTTATACAAATAAGTGCATTTGTACAGATTATTGGACTCTAGAACCAAAGATCAAAGGTTAAAAATCTACAGTATAAATGAGGATTCAATTTCAACTTACTTGGCAGTAAATAAAATCTAATATTATTCATATTACAAAAGAGAAAATACTGCTATTAATTTTATATGCAGTTATTCTATAACATTTCCCATTTTATATAGTCTATTTTTCATTTAATTTCACTTGAATTAAACCACTTTAGAAATATAATAGCTACAATAATGTCTTTTCACTTTTTTTTTATAGGGTTTTTTTTTTCCCCCTCCAGCCCTTAATTTTTTAAAAATATTATTATTTATTTATTTTTTTTTTAAAGTTTTCTTTTTTAAAAATTTATTTATTTATTTATTTATTTTTGGCTGTATTGGGTCTTCGTTTCTGTGCGAGGGCTTTCTCTAGTTGCAGCAAGCGGGGGCCATTCTTCATCGCGGTGCGCGGGCCTCTCACTATCGTGGCCTCTCTTGTTGCGGAGCACAGGCTCCAGACGCGCAGGCTCAGTAGTTGTGGCTCACGGACCTAGTTGCCCCGTGGCATGTGGGATCTTCCCAGACCAGGACTCAAACCCCTGTCTTTTCACTTTTAATTGATTCCATTGATTGAGAGTACATTTTCAAAATCATTACCAACACCATTAGTATAGGGCAAGTAACTATGATGGTAAAGAACTTTGAGTTTAAATAATGGTGTTATGTTTTTTTCTCTTAGGAAGCTCTGATCATGGCAAGTATGGACCATCCACACTTAGTCCGGTTATTGGGTGTCTGTCTAAGCCCAACCATTCAGCTGGTTACACAGCTTATGCCCCATGGCTGCCTGTTGGATTATGTCCATGAACACAAGGATAACATTGGATCCCAGCTATTGCTTAATTGGTGTGTCCAGATTGCTAAGGTAAGTGCCCATGACTTCTGCCTTTATATTTCCTAATCTAGAACAGTTTGGGTATTCAATCTATTTAAATAAAATAAATTATATTTGCTATATTGAAAGATATATTATAGGGAGGTATTTTCATTCAAACCACAGATCAATCTCATAATCTATTTATATATTTTGGGGTTATTGTACTGTGCTGTTTGTGTTATATTGACCAGATACCAAAACAAATAACTTATTGGTCAGGAGGAAAAATTGTTATACTGGATTTGCTTGGCTTTGTTGTTGTTTTTGTTGTTGTTTAGGTATAGTTTAGTTAACAAAATTCAAGAAGGAAAAGATTGAAGGTTTGAGTTGTTCCATTTTTAGATGATTTTGTTAGCATAGCATGTACGTTCAATTCTCAGAATTACAAATGATCAAATTCTAAACATTTTTCTGGACATTTTGATAACTCTCGATTGGTCTTTAATAGTTGTTTTTTTGTTGTTGTTTCTGGTTTTGTTGTTGTTTTTTTTTTTTTTTTGGTCCAGCACAAGGTCTCAGTCATATAACGTATGTAAGGAGAGTGGTGTGGATTTCAGTACCTGGGGTGATGGAAGGAGATGGTTCTATGTGAAGTAGAAAACATTTACTTGCCTCTTGGAGACTATGTTTTTTTTTCCACCAGAGTTAGCGGATCTTCAAAACTTTCAGGAAGGGCCAGAATTCTGGATTTTTCTCTAAATTTAAACCTTGACTCAAACTTTTGAAGCACCCTGGGAGCCAAAAAAGGTTTCACATCCTGTAGTCCACCAGTGTGCAACTTTGGAGTGCATATTTTAAGTTCAAAGAAACCATTACAACTTTCTATACCAAGATAAATAGGTCTGAGATGAGTTTTAATTCACTATTCCAACTCTTATTTACATCAAAATATGACCTGATGTTCTATAAATTCTACAGATCTGATCATTTTAGCATTTGTATAATATAAATGCCAAAATGTTAATCCAGTAATTTTAGCCTATTTCTTTTTACAATCTGAGAGTGAATAAAAATACATCACCCAAAGAAGAAATTTGGGAAGATTCTTAAAATGCAAACCCAAAAAATTATTTGAGGGAAAAGCCCAGTTGAGTTTTCTGTACCATAAACCTTGATATAGTTTCCTTATGGACCGTGTATTACAATTTTGTGAATATCACATGGCAAACTCACAACTGAGAGGATTCTTTACATTAATGAAGTTTGAAATACCACTCTTCAAAAACTGATTTAATTATCTAAGAACTTCTATAATTTATAAGATGAGCTAAATGTGCAATAGACATTCTCAAATCATCCTAGCACTATAAATGAAAACAAAACTAAGTTTTGAATTTCTTAGTTCTTCTCTATATTTCCTGCAGTCTTCTCCATAATTTAGGTTTTGTCCTTAGGGATTCATGGCATTAATGTATCATTTATGCAAGGCTGTACACTCTAATAATAGAAGCTACTTTGAGTTCCCTGAATAATCACACTGTTTTAAAATCTTTTTGCCTTTGTAAATGACATTCCTTCTGCTTAGAAATCTTTTCTTATAGCTTCTTGATTCACAGAGCATGATGTTTTTCATCCGTCAACACTGACTGGGCTTCCTCCCCTTGTGAAGTCAAACTCTTTTCTCTCTAAACAGAAGTGGCTTCCTTCTCTTCTGTGTTAGTTTGTATTGTATTATTTAAATGTTATACTGCGTGTTTATATAACTCTCTGACTATATGGCATATTTGTTTAGTCATTAATCTTTTAATAAATATGTGTGGACACCTACCATGTGCCAGGTACTATGTAGACTGAGGTGTCTAATGGTAAAAACAAACATTCAACAAATAAAACAACTAGGTATAGGATTACACACTTTGGTTTAGATTTTGAAGAAAAATAATTACAGGGGAGACTTAAGGACAGACCCCACTGAGTCCTGAGAGAGACTTTGGCTATGGGAAGAAATTTAGGCAGAGGAAAGATAACACAGAGCCCTATATATATGGTGACCAGGTAATTTGTCATCCAAATGAGCAAGTTTAAGAGTGAAAGGAGGCTCTATTACTAGTTATGCTGGGACAACAGGCACACAAATGTCCTAAACAGAGCAAGGTATGTGGTAACACTGTGTAGCATGAAAAATTTGGATTTTATTATAAATGCAGTGGATATTGAAGTATTTTGCCCTGGATGTGATATAATCTAATTTATTTTGTAAAGAGATCATGCCAATTTATATATGGAGATTAGATTGAGGCAATGCAAGAATGTAAATGAAGATACCAGTTAGAAGTCTGGGGGTAATGAAAATAAGAAGTTAATGAAATTATGAAACATTTTTGAGACAGTTTAGGTATTTGATTATTGATTAGAGGATGCTGAGGGAGGGAAATATGGTGGTGCTGTTGCCTGAGGTGGAGAAGGCTAGTTCAGTTCCAGGCATGGCAAATTGACAAGGTTTATTGAACATAAAAATGGAGCTATCAATTAGGTAGTTGAATTTGGTCAGGATTGTAGATATAGATTTAAGAGTTATAAGTATTCAAATATATGGGAAGATATGAGATTACCTAGTAGTTACTGATTTGGTCTGATTCATATTTTTTCCCAGCACTTAAAATTGGGTCTTACATGTAGTTAGCTATTCAATATATATTTAATAAATATGTTTAACTCATAAAGAAAATGAAAAAATAAATTACCCTTAAGGAGGGAGTCCTTCCTTTATCATTTTTTCCTACTTTGGGGGCAGAATTGTGTAGTGGAAACAGCATTACGGTCAAAAGGACCTACATTAGTATGCCGGTGCCCACGTTTTGGTTTTGTGAATTTGAATAAATTATTCAACCTTTCTGAATTTTTGTTTCTCAGTGTATTAATGGAGTTAATAATTATTACATTTTTCTTCATCCACAAAATGAGTATAATACTATCTACCTGCAGTAGGCTGAAAAATAATCCCCTACCTTCAAAGATGTTATGTCCTATCTCCATCTTCTGTGAACATGTTAATTTACATGTTAAAAGGCATTGTGAGGATGTGATTAAATTAAAGATCTTGAGATGGGGAGATGATATTATCCTGGATCATCCAAGTGGGCCAATGTAATCCGAGGATCCGCATAAGTGGGAAGCAGAAGAATCAAAGTAATAGAGAGAAGATATAAAAACGGAAGCAGAGTTGGAGTGATATGCCTTGAAGATGGAGAAAGGGGGACACAAGCTGAAGAATACAGTCGACCTCTAGAAGCTAGAAAAGGCAGGGAAACAAGTTCTCCCCTAGAATCTCCAGAAGGAAAGCAGGCCTGCCAACACCTTGATTTTAGTCCAGTTTAGAAACTGATTTTTGACTTTTGATGTCCAGACCTGCAAGAAAATTAATTTGTATTGTTTTAAGCCACTGCATTTGTGGTAATGAGTTATAACAATAGAAAACTAATAAACTTCCTCATAGTGATTTGCAAAGATTAAATAAAATAGCTCATGTAAAATCCCTGGCTCAGCTCCTAGATCATGGAGTATTTAAAAACAATCTTCTTTTATTAGCTATAGGTCAAAAGCCTCAAAACAGAGAATTGTTTCAGAAATGTCTGTAAAATATGAGTAATTTGGTCAGAGTCAACACAAGTATTTTGCAAATAACAATTTCAGTAACTTAGAGGCTTCTTTTTCTTTACTTCCAATTCTCACCAAGAGAGCATTTATGAAAGTGAGATATCACCATCATAATTACTCCAATACCCACTTTCATTTTGGCTGCATCCCTTTTATTTATTAACAAAGCTGGTAGAAGGGGAGATATGATGCTATAAAATAACCAACTTATACTTGCATTATAAAATACCTGTGGAAAGTGTAACATAAGTAGAAGAAATAATAATTATGGCTAACATCAAGCACTTACTCTGTGTAAGCCACTACTCTGTATATTTTATTCATTAATTAATTTTTCTCATCACAAACCTATAAGGTAAGTATCATTAGTATGTCCATTTCACAGATAAAGTCAGTCACAGAGAATGTTACATGATTAAATTCACACAGCGAGTAAATAAATATTATAACCACTAATCTATGTTTTTATATATAAAGAAGAAAGTATTTTTTTAAATTTCATCCATACTTCAAGTTTTCCTTCCATTCTTCCATTGGTACATCATTCTACAACATTTTATGTAGCAGAAACACAAATTTCAACACCAAAATTTCTTCTTATCGGCAGCCATTTTCACTCTGCATGTGCTGCATTTAGAACTTGATTTAATTTGGTAAGCAGAGCAGAACGTATTATTATTTAATGTTTGTATAATACCATATGCCTTCCTGGGGCTTTATGAATCCAGGATAGAAGATAATCGTGAGAATTCCTTCTTTCAGAGTTGTTGCTAACAAGTTGGGCAAGCAGTTTTTAAAAGACAACTTGGCAGATTCTGAAAAGCATATGTGAGTTTAGTGAAGGAACTTCATGGTGAGTCCATGTAGATAAAGCGTGTCTTACACAACAGGCATCTGCTTGGTGCTTTATATATTTTGTATTATGTAATCTTTACTGAAACTCTAGCAGGTATGACCCATTATTCTCCCAGTTTATAGATCAGGAAAATGGAGGAACTTAAGTCCTAAAGGACACAGCAGTATGTTGAAATGCCTGGATTCTGTATCAGTAACTCTGATGCCCCCTGAGCCAGGTCTTTAAACATTCTTCACCCTTTCCTCTCCAAATACATGCACCACTGCAGCTTATAGTCACTTGCACTCCTCCTGAATTTGAGGAGTGGAGGAGTGTGACATTTTATCTGTAGTTGTGTCTCATCATCACACCCATAAAAGAGAAGATTCCATCATGAATAATACTTTTTATTATCTTCATGGAAATTTTTTATTGCTTTATCATGAAGGTCTATGTCACATTTTCAGGATCAAGTACTAGATATTCATTTAATTATGGGGGAATTTTTTTAAAAACATTGATGTTTTACATATAAAATATTATGATAAAGCAAGCTCAAAACTATTCTGTGAGCTACCATGCAGTATCGATACTGATCACAAGTGACACTATAAATTAAGAATTTAAAATGTATAGTTTGGTGCTAGTTTGTGTTAAGCATACAGACTCTAGAACCAGACTGAATGGGTCCAAATCCCAGTTGCCTCAGTTATCAGCTGTGTGGCCCTTGACAAGTTATTTAATCTCTCTGTGCCCCCTGAAAATGAGCATAATAATAGTACTCACTTCATAGAGCAGTTATGAGAATGAGGTAATACTTGTGCTAAAAATGCTGCTTAGCATAGAGTAAGAGTGTCCACCATGTGTTATGATTTTGGATAATATCTGGGGTGAAAATAATAAAGAAAGACACATACATTCATAGTTAGAACACCCTCATGATGTCATTTCAAAAATACTCAATTTTAAAATCTCAAGTATGAAAGATTTAACATTTGTTCTTACACCATGCTGAAGGTAGGAGGAGGTCATCTCATGTTTAATATTTAATATTTCTACTTTTTGGAAGAAAGAACTTGTCTCCTATCTTCACGTGCTTTCCTACACAGGTTCCTAAGCTGCTGTTCTACATGTGCTATTATCGTGACCTCTAATTTTCATGTTAGAAAATCGAATTGTTTGTAATATTGAACATGTGAAACCAGCAGTGAATTGGCAAAGAGCTGAGGTCAGGGTAATTCTTTGAATAGATAGTCTATTACCAGTGAGGAGCAAAGAGAAAATTCTAACTTCTCAATCTCAAGTTAGAAAAGGTTAAAGTGGGTTTAACTTCCTTTTACTGCATAGATTTTATCTTCTGACTTCTTTCTAAGGAGATTATTTGAGACTTTGTTGTTGTTGTTACTGCATTTTTAAAGTCTGAGTACTGAGTATCTGCCACCATTATTTTTCAAAATCTTGAAACCTTCCTCAGAGCTTTGCTGGCCTGTTTTTCTTTACTGTCAGATTTTCTTCTGGAGCTCTAATTGATTTGCAGTTTAATTCAGATGTAGTGTTCCCAGGGCTTTCTTTTTTAGTGGTTTACAATTGGAACTAGTTAAAGAGATGATTCTAAAAACATTTTTCAGTGGTCCATTGTACACTTCAAGATGATTAATTGTCTAAGTTATAAAATGATCCATCCTTAACATTCCTCTGAAAAGAAATGGAAATAAAGATAATTTGATATTTCAAAGAGTAAAAATGACCTAATATGTTTTTTTTTTTTTTTTTTTTTTTTAATTTATTTATTTTTGTTTATTTATGGCTGTGTTGGGTCTTCGTTTCTGTGCGAGGGCTTTCTCTAGTTGTGGCAAGCGGGGGCCACTCTTCATCGCGGTGCGCGGGCCTCTAACTATCGCGGCCTCTCTTGTTGCAGAGCACAGGCTCCAGACGCGCAGGCTCAGTAATTGTGGCTCACGGGCCCAGTTGCTCCGCGGCATGTGGGATCCTCCCAGACCAGGGCTCGAACCCGTGTCCCCTGCATTGGCAGGCAGATTCTCAACCACTGCGCCACCAGGGAAGCCCCGACCTAATATGTTTAACCAAAATAATTTAGACCTGCCTATATATAAAGACTCTTTCAGTTATATTTTTGAAAATAGATTGATTCCAACATTTATGTTTTCTAAGAAAACTTGCATTGCTCAAAGGTCAACATGAATTTTAGCCCAGTTTAATAGATTCTCTCAATTAAACTGTTTTTTAAAATTTTACACTCTTAAGTTGTTTGTCCTCCAGATTACTTTTCTTGCCCACATAATATTCCCAGTTGGAGCTAATGGGAATTCTATTGTGAAATCTAAATTTTTGTAGCTATTGGGAGGTGTCTCTGGATCTTAATTTTCATTTTTCTTGATGGCAGGGTGGCAGTTAATGTGAGGGGCAAAGAGGAGAAAAGAATTTCTCTCTTTCTCAGTTCAGAAACATAGTTCACCATGATTGGAAGGAGAGCAGGTTTCTGTGTTAAGAAATAAACTTTTCTTAGAGGAAAACATAGGCAGAACACTCTATGACATAAATCACAGCAAGATCCTTTTTGACCCAGCTCCTAGAGAAATGGAAATAAAAACACAAATAAACAAATGGGACCTAATGAAACTTAAAAGCTTTTGCACAACAAAGGAAACCATAAACAAGACCAAAAGACAACCCTCAGAATGGGAGAAAATATTTGCAAATGAAGCAACTGACAAAGGATTAATCTCCAAGATCTACAAGCAGCTCATGCAGCTCAATAACAAAAAAACAAACAACCCAATCCAAAAATGGGCAGAAGACCTAAATAGGCATTTCTCCAAAGAAGATATACAGATGGCCAACAGACACATGAAAGAATGCTCAACATCATTAATCATTAGAGAAATGCAAATCAAAACTACAATGAGGTATCATCTCACACCAGTCAGAATAGCCATCATCAAAAAATCTAGAAACAATAAATGCTGGAGAGAGTGTGGAGAAAAGGGAACACTCTTGCACTGTTGGTGGGAATGTAAATTGATACAGCCACTATGGAGAACAGTATGGAGGTTCCTTAAAAAAACTAAAAATAGAACTACCGTACGACCCAGCAATCCTACTACTGGGCATATACCCTGAGAAAACCATAATTCAAAAAGAGTCATGTACCAAAATGTTCATTGCAGCTCTATTTACAGTAGCCAGGACTTGGAAGCAACCTAAGTGTCCATCATCAGATGAATGGATAAAGAAGATGTGGCACATATATACAATGGAATATTACTCAGCCATAAAAATAAATGAAATGGAGGTATTTGTAATGAGGTGGATGGAGTTAGAGTCTGTCATACAGAGTGAAGTAAGTCAGAAAGAGAAAAACAAATACAGTATACTAACACATATATATGGAATCTAAGGAAAAAAAAAAAAAGGTCATGAAGAACCTAGTGGCAAGACGGGAACAAAGACACAGACCTACTAGAGAATGGACTTGAGGATATGGGGAGGGGGAGGGGTGAGATGTGACAGGGTGAGAGAGTGTCATGGACATATATACACTACCAAATGTAAAATAGATAGCTAGTGGGAAGTAGCCGCATAGCACAGGGAGATCAGCTCGGTGCTTTGTGACCACCTAGAGGGGTGGGATAAGGAGGGTGGGAGAGAGGGAGATGCAAGAGGGAAGAGATATGGGAACATATGTATATGTATAGCTGATTCACTTTGTTATACAGCAGAAACTAACACACCATTGTAAAGCAATTATACTTCAATAAAGATGTTTTAAAAAAATAAAAATAAAATAAACTTTTCTTCTGTACACAGATATGAAGTCTTCCTTAAGGTTTAAATGTGTAACATGAGCAGAACCTTCATTTACTTTCTTTCTTTCCTCTTTTCCATTGTTCTCTAGCAGTAGCGACACAGAGTGACAGGAAATAGTAATTTCCCGTTTGACTCAGCCATTTCCTTCTACATGAATAAAATTGGACTCAAATCTGAATGTCTGATGTCAGTTAAATGCATGAACTGGATGCTGAAATTTCTGGTTTGTTTGTGGTCAAGACCAAATTCTATATGTACATACGACCTCAGTCTTATGCACATATATATAATTTTAAAATAATAAATACATATTCTACAGAAGAGACAGAATACTTCTAACATTCTAGAAAAGATAAAATTGTCATTTATTAAATACATGTAATAATATGATAATGACTTTTAATACTGTTTAGAAGTTTGTGAATACTAATTGAATGGGTTTGAGGGGGTATGTTTTGATACAGAGAAATTATTATATTTTATAACAGTGGAATAGAAGAGACATATTGGAATTAGAAGCCATAGTGTTAGTGGCATAGACAGACTCCAATTAATGACATTTCACAATTTAAATTAAAATAGAGAGGTTTTTTTTTTTTAGTCACAGCCACTGTTTGGAAGAGACAAGGATGAAAGTTAGCTTATTATTTATCATTTTTACTGCTACTATTTATCTTTGAAAGCATTATATATTCTAATGAATTGTCATTAGATCTTTAGAGAAATTCAGTAGCATGAATATGGCTCAACAGTAAAATTTTATTCAGAATAAATACATTCAATGACTTTCCCAAGGTCCTGCTATTAAATAGTAGATAGATGAAGAACTGCACTCAGCCCCTTTCTGGAACTGCCACCAGTGATTCCCTCTTCCCTCTTTGGTCTTAGAGAACCTAATCTTTTTTCTCTAGGTTGTTGGGTTCAGCCTCTTTTATGTTCCACCCTCACCTCCAGGGCTAGATAGACATAAGTCAATTTCTCAAACAACAAAACCTATGAGAGGCTTATCTCCTGGGTGCTGTTGCCTTGGAATTATTATTTTAGGTACTACAGTGTAAAATCCCTTTCAAGATGAAGCGCCCAAACTAGAAACATACAGCTTTTCCTATTTATTCTAAAGAATCAGGCACAAAAGACAAATCAAATCAATATCTTAAAGTAATTTGCTGTGTACAAAAGGAAAGACAAATAATAGAAAAATCACACAGAAGGGACCAGCCCAATGTTCCTTTATGGAGATGGTAAATCTTTAAAACAATGAATACCAGAACTTATTGAAACTTTGGCACAGCAAGGAGCTCCAGAAGATTGTCTATTTCACTGATTTAAAAATTTTAAAATGTGAAATTGTTTTGTCAAGTGAAATTTTACTTGAAAATCTAAACAAATAAAACTGAGCCATACCTATAGCAATAGAAGGCGTTGAAAGGGCTTCATGGTACCCTGAGGAATCCCTAGGTCCTCACAGAGACCAGCTTTAAGACCATCGATGTGCCTGTATTGAAGATGGGGAAAATGAAGACTAAACAGGTAACAGAATCCATTTAAGGCCACAGGTCATAGTGACAAAGCCACAATCTGAATTCATTTATCACCCAGTCACCCCAGCCTAGACCAACTGACAGCCAGCACCCCTTACCCTGACTCCATAAGATTTATGGACTTCTCATTTGTAATTTAGGTGAAATAACTACTACAGTATTACAGAGATTTAGTCTAAAAGATCATCTACTTTTAATTATCTCATGATAATTTTTAAGTGTCTAATGAACTTTTTCCCCTTCTGGAATATTAAATGAGAGGCAGCTAGTTTATTTTTACTTTGAAGTACTTTTGTGTTATCAGTTTACCTTCCAAGGACTTTTTTTTTTTCTCTCTCTTTTCTACCAATAGTTTTTCCCTCCATCTTTATATCAGAATGTCTAATAACTTTGCAACCTCCCAAATTGGTGATAAAGCACCTGGCTGAATTTGAATCATGTTTATCCCCTCCCTGAAACGACCTCCTGCTTTTTATTTATGTGCTAAATTCTCATTGCCTTAAAGGAGGATGATATAAAAGAGGTAGTAAGGGATAAGAGAGCATCTTGATTTTACCAGATTGAAAATGAAGTTTATTGAGGCAGTTTCTAGAGCACAGGTCCCAGAATTGCACTGAAGCCTTAATTATTTCCTGGGGTTTGCATGAAATATGAAGGTCTCTCCCTTAGAGCAGTCATTTAGGTTGTTTCTTGTCTAACCTATAAAATAGCAAGCTTCCCTTTTGCTTTGCTTTGCCTGTGGCTTTGTTTGGCATGCTGAGCGACTCTCATTCAGCCAGGATGTTACTCCATTCTATAAACGGCAAAGGTTTTCATTCAGCTACCATACACATCCAGAAAGAAAAGAACTTAATTTCTTTACTGTAAATGTATAGCTAGTACTTTTAATGTACTTTTTATTTTGACACAAATCTGAAAGCTTTCCAATCCGAATGGATTAAATGGTACTTTATGTGTGTAAAGTGTTCACAATTACATCTATTAGTCATGATTATGTGAGTGAAGTTTGGTATTGTAGCAGATTTTAGGAGCACAGTGATTTTCTTAAATGCAGAATCAAAGTAGCAGGACCTGCATGTCTAGTTTATGGCTCCCCTGTGGCTTTTGTTTCTAAAACTGTGTAGGTAGATGGGTGTTATAATATTGCTGTCAGGAAGTTGTGATATATAATCATGATCTTTCAGATGTATGCATGCAATGTCATTCTTACTGATTTCAAGATGTTTATAATAATTCAGAGAGCTAGAACTTGCATTTTGCTGCACATAGGAGAAACAAAGGATGAGGAGATCAAGCAATTTGACTGGAAACAGAAAAACCATGGTGGGAATGAAGACAAGACACAGATTTGCTTCCTCAACACCTGCCCAAATTCTTCTCCAGATAGTTTTTTTTTCTAACTCTTATTTTGAAATAATTTTAGATTCATAGGAAGTTACAAAAAATTGAAAGAGTGTTTCCATTCGTTCCTCACCAATTTCCCCACTGATAACATTTTGCTTAACTATAGTACAAATATTGCAACCAGGAATTTGACATTGGTGCAATCCACAGAGCTTATTCTGATTTCACCAGTTTTACATAAACTTTTGTGTGTGTCTGTGTGTGTATAGTTCTATGCAATTTTATCACGTGTTGATTTATATAACCACCACCATATTAAGATATAGAAGTATTTCATGACCTCATATCATCACTTTATAACTACACAAAACCTCCTAGTTCTTTGTTTTTAATTGTACTCAAGTTTTGCCATGATCTATATTTGTAATGATGACTTATTTTTTTAAACATTTTTTAAAATTTATTGTTTCCCACATTACAGTAGATATATAATACTCTGATATATATATATACACTGTTTGATTCTAACATTAATAATTTAGAAGAGTCTTACTTCAAAAGATATCCTCTATAGATATGCACAAAAAATATTCTAAAACAGTGACTATGAAGAAGACAAACTTGGTTCTGTGTAGCTATGTGACCTAGGAGGGATGCAAAATGTAGTATTAGATCCTCTTACAATTACTTAGTGGGAACATCTACCCTCCTACTTCTGCACCTTCTAATTACCATAGGAAAGTGGTTTAGCAGGTCACTGGCTGCAGAAGAGAGATAGCCCAATCAAACCCAGAAGGGCATGGAGCCAGAAGGGAGGAAAATATGGTTAATAATGAAGACAGGCTGAAAGTGAATGAGAGAAAGCAGTTAAGGCTTTATGCCAATCTTCTACATTCTGAGAATGTTAAAAAATTTAGAATAATTATATTTAGTACCATATGTGATAAAATAAAATGTACACAGCTTGTATGATATATATATGTATGTGTATGTGCCTACAAACAAATATATACATATACATATATGCACATATATGTGCTTTTTTCTATATCTTGAACATAAATATATTAGTAAGATGAATTTATGTTTTAAATATAGAATAGTTCTATGTAGCCAAAATTCGACAATATTCAATTAAATATGGAAAGGAGCACAGGATGGGAAGAGTCATTTATCGTCATGATTAGAAATATTAGGGTAAACAGTGTGCAAAATTTTACTTTTCATTATCTAAATTTGATTGATTAAAAGGAGGTTGTTGGCAGATGTTTATTATTTTTCATCAGGCTAAGGTGAGAGATGAACAGAATATATGTGTAGTTGTGGAAAGGAAGGGGAGCGGCTATGAGCACATAAAGAGTGGCTATGGGTCAAAGATTTTATCCTTCATTAAGAATCCTTTTCCTAAGCTCAGTATCTACCCCATCACAAAGTGAACAAAAAAAGAGCTTAATGACAGTCATCTATCAGCTAGCCTCATTTTCAGCTTCAGGATTCTGCTATTCCCAATGCTCTATGCCTTGACAAGGCTGACTGTATAATTACGATACTACATCACCCACTCTTAGTGCACTTTCACTGGCAAGGACCAGAACTAGGGACTTTGATGATTATTGCCCCAAGCAAGCACATTAGCATGAATACAGTTTACTAATGGGGCTGCTCTATTAGAAATTGTAGTATAAGATTTAAACCAAGGATGTTTTTTATGAAGACCCCTGTAGATTAAATGTCAGATTGAGTTAGAGCTTTAAAATTTAAAATATTGTATTTTTTAAGACAAAACAAATGATTCCCCTGTATTTTCAAAATCTGTCTACTATGTATTAAGAATTACCAGTTATTCTGCTAGAATGAAATAGAATTTATAAAGCTTTCTCAAGAATGCATAAGTGCTAAATAAAAGAATATCCTTAAGTTAATTTCTATATAAGGTTAAAGAATTCCATAAAAATATAGCTAATATGGGTTAGCTATATTTTTAGTTAGTTAGTGGCTTTTATGAGATACTGTTCTTAATCTGAGTGCTAGTACTCCGTTTGTGAAATATATATATCTTGAAAAAGATTTTGAGTCTAGTTGTTTACATTTTGCTTTAAAAATTTTAGATGGCTATTTCTTTAAAGCTTTGGCACATCAAGTCAGAACACCAAACTGAAATGACTTGGTTTCTACTATTGATTGAAAAAATGTCTGGCAATCCCTAAACCAAGAGCGTACAGGTAAAGATCTTTCATGGTAGGGTTGAGAAAATTTCATGAATTCTTCCCAGTCCCTGGTATACAATCAATCAGTCCTGACTGGTGCTGACAGAGCTTTTGTGAAACAGGTTGTCGTATAATAGTTTGGTTTCAGGTAGACCAGTGATGACAGTTCATGGCAGTAA
The DNA here is from genome assembly GCF_965194825.1 of Balaenoptera physalus. Taxonomy (NCBI): domain Eukaryota; kingdom Metazoa; phylum Chordata; class Mammalia; order Artiodactyla; family Balaenopteridae; genus Balaenoptera; species Balaenoptera physalus. The sequence continues at coordinate 102,005,044 of NC_138885.1, read as the reverse complement.
CAGTACTGGAAAGTAATGACCCCTATGTCTTTAACCTAAGTGTTCATGAAGCAAGATCAATCCTGTAGCCAAATCAGCTAACACTTGCATTGAGGCTATGCTTAACATTGGGCAAAGGACTTTATATGGAATACCTCTTTTTCAAAGTTTATTTTATTGAAGTATAGTTGATTTACAATGTTGTGTTTATTTCTACTGTACAGCAAAGTGATTCAGTTATACATATATATACATTATTTTTCATGTTCTTTTCCATTATAGTTTATCACAGGATATTGAATATAGTTTCCCTGTGCTATACAGTAGGACCTTGTTGTTTATCCAGCCTACAATTCTTACAAAGAACTATAGGATAGACACAATTATATGTTTAAATGAATTAATATGTGTAAACTATCTTGCACAATGCCTGATACATACTAACACTCAATAACGTTAGATATTATCACTCCTGTTGTTATTGCTCATATTATTCCCATTTTACATGAAAACACTGAGACTCAGAGAGGTTACGTAACTTGTCCAAAGTCACATAACTAGTAAGCATGAACATGTGATACTTGCACAAACAGATTTAAGCATTTCTACATGTTGCCTCTCTCAGGACCACTACATTATATGATCTAGGGACAGGGCAAGACAGTGACCTCAAATTGATAGTACTCCTGCCTAACTAGTTCTGCATCTTAATTAGATAATTGAAGGAACTATTTCTTATTTCCTGTCATAATCTGTAAAATTTAAAGTATAAAACTGATCCAAGCCAGGTAACTTGTACCATAATTTTATGGAGAATATGGGAGAGCACGCACTATATATATCAATACATAGACTTGATTTCTTCTAGAATCACAGTCTTAGTCACAACTACTCTTGTTATTATCTTCCTATTTTTTTTTATTAAAACATAACTAAGTGGGGTGACAGTTTATTTCACTACTACCTTTATCTGAGAACATACCAGTATAATCCATATGGCACTTATGGACTATCATTTTATCGAAATGTCTCTATGCAGTGAGACTTTAATAGGTGGCTTCTCACAGGACAGTAATCTCTCCATGCTTTTGATCTTATTCACAGGTACCCCAAGGTATCTGGCCACAAATTCCTCACATTTTCATCAATCACTGAGGTAGTGGAAAACTTTTTTTTTTTTTTAACTTGCATTCCCCAAAAGACTGGCTTGGAAAAACATTATTGAAAACTTCTTTTATATCAGATTCAAGATATTACAGTAGCACCTGCTAGAGTCTGTCAACATTTCCACGATAAACCCTTATTTTCCAGGTTTATTACTTACCTGTAAAATTTTCCTGTGGACTCTGATACAGAATACAGAATTTCAGCCCAAAGCAATTTTTATTATCATCACTCAAATACTGAGATTTTTCAAGTCATGATTGTTTTTAAAAATGCCACGAAAGTCAAACACTTTGGGGGACACCCACACATTTTAAGCCTTTTATAAAATGCAACATTAAAAGTAATTTATTTCTCATAAAAAACAAAGAAGTAGATAAGTAGAATCTCAAGGCCTGAAGGGGAAATTTTGTGAGCCCACACAGACTTATTTCCTTATGATTTGGGGCCTAATTTGCTATTTAGATTGAGATTTTTAATATTACTACAATAAGCTTTCAAGAAATTGGCACCATATGGGTCTAAAAGAAATTGGATGGTAGGCAAAGGAGAATTACAATAAAGACTGAACATGCAACCCACAGAAATAATATTCTCAAAGCTACTGATGTTGCTGCCATCTGAGATAATGTCATGTATTTTGTTTTGTTTTGTTCTCCCTACTGATAAGCCTAAGAAAGGCTGATAAACAGTTTATAAAGTGTTAAAACATCAGATGGACTACTAAAATCAGGGATTTTATCAGGAAAACAACCCCCGCTGCAACTTAATTGAATTTCTTGTCAACAGAAATTACTACATTGGAAGTTCTAAGTTTTTCTATCCCCAAAACCCATATAACACAGACAGGAAAAATATGGATTCTTTATTCTCCAGCTAACTCTTACACCTCTCTAAATAAGAGGTGTTTAACAGGAAAATACTATCTGGGTGTACTCTTCCCTGTTAGGTCTGAATGAATTTTAAAACCTCTACTTTGGTTCAGATAAGGTGGGTAAATTGGTTACACTTTATATCCTCGAAGAATTGTGATTTCAGGACTTAAAAGGAGTCACTCCTGAGGGAGTTCTGGTCATTAATAATTCTAAAGCACTTGCAATGCGTTCTTGGGTATGTAAAGGGGAATCTGTATTTCAGTATAATGGAGGGAAAAAACTAGCTGGAAGAAATTTTACTACCTTGGCCATGCTTAATCAGAGCTATCAAATAACATTCCCAATTCCCTAAAGTGGGTGGAATATAATTTAAAATACAAATTTTCAGGACAACCTCTGACTTGCCTCCTATTTTCACTAAGTTACAAATGTAGCAGACGGTATTCTATTAAGGTTTATATGTATCTTAGCATGAACATGACCTGGAGGACAGGGGAGATAGGTATGGATCATAAGACTGCTTATACTGGTCATAACAAAGTGAATTTGCATGTACATCACTGACAGGCCTAAAAGCTGAATTTAAGTTCTTTATAAATTAAAATTATGAATGCAGATTAAAGATGTTAGTCAAAATACACACAGATGTCAGAAGGGAGTTGCCCATGAGATATGGACACTTAAGATTTTTTACTGGCTTCTTTCTAGCCAGGAGCCCAAACTGTAAACATCTGAGTACAGGGAGGTATGCAGAACCCTTAGGAGGCTATTAACATTTTGAATGAGAGATACATGGTGATCTCAACAAAAGCAATATTTATGGGCATTAAGAGCAGGAAGACAAGGGGGCTCCTATAATTTACTGGATGATGGGTGAATGATTATGTTTGGTAAAATGTTTTATAAATTACCAAACCTAAAATAAATGGCAGATATGCTAGCTTACGTCTAATTTTCAGAGTTTAGCAGACTTACGAAATAGAAAGCTCTGACAAAATTTATTTGGTCTTTCCTTCCTATATAAACAGTTTTTGACTTGGTCCTCTTTGGTGAAATATGTTCCTTGGCATAATAATGCCTCTTTAGTTCTCTCTGTCTACCTCTGCCTCTGCCTCTCTCTCTTCATTTGAGGCTTCCAATTCAGAGCTTATTTATCTGATAGTCTTTGACCTTGGCTCACATATCATATTGAATATTTAGAAGTATGGTCACCCAAATAGCACAAAACTTCTAGCTAGTATTTGTCCCTAAAGACATAGAAGTATGGCAGTGCCATAGAAAAGAGTTTCCACAAGTCCTGTGAATCACAGTTACAGGGGATGCAGTCAGATTAACAGGGAAATGAGAGGAGAATGGAAAGATTAGGGTGAAGTCAGGATTCAAGAAATGCCTTCTCCCTTCTTTTCCATTTTACAGTGTCAACAGCCAGCAAACCAGAGCAGAGAGGTAGTTTTCCTGGACTGTTTTAGAGAAAGACTGTTTAGGGGAAGCCACAAAAGACTGCTTCAATCTGATGCCCAAACTGTTGGGACTGAGGGAACTCTTCTAGGAACCTGCAGGCCATGCACTATGTTTGTCTTTCTGCCTAAGGCACTCACCAATTATGTAAGCTATAAATGTAAGCTGATCTCCCTTCCAGAGGTGAGAGTAAAGGACTTGAGGAATGCTTGCTATGCTTCAGTTTATTAAAGAGGATGAAGAGTTCCTAGGTAGAAGGAAAGTAATAAATCCAAGAAGAAATCCAGAAAATCCAAAGCATCTAGGTAATAGGATCAGTATCAGTATAAAAAATATGGACCCTCCCTCCACCATGTATCACATCTTTGGCTTTGGTTCAATTAATCCTTCAAAACTCAGACTCCTCATATGCAAAATGGTGATAATAGAAGTACTTACCTGGTAGAGTTGTGAGCATTAACATAACACAGACCAGTTAATGTGTGTAAAGAACTTAATTTAGTGCAAGCCTACTGGATTGTAAGAGTTTAATAATGCCTCATACTTAGTGAGAACTTGTTGAACTTCACAATGATAATACTGATAAAAATGATATATTAGGGCTTCCCTGGTGGCGCAGTGGTTAGGAATCCGCCTGCCAATGCAGGGGACACGGGTTCGTGCCCCGGGCCGGGAAGATCCCACATGCCGCGCAGCGGCTAGGCCCATGAGCCACAACTGCTGAGCCTGCGCGTCTGGAGCCTGTGCTCCGCAACGGGAGAGGCCGCGACAGTGAGAGGCCCGCGCACCGCGATGAAGAGTGGCCCCTGCTTGCCACAACTGGAGAAAGCCCTCGCACAGAAACGAAGACCCAACACAGCCAAAAATAAATAAATAAATAAATAAATTTATTAAAAAAAAAAAAAGATATATTAAACAATTAGAACATACGAGTGTTAAAAAAAAAAGAGGAAAATATGTATCAATTAAAATTATAACAGCTGTAAGCATCTGCACTTATCCCATTGGATAAAGGCCTGATGAAGAAGAACATTTGTGCCATGGAGAAATAAAAGGATTCACACAACCGATTACAAAGATGTCTCCCCTGAGATTGAGCTTTGCTGCTTAGTTAACCCTTGCTAAGGAAAAGGGAGGCAGCTACATGATCTGACAAGAATATTCAGCGGCAGGCTCTTTGTCTGGGTGTATAAGACAAGGCTAGTCAAACCAACCAAATTTAGCTACACATCGTGGTGAAACAAATAATACTATTATACTAACCAAGCTATAGCTCCAGGATTTGGACTTTGAGGTCTTGAATAAGAAATTAAAATACAGTCTATGGAGACACAAGGGACAGCTTGATTTATTCTTATTACTTTAAAAAGAAAGAAGGACATTGGGAATGAACAATAAACTATATAGATGGAATCTAAGAGCAGAATTTTATTTCATTTTTTAAAATTTCATGGCTCATCAAAACCCTGGGCTGTTGATAAGGAAATAGCATGCATCTCCTGAGATCCGAGCAAAATATATTTGACCAGAGATTCCTATATTTGATCAAAGAGGCTTTAAAGAAATAGAGAAATATCACATTGCACCCAATATTCCCCCCAAAAGAGGGAAGTGCAAGTGCAAGTGTAATAGTTTCTTATACATAATCACAAAGAAAAAGACAGAGAAAATTGACCTCTCCGTCCAGAAACAAGTAGTGTGTGTGTGTGTGTGTGTGTGTGTGTGTGTGTGTGTGTGTGTGTGTATAATTTACCATGTATGAATTTAAAAGAATAACCATGAAAGGGTTGCTTATCTTTTGGGAGGAAAAAATAATAATCATTCTCTTGTGACCCTACCCAGGATTCAAAATTAACTACACTATCTCACCATATTATAACGCTAGTAGCATTGTGTACTATAACACTAACTATATCCAATTTCTCATGTCCCAGTAACTTATCAGTGAGAAAACAAAACAAACAAAAGCAAATTTTTTTAATGTCCTTTTTTTATTTATCAACCCAGACAGTGAAACTGCTCTCTTAGAAATAATCAGTAACAAAGCCAAAGATAATTTTCCAGTTCTTGTTTTAACCTCTCTGAAACATTCATCAGTCTGACATTTTGCAATTCACTTTGCCTAATATCTTTTTGGGGAAGAAAATAATTCTCTAGTGTCCCTATTCAGGATTCAAAACTCAAATGCCATCTTCTCCTTAAACACTATCCAGCTTTTTCTCTGCTCCTCCCAGGTGTTTGCCCCCTCCTGGATGCAGTCCTAGGACTTAAAACATCTCTTTAATATATTACACTGAATTGTAATTATTTGTACAGATTTCTCTCCCTTACTGGGCTGCGATTCTTGAATACTATGTATTCTTTGTGTTTGTGATTCTACCAGTCAGCACAATGTTTACTGCAGAGTGGGTGCTCAAAATAAATATATGGTAAATATATGTTAAAAAATCAAATATAAATATATATGTATATTTGTTACACAAACTCATATCAGCAGGTGGGTCATGGACAATATGAGTGCAGGTATCTTTATAATAATACTTAGAGAATGAATAATAAGGAAAACAAGCTTGAATTGTTTTCTCAAGGCAATAAATTTGATATCAGCGATATCACCAAGACTTACTAGATTGGGACTTAGTAGGCATTTTGCATGACTTATGGATATATCAAAGACGTACACAAGAAAACAGCATATAAAATCAAGGACATGTGAGGAAGTCTGGTACAAACTTGAAAATAACATTATCATGAAGGCTACAGTACAGAGTGAGTTGAGGCTATGTAAAGTACAACTAGCAATGGAAAGGATTTCAAAACTTTAAGTTTTCAGCATAAGAAAGAATTGTTCCACTGCTTGGGGAACATTAAGTCATGATAAAGAGAACATAAAAACCAAACCAAAACAAAAGAATATAAATAAAATTTTAAAAAACTCTCCTATTTCTGCCTTCTGTCTTAGGGAGAATCATCTTGACACTGGCAAGGTTAGAGGAGGCATATTAGTATGGTACTAAAACATCAGACAGATAAAGAGAGAAACTGACTCAGTCCTTTAAATGACTTCAAATGAACTATATTCCAATGATGTGTAGCTAGCTCCTGGGACCCTAACTAGAATTCCTGAAGCATTATGGAAACCAGGAAGAGGACCAGTAAGCTTTAAGTGTATGAATGATGTTATTTATTTATTTATTTATTTATTTATTTAAAAGTGCAGACTATGGAAAACTGTATCTGAGTCACTAGTTATTATACAGATGATTCTGAATTCTTAGGTAAGGAAGGATCCCACAGAGAGTGAGGTATACTCACTTAAAACAAATGAAATCCACAGGTTTATTAGATGGATGGGTCAGAAAAATTCTACTGACAAGGTATCTCATTTTGGCAAGGTATTTGTAAATTTTTCACCATTGATGAGGACATGAAACATTAAGGGACAATTAAGATTTTTCAGTGCTGGTTTGGTAGAAATAATCTTACCAAATAGCTTTGATTAATATACCAACATCAACCTTGGTGATTCTAGTAGTATATTAGAGACTTTTATTCCTAGCCCTGTTAGGTGATATGTTTTATTGATTGCATGGATGAAGATATGCTTTGCTTTAACTTAGATAAAGCTGGCAGGAATTGATAACATTTTAAAAATGACAAAATCAAATGTTTCATGTATCTGGAGTTAATACTGTGATAAAGATGAGTAAAATTCAGATTCTTATACTACTTTGTTTTATATAGTCAGTGCACACAGTTAAGACAGGGAAAACTGGTTCAACGGTACTGCATATTAAAGAGACTGTGGTTCTGAACTGCAAGAAGTCATTAAATAATGAAATGAAATCATTAAATAATCCAATGAAGTTATATGCTTTCTACCCTACAACATACACATGTTCATATTCACATCAAACACATGGGGCTCTCAGATTCCCTGGATATCACATCCATGCATGCCATAAGTTCTAAGAATCCAGACAAAGAACCTTCAGGTAGTAGTGCTTTGTTGTGGTACTCTAACACATTATTTCACACTTGACCTTCCTTAACAAATATACAATGTCTAGAATAAGAAGGTTTGCTGATCCTGTACAGATTATATAGAGAATATTATGCTGCTTTCTGGGTCAATTTTAGGTATAATGAAATTAAGACAAGAGAGACTAGACTAGTGAGTGGTCAGAGAATCACACAGCATGAGAAACATCTGGAGAATTTTATGTCTTGGAAACAGACCTTAGTAAGAGATCCAATAATTGTCTTTAAATTTTCAAAGAGTTATAACTTGGAAAAAGAGTAAAATTATTTTGTTATCTAAAATTTGGTAGAAAAAACACCAAGTGTGGAAATTATAGGAAGGTAGATTTGACTCTTTACTATACAAGGAAGATATACTTAACATCTGGATATGTATAAAAATAGAATGGGATGCTTCATAAAGTTATTATCTCTCTGTCAATGGAAGTATTCAGGTAAAGCATAGATTTTCTCATGCCTGAGGTGTTGTGAAAGGAATGCCTATAGTGGGAGAAGGGAGTACTAGACTATGCTCAAGGCTTCAAGCTGAAGATTCTATGATCCTCTTATATGTTTTAAAGAATACTAAATGACAAAAAGTTTGTACTTATTTTTGTTATAGTGAACAATAAGGAAGAAACCAGTATGGACACCTATTATTGGATGTTTCTGAGTTTGCCTTAATTTATATCTGTTACACAGAGTTAATTTACTTTCATTTAATTTCTTTTTCAGTGCTATTGTTCACTTTATTTTTTTATTAGTTATTTATTTTATACATATTAGTGTATATATGTCAATATATTGTCAAAATATTTGTTTTTCTCTTTCTGACTTACTTCCCTCTGTATGACAGTCTCTAGGTCCATCCACGTCTCTACAAATGACCCAAGTTCGTACCTTTTTTATGGCTGAGTAATATTCCATTGAATATATGTACCACTTCTTCTTTATCCATTCGTCTGTCGATGGGCATTTAGGTTGCTTTCATGACCTGGCTATTGTAAATAGTGCTGCAATGACCATTGGGGTGCATGTGTCTTTTTGAATTATGGTTTTCTCTGGGTATATGACCAGTAGTGGGATTGTTGGGTCATATGGTAATTTTATTTTTAGTTTTTTAAGGAACCTCCATACTGTTCTCCATAGTGTTTGTATCAATTTACATTCCCACCAACAGTGCAAGATGATTCTCTTTTCTACACACCCACTTCAGCATTTGTTGTTTGTAGATTTTCTGATGGTGCCCATTCTAACTGGTGTGAAGTGATACCTCATTGTAGTTTTGATTTGCATTTCTCTAATAATTAGTGATGCTGAGCATCTTTTCATGTGTCTCTTGGCCATCTGTATGTCTTCTTTAGAGAAATGTCTATTTAGGTCTTCTGCCCATTTTTGGATTGGGTTGTTTGTTTTTTTAATATTGAGCTGCGTGAGCTGTTTATATATTTTGGAGATTAATCCATTGTCTGTTGATTCGTTTGCAAATATTTTCTCTCATTTTGAGTGTTGTCTTTTTGTCTTGTTTATACTTTGCTGTGCAAAAGCTTTAAAGTTTCATTAGATCCCATTTGTTTACTTTTATTTTTATTTCCATTACTCTAGGAGGTGGGTCAGAAAAGATCTTGCTGTGATTTATGTCAAAGAGTGTTCTTCCTGTTTTCCTCTAAGAGGTTTATAGTGTCCGGTATTACATTTACGTCTTTAATCCATTTTGAGTTTATTTTTGTGTATGGTGTTAGGGAGTGTTCTAATTTCATTCTTTTACATGTAGCTGTCCAGTTTTTCCAGCACCACTTATTGAAGAGACTGTCTTTTCTCCATTGTATATCCTTGCCTCCTTTGTCATAGATTAGTTGACCATAGGTGCATGGGTTTATCTCTGGGCTTTTTTCCCTGTTCCATTGATCTATATTTCTGTTTTTGTACCAGTACCATATTGTCTTGATTACCGTAGCTTTGTAGTATAGTCTGAAGTCAGGGAGTCTGATTCTTCCAGCTCCATTTTTTTCCCTCAAGATTACTTTGGCTCTTTGGGGTCTTTTGTGTCTCCATCCAAATTTTAAGATTTTTGGTTCTAGTTCTGTAAAAAATGCCATTGGTAATTTGATAGGGATTGCATTGAATCTGTAGATTGTTTTGGGTAGTATAGTCATTTTCACAATATTGATTCTTCCAATCCAAGAACATGGTATATCTCTACATCTGTTTGTGTCATTTTGATTTCTTTCATCAGTGTCTTATAGTTTTCTGAGTACAGGTCTTTTACCTCCTTAGGTAGGTTTATACCTATGTATTTTATTCTTTTTGTTGCAATGGTGAATGGGACTGTTTCCTTAATTTCTCTTTCTGATCTTTCGTTTTTAGTGTATAGGAATGCAAGAGATTTCTGTGCATTAATATTGTATCCTGCAACTTTACCAAATGCATTGATTAGCTCTAGGAGTTTTCTGGTGGCATCTTTAGGATTATCTATGTATAGTATCATAGCATCTGCAAACAGTGAATGTTTTACTTCTTCTCTTCCAAGTTGTATTCCTTTTATTTCTTTTTCTTCTCTGATTGCCATGGCTAAGACTTCCAAAACTATGTTGAATAAGAGTGTCAAGAGTGGACATCCTTGTCTTGTTCCTGATCTTAGAGAAAATTCTTTCAGTTTTCACCATTGAGAATGATGTTTGCTGTGGGTTTGTCATATATGGCCTTTATTGTGTTGAGGTAGTTTCCCTCTATGCCCGCTTTCTGGAGAGTTTTTATCATAAATGGGTGTTGAAATTTGTCAAAAGATTTTTCTGCATCTATTGAGATGATCACATGGTTTTTATGCTTCAGTTTGTTAATATGGTGTATCACATTGATTGATTTGCACATGTTGAAGAATCCTTGCATCCCAGGGATAAATCCCACTTGATCATGGTGTATGATCCGTTTAATGTGTTGCTGGGTTCTGTTTGCTCATATTTTGTTGAGGATTTTTACATCTATATTCATCAGTGATATTGGTCTATAATTTTCTTTTTTTGTAGTATCTTTGTTTTTGATATCAGGGTGATGGTGGCCTCATAGAATGAGTTTGGGAGTGTTCCTTCCTCTGCAATATTTTGGAAGAGTTTGAGAAGGATGGGTGTTAGCTCTTCTCTAAATGTTTGATAGAATTCACCTGTGAAGCCATTTGGTCCTGGACTTTTGTTTGTTGGAAGTTTTTTTTTTTTTTTTTTTTAATTTTTGGCTGTGTTGGGTCTTTGTTTCTGTGCGAGGGCTTTCTCTAGTTGCAGCGAGCGGGGGCCACTCTTCATCGCGGTGCGCGGGCCTCTCACTATCGCGGTCTCTCTTATTGTGGAGCACAGGCTCCAGACACGCAGGCTCAGTAGTTGTGGCTCAAGGACCCAGTTGCTCCATGGCATGTGGGATCTTCCCAGACCAGGGCTTGAACCCGTGTCCCCTGCATTGGCAGGCGGACTCTCAACCACTGCACCACCAGGGAAGAACCTGTTGGAAGATTTTTAATCACAGTTTCAATTTCATTACTTGTGATCGGTCTGTTCATATTTTCTGTTTCTTCCTGGTTCTGTCTTGGAAGGTATACCTTTCTAAGAATTTGTCCATTACTTCCAGGTTGTCCATTTTATTGGCATAGAGTTGCTTGTAGTAATCTCTTAGGATGTTTTGTATTTCTGCAGTGTCTGTTGTAACTTCTCCTTTTTAATTTCTAATTTTATTGATTTGAGTCCTCTCCCTCTTTTTCTTGATGAGTCTGGCTAATGGTTTATCAATTTTGTTTATCTTCTCCAAGAACCAGCTTTTAATTTTATTGACCTTTGCTCTAGTTTTCTTTGTTTCTATTTATTTCTGCTCTGGACTTTATGATTTCTTTCCTTCTACTAACTTTGGATTTTGTTTGTTCTTCTTTCTCTAGTTCCTTTAAGTGTAAGGTTAGATTGTTTATTTCAGATGTTTCTTGTTTCTTGAGGTAGGATTGCATTGCTATAAACTTCCCTCTTAGAACTGCTTTTGCTGCATCTCATAGGTTTGGATAGTCGTGTTTTTGTTGTCATTTGTCTCTAGTAGGTAATTTTGATTTCCTCTTTGATTTCTTCAGGGATCTCTTGGATATTTAGTAAAGTATTGTTTAGCCTCCATGTGTTTGTGTTTTTACATTTTTTTTCCCTGTAATTGATTTCTAATCTCATAGCATTGTGGTTGGAAAAGATACTTGATATGATTTCAATTTTCTTAAATTTACCAAGGCTTGATTTGTGACCCAAGATGTGATCTATCCTGGAGAATGTTCTGTGTGCACTTGAGAAGAAAGTGTAATCTGCTGTTTTTGGATGGAATGTCCTATAAATATCAATTAAATCTATCTGGTCTATTGTGTCATTTAAAGCTTGTGTTTCCTTATTAATTTTCTGTTTGGGTGATCTGTCCATTGGTGTAAGTGAAATGTTAAAGTCCCACACTATTACTCTGTTAATGTCGATTTCCTCTTTTATAGCTTTTAGCCTTTGCCTTATGTACTGAGGTTCTCCAATGTTGGGTGCATATATATTTATAATTGTTATATCGTCTTCTTAGATTGCTTCCTTCGTCATTATGTAGTGTCCTTCCTTGTCTCCTGTAACATTCTTTATTTTAAAGTGTATTTTATCTCATATGAGTATTGCTACTCCAGCTTTCTTTTGATTTCCCTTTACATGGAATATCTTTTTTCCATCCCCTCACTTTCAGTCTGTATGTGTCCCTAGGTCTGAAGTGGGTCTCTTGTAGACAGCATATATATGGATCTTGTTTTTGTATCCATTCAGTGAGCCTGTGTCTCTTTGGTTGGAGCATTTAATCCACTCACGTTTAAGGTAATTATCAATATGTATTTTCCTATTACTATTTTCTTAATTGTTTTGGGTTTGTTTTTGTAGGTCCTTTTCTTTCTTGTGTTTCCCACTTAGAGAAGTTCCTTTAGCAGTTGTTGTAGAGCTGGTTTGGTGGTGCTGAATTCTCTTAGCTTTTGCTTGTCTGTAAAGCTTTTGATTTCTTCATCAAATCTGAATGAGATCCTTGCTGGGTAGAGTAATCTTGGTTGTAAGTTCTTCCCTTTCATCACTTTAAATATATTGTGCTACTCTCTTCTGGCTTGTAGATTTTCTGCTGAGAAATCAGCTGTTAACCTTATGGGCATTCCCTTGTATGTTATTTGTTGTTTTTCCCTTGTTGCTTTCAATAATTTTTCTTTGCCTTTAATTTTTGTCAATTAGATTACTGTGTGTCTCGGTGTGTTTCTCCTTGGGTTTATCCTGCCTGGGAATCTCTGTGCTTCCTGGACGTGGGTGGCTATTTCCTTTCCCATGTTAGGGAATTTTCGACTATAATCTCTTCAAATATTTTCTTGGTTCTTTTCTCTCTCTTTTCTCCTTCTGAGACCCCTATAATGTGAATATTGGTGCGTTTAATGTTGTACGGAGGTGTCTTAGGCTGCCTTCATTTCTTTTCATTCTTTTTTCTTTATTCTGTTCCAGTGCTGGCAGTGAGTTCCACCATTCAGTCTTCCAGGTCATTTATTCGTTCTTCTGCCTCAGTTATTCTGCTATTGATTCCTTCTAGTGTAGTTTTCATTTCAGTTATTGTATTGTTCATCTCTGTTTGTTTGTTCTTTAGTTCTTCTAGGTGTTTGTCTTTAATTCTTCTAGGTCTCTGTTAAACATTTCTTGCATCTTCTTGATCTTTGCCTCCATTCTTTTTCCGAGGTCCTGGATCATCTTCAGTATCATTATTCTGAATTCTTGTTTCTGGAAGGTTGCCTATCTCCGTTTTCATTTAGTTGTTTTTCTTGTTCCTTCATCTGGTACATAGTCCTCTGCATTTTCATTTTGCCTATCTGTCTGTGAACGTGGTTTTCGTTCCACAGGCTGCAGAATTGTAGTTCTTCTTGCTTCTGCTGGCTGCCCTGTGGTGGATGAGACTATCTCAGAGGCTTGTTCAAGCTTCCTGATGGGAGGGACTGGTGGCTGGTAGAGCTGGGTATTGCTCTGGTGGGCAGAGCTCAGTAAAACTTTAATCCACTTGTCTGCTGATGGGGCTGAGTTCCCTCCCTGTTGGTTGTTTGGCCTGATGTGACCCAACACTGGAGCCTACAGGCTCTTTGGTGGGGCTCATGGTGGTCTCTGGGAGGGCTCATGTCAAGGAGTACTTCCCAGAAGTTCTGCTGCCAGTGTCCTTGTCCCCACAGTGAACCACAGCCACCCCCACCTCTGCAGGAGACCCTCCAGCACTAGCAGGTAGGCCTGGTTCAGTTTCCTATGGGGTCACTGCTTCTTCCCCCTGGGTCCTGGTTTGTAAACTACTTTGTGTGTGCCCTCCAAGAGTGGAGTCTCTGTTTCCTCCAGCCCTGTTGAAGTCTTGCAATCAAATCCTGCTAGGCTTCAAAGTCTGATTCTCTGGGAATTCCTCTTCCTGTTTCCACGCCCCCAGGTTGGGAAGCCTAACATGGGGCTCAGGACCTTCACTCCAGTGGGTGGAGTTCTTTGGTATAATTGTTCTTCAGTTTGTGCATCTCCCACCCAGCAGTTATGGGATTTGATTTTATTGTGATTGCGCCCCTCCTACTGTCTCACTGTGGCTTCTCCTTTGTCTTTGGATGTGGGGCATCTTTTTTGGTGAGTTCCAGTGTCTTCCTCTTGATAATTTTCAGCAATTAGCTGTGATTCTGGTGCTCTTGCAGAGGGAGTCTATTTTCATTTAAATTTCTCAAATTATATTTTGAAAGATGATTGTAATTTCCTAATGTAAGTACACATATAACATCTCACATTTTAAAGAAGATTTTTAAAAAACTGTCCTTGACAATGATTGGAGAAAAAGGAAGTTAGGGAAAGTTACAGAGAAGTTGCCTTTGTATTATAACATTACACATTGATAAAATACTAAATGAACTTCAATTTTGACTTCTGTTTCATTACTTTTATTAAGGTTGTAACTCAATTCTGCCTGTATTTATGTGGTACAGGTATAAATTTTAAATTCACTAAAGTATTTTTAATGTTGAGTTGGACTTTAATGTTATATTTGGAAGCTATATTTATCTTGATATCAAAGAATGCACTTTAAGGAAACATACTTTCTTTAACCATCTTCTCTTTTTTTCCTGAATAGAAGTTATAGTAATATAAAAACACTTGGAAATCTAAAGTTTTCCTTTTGAAAGAAAATGTTTTTTGTTTGTCTGTTTTTTGGCTGCATGGAGTGGCTTGCGGGATCTTAATTCCTCAACCCGGGATCGAACCCAGGCCCCTGCAGTGAAAGCACCAAATCCTAACCACTGGACCACCAGGGAATTCCCAGGAAAATGTTTTTAAAAATGAGGTATTGACTTAAGAAAGTGGACAGTTTAAAATTTTATACCTCTGAGAAATGCTTTCCAAATTGTCCTATGTTCCTACCTCTCTCACTGCAAAATTACATGGTTTTAAGATACTCCTCTTCTTAGTATTTCTTAAAAGAAAAGTGTTTTTTAGTCTTTTGAGATTTTTCAACTAGTTAAATATATTTGCAAACAAATTGGGCCTGATATGTTAAAGAAATTATATATACTTTGTTCTGTTTATAAACATCATCATAAACCATTGTAGTAGATGGAAAAAATACAGTATCTTTACTATTAGACTAATTGAGAAAATGGTAAGACCCTTGAGAATGTCAGGCTCACCCACAGAGGTGGGTGAAAACCATTAGGAAAATTGATATATCTTTAATTTTAATTTTTACACTAATTTTCAGTGTAATTTAAAAGAAAAACTAAAGAAAAAGTTCCAGTCTTACTTTATGTGTATACATTTTACAGTATTCTATCTTTATAATTTAATTAAATTAGCATTACTACAATTATGGAATAAAGAAAAGCTTTGTCCTTAATAATAAAACTGTTATAACAAGAGATCTTTCTGCTCTACCTTGGTTGGGAGAAGGATGGAAAGAGAGAGGGTGATTGATATTATGTTGCTTTGTGAGCCAAAGCTCCCTAATTAGAGTTCATTGGCTCTCCAGAAACCTATCTTGAGTCCTAAGAATTTAGAGTGAGTTGCAGTCATATTATGAGGGCACATGTCTCAGCGATTTAGTTCTTTATTTCTACCATTCTTTGATGGCTTGCTTCTCTTTGATTTCCTTCTCCCTTGCTTCTTCCTTAACTTTAAGAATTCTACAACCATCTTCATTGATCATATATTTTTCTCCCTTTTGTTCTGGATGGCTGTCCCTGGTACTTCCCCTCTTCCCACACTACCCAAGCATTCTCTCATCTATCTCTGAACTCCAGGGCCTAGAGATTGTGACTTTTCCAAGGCTTACCTTCCAAGTTATATTTGTTATGTCTGAGGACTTGCCTCTTCCCCAACTGCTAGCATATGGAATATCCACTGCCTGCTTCCAGGGGACCTCAGCTCTCACAATCTAGGGTTTGTAGTTTGTTTGTTTCCATACCCAATTGCCTTTATTCATCAGTTTAACTAAATAAATTGTAATAAACTTAGAGTGCATTTTAGATTCAAACATGGGAAATGATGGAGGGGTATGAAAGAGGGAGTAATTTCATTATCAAGTTGAACAAGTTGGTTCCTAAAAATTTTGTTTCAGCTTGAAATTTTTAAAATTCTAGAATGCAGGTCATTTTCCCCTTGGTATTCATTTTACTCTCTTCTCCAAGGTACTAGGGACAGAAGAGGGTAAGGGAGGAGAATCACTTTTCAAATGGCAATAGTAATGATCATTTCACATTATATAGTTTAGAAATATGAAATATGGCCTAGACCTCAGTCTGTATTCCCAGTTCACACTTCCAAAATAATCTTACTGTTCCTTAAAGACAAAAAATGAGGGATAATGTTCTTCAAGAACATGTATAGGTTTTTAAAAATCCATAAATTCTGCTTATACATGCATGTGATAATTACTATCAGCATTCTAAGGCTTCTTGGCTAATATAGAAAGATTTTAAAGTGTTTTTATTAATTTTTTAATTGGCTAAGAACTTTTGCACTTTCACTGGAAGTAAACTATCCATATAAGCTTAGTAACCTAGATTTTATACTTTTTATACACACACATTTTTTCTCATTATGTTTCATAGCAGCACTAGAAAGAATATATTTTTCCCTTTTTAGATATAGGAAAACTTAAGCACAGGGACACCAAGTTAGTTTTTAGCTCACTTAGCCAGTTTGTAGTAATAGCCAATAGGGGTACCTAACATTCTTGATTCCAAGCCCAGGGTGTATTTCAATGTACATCCATGAACATTAATTTTGTAGTTGAAAAGAGATTAAAAGTTGAAAGTGAGCGAGAGAATAGGTATAGGTAGGAGTCCATTATATAAGTGTTAGAAACTCCTCACTCGTCAGAATCAAAGATATTTTACCTTGAGAAAAGTATCTAATAATATAGTCATATTCTCAGAATAAATAATTTCTTCTTTTTCACCACAGCTCTTATTAAGCCACAAATGGTGCCACATACTATAAGTTTACTAAAGAGGCTCTTAAAAGAACAAACATATCAAATTTTCCCTGTTGGAAACAAAGCTATGACAATAAACTCCTTAAGAGTTTGGTAACACATAGCTTCTGAAAGAAGAGAGCCCAGTTAGAATGTGTATTTCCTGGATCATGATTCGATACTGTATAAATTTCCCTAGTGATGGTAACTATAGAAAGACCAAGGTTAGCCTGTTAAATGAAATGTGAGAACTGGGCAGTTCCAAGTGGCTGCTGGCTTGGCTTTAGGTGTCCTGCCAGCATTCAAACCCACAGGGTCATTTGGCAGTCAGGTGTCATTAGTCAACTCTCTCCCTCTCTCCCTCTTCCCATCTGTTTTTGTCTAGCTGATTTGTGTAAATTACCTCTCAGTATGCAGCAGGACTCAGACTAGTCATGTATTTTCCCCCTACTTCTTTGTCCTTTTCATCCCTGACTGCTCATTTAGACTTATACCAATCATTTGACCCAAAATTTATCATGAGAGGCAAGATAATGGTCGCAATTAATATCACTACTGTTACAAATCAGCATCCCTTATGACTATGGTAAAAAGACCACTAAAGATAATATAATAAATGTCAAAGACATAGTTGCCACTGGCCATTTCAAATTATGATGATTATCATCAGAGAGCAAAATGTAATGATGCCCTGTAAGAGGATGGAGAGTTTATGTAATTTTGTGTGGACAATTTCCAAAGTTAATTTCCATAGGAGATCTTAAAGAGAGTGCTGTTCCTACTGAAGGAATAGCAAGACCTTTTAGAGAGGATGGGAAAATAAAATCTGCTGTCTTCTGAGCGGAACCTGCCATTCACTAGCATGCTGATACATACTTCTCTATTGTCCCAAGTCCTAAGTGTACCTCTGAGTTATGTCACAGCGCTAGGAGGAAAGGTAGGAGGCTCAGCCTGCATGACTCAACCAGTACACTTACTGCACAGAAATACTTAAGGGTAAATAATTATCTATATGATGGCAAGGAATCCCTGCTTTGAGAAGAATACAAGACTGAAAGGATCATTTGCTAAGGGCAGATAGGAATAAATCATAGTAAATATTTCTGCGGCTGCATTTTTAAGAATGATGAATAATTAGTCATGTTGCAGCAATAGTTATGAGAGTGCACTATTGATATCTAGTTACAGTTTACATGAAATCATACAAAGTCAATCTTTTGGGAAATTTTTACTCTTTACTAATTATGAGTACAAAGATATTAGGCAGATTTACTACATTTGTCAAGTTAAGTCGTTTTTATTGCATATTTGACCAAAGATTTCAGTCCATTTTTTTTTTTAGCCCAGTGTTATTTTATATATATGGATTAACTTAAATAAAATGCAAGTGGTCATGTGCTGCATATAATTAGTCCTTTTTTTTTTAAAATATCTCAAAGTTAGGATCTAGACTTACCACTCACTGAGTTCTTTAATCTCTTCTGAAATGACCCTGTAATAGGTTGTCCAGTCCATATTTAGATATTTCTAATTACAAGGAGCTCACCATTTTCTAAGGCAGAAGGTCACATATTTGGATAATTCTGGATCTTTATCTATCAATACCCATATCTGTATTCAAACAGATCACTCAATATTTGCCAAATGGTTTTTTCTTTCCAAAATCCAACTTTAAAATAATGTAAGAATTATGGTTATCCAATTATTTAAAGAAATAAGAGCCCTTTTAGGAAGAGTACTTAAGAATAGTAAGGAAATATCTATGCAAACAGGAATTTGAAAGTGACAACTGAGCCTGAGGTACACAAAGAGGAAGTAAAAAAAGGTACAAAAGACATGAGCAAAATGTTGTACATTATTCATAATATCAAAATAGAGAACTATCTATATGTATAAAAGAGGAATTATCTAAAAGAGAGGAAATTAATTCTGTCACATACCTATATGTATGTATTCAATAATTTGTGATGTAATTGTAAATAATGAAGTACTCCTATATGATACTAACATGGAAAGATCTGTAAGACCTTGGAATCATTTAACATACAAAATTTTAAAAGGAAGGTACTAAGAAATCCATATGATATATTTCCATTTGTGTAAAATAAACAAATAGAAACCAATGTTATATATGTATTTGCATAAATAAATAAATGCATAGAAAAATATATGGAAGGCTAACCTAAAAACTATTTAGGTATAACTTAAAAACTATTAGCGGTGCTACTTCTAAAGAGTGGCATATATTTGGGAAGGAACTTTTTACTCAATGCACTGTTTTATGTGTATAATTTCTTATTTAAAAATGTAAGATTAAATACTCTAAAGGATTTTGAGTAACGGACATGGCAGTCATTGAACCTTTTGGAGCTAAGGTATCTTTTCTCTTCCCATTTTTTTTAAATTGCAATTTCCTGATCTTTTCGTTCAGTTTGGTACATAAAACTGTCTCACTTGCAATCTGTGGAAATCACCATTTGATTGTGGGTATCACATTTTGTCTGTGAATATCACCATTAATATAATGTAGTAATGACAGTGGAATGTTTAGCATGGCTCCTTTTTCCTCCTAGATTATCTCTAAATGCTGTATTCATTACAGTTTCCTTTTAACCAAAACCATGAATTATAACGTCCAGTGTTGTTTATTATTCTCTTGCTTTTCTTACACATATCCACAATTTCTCACTTTACTACACTAAGATAATTAATACATCTTACCACCAAAACCCAAGTTAACAAATATTCCTTATCACTATATCCTTTTAGACCAAGAGTTGGCAAACTTTTGCTAAAGGGCCAGGTATTTAAATATCTTGGGCTTTGTAGTCCATATATGGTCTCTAGTCTCTGTCACATCTTATTCTTTTTTTAACATACTTTTAAAAATGTAAAAAATAAAATGTATATATATATATATATATATATATATATACATACAAATATAATTAGCTTGTAGGCACTATGAAAACAGGCCACAGGCTAGATTTGACCTAAGGATCATATGATCATATTTTGCCAACACATTTAGTAGATAATCTTTTTTTTTTTTTTTTTTAAAGTTGAAGAGGGAGTTTTTGTTTTTTTTTTTAATTAGTTAATTAATTAATTTATTTTTGGCTGTGTTGGGTCTTTGTTTCTGTGCGAGGGCTTTCTCTAGTTGCAGCAAGCGGGGGCCACTCTTCATCGCGGTGCGCGGGCCTTTCACTGTCGTGGCCTCTCTTATTGAGAAGCACAGGCTCCAGACATGCAGGCTCAGTAGTTGTGGCTCACGGGCCTAGTTGCTCCGCGGCATGTGGGATCTTCCCAGACCAGGGTTCGAACCCGTGTCCCCTGCATTGGCAGGCAGATTCTCAACCACTGCGCCACCAGGGAAGCCCAGTAGATTATCTTTTATTTATTCAATATCCCTTTTCCCTTCTCCTTCTTATAGACATTCTGCATAACAGTATGCAAAAATATTTTTATATATTTAAATATATAAATATTCCTTAAAATATTGTTTCTTGGACTTAAGGCAATTTTCAGGGGAATTACTCTCTACCATTAAAAATGGTACCTTTGGATAAAGCCCTGAAAAACAAACAAATACTATTGAAATAAAACCAAAATTCATTTCTTTTGAATTCCAAGGATGGGCTTTACCAACCAATGTATCACTGAGGCACATTTCATAACCTTTCAAAATAAAATTTCTAAAGCTAACTGCTCATCTTTCTGGTTGATTCTCACATATTCTCTAAACATAATTCAATTGGAAATTAATTCAGACAAATAAAAGAGTAGATATGACCTGAGATGGCAGTGTATTAAACACTTCATTTACCTTTGAGTGGAAGATACATGGCTGATCCATCAGGGCCTTAGGAGAATCACTTTCATTTCCTTTTATCAGCACAAGACTGTGATATACACAGGCCTGGAGCAAGTAAGTGTCCTTCAGTGCTCAGGTGGTTGATACAGCTCTCTTGGATAAGAGTATTTGTGTATTTCTGGTACAACTAAACCAGGATTTAAAAGATAGTTGATAAACATAAAATATTTATGTAAAGGATTTCTACTTGTCTTTTCAAGATACAGTTAGAAATGTAGTACAAAGGCATGCATAAGTGGCTTGTATTGGCTTTATTTTCCTAATCCTTAGCTCATTTTAATTGAAGGTCAACTTTTTTGTTTAGGTGACTTTGTAACTTCTAGATTTAGTGACTATTTTCTATATTTCTTTTAGTCCTATTTGTCTGAAATTTGGAATATAACATTTTTTCAGGTTTAATTTCTGAGAAAATTTAAACTATTATTCAGAAACTCTTCTGGATCCATAGTGCAATAGCAGCAGTGTAACTTCAGTAGTCATATGCTCCAAAATGGAAAGTCTTTGGTACCCATGGCAGTGGAGGAGATGGGAAAGGGCAATTGGATCTACAGTTTTACACAGAAAAGAGAAATCCAAAGTCAATTGTCTGTATTAACTGAATGTAACCAATCAACTAGCTCAAGTATTTGATACTCTGAATTATGAATATGGATAGTAGAGTGATTAGAAGCAGATGTGGTTAGTTGAGGAAAAGAGAGGTGGGTTTTCATTTGATAACATTCCAACTTTGATCCCATCTTTTCCCAATGTCTGTCTGATTTTTGCACATGGGTATCATTCTTTATCTAATGTTTTATTCATTTTCCAATGATTTCCTTATTTATTGAACTTCCCATTACTTACCTTGAACAGGGCTTCATTTCTCTTAAGTTGAATTATTATGATATGCAAGGAGAGAATTTCAAATAAGACCACTTGAAATTGACCCTTTCTTAATTCAGAATATGCTTTCCTGGCACCTATCTTAGATGTGGTAATATTCAGGGAGACAAAAGGTTGTGTGGTCAGTTTTGGATGGAAACCATACCCCCTCTATTTATTTTAATCTTCTTTTGAAAGAAGAAAAAAAATTGTTTTAAAGGAAAAGAAATGCCTTGTTTCAAAGTTTACTTTCGAGAAATAATTTTGTTTATTAGGTTTCGTTTCTGGCCAAATTTTTGTTCTCCCACATTTTTCATGAGGCTGTACTGCATTACTCTTTTGTGCTTTCTATGTTCAGTGTATATGGCTTCTAAATTCCTTTTTTGTATTGTTGATTGATAAAGTGTTCTCATTCAGCTTGATAACAAGGGTCAGATTTGACTCTTGTCTTTCATGTTATGTTCCTGTTGTGAGGTATCCTCCTTGTTTTGAAAGGGTATTGTAATGCATCCAACCAGATTCAAAAGGAAGATTGGAAATTTGCTTAATTTAATATTAATTAAATTAGTGCACACTAAATAAGTCATATAATCTAAGCCATACAACTAACAAGGAAGATGATTATTTATGATGAAAATAGGCCCACATTTCCAAGCTAATATGTTAAAATTACATAAAAGTAATGCAAAAATATTTATGTACTAAACAAAGATTATCAGCATATTAAAACTTTCTAAATCTACACTCATATAATTGGCATACTTTTCTGCATTCCAGGGTCTAGAGTGTACAGCATTCTTCCACATAACTTGGCATTCTTCACCAACAAAATGTTTAGACAGAGCCCCTGAGATACAACTTCACTAATTCAAAGAAGTTCAGTTCCACTCAGTGAGACAGTTTAGGGAAGTGAGAAGATGCCTGCCAAGGTCTTTACCTTTTTCCAAATCCCTACTGATATCATCAGGACTGGAAGTTGGATGGGAGAAAAGCAAAACCTTCCTTTAAAGTGGAGGAAAGGAGAGTTTGCTAAAGACTAGCCATATAGAGATAATGAGAGTCTCCCAAGGGTAAATTAATAAAAATAAGCAACCAGATTAACTAATATTTAGTGAACCGATGATAAACACTCTACTTGTATTAAAAAAATATAAGCGTGACAAAAACTTTTAAAAATTAATTCCATTATTTTGGCCATTTTATATCTTTCAGAGTTGCTATTATATCAATGAACTCAAACAAAGAATTCACTTGAAAACCCTCTATGACCTGAGATAGGTAGGCAAGTTAGCTGGTAAACTAAACCTCTTTACATAGAGTCACAATAGCTCTTCCCTAAATTCCTTGACCTGGTGGTGTTTTCAAGGGGACACAAATTCAATTAAAAACTTAATGTATTGATCTTATCTCTATTGTAGAATAATAGCTAACACTTATTGAGCTCTTATTGAGTATAAGACTTTCTGTGGACAAATTTATATTAATTCTCCTACCAGTCTTGTGAGGTAGGTAGATTTTTTTATGTCTTTTTTATAGGTGGGGAAAACTGACACCTAGAAATTATGTAATTTCATTCTAGACTTTATGCCATTAGCCCATATTAAAGTATATACTATGCAATAAGTCATAAGAGAAACACATGAATTTCAAGAATTACAGAGAATAAAAATAGGTACCATTCATGGTATAATTATTAGTGAAGGCAAATAATTGGACTTGTACAACCAGACCAAACAAAAATGAAGGAAGGGGTGGTGGCAAAATCGTGAGTATCTAAAGGAAAACTATTTAGAGAAGGTAGGCTTTGAGAGGCTGCCTGAATATAAAAGGAAACTGTCATCTCACATTTCTCTGTGATTATCAATAGAGGAAACATTAAAAATAAAATCCACCTCCTTTATTTTGTATCATTATTTACCTTGGTGGAATGGCAATTAATTTTCTAGATTTCAAAAGTACAAACAGCTTGCAAATGTCTCTATAATGCATGTCTTGGATTTTTATGTAATTTATGTAAGCACAGTAATTTGCTTTCTTTTCATTTACACCAATTAACTGTTTTACTATACAGGAAATAACATAAATGTCTGAGACAAAGCTCTCTTCATTTAGGCAAGGTGTGCCCACATTTTGCAAGGACCAAGGACCATGGGGGGAAAATGCAAAAAAAAAAAAAAAAAAAAAAAAAAACGGCTATCTAGCCATCAGCAATCATCCATAAAATGTTCTGTCCAGTTTATAACATTATGGAATGTTAGATACAGAAAAAATACAAGAAACTATCTTGGAAACTTGGAAAAACCTTTTCTTTTCAGATGATAAAATGATAACCCAAAGTAGCCAAATGACTCACTCAATATAATCAGGTCATTGAAGTGGAAAACTGAAAGATATCCCTTATCATTTCATGAGAAATCTTATAAAAATCATCTGAGCAGGTATCATTATCCCTATTTCACAGATACAAATATTTAGTCTTATTTTTATGATTAGAAAATATAAATTTGATACTAGAACCCAAGCTTATTGGCTCCCAGTACAATATGCTTTCATTCTAATGCATTGTCTCTTCAATAAGTTATAGAAAATTTCAACAGAATTTTAAATGAGAAATGCAAAGAAATTCTGATTTATTTGGTGCTTTCCTAGTCATAAGTGAATGGCTTTTTCCAGTATAGGAGCATCAGTTTAAAGTGCTTTTCCTCAGACGCACAGTAAGGAAAGTGATGAGATCTAGAACTTGATGATAGAAGAGTTCGCTACATTGAAAGAGCAAATTCAATCTCTCCACCTGTGCTTGAGAAGTAATAAACTAAATAGGAAAGAATGATCAGAGCTGACCACTCTCCTGTCACTCTAGGATTCCCTACTCAATTCGCTTTGGAGCCAGTAATTCTTGCTTCTACTGGTAGATCTGTCCCCTAGAGATGCAATAATCCTTCTATACACTCTGACTACAATGCAGGAAAGTCTCATGTCTCCTTATTTAGTTTAATTTCCTCTTAGTAAGTTTTGCTAAGTAAATAAGTGGGAAATAAAGTCAAAGACAAAAACACAAAAGAAATTTGAAGAGCAGAGCTGAAAATTAATGTGTTACACGCAGATATGGTTGTATGTTTCATACCAGTTAGTAAATGGTTACTACCTCAAAGACCTCAAATATCTTCACTTCTGTCCTGCCCTAGCTGCCTGGCCCCTATTTCTGTGTATTCCCCAATCTACCAATTAAAGGGAAATGAGTGGGACGGTAGCGGGCAGCCAGGATCACATTGCAGTGCAGTGCCCAGCATCCATTCCTAGCCTTCTTTGCCCTGCCATACTGGATTAATTTGCTCAATATTGCCCTTGCACAATTGTAGAGAAAAGGATGTCTTCACAGAGTGAGTTTGCGACCCAGTCTTTTTTTATGGGCCCTGCTGCGCAGCTTGCAGGATCTTAGTTCCTGACCAGGGATTGAACCCGGGCCCTCAGCAGTGAAAGCGCTGAGTTCTAACCACTGAGTCCTAACTGCTGAGTCCAGCCAAGGAATTCCCAACCCAGTCTTCTTCAATTCTAAATACCTAACAGTCTCCAAGCACTTCTATGCAGTGTCTAAACTGAGCTCACTGGCTGCTCTTTCTAATCTTTTAGTCTCATTATTGATGTCCAATCTAATCTAATTCATATGCTCTCCTACTCAACAGATAGCACCCTCATCCACCCAGACATGCAAATCAGAAATCTTGGATTTATTATAGACTGCCCCTTCATCCTGTGTTTGGGAAGTTTTAATGTCCTGTAGCTTCTTTTCTTTAGCACTTCTAAACCAACAACCTCTCACTAGAACTTACATGATTGGGTCCCGACATTTCAGGCTCACACCCTTCAATAAAAAGCCCAAACTCCCTAGTGTGGTGAGCAAAGCCCCTCACAATCTTCCTGACTCTTAGTTCAGCTTTGTGACCCAGCTTCTGCCAAATCCTCCGATTTGCAGTTCTTGAGAAATGTCAAGGTGTTTCTTGTTTCTGTCTATATTGAGTATTGCTCTTTTTGCCTGAAATCCGCACAGACTTTTGCTCCCATGGTAAAGCAGGCTTTCCAATTGCTTAAGAATCAGTTAAAGCTCACCTGTCATATGAAGCCTTTCCTGCTCCCTACCAGCCAGTAATCTTTCCCTTCTTCAGTCCCTGGTAGATCTTGTGCATATTTCTGTCACAGCTCAAAGCATCTGTAAACACTTTATTGCACTAATTCCTATGCTTGTCTTTTGTCACTAGACTGTTAAGCTCACTGGAGTCAAAAATGTTCTAGGCCCCTTACAGCAAGGCTTAGAACATATGAGATGTGTAATAAATGTTTGCCGAATGAGTAAATAAATGATTGAATTACTCAGTATGGAGCCTCCAAGTAGTAGATTTCTGTAAGTCATTGATTTATCTGGGAATTAGCAACTTTTTAAAACTTTTATGTTTCTGAATATACTCAGAATTTCTTTTCCTATTATATGCTCATTATAGAAAAGTTAGAAAATGCTGAAAAGCATAAAACACTAATCATTCATTCAACCACATTAAACCATGGCTTTAGGCAGAATTAGAGGTGAGTCACTCTGCTCAGCTGACCACACTTTGATTCTTTCCGCTGTAATGAGTCATGACTTCTGTTTCAGGACTCCAGGAAACTGAGATAGGTTTCATATTTAGATGCAACACTCAGCTAAACTCAGCTCTTAGCCTCATCACTTGTTTCAGTGGTCTTGAGCCTGAGCCTGTATTGTACCGCTCGCTCCTGTTAGGGGCTAGCAAGGCAAAGATGGGGATGGAAGGAACTGCCAAAGACCTATTGCTCTAACAACTGAAAGGGCTGCCAAGTTTCTTTTCCTGGGGTTTGAAATTGGAAGTTTTGATAAAAAATATTTTCCTGTTCTCTTCCTCTTCTCCAAGCTAAATGCTGTTAGACGTTGTGGGGAAGAATTCTCCTCAGGGATTCTTAAAGAGACCTGAATCATAGGGATTTAATAAACAGAAGGGGAAAAGATCCCTAAACAAAATGTCTGGGGATGGAATTTACAACTCTTTCCCCTAAAAAAATGTATAGTTAACCTGTCGTTAATCTCTTTCAGGAATAATGCTATAACATTGATATTCTTTAATTTCATGAACAGAAAATATTGCATAATTGGTTTCCCGGGAATTCAAGATGCCTGAGAGGAAATTTCTAAGAAACTTCTATAAGACTCAAAACCTGTCTTGATATAAAGTAAGAATAGTCTTAGATAGGCATTCAGTTATATCACAAAAGTTTATATATACATATATGTGTACATATATACACATCATATACATATTCTTGATTTTTCACTAAATATTATAATTATCAGTTTAAATTATTTTACCTAATTTTAACATTCCACATGTGGATATGGCATAATTTACTTATCTATCAAAACCTAATTTTTTACTGTCATGAATAATGCTGGGACAAGCATAATTCTTTATACAAATTTCTGGTTATTTCCTTGGGAAAGATTTTTCTAAATTGGATTATTGGATCAAAAGATTTTAAGATTTGAAAGTTTTTGATAACATACCACAAAATTATTTAACAGAAAGTTGCATCATTTTGCATTCCTGCCAGGCATGTGTGAGAAGGCCTATCTCTGCACACTCTACAGGACTAAGACTTTACTTATCCATTCCTTTCACAAAACATGTAAAGCTAGTCCTGTTGCCTGTTCTTCTCTGAGGTCTCCTTCTCACTGGATATTTCTGAATTTTGCTCTCCCTGTTCTTGATTTTTTCCTAATATTAAGGTTCATAGCTTGAACCCCTCTCATCTCCAAATAAATATTCCAAAGTCCTGCATTTATTAGTTGGCTTTGTGAAGGGATGGCGGATGGTCCATCACTACAGACTTCAGGCCAGTCATTTGTTCCCATGAGACCAGCCCCTTGTTTGATGTTTTTACTGCGCTCGTTGGCAGGGTTGACCATTCTAAAGGGAATAGTTGAAAATGTTTCTTTTACAGGGCTTGAGAGAATAAATGCATAAAGCAACTGTCCCTGCACATTCAAGTATGTCAGTGTTTTGTGTGAGACCCTAAGAGCCAGATCTCCAACCAGAGGCAATCAGTTCTGCTGAAATCAGAATACTGTCTAATTTTTCAGTCTGACCCAGAAACAAAAGCCTGACCTCATCATGAAAACTTATTTTCCAGTCAATGATTAATTTCTACCCCAGTGCTTTCGACTTCCTTTATTTAAGCATATTTTCAGGAACTTGTGAGGTAACTATGGCAATGGACACCTAGAAGGCAGAGAGATCTTTGTTATTAATTTCTACATGCAGAGATGTGTCAGGTGTTTAGTTGTGTTATTATGCAAATCTCCAAACATGGCAGTGGGTGACCTGCTGGGAATGTTCTTGCCCAGAACAAAATGCACTTTTAAAGAAATGTACTTTGAGTTTAAGGGTTTTTGTTAAAATTTAAAGGCATAGCATTCTTTGGAAATAAGCAGCAAACCTGTTTTGCCCACTATTAAGAAAATGACAAATTTTTATTGATTAGAAGGGAAACGTTCATGTATGTTTGGAGGTTGTTCTAAAAGTAGGAACTACCTTTAAAATTTTTATTTGTTTTTTTCACTTCTCAGAGGCAATAGTGACTTCTAATATACTTGTAAATGTCTGAATGTTGTTATCAAGTTTTCGTCTTCTGTAGAAAAATGTTTGTTGAGGAATAATTTTTTTGGGAGAATAAACCAGGAGAACCCTTAAGCTCTGAAGTTAGTGCTGTGTTGAAAGGACCAAACCTTTGAAATTTGTTCTGATTACAACAGATCTCCAAGAATGATGGAATAAGATTTAAGATGGCATGAATAGTGGAAGGAAGAACCATAAGTTTAGGATTTACAAATAGGACAGGTGACATTGAGTTCATACTCAAGAGAGTTCCTAAACTTCTATTTTAAAATAGAAGAGAAATGAGTACCTTCTTGTACCTGGGCTTATAGACCACAAGACCCAGTCAACATTCCAAATGGGATGCTTCAATATTTTGCAAAGAATATCATTGAATTTTATATTTCAAGTCAATAATATGTTTTATAATAAAATAATAACTTTCTGCAGTAATTTAAAAATTAAACAAGTGCTTTATGAAGCTTCTCCATGTCTACTCAATAGTTTTGAGTCCCCTCTGGCATGCTGTCTCCATAATTTATTTTCAGAAGCATAGGAAAAAGATCTTATTGTTCCATGTAAGTCTTGTAGTCTGCCTTTCAAATGACACCATTTTAAAGGATTATGGTTCCATGAGCTGGTAATCAACTAACCAGTTCCTCACAAAACAATGGTACAGGGGAAAAAAAAATTCTCTGAATATTTTAGTTTCAAAGTTACCATGGTAACAAGGTACATTTGCTTTATTAACATAATCTTTTCTTTTTTTTTTCATGCTTTTGCTCTCTAGAAAGGATTCTTCTTTGATATGATCGCAATTAAACAATGGATTCTGAAATTGAACTGACATTTATAGAAGTTGGTAACAATGTAAAACAATTTTGCTTATCTGAAAAGCATACTGCTTTAAAGAAATTTTATAGATAGTTTTTCAAGGTTTGTCATTTCTTATTAGGGTCAATATGGCTCAGGTTTTGCTTTCTCAGGGTATAACATCACAGGAATTTTCCATCAAATTATTCTCTTTCGGTAGTACTCATGGTCCATTTTCATTTTTGTATCATTTCTTAGAATATCAGTATTGATTTTGTGTAATATTTCTATCTGTATTTATTCAAGAACATATATATAATTATGCTATATAACACAATCATAATAACTAAAAACTCTGACATTGCTATTAGATCACATCACCTATAATTAGCTTACATATTTTTTTCAAGCTCTTACCACGTGCAAAATACAATGCTAGACAATGCCCAGTACTTAAGAGTTTTTTAAATGTCTCATTTAAATTTTAGTGTATTCTATTTTGGCATGGCCTCAACTAGGCAGTTTTAATCTAATAGTACATTGATTTGATAATTAACTTGGAGCTTATTAAATTGGTGGTAACTAGTCCAATAAGCATTTTGATCCTTCTGTTTGTTTTGTTTTGGTTTTTTTCATAATGTCTTGGTACTTTAAAATTAAGGTTTAAAATTTAAAGCATGGATTTTTAAAATATTTTACAATATGTTACCTTAAGATAATTCTTGAATATTGGTTCAAGATGTAAGTGTAGTGTAGCAATAAATACACTATATCAGGACAAAAGGGTAAATAAACTAGATTATCATTTTCTCTTAAAGAATGAGAAGATGTTATTAGTATTTCTGATCTTGGAAATTTCTCATAAAAAATAACAAGCCACTGAAACAATGGACATTTACCAAAGCAATAACATAATACTGAAATAATGAAATGAGTAGAAAGCTATGAAATGACCTTTATTAGCCACAGAGATTGGCAGAGATATATTAAAAACCTTTTCCAATTTCAAGATAACATTACATATGAAAGAAATCCATGAATTCTAGGTATTTTGAATAATTTCAAGAGAAATAATTATAGAATCAGAGTTCATTCTAATGCAGCATTTTAGTATAAACTATCCAAGGAGTCAATGACCAATGGGACTATAGATACAGCTATACAACTCTAATGTAGTAAGAATCTCAGAAATATGCCTGGGAAATGCAAAAAGTTCTAGGTAAGGCACCTACAGGCTCTTTATAAGGCTTAAGATTCTGTAGATTACAGATTCTTCAGTGAGCCATTAAACATTTCCCCCATCAATATCACAACATCATATTCTACCCTTTCAAGTTTTCATGAATATCTAATTGTGGGTTCTAGTTATAAGCTCTATTAGAGAAAATACAGTAGAACTCTGTTTTATGTCTGTAAGATTTCAACTTTCTATGTTATAGTGAGAGATAGGAGCTCTATAGTGTACTCATGCTTATGGAGGTCTTGCTTGGTTCCACTGGAATGCATCCTTGTGAGTTGCCTTATAATATGGTTTTATTAATTAGGTGGGCTTATAACAAACTGATCGATTTCTACTTTAGGTGAAGTTAAGGATACTCATTATGTAATAAATAATTTGGAGGCAGTTACAGAGACTATTTTCCACTCAGCACATCAGTTTTCTGTTACATCACCCTAATTTAAGTATACAAAATGTCAAACAGAGTTTTCCTTTGCACTGTTGAATGGTATCATCTTCACAAGCAAATTTTTTTGTCAGAAGTCATGAAAGTATGTCATGAGCATATGCAAATTCTCAAGACTCTTGTCCTTACAGGCCTCAAACATAGGTCAATTTGAAGCTATGAAAGCTGGTGTAAAGAACACAGAAATTACTCCACTGTCTCCCCAAATCATTAAAATCAGCTTGTCCCAATACCACAGAGTTTCACCACTGCAGCTTATTTATTTGGCTTTAATCAGGGAGCCAAAACAAATTTTACAAAAACTTATCTAGCTATTGTCAGTAGTAACAATAGTTTGATTCGTTTTACAAATAATTTTTGGGTGCCTATTAAGAGCCAGGTACTTTTCCTTAGTCACTAATGATACAGCTGTGATGAAAACAATGTTTCTGGCTTACTGCAGCTAAATTCTCATTGGGAGGAAGGGAGAAATGGTATTGTTTAGCCATGTTCTGCAAAGGGGTTAATCCAGATGATAGCTTGTCAAGGCAGTTTCTTCACATAATTCTGAAAAGTGATACTGTCTTTCTTTACATGAGAAAAAGAGCATTAAATTGTTCTAACCAAGGAAGGAAAATTAGTATATATCAACTTTCCAATTCCTTTCACAACCTGGTTTTCTTAAAAAAAAAAAAAAAATATATATATATATATATATGGAGTAAAAGCCTTATAGAATATTATTCTTTTTCACATTGAAATATAATTTTCATTTCAAAATAAAACATAAGTATATAACCTTATATTATAGCTGTATTTTTAGAATGTATATGTATACACATTCTGTATGTTTGCACAAAATTACATGACTATTGTTTGAAATGAACCTTATTACTCTTTTTATCAATCTTCCAATTCTCACCCTATGCCATATAGACCTATATTTTGTCCCTTTGTTAAGCACAGATAATTTAGTTGACAGAGTATGGCCAAATAGAAGTGGTTTACACTTCCAATTCCTAAACATTTCTATGGATAAATTAATTTGTAGGGAAAAAAACCCTTACTTTGAATAAAAATGAATTATCTCATAAATATGTACCTAAATATGTATATACTGTATATATATGCTATTTGAGAGAATGAAAAAGTACATTTATTAGACTTATAAAGCTACTTTTCTCTTTCTTTTCTATCTAAATAGAATATTATCCACAGAGACTCGTGGTTATGTGCGCTAGTCAATTTACCTGAGTTATGATCCAGCCCAGTTCTGACAAATGCATGTGTGTCAATGGCTGGAAACCAGAAAATCTTGGAGAGGAAATGATGATTTAAATGAACAGGTTCTTTAACACATTTTTATTTTGCACAGCTTCAGTTCCTTGAACAAAAGGTATCTTTTCAGGAAAAATCAGATATTCTCTATTATTAAGATATGTTTATTCAATCTTATGTAAGATGCAAGTTATTCCTTTCCTCAATAAAGAACATTTTAAAATCCGTAAATGAAAGAAATGTGATGGTAGTGGTGTGGCCCTTCAGAAAACTCTTACCCTTATACCAATAAAATAATTATATTTAAGAGTTTTATACATCATGATGATTTCAACTAATTTTACAATGTAACATTATATTTGTTAAACCGAGTAAAAATATGCTTTTAAAATAATTATTTTCAGCTATTATGTGATACATCTGTCTGCAAGGAATACCTTCAACTGTTCATTTTCTGTAATATGTAAGAGCAGTTGAAGGCTCATCTGTTATTCACTTTTTTATCTACCCCAGTTTCAATTATGGTACCTCAAAAGAATTGAAGTTTAATAGATATTTGTTGGTTGATTGGATGAATGAAAAATTCATTCACAGAACAAAGATCTGTATAATTAAAGACAGGTCTGAGATGTGGATCCATTTTTTTTTTTTTAATAAATTTATTTTTTTATTTATATTTATTTTTGGCTGTGTTGGGTCTTCGTTTCTGTGCGAGGGCTTTCTCTAGTTGCGGCAAGCGGGGGCCACTCTTCATCGCGGTGCGCGGGCCTCTCACTATCGCGGCCTCTCTTGTTGCGGAGCACAGGCTCCAGACGCGCAGGCTCAGTAGTTGTGGCTCACGGGCGTAGTTGCTCCGCGGCATGTGGGATCTTCCCAGACCAGGGCTCGAACCCGCGTCCCCTGCATTGGCAGGCAGATTCTAAACCACTGCACCACCAGGGAAGCCCTGGATCCATTTTTAATATAGCTCCACCTTGAGTCTGTGTCCATCTTCTCAAAACAGGGACTGCCAGACATGGACGAGATGCTGCTGCAGGATAGAGCCTGCTCTTTGGGCTTCATCGAGGCTCCTATTCAATAAAGATAAAATTGTATAAACATTCTTTTATATTTCATTTAAGTAGCAGTGTCTTGTTCTAAACTCAGAAATTAAAATCTCAGCAGCAGTGAAGAAAAAGTCTGTACAAGCTCATGCATGTTATTTCATATTTGAGAGCTGACTCACCTAGATATTTGCATATAAAATAATGTAGAAAGGCAGTGGTACTGAAAAATGATAATTTCAGGTAAAGGGAAAATATGGAAGAACAAGAATTGAAGGCAAATAATTAATGAATGCTCCAAGACATTAAATGTGGCCCCATGCTACTTATACCCCTAAAGGCATTGCTTTATTACAGCAGAGTAGAGAAACTGATGGCCATAAAGATGGCCCTGAGTTAGCAACATACAATGTTAAGTCATATATTGTATATCCTATTTAATAATCAAAGAAGTAGAATACATTTTAGAGAAATTTTCATAGCATGATTAAAATAAAACCAAGCTGGCTTCCCTGGTGGCGCAGTGGTTGAGAATCTGCCTGCCAATGCAGGGGACACGGGTTCGAGCCCTGGTCTGGGAAGATCCCACATGCCGCAGAACAGCTGGGCCCGTGAGCCACAATTACTGAGCCTGCGCGTCTGGAGCCTGTGCTCCACGACAGGAGAGGCTGCGACAGTGAGAGGCCCGCGCACCGCGATGAAGAGTGGCCCCCGCTTGCCACAACTAGAGAAAGCCCTCGCACAGAAACGAAGACCCAACACAGCCATAAATAAAATAAATAAATAAAATTAAAAAAAAAAAAAATAAAAAAATAAAACCAAGCTAAATGATTCTTTTTAAGAAAACTATAGTTATATGAAGTGTATCATGGCTCGATATCATTAGACAAATATAGTATAGCTATATATGTACATATGTACTTAAACATCTCCGTATATATGCACAGAAATAGAAGTAGAAAGAGAATTATAAAACACTAATATGTTTTCTAAAAAGCAAAACAAGTCAAGTGTCTTGACCTATGCTGTTTATTTAATAAATCTTTCAGGAAAGATTTTTTTTAATAAACTCATTTTCAGATGAGATATATAAGTGTTTCCTTACCTTCTACGTTCTATTGAATGCTTATCCTTTTATTTATTTCTTATAGGTGGCCTCCTATAAATTAGCTAGGTAATGTTCTTAATGTAATTTCATATTAAGAACAGATAATGGTCTTTCAGTGAAATATGCATGTCAAATCTTAGCTAAAGTAATGAGAGAAAATAAAATTGGAGACAAAAGATAAATGTTTATTTTTCAAATGTTAGACCATTATAGTTATTCAGTCACAACCTTTCATTTCACTAATGCCATACCTATTGTACGGAAGAAGTCACTCTTTCAAAAATGAAGTAATTAGAATGACCCAGTAAATGTGTTCAGAGTGGGAGATATGTACAAACACTGTTCCCAAAATTTAGCTTTCAAAAAACACTAACCCACAAGAAGCTAATTTAGAAATGTTAACCATAATATGCTTAGAGGATATTAAAACAGAAAAGATTCTTATCTTTTATTATTCCCACAAATATGACTCTGGATGTTTAGTTCCATTTCTTTAAAGTGACCTAAGAGAAGCATGGACTCAATAATTCAATGATAAACCAATAGTAGTGAAGAAGCAGTTTGGTTATTTGGCTGGAATTAAAAGTGACTTGAGATTATATTTTTAATGAACTGGATCCATATTTTTATGGAATCATGCCTATTAATAAATGAAAATTTAAATTCATTATCTTTACTGTGGTAAATAAGTCAGTTTTCAATCAAGTGATCTATTTTTTAAATTTCTTTTTTAAGTTTAAGTGCAGCATAATGGTTTGATTTACATATATTATAAAATGATTACCACAATAGCTAACATCTGTCAACTCATATAGACACAGTGAAGAGAAAAAATTATGAAAGAAGAAAAAAAAATTCTCCTTGTGATGAGAACGCTTAGGATTTATACTCTTAACAATGTCTCTATATATCATACAGCAGTGTTAACTATGGTCATCATATTGTACATTACATCCTAATTATCTATTTTTAAAGTTTTCTTTTGGTAAATAAGCTTCAAACTATTATCTAGAGTTCTGCTAAATTTCTATTCTAGGTATAAAGCAGTGAGAGTTATAAAAATATCTGTTGCTATTCATATATCAGAGGAAATATTATGTCAAATATTTGAATAAGTAACATGACTTAAATTATACCCTTTTAAATGTCTATAAATGAAAAAGATACTATAAATAAAATTATGATTCTGTCATTACAGAACTTATAAAAGGCCAGGGCAGACTGTACCATGAGCAGATACAGAATAATGAACCCTAAATATCTTCAGAGACTCAATTCACTTCCATCAGTCTCACTTTACACTTTCATATGTTATGTTGCGCTGTTCCATGGAGTGAAGATGCTACTGTCTAAAGAACGTAGAAATTAAACACCACTTACTTGTAGGGTATATCACTATGCATTATTTTAGTGTTCCCTTGTCTTCCAAGTGCTTACATTTCAGAAATATCACCTATTCCTACAACATTCCTTGAGATGAGATATTCAAGTTGAAACCAACAAAGGTTTTCTCAAAATCAAATTTCTGATTGCCTCAGAAATTTGGAAAAGCTTATACAGAGTCTCAGAACTAGAACTTATTTTTGATGTGTTTATATACAAAGAGCAAAGAAAAATACCCTGAAATTATTGGGAAAATATTAATCTTCATAGGTGTGTTCTCTCCCATATTTACATATTTTGGTGATTCCAGAACCCTGATACATCCTTTCCATTCATGAAATAACCAACTCATCCAGCTCTGCTGTTTAATATGTGTGCACATTATTTAAGTTCTCTGAGTCACAATTTCCTCATCTCTAAAGTGGTACCACATCCATAAAAAGGAGAGTTCAAGTATATAAGGTCCAGAGCCTGGCACATAATAGATGCTTAATAAATGCAGGGGGTGGGGGGCAGATGATGAAAAGGTGGAGGGAACTGTTTGTTCATTCCTCAACTCAGAAAACATCCATTGCATACTCACTCAGTACTAGGCTCTGTGCTGGTGCTGTAGTTACAAAGGAGAATGTAACAGATGAAGCAGCCACTGTTCTCATGGAGCCTACATATGGCAGACCTGCATTATAACCTGTTTTTGGTAAATTCCATTGGGTTTCAGCATCTATGTTCCTGATGGAGGCATCAGCAGCTATGCTGTGTCACCAGTTGCATTCTTACTTAGTATTTTGACACTAACAATGTTCTGTGTTTATATTTCTAATGGAGATGGAACCTTTGCTCATCTTACAGAGCTTTCTAACTTGTAAATGTCTCAGGACCAGTTTCTTTCAAAACTGCCCTATATGCAAGGCCTCTTTATCAAGTGTGATGTTAATATGACTAAAAGAAAATTATTGCCAGAAAGATTACTTTTTCAGTTTCCTGCTGAGAAATTTGGAGAATATGATAATTGCCATTTGATAAAGCATTTGAAATTTCTATTATGGCATCAAACTGAAACTCTTTATGATTCTTAAAAAGAACAGTCCATTAGGAAAGCATGTATATAACATAATGCACATTTAAGAACAGCTTAGAATTTTGGTGAATGTGAAATATGCACAATATGCTGGTAGTGATGGTATTTAGAAATAACTACAAGCAAACTGTTCTGATAATAATGTTTATTAATATCATATTTATACATTAATATTGTATACATATACATTAATATTAGTGTATAAAACTCAAATGAACTAAGAATTAGTCTTATGGCAGAGAAATAAACAAGCGATTCTTTGTGTAATATTTCCAATCCCATGTCAGGGTTGTTGAATACCAAGAATGGGTTACAATTTCTACGTGATGAAAAGGCATGCTGAAGACCGTACCACCAGTCAGAGCACAAATAGCTAAGGAAGTTCCTGGGTTGCCAGAGCCAACCACTGTATTGTGAGGGACCACTGTAGACTTGGAAAACTATGGGAACCGATAAGATACACACAAGCCTC
Organism: Balaenoptera physalus; assembly: GCF_965194825.1. NCBI lineage: Eukaryota > Metazoa > Chordata > Mammalia > Artiodactyla > Balaenopteridae > Balaenoptera > Balaenoptera physalus. The sequence goes on along the minus strand of NC_138885.1, from coordinate 101,967,832 downwards.
TCACTAACAGAATAAGAAGCGTTTTGTGTGGTGCACTACAGTGGGTACCAACATTGTCTTTTGTTAAAGTATGCAGGTGTCTCAGTGGTACACGATGCAGCCACCCATGGGTGAACCACTGACAGAACCTTGCCCGCAAGATTTCTTTCATCATGTGTATTTCATCCTGCTGCTGAACATCTTGAACATACTGGCTTTTGAAGTTTCTTCCTGCCTCCCTTTTGGGGGTAGGCAAAACTAGATGTCATGCGAAAAATTGAGCAACTTTACACTGTTCCGCTTTCAGACCCAGACATTTGTATAGTGTAGGTAGCATGGCAAGTTTTATTTACTTTTTCAAATATATGGACTTTCTAAGAAATAAATAATATCTCTCATAAGAGCCTTATCCCTTCTTTAAGTAGGCTATTTATTTTTCATCCCTTTATTCCTCATATTGTATTCAATCACTTATAGCAAGTTCTATCTTTCCTTAAGTTAAATATATGACCCTCCTTCCTTGATATGGTATTGATAGAAAACTTTTCCATAATGTACTTCACTCCTCTGGGTGTTCCTATTGAAATAGGTGATGCCCTCACTTCTTCTCACATATCTCATTTTCTTATCAGTGACTTTCATATGGGTTGCTAGTATGAATATATATATACTGGCATATATGGAATTTAACAAATTTTAAATGCCTAATCACGTCAGGAACTGTCTGAGACACTGAGACCATAGTGTTCATTCTGCTCTCTTGAAAGTACATAGAAATATAAAGAAAGAGACTGTAAAAGCAAATATAAGCAAAATATTGCACTTCACCACTGTCTCATGCTCATCTTCAATATTTTAAAAATCAGGATTGCATCTTCCTCTTTTCTAAAACTTTTCTGCATTCCTTAAGAGTTATTGAAATATAAAGTTAAGCTTTTAGAATATTTCATGCTAGTTGGTCAGTATATATTTCATTATAACTTTGATTTTGCCATTTTTTGAGACAAAATGTTCATTATGTAAATGAATCTAATTCTGCTCATGTATGCATTCAGTAAATATTGTTAAGTACCTATTGTGTACCGGGAAGATTCTAGGTGCTAGGGACATATTAGGGTACACAATAGCCAAATGAATACTGTCTTTGTGGATCTGATGTTCCAGGGAGTGGGGCAAACCATAAGCAAGTAAATAGGAAAACAGAATATGAAATGTCAGGGATCTGTGTATGTATGTGTGTAGTTTTAGATTGATTAGACCATGATGACATCACTGAGAAGAACATTTGAGAAAAGACATGAAGGAAATAGGGAAGTTAGACATATAATTTTCTGGACGATAACCCAGGCAAAGGGAACAAGTGCAAACAAATTTCCTGAGGTAGAAACGTTCCTGGCAGATTGGAGGAACACCAGAGTCCTATGTGACAGGTACAGAATGATGAGGAACAGAGTAGCAAGAGATGAAATCAGAAGGTAAGAGAAGCCTGTTCATCTAGGGTTTTCTAGGTATTAGTGAGGACTTTGGATTTTACTCTGAGTTAAAAGAACAGCCATTGCAGTGTTATATACAGAGAAATTAAATGAGATGGCCGCCGTCTTGATAGGATTTCTCTGGCTTCTATGTTGACATTGGACTACAGAGGAAGAGGGTAGGACTAAAGCAGGGGCACCATTAATCAAATAATCTAGGTGAGAGATGACATGATAGCTTGGATCAGGGTGGTAGTAATAGAGGGGTTGACAAGTAGCTATCACTTAGATTATTTTTTGAATGTGAATTCAACAAAAGGATATGCTGTGTTAGAGAAAGACAGTTTTCAAGTATGATACAAATGATTATGACCTGAGAAACCAGAAGAATGGTGTTGCTATTAACACGTGGAAAGAATTGGTGCATCACCTGGTTTGGAGGAGGTCATCAGGAGTCCAGATTTGGGAACATAACATTCGAGAGGCCCATTAGACTTACAAGTAGAAATGTTAAGTAGGGAGTTGGATAAAGGGATCTAGATTCATGGGAGTGGTCCAAACTGGGGCTACAAATTTGAGAATCATTAGTTTTAGGTGGTGTTTAAAACCATGAGATGGTATAAAATAACCTAGGGAATGAATATAAGCAAAAAGAAAAAAGTCCAAATTCTCAGCACCAGGGAATTCCAAATTAGGAGGTTGGAGAGAGAAGGAAGAACCAGCAAAACAGACTAAGCAGGAGCTGTCTGAAAGGTAAAAGGAAAACTGTTCTAGTTAAAATTTTCAAGAGGGAGAGAACGATAAACTTTGTCAGTGCTGCTGATGGGACAAATACGATGAGAACTAAGAAGCAACCAATAGATGTATCAGTATGGAAATTATTTTGGCCATGGGAATGGAAGATGACAAGCCTATATCTTTAGCATGATATATAGGTTTCCCTTTAAGATATAAATGGTGTTTGTGAATATAATTTTGTAAACTGTAAGATGCTATTCAAATTTATTATTATTATTACAGTATATTAATTAAAATCTGTTCCAGCTTAGAGTATTCAAAAGCTAGTTTTTTTCTGATTAGAACTTAGTGCATTTTAATAAAAATGATTTCAAATGTTAATGTCCATCTCCATGTGATACTTTATTTTCATTGGCTCCTGGAACGCACTATCCTGTGCCTAATTGAAAGGACAATGTATTTTGTTTCTAGTTTATATTAGAGAGATTCAAATATCAGACAAAGTGTAACAGTGAAATTCAGAGGTTATGGGAAGGTTAATGCTATTTAGGCAGATGGTGAATTGAAAATCCAACCTGTTGTCACAATAGTGAATATGTGAAGAAACTTTGGTGATGCAAATAGGAGAAAAATGAAATAGAGCTCTCCTTCACATATATATCCACAAATTGGTTATTAACAGCTCTCTCATAGTAGAAGTAGTTATTCTTCACAAAAGACTGATTTTTACGTTCTCATTCATCAGTCATTACAAGGAACAATATTTTAGTTATATTCAGTATATCTTTAACAATTATTTTTGATATATTTTTTCAAGACATCAATGGCTTAAACATTGAATCTAAAGAAAAATTGTTGTATTAAGTATAATTTCTAATTTATTGTTATGTACATCCTTTTGTCTCTGAGAATAGATTCCATAGTGCTTATTAATCCTAGGCCAATAAATATTGTTTCTGTCAAGAAATTAAATTTAAATCATATTCTCTTTGATTACCATTTCCTTCCCATTTTTGCTGATATATTTCATAGCCTAAGTCTCTCAAATCAAGTACTTGGGTATTCTCACTTGTTCAAGATTGTATTCTAACCAATATGATTATTCAATTGCTTAAAGAAAGATGATATTTAAAATTTCTGTAAAACCAAGTATGTCCCAATGCTTTGAGATTTTTTTCTCTTGTTTTAAAGAATGCCATAAATTTTGGCCATGTGCCCTATTAGAAAACAAGGTTTGTTTTCTAAAGCAGTTTCCAGTGATATGTGTAGTGAATCCTGGTGTACGTGAGACGACTGTCAGGTGAACAGTTGCCCTCTGAAAGCAGCCAATTAAATAACACACAGGTTTGGAGCTGTTACTTGAAAATATCGCTTGCTTATCTAAACTAGTAAATGATTGAAGACACAACAAACACCTTTCAAATGGGAGTCATGCAAGCGTCTTTCAAAATTTCAGAAAATCAATAAGTGGCAAGTAGATAATTATTCTGAAAAGTCTTCTTCCTAATGTAGATTCTTCAAAACACATTTTTAAGAGAAGGGCAGCTGCCTAGGGCACTGAGGTTATGGGCTGGGTATGTACTATCAAAACAGTGTCAAGTCAAGGGGAAATGATGATGCTATATTTTTTAATCTTGCAAATTAAAAAAATAGTGAAACTTTATTTGGTAGGCTTGTTCACTGCTCCAACATTTTGTAGTCTTAGAACTTCATTCTGACTTGTTTCAGAACCAAGCAAACACCTTCTAGTGATTTTGTTAGCAGCATTTCTAGTAGTACTCAAAACAGGGATGTCACAAATGCAGCATGGAATTTATTATTGTTTTCCTACTTTCCCAATAACATGTGTATATATGTCTGCATATACATAAGTACCTTTTTGTATATACATATACAAATATACATGCATTTATATATGCACGCTGTATACATACACATAAACAGATGCACAAACACATGTATATACACACATATATATGCAAATTACCTTTCTTGTTACTCAGTAATAAAGTCATTAAATACTATGAATTCCATAAATTATTTTTCTGACATTAAGGTATATCTAAAAATATTTTATCCAGCTAGGAACATGAATAAATAAATTTGAATGCAAATTGAATTAATTTCATTTATATCTATAAATTTGTGAGTTTTCTTTAACAGAAATTGACTTTTTAATATTCCAAAGAGTATATGTATAATACATTTCTATTTAAAATGGCCTAAAAAAGTATGCAAAGTGAGGTTATGTTCATTCTAAACACATGCCTTCTTGAAATTGAACCAAAATATTCCCAAATTGCTATAGAATGTATTAAAACAATTATTTTAAATGTAAACAGAATAACTGTGGCTTTATGCTTAGTATATTACATATTACAATATACAATGTATAGCATTTTCTAATATCAATTTTTGTATAATTAAGATCTTGCTATGCTAAACATGATGTTGAACAAATATTTATCGAGCCCCTATTATATACTGGGCTTATGTGTAGTTTCAGGGAAAATGGAACAGCTAGGGAACAGAACAGTGGTGGGAAATACATTAACCAAGTTTTTCCACAAATAATGAATTACCACTGGGAAAGAGCTGCATTGGAAGTATATAGGGTACTGTTGGCTATCTAGGGAACTCTACTCGTCTGGGACAACTGTGGGCTTCATTGTAGAAATGACACTTAATTGGTGAGAAGTAAAGGAAGCTCTTCCTCATGCCAGGACTTCCTACAAACAAGCACCATAACCTGCTGCCCCATAACCTGCACCATACACCTGCACCTGCTTCCTACAAACAAGCACCATAACCTGCTGCTGGGACACAGCACCATAACCACCTGCCCCCTCTTCTGCTCCATCTTAACTACCACCCTCCACCCAAGCATACACACGTTCTAACCACTGGCTATTTTTCAGAGGTACTTAATAGCTGAACCATAATGAGCAATTTCATTGAAATTGCTTTTTTGTTGAAAGACAAGTTAGAAAAGCTTTCAGTGCTTCTGGCAAAAAGTTATGGTGGCTTGGATGAAGGTGGGTATGGAGGTGGAGAGAAGTGGATAGGTTTAGGCAGTATTTAGAAACAGAACTGAGATGATAAAATTGAACTTTAATAAAAGAGGTAATGAACTTGTCCAAGTCACACATTAAGAAGCTTCTATACACTTGAGTTCTTGGAGACTGAATGACTTTTAGAGGTAAAGGAAGGGGCATGTAAAGGATGAGTTCCGAGTTCTGGCATAAGCAGCTAGATGAATGATGATGCCATTTACCAATACAGGGGCAATAGAGTAGCAACAGGTTTATGGGGAATCACAGGGGGTTCCACATTAGACATGTAATTTTTTTTTTTTTTCTTTTAGATAAAGACAAATTTTTTTTTTTAATTTTATTTATTTATTTATTTATTTTTGGCTGTGTTGGGTCTTCGTTTCTGTGAGAGGGCTTTCTCCAGTTGCGGCGAGCGGGGGCCACTCTTCATCGCGGTGCGTGGGCCTCTCACTATCGCGGCCTCTCTTGTTGCAGAACACAGGCTCCAGACGCGCAGGCTCAGTAGTTGTGGCTCACGGGCCTAGTTGCTCTGCGGCATGTGGGATCTTCCCAGACCAGGGCTCAAACCCGTGTCTCCTGCATTGGCAGGCAGATTCTCAACCACTGCACCACCAGGGAAGCCCTAGACATGTGATGTTTGAGGTGTCAATGGGACATGAAAGTGAAGGAGGATATATCCTTCTGGGCTAGAGATTAAAAGTTATGGGTCTTTGGTATATAGATGGAAAATAAAGCTTTATGAGTAAACACGCTCATCTGGGGAGTGAATGTTGAAAAAAATAGTGAATATGGATTAAGGCAGTGGTTCTCAAACTTTAGCATACATTGGAATCATCTAGAGGGCTTGTGTTGGGTTTGGTCTCATCTCCAGAGTTTCTGATTCAGTATGTCTGGGGCACTTGTGTGTTGAAGCCAGCTCTTTATGAGCTTTCAAACTCTGATTATGCATCCCTTTCCCCACACCATGTTGGAAGAAGTAGGGTTGGTAGCTTGAAATGGACCATGTTGGGAATGTTTACATTATGGAAATCAGCAAATGCTCTAAATTAGGCCTTTATTTTCAGAAGGCTGGTTTACCAACACATCACAGGTCGGGGTGAGGCCTGAGAATTTACATTTTTAGCAAATTCCCAGAAAATACTAATGCCATTGGAGACCACATTTTAAAAACCATCAGATTAGGGGAGCATTTTATATAGCTTGAAATACTTCTGATTTCTTAAGCCAGTTAACAATCTTAAGCTTTTGAACACAGCTTCTCCAAAATGTGATTATATCTTAAGATTAACTGTAATGATGAGAGGTATATAAAATGCGTATCTCATAGGACGATCACCCATAGAATATTGACTTTCCATGATTATATAGCTTAAGTTGAATAAGATAATATAATCATAAACTGCTATACAAAGTTATGTTTTTAACTTGATATTTCATTTTGTTTTAGTTGCTCAGAATTATAAATGACTTTTTTTTTCATTTTATGCTATGGAAAAATTATTTCTTAAGAAATTTTTAATAAGATTTTTCTCCTGATACATGAGTAGTAAACTTAGCCAGGCCAAACGTCAATTGTAACATTTCAAGTTTAAGCAAAGGAATGGGGTGGTGGAAAAAATATATTTTATTATTGTGTCCATTCAATATATTAAATTGGGCATTCTTTTGCCCTCAATTAGCTTTCTATCTAAAAGAGAAAATAAATTAAGCATTTGCTTTAAAGATGTTGGGAGTATAAAGATATGAAAAATATGTTATGAATAATTGAGGGAGGAATTTAGATTACTGTAGAAATTTGAAGAAAAGTATTCAAAGTGAACACTAGGGAGAGCTGGTTGATAAACTCTCAAATGACCTTGTGGTTTGGCAACAATTACTCAGAATCTAGCCTGTGACTCCACCTCTCTGGGCAGACTTAAATTAACCAAAGCCATTAATGAAATATAAAGCTTGAGTGCCAATTATTAATTTACAAAACCTCGCATCAGGTAGCTTGGAGAGCTAGTGTCTGAATGATTAATAATTCTCTTGCCAGAGATAGATTATTTGGAAAGTCAGATCTTAGTCATTAAATCATCTTTATCGAACAGGTATCAGAACCAAAGAAACCAGTTGGATGTGTAGAATAAGTAGTGTATTTGATTAGAACAGCTTGTTTTTCTTTTTTTATTTCTAACATCATGATTATTATTAGTTACTAGTTATTGAATATGATCCATGTGTCAGTTACTGTGACTCAAGATACAGGTAGCAGTGTGAACACACATTAAGAGAGTGGGCTCTGATGTCCAGTAATCTGGTTTTGCGTGTGTGCGTGTGTGTGTGTGTGTGTGTGTGTATGTGTTTTGCTACTTCTTAGAGGAGCAGGCTGCAAAGCTGTTGAACACCATTTTTTTTTTTAACCTACTTTAGTAGAATCCATCTCATAGGGTTTTTATAGTGATGAAATGACAGTACACATGTAAAGTGCTTAGAATAGTGCCAGGAACATAATAAATCTTTAGTAGTAGGTAGACTATTATTGTATTATCTCATTTAATCCTCACAACAAACTTTATTACTATAGCAATTATTAGCTCAATTTTACAGGTAAGAGGATGAAACTCAAGAATGCAGTATTGGGGCTTCCCTGGTGGCGCAGTGGTTAAGAATCTGCCTGCCAATGCAGGGGACACGGGTTCGAGCCCTGGTCTGGGAAGATCCCACATGCCACGGAGCAACTAAGCCCGTGAGCCACAACTACTGAGCCTGCGCGTCTGGAGCTTGTGCTCCGCAACGGGAGAGGCCGCGACAGTAAGAGGCCCGCGCACCGCGATGAAGAGTGGCCCCCGCCCGCCGCAGCTGGAGAAAGCCCTCTCACAGAAACGAAGACCCAACACAGCCAAAAATAAATAAATAAATTAATTAATTAAAAAAAAAAAAAAAAAAAGAATGCAGTATTGTACAAGGTTTTGGTGGAAGTGGTAGAGCCAGCATTTGAATTTTGCTCTGTATAAATCTGAAGCCTGAGCATTACCAGCAGAGTCAAAATAACTGAATTTATTAGCTAAGACATCTTCCCTCAAAGGTGCTTACATGGATATTGTCAATGTTTTCATTGGAACTCTACTTTTCCTAGGCTCCCAAGCCAATCCAACCCTCTGAATGACACTCTCTTTAGCTATTATTGTATATCTTATTCACTTACAAACAAGTCTTTCTTTTTTCCTTAAGACGAATTTACACATCTTTGCTGTGATGTATTATGCCCTGAATTAGCCACTGAGTGACAGCCTTCTTCATGCTCTTGATGGAATACATATTGGAGGATCCTCAGTACCAACCCAACAATAACAATGTATTAGTACAAATACTCTGCAATTCTCCCTGCCTCAAGGGCTGAATCCGCAGGCTTTAATACTATCATTATCATTAAATTTTTGTCAAGTTCCTACTGTGTACATGATCCAAATGAGGCATTACTAAAAGAGTTAGAAATGATGCAGGGGAATGAAAACAAAACACAACAAAAAAGATGTTTCTACACCAGTTAACATTTAAAATGTATTCATTGATCTCATTTATGATTTATTTTAAAAACTCAAAATAATTTGAAAGCCTATTTTACTTTCTAAAGACTTTATTTTTAATTTACAGTATAATCACCATTCCTAGGACCCCTATAATTTATTATTTATAATGTGATATAATTACTAAACCTTGCACAATTTCTTAAGCATAGTAGGTGTTTAATAAATATTTAATGATATATATTTTTATAATTAGAGTGGAGTTCTAAAACATAATAAATTGATAGCCTACATATTTTTTAAATGCATTAACCTCTCATGAGCAGTTTCAAGGAATGTTGATTTTATTGAAATGAATTGTGGTGATGTCCTTTTTGGCATCCTATTACAATTGAACAATCCTCAATTTCAGGCAGGAAATATTGATTCCCATCCTGATTCTGCCCTGATTCTTCCAATTTGTCTCTCCAGACCTCCTTTCTTCATCTATTAAATAAAAGAATCAAATTTAATCCTCTTCAAGACTTGGTCTAGTTCTAAACTTTGGTTTTATTTTAAAAGATTTGAAAGAAAAAATTCTCCAGCGCAAATTACCACTAAACCGTTAAGATCACTTCTGCAGAATTAGTCTTTGATAAATTTTCCCTTTCATGTGAACACTTTATGTCCTAGAAGTATAAACATTATTACCTGATGATTTAAGAGACTTCACAAATTCCACAGGCGATCCTAAAATAGACAGCATCGCATTAGAATACCAGCAGAGCCTGTGGTGGATATGGATTTAACAATGTGGAGCCTCATCTTTCCAATAGCACACATTAAATGAACAATTCCTGAAATACTGTACAGTTTTTTATTCTTAAATCTATACACAACTGTGGCAAATATATGTTCTCATATGTGACTATATAAGTGCTTTCTAGAGGACAAACAACTAACATAAAAAATGTTTCTTTCTTGCCCTGTGTTTTGCAGAGCTGAGTGTCAGTTAGGGGTAAAACGGGAAGGGGGTGGGGGTAAGAGAAAGTGCAGATTGCCTTCAGCACACTTTTCTGTCTCCTTTCAGTTCTGTACACTGTCATGTCACAAACCATAGTCACCAAGACTTATTCACTTCCTTGCGTTGGTGTACATCCTCCAACCTGGGCCCACCTCTTCATCCCTTCATACCTCCTGAAGGTCTTTAGGCTGCCCATGATTTACAACAGGTCAGTTAGATAAACTAATTACCAATTTACTTTTAACTCAATCATTCATTCATTAAGCATTCATTTTTTTGAGTTTCTACTAGAGGTGAAATGCCTTAATAGGTACTGGGTTTCAACAAGAAACAACCACCCCTGTCTTCATGGAACTCATGATCTAGTGGAGGAGCTAGGCTATCAAGGAACTGAAGGACTAAACGTAAACCTTGTTGGAATGGTTTCAAGTACAGACTTAAGCTAATTAAACTCACTTTTTTAAAAAGTGGCTGCTCTAGTAACTCTGTGGAGAATGGATTAAAAGGAGTAAGAACTCCATAAAAGAGATGACAGTAGCTTAGACTGAACTGTTGGCAAGGGGAGCTGGATTGGAGTAAAGGGATTCAGAATATGGAAACAGGTCGTTGAGTTAAAATCGACAAATTTGATGTGACCAATAATGGAAAAGGAGGAATCAAGGATAAATGCCCTATTTCTGACATGACATGGAAGGTATCATATTGCTGACATGATTGGATAGAGTTGTTATTTATTTATTTATTTATTTAATATTCTATGGAGGGCATTTTAGTAAGTGTCATTGAGATTCTGACAATATTTAAGGATTTAAAAATTGTTAGTTTATAAGCTCTCCAGAGTTGTGTAACTAAAGAAAAGATTTGTACATAAAAGAAACGATAATGGTTTTCCAGGATTTTAAAACAGAAATGACATGAAAGACCAGACCAAATTTAATTTCTTTAAGGTGTGGGAAGAAAGCATGCCAGATAACCTCTATGTTCTCAATGGCACTTATTACATGGTTTTACCAGTCACAATTCTTTAAAAGTCAAAACCTTCTATATCTTAATCACTATTTGTGTATCCTGGATGTGACATATAGCTGGTATTTAAAATATATTTGCTAAAAAAAAATAAAAAAATAAAATATATTTGCTGAACAAAGTAATGAATGGATGAATAAATTAGTACTGTATAGTTTTCTTTCATATGCCATTTGTCACACCGTATTTGTGTATATATTTTTAAATTGTTATTGCCTAGCCAGTATGTTCCGTGAGTCCTGGGCTGCTTTTGTTTTCCAGTGTACCTTCAGTGACCAGCACAGCTCCTGATATTGTGAATACATGTGTTGAAATATAAATCAATAATTATGCGTATTCATGTTTCTCTTCCATTTTACAAGTAACGAGGATTTTGTAAAATATTATCAGTAATAGCCAACATTGAGTATTGTTCAATGTGCTCTACATGTTTAATTAATATAATCCTCTTAGCAGTGCTTTGAGGTTGTATTATTATTATCCCAAATTTGCAGTTGAGGAAGCTGAATCACAAAGAGTTTAAATCAACTGCCCACAGTCATGTAACTAATAAGTAACAGAGCTAGGATTCAAACCCAGACACTCTGGCTCCCCAGATTCAGCTCATTACCACCATATTAAACTCTTTTATGGTAGACATAATGAGATGTTGCAGTTAGAAAACATTTTTATTATCCACTTATTCTTATTATAGAATTAATGAAACAATAAGCAGGCAGCTGTGATGGAAAGAATCGTATTCAGAAATCATTATCAATTCTGGTTTCAGCTAAAGCTCGCTCAAATTGATGAAATATCTTGTTCATTCTTGGGGCTCAACTTATTTCCTTCCTGAACCAAAGTATGTTCTACCTGGAAAATGCAAAACATTAGTTTTTGTTTCTTTCCAACCATAAAGTCTACTACTTTGGGGAGATAAATATTTACCTCTAAAGCAATCTGATTAAAAAGCAAATTGGAGAATCAAAGCTACAATTAGCCATATAGACAGGACTGCTTAATTCAAAGAGCAGAGTGAATAAGACGGAATGGAATAGAAGAGTGTTTGATTTGATTAGCCTCATTAGTACAGGTTTAGTGCTCTTACCTTTTCACTCCGCAGTATCTGTGGTTTCATTTCCCTAATAATCTACTTCTGTAAGAAAAATTGCTGACATTTCATCATTTGCAAGATAAAGACAGACTTTTTCTGATAGAAATTTTGAATCATTTACATAAATTTACTTCTTTTTAGCAGTAACTTTCAAGTAAGTTTTTTTTTTAACCTTAAATTCAGTTGGCTAAAAAAAAAGCAAAAAACAAAAAAAGTTTGTAATTTTTTGTAGTACTTCATTGTGTTGCTTAGCCTGACAATTTTTATTTTTCCATAAAAATGGTTGCTTTTAACTGAGAATTTGACCTCTTAAAGCACATGTGAGGTTTCATGTTATACTTCCCTTAAACACAATGTTATTCTTCAATTATTTTAATTTAAGAAATATTTATTCATAATTTATTACTGCCAGGTACCCTTTCAGTCATTGGCAATGACTCTACCCTCATGGAGCTTAAAATCTAATGAAGTGATACATACATGAATATATAAATAAAGAGAATTTCCAGTAGTGATAAGTGTCATGACAAAAATAAAATAGGGTGATGATGTGACATAGAGTAACTTAGGGGCTTGGGGAATGTGGGAGACTGGATACAGTGCTCAGAATAGTTGCTATCTAGCTCAGGTAAGGCTAGTGATACCTCTGAGTGTGGGAGGTGGGCGTGCAGGGGGAAGGAACAATTACATTGTTGGGTTTGTTTAGTTATTCATAGCTCACTGTTTTGAACTGCATGGAGTACAAATTCTGCTCTGTTATTATTTTAGAACAACAACAAGGAAAAACTGTCCTTCTTCCAGGAAAACACTCTGTGTGGTATGAGAACAAATTTTTTTCCAGAGAAGCACTGACATTTCTTAATTACTCTCTTCATGAGTAGTCATGTATAGCGATTACTGAAGGCTCAGCAAAGCATTGTTCTTCCAAAGCCTTGAAGAACAATAATGCTGACAGGACAGGGTTTCAATGTCCAACACACTTCTCCTCTCTCTTCATTACCCCAGCTAATTACTCTGGCCAGTGGTTATTGTGTAACTCCTTTTCCTTTCTATAACCCCCACTGCCTTCTACTGTCAGTGTAATTTACTGTAATAGCATAATATTCTCTTGTTGCCATGCTTTTCTACTATTTAAAGGCACAGCCTCCTTTTATCATATTCAGCGTATGAAGTACTTTACCAGCAGGTGATATTCAAGCTCTAGACTAATGGAAACATTTCAATGACGCTCGTTCTGGAAAAAAGAAAAGCGGGGGGCGGCACCTGGTTTCCCAGGAATTCTGACCTTTATAATGAAATAGAAAATAATTTTTAACGTAAAGTTCCTATGCTGAAGAAGATATTTTGAGTGTATGTTTACATAATGCCAAAGTATTTAGTCAATTCACTTTAAAAAAAAATTAGCCAAAACAGTTTGGTACCATGGAAGTAAAGCAATGATACAGTGATTAAATTCGTTTTTATTTAGAAATTTTATTTTCAGTTATGTTCACACAGTATATAAGCCATCTCAAAGTTGAATAACATAAACTGTACCTTTTTAAGATAGAGAAAAATAATTTCTTTAAATATATTTTAGATACAAATAATTTGATTGTTTTGAAAATACATTCTTTGATGAAGCTGTTATATTCCATATAAAGACTGAACTAAATCTGCTCATCAATCAATAAAATAAAACTGTTACTTTTTCTTGCAGACATATCAATCTAAAGATTTTTGAGCAATTACCATGTAGTGGGCAAGTTACTTATTTTAATTTAATTAACCTTCATCTGTGATTTGGGCACTATCATCCTTACTTTTCACAGGAGGAAAACTGAGGTTCAGAGATATTGTGTGACTTGCACAGGGTCACACAGGGTTATAGTAAATGACAGAGATGGGATTTGACCCCAAATCTGTTAAAAATCAAAGCTGGAGCTTCTAACATACACACATCACCTCTTACGTATTAGAAGTGAGGTAACTCTGGGACGGTTAGAATCATTTCCACATTTTTAATACAAAACTGTCTATCTTAGTCACTTTGCGACTGCCATTTCCCTTCTGTTTGAGATTACCTCTGGGCTGAGTTTGCTCTAGAACTGAGGATATTTACAATGGCTTTTTACATTTTAAGTGTGTTAAAGAGTCAATTTACAATGAAGTCACTAGAATGGCTTAGGGAAAGTCCTCTATGCTACTGAGGACAAAAAGTGGTAAAATTAATATTTAATATTTTCTCATTTATTAATAGCATTCATTAGCTGTCTTTTTTTTTGCATCTGGGAATGAAAAGGCATCAAGCAGCATTAATTAAGGTGGAAAAAAAAGCAAGGTATTCTTTTTCTTTGAATATACAGTTATCAGCAGATACAAAGTTTCAATAAAAATGAACTAATTTTTGCTAATAGCTATAAACTTTTAATAATTAATGTGCCTAGTTATTATATCTTGTTATGGATAAAACCATAAAGACAAGCTTCTTATGTGTGACTATACTTACATATTGGTGATGAAAAATACCCATGTAAGAATGAATTGAGTTGCAATTGATGATTTATAAACCAGTTTGGAATCAGAATAAATTCTGTCATAAAACGTGGAATTATAAGCTGATTCTCAGGTCCCTAAACCAACCCACCAATCACTGATGATTATCATCATTAAAGAATAATTATGTAATACCTATTATTTGCAGGACTTTTCTGAGCTTGAGGAGGGGGACGGTGTCCCAAGATATTTGAGACAAAGCCCAATCACCTTAGAGAGTTAATAGCCTAAATTAGGGAACAAGGCATACATATAAGATGGTATGTAACAAAAAAGGGAAAATTGGCTGTCAAAATTGTGGTAAAGACAATATGGCTTTTAGAACTTAAGAAAAGAAAATTATCCCTGAGACTTGGTTTGATCTGGGAAGTCTTTTTTGAAGAGATAGAATTTGAAATGATCCAGAAACAGGAAGTAGAAAAAACTGAGATGTGTATTCCAAGTAGGGTGACTTATGAGAGTAATATTATCTGCTGAGTCTGCAATTTTCATAAGGAGGAAGAGTGAGTGGGAAAGAACAATGATAGGTAAGCAGGACAGGATCTTGCAAACCAGGCCAACAAATTTGGATTTTACGTTTGCACTGTGTATGTCTTTCCGTGTCGCTCTGGGATCTTGAAGCAGAAGCGGGTTCTGGGATATTTCACATAGTCAATTGAGAGTTGAAAAACTAAAACACAAAAAGAAGAGAGATGCAGGTATGTATCAGAAGGAGAATCAGCACCTAGAGTATTAAAGAGCATCTCTTCCGTCCCTTATCTCTCCTTATTTATCTCTTTTCATAATGCCCCCATTTCCCCAATACTCTGGTCTGTGGCAAAAAGATGAGTGCTGACTGCTCCTGAGTTTTATATTTTCGATCAGTCAGTCATGAAAGAGATTGTTTTTTTTCTCAGTAAAAAATTCAAAATACTTGAAAACTCTGATTATGTCATTTTGAGCAAGATACAGTACCCACTACTGGACTGATCGACTTGTCCAGATGGTAAGGATATATGCACTAATAAGGAGGCTCTTCCTAGGTATTAGGTCAAATTGACTGATGTTTGTCTTCTGTATTCTTATTGATTTTCTTTTTACTTGTTCTGTCAATTATTAAGAGATGTATTTTGAAATACCCAGCTATACTTGTTGATTTGTTTTTCAGTTCTTATATTTTTATTGGTTTTTGCTTTAAATATTTCAAAGCTCTGTAATTTATTATGTAAATATTTCTGATTGTTATATCTTCTTAGAGAATTGACCTGTTTATAGTTATAAAATGATACTATTTATCCATAATAATATTCTTTGCTCTGAAATCTACTCTGTCTCATATTAATGTAGTCATTCTATCCTTATTGTTAGCAAGTTACAACTTTTTCCATCCTTTTACTACCTGACAATCTCTGCCTTTTTGTCAGGGTGTTTAGACCATTTAATGTGATCATTGGTGTGATTGAATTTAGAAATATCATCTTGCTATTTGTCTTCTATTTGCCCCATATAGTCTTTGTTTCTTTTTGTTCTTTTTTCTCTTTTTTTGATTAACTGAATATTTTTTATGACTCTACTTGTCTTCTTTGTTGGCTCATTAAGTATAACTCTTTGTTGTTTTATTTTAGTGGTATCTCTAGGGTTTTTAGTATATATCATCAATTTATAATAATTTACCTTCAAGTGATATTGTTACTACTTCACATGCAGTATGAGAACCTTAGAATAATATACTTCCTTTCCCCAACCTGCTGTTTGTGCTATTGTTATTTATTTTACTTCTATGTAAACTCTGCAATACAGTTATTATATTTTGCTTTAACTATTACCTTTTTAAAGAGTTATTAATAATAAGCAAAAAAGCATGTGTACTACTTAATGTAGTTATATTCCCAGTGTTATTAATTCCTTTATATAAATCCATATTTTCATCTGGTGTCATTTTCTACATTCTTGAAGGACTTCCTTTAACATTTCTTGTAGGGCAGATCTATTGGTTTTAAATTCTTTCAGCTTTTGTATTTTTTAAAAAAATCTTTGCTTCACCTTCGTTTTTGAGAGTTTTTTTTCTGAGTAAAGAATTCTACATCAACAGATTTTTTTTTTCTTTCATCACTTTAACGATGTTGCCCGCTGTCTTCTCACTCACATTGTTATCCTTGTCTCTATTTATTTATCTATGTTTCTGTATATGTGCATGTATAGGTATGTGTAATGTATCTTTTTTCTGGCTGTTATTATTTTCTCCTTAATATTTTTTAAGCACTTTAGTATGATTGTGAACTTGGAATAGTTTAGTTTGTGTTTCTTGGTCTTGGGGTTCATTGCAAGTCTTAGATTTGTGGGTTTAAAGTTTTCTTCAAATTTGGAGAATTTTGGCCATTATTTCTTTAAAATGTTTCAGCTACCCCTTTTTCTTTCACTTCCTTCAGGGACTCAAACTGAACATGATTTGGCTACTTCAATTTGTCCATCGATTCACTGTGCTCTGTTAATTTTTTTTCAGTCTTCATTTTTGATAGTTTCTATTTCTATGTCTTCATGTTCATTATTTTTTTCATGTTCATTATTTTTTTTCTTTTGCAATATTAATCTGCTTTTAATTTCATCCAATAGATTTTTATCCCAGATGCTTTATCTTTCTCTCTAAAAGTCAATTTGTGTTTTTTTTTATATCTTCTATGTCTCTTGCTTCTTAAACATATGGACTACAGTCAGAATAACTGTTTAAATATCAATATCTATAAATAAAATCATTTGAATTATTTCTGGGTCAGTTTTGATTAATTTTTTCCTCGGTATAAATTTTATTTGTCTGCTTCCTTTGTGTATGTGTGATCTCTGATTGAATAACAAAATAGGAATTTTAACTTGTTAAGAACTGAATTATTTTTATTCCCATACATATATTCTGGAGCTAAATTACTTGGAAACAGTTTGATCTTTTCAGATCTTGCTTTAAGCTTTGTTAGACCTGACCAGAACTACTTTTAATCTAGGATTATTTTTTCCCCCTTTACTAAGGCATGATCCTTCTTAGTTTTTTAATCCTTCCTGAATTGTCAAGTTTTCTGCTCTTGTTATTGGGAACCGGAACTATTCAGGGCTAATGTGAAATTCAGTCACTATTCCTTAGAGTTGTTTTGGATGGTTCTTTACCTGACTTTCTGTAGCTTCTTCACATCCATGTGCTGATCAGTATGCCAATGAATTTTCAAAGAGGAGAACTCTGCACTTCTCAGGATTATCTGTACGCATCTCTCTTCTCTCTGTCTACACTGCCCTGGGAACTCTTGCTGCCTTGTCTTCCCATGGCTCCCAGCTTCATCTTCTCAACCCGTGGAGACTGCTTATCTCTACCTGGCTTTTCTCTCCCTGCACCATGGCCTGGAAACTTACTCCAAACAAACAGTAGGCTGGAACAATCTTCAGGCTCACTTCATTTGTTACTCATCTCTTAGGGATCATTTTCCTTCATTGTCTGATATTCAATATCCTGAGTACTACTGCTTGCTATATTTTGTTCAATTTATTAGTTGTTTCAAGTGGGAGGATAAATCTTGTCACTGTTCCTCCATCTTGACCATACATTTTAAACTGAGGTGAATTTCAATAATTAATAATATCCAAGTTTCACAACTTGATAGGAGGCCATCAACAATGATGTGACAATTAAGTAAATGAAATCCTGAAGTAACGTTTATTCAACAAATTTTCCCTAAATATATTGTGAAAGGTGCTATAATAAAGATTGTGGGAGACACAAAGTTACTTAATAAACATCTCTTCTCATGGAATATGTAGCCATGATTATGTATCTCCTTGGCTCACAAGCATCCCAACACTTGAAGGAAGTAGGTGTTGGTTTGTAAGGGAAAAAATGATTTCCAGCCCCTGTTCTGTCACCTTATAAATGACCTTAAACAAGTTCTTCAGCATTTCTGAACTTCAGTTTCCTCATCTAGAAATATTTGAAGCACTAGTATAGTATTAACTCTATCCTACCTACAGAATGCTGTAAAAGATTAGGAAATGAATGCAACAGAGTGGGGGAATGTATGGAAGTTTCAATTAGAAGTTGAAACTAATAGAATAGCATTGATCTTTTATCATCCCTACATGTATGTTCATGATGTGGCTTTTTTCCATCTTGTAGTTTCATCATTTCATATCAGTTTTCTCTTTATTACTTTAGCATTACGTTTGAAATATGCTATTAAGCTTTGTTCTAAGTTCAAAGTGGTGTTCAATCACTTTTCACCCATGTTCCTATGACCTCTTAATGGAATACTGACAACAAAAAGTCATGCTATTTAGAATAAAAGAGGTGTAATTTCTGTAGGTGTGTAATTGGTGAACCAATTGACTGGAAGTTGTGAGTCCCACTTAACTGCATTGAGTAGTTATGTCATGCTGGTAGACAGAGCTGACTGAAAAACAGAAATGTCAGTTTATGAACTAAATATATTGTCATAAGGTAAATAATGAACATGCTATTCCCCACTCAAATAAAAACTAGTTTTCAAAGGCTTCAGTAAACCTTTCAGGACAATGGTTTGCTACCTTATAGTACCATAGAGGTACTTCTCTATGATATGCTACTTCTCTCATGAGAAAAGAATAGGTTTATGAAGTTCCAGAAATAAGTGGAACATATCCTTCCCTGTCATTTGATGGATAAGGACAGCAAAGCCTAATGAGATAAAATATTTCATCAGCTATATAGGGGCAGCAGCAAAACTTGAACATGGGACTTCTCATTCCGAGACCAGTCTTCTAGGATAACATGCCACTTCCCTAAAGACAGCAAGAAGAAAAACATGAAGATAGAATGCCTTGCATAGCGGTTGAGTGTGACTTAAAAAAAAAAGAAGAAGAAGAAGAAATAAAGAAAGGATTAAGTCAGTTCCACTGATGGCAGATGGATCAGCTATCTGTTCAAGTGTTCTTTGGCAGACACAACCAGTTATGCCACACTTCAGCCTTCCCATCACCTGCCACCTTGTTCTGCATTTCCCCTGAGACCATGAGCCTTCTTATTCAAGATCACTTTGCTCAGAAATCACTTTGCCTCTGAAGAAAAGGAGAAAACAGAATGAAATATGTGATATTTGAAAAGCAAATGCTGCCTTCTTTTTTTTGTCATCAGATGATAAAGTATTTTAATTGAAGTGCTTAAATATTTTGCCCCAATATTTTGCCCCAAAATATTGTGATTTGTTCCAATGGATGGAAATACAGCAGGAGTCCCATATCATTGGCAAGGTATAGACACATGTAAAGTGAAAACCAAGCTTTGCACCAACAGGCAACTTTATATCACCTTTTCCAGTTTATCTGCCAGTAGATATTTATGGTAGCATCATTATGTCCTCTTTCAGATGTATTTATTTACTAATCCGAAAACATTTATTTTCCATCTCATATATAAGACATCATTCTTTGCACTGTGGAACTGTGATTTAGAAATTGTAAACATGGATACTGCCCTCAAAAAGTGTGCAGTCTACAGGGAAAACTGAATTCTAACACAGGACTATATGAAAAATGGGCTATCTTAAGTGTTATAAGAAAGATAGAAATTTGACACTATGGACATTCAAAGAAAAGACAAGTGTCCTGATGCCTTTGGATTGAGGACATTTGTCCAGAGATAGGAAGAAATGATCATAAATGAAGCCTTAAGTGATAGGTTTATTGCAGAAGTAAAGATAGAGGGAAACATATTTAGTTCAGTGATTCTCGAAGTGTGATCCACAAACCAGCAGCATATCACACCCCCTGGAAAAGTGTTAGAAAAGTAAATTTTTAGACCCCACCCCAGACCTACTGAATCAGAAACTCTGAGGCTGGCACCTAGCAATCCATATTTTAACAGGTCCCCCGACATGATTCTGACGCACGCTCAAGTTTGAGAAGCACTGAGTTAGAGGAGGCAACTAGAACAAAGGCACAAGATGATATAATATGGAATATACCCAGGAGGAAGCACAAGTGCCTGATTGAAGGATATGGAAAGGAGATCAGACAGACAAAAGCAGACATGTAGGTAGGGAAGCATGAAGGAAGCTTGAATTACTAGCTTAAGGAGTTTTAACATTATGCTGTGGATAATGCACATATGAAGATGTTTTTCCCTTGTTTTAGTTTTGTTTGTGAAGGAGAGAGACGCTATCATTAGCACACATGAGAAAAATATAATGCTATTTAATACATAAAGGAAATAAAATAGTGTTGAGAAGAGTTAGTCCACACAAGAAGTATATGAGCTTGAATTAGGAGGTTGAAAGCAAGAGTAAAGGGAAGTGAAAAAGATTCAAGTGGTGTTTTCGTCACTTAAGTGAAAAGGTGCAAGAGGTATTTCACAGGCTCCAGAATCAAATGTATTTGGCCACTGATTGGAGACAAAGGGTGAGGAGGAAGAAAGACGACTTTGTTTCTGAAAATTCACATGGAGATTGTGCCATGACTAGAGATAGGGATGTTAGAAAGAGATACTGTTTTTGAGCAGGAATATGAGATTCCTTTTGAACATATATATTTTAGGTGCCCATGACACATTCAAGTAGAAATAGCCAACATATATCTGGAAATTCAGTTTTGTCGTTTAATATTGGAACATTAAGCTCATTCTTTCCTTGATACCAACCCCCTGCTCCAGCTATTCAATATTAATTTAAGAATCCTTAGTGGTTCAGTAAGTTATTTTTCTTAACCTTAAGCTGTTGGCAAATGCTGGTATAGATAGTCATTTTAGTATAGGTAATGTCATTTCCCAAATATCAAGCTGTAGCCTTTATAGACTGTTTTTCAGTGATCCCATGAATGTGGTTGGCATCTCTTTATTTGGCTAAGGGTGCATCTGCAGAAACTGGACAGCAGATCTGGCTTCCTGTTGGCTGTAAGTGCCAAGAATTCACCAGCCAAGGGGTGTTGTAGCTTGGACTGCTCAAGGGACCGTTCCTTAGCTGATTTACTACTTCTAACCTACCAATGATAAGCTGCTTTCTCATACCTCCAAATAGTCTTTTGAACTTATTCAGTGACAACTATTATGCAAAAAGTTATTTAGCTGTTGTAGTATCATTCTTTTATTCCAATAAATAATAAGTCAGTTGTCCCACAGAGGCGAAGGGAAATGTTATACAATAAATGTGGCTTTTGAACTTTAATACTTAAAACACTTAGTGAATTTATGGTTTCCAAGGCAAATTATTCTGTGATTTGAGTTAGCTTCTCCTCTGGTCTCTTTTGCTTTTTATTATAAAATCTAAAACAAATATAGAAAAAACTATGCAAAACATATGCACAGCTGAATACATTTTTATAGGATGAATACCCTTGTTATTATCACCCAGGTCAAGAAATAAAATTTTGCCAGACACCCTGGAAGTCCCTTTCAGTTGCCCCATCCCAAACGCAGCTGTCCTCTTCACCCCATAGGTAACCAGTCACTTGACGTTTATGATAATCACTTTGCTTTCTTTACAGTTTTACAGCACCAGTGAGCATCCCTAAACACTACAATTTATGTTTGCCTTTTTTCCCTCTAATATATATTTTAAATCTTTTTTCATCGAAAACCAGTAGTAAATCTGTCTCTCTCTCTCTCTGTGTCTCTCTGTCTCTCCGTCTCTGTCTCTGTCTCTCCCTGTCTCTCTGTCTCTCTCTCTCTCTCTCTCTGTCTCTCTCTCTCTATATATATATACTATTTGCATCATATAAATGCGGACAGTGAGTTTCAGAGAACACAAATACCTTTCCCAAATTTATAATGATACTGACTGGTAAACAGAAATTTGAGCATGGGTCTCTTTTAATTGTAGAAATTACTTCTCTAGTTAGAACTTCCTTTTTCCTCTAAATTACAAATGGTAGTTGTATTACCAGGTCAAATTATTTCAAGTAATATATTAGAATGACATAAAATTTGTTTTGCTATTCATGTGCTTGTGTCATTAATAATAAAAGGGTCTTTGGAAAATATCCTCAAGAAATACATATGATAATGCATGTCAATTGTGATTCTTGCCCGTCAGCTCCCCTGTCGCAGATTCTCCTCACCATACTGTTTTGCCTTTCCATATGCATGACCCAACTTCCTATTTCTCTCTTCCTTGTTCTTCTATCACTTTCTTCTCCTTGAATGTTCCCTTTGAATTCCTTGGTACTGTTTCTTTTTGTCATTTCACCATCTCTGACTCCTTCACACCAACTCTTCTTCCATCCATGCATGAAATGTTCCATCCTTAGTTTCCCTTCCATCTTCTGGCAGCTGCCAGCATTTTTTGGCTTATGACTGCATCACTTCAGTTCTCTGCCTGCATCTTCACATTATCTTTTCTTCTGTGTGTGTGTGTGTGTGTGTGTGTGTGTGTTTGTGTGTGTGTAAAATCTCCTTTTGCCTCACTCTTATGAGGATACATGTGATTGTATTTAGGGCCCACCCAGATAATCTAGGAGAATCTAACCATGTCAAAATCTTTCACTTAATCGTATCTGTAAATACCTCTTTTCATCTATATAAGGTAATATTCATAGGCTTCAGGGATTAGGACATGTATATTTTTGTGAGGTAAGGGGGAATTTTTTAGCCTACCAGATCATACTATAGGAAATAATAAATATTACCTATTAGTGTTGTGATTATCATGACACTTGTTACTGTCATCAAAATATTTTTAGAACCAGTGTGTTCCCTCCTTGTTACCATTTCTTAGTTTAGAACAGAATTATATTTTGCCTATATTACTCCAACAATCTTCAAACTTTACTCCCACCTCCAGCCTTAAACTCCTCTAATAGATTATCAACAAGACTAGTAATCTTTTAAAATGTTTTGATTAGATATACTTTGTCATCTTAAAAGCTTGCAATGCACAGCACAAAGCCTTCCACTCCAGAATTATCTTCTGTTATTTCAGCCCTCCTATTCTACTCATCAGTGTACCATTCTTCCATGTAGTTCAACTGTTGTATCTGTTGTCCTTCTTACCTGATTCCTCTCCCACTCTAAACTTCACCTCTCTGACTTCTCCCTCAAGACTGAGTTTAGGTATCTTCTCATTTAGGAAGCTTCTTATAACGTATCATTCTCAGGTAGATTCCCTACTTATATGCTTTCCTTGGAATTAACCACTTTTGGCTTCATATCCCACCTCTTATTAACTGTGAGATCGTGGACAAGTCATTGAAATTCTCTAATCCTCTATACCTTATCTGAAAAATGTGGTTAATGATAGTATCTACCTCACAAGATGCTTTAAGGATAAAAGGAGATAGTGTATGTAAAGCATTTGGTAGAATATATGACATAATAATATAATACATGACCCTATCTATCTATCTATATCTATCTATTTATCTATCTATCATCTATTATAACATTTCTCAACTGTTATGGTTTTATAAAAACAAGAACTCTTCCTTTCATTACTACAGTTCTAGGGCCTGCTATATATAGTGTCTGGTACATAGTAGGAATTCATTAAATGTTTGTTAAATGAATGACTAAAATGACAATTTCCCCAATAAATTATGATCAAGAGAAGAAAGCCATGATATTTACTTCCCTTTGCTGCAATGAAGAGAAAATGTATATTAAGTAGAAAAATATCAAATTTTACCACTTAATTTATGCAAGTAAATGGTATTTTTAAAAATAAGAGCATTGATTATCATTACTGTTTTAGAGAATGCTACTGAAGATTTGCACAAATGCAACTATAATTTTTTTCAGTTAAATGTTGATGCAATATCTGTTTTTTCCAGGAGTGGGAAAGAAGATAGTTCATTCCAAGATTTTTTTTGGTAAATGTTTAAGTTGCACATTTATTGAATAAAAATAGCTTTAAAATGCTGGCCTTCATTTTTAAGCCTGTTTAATACTTGCCTTGCTTATAAATTTTGATATATTTGTTCCTGAGTAGCAATACACTGCACAATTTAGGTTCTTAAACGACCATTTAATTTTTGCTCAGAGTTGTGTCTTGGGAATTCATGAAAGTCTCAAACACTGGGTTTTCTCATCCATGTGGTATCAACTGGAGCTGAAAGATCCACTTTTAATATGGTTCCTTCACTTTCATGACTGATGCCTCCACGCTCTTTGATCCTTCTCTCTCTCAATCTCCCTCATTCTTTTCTTCTCTCTCTCTTTTTCTCTCCCTCTCCCTCTTTCTCCTTCCTACATGGCAGTCTCATCTTCTCAAACCTCCCAACATTGCTTGAGCTTCTCACGGTGTATTTTGACTTGAGGTAGTCATACCCCTTCATGGCATTTGGTTTCCAAAGCCTGGAAGTTGAAGCTTCTAAGCCAGTTAAGGGCTATACCCACAAATGTCACACATTACTTTCACTGTAGTCTATTTGTCCAAGTGGTCATAGGACCCCCTCTGATTAAAGGAGATAGAGAAATAAAGTTTCTTTACTTTACTTCCTGATGCAGTAATAGCACATTTACATGCCCATAGATCATGTGGCATGGGAAAGTTTTGTTGTAGTCATGTTTGGAAATTGCTATTGGGCAATGTGTTTTTTATAACCCTGCTACTCCAAGGGGGATGCATAGATCAGCACAACATTGGCATTACCTAGAAATACAGAATACTGGGCCTCATCTCAGACCTACTAAATCATATTCTGCATTGTAACAGTATTCACTGGTGAGTCACATACACATCAAAGTTTGAGAAGCACTTTTCCAGGTGCTTAAACCTTGCAAATCTGCAGTGTTATAGAGATCATGCATACATTTTAAATTCATTTTAAAGCTTCCCTGTAAAAAATGTTGATGTTCATTTTACTGATTAGGAAACATCAAAAAATTAAATAAGTAAATGAAAGTAGAAAAGCAACCTATTGCTAATTCATGGTTTTTTTCTACTTTAAGCCAACTTGTGAGACTAGTCATTTTCTTCCCATGAGAAGATATCTGCTTTCAGATTTTATAAGAGAACAACCGTTCTGTAATATTGTCCAGTTTTGTATCTTAGGGTCTAACGTGTATGGAGTCAGAGAGCTGAAGAGGGGCCAATATGGACACAATCAAGGTCCTGGAGAGCTAGTGCCA
Organism: Balaenoptera physalus; assembly: GCF_965194825.1. Lineage (NCBI taxonomy): Eukaryota > Metazoa > Chordata > Mammalia > Artiodactyla > Balaenopteridae > Balaenoptera > Balaenoptera physalus. The sequence continues at coordinate 101,942,377 of NC_138885.1, read as the reverse complement.
CTAACACTATCCTCTTTTTCCCCTCAAGAATTTAGCAGGTCTCTTAAAAATGGCAATGTTGAATAAGAACTCAATTTTCAAATTCCATTTACATTAGTGGAATAAGTACTTCTTTCCATTTGAATATGAACTTTTTGATTGCTGCAGCAAACCACAATGAAGATTTTTCTTTTTTAAGAAACCACTAAGTGCCTTTAGGAGGGATTAATTGTTAATTATAAATGTGTTATATTTTAAATAAGAGGAGGGAAAGCACTTGTGCTTTGTTCCTTGCCTTTTCAAGTATATGATTATAGCTAGAACTCCCCAGTTCCTCAGGTATCTCTCTTAATAAAATTATACTATTTAACACTTGAGCCTCCCTCCCAAGCCTACTTAAACACACTTAAGGTTGACTGTTTCCCACTGGGAAGCTGCCAGAGTAATGTCTTTGTTCTACTAAACCTTTTTCTGTTTTTAAAAAGAAAGGAGTAGATATGCAATTATACTCCTTCTCCAGAATGCAAAGCTAGGTACCCCAGTTCTATTTGCATGAGAAAGATTTATATATGACTAAGATGTGATTTAGATATGACAAAACTCCAATTAACACCTAGTTAGTCAAACTAATTTTTATTCCTTTTTAATTTAAAAAGATTTTAGTTCCTAAGCAATCTTATGCATATGATTCAAATCTTTCTCTTGAGATCTTCCTCAAGCTTTAAAGATAAAGAAACTAGTAAAGATACATATTTTTAATTGAACAGTTTTATGTTTGCATTGAAATGTTTGCAGAAAGAGATTTTAGCTGGCTTGAAAAGTACATGCATAACTCATGTATACATGGCGGTTGGTACATATACATCTCCACTTCCCCTTCCAAGCTATGACAGTTCCCTAGTGGAAAGTGTGTTCTATTTATCCCTGCATCCCAAACACTGCACAGCACCAGGCACATGGCAAGCTTTTGATAAATGTTGAATAAATGGATAAATGAATGAATATATTTACACCGTGACCTACACGGCCGCTGACCTAACTGTAAGATACTGCAACCTTCTCATGCCCTGACTATTGCAGAAAAGGGAGACCTCTGAAGAGGAAGGTAGAGCATGACAAGCAGGCAGCTGGCTGCTTGATTCTTTGTCTGAGGGGTCTTGCCAGCCGAGTTTCTCTCCCAGCTCTGTTTGGTCTCATTACATGCAGGATCAGGTCTCTGCCGTTCCAGACTTCTGCACACAGCCTCAGCTCAAGCCCTCCAGAGGGCTGTCAGCTTTCTCATCTCTGCCAGATGAGTTGACAACACTGTACATGAAACACTGGACTCACCGTCTTGAAGGTTTTATTTTTTCTTTTTAACGGAAGAAAATATACATATGTATTTTGTAAAAGAGTATGCTGGATTTTTGTTATTGTTTTGTTGTTATTCTTGTACAGGAGCCAAATTACCCAGAGGCGGATATTTTCCCAGGCTAATAATAAAAGCACCACTGTGTTATTCTTATGTTATTTTATATTGGAGGGGGGTAAATATTAATCCCACTTTAATTTTTCCCTATTTATAATTTTTTCTTCCTAAACATCAAACACGGCTGCTCTTCTTTGTCACCCGTATTTGCTCAAAGTCCAGAGACTTAATGATCTCACTGGAGATTATATGTGTAGATTTGACGGGGGTTGGGGGGGGTATGTCTCCCGCACCCTTATGTCAGAAGAAGTATACTTTCCGGAAACCAGACTCATCTGTATCTATAACTTCCAGGTTTTCATGTAGGTTTCCTACAAGCACAGTGCTGTTCTCTGTCAAACTGCCCCCACCCTTTGAACACACTCTTGTCTGTTTCACACACCAGCCGATAGACTCCACATGGCCCCTCACACTCAGCCACCTCGCTGTGCTGTCTGCCCTTCGTGAAGGCAAGCATTTGATCTGATCTTCTCCGAGCAGAATCTATTCCCCGGGCGTGCTGTCTTTCCCTTCCCTTCCCTTTCTCCGCAGAAGCCTTATGGTTTGTGCAGGTTCACAGAGGTGTGTTAGCGATCCTTGCCTATATACAGTTTTTCATTACTAGACATTTGCTCTTTCTTTTTGTCTCTTTTGCCTCTTCCTCCTTCCTCTTTAGTATCCCCAAAATGGTTTACACGAAGACTAAAATGATATTGCTGTAGATGTACAAAAATCTACTTGCAAAAAATACACATCTTTTCCAGGCTATGATCCATCCACTTAAGGCTGTGTTCTTTACCCCATTCTCTTCTTCTGGGCCTTTGTCAGCAGCTGCTTAAAATTTGAGTGTAGAAGTGGCCTTAGATTATTCCTTCAGGTTTCCCCTAAAGGAAATAATTTATGACTTTTCACACAAGCTAAGAGACAGATTAGAGCAGCGTTCACAGGTATATGGGGAATCACTATACCTCCTGACTGGCTATGGAGGGTTAAAGTTATTTGTTTTATCTAGAGATCAACCTTTAGTATCTTGAAGGTGAAAGAAGGGTGGGCTTACAGATTCCACAGGAATTTAGCCTCTCTTCCCCAGTATGGCCTCGCCTTTCCTCTGCTGCTTTTAGTCATGTGAGCTATGAGGATATTTAATGTGATAATGAGGGTCCTTCCACTACCTCCAGGTACTCTATATTAGATATGAAATTCATTCTGTTTAGAATGCTTTCTTTTTGGTTTATACTTTCCTGGGAAGTTTTTTCCATAGGGTCTCCCCAAGGATAAAGTTCATTTCATAGACAGGTAGAGGCATTATGAGCATGTAGACAAGTGGGCATGGCTTAGGATAGAAAACAAAAATAATTAGATTGACTCTTCCTAAAAACAACACTTCTAATAGTAAGCCTGCACATTTGTATGTTACTTTGTACTTTTGCAAATCATGTCTGTAAACATCATCTAACTTAAGCCTCCCAGGAAACCCACTGAAGTAGATAGAATAGATACCAACACTCATTTTTCAGATGAGGAAACTGGAGAGTGGAGGTTCGGTCAAGATGTAGTGAGAACAGAAAAGCAGTTCTGTAGATTCCCAATCCAATACTCATTCTGCTATGGAAAATTTTAGTCTTCCCAGAATTGTTTTCACTTGTTTTGGAAGAGGTATGCTGCTATAAAATTAAAACTAGGTCCTTCTAATGAATTCTTCAAGTAAGCACATAGGAAATATTTAGGGGTTCCGTCACTCTAAAGGAAGGATTTTTAGGATGATTGCTAACATGGACATCGGAGTCCAGTGAGTGGCATATCCACAGATCCCAGTCATATATATTGTATCATACGTTATGAAAAAACACTATTTTTAATTCAAAAAAGAAGTCCTGAGGTATGTTATAATATTGACACTTATTACGTATTTCATAAAGGAAAACAACCTATATGTAATTAAATGCTGCCGAGAGAGAGAGTGAGAAAGGGGAAAAGTGATATATCACCATTTATAATGAGGAAGTTGTACTTCAGTACAACACAGCACTTACATTTGAGCATTATCATTCGGAGGTCCCCATAGATTTCAGATAATTGACGTACTTTTATTCAATAACTTTGTGTAGAATGAGTTTGCAGGGGAGAAAGAAATAATTTTTCTCTCCTTCTGAGATATTATCTGAGACCCCTGTAATAAAAAGACAAATTAGCAACAGAAAATCAAACAGAGGTTAACCCATATGTATACCTCATGTATACAAGGGAGATACCCAGGAAAAACATAAGTAGCTGCCCAAGGTGGCTTAGCATTCAAGAGTAAATACCATTTTAAAAGGGAAAGGGAAGGGGGCATAGGCCTCTTAGGGGAGAGTAAATGATTTTTAGGAAGGATGAGTGGGCCCTATGGGAGAATAGATGGGAAATATGATAGTTTGTGACAAAGTTTGTCTGTGTGTGGTATTGATGTCTAGCCTCCTCTCCTGTGACAATAGTCGATCTTCCCTGGTTGATGAAACTCCTGAGGAGGGGCTTGATGACAATTGAGTTTCTTTTGGGGGATTTGTCTTTAGGTAGATAAAGGGGAGTTCAGAGAAAGCCTCTCCCTGCATTTGCTGTCTTTCAAGTGCTTACAGCTCAATATAACCAAATGCCAAAGTGACATATTTGGGGGTGTCTCATTCTGCTACCCTTCAGTTACCACAAAAACCTTTAAACCCTAGTATTTTTCTGTCACTTTTTTCTTCTATTCACTGAATTCACTAAGATTCCATAAGAAATTAAAGGTACTAGATAGTCACAGGCATGCTTTCTTTTTTCCCGAACCAAGGAACATTTTAGAAATAGAGCATTCAGTTTTCTGATACGTTTGAAATTTTGTTGGAGATCAGATCTGTCACATATAAGCCAGAACCAAAGGAACTAGTCTAGCAAGCTGTCCTAGATTCAACAAAAATGTACTCCTCTGAGTCATGAGTTCCTTGACAATAACAAGGATGTTAACCACAAATTTGGAAAAGGAAACTCATTCATATTTCACTCCATCATCGAATGTGTTCCTTGGTTTAAAAAAAAATACCAAAAAATGAAAACATGTTACTTCCTTGTAGTAGGAAGGCACCTTTTACCTCACATTGAAAAGCTTCTGAGCCTTGGGGCTTGGAAAGTGAAAGCTATTGTGCTGAACAACAATGCCGACTCTGAGGACACAGATTTTAAGTAAAGGGTTAGCAAGGTCTCTTTTAAAAATGCCAGAGCTCTTTCTGAGTGAAGAACATTTCTCACAGAATGATAATAAAATGCCCTGTGACTGCCTGTACTCACCGCGACTTCGCTGCCTCGCTTCCACCCTTTTGCCAATCGCTAGACAAAAGTGCCTCTAAACAGGACCCTACTAACACAAAGCAAGAATCACAACAAAAAGGGTCTGACCTTTGATTATCTGAACTTAGCTTCAGAAGCGATTAAGACCCCAGTTGACATTCCAGCAATGTGGCTTATTCACCAGGGTGCAGATCCCCACTGGTAAACTGGAAGTTGCTGGGGGATTTGCTCCCTTTGAGAAGTGCTCATCATTAACAATAGACTCCTGCCAAGAAGTAATCACTCTAGGTTACAGAAGAAAAATTCAAAATTGCTCTGGTAGTGGGTTGGCTACTTTCAATCGACAAGTCTTAGAAAAATCAGGAAGTTTCTATGTACTATATATTATTGTTGTTTGTTCAACATAGATTCAAATTGATAGTGACATATAAATGACTTCATTTAGGGCTCTTTTCTCATAGGAATAAATAATAACTTACATGCTAGCTAGCTGTCATTTTGGCTTCAAAAGTAAGTGAAATAGGTGAATGTCTGATTTGATTTTCAGGATTTTTTGAAGGCCTCTCCATTCCTCTTCCCCAGTTGCTTCATATAGTGTCTAGAATTCCTGCCATTGAAATCGATTTTGGGGCCATGATGTTATTTTTAAAAACCTCAGGATTTCAATATCTGTTACTACATTATAACTCATCCCAAAACTTAATAGCTTAAAACAGCAGGTCATTATTTTTATTCATTCATTGATTTACTGGGCTCAGCTGGGAAGTGCCTCCACTCCACGTGGTGTATCTAAGTCCCCTCATGCATTCAACTGGGAACTCAGTTGGGTCCTGAATATCCAAGAGAGCCTCTCACCCACCAGTGTTTCCTCCCAGTGTATCCTGGGTTTCTCCTGATTGGGGAGCCTAGCTCGAGCTTCTCTATAGTATGATATCTGGCTTTCAAGAGTGTAAGCTCCAAGGTACAAGTGCTTGTCATGCCTGTGCTTGCATCATGCTTGCTAATATCCCATTGGCTAAAGCACATCTCCTGCCAAGCCCAGAGTCAATGTGGGACTACATGGATATAGTGAGTTCATGGAGAGCTCCCACTGTAACAATAGGTCACATCAGGTTAAAATGTTAAATGTGAAAGACAAGTATAAACCCCCGTATACTTATTTTTTATTGTATAAAAAATGCTTTTCTCATGTTAATTCTCACGATTCTGTAGAGTGGGAGGATCATTTGCTATTGTTGCCTTTTTATAGATGAAGAGAATATGCGTCAGTGAGGTTGGTAATATACTATTTAAATGGACTCCTTAAATGATTTGACCAAGACAACACAGATAATAAATGACAGAGCTGTGACTTGAACCTAGCTTTTCTGACTTTAAGGATGGTTTTGATGCTGCTATTCTGCATTAAACACAATATGTTTAGCCCTCAGCACAAATTGGCAAAATATCGGCCTACCGTACCTAACCAGTTCTCTAAAATGCATATTGTCATTTGTATACTGTCTTTTGAGCTTTTGATTAGGTACTGTTGAGATCGTGGAAATTTAAGAACTCTAGTTAGACCTGTAAAGACCTTTTTCTGACAAAAGAGCGTGTGTGGATATTCCCCAGTTGCTTGTAAGACCACAGTAGTGCATGACTCCATGCAGTGTCTCATCATTAATTCATATGCTCAATAAATATTTGGTGAGTGCCTGTTATATACGTTCGTGGCACTGGCTTGGGTGCTGGAGTTATAGATGTGAACTAAACAAACCAAAATTTTCCTGCTTTTGTGGAGCTTATCTTTTGTTAGAGAAATCAGAAAATAACATGATAACTGCTCAGGAGAAAATAAAGCAAAGAAAGAGGGGAAGGAGTGTGGAGGGAGGTTTGCAATTTTAAATTGGGTGGGCAGGGTAGCTCTCACTGAGAAAGTGACATATGCGATAAGACTTAAAGGAAACAAGGAAGATAGACATGCAGATATCTGGGGAAAGAGCACTGTAAACAGAAAGAAGAACAAATGCAAAATCCCTGAGTTGGGGGCATGTCTGGTATGTTTGGGGAACATCAAAGAGGCCAGTGTGGCTGGAGCAGAGAGTGACGGGGGATCATGGAGATGAGGTCAGAGAGGTACTGAGGACTAGATCAGGTAGGGTCCCGGATGTCACTGGATGACTTTTTACTTTTGCTTTGAATGAGAGGGGAAGCCACCATTTGATATAGGGGCCATCTAACCTATTCAACTTCCAGAAAAGGCTGACAGAGCAGGTGGGAGGATGCTTGTTAAAAATGCTGATTCTAACCCAGATCTGGAGAGTGAGAATCTTTGGGAATGGGGTCATGTAATCTGCATTTTAAATTGCTCCCAGCTGCATCCTAGGTCCACTAAACTTTGTGAAGTACTGCCTGACCCATTAGCACAATTCAGCTTTCAAAAGCAGATAATCAACCTCAATTTTACCATCTGGGTAATGCTAAATGAGGCCTACTTCCATTTGGGTTAATAAAGCTATGAAGAGACTTCGTGCTTCTGCAAACTAAGGCTGACCTAGCATCTTAGACGCTCCCCATAAGACCCCAGAAAGAAGTATTTGCAAAATCTCTGAGGTGCACAGTTGGAACCAACACAGCAGCATTAAATTAGCCTTCTTAATCAAATGAGTAGCTTTGCAATTTGTACATGAACAACCTCTGCTGAAATTTCAGCCAGGAATCCTTGGCTCAAAAAACAAAAACAAAAACAAAAACAAAACACCCCCCCCAAAAGAAACCAACTATAGTTCTGCTTTTCGTAGATGAAGGATAATTACCAATGATACAGAGAAGCACTCGGCTTCCTAATTCCTTCCATGTTTCTTTCTCAGTTCTGGAATCATTTTCAATCAAGGGTATCACAGCATGTAGCTGAAGAGCAGATTCCATCTGAGCCCTTGAGCCCCCAGAAGCTCTTTTTCCTAGGATAATTTTAGAATGGATAAATTACTCCTAAAACTAGCCATGTAGTAGCAGAATACTTCTACGGTAGTTTATCCCCAAGGAGCAACAAATTGTTTTCTATCAGATTTAATTTTGGTGGGATCTTAGATGCATTATCTTTTCCTTGTTAAATAGAAAAAGAAAACTAGAAAATATAATTTGGGGTTGGATTGAAGAGAAAAAAAACATTATTGGTTTTGAAGTTTTAAATTGTAATTTCAGGTTAAAAATCCAAACTACATAATTATAGACTAAAATGAAATGCTTGGAAATTTGATAAAATATTTTTCCCTCAAATTAATAGCTTGTTCCAAAATCTTGACTTTTAGAAGAGGATACTAAGGCAATTGCATACTCTGGGAATGCCAATTTTTTTTAAGAATGCTGAGAAGCCATTACAAAGTAAGAGCTGGAACAAGCTAGATTAAACAATAAGCTGTCTCTTTTGGGTCTTCATGCACCAATCATTTCCTTTAAAAAATCCTTTTCTTCTTCCACTTTCTGGACCCCATGAAACATGCTTTCTGTGACTTGCTATTTGCTGGTCTTTCCTACTGATTGTCATAGATAACCCCCACTCCCTTATTAAAATGTACCTCCAGTTGCTTTATATCTTCATTGTATTTCCATTTGCAAGTCCAGAAATAATTTAAAATCATTTGTAAAATGGTTGTCTCAGAGTACCTTAAAACTCACTCTGTATGACAGTCTCTGGGTCCATCCACATCTCTACAAATGACCCAATTTCATTCCTTTTTATGGCTGAGTAATATTCCACTGTATATATATGTACCACATCTTTATCCATTCCTCTGTTGATGGACATTTAGGTTGCTTCCATGTCCCGGCTATTGTAAATAGTGCTGCAGTGAACTTTAGGGTGCATGTGTCTTTTTGAATTATGGTTTTCTCTGGGTATATGCCCAGTAGTGGGATTGCTGGGTCATATGGTAGTTCTATTTTTAGTTTTTTAAGGAACCTCCATACTGTTCTCCATAGTGGCTGTATCAATTTACATTCCCACCAACAGTGCAAGAGGGTTCCCTTTTCTCTAGAGTCTGTCATACAGAGTGAAGTAAGTCAGAAAGAGAAAAACAAATATCATGTATTAACGCATATATATGGAATCTAGAAAAATGGTACAGATGAACCTATTTGCAGGGCAGGAATAGAGATGCAGGCATAGAGAACGGATGTGTGGACACGGTGTGAGGGAAGGGGGCTGGGATGAATTGGGAGATTGAGATTGACATATATACACTACTATGTGTAAAACAGATAGCTAGTGGGAACCTCCTGTATAGCACAGGGAGCTCAGCTCAGTGCTCGTGGTGACCTAGATGGGTGGGATGGGTAGGAGGGAGGTCCAAGAGGGAGGGGATATACGTATACATATAACTGATTCACTTCGTTGTACAGCAGAAACTAACACAACACTGTAAAGCAACTACACCCTAATTAAAAAAAAAATTAGCATTTCCCTTTTTCTCATCTTCAAAATTCTCCATTTAATTAATCTTTTCATTTTTAATAAACTCTCCCCCTAAATAACCTCTGCTTAGTTGGTTTCTTTATTGTTCAGCCTGCCTGCCCACAATTTTGTACTGCATGTCTTTCTCTTAGTCTAGGATTTCATGTTCATGGTTTCTTTTTCTTGTCCCTTTCCCTGTTCCCTACCATAAACACATTTTCCTAAATCAAATATAAATGGTGGTTTATTTGATCAGTACCTCTGTCTTTATTCTCAATTAAAAGTAGTTAGGAAAAAAATATTCTCCCACAGGCCAGATATTGAAAAGATAGAATACTATGGAAAAGGAAAAGCAAAGGGAAAAAGAAATTACCTCAATGAGTTCCTCTGACATCTCTCTCTGATTTCATTCATCTCATTAGTATTGATAATACAAAAACCCACTAACGGAAGCATTTCCTTATTTTTCTGATTTTTTTTAAAAAAGTGACTTATTTTGTCTTAAAGTGATCTTCCAAACATACAATAATAAAATTTTCATCTCTTAAAATGATGCAGATAGGTTGTCAAATATCTTTTTAAATTAACCCTGAAGCAAAATGACATAATCTAGAGCAGGGACATCCTACAACCTCTAAAAGTAGTACAAGGACACAAAATGAGTACTAGCTCTCTAATATAAACCATATTATTGGATCAGAGTTTTCCTGTACTTCATTTTTTTACTTTCTAAGATGGAATAGAGAAGAAAAGGAGTTAAGGAAGAGATCAGCAATACACCTGATCAAGGACATCAGTGGAGAGTTTCAATAACATAAATTAAGAAACAATGTTTCCTTTTTTTTTTTTTTTTTTAAGAAAGTTTTACAGTCTTCAAATTGGGTCTAGACTACACAGCCTCTAAAATGCGTTCTAGGTATAACATTTTATTTTATACTAAAACTTTGTAAGAATTCAAGTAACATTGAAATGAAAAAGAAATGCAAGAAAATGTAAAAAGAAAAGGCAGAATTATTCCCTTGAATCTGTAATTGTATCAGTTATATAGAAAACCTGGCCCTCGTAGTACTTTTCAACATGGCAACTTGAAATATTAGAAATCATTTACAACACATAATACAGGCAAATGACTAGAATTTGTTTTATCAGGTATTTGCCAGGACAAAGATTCCATTGACAAATTATGCATATTTGGAAACTGTATTAACCTGGTTTTTAAACAGCGATTATGCTTAAATTTTGCATGGTCTATTCCCAGTTGTTTTATAGTGAATATATTATGGAGATGTTCAATTTTGAGTTAATAATGGTATTAACCCTCTCTAAGAAATTAATGTTCTAGCAATGCAGAGGCTGGTTAAGATTCAACAAAAATGCATTCATTTATCCAGAAAATATTTATTGACCTCTTTTATGGAAGAGACTAAGTGGAACACTTAAAATTTTACAAAGATAAATCTGACAGTTCTTTTGAGTTAATTACAGTTCAGTAGAAATTAGAAGATCATTATCAGCAATAGAAAAAACATTTGACTTAGAAGATGTATAGCCTGAGGAAGGAGATGGTGAGGCTTACACTATTCATTTTGATTGCTAATAATAAAAAGTAATTTAAAATTTCAAAAATTATTTATAATAGTGGAGTTGGAATTTTCAAGCATTCCTAGAAGTCTGATAGGAATTGGAGGAAGAAGTCATGAAAAACGTACTTATTATGGAGATTTCAGGATCCGGGGACTTCTAGAAAAAGTGGAGCACTTTGTATTTATGTTTTTTCAGTTTCCACTATGGCTGTAATTAAACTTTATATTTCTTTTGTTCATCTCTTCCAACCTTAGTTACCTGACATTGACTATTAACTGTATACCAAAAGTGTATACATGTGTGTATATATTAAAGGGTGTAATGCAGAGGGTAATAAATGGAAATTCAAAAGTTGGCTAATTCATAGTAGTTCAACTCAGTGTTCATTCTATAGATAGGAACAACCATGAGATAAGCTAAATATTATAAAGTTTTTCTTCCCAGAGATAAATGTACCTGGTTTATTTCTTTTGACTTTTTTTTTCCATTTTCTTAGAAGGAAAGTAGTGTGATTACCATTCTTGATAGAAAAATATTAACGAAAACATAGGCTGTTTAAATAGAGGAAGTGCAAGGAGGTAGTTCGTTGACCACAATTGCAGTTTCCTACGTAGTTGTCCTAAATATTTTCTTGGAGTAATTTGGGCTGTAAATTACTAAAGAAATAAATATCTCTTATTTCAACATTTTCTGAATGCTGACACATGCTCGTTTAGGATGTACATGTTAATAATCAATTATTTGGGAAGATGTGAAACTTCAGTAAGAGGCAAACCATTTTAGTAATTTTTGGAAAAACATGATTTAGGTGTTTTTCTGAATTATAGTTTGTTTTTTATGAAAAATGTTAAGTAAAATCAAATTCTCAATTAAATTCAGAAGATTATAATTTTAATCATTTTATTACTATGTAGGGGAAAAAGAGAGAAAACTCTCATATTTCAGAACATTTGATTGAATCAATAACACCTCTTGATGACTTTCTTAGAGCAGTAGAAAACTATGACTTTGCTCATTTCAATGTTTGCAGGATATTCTGCAAGTATTGATGATGGTTGAGGGATTTCACTGTGTGTTTGGTTTGGATTTTCTATTTTGTTAGTACTGTGTATTTTAGCCTGGGTTCTTCTGAGAGCAAATTTTGAAGCAGAAGCTTATGTCCTTTTTAGGGAGTTCGATCTCAGGAAAGCTGAAGTCAAGGAAATCTTTTGCTTATCTCTGGTGTAATCTTTCTGCCATCTGAATGATTGTATCTCAGGAAAGACCCTCTGAGGGGGAAAGGGCAGAGGAGTTTATTCACAATATCCTGTCTCTCCTTGGTCAAAGCCTCCCTTCAGTGGGCTAGCTACCCTGCTCTTTGATTGTATAAGCTGGGTAGCTAAGCAAGACTTAACAGCCTGTGTCAACAGGGACTCCCCGGGGTGGGAGGTGACTAGTGAGAGGTATATAGAGTGAGAATGAAGCAAAGCACTTTCTGGTTGTTTCGCATGAAATTGACTAGAGTCCACATGGAGCAGGTCACTTAGTGGGAGCCAGAATCAAAAAGTGCCAAAGGCCCAGAAGACAAAGAGGCAAAAGGATCTGAAGTAGCACATTAGTGGTGTGAGATTTAGTCAGTTAACATGAGACCCACACTGGACCAGTGGCTCCTCTAACTGGTGATTTGATCTCTAGCAATGGCAGGAAAGGCTGTGATAGTGGTTGCTATAATCTTGATTTAAGAACATTAGGAGTATGCACCCCAATGTTCACAGCAGCACTATTTACAATAGCCAAGACATTGAAGCAACCCAAGTGCCCTTTAACAGATGAATGGATAAAGAAGATATTATATAGATGCATATGTATATATATGGAATATTAGCCATAAAAATAACAAAATTCTGCTATTTATGGTAACTTGGATGGGCCTAGAGGATATTATGCTTAGTGAAGTAAGTCAGACATAAAAAGACAAATACTGTATGATATCACTTATATGTGGAATCTAAAAATTAATACAAATGAATGTCTATGCAAAACAGAAACAGACTCACAGATATGGAAAACAAACTTATGATAACCAAAGGAGAGAGGGAATGAGGGAGGAACAAATAAAGGATATGGGATTAACAGATATAAACTACTATGTATAAAATCGGTGAGCAACAAGTATGTATTGTATAGCACAGAAAATTATAACCATTATCTTGTAATAACTTATAATGGAGTATAATATGAAAAAAATATTTAATCACTATGCTATATGCCTGAAACTAATATAATATTGTAAATCAACTATACTTCAATAAGGAAGACAAAAGAAAGTTAGGAGTAAAACCCAAATCATAAAAATCCAATCATCCTTGAATGTATCTAACTCTTGAAATCTATAGTTGAGTATTGTGAGCAAGAAAAAGCTATATTACGTTCCTTGTGAGTTTAACCTTAACTTAATGTTGTGGATTAGGTCTGTATAATTCAAGTGTTTTTCCATGACCTCCATCTTCCTGTGAAGAATTCAAGACCAGCTGTTGACACAGTGGCAACAATTAGCCCATTAGCTCATATTCAAGGTTCAGCTCTAACCTGGAATGTTTGATGTTACATATTCCTACCTCTCCAGATAAGTGGCAGTTAGAGTTATTGTACTGTTTCTCAGTGAGGGTCTTAGTGAGAATGATAGCAACTACGACTGCTTCCTCTGCCTGTCACTACAATGATGAACACATACGATACTCAGTCAAATATAGAAGGCAAGATAGATAGGTAGAGCTAGTCAGTCTATGAAATACAATTTATCTATGGCATCAAAGGGAAAACTAATAAGGAATTCTCTTTAAATGGACAATTTCAAACCATTTAATCTAAGTATATTGTATAGGACAAATGTATAGGCTTAATATAAGAATAATGTATTGGCCAACTGGTACAAGAACTGATTGCTTCTGTGGGTTCTTTTCACATGATGTAGTGTGAAGAGATGATGATTTAGAACAATGCCTGGCTCTAGTAAGCCTCTTAAATTCTCCAAGTCTCAGGTTCCTCAGTATTAAATATTTTTAACTCAGTAGTTATCACAAAGATTAAATGAGAAAATGTGTACGTTTGTAAGAACTCCACGAACAATAAACTATCATGTGTAAATCATCACCTTTGTGAGATGATATGAATATATTACATATCTACCAAACTACTGGAAAATGTTTATATAAATCTTATATACATGTATTTAGTATATCTGCCTTACATGCTAGAATTTGAGCTCAGTCATGAGGACCTTATTGAATGTTGAATGAATGAATGGATATTTGGATTTACTTTAATAGATTGACCAGTTTTATTTACATTATAAACTCAATTGTTCATTGATTCAAATATATATTTACTGAATGCCTAAAGTGTGTTTGGCACTATGCAAAGTGCTGGGAATACAAAATCAGATATTTTATTCTTACATTGTTTGACTAAGTTACTGCCTAGTGAAAAGACAAGAATAAACTAATAAAATGAGAGAGTTATTCTGATGACAGAATGCTTTATATACTGTACTTCATTTTAGTTCTCATATCAAACCTTTGGGGTAGCTATTGGTATCACTCACTTAAATAAAAAAAAAATAGACTACTAGACTTAAAGAAAAGAGTCTTACCTCAAATTTCTCAGTAATCACAGGTGGTTTCACAAATACATACTCCTTATGAAGTTACCACAATAAGTTTGTACATTTGAATTGCACATGCATCAGAGTGTGTGGTGTGTGGTGTGGTGTGTGGTGTGGTGTGTGTGTGTGTGATGCTGAGTAAAACAAACAAGCAAATCACCATTTGTTTAAATGCCTGAAATTTCAAGAAACTGAAACGTTTTTCTGAGAACTGGCTGACGCTTTCAGCTACTCTTTAAAAAGTCACTCAAGGCCAGTTCATTACTAGTGGAATTGGTAAAATTAGACATGTATAAATTGTGAAGATTTGAGAAGACACAAAAAACTGTTGAAACTGGCAGTAACTAAATATATAGAAGCACTAATTTCAGCGTACTTCACTTGTAGACATATTTCACTTTTGTCATATTTACTTCAAATAGTAAAATTAAAAAAGGAAAAACAAAAAGTAAGTGATCACATATAAGCAATCTAAGAAAAAAAGCATGATAATATGAATTGGTTTTGTGATTTTGATTCTTAGGTAATCATTTTAACTTGTACTCCCAAATTATTAGAAATCTATATGGGCTCTATATGTAAACGTATGGACATTTGAAGCTTTATTTATTTTTTTCTGATGGTGAAGAAACTGATTTCAGTTGGCAAAAAACCCAAATCAAACCAAACCAAACCAAACCAAAACCAAAAACAAGACAGTTGAACAGTGCCGCCATCTACTGCTCAGGGAGCTGTCAAGCTCTCCTATGAATACATTGTCCCCCGCAATGCATGAAATATGAATAGTTAAGTGTTGATGGCATCCAAATAACAAGTCTATTGGATTACCTACAGTAATAGCTTCTCAAATTACCTGGTTGGAAATTATCATTATAAGTCCATCAGAGAATTGCAGCTTACAGTCAATAGTGAATAGTAGCAGATTAGGCAATGCTGAATTTTGTTTCACACACTCAAAAAATGAAATCTGTGTGTATAAGAGTATCTTGTATTGAAATAGATGACCATACTAAACAGAGTAATTTCTGTTCCATTGTACTAATGAGGTTTATTGGAGACAGAAATAAAATGGACACTGAAGGAGCATCATTGAGGATAAAGCACATTGTTTGCTGTAAGTAGCAAAGACTGATACATTCAGCAGAAGAAAGGCTCACAGAACTGTAAAGAGGGTTTTATTTAGGCATCTGTTTTAAAACTCACCAGGCAATATTGACAGCACATCCTGTGTGCTAGCTAGTGAGCCAGGTCCTTGAACAAGTGAGGAGGCAGAACCATCCTGGCGGGAAGGCTCACAGACAAGCCAAATGAGAGTTGGCCACGGTCTTTGTTTGCTTAACAGGAAAAGTTATTACCTTTGCTTGTTATCCCAAGAAGGCTAATGGAGCTCTCATGGGTCTCTCTTTCCAGACACTAAATAACATCAATTACAATGATCCCAATTAAAACAGGGAGTAGG
The DNA here is from genome assembly GCF_965194825.1 of Balaenoptera physalus. Classification (NCBI taxonomy): domain Eukaryota; kingdom Metazoa; phylum Chordata; class Mammalia; order Artiodactyla; family Balaenopteridae; genus Balaenoptera; species Balaenoptera physalus. The sequence continues at coordinate 101,926,530 of NC_138885.1, read as the reverse complement.
AAATGTGAAGTTCAAAATTAAACCAAAAACCCTTTGACTGACATCCTTTGTAACTTTCTCTTGTCACATGTACTCTTTAAAATCCTGGTGTCTTGAATTAACCTACTTCACCTTAAAAATATTTAAATTGAAAAAAAAGGATAGAAATGCATCTGCTCTAGTTTTTTGGTAATCAATGTTGAGATCTTCTAGCATCAGTGGAATTGGGTACATGCTTTTCTAAATACTATATCCAAACTATGATCCAAGAGGTGTGAAGCATGAAGCAAACAAATACATGGATTTAGAATAACATGAATTTTCAACTTTGTAATGTCTTAAATATAATTAAAATATTCTACTTTGATGCCTTCTGAGCTTTTAGTCATACACTCTTAAGTATTAATAGGTCATAATTATATTCTCTACATAAGTATTGTCAGGTTCCAAATATGCTTAAAGGAAGGTATTGCATATATGTAGTCAATACATAATTTTTAATAAAAACACATCAGTGCAACAGGAAAAAGCTAAGTTTATTCTAATACTATACTATTCTATAGTACTAACCCCATTTTTAAAAAGCTGATAGCGTGTATTTTACTAGTTGAAAATGGTGGGAAATCTATACAGTATAATTAAAGATACATGTATGGAGATTTACTTGCAATCTTTTAAAAAAGATATTTGGAGACATTTGTATTCTAAGTAAAATTAGAATTTATATAGTTGACTACTGGACTTCTTCCACTTATGAGAATATGTACAGTTTCTGTATTTTCACTGTTCCTACAACTACTATTGAAATTCAGTGGTTTACTATTTTTTCCTAGACAGTTGTGAAATGGGACATACAGGTACATTAAAGCAGATAAACAACTCTACAAAATAGCAAGTGAACAGATGGTTTAGTTGCCACAGACACATTTCCAATATTAGTTAGCCTGATGCAACACAAAATACAGGTACTATCCTGGGACCCATGTCTGCTTCTCTGCTATTTCCTTGTGACTGAGATAATAGTATTGATTTATAACACACATCTATGAAGTTAAGATCCAAAACTCTCTATTGCCATGAAATGAATTTAGGAAAACCTTGGAGCTTTCCATTTGAAAATATGTCTAGTGGATGCAGTCAAAACACATTGTTCACTATCAATTTTCACATGCCTTTCGATTTTCCTAGTTTTCTTCTCTCTTTTAAACTATAATTAATTAGTGAAGATATTGAAGAGTGCTAGAGTATAAGAAGAGGAACTTCAGGGACATTTAAAGAGGAGGTACAAATATGGTGAAATTAAATAAACCAAACATTTTTATGTGAATAGTACTCTCTGGAATTGTGCTATGTAGTGGCCCTATGTAATATCTACTATTTTGGTATATTTAACATTCTTTTAGGATGAGCTCAGGACTTCAGAGACCATAAACTTTAAAGATATGAATTTAATTATATTTCTACTAAATGAGAGCTGTATAATTTTTTAAATTTAATCAAATGTTAATTTGCCCCTTTTTGGAAGTGTTACCATTTCATTGTTGAAACCATTACCTGGCACTTTGAATTAAAAGGCATATATGATAATTGATAAAGAAATACCAAATCATTGGAAAGCTAGGTCACAAATTTTCTCTTGCAATCTGGTATTAGGGAAAAGAAATTAAAGATGGTGTACATGAATTTAACGTACTATTCATAAAAGGGAAGGAGAAAGTCCTGTGAGTTCAATTTTCAATGTCTTCCTTCTAACTAAATTAAATCATTCTGAGAGACATATTTAATCATTTATTTTTGAGATGAAATCATACTGTACAATGCAACTTTATGTCAATTCAATTTTTTTTATTCATAAATTATTATTAGAAATATCAAATTATTTAACATGACTACTGCTAACATCATTTTAGGTAAAACTCAATGAAGTTCTGTATCAGTGTGATGTCTTTGAAATGTAATTAAGGTTTTATATGATGAAATATACAGTCCATGAAGGAAATTTTCAAAAGAAATATCTGGTAATATTTACCTACCATGACTTAATTTGGCCAATATATTAAATATAGATAATAAATTATATATAATAAAAATAATTATGCATGCTTGAGTTCTGAGTATATGGGAGTAAAGCTGTTTCTTGGGATGAATGTCACTTAAAAGGAAGTAAAAATGAAAAATAAATTTCCTAAGATTCTTACTTCCAATGAAATATGATGGTTATAGTATGACAGAAGAAGCCAAGTCTACTGGTGATAGAAGTTTTCTCCTGATAACTTGACTTTTCTAATATCTAATACCTTTCGAGTACTCACTATATGCCCGGCACTTAAGTTAGGCACTAACTACTGCTTGAAGCTATTGAAAAATAGTTTTTTCCAAATTTTGTTTTGTGACAGGATACTGTTATCTAGCCTTAAGTAGTGTGTGTGAGTCTAGAACACATTCTTTCAATTAGCTGAAGGGAATGAACAATTTTGCTGACTGGGAAGCTTTGCAGGATGTTGCATTTAGTTTGATCTTATTGTTTAAACTAGCTTCGTGTATGCTAGGTTCTACATGTCCCTCTACCTTGCTAGGTTCTTGACCAAATTCTCATTGACCGTCATCATCAAGAAACATCTCTGAGTTCTGCATCGACTCCTATATAACATTTCTTTTCACACTCCTTCTCTCTTCATCCCTCACTAGTGCCCTCTGTGCACTCATTATTTCATAGCCATACCTCTTGAAAAATTAGTCTGAACTTGCGGTCTCCCTGTTTTTGTCTCTAATTCTTTCTCCTAACCACTACAGTGTGTCTTCTGTCCCTAACACTTAAGCAAAACTTTTATCAATAGGACTGCTAATGACCTCCTAAATGCCAATTTTAATAATGTCTTTCTGTCCTCTTCCTATAGTGACATTCTAACTTTTGACATCATCAATCATTCAATTTTTAAAATGATACATTTTTCTGGATTTTCACTGCATTGCTCTTTGTTGGACTTTCTCCTTTCCCCCTAACTTTGTCATCTCAGTTTTCTTTCCCTGCATTTCTTCTTTTTGCTTATCGCTTACATATGTGTTCTCTCGTTGGTCTCTGTGGAGGAATCTAACCCATATCCACAGCTTCAACCATTCCGCATCTTCTGGTGACTCACATTCATTCATTCATTCATTCAATAGGTATTGATTGTGCATCTGTGATATGCAACATGTGTTCTAAGGGATAGAGATTACAACATAAGTATAAATGACAAATTGCCCTCATGGTGCTTTCAGTATAGTTGATGAAGCAGACAACAAATAAGGGGAATAAGCAATGTGCTTATATGTCAGGTAGTCATAAGTGCTATGAAGAAAAATAAAGCAAGATAAGGTTTAGAGGCTTACAGAGGGGAGAATGATATTTTAGTTCAAACATTTGGAGAAGACTTCTCTGAGGGGATGTTTAAGCAGAAACCAGAATAATGTAAAAGCTAGTCATGCATATATCATCATCCAGGAAGTAGCACTAATTAAAAATTTGAAGCTGTCCTTGACACTTTGTCTTTCTCGTGCTCCAATTCTATCTGATATTAAGTACTGTTGATATTAGCTCTTATCTTACAAGTCAATCTACTTCTATTCATCTCTACCACCATTACTACCACCACCCTAGTGTGGTCTGCCATCATCTCTCACTTGAACTATAAAATAACCTCTTAGCTCTAATTTTCACTTTATCTTCCCTCTCTGATCAGTCTTGCACACTGTAGCCAGTAGAATTTTCTGAAAATGTATTCCAGTTATGTTTCTTCCAAGCCTTCTCTGTTAAAACACCCCAGTGACTCTCATTGCCCATAGGATGAAAGTCAAAGTCCTGAACATGGATCCAAGTGTTAACCCCTATATACCCTTCTAGCCTTATCTCACACCAAGCTCCCATCTCATTGTTTCTGCCCAGGCACATTGGCTTTCTTATAGACTTGTCAAATTCCATAGACCTGAAGTCAAATTGTCGACAACTCTGTTGTTCACTGTGTGTTTTTAGGAAAGTCACTTAATATTACCATGCCTCAGTTTCATTATCTGTAAAATTAAAATAATAACAATAATTAATTAGTATAATTAATATTATTAATAAATATTAATTAATAATTATTACTATTATTCATGGGGTTTTTGTGTAAAGTGCTTACAACCATGCTTATCACTTAACAAGTGCTATATGAGAGTTTACCACTATATAAATCCTCCCTGTTATATCACAGTGCCTAGAATATAGTAGATTCTCAATAAATACTTGTTGAATGACAATCTATTCCCTAGTCAGCCACTAGAGGCTCCTTCCTATCTTCTTCTAAGTACACTAACAAGCAGGTCTCTGACTTACATGAGAATAAGTTATCCTTCCCTAACCATAGAATATGGTAGCCAACATCTACAATATCCCTATAGGTAATTCCTCATTTCCATTAAATCAACTTTCTTTTATTAAATCCAACTTTATATTTTATAACTTGTCTATAGTAATGAAATGGGCTATAATACATGATACATATGAATTAGGGATGAGGATATTTCTTCACAGGTGGTGTGTGTGCTTTCTATTTCCTTCTCAGATTTAATCTAAATTGCACATGAACTATGTCTATTCAGTTCAAAAAGTGGATATAAGCTCCTGTCCTCAACAGAAAAGAACAATTAACACACACATGAGTCAGGGCTCAATTTATGGTTATATTATAATGAATAATCATTTGCTAATTTAATAAACTCAATGCTTTAACTCAAATGTTAATAAATGAAAATAGTAGCTGAACTTTGGACTGACTGTAAAATATAAAATGTTAGATTTTTTAAAACATTTAAACCCATGAGGAAACATCTTATTTTCATACCAGTTTTAATATTCTGCTAGTAATACTATACCATCCAAAGCATTTCAGGACAGTACTGTAGTAACATATAAATGCAACTTGTTTTCAAGTTAAATTCTGTCTAGTTCTGCCTAATAATTCTGATAGAAATTCAGAAATGTTATCACCAATAAATTTAATTAAACATGATTTATCAAATTATATTATGAAGTACACTATTAAGTACTAATGTGTATTAATAGCTAGATATAAATAATTTTAGTTCATAAAGATGATTAAAGTTTATGCTAGAAGTGTAAATAGAATAGTGGTTAATAAATTTATTGACTGGTCTTTTTATTTGGGAGCACTGAAATATATTGAATATGTTTGTTTGAATATTATAGTTTGCCCAAAGAGATTTTAAGTATCGTAAGAGTAGGAAGGTGCCTTTAATTTTTTTTAACCTTAGCAATTCTTAGTTCTGCACATTTTTTAGTAAACTATCCTCTCTCTCATACTCAGAAGAAGATATATGATACATGACCTCAATGCTAACAGAAATCTAACACAGATCTACATACATATTTTAAACATTTTATTAAAGTAATTCCTTGTTACAGAAAATATTTTACCTATTCTTGGGTTTAATCTTAAAAGAGTAAATGGGTACTTTTTATTTTAATAGAGTGGAGCTTCACTAAAATAATTCCAAACGTTATTGGTCCTTTAAAATATAACTAGTCTTTTTTTTGTTAGTAAACATTGTTAATTTCTCCATTCAGAATTCATCTTTAACCCCCATGTGTGCATAGGTCTTTGTACCTCCATTATAGCATTTATCGCAGTCTGCATTGCATTATACCTGTGTGTGTGTTGTTTTTGTTGTTGGGTGGAAATGCACATATACAATTGCCTGTCACTTCTGGAAGATTGTGAGTGGTTGCTAAAGTTTTTTGCCCAAGTTCCTTATCCTCCAACAGTGTTTGGATTTAAACTCACCTTCTTTGGGGTGGAAAATTCAGAAGCATCTCCCTCAGTGATATATTTTGATTTAGGTTAATAATAATAATAATAAGACTAAAAAATATACACTATGAGGTTTCTCCTCACTCTACAACCCCAGCCATGTTCCTCATAACATACATTCTAAAGGAAGTAGTAAGTTTTGTAAAGACTGATTTAAACATTTTACTAATTACTTATCTCAAAAGTTGGATTTTGTTTCTGGGTAAATCTTACGTAGCACTTAATTTTAAGATTTGAATAACTTGAATCTCCTGATACTGACAATCATTTACATGTAATCACAGTATATAGGAGCAGAAACTAAGTTTGGTTGGAGGGCAGTAAAAAAAAAATCTGTTAAATCCTAGTGGATATAGAGCTGTTTTATAAAAATGTTGTTCTTGAATGTAGCCTTCATGTTTCCAAATAGTCAAAATTAATATGTAGTTCTAAGCAGCCTCTTTGTGACTAAATTCAAAGAAAGGGCCATGATGTTTTAGGACTTTAAATTTTTGGCCAAAAACATGCTATTTCTACCAGAATATTGATGTAGAAAAAACAACTCCATTTTATTTTCATATCTTTATACAAGATTGTGTTTACAGTGGCATTATCCACAAAAGCCTTCCATAGAGTATTTTTTTTCTTGTAATTAAAACAGTAGGAATTAATGACAGGCTGGGGAAGCTTGCTGTTTTTGTAATAATGAATTGGACTATTTGAATGAGTAAAAAATAATACAGTGATTATTTCAGACTGAGCTAAGTTTTGTCATAAAATGTAAAAGTTATTAAATTTGCATTAGATGTTTTAAAAATGAAATTGAATACTGTGAACCCATATAACGGTAGTCCAACTTTGCCAAACATTATTACAATTGAAAAGGAATATAGAAGTTATGATTCAAATAAATTCACTCTGACAGCAAAATAAACCCACTGATTTTTGAACCTAAGGTCACTGGTTTCATTAAATCTATATATTCACTTCCTTGGCTTGTCTGTGTTGCTTCATCGTACTGCTCTTTCAGTGGTTTACAGAGGGTCTATAGTTTTCCTAATGTAGGGCCTTTTAGCTAAATGTTGTATATTGTGACATGTGAAAAATTATTTTAAAATATATGATGATTAAAAATTAAGTTCTGTAGGAGACATGGATCATTTGTAACTACAAATGTAGAGGGACTTATTGGAAGCCAAATTGTTAAAATAAGTCAAATAGTGAAAAATGCCTTGTAATATGATTAAAAAGTTACTCTTCTTGTCTCATTGTTTTAGAATATACATCTTTACCGGCTGCTCCACAATCATTGTCTGATACTTCCAAGTTTTGACATTAAACTTAAAATAAAGTTTTTTAAATAGAATTCTGGGAAAAAGTGATTTTATTTTTTAAATATTTAGGTGGGAAGACATATTTTGTGACCTCTGTGTGTGTGTAGTAAGAAAGCCCTTGAAGAATAAACCAACTTCAAAATTCACGCTAATGTCTACAATCATTCTGAGTTTCAAAGATTTGTGTATTTTTCTAACATTTGTGTATTTTTACAAAATTGTTTTTGTTTGTTCTGTTCTCTGTCTTCCTATCTTGCTTAGCTGCTAATACTTTTCCCTGGATGAACCCAAATATCCAATTACTCTGTTTCTGTGCCTCTGAAGACAATAAAATACTCACACCACTTGATGCAATTACAAGCTTATGATTTCTGTCTTATACTGGCCCTCAGTATTCTCTGACTGTCTTTACCTTGTGAAGAGGCTCCTGTGAGCTTCCTTTCCCCTCTCCATGGACACCTGTTTGGCTGGTGCGCACAGTGAAACCTGAACAATGTCCCTCCTTTGAGCCACTTTGAACCTCTTCTCTCTGTCTCATATTTTCTCTCATTCTGAGAATATGTTACTGTTTCCTAATTTACCAAGCAAAATAATGATAGAAGGGCATGAATTTCTGCACTGTTGCTCTTTTCCAGCTGCCAGCTTTTCTTTCACTGTTGATTCAGAGAAAGCATTGTCTTTCTTCCTTTACACAGCTTACCTTTTTTACCTTCACTCTTGCTCTCATCCCAGCTGCAGCATTTCTCCATGATTTCTTCTCATTACTGGATCATCGGTCTCTTCTGACTCACTGGCTCCTCTCGTGCATCCTTTATATCAGTTCTCCAGGGCTGGTGGACGAACAACCCCAAACTTCTCTCTTCTTCCTAAAGTGACTGCATATTTATTTATTTACTTTTTAAAAGGAACACAATTTTTTGTTGACCATCCTTTCTCAAATCCTTGCTTTCCCCTGAGTCCACTGCAATCTAGTGGCTTTCAACAAGGTCACTAGACCTTGTTGCTATGGACTGAATTGTGTCCCCTCACCAAATTCATTTGTTGAAGCCCTAACTCCCAATTCGATGGTATTTAGAGGTGGGAGGGAATTAGGTTTAGATAAGTTCATGAGGGTGGGTTTAATGTCCCTATAAGAAGTGAGGAGACGTGAGAAAGTGGCCACCTACCAGCCGGGAAGAGACCCCTCCCCATGGAACTGAATTGGCTGGCACCTTGGTCTTGGACTTACCAGCCTCCAGAACTGTGAGAAATAAGTTGCTGTTGTTTAATCCACTCAGTCTATGGTATTTTGTTACGGCAGCCCGCGATAACTAATATAGACTTTGGGGTGCTGTTGTAGTAAATATCTAAACATAAGGAAGCAGCTTTGGAACTGTGAAGCGGGTAGAGTTTGGAAGAGTTTTGAGGTGAATGCCAGAAATATCAATGTTAAAGGTGATTCTGGTGAAGTCTCAGATGGAAATGAGGAACATATTATGGAAACTGGAAGGAAGGTGATCCTTGTTGTAAAGTGGCAACGAACTTAGCTGAATTGTGTTTGCATTCTAGTGTTTTGTGGAAGTTAGAACTTGAGAACAATAAAATTGGATATTTCACCGAGAAGATTTCTAAGCAAATTGTTGAAGGAGGGCCTTGGTTCCTCCTGACTACTTATAATAAAATGTAAAAGGAGAGAAATGAATTGAAGAAGGAATTGTTATGTGAAAAGGAACCAAAACTTAAGGATTTGAAAAATTATCAGCTTATCCATATTGCAAAAAATTAGAAAGCATGTTCTAAAGAGAACACCAAGGGTATGGCTGGAATATCAATCAATATAGAGTATATGAGATTATATAAGCAGAAACACTGCCAGTTTGAACTGAAGGGGGTGGAGACAGGACAAAATGAAGGAAGGCTGTTAAATTCCTTGAGTAGCTCTTCAGAAAATGGAGCTATTTGGCTGTGAATGCACACTCTTCTTTAAGAAGAGGGAAAAATGTCTCAAAGGCAATTCAGAAATGAATAAGGCCAGTGCCTTGGTTTACACAGGCCAGACAGCTTCTACCCAAAGCCATGGATCTGGGACTGCCCTATGGAGCTATGGAGGATGGGATGGGACCCCTGCCCAGCTCTTCTGCAGAGGCAGGGCTGCCACCCCAGTAGGTCCTGAAGGCAGAACATTGAACCAAAAATGATTATTCTTGAGCCTTAAGATCTGATGGAATTTACCTTGTTAGGTTTTGGATATGCTTGGGACACATCACTGTTTCTTCTTTCCTGTTTCTCCATTTTGGAATGGGACTATCTATCCTATGCTTATCCCCCATTGTATTTTGGTAGCACATAACTTGTCTGGTTTCACAGGTTAACAGATGGAGAGGAATTTTGCCCCAGGATGAATCACACCTCAAGTCTCATCCATATCGGATTTAAATGATATTTAGATGAGACTTTAGACTTTAGAGTTGATGCTGGAACAAGTTAAGACTTTGGGGGCTCTTAGAATAGAATATATATATGTTACATGTCAGAAGAACATGAACTTTGAGGGGCCACAGACTGAATGGCATTTTTGTGGTAGTCTGAGATGACTAACACACCAATATTCCCATTTACAAACCCAAGAGTCTCCATTCAATTATCTTTTTTTTTTAATCTCTCTGTTACACCTAACACTGCCATTAGTTTCACCTTCCTGAAATTCTCTCGTGTTTTCTCTCCAATTCCACAATACCACTCCATCATGTTCTTCTTCTATGAATCTGACCACTAGTACTTTCAGTCACTTTTGTTAGTTTTCTTTTCTGTTACCCACTCACTTAACAATAATATTTTCCCCTGAGTTTTACCTGGAAAAATTTACATTCTCTCACCCTCTCTTTTGGCTTTATTATCACTGATGAGCTTCCATCTTTATCTGCTGTTCTCAACCTAGAATTAATTCTCCAAGTTACTGCATTAGTCAAATGCTAAACCATTGCTATCTGAGCTAGTATTATACATCCTAACCAATCTCCTTGATTCGTTCTAATCTCTTTTGTCTTTGTTTATTCTTCGCACAATTACCAAGTATGATCATGTCAATTCGTTTATCAAACTTCCAGTGACTCCTTTGCGTGTCTTATTAGGTAGTAACAATTAAGTTAGACACTTACTTGTGGCACTTCTAGCCCTTGTCAACTTCTGTCCCATCCTCAAAGAACTTCTTGAAATTTTTTCCCAAACATATTATTACCTTTTAGGACTCTATGGTTTTTTACATGTTTTTTATCCTGTCTAGAATACTCTTACTGTATTATAGCAAAAAATTTAAATATCTATGCTTCATTCAATCTTAAGCTTAAATTTCACCTTTTCTGAGAGACCTTCTGTAATTAACACAAAAAGTGTTACATTCCCCTTTTTCTGTACTTTCAGAACACTTCCTTTACATTTTCTATTGTGCCCATGTATATCTCTCACACCAGGCAATGAATAACTTGAAGGAAACACTGTATTATCTTTATATGTAAAACCATTCGCAGAGTGCCCAGCAGCACATAATAGCTACTCAATAGATAACTGTTGAAACAAAAAAACTTTATTTATCCTTTTCAACTATATGTAGAATGAATTTTATACACAATGACTATTATATATATAATAAGCTAGAAATAGATCAAGAGGAAATAAATAATGTCTTACTTCCAGTTCTTCTTAGTAGCTGATAACCCAGTGGAATATGTATACATATATACAAATATGAGATGGCCCCAATTTTTATATATAATGTATTCATAAAAGAGGCAAGAGTAAAAATCTTAAATGTGAACAATAGATCTACATGTTATAAGTGAGATTAATAGATAAGAGTATCATAAAATATCTAATTTTCCATTACCCTTACTCCTCATCTACAGTGACGGATGTAGAGCTTTGCCTTCGTGTGCTTCAATTTTGCTCTTTTAAAAATTCATATATAGTCAATTAGCTTAAGTTCAATGAGTACACAGCAGAGGCTAAAGATATGCTATTTTCAGCATCTTTAATGATTTCTCTATATGTCTTAATTTTATTAATTTCATGAGAAAATTTTTATCATTTTTAATTTTTTTACCCTATTTTATTTTGAACATCAAGATGAAGTGTCATTCAGATAATTGTACAAAGAAACAAAAGTGTATAAGCACAAAATAAAATTTTGCTGAAATTAAACTATTCTATGAAAGACAGCAATACCAAGACATGTGGTTGTTGGGTGATAGATGATCTTTGGGATTCTAAGAATAAAAGTGTGCTTGAAGACATCTGAAAAAATTGCAAGTTGATTGAAAGGTGAAATTCTGAAAAATAAGAATCATCTATAATGCAAGGTGCTGGACAAAGGGGACAATAATAATAACCAACAACGCTGAGTGTTTTCTATTGACGAGGCACCATTCTAAGAGGTTTATAAGGACTAGATCATTTAATTCTCATAACAACCTAATGAAAAAGGTGCTATTATTATCCCCATTTAATAGACGAAGAGACTGGAAAACTGAGAAGCGCACTAATATTGTTAAGGTCACACAGCTGCATTTAGTGAGTGATTGAGCTAATATTGAAGCCTGGGGATTTTTGTTCTAGACCTAACACTCATCATTATGTTCCACTCTCTAATTGTCAAAGATGAACAGGAAGGGGCTGCGGATGGTTTTAGAACATGGTTTGTGGGATGCATATTTCAACTTTCTTCCATGTGAGGTACTAACTGCATAAATCTGTGAACTAGAAAGAAGCACAGATAAAGAGGGCAGCATTCAAATTCCATTTTGGCAGTGGACATGAACAACACCCTGATTTCCCTACCTTCATAGAAAAACAGATAGTTTTTAGCACAAAACCCCCAAGATTCCTGGAAGTTAAAATATTCACTAAGCAATTGGCAGCACATGCACGTAAGCTGGAAAAGTTGCAGATATTTAACATCTAAAAAAAAAAAAAAAGAAAGAAAGCAAGGGACAATACAATAAAAATCATCATTAACAATACAAATTTACTTCCAATAATATTAAACATGTATTATCCTTTTTCTTCTTCTTTTACTTTTAATTGTTATGAAACTGTATGTATGTGAGTATATTTATTATTGTTTTGAGTTCCTTCTCTCCTAACCTGGTGATTCAGAGGCAATAGAAGGAGTATGGATAAATAGCTGCAGAAGGGAGAAGAGGAAATCAATCAATTGACTACTATTTACTGACTGCCTAAAATGTGATGGAATTGGTAAATGTGAGGAGGGTCAAATTGATTTATGTCATCTCAGCAGGGGCACACCATCACAGCTGCAAGCAGTTCACAATCCATAAGGGTTTGCAGCAAAAGAGTGAAAGGTGATCAGATTAAATCTTTAACTTGTAGGTTTTGAGCAAGCCAGACATAGCTTTCTACTTCCATTCCTCTTTGTGGTGCTTAGTTGTCTTAAAAATAGCTTTACAAACTAATCATGTCAGTAGATGAGTGCTCAATTGGGAATCAGACGTGTTTGAGGTTTTTTTCTACCTTTCACATGAAATTGATAACACTGTGTAATATGCTGTGTAGTATTTCTAAAGCTTTAGCGTAGAAGTTGCAGACTAACATAAATATAAGTGCATGTTCTTTCTGCGTTATAAAAGGACTTTGATTTAGCCATACATAGAAAGTTATTTTATCAAGATTGACGATCTCAGGGTTTAGTTTAAGATAAACAGATAGACAGATTGAGGTCGATAGGGAAAATTGGACCTTGTGAGGTCATATCATTGGAGGACACAATCTACTTGGGAGTGAGGGAAGGCTTTGTGGAGGAAACGACATCTAATTGGTGATCTAACAGAGTGTTAAGATTTAACCAAGTCTGTGTCTGAAGCATGGTAGGAAGAGTGTATCAGTGTGTGGTGAAGGGGTATTAACAGGTAAAGGGAACAGTGAGTGCAAAGACAAAAGAGCCAAGAGAATTTTCAGGTTGGCTTGGACCATAGAGTTCCAGGTGAGGAATTCCAAGAAAAGCAAGAGTGACATGCTGAGTCAAGTTACTTGAGGACTTTTTTTCAGCTGTAAGAGAGAGAGATGGTTCAGGACATGCACATGACAGCTTGTGCGTATGTGTGCACATGTGTTGAAGAGTAATGGAAGATGATGAAATGATGGGAAGTGCATGAGGTCAAAGAGAGGAGAGTTAAGCCAAGAGGGATGTATCCGTTTTCCATGCCTACCTCTTGGACTAGGTCTGACTCTTTAAGGAGTATGGAGCTGAAGTTACTGAAGAAGTACTGAAGGGGACTTTGAGGCTAGGGTCTCAACAATAGCTACTGGTAGAGCTGGGGGCAAAATATGGTGCACAGTTCAGAAGCAGGTAGAGCACTTCGCCAAGGCTGTGCACAAGACAGTGGTGCTCTGACATGGTGAGGAGAGGATGGAAGGGCATTGTTCACTCTTTTGAATTATCGTAATCTGTAACTTCTGAAGAACCAAGAGATAGCAGCCTCAGCAAAGATAGCATTTCCACAGCAGCTCCAGCTTAAGGTTTAATGACTGCATATACCATTGAAGAGCCCTGAGAAAAAGAAGCAAAACAGTATTTATGAACATCTGGAGGCTCCCTTGGGAACCCCAGAAATATCTGGAAAAGGCTTCAAAGGGGCAAGTAGCAATAGGTGCTCTGCAAGCAACTTGGGCCAAGAAACAGTGAAATTTGTGTCATTACTGTGACACCATTTGTATCCCCAAGCCTATGAAGACAGCAGAAACTCAGAATACAACTTATCAGTTTAAATAGAGCTAAACCATCCTCATGTTATAGGTATGTGATGATATCGGCTCCTTCTATGGTAATGTTGGGATAGAAAATGAGCCAAGGTATAAAGCAGGTATTTCTTTTTTTTTAGTTTTTGGTTTTATTTTTATTTTATTTTTATTTTTATTTTGTTTAACATCTTTATTAGAGTATAATTGCTTTACAGTGGTGTGTTAGTTTCTGCTTTATAACAAAGTGAATCAGTTATACATATACATATGTTCCCATATCTCTTCCCGCTTGCATCTCCCTCCCTCCTACCCTCCCTATCCCACCCCTCTAGGTGGTCACAAAGCACCGAGCTGATCTCCCTGTGCTATGCAGCTGCTTCCCACTAGCTATCTATTTTACGTTTGGTAGTGTATATATGTCCATGCCACTCTCTCACTTTGTCCCAGCTTACCCTTCCCCCTCCTCATATCCTCAAGTCCATTCTCTAGTAGGTCTGCATCTTTATTCCCATCTTGCCCCTAGGTTCTTCTGACCTTTTATTTTTCTTTTTTTAGATTCCATAGATATGTGTTAGCATATGGTATTTGTTTTTCTCTTTCTGACTTACTTCACTCTGTATGACAGTCACTAGGTCCATCCACCACACTACAAATAACTCAGTTTCGTTCCTTTTTATGGCTGAGTAATATTCCATTGTATATATGTGCCACATCTTCTTTATCCATTCATCTGTCGATGGACACTTAGGTTCCTTCCATGTCCTGGCTATTGTAAATAGAGCTGCAATGAACATTTTGGTACATGACTCTTTTTGAATTATGGTTTTCTCGGGGTATATGCTTTCTCTTATGTCCTTATGCTAGGACTAGAGATAAAGTCCTAGCGTTCTGTCAGAGGGAGAGTACAAAGGTTGAAACAAGGACATGGGCTTCCAATCAACAATAGATTGAGATGTAAACTGGAAGCTGTGGTTCAGATCCTTCTGAAGATTTTGAGAAAGAAGGCCCCTGAGTAAGAGGAGCAGGGGTCAGAGGAAGTGTTGGGAAGTAGCTGGGTGACTTTCAGTGGGAATGTATGGTACACCATTTCAAGTTTTACATGTGCTGGGTAAGCATTTGCATAGATGGACCAAGTCCATTGACATCCAAATAGGGCAGAGGCAGAATTGGATTGAATGACACATATTACATGTAGACACTAAATTGGCTGAAATCACATGAGAGATTTTAGTGTTCTAGGAATTTTACGTTTTTTTCCATGGGAGGATACTTATTTAAAAATATTCAGTAGTTATCAATAAACTCAACTGCCAAGACTCATATCTGAATATACCACACAAGAAAATAGTTATTGAGATTCTTTAGTTTTGTATTTTGGCAAAAGTTTTGCTTTGTAAAGAGGATACCTCATAAAAATTGATATAATTGTCCTAGGAAGGAAACTATGGCATACGTATTCCCACCCACTGAACTTTATGGTTTCCAGCCAGTAGCGTGCAATTCTGTGAAACTAGAGAATATTAGAAATGATCTGTTTCTGTTCAGTTATCACTAAGGCCTCCCTATAGTGTTTGAATGTATTTGCATAATATGTATGCTCAACACTTTGTATCTGTTGATCTAGAGGTAACTGTATTAATAGGTTGCACACTTCATTTCTTTTTAATTAATTTCTAAAGAGACACAGAGGATAGCTACTACAACCCACAGACATATCCATTCTCATTGCAATCCACATCTTTATTGATCAGCTGCCTAAGGAGTAGAAGTAATCCATTCTAGGTTTACTTCTCTAAGAGAGTATGGACACTATACGATTCACTCCTCCCATTTGTAATCATATTGACAAGAGGTCAGTGAGAGGGGAAAACAGTAGCATGTTTAGTATTCTCTTGATCTAGGCAGATGAGCTTTTTATCTGTAATTTATTTAGTAGGAAAGCAGTGGCTTCTCACATGTGCTTTTTAACTTACTCTTTTTATTTATTTTATTGTTTTCATTTTGTTGTTTCTTTAAGAGAAATTTTGAGTCTCAAGGAGGCTGTTCTGCAAATTCTTCCAATGGAAAATTTCAAAAGCTTGGGAAAGGTGGTAAATAAAATTTCTGAAGAAATATTTGAAGACATTGTAGGAAACAAAAAGAAAAAAATTCTGTTACCCCTGCCAGCCTCAGGAATCTTTAAATAGTGTCCTCATTCACATTCCTTGGTACTCTAATATTACCATCTGGGGTTTGGCCTAACTGTTGCAGGGTTTGTTTTCCTCCTTCCTATCATAAATATCACAGATTTTACATTTGTTCTATTTACATTGCAGAGAAAAAGCTACTGTCTGGACAGCCTTTCAAACTTTTGGTCTTATTGTTTATTTAATCCAACCACAAACATGTACTGAGTGCCAGGTAAATGCCAGGAAATCTTCAAATTGTTGAAAGTACATAGTTGAATTCGCAAATGTTGGTTTATAAAGTGCTTCCAGAGGTACTGTCCTAGGAAACCCAGAAAAACTAAAGTTTGTTTATAAGTTTTAAATGAGTATCATGTACAAGAGTTTTCTCTTGGTTGAACTCTTAGAGCATTTATTGTCTATATAACAACAATTCACTTGTATATACTGTCTTTTTTTAGTTTTATATATGGTTTTATATAGTCTATTGATACCTACGGTCATATAGAGTAATGGCTAAGATTGTTGCCTTTGGAGTTAAGCTGCTTGCACTCAAATCTTGGTTCTTCTGGGCTTTGCCATGCACTAGCTATCACTCTTGGGCAAGTTATTTTACTTCTCTGTGTGTCAGCTTCCTCATCTTAAAATGGGAATAATAGTAGCAGAGATCTCATTGAGTTCTTGTAAATTCCTGTATATATAGCACTTAAAACAGTCCCCTGGCACCGAGTGTGTAAATAAATGTTAACTATTTCATAGATACAAACATATATAATGATAATATACACAGTTATGTTTTGTCTTTCCCATGTGATTTCAGTGTTCTCAATTAACAAGAAATCGCTCCGTGTTGTATCTTCCACAGTGACTATTACTATTATTGTTTGTTTAGATTCTCCTACATTGAAATTAGTACTAAATAGCAGATAATTTACATTCTTAAGCCAATTTATAGCATTTTACAAATAGTATTAATGTTCAATTCAGTCTTGTTTGTAGTGTCAAAGAGATGGAGTTAAGTTTGGTACCCTTCAATAGGGGAATAGACAACTGACAGTGCATTCCTGTGTTATACATGTGTATATGTCTGTGAATTCATATGTATAATGCGGTGCAGCTATGAGAACTGGATTACGTATAGCAACATGTTTGAATCTAAAAAAAAGCCTAATGAGTAAAACATGATCCTATTTAATACACAATACTATTTATATACTAGAAATAACACAAAGCACTTGTTAGAAAATATGGATAAAAAGACATAAACATATGGATGATAGATTGAAAGGATATGTATTAAAAACATTATTGTTGGTATTTATGATGGATAAAGAATGGGGTTGATGTAGAGGATAGAGGGAAACAATGATCATAGTGTGCATGAATTATAGAGTGTGGTTAGCTTAAAATTCCGAGTACTTGAGATCCTAAAAGAAAAAAGTCACACACATTGCCTTAGGTTGGCTCCTAGAAAACAATCTCTGAGAAAAGTTTGCACGTAGGAAGTTTTTCTTAAGTGTTCTCAAGAACAACACCTATCAGACAGTGAAAACGCAGTATTAGGTAGAAGGAAAAGTTCAGCTATGATAAAACTTCAGCAAAGGAATCATTCAATCCCGTGGGGTGTCCCAGAACTAGAACAGCTCTTTATAGTTGTCAAGAGAGGTATGGCCTTTGTAACTCAACATCAACAAATTACTGGATGTGGGCTGCCTCCGGTGAGAGGATGAACCCCTGGCAAAGCAGCTCCCCTTGTAGTTGGGCTGGCGGTGTCACTACCCCTAAACGAAGGCAGCCAAGATGAGAGCCCTCAGCAGTCAACACTCCCAGGAGCTGAGATTAGGAGAACTTGGGCCTGAAGAGGTTTCTGGGTGGCACACCATGGTATCTACTACATGCAGGTATGGATACACACACACATACACACACACACAAATATATTATTGGAAGTAAATTTCAAAGCTGTATTTCAAATAGCAACCAATAATGTCTTCACTACACACTATTAAAATGAAGGAAATTCAGTTGTCCTCAATATTGCAAAATCTTCTTAAGAACTGCAACCTGACCAAGTCTCTTGAAGATCATAGGTGCAATTGGAAAATGTGAGAATTAAACTGGAGTATTAATGCCAAGCCAGTCTGGGACAACCATGTGAATCTGCTTTTCTTCCTGAGCAGCATAAGAGTAAGAACATTCAGGGACAAATAGAATGAGAAACAGAAGTCACCACACTCAACAGTGCTGAGTAATCAGTAGGTGTTTTAGTCGGCTGCCTTTTCTTTCTCTTATAGCGGTTGAATTGTATTTTTCATCAGAAGGATGAATTTGAGATCATTTATTTAAAACATGGTATCTTAGAATATTGAATGTTCTAGGTGTTTTACAAACATTAAGGCATTGAATCCTCAAGACAATCCTCAGGGTAGATACTATTATTATCCCCATTTAACGAATAAAGAAAAGGAAACACAAATAAAGTGACCAAGATCACACAGATAGTAAGTAGCCAGGGTTTAAACATCAGATGCACTAAACTGACTTTTACTAAAACGTGTTCACTGTTCTCACTAAACATTTGAAGGGAGACATCTACTCTACCTCTTTCTTTACTGTTATCTCTGTCTATTATTGGCCACCACTTAATATTTTAGATAGATATATTTTCCAGTTCCATCATGGAATAAAGATTTAAAGCTAGAGAACAGCTCAGAGATCATTTAGGCCAATTTGTGACTTTTATAGAAGAGGCGAACTGAGTACCTGTGGTCATAAACCTTGTGAGCAGCATGTCTGGGACTTCCCTCTTGCAACACTAAGTTCTGTGTTCTTTCTACTGTGCCATGAACCAGCTTTGGCTGGTTGAAAAGACTTCTCAGTTGATTCAATTACAGAGCCCCCTTAGTTTCTCTCCATGCACTATTTGGATAAAGTCAGTCACTTCATCCAAAAAGGTCTTTTTCTTCCCTTGAACATGCTCATATCTTTAGCCCTAATAGTAGAGAGCATTAGAGTTAGATTTTTTTTTTTTTCCCCTCACGGGTAGAATTGCTTTCAGAAGGAAAGGTAGAAAAGAGGAGCGATTTTCAACTGAAGTTAGTTTTCCTGAAGCTTCCTGTTATTCAGAAAGCTTCAGGTTATTAGAATGAAAACAGAAAAAAATGTACTCTTGCTAATTCCAGAGATTAATGCCTATGAGAACTGACTACAACTTGAAATTTTTAGCTCCACACACGTGTTTGATGAAAATGTCGCCTGGCCTATATATGGGAAGCAAATATTTATTGTCAGAAATAGTCTGGTCTCTCTTGACTTCCGTTAGCTTCCTGCAGCTGGGCAGAATGCATTTTAACGTTGGATTAAAGCCTAATCATGATGCATTTGCTAGGCAGCTGTGAGTCAACATCATAAGATTGAAAAGAAGGTCATTGCTAGGTGTTCATCAATACCAATATTTTAAAATTGTCAGTCACTGATTTTTTTCCATAGAGCAGTTTATATGAGTCAATTCTAACCAGAGAATAAAACTTTAAATTCAATTGTAATACAATTATCCTTGGATTTTGTATTAAAGTGCATTTCTGAAGGTCAAGAGTAAAATTTGACTTTCCCTAGCGAGTTTGTGTTTATTGATGCTTATTGTAAGAGGTATGAGCAAAACAGAAAGTAAGTAAGCAGTCTTGAAAACTCATTAAGGCATTTAGAACAAGTATGAAAATGGTAAAGTTCTGAGTGGTGTGGTGATAGTAAATTCTGAATAGTTTGAGTAAAATCGGAATTGCAGCACTTGGATCAAGAAGTAGACAAAATGCCCCGAAAACACCTCCACCCAGAATGCCCCTCAGTGCTGAGTGATAAAAGGCAGATTCTTTGGTACAGAAAATCTACTATTTTATTCACCCATGGAAAACATCGTGCAGCATTGAAAACTTTCTGACCTATCCTGTTTATGACCTTTATCTTCACTAAATTCCTGAATATGTGATATGTTTATGGAAAGCACCAAATCTTTTATTAGATTCTTTAATTTTTCCTTCTCCTTATATGACAGCACCCTCAGGTGCATCATTATTAAAATAATATTTCAAACAGTAATTATTCCGAAATTTGTAGCCACACATTAATAATGATGGGCAGGTTATGGGTATATGTATCACCATTTGCAAACATTTATTGAACACCTACTGTGATATATTAGTTGAGGTTCACAGATTTTCTGAAATAGGCAATTCAAGTTAATGAGTGTAAGTGATTCTTATGCACTAGGACTGTTGATATATATCCGTGGAACAACATTGCGTGTTCTATGCTTATTACATGCCACTTACTCCTTAAGTGCTTTACATACTATTTAATCATCACAACAACCTTTGTGATAAGTGCTATTATGGCTGTTTTAGAGAGGAAGAAGATGAGTGACAGAGAGGTTTATTAACTTGCTAGAGTCACACAGCAAGAACATGGCAGAGCTGGGGTTCTAGCCAAGCAATCAACTCCAGAATCTATTCTCAAACCCACTCCACCATACTGCATACCCTGTGGCCAAAGCTAGAACTGAGTTTCCAATTTACACAATTTAAACTCCTGCTAAATTATAAAAGATTCTATAATTTAGCTGAGTTTTAAATATAAATACAAACATGTCAGTCACCTTCATTATGCCCTGAATTCATAGAAACATTTGATAATATTTAATTTTTTTCTGCAAAAGTACTAGGATCTTTTGAAGCTATATGACTTCACTGTGTACATTAGTTTCTATGTACCCACACTACCTGATGACCCATCAAGAGATGAGATAGGCTTAAATATGCAGACTTTAAGTCCCACACCAAGGGACCAAATCCCAGTTCTACCACTCATTAAACAGATGACTTGGAGCAAGTAACTTGACCTCTCTTAGCCTTGGTTTTCTCATATTTAAAATGAGATGAAAGTAGTATGCGTCTATAGGATTCAGTTAACCTACCAATGTAGACGTGTTTAGTTTAATGCCTGCCATATTCTAAGAATCAGTCAGTGTTAGCTGAGGTTGTTGTCAGTGTTCGTATTCCCAGCATGTACTCCACCTGAGCTGGCATGGCAAGGACATGGGAGTTGCTACATGGGACTTCATCCAGTTTATCTTTGTCACTGCTGTTTCTAATAACTGTCTTCCTCCTTAATCGCATCACACTCTGATTGAAGGAGTGATTTTATTTTGAAGGAATTTACCAGAGAATGTGATTCTAATGAGATCTTCTGGTAAGAAAATCCTATTTCAATGACTGTGATGTGGAGAAACCTATTGTGAGTGATACATAGAATTCAACACTCTAATTCAGGGTGTGAGAGTAGGACTAAGATGGCAGTCATAATTAATGATTTGAAAGTGTGCATTTGTACGATGATGTTTCATAGTTACAAAACAACCATACAAATGTATTTTGATGGTTTGGTGAGGAGGTGGATGCTTCTGTTTTTATTTCTTTTGATCATGGTCTGGTGGCTAGGGGAAACAATAGAGATTATCTGGTTTCCTGAATTTATTTCTCATTATTTTGAAGAAAATACTTTTTTACGGACAAATAGTATTGAGGTTCAGGATAGTCACCTCCTGAGGCTTTGTGTATAGACTGTCAAAGATCTTTTGGAGTTTTTTTTTTTTTAATTAATTAATTAATTATTTATTTATTTATTTATGGCTGTGTTGGGTCTTCGTTTCTGTGCATGGGCTTTCTCAAGTTGTGGCAAGTGGGGGCCACTCTTCATCGCGGTGCGCGGGCCTCTCACTGTCGCGGCCTCTCTTGTTGAGGAGCACAAGCTCCAGACGCGCGGGCTCAGTAGTTGTGGCTTCCGGGCCTAGTTGCTCCGCGGCATGTGGGATCTTCCCAGACCAGGGCTCGAACCCGTGTCTCCTGCATTGGCAGGCAGACTCCCAACCACTGCGCCACCAGGGAAGCCCCTTTTGGAGTTTTTGAGGCTTTGCTTGTACTGTAGAATGTGACTTTAGAGTCCTAAGTTCCTTGGTGAATATTAGTTCCCTACTGGTAGAGTATATATTTCTTAAATATATTTACATTTGGATAATATCTAGTTAAGGGAATCATTATCCACCTAAATTACAAAAATCAAAAGCACAGACTTATTCTCAGTTTACTCTCTTCTTCATTGTTCAGTCATTTACCAAGGATGGTTATTTTATTTTATAAATGTACCTTGAAATTGTTCTCTCCCTAGTTCCTTCTGGCCTAGTTTAGTTGAAGATTCAGACATTCATGCATGTAGGAGCTGGATGATTATCATAACTAATAAAAGCAGAACTCCTGAAAAGTGATAGTAAGTGGTAGGACCCTGGCAAACTGGGGACCAGATGCCCTTAATGGAGTATAGCCAGTAACCAGCTAAAGAGGATGTTTGAAACTTGCTCAGTGTGGGAACAAAAAAAAAAGAAAAATGGATGGTCAATTTACAACCTTTATTTCACTCTCATCACTTTTCTTCTGTAATGTGGCAGACTCCTGACTTTAGCTATATTTGTGTGCAATCCATCCTCTCTACTGGCACCAGGTGATGTTTTCAAGGCTCCAATGATAATTGTGTCACTCTCCTTTTTAAAAAAAACTCCCGCATCACCACATTGAATGCTGCATACAATGTGAAGTTCAAATTCTCTATCATGACATATCAGGGGCCCCTCTTGGATCTAGCCTCTTCTTACCTTTTCAGGCTCACCACTCACCATATACATAATGCTTCAGAAATACAGAATTATATACCTTTGTCCAAGTACACTATGCTATTGATGGCCCTGTGCTTGTTCTCTCTAACTGCAGTTTTTCCCTCATCTTGTCCAACTGGTGGGCATCCATCCTTCAAACCATACTTGGAAATCAGTACCTCTCTGAAGCCTCCCCTCTCATGCACACTTGCTAAGCTATACTACAGATGGTCCTCAAAATACAGCCCTTCTTAAATGCCTTACATGCTTCACTGATCCATTCAAGTTTATACTCCATATGTGCCCACTTTACTAATGAGCTTCTGTCCTCCTTTAATGCACAGATCTTCTCTGACTCTCTTTTGTCTTTCTGATGTCTAGCACAGTGATTGGCATACAGTATGTGTTCTGTAATTATGTGTGGATCTGAATATTAACTTGTTGCCAATACTCTTTACATATTCTGTTATTAAGATGGTAAGAAAGAGAATGATGACTGTTTTTTGTGGACACTTCCTACAGGGACAAAATTATTGAACATACTTTATCTCCAAGGCAATAAGTCTATTTTTTAATCTTTTAAAGCATGCAAGGGCTATTTGTTTTCACTTTATTCTAAAAATTTCCAATTTGGCGTAATCAAAGAGAAAGCACTGTTTAGGAAAGAGGGAAAGAACCCCATAAATCCCAGTTGTGGGTTGATACCAGAAAACACTAATACATATGATGTCACCCAACTGCTGACTGATTGCACCATATCAGGCAGTATCTCCACTGGTTGTGTTTAACGGGCATTTATATAGTACTTGGCTCATGATGCTGTTTGAAGCAATATTCTCTTTCCACTACACCGGGTAGACGGTTCATAATTTTTTGACCTCTGTGATTTGTGTCTCTGTTTACCACAGCTTTTGTTTTGATATCAGAAACCGTTAATCCTTCAAAGTCCTGCAGTTGTAATGTTAACTGCCAGCATCATTGATTTGCAATTGGCATGAGAGCATACTTCAACTGTTTTATAACACTTCTGACTTGTTTTTTACCACTGAAATCCTCAAATATAGAATTTTCCCTAACTCTTCAACAAAAAATATGTTCACTCAAACAAAGGATGTTCACTCTAATCTGGGCCTCTGAGTTCATTTCCTTGGTTTTACATCAACCTTTTAGTTAAGGCTAGTGGTTCATGACTCTTGGTTTCTCTATTGATGAAATACAATTAATAATTATTGTTTCTATGGATTATTTTTTATTTGCATATATTTTAATATATATGTTATGTATATGTATAACACATATGTATACATGTGTATATGTACATATACGTGTAGATGTGTGTGTGTATGTTGGGGGAAGAGTCAGTTATATCTCTTGTTGGTGATCAGCAATATATTTTATTTTTAATTACAGTACATGTTTTATGAAGAAAACATATTAAAGGCTAACTTAAGGGTCATTATAAATAATGTAATTTTACTTGTGGATTCTCACAATGACTACTAATGTCATCCAAGCTATTTTTTAAATTATAGGCTTTTATTTTTTTGCATAATTAATAAGAATAATATGATTCTTCAGACTTGATAGAACCTATAAAGGTGAATTTGCCTCCATTAAACCTTCGTTTGAAATACTTTTGAAAAGTATGGAGAGCTGCATTTGTTTGGAGTGGGTGTATGGGGGAAGATGACATGAAACAGAAGTTATTGAGGAGAAAACAATTAAGAATATGTGGGTCAGTCCAAGTACATGTTAGCTTATCTACTAAGACACGTGCATACCGCACTAATGAAAGTGTTTGCAAAAGAATATAAAGTATCTGGGAAAAAAATGATCAAACATTTAGCTCATATGCAGGTAATTCATTCTGCTTTACAGAGCTTTAGTGGGAAAAAGGCCAAAAGCTATTTGTGGTTTGCTTTTTTAATTCCACATTTTCCATAATTTTGAAAATATTCTCAGATTCTGCCATTACTTAGAGAAATCAAGCACTTGCAACTGATTGCTAGGAAACACCTTTTTTGACAATACAAAAGCAGAGGCATTAACTGACTCTCTGGGGAATTTGGTGTTTTTCAGGGAATGATGTACCTGGAAGAAAGACGGCTTGTTCATCGGGATTTGGCAGCCCGTAATGTCTTAGTGAAATCTCCAAACCATGTAAAAATCACGGATTTTGGACTAGCCAGGCTCTTGGAAGGTGACGAAAAAGAGTATAATGCTGATGGAGGAAAGGTGGGTGTCTTGTTGAGAGCAATATTACTTGAAAATATAGTATAATACCCTTTTATCTCCTTATATGTTATAGGAAGAAATCAATAAACCTGAGGTTTAAGAGATTATAAAATCCCAATTCCACCATTTGCCTTCTCTCCCACCCAGGGTTATAAATATATATTTATATACACATACATACATACATACATATATATACGCATATATATGTACATATGGAAACATACACACACATATATATACAATATATAATATACAGGATGTATTACCTACTTCCATTTCTCAAAAGTAGCTAAAATAAGACAATGTGTGTCTGGACCCAAGTTATCTTTATGTCAGTTCCAGTGTTAGAGAGTTGGTGGCTCCCTAGGAACTCTAGAGATTACACTTTAATCCAGGGCCATAGAAATTGTTTCATTAATCCTAATAATTTAAGACTATTACAGAGAGATCAGAGAGATACAACTTCTTTCTCATAGACTAGAGAGAAGTTTCAATGCGACCAGGAACCATAACTATTGGAAAGTTGGTCATCCTATTTCACGTCCAATCCTCCTACACCAGAAGCAACAGATTCCTCTTATCTGGCTGTATTTTTTTTTTTTTTTTTTTAGTTTTCATTGTAGCATATGACTTACCAATTTATTTATTTATTTATTTTAACATCTTTATTGGAGTATAATTGCTTTACAATGGTGTGTTTGTTTCTGCTGTATAACAAAGTGAATCAGCTATACGTATACATATATCCCCATATCTCCTCCCTCTTGCGTCTCCCTCCCACCCTCTCTATCCCACCCCTCTAGGTGGACACAGAGCCCTGAGCTGATCTCCCTGTGCTATGTGGCTGCTTTCCACTAGCTATCTATTTTACATTTGGTACTGTATATATGTCCATGCCAATCTCTCACTTCATCCCAGCTTGCCCTTCCCCGTTCCCCCGTGTCCTCAGATCCACTCTCTACATCTGCGTCTTTATTCCTGTCCTGCCCCTAAGTTCTTCAGGACCAATTTTTTTTTTTTTTAGATTCCAAATATGTGTCAGCATATGGTATTTGTTTTTCTTTTTCTGACTTACTTCACTCTGTATGACAGTCACTAGGTCCATCCACCTCATGATAAATAACTCAATTTCATTTATTTTTATGGCTGAGTAATATTCCATTGTATATATGTGCCACATCTTCTTTATCCATTCATCTGTCTATGGACACTAAGGTTGCTTCCATGTCCTGGCTATTGTAAATAGAGCTGTAATGAACATTGGGGTACATGACTCTTTTTCAATTATTGTTTTCTCAGGGTATATGCCCAGTACTGGGATTACTGGGTTGTATGGTAGTTCTATTTTTAGTTTTTAAAGGAACCTCACTAGTGTTCTCTATAGTGGCTGTATCAATTTATATTCCCACCAACAGTGCAAGAGGGTTCCCTTTACTCCACACCCTCTCCAGCATTTCTTGTTTGCAGATTTTTTGATGATGGCCATTCTGACCAGTGTGAGGTGATACCTTATTGTAGTTTTGATTGGCATTTCTCTAATGATTAGTGATGTTGAGTATCCTTTCATGTGTTTGTTTGCACTCTGTATATCTTCTTTGGAGAAATGTCTATTTAGGTCTTCTGCCCATTTTTGGATTAGGTTTTTTGTTTTTTTGTTATTGAGCTGCATGAGCTGCTTGTAAGTTTTGGAGATTAATCCTTTGTCAGTTGCTTCATTTGCAAATATTTTCTCCCATTCTGAGGGTTGTCTTTTCGTCTTGGTTATAGTTTCCTTTTCTGTGCAAGAGCTTTTAAGTTTCATTAGGTCCCATTTGTTTATTTTTGTTTTTATTTCCATTTCTCTAGGAGGTGGGTCAAAAGGATCTTGCTGTGATTTCTGTCAGAGAGTGTTCTGCCTATATTTTCCTCTAAGAGTTTTATAGTGTCTGGCCTTACATTTAGGTCTTTAATCCATTTTGAGTTTATTTTTGTGTATGGTGGTAGGGAGTATTCTAATTTCATTCTTTTTCATGTAGCTGTCCAGTTTTCCCAGCACCACTTATTGAAGAGGCTGTCTTTTCTCCATTGTATATTTCTTCCTCCTTTATCAAAGATAAGGTGACCATATGTGTGTGGGTTTATCTCTGGGCTTTCTATCTTGTTCCACTGATCTCTATTTCTGTTTTTGTGCAAGTACCATACTGTCTTGATTAATGTAGCTTTGTAGTATAGTCTGAAAGCAGGGAGCTTGATTCCTCCAGCTCCGTTTTTCTTTCGCAAGTTTGCTTTGGCTATTCAGGGTCTTTGTGTTTCCATACAAATTGTGAAATTTTTTGTTCTAGTTCTCTGAAAAATGCCATTGGTAGTTTGATAGGGATTGCACTGAATCTGTAGATTGCTTTGGGTAGTATAGTCATTTTCACAATGTTGATTCTTCCAATTCAAGAACATGGTATATCTCTCCATCAGTTTCTATCATCTTTAATTTATTTCATCAGTGTCTTATAATTTTCTGCATACAGGTATTTTGTCTTCTTAGGTAGGTTTATTCCTAGGTATTTTATTCTTTGTGTTGCAATGGGAAATGAGAGTCTTCCCTCAATTTCTCTTTCAGATTTTTCATCATTAGTGTAGAGGAATGAAAGAGATTTCTGTGCATTAATTTTGTATCCTGCTACTTTACGAAATTCATTGATTAGCTCTACTAGTCTTCTGGTAGCATCTTTAGGATTCTCTATGTATAGTATCATGTATAGTATCATCTGAAAACAGTGACAGTTTTACTTCTTTTCTGATTTGGATTCCTTTTATTTCTTTTTCTTCTCTGCTGTGGCTAAAACTTCTAAAACTATGTTGAATGATAATGGTGAGAGTGGACAACCTTGTCTTGTTCCTGATCTTAGTGGAAATGGTTTCAGTTTTTCACCATTGAGAATGATGTTGGCTGTGAGTTGGTCATATATGGCCTTTATTATGTTGATGTAATTTCCCTCTATCCCTACTTTCTGGAGGGTTTTTATCATAAATGGGGGTTGAATCTGTCGAAAGCTTTTTCTGCATCTATTGAGAGGATCATATGGTTTTTCTCCTTCAATTTGTTAATATGGTGTATCACATTGATTGATTTGCGTATATTGAAGAATTCTTGCATTCCTGGGATAAACCCCACTTGATCATGGTGTATGATCCTTTTAATGTGCTGTTGGATTCTGTTTGCTAGTATTTTGTTGAGGGTTTTTGCATCTATGTTCATCAGTGATATTGGTCTGTAGTTTCCTTTTTTTGTGACATCGTTGTCTGGTTTGGTATCAGGGTGATAGTAGCCTCATAGAATGAGTTTTGGAGTGTTCCTCTCTTTCCTATATTTTGGAAGAGTTTGAGAAGGATAGGTGTTAGCTCTTCTCTAAGTGTTTCATAGAATTCACGTGTGAAGCCATCTGGTCCTGGGCTTTTTTTGTTCGATGATTTTTAATCACAGTTTTAATTTCAGTGCTTCTGAATGGTCTGTTTATATTTTCTATTTCTTCCTGATTCTGTCTCAGAACATTGTGCTTTTCTAAGAATTTGTCCATTTCCTCCAGGTCCTCCATTTTATTGGCATATGGTTGCTTGTAGTAACCTCTCATGACCCTTTGTATTTCTGCAGTGTCAGTTGTTACTTCTCCTTTTTCATTTCTAACTCTGTTGATTTGAGTCTTCTCCCTTTTTTTCTTGATGAGTCTGGCTAATGGTTTATCAACTTTGTTTATATTCTCAGAGAATCAGCTTTTAGTTTTATTGATCTTTGCTATCATTTCCTTCATTTCCTTTTCATTTATTTCTGATCTGATCTTTATGATTTCTTTCCTTCTGCTAACATTGGATTTTGTTTATTCTTCTTTCTCTAATTGCTTTAGGTGTAAGGTTAGGTTGTTTATTTGAGATGTTTCTTGTTTCTTAAGGTAGGATTGTATTGCTATAAACTTCCCTCTGAGAACTGCTTTTACTGCATCCCATAGGTTTTGGGCCATCGTGTTTTCATTGTCATTTGTTTCTAGGTATTTTTTGTTTTCCTCTTTGATTTCTTCAGTGATCTCTTGATTATTTTGTAGTGTATTGGTTAGCCTCCATGTGATTGTATTTTTTACATATTTTTTCCTGTAATTGATATCTAGTCTTATAGCATTGTGGTCAGAAAAGATACTAGATAAAATTTCAATTTTCTTAAATTTACCAAGGCTTGACTTGTGACACAAGATATGATCTATCCTGAAGAATGTTCTATGAGCACTTGAGAAGAAAGTATATTCTGTTGTTTTTGGATGGAATGTCCTATAAATATCAATTAAGTCCATCTTATTTAATTTATCATTTAAGGCTTGTGTCTCCATATTTATTTTCGTTTTGGATGATCAGTCCATTGGTGAAAGTGGGGTGTTAAACTCCCCTTCTATGATTGTGTTACTGTCGATTTCCCCTTTTATGGCTGTTAGCATTTGTCTTATGTATTGAGGTGCTCCTATGTTGGGTGCATAAATATTTACAACTGTTACATCTTCTTGGTTTGGTCCCATGATAATTATATAATGTCCTTCTTTGTCTCTTGTAATAGTCTTTATTTTAAAGTCTAATCTGTTTTATATGAGAATTGCTACTCCAGCTTTCTTATGATTTCTGTTTGCATTGAATATCTTTTTCCATTGCCTCACTTTCAGTCTGTATGTGTCCCTAGGTCTGAAGTTGGTCTCTTGTAGACAGCATATATATGTGTCTTGTTTTTGTATCCATTCAGCCAGTCTATTTCTTTTGGTTGGAGCATTTAATCCATTCACATTTTAGATAGTTATAGATATGTATGTTCCTATGACCATTTTCTTAATTGTTTTGGGTTTGTTATTGTAGGTCTTTTCCTTCTCTTGTGTTTCCTGCCTAGAGAAGTTCCTTTAGCATTTGTTGTAAAGCTGGTTTGATGGTGATGTATTCTCTTAGCTTTTGCTTGTCTGTAAAGGTTTTAATTTCTCCATTGAATCTGAATTAGATTTGTGCTGGGTAGAGTTATCTTTGTTGTAGGTTTTTCCCTTTCATCACTTTAAATATGTCCTGCCACTCCCTTCTGGCTTGCAGAGTTTCTGCTGAAAGATCAGCTGTTAACCTTGTGGGGATTCCCTTGTATGTTATTCGTTGCTTTTCCCTTGCTGCTTTTATTTTTTCTTTATATTTAATTTTTGATAGTTTGATTAATATGTGTCTTGGCGTGTTTCTCCTTGGATTTATCCTGTATGGGACTGTCTGTGCTTCCTGTACTTGATTGACTATTTCCTTTCCTACATTAGGGAAGTTTTCAACTTTAATCTCTTCAAAATTTTCTCAGTCCCGTTTTTTTTTTTCTCTTCTTTTTCTGGGACCCCTATAATTCAAATGTTGGTGCGTTTAGTATTGTCCCAGAGGTCTCTGAGACTGTCCTCAATTCTTTTCATTCTTTTCTCTTTATTCTGTTCTGTGGTAGTTATTTCCATTATTTTATCTTCCAGGTCACTTATCCCTTCTTCTGCCTCAATTATTCTGCTATTGATTCCTTCTAGAGAATTTTTAATTTCATTTATTGTGCTGTTCATCATTGTTTGTTTGCTCTTTAGTTCTTCTAGGTCCTTGTTAAACGTTTCTTGTATTTTCCCCATTCTATTTCCAAGATTTTCGATCATCTTTACAATCATTACTCTGAATTCTTTTTCAGGTAGACTGCCAATTTCCTCTTCATTTGTTTGGTCTGGTGGGTTTTTACCTTGCTCCTTCATCTGCTGCGTATTTCTCTGTCTTCTCATTTTGCTTAACTTACTGCATTTGGGGTCTCCTTTTCACAGGCTGCATCTTAGTAGTTCCCGTTGTTTTTGGTGTCTGCCCCCCATTGGTAAGGTTGGTTCAGTGGGTTGTGTGAGCTTCCTGGTGGAGGGGGCTAGTGCCTGTGTTCTGGTGGATGAGGCTGGGTGTTTTCTTTCTGTGGGGCAGGACCGTGTTTGGTGGTGTGTTTTGGGGTGTCTGTGAACTTAGTATGATTTTAGGCAGCCTCTCTGCTAATGGGTGGCGTTGTGTTCCTGTCTTGCTAGTTGTTTGGCATGGGGTGTCCAGCACTGCAGCTTGCTCGTCATTGAGTTGAGCTGGGTGTTAGCATTGAGATGGAGATCTCTGGGAGAGCTTTCGCCATTTGACATTACATGGGGCCAGGAGGTCTCTGGTGGACCAATGTCCTGAACTCGGCTCTCCCACCTGAGAGGCTCAGGTCTGGCACCTGGCTGGAGCACCAAGACCCTGTCAGCCACACTGCTCAGAAGAAAAGAGAGACAAAAAAGAAAGAAAGGAAAAAATAAAATAAAGTTATTAAAATAAAAAATATAAAAATTAAAAAGTAATATTAAAAGGAAAGAAAGGAGAGAGCAACCAAACCAATAAACAAATCTATTAATGATGACAAGCACGAAAAACTATGCAAAAAAAAAAAATGGACAGACAGAATCCTGAATAAATGGTAAAAGCAAAGCTGTATAGACAAAATCACACAAAGAAGCATACACATACACACTCACAAAAAGAGAAATAGGAAAAAAAAAATATATATATATATACAGTAAAAAAAAAAAAAAAGGGAGAGAGCAACCAAATCAATAAACAAATCTACCAATGATAATAAGCTCTAAATACTAAACCAGGATAAACGTAAAACCAGAAACAAATTATATGCAAAAAGCTAACCCCAAGTCTACAGTTGCTCCCAAAATCCACCGCCTCAAGTTTGGTGTGATCATTGTCTATTCAGGCATTCCACAGATGCAGGGTACATCAAGTTGATTGTGGAGATTTAATCTGATGCTCCTGAGGCTGCTGGAGAGATTTCCCTTTTTCTTCTTTGTTCACACATCTCCTGGCGTTCAGCTTTGGATTTGGCTCCACCTCTGCATGTAGGTCACCTGAGGGCATCAGTTCCCCACCCAGACAGGAGGGCGTTAAAGGAGCAGTTGATAAGGCGGCTCTGGCTCACTCAGGCCAGGGGGGGCAGGACGGGTACAGAATGCGGGGTGAGCCTAAGGTGGCAGAGGCCCACATGACGTTGCACCAGCCTGAGGTATGCCGTGTGTTCTCCCAGGGAACTTGTCCCTGGATTGTGAGACCCTGGCAGTGGCGGGCTGCACAGGCTCCCGGGAGGGGAGGTATGGATAGTGACCTGTGCTTGCACATAGGCTCCTTGGTGGCTGCACCAGCAGCCTGAGCATCTCATGCCCATCTCTGGTGTCTGAGCTGATAACCGCAGCTCGCGCCCATCTCTGGAGCTTGTTTAGGCGGTGCTCTGACTCCCCTCTCCTCGCACACCCCAAAACAATGGTCTCTTGCCTCTTAGGCAGTTCCAGACTTTTTCCCGGACTCCCTCCTGGCTAGCTGTGGTGGACTAGCCCCCTTCAGGCTGTGTTCGTGCAGCCAACCCCAGTCCTCTCCCTGGGATCTGACCTCCGAAGCCCATGCCTCAGCTCTCAGCCCTCTGAGGCTGGTGAGTGCTGGTCGGCACTGATCCTGTATGCGGGAATCTCTCTGCTTTGCCCTCTACACCCCTGTTGCTGTGCTTTCCTCCATGGCTCTGAAGCTTCCCCCCCCAGAACACCCTGTCTCCACCAGTGAAGGGGCTTCCTAGTGTGTGGAAACCTTTCCTCCTTCACAGCTCCCTCCCACTGGTGCAGGTCCCATCCCTATTCTTTGTCTCTGTGTTTTCTTTTTTCTTTTGCCCTACCCAGGTACATGGGGAGTTTCTTGCCTTTTAGGAAGTTTGAGATCTTCTTTCCACGTTCAGTAGGTGTTCTCTAGGAGTTGTTCCATTGTAGATGTATTTCTGATGTATTTGTGGGGAGGAAGGTGATCTCCATGTCTTACTCCTCTGCCATCTTGAAGGTCCCCCACGAATTTACCCTCCACTAGAATGTAAGCTGCTATATCCCAGGGATCTGTGCAGTGCCACTGCCTCTTCTAACTTTTCTGACTCTCCATCCTCAGGCCCTGCCTGACAACTGTGTTCCTGCCTCCCTCACCCACCGTGTGGTCTCAATCCATGCCTTAGTTCCAGCTCTTGTCTTTCTTCATTAACCCGCCATTAACTTGCTGTTTTTGGTAACCATCGAGGATATCTCCTCTTCCTCTGGAGGTCCTTCTAGCTTGGCCTGGAGGAATTTTGATCAGGAGAGGCCAAATGAAATAAGCAAATGCAGCCTTAACCTGTGGTGACCTATAAGCTTATGCTAACAAAAAAAATTAATTCATATATCGTATCAATATATTTATTATGTGCCTTATTCATCAAGAGCCATCCAAATACACATTATGAATATTTTTCAGTGATAGTCTTCCAAATGTTTCACACTGATTTTTGTACTAAACTCTTATATAACTATACATATTCAAGTCTTATCACAAAGCAAAAGAACACAAAATTTATTTTTTTAAAAACTTCGGTTTTGTAGTATTCTATGGCTTTTCCTTGATTTTATTAGCCTATTTTGCTTGTTTACTACAAATTGCAGCAGTTTGAGACCACGGCTTTGAAATTCACTACAGGATTGCGCAGAAGTAGAAGTCTATAAATCACATGACTTCACTTGTCTTGAGAACATACAGCTGTAAGATTTGTCTAAAGCAAGATTCATTAGAGCTTTAAATGCCTAGTAACAATTAAGTCTTTATTGAGCCACCTGTGATTTAAACTTACTTCTTTAACAGTGTCCGTAGTCCATAAAGTGTGCTAACTCCTTGCCCATAGGGAAATTACTTTCAATGTGTCTTCTGTTCCCTTTCACTGAATACCATGATTCTGTCACAGAGTTACCTTGGTGTCACCTTGGTGAGCAGCCAACCTCATGATTTCAAAGGCCTATTTAGTTTTAAGGTTTCAGCTGCTAAGTAGAAATGTTTATCTTTATTCCATAGAATCTAATTATATTCCCAGCTATATAATGCTGCCCTTCGTAGCTGAAAATCATTCTGCTGAACCATCAGCAGCAGGGTATGTGAGTTGAGTTGCTTTTCTTGCAGAGATGATGGATTTGTACTGATCTTCTCATATCCTTTTATATAATTTCTATTTTGAAAATGGTACATATTTTCAATACTGGCTAACCAAGACAAGGAAGATCATTTGTGGCTGGGGAACAAAGCAAGGCTAACTTTGGAATTCATTATTTTGGGTGTTTTAGTGACCAAATTATCTGAGAGGAGAAGGGAGGGGCCAAGTGTAGAAAGAGTCCTTTTTACCAGTGGCTGGAAATTTTTCTGAGGGTGAAAAAGCATTTACTGAAAATGTAGAGAATCTCATTTTGGGGGAAAAAAACATAATATGACCACATTTTTAGAAGTACATGTATTAGATGTTTAGAATTGATATTGTAAGTCATAATGTTAAATAGTAACTTAATTACTGAATATTAATTAAAACTATAGAAAGTGATACTTATTATTTTACTTTTCATTGTTTATGAAACTTTTAAAAATAAATATATCTTCATGTTAATTCATTTGAAGCTTAAATTTCATTTCATTTGTTCCCTGTATTGAAAATAACACATTTCTATTTCTATTTTCTAGGCATACAATCAAAAAATACAATTGAGGCGAGTCCAGAGACTCATATTGAGGAAATATAGAAGTGACTTTTTATATGACTATAAACCTTTCATTTCTTATTTCTCTATAGATGCCAATTAAATGGATGGCTTTGGAGTGTATACACTATAGAAAATTCACCCATCAGAGTGACGTTTGGAGCTATGGTAAATCATTCTTCCTTGTGACATAAGGCTTTTAAAGCAAAAAAAATATTAGGTTTCTTGGGTCTCTAAAATGTAATACATTAACGTCTTGTTTGAGTTGTCTACCATAACCTTTTATTTTGATAGCAACTTGTCTGATCATTTTGACAAAAAACAAAACAAAACAAACAAAAAAAACCCCAGCAATTTTAGATTAGGGACATTTTCATAGAATCTCATGGCCTTCAGTTTCAACAACTCTTTTAAAACATAACTCTAAATGCAATGTATGTTTAAAACAAATTTTTTTCTTATGGGAATCTATGTTCTATAGTAAAAAAAAAATAGAGATTATTGTTAGAACAAAGAACAGTTATTGAAATCAGTAGGATGAGAGTAGTAAATGTGAGGGGAGAGGTAAGAGAGATGATTTCTAATTACAGCTTTAATTTTAATTTATAAACTACTTTTGGAGTAAACAGATATATTAGAGAATTATAATATGAACTGGAAATAGAGATTTGAAAATTTAGAACATTTATTTAATTGCATTTAACTCAGTTTTTGAGATGAGCTTTTTAGCCTCTGTCTGGCTATTTACAACTTATGTCCATCTAAGTATTAGTAAGAATAAATCAACACCTTTTCTAAGTTTAAATGTACCATATAAAACTAGCACTTCTTGCAAATAAAAAGCACTGTGATTCTTTAAATAATATGGTGGTGGTGAGACTTGAAAGCATGATATGATTTATTTTGCTCAAATTTAAGCTTAGTTTATTTATTTTTCTTTTAGAAAGAAAATTAAGTCATTAAGTCACTAAAGAACTTATACTTCTTATCTAGAACAGTATTAATTATCTTTAAAATAATAAGACATTTCTATAGGATAGTTTTTCCTTCCACACATGTAAACCATAGGAGGTATTAAAATTTCCACAAAGGCCTCATGTATTCTACTCAGTTTAGCAGTAGAGTGTTGTGTGTTTGAGATTTAGGCAAGTATAGAGGAATACTTGACAAAGCTTAGTTCAACTGTCAGGACTAAATAAAAAACAAATATATCATATATATTATTATTTTTATTATATATATCATATACATTATAAATATGAGATAGATGTTTATAAAATATGATATACATTAGCATGTACATAAGCATTTATATATTATATGGTATAGATTAGCATATATATTATATGATATAGAGAGATTTACATATTTTATAAGATAGATTTAAATAATATCATATATATTTTTTTCTTTTTCTTTTCTTTCCCTTTTTCTTTCCTACTTATATTTCCCTGAACTAAACGTGGCAATCTGAAAATTTTAAATGACCTCTAGAATAAGTAACTATATATACACATTAAAGTAAACGTTGGCAGGGCAATCACATTTTTAATAGTAAAATTTATCTTTTAGAGAAAATCCTGTTTTAAGGCTATAATGTTCATGTTGACTTGCAACATCTCAGAAGCAGTTCAGTAAAAATAGATAGATAGATGATAGATGATAGATAGATAGATAGATAGATAGATAGATAGATAGATAGATAGATGATAGATGATAGATAGATAGATGATAGATAGATAGAATGCTAGGGTAAACTCTGTTTTGAAACATAGCCCAGTTCATCAACCCATATCCATAAGGCATTTTAAGATTTTTACGATATATCATAGTTGGTTGCAAAGGCATAAAAGGCAGAGAAAGATACATAATCTTGTTTACAGTGAATCTTTGTGGAACATTGCCACTGGGTGCATCTTTATTTTTATAAAAATAAATATGCATTGAATATGGTTTATATCTTCAAATGATAGAATTGTAAGTTTTGAAGATGTTTCTAATTTAGCTTTCTTGAGATTGTTCTTCTATATGAAGCCATCTCTGTTTGACTCTACTTATCATCACCTCTGCAAAGATATAGTTGGAATATTATTGGCAGAAGTGGGGGATTTGATTTTTCTGCTTCAGTTTTTGTATATATGTGTTTCTGTTTATTGTATTTTCTATTAATTTGTAGTTGCTTTGTATCTTGCTTATATTAGAAGTTCTGATAGAGATGTGAGAGCATCTATTCTTTTATAACTGCAAACATAAGTTAATAAAATGTTCTCATTAAATACATATTCTATAAATATGACTGACTGAATATAAATAGACAGTAATCTACTTCTTAACTTGTTCCAGCCTGCCTCATGGACACTGAGTTTTAATCATCAGTTCTATGAATCATTCTTTAGTATGCAAAATCAAGTAGGGTTTTATAAAGATCAAACAGTGAAATTGTGTCACTAGTTACACGTTTATATTATACCTAAGAATCATAAGATGTAAATATTAACTAAAAAAATCAGATAATCGTTAATGATATTATTATGAAGGATAATTTGAAGTTTACATATACTTTTATACTTTAAGCTTTGCATTTTTATTATCAGTCAATGATAACCCTTATGAGCTAAAAATTACTTCTGTTTGAATGAATAATTCATTACAGATGGCAGTGGAAAAGAAAACATAGACATAATTAGTTTTATATTAAAAGATACTTGTATATGCATCAATCAAAATTCACTTGCTAATACTATTGTGCCCACATAGCTATTTCTGAACTAACAACCTTTATCCTTAAGAAAACTATAACTTTTAAATTATATAATTATTAGATTATAAAGAAGAGATCTGTATCGTGTATGTTATTGCTCAAATCAGAATCATTATTCTTATCAAAGTTGGCTATTTGCATCCTAGTATTTAGAGTATTTGCTTTTACTGAGGAAATCAGTGTTCTAGTGATTCAAGAAACCGTTCTTATTGTCTAAGGAATAGACTATTATTGATTCACTTCAATTTTGGAAAGCTCACTTTACATGTATTTTATCTTACATATGGATCATTCTTCAGTCAGTCTCTCATATGTGCTAAAGAAATGAATCTGTTTTATTCCACTTGTTCTCTTTGTGTTAGTTAAAAAAAAAAAAAGCACAATTATTTACTATAACATAGGTAATCATTCTGGAACCCCAGTTTGGCCTTTAGGGCTTTTAATAGTAAAGATGCTAATCTCAAAATTAGTCAATATCAGATTTTACCTAATCATATTTATTTGGTACTGAGTACCCATGTGTATAGTAAATAAATTGTTTTATAGGCTCTAATGTGGTGAAACAAATTGGGTCAACAATCATTAGCATTACTTATAAGTAGAAATGGGGAACAGATTCTGTCCACTCTGAAATTGTCTCTGCTACCCATTAAAAATTTCAATGACAATGATAAGAAAATTAAATTTCCCACAAAGATTTTGTCATTGGGCTTCTCATGTGGACATAGGAATCTGAAGAGCCTTTCTTTAGACTATTTCTAATTACCCTCTAAGAGGTGTTCTTTTGCCACTGGCATATTGCTGGTTTCTTCAAAGTATATTGTTAATATGCTTATGTAAGAATTTGATCTCCCATTTAGGAGTCACTATATGGGAACTGATGACCTTTGGAGGAAAACCCTATGATGGAATTCCAACCAGAGAAATCCCCGATTTGTTAGAGAAAGGAGAACGTTTGCCCCAGCCTCCCATCTGCACTATTGATGTTTATATGGTCATGGTCAAATGTAAGATTGCAAAATTATGTTGTCATCCTCATCATCATTCTTAGTAATTAATCAACCTGCACAATTTTTCTGTATATTGAAAAATATAAAAGTTTAAATATAATTGTGAAAAGGAGCATGTAAACCCCTGTGTTTGCTGTGATTCTTGTTAATATGAAGCAATATCATGCTTTCATGCTATGAAGTCAACGCTGTATGATTCTTACCCTTCTTATTTATTTCACTTTGATTCTTATCATTTCCATGACAATGAAACTGTTTCTCATAAAGAGATGTAATTAATCACAGTAATGTTAATACTCCTCTTTAAAGGAAAAAAGCAGACTAAATAAATAAATGATCTACACATAAAGAAAAAATCTTGAAACTAATAGTTTAAAAAAATGAATTAAATGGAAATAGGTTTACCAGTTTCAGTCAACAGAAAATTAGCAAGACAGAATGGGAAGTGGAAAGATATGAATCTACATTGAACTACAAAGATTATGAATGTTTACTTTCTTTCAATTTGATAATTTGTTTACAACTAACTCTCTTACTTTTCTTTCTCCCTTCTATGCCCCAGACACATATGTGTTATAAATGTATTTTGGAAGCCTAGACTCTTAATTTAAATAGAATTAGGGAAGTCTCTGGAGTTTCTGACTTAATTTAAATGAGATTAGCATTCAGCAATCTTTCTTGTGTAATGTGAGGTTTTCCCCTTTTGATTTACACAGGGTTAGCAAAGAAACAAACTGGTGAAGGTGAATAAGCATCTTATTAATAAGAGACTTTGGACAGGTCTACTCAGATTTATACTCATGACATGTGTGATGATACATTCTGACAGTGAGGGAAGAAATTAAAAATGTGCTTTTCACTTCAGGTCAGCATGCCCTTTTCTCTAAGTGTAGTTCTGTTTACTAAATATTTAGTTAGGAAGAAACTGATACCTCACTGAGAATTTAACCTTTTCTGGTTCCAATAGAGTTCCAGAAACATTGATTTTCTCATTAACATCTTGGTATCAACAGCATTTTTTTTTTTTTTTAGTGATTACATATAAAATATAGAGCATTTGAGCTTTGTTAGGAGAGAAAAATATCAAATAATTTTAATGATACATAAAATGACACCCAAAGACTTCCCATAACAAGAATAAAAATTGAACTCGCAGAAAGGAGGAAACAAGTTTTATAGCTTTATTGGGTCAAACGTTGTTCGGTAGTCAGCTATGGAGGTTTAAAAACATACATGTATTACATAATTTGATCCCATAACTAGCATGAGATGATTTATATACTTCATTTAGATACTCTGATGAATAATAAAAAATCAGGAAAACATCTTGCCTAATAGCGATTTTTACCTCACTTTTAGGAGTTTTAATATCTAAGAAAAGGGTCATTTGGCAATAAAATCAAGGAAAGCTTGGTGCCTTTATTCTTGTCATTTCATCAGTTAAACAGAGCCTGGGAGTTAAGGCTCTTAATACATAACTTGATAAATTGCTGATAGTATTTTATGCTGGAAAGGCTAGTACTAAGATAAGCTAATCACTATTTCTGAACAAACATTACCAATCACTTTGCATTAGTTTTTTACCCACCAGGAAAAAAGTAGCATAAGAAAGTTGCTTTCAATTCCTTTTTTCACCTTTTTGCCAGTATACAGCATTGTAACCAAAGTTTTTATTCCATGTCACTCCTGATATAAAATGATAAATTATATTCCAATCACCTTTTCTATACCCATCAAAGAAAAATATTATTTTTATTTTTAAATTCTCTTCACACCTACGGAAAAAAGATCTGAGATTCTGTAAGTTCCCATGGTTAGCCTAAGTTATATTTTCTATGATGAAAAATTAATTTTAAATTATATCAACAAAATTAAAAGCTTGTGTTGTTCTATAATATGTTACATTTAGTTATGAATGTCAGCAAACGTATTGAGATAGAATCTCATCTATTGGATTGTTTCTTTCATTAGCTTTCTTTGTTTTTCAGATCATTTTTATTTAAATGATATTTTTCAAACTTAGTCTTTATTTTCATAAAATTATGGATATAGTGACTCTTTTATTGCATGTGAATTTCTAGGTTGGATGATTGATGCTGACAGTAGACCTAAATTTAAGGAACTGGCTGCTGAATTTTCGAGGATGGCTCGAGACCCTCAAAGATACCTAGTTATTCAGGTTTGTACATTTGACTTAGATTTTTGAGAATATCCCAATGACAAACCCACTACAAAACAGTAGTAATATCTGGACTTTGGAACTATGGATATCACCATTCACAAATCAATTAATTAGCTAAGCAAAATATCATGTGAAATGACTTTTACTTGATGTCAGAACCACTTCTAAGCATCTTCCCTTCGTACTCAAGTGCCTCTACTGTTGAACTGCCAGATAATTATGATTATTCATGTACATAAAAAGGCCTTTATCCTCAGACAAACCTTGTAGTACTCTGCTAGTCATGTTCATTGTTATAATCATCTCTTCTTGGAATAAAAGGAAGATGGATTTTTGTTTTAATCGTGTCCATGTTTGAAGGCAGTGAACTAAAAGTTTCAATATATTGACATTTAATATCCTAGAAAAATATTTTAAAATATTTTTTTTTTCTTTTGGGAGGTATGCAATATTCAAGTAATAACTCAGATTCAGATGAATTAATGTACATAAATAAAATAATAGACCAAAAGAACATTTTATATGTAACACTAGAAAAAATGGATTTGATCATTTAAAAGTTGTAATATATTTCATTATGATTATTTTACCTAAACCATAAACAAGTGGACCTTGGATAACACTGAGTTAAGATTCCTCAATAAAACAAGGTAGTGTTTATCTTCATATCAACAGTCTGACATGAAAATAAAAGTCAGATTTTAGCAGGTAATGATTTCTAGCTAACTTTTCCCTAATTAACTTTAATTTTAAAAAGTTTACAAAAATATCACAAAACAAATTTTAAAATTCTATTTAAGAAATAGATGAGGTAAGAGTGTAACTATTGTTTTGGTGTTTCTCCCACCCCCTTTATGTTATTTGCCCCCAGTGCTGTGATTTTGAATGTTATCACTCTAACAATATTATGCTATAGAGCAAACTATGGATCCTATGTATCCTGATAGCTCTACACTATCAAACCAACCAAGTATAATAAAGATTGATAAGTCAGTTGCTCTTTCTTCATTATATACTCTTAAAGTCACAGCTCAAACGCCATCTTGACAATGAAACCCACCATTATTCTCAGATCTGAAATGGTTTATGCCTCTCTCAAAATAGCCATAGCATTCTGCTTTATTCATCTCTAATGGCATTTATCACATTCTTCTTGTATTAAATGTTTTTATCTTACCGTGTCATATCTAAGTATGTTACAGGCTTCTATATGGCTGGTAATTGTGCTAAATAATTATTTTGTTCAATGAGTGCATGAATTTGCAACCATTTTGATATTACATAAATTTGCTACATAGTTCACATATTTAAAATGAAGGAAAGAATCATTTCTGTGTGTATATCTGATGGGCAATTTTTTAGGGTGATGATCGTATGAAGCTTCCCAGTCCAAATGACAGCAAGTTCTTTCAGAATCTCTTGGATGAAGAGGATTTAGAAGATATGATGGATGCTGAGGAATATCTAGTCCCTCAGGCTTTCAACATCCCACCTCCCATCTATACTTCCAGAGCAAGAATCGACTCAAATAGGGTAAGAAGTAACTACATACCACCTCTCATATTATTTCTGAGAAACAAAGTCATGGAAATACATTGTAAGTACTAAAATTACCAAATAAATTATGTAGCTCAAATCAGTGTGATTCCTAAATTAAAAGCAAGTTATACCAACAAAAGATATGGCAAGCTTTCCATGTATAGTTAATTTTGGAAGGTAAGCATGGGCAATACAACTTGCACTCTGAAATATCTTCAAGATTTCAAAAGGAGAAAATTTTCTTCATCTTAAGTCAGTTAAAAAAAAACCTTAATTTTTGAAAATCTACAATCAATTCAAACTAATAAATCTGTACGTGTTTGTATATAAATGAAAATTCTTCCCAAGATAGGCTCTCTCCTTTTTTTCTCAATAAAATGACATGACTTATTAGTCAAGAGACAATACAAGTACAACTCTTTTTTACTTATTTAGGAGACATTAAATATCTTCTGTCAAGTTGAAGTAGAAACAGAACAGTGTGCAATCCTTTGGACTAAGTCATTCATATTGGGAGGGCTTCTGAATAATTTCTAAGATGCAGATTTAACTTTTGAAAGAAGCTTCTGAAAGGAGTTTCCATTTCATTTTAAATATTAAGCCCACTCTATATGAATACCATTCTTTCTCTGAAAACTGTCAATCCATGTATTCATTCATTTGTTTATTTTTGAAAATTCATTCATCGTTCATTCAACATTTATTTATTTATGTATTTATTTATTTATTTATTTACTTTTTGATAGAGTAAGTGTTTACGTTTGGTAGAGTAAGTGTTTATTAAGTGCCTAACGTATTCCAGGCCCTTCTTTTTTTTTTTTTTTAATAGATCTTTATTGGAATATAATTGCTTCACAATACCATGTTAGTTTCCATTGTACAACAAAGTGAATCAGCCATATGCATACATATATCCCCATATCCCCTCCCTCTTGAGCCTCCCTCCCACGTTCCCTATCCCACCTTTCTAGGTCATCGCAAAGCACTAAGCTGATCTCCCTGTGCTATGCGGCTGCTTCCCACTAGGTAACTATTTTATATTCGGTAGTGTATATGTGTCGATGCTACTCTCACTTCGCCCTAGCTTCGCCCTCCCCCACCATGTCCTCAAGTCCATACTCTATGTCTACGTCTTTATTCCTGCCCTGCCACTAGGTTCATCAGTACCATTTTTTTTTTTTTTTTTTTTTAGATTCCGTATATATGTGTTAACATACGGTATTTGTTATTCTCTTTCTGACTTACTTCACTCTGTATGACAGACTCTAGGTCCATCCACCTCAATACAAATAACTCAATTTCGTTTCTTTTTATGGCTGAGTAATATTCCATTGTATATATGTGCCACATCTGCTTTATCCATTCATCTGTCGATGGACATTTAGGTTGGTTCCATGTCCTGGCTAATGTAAATAGTGCTTCAGTGAACATTGGGGTGCACGTCTCTTTTTGAATTATGGTTTTCTCAGGCTATATGCCCAGTATTGGGATTGCTGGGTCATATGGTAGTTCTATTTTTAGTTTTTTAAGGAACCTCCATATTGTTCTCCATAGTGGTTGTATCAATTTACATTCCCACCAACAGTGCAGGACGGTTCCTTTTTCACCACACCGTTTCCAGCATTTATTGTTTCTAGATTTTTTGGTAATGGCCATTCTGACCAGTGTGAGGTGATACCTCATTGTAGTTTTGATTTGCATTTCTCTAATGATTAGTGATGTTGAGCATCTTTTCATGTGCCTCTTGGCCATCTAAATGTCTTCTTTGGTGAAATGTCTATTTAGGTCTTCTGCCCAATTTT
Organism: Balaenoptera physalus; assembly: GCF_965194825.1. Taxonomy (NCBI): domain Eukaryota; kingdom Metazoa; phylum Chordata; class Mammalia; order Artiodactyla; family Balaenopteridae; genus Balaenoptera; species Balaenoptera physalus. The sequence goes on along the minus strand of NC_138885.1, from coordinate 101,882,670 downwards.
TAATTGAATTGTTTGTTTTTTTAATATTGAGCTCCATGAGCTGTTTGTATATTTTGGAGAGTAATCCTTTGTCCGTTGTTTCATTTGTAACAATAAGTTGTTTCACTTATTCCCAGCCTCTTCAGTAAGTGGTGCTGGGAAAACTGGACAGCTACATGTAAAAGAATGAAATTAGAGCACTACCTAACACCATACACAAAAATAACCTCCAAATGGATTAAAGACCTAAATGTAAGATCAGACACTATAAAACTCTTAGAGGAAAACATAGGAAAAACACTCTTTGACATAAACCCCAGCAAGATCTTTTTTGACCCACCTCCTAGAATAATGAAAATAAAAACAAAAGTAAACAAATGAGACCTAATTAAACTTAAAACCTTTTGCACAGCAAAGGAAACCATAAACATTCAACATTTATTGAGTACCTCTTCATGTAAGCCATTATTAGATGCTTGAGATTAAAAAATTTTGACATAACTACTACTTTCAAGATGTACCATGCTGGAGAGGGTGTGGAGGAAAGGGAACACTCTTGCACTGTTGGTGGGAATGTAAATTGATACAGCCACTATGGAGAACAGTATGGAGGTTCCTTAAAAATCTACAAATAGAACTACCATACGACCCAGCAATCCCACTACTGGGCATATACCCTGAGAAAACCATAATTCAAAAAGAGTCATGTACCAAAATGTTCATTGCAGCTCTATTTACAATAGCCAGGATATGGAAGCAACCTAAGTGTCCATCATCGGATGAATGGATAAAGAAGATGTGGCACATATATACAATGTAATATTACTCAGCCATAAAAAGAAATGAAATGGAGGTATTTGTAATGAGGTGGATGGAGTTAGAGTCTGTCATACAGAGTGAAGTAAGTCAGAAAGAGAAAAACAAATACAGTATGCTAACACATATATATGGAATCTAAGGGAAAAAAAAAAAAAAAGGCCATGAAGGACCTAGTGGCAAGACGGGAATAAAGACACAGACCTACTAGAGAATGGACTTGAGGATATGGGGAGGAGGAGGGGTGAGATGTGTCAGGGTGAGAGAGTGTCATGGACATATATACAATACCAAATGTAAAATAGATAGCTAGTGGGAAGCAGCCGCATAGCACAGGGAGATCAGCTCGGTTCTTTGTGACCACCTAGAGCGGTGGGATGGGGAAGGTGGGAGGGAGGGAGATGCAAGCAGGAAGAGATATGGGAACATATGTATATGTATAACTGATTCACTTTGTTATAAAGCAGAAACTAACACACCATTGTAAAGCAATTATACTTCAATATAGATGTTTAAAAAATAAAATAAAATAAAGAGATGAGTTGACAGGCCAAAAAAAAAAAAGATGTACCAAGTTTAACAAAAGACTCACGCAGATACAAAGACAGAATGTAGCATGATAGTGTTATAATCAAGTATTCATTAGCCATTATGGAGCATAGAGAAGCCTGTAATCAATTTCTTCAACTGAAAAGACATAAACGTGTTGCTTAATTTTTTCTAGTACAATTCCTTTCTCTTGGTCTCCTCCTCCCTCTAAGAACATTGTCGTAGCTCATGGAACAAACAGCATCCTCTTTGTCTTGACCATCGGCATAAGAAAACTTTCAATTTGCTGCTCATTCTCTAAAACAAAGTAATTTGCTTTGTTTCAAACTGACAGCAATGATAAACCTAGTGTTTACTATGTGTCAACACATATATATTGTCTCTTAATCCTTATAACAATCCCATGAGGTTCTATTATCATTATTTCCATTTTACAAATGAAGAAACTTGTCACAAAGTTAAGTGACTTGAATGGTGTCACACGGCCAATGGAAGAGCCAGATCAGTCTGTACTACACATACTATTGCTTCACAGTGATTAGAACATGTTATTTTCAATATGGTTGTTTTTCTTGGCATCAACCTCAACCTCTGAAATACATGTTGTTTGGGAAACTCCCTAGGTTTTTTCTTGTAAAATGCATCTCCCAACTGCCCTATACTTTTTGCCCACCTACCCCCATTTAGAAGGTCTGGTATAGAAAGAGACAAAGATAGAGACCTCAAATAATTTCTCATTCATATGAAAAATATGTCTTGTAGCTCAGTGGAGAGGAGGTAGAACTACAAATTTTAAAAATTATATCAACTGATAGATATTGAGCATCAGTGTTTTGTTTATGGCAAGGCAAAACATCTTTAAGGTGTATAAAAGAGGCACCATTTTCTTCTCTGTACACTTAGCAAAATGGTCAAATCATAACTTTGACATTTATAATTTTATGTGACAAATTCATTACCTTTATTAAAACAGGGAAATTGCAAGAAAATAGTTTCCTTCCTTAACATGAAATGTTATAAAGGCCAAGGGCTTGAATCTTTTCGTTTTTATAAGGATTCTCAAATTCTAGCTTTTCTGTTCATCTTAATTTATGCTCAGTGCAAGGAATTCATAGTAAAAGTTTGAGTTAACTGAATGGAATTAGTAAGACAAAGTAGAAACCACATGAGGAACTATTTGGCCTTTAGTCATCATTTCTTATTCCACGTTATTATTTAAACAATGTTATCTGTATATTTCTTTTTACTTTTTCAGGTCTTTGTTAAAGGAATTGTTCTTAAATATCATTTTATTTTCAGGCATTAAAAAGCCTTATTATTCATCTATAGTTTTCTATTTTTTTCTGTCTGGCTTTATGTAACTTGTATGGTAATTTCTAATATGTGCAAATGCTGTTTTCCCCCCTTCTTTCCTATAAAGCTAATTTGTATTATTTTATAGTTAGAAAATGTTACTTCAGTTTTAGGTTCTGTGACCAACTTATGTGGTAAGGGAACATTTTAAAGTGAATTTTAATCAAAGGAGTTTTGAGCATATTTGTTGGACTTTGAAACCAAAAAGTAATTCAGTTTTTATATATAGACTCCCCTGCTCACTAGCTGAAAGGCTTAAAGTTCTGAATATCTTTACAACTTTGCTTCTTCATTTGTAAAATAAACACAATAGTACATATATGATTGTTAGGCAATTAACTTAAAAAATTGCAGAGTATCTGAAATGCTAGGCAAATCAATACTTATTCACTTCTTTTAGAATCACCCAAATTTCATTTTTACTTGTTTCTTTGTCAATATCATAAACAATTATATTCTTTTATAAAGTTTTCTACACATTGTCTATGAAAAACATGTTGACGCAATCACTGCTTGACAAGCAAATTATTTCTGTTGATGTCTTCTTATAGAAAATAGGTTATGGAAGTTATTTTTATTATGCTTTTCATTATTTCAAATTCTATATACATTTTGATAAATTATAACCTTAAAGCAGTGAGTCAACTAAAAATACAATGTTGATTTTTATCCAGAAAGTTGATAGATACAAAAGCAAGTAATGCTAGAAAACATTCATCTAATTTATATCTATTGTTGTTATTATTGTTAGATATCCTTTTAATATTATCTCAAAAACTTTACCAAAATAATATACCAAAAACACTTACTGTAACATGATATAGAATAGGAAAACGTGAGAAGCTATCTAAACTTCTGCAAACTTCAGTTCTCTGTATCTGTAAGATGGGGACAAAAAAATTCCTCACAGAATATTGTGATGGTTGACTTTCTAATATATCTAAGCATGTTGTGCATTGATGGATGTACAGTGGGTGTTCAATTGTGTTGAAATAAATAAGACCAACTATTTATTCAGAGCTATTTATTCAGGGCTATTTATTCAGAGCTTACTATAACAAGGGAGTCAACCACTGTCACTTGTGTTTTGGGAGAGACTCAAGGGCAGACGGAGGAATGGGTAACATTTACAGTGGAGAAAAAGGAAGGCTTCAGGAATGCCCTGATTGTAGGCTATTGGCATAGGGAATCTAAAAGAGGGCTAACTAGAAGCAGAGCATCCTATAGGTTAGGTGTACATATTTGGCTTTCTCTGGTTGGCTCCAAGTTGAAAGTGGTGACAAAAATTAGGGAAGCTGCTAGTTATTAATCAAATCCTGGCCATTTAGGGCCAATTGTTAACAGAAGTTATTGTTTAGCTTCCTGGATTGCTACTAAAGGTAACAATGAGGCTTCCTGCAAGTCTGATTTACAAGTCAACTGCATTCCTGGGCTGTTTATTTTAGCTATGGTTTTCTGGGCAGGTTGCTGTAAGTGTGAATTAGACTACTGATTTCATATATGATCCAGCCATTGTCTGTTTGTATATTCAGTCTATCAAGAGGTCTTAGGTTCCCTTGCTGCCTTTCTTTTCTCTTGACATATTTATTTAAATGCATACTGCCTTACATTTTCAACTAAGTGTTTAGTATGATTTTGGAATTTCTGCACGGATTTTTTTTCTGTTAATATGGATACGTTTTGTCTCTTTCTTTTGAGTTACCCAGATTTATGTTTGTTTAGTATAATAAGCTGTATATTAAACGCAACAGCAATGAATAAGAATGGCTAATACATTGATGCGGCTAAAGATATTTTAGCTTTAATGACATTAGAAAGTTGAATTTAATGTAAAAGCTTCAGTGCATTTTTATAGATGAGGACATGTTTCAATTGTTGCAGGATCATTCAGTCATTTGTGGTGAGTAGTTTTAAAGATTAAGTGTCCTACCTCTTTCAGAAAACATCAACAAACACATCAAGTATCCAGGCCAGGGGAAGACAGAGGAGCTGTCTTCCTCTGTAGCTGCTCCACATTGGTAGAGCGGGTGATCCACAATGGATCTATCATTACAATTTAAAGTTTTCTCCGCTTCTTTCCAATCTGCTAAGAAATAACTCTATTAACAGATTTGCATTTTTCCTCCTCTTTGTCCTTTCTCTTCTAGGATGGGTATATAAATGAATTGAAAAACTGGACAAAGTATAGGCAGGAAAAGTGAAGGGTGAAGAAAGAAAAAGGGGTTTGGTATTTCACAAATTTGATCAGCTTCTAAATAATTGAATATAGGCTGAATATTTGACTGCTCAGAAAATATAATTCTATATACTTTATTTTATAGCTCTATCACTTTGCCATCAGTTAAGATTTCATAACTTTGATAAAGATATTTTAGCAAGGGTTTTAACATATATTGTAAGGATCTTTGAGATTTTTACTAATCTATAGAAAAGAAAGAAAGAAAGAAAGGAAAGAAAGAAAGAAAGAAAGAAAGAAAGAAAGAAAGAAAGAAAGAAAGAAAGAAAGAAAGAAAGAAAGAAAGAAAGAGAGGAAGGAAGGAAGGAAGAAGGAAAGAGAAATATAAGACACCTTTGGCCTCCCCTGTAGGATTTATGATCTTGTGCTATGTATGCTTCCTAATGATGCATAAACTAGTAGAAATTCAAGCAAAATGAGAATGCAGAAACAGTGATGTCATTCTCAATAATGACATTTGAAGCTATGAAAGTTTCAATTGGGTTTGTCTTTACAATTTAGTAAATCAAAACCTTGACTTATTTTATGAAATTAAAAAAAAAAATAGTAATATCAGCTGAAACTTGAGTTCTTACTATAACCTAAGTACTATACTAAGTGTTTTAAATTAACTATTTCACTTTAATTTCACAAAGCTCTATGAGGTAGGTAATAATATATGTCCCATTTTAAGAGTTAAGGAAATTAATATGTGGAGAGGTTAGATAGATAATTTACAAATGATAAGAGGCAGAGCTATTAATTAATAAAGTCTAGCTTTCAGTAGTCCCACATGGGAGCCATATTCCTAAAATAACAGAGAGGCTGCGGGAAGGAAGTTCCTTATTTCAAGTTGCTATTAAACTTCTTACAACTTATGAAACTAACACTTTTCAGTTCCTTAATGATAATTGGATAAAAGAAACTAAGTTGGATGTCAGGAATCTCACATTCTAGAACTAACTCTTTGACACTTCAGCCTTGGTCATATTACTTAATCAGATTCAGTTTCTTTACTTCAACGCTGAGAAGATTGAACTAGATCACTTAAAAGCTCCTTGTAATTTTAACTATCTTTTCAGAGGACGACTTTTCAAAATAATCATTTATTTTATGCATTCATATTATATTTTCTTCTAGAAAATATTTAATTGAAAAATGCCCCAAAACATTTTGGGTTACCTCTATACACAACTTTTTTTTCCTTTTGTGATTGATTATAGAAGAGAAAAACCTAAGGACACATGTTAAGGAAGCACCTCATAGCTAAATGATGTAGTGGGAAAATTTTGTGATGGTATAACAAGGTTACTCTGGTTGCAATTTACCAAGGATCAATATCAATTCTAACAACAGCTGCTACTTGATGATAAATGATTGTAGTCTCAGGTTATTGGTTTTACATTACTTCCAAAATATGTCAAGGATTCCTGCACAGTATCCTTGATATGATACTTGGGTATCTTTTTTTTTTTAAATTTTATCTATCAAGACAGGAGAAGGAGCTCTTACTAAGACACGCCATATCACTAGGTATTTTTTGCCCCAAAGTGTTACCTATCTAAGTAGTAATCTTTTAACTTGTTAGTTTATTATGGTGAAACAGTAAATGAATTAATACATTGAATGCTTATCTTGGGCCAGGCACTGCGTTGGGCAACGAGGGTACAGAGTTGAAAGACAAATCTTCTTCCCTCAAAGACTTCACATTCCGTTTGAGGAGATAATATTCTGAGAGCAGTATGCCAGGTATTGTAGGAAAAAGACCAAATCAGCTAAAGAGGCTATAGAAAGTCATTTGCGGCTCTATCATTATTGGATTTAGCTTGGAATAGAAGTAGAGTTTTGGTAGAGTGGGACTGAAATGGATCAAAAGGAAAAAGCAAAAATCAAAACCAAACAAAAACCCCAGCATGAGCAAAGACAAGGAGATGTGTTTTTAACTATACTTTAAAAAAATCCTTGTTTTTGTAATACTTCTATACTACACACGCCTAAGAACTCTTTTATGTTATGAAGAGACATGATGGATCCTCTCCCAATTTTCCAGTTTTTTGTCAGTGTTATGAAGGCTTGACATGTGGTTTTAAAATCTTTTGCTTTTCATTAAAATCATCCAATTAAAAGCAAAATCCTTTTTGGTCTTCCTGTAAAACAGCTCTCAAATTCCTATCTTCTGTTTCTCCTGCCATGACTCTAATTCAGGGCCTCATCACTTCACAGGAATTACCTCAAAATCATTCTGACAGCTACATTTTTAAAATTTCTTCAGACAGGCTCAATTTCTACATATAAGGTTTACCAAATAAAAGACAATACTGTGAGTATTTCAAGCACCTGATCATTTATTAGCACTAACTCCTTTCGCTTTATTTTGTCTTCATCATCTATTGAGAGTATGCCTTTCATTTTCATCAATGGGATAAACTTGAATGATATATATTGTATTAGATTTTGCTTTATATGATATATAGTCTTATTGTCACTAACAGTTGAAGGAATTTTGAACATTTATCCTAGGAAATGCCTTGGCCATTCCAGTTGCCTTGCCCATTCCAGTTGATAATTTCCAGTTATCCTAGGAAATGCCTTGGCCATTCCACTGCAATTTATTTTCCACTGCTTTCTACTCACACACATAAAATTGCCCAGAGCTGCAAGCTTTATCCCTACGTTGATCTCTTTCAAAATACAGATCATGTTGGTGCTTTCTGTTTTAGTTTGGAGGTATGGGTGGGTAGTTTATTTTAACAAAGAACTGTTTCTCCTTATGCATGGTAGATTTATTTTCTTTTTTCCCCTAAATAAGAACATAACATCAAATGGCATTTGTTAGTCTCCCAAGTTCTTGGACATTATTGGGATATCAAAAATAACTCTGATCTCTCTGATTTGCCACTAATTGGGGGTATCCCTCATTCTCTCAAATGATTAATTTATCAGCAAAATATCTATGCCTTTTTGTACAATGTTTTCTCTACCAGTGACTTTCTTAAAGTCTGGTTATATTGTTTTAGTTATATTACTCTTTGTAAGCTTTACTTTTCTTTAACGAAGTACTTTTTTCCATTGTTATTATTCTTTTATTTCTCCCTGACTCCTCAAGGATTTAGATAGAGTTTAGGTCATGACATCATGTTAGACGTAATGATAAACGTTTTATAGTACCAGCTCTGGATTCTTCATTTAACCCTATATTTAGGAATTACACACAAAATTAAATTATTTTTCAATTTCTTAAGAAAGATATCATTTTTAGACTTCTTTCTCAAATTGTATCTCCAGGTTTCATAGAAATCACTTCCAGCAGATTTGGACTTGGGGTAGCACCTCCTTGTTATAGTACATTATGATTTCCTCTACAGTTGTTTATGCTTTAGAAAATCTGTTCTTTCTATTGGAAAATGAAAGATTAAAACTAAATACCAATGCCTATAAATGCATGCTTGCAGATACAATAGAGGTGGTATATTTCCTAGAGCATGGTAAATCAGTGTGATCCACTGACCCTGGCTGAAGTGGCGACAAGATATTTAGAACTGCCCATCCTCAAAGCTGAGGAAGGAGAGGAGGTTGGCAGTAAATACAAAATAATAAGAAGAATAATATGTTATTTCCTGTACATAAAATTCCATGCTTCCATTTACACACAGACACCTGACTCTTCTTACCATACCAACAACATAATTTTCTTCCCTCTTATTTTCCATTTTGTTTTCCTTCCTTTCCCCTGGTATTTATGTCCTTCTGTAGTCACTCGTTTCAACTAGATTTTCCCCAGAAATATAACCAGTGTGGTTTGCCCTTGATCCAAGTATATAGATCAACTCTTAGTAATTTGCACCACTGAGCTGCCCCATTGTAGTATGAGGTGACATGTAAGTAGTTATATATCCATAGAGTGCCAGAGCTGGGCTCTTAAAGACCTTCTAGTACAAACACTCTCTTCTTATAGTTTGTAAACTGATACTAAGAAAGATAAAATCCAGAGCTCCGTGTCCTTTACTTTGAAGGGAGAGGTGGGAAGCCATGCTCTGATCTTTCACATCTAACATTTAACCCTCTATTGGTTCTATCTGATTTTTTACTGGTCCAAACCCTGGACATCTTGATTTTGACTTCAAGTCTAATGAGATTTAGCATCAATTGGTTTAAAAGGCTCCTGCTGGGAGTGCAGTGAGAGGCCTGCTGCTGTTTTACCTCCTCTGTTTATTCTCCTGTGAGACTCCCTGTAATCAAGAGTTAATGGTTTAGGAGGATCAAATGGAACTGATAGAGCCAAAATCGAAAGGAAAAACAGGGAGAACAACGTCTGTGTTGGGACTCAGTAATTACATGCTTGAAGATAAAAGGATCCTTACAAGTTTTACAAATGTTTCAAAATTTTCAAACACAAACTAAATATAACTACCACTTATTGATCACATATTTGTGTGTTAGGTTCTGCTCTGAGCTTTTGCATTTATTACCCTTAATCTTCACAACAAGGATAAGCTGAATTTACTGTTTACATTTTACAGAGGCAGAAACTAACATAGAGAGGCAAAGTCTTTTTGCTGAGACTTCCAGCTTGTATGGTAAAAAGTGAGATTTGAACACAGACCTGTCTTGTCTACAGTCTAAACTTTTAACACCCACCCTTCATTTGGTAAAAGAACATGGAAAATCAATGTATCATCTCTGAAAAATAATAAACAACATATAAATAAAAGCCTATAAAGCCATTAAGAACAATGCTATTGAAGTTATTTATTGACACGAAAAGATGCCAATAATATATAGTTTTAATGAAAATGCTTCAAGGTAGTATATGCAATATGATCTAACTTCAAATATTATGCATCCAAATATTAACAGTGATTATTTATGACTGCATGGTTTTTATTTCCTACTTTCTGTTAATATATATTCTATGATTTTTCTAAAATATGAATGTAGTGCTTATAAAAAATAAATTTTTAAAAGAAACAATTAAATTTTATAAATTGGCCATTCAAAAAAAAAAAAGCCTAATGATTACTCAAACTATTAAAACACAGTTATTACAGATTTCTTATTTCTTTAATTTTTAAAAAAATGTTTGGGACAATTTTTATGAAACCTTTTTTTATTTTAGCCTACTATTTTGAAAAGTACCCTCACCCCTTCTTACCCTCTGAGGATTCAAAGTCCACTACAAGCAATACATTATAAAAACAGAGTCACTTTCATTCCTGGAATATTCACAAAAATAAGAGATAACGGAATAATGCTTTAAAGTTTACAAAGAACTTTGACGTAGGAGGCATTTTATTTTCACACCAGACTCCCAAGGACACAGTAATTGAAATCCCTGACTTGGTAACTTGGTTGAGAACTTAGTAACTCAAGAACCAAACCAGTATCAGGCCCTCTGACTCCAAAATGAGTGACTCATCTATTAAATAATGCTTCACCTGAAAGAACTTGTTGACATCATTGTTTGCTGCTTCTTCATGGGTACTAGAATTGGACACTGCCAAACACGCTGTGCAACACAGAGAGAACAGGGACCATAGAAATATGGCTTGTTTAAGGAGAGTCTAGTGTTAAAGAACATTTCAGTGATCTTTATGAAGTTATTTTACACTTGTGCAATTGTCAGCTAGCTTAGGAAGCCTTTTTAAACAATCAAAAGAGGCTTCTTCCCTTCTTTGTTCAAAAGTGCTAAAGAAGAAAATCAGAGCCAGGGAGGGAAACAAAGAGGAAGGAGGGGCCACTTAGTGACTTAGATCTGGAATGTTAATGAATGTTTTATCTAAATCATTTAGATGGTTGTTTTTTAGTATTATTGCCGCAAGATTCCCAGCTCTGCTGTACATCTCATCAAGAAGCCTATTCTTTACTGTATTAGACCTGGAGAGCACAATTGTGAGTTTCTTTACCCTTTACACAATAGAATTGGGAGATTATCATCAACTTTCTATTCATATTTTGTGGAGGTTACTTATGTATGTCTGTATTTATTTATTTATTCTGACAAATCCATCTTTGTCTGCCAAAGCTCCCTGTTCAGGCCAGCTTGCTCTGATGATTACTCCTGCAAAGGCTTAAGAGAGAGATGTTCTATTTCCTTCTCAATAAGGATTGATGGCATTTTGGGAGGTTCAGAATATCCTTTGATGGCTCCATGAAACAGATTGGAGAAGATGGTCGTGGGGAGTGGAGAGTGGGCTCGCTCATCAGCTTTCCTTTGTGCACTTTCTGCCGTTCACACACCCGCATCACAAGCATCTTGTGTTTCGGTCCCTTTTGCCATTCACCTGCCCAGATGAGAAGTTCCCTTTTCCCTTTGGAATTCTGACACATCGGAGTGTTCTCAAGAGAGGGTAATGTGTGCTCTGTAGTTTTCACTCAGACACTGTAAATGAGTGGCTATGGACCAGCCTCTCATTACACTTGAGCAAAGGTTGAATTGAGAGAGGAGTAGACCACCGTGGAAAAAATTGCAAATACTGTGATGGTATCTCTTGCTGTAAAATGTTTTCTATGTTGTGATGAAAGAAGTACTGTAAATCAGAGAGGGGAAGAAATTAGAAGTTTAATTCACAAGCAATTTCATTTGCTTTGTCCAACAAGAATTATAGACATAGTTTAGTAACACCCATACTTTTGTTGTTGTTGTTGTTGTTGTATCAATACTTCATTTTTTCTTTTTAACATCTTTATTGGGGTACAATTGCTTTACAATGGTGTGTTAGTTTTTGCTGTATAACAAAGTGAATCAGCTATACATATACATATATCCCCATATCTCCTCCCTCTTGCGTCTCCCTCCCTCCCACCCTCCCTATCCCACCCCTCTAGGTGGTCACAGAGCACGGAGCTGATCTCCCTGTGCTATGCGGTTGCTTCCCACTAGCTATCTATGTTACATTTAGTAGTGTATATATGTCCATGTCACTCTCTCACTTTGTCCCAGCTTACCCTTCCCCCTCCCCGTGTCCTCAAGTCCCTTCTCTACGTCTCCGTCTTTATTCCTGTCCTGCCCATAGGTTCTTCAGAATCATTTTTTTTTTTTTTTAGAGTCCATATATATGTGTTAGCATATGGTATTTGTTTTTCTCTTTCTGACTTACTTCACTCTGGATGACAGACTCTAACTCCATCCACCTCACTACAAATACCTCCATTTCATTTCTTTTTATGGGTGAATAATATTCCATTGTATATATGTGCCACATCTTCTTTATCCATTCATCTGTCGATGGACACTTAGGTTGCTTCCATGTCCTGGCTATTGTAAATAGAGCTGCAATGAACATTGTGGTACATGACTCTTTCTGAATTATGATTTTGTCAGGGTATATGCCCAGTAGTGGGATTCCTGGGTTGTAGTAACATCCATACTTAATTGTTTTCCCTCTCTGGAAGACAATAATAATGTTGAAAATTCTTTGCATATTGGAGACATTGAAATGTACGTAATTCAGATTCATTTGGAGTTTGGTATAATTTCTTCTTATTTAGAGCCAGGTACCGTAGTTCTGTGTTACAGAGACCAAGCTATTGGTTACTCCTGAGTTTAAATGACTAAACTCATTCTTTTACTCCTAATGATCACATATATTTTTAAGAATATGAGATGACTCACAGAATACATAATAATAAGGGACAACTATTATCACTTATTATGTACCAGGTAACATATTAACTGTATAATATTTATTAGTTTATTTAATCTCATGAAAACCCTATGAGATAGTTACTATTATTATCACGTTTTGTACGTGGCGAAATTGAGCCATGGATATTAAATGACAGAACAGGTAACCTGGCTCTATATTCCTAGAGGCCATACTCTTCACCACAATGATGCATTGCTTCTCACTCTGCTGCTGACCACTTTTTTTGTTTGTTTTTGCTGTTTTATCATTGCCATAAGTTCAGTACGCAGTTCTTTAAAAATGAGATGAATACATTAGTAAATAATTTTAACTTTTTAATTTTTAATTTATCATTAAATTCCTCATAAATGTTAATTTTGATCTCTAAGGGACTATCCAAATAGTCTTACTAGTAGCTGTTTATTCGCTAATTCAGACTCAAAAATTTTCACTTACCTCACTCAAATAGCTGATTATTTCAGGCAGGTATCGAAGAGCATCTATTTATTCAATCATTTATTCATTGATCAAACACTTATTAAGGTGTCTACTATGTATCTAATCCCATGGTGGCCCATTAGAGGCACATCCGTCCTGCCCTCAAGAAATTTGCAGATAAGTAGCTAGGCAATAAAATGCAATGAGAAAAGTGTTACAATAGGGGCAAACAGAATGCATCCGGGGTCATTTGAACAAATTGCTTTTTTTAAGAGGGAAGTGACAAGGCCAGATTTGTTTCTAGTGAGAAAATTGTGACAGCTTTTTAAAATGTGAACTAAAACAAAGACTGATTCTCTCCTGAGTCAAAGGAGACTGTATGAGAAGTTTGACGTAAGTGATGGTTCAAACATGTCTTACATTACTCTGTGCTTCTCTTAATGTGCCAGCTTTCCCTGAAAACATCAGCAATAGTAAAGAAATGTTTGAACTCTCCTACCCTGTTTGGTGGAGAAAGAATTCCCATGTCTGTGTTCCTAGTTTCAAATAGCACTTTAGTGAAAACTTCCTTTGGGGCTTCTGGTATTTAGAAACTCAAGTTGGATGGGGTGGACCCCGGAAATTTAATATAATAACAAACAACCCTTTATTTATTGTGCTTCCTTCCTCCCTTCTGGAGGCGGATGATCTAGCATTTTTAAAAATTTTATTTGTGGGCTGCTAAATATTTTATGAATGTTCACCTGACCATATGCTTAGGATGAGATTGCTACTTGTTTTTGCTCTTCTCTTGACCAGATTTTCCAAGCAGGAAAATATGAAGGCATTCTGAAACATAATTCACAACCTGGGCTTACATCAAGCTCTCTTGGAAATATCTTCTCCTCCTGCATAATTGACATTCAGTATGCTTTTGTATGGCAACACACTGGATTAAAATCCTAAAAGTGCTGTCAGTGTGCTGATTTTATTTCTAATTGCTCTCACCTGAGCTTTTGGTTACCTATCTTTCAATAAGAATTTAAGAGATCAGTCATAAGAATGATCCAAGCATCCTCTTCTCATTCATTGTTTTTGGCAAAATCTGAGCTACTAGGTATATTTTTAATATTTAGATAAATAAATTTGGGAGAAAGAAGAGAGAGACTAATACAACTAGTTGGTTATGTATTTAAGGAGCTTGCATCCTAAAGGATAACACATATGAAATAGAAACAGTTTGTATAACTCTTGGATATATACTTACAAATAAAAACAGTAAAGGTTCCTATGAGAGCCTGGGATGTTTAACGTTTAAGACTTATGGCATGAAAGACAACCAACCACAGTCTCCTTTTTGATTATGTTCATAAGATCAAGTATTAATATTTTCTTTTGTCAGAACATAGCTGCACCTTGGCTTAATATCTTCTTTAGAAATGATAAATAATAATTGTGCCAGTACATAATCAAGGACAAAGTGGCCTGGGAAATAAACTAGGGGCTTTTCTTGTCTGTCTAGTACTTTTTTTGTTGTTTGTTTGGTAGACCTTGGGGAAAAGCCTGGGGTATACAATATGTGGAAAAATATAATCTATTTTATTTTTCCCAACTCCGAGTCATTTATCAAATTATTTCAGATTGAAAATCTAAGCACTTTTCTGTAACCTATCTACTTTCTTTCCAAGACATGTCTTTCTTAAAAGTGTTTAGCATGCATTTAAAATCTATAAAATGCTTCAAATCTTAATTTATTAAAGAGGTGACACATAGGAATTCTGTCTCCACCAAACAGGGTAGGAGAGTTCAAACATTTCTTACATTACTATGTGCTTCTCTTAATGTGCCAGCGTTCCCTGAAAACATCAGCGATAGTAGGGAAGAAAAAATTTAATCTAAGCGCACATTCCGGACTGAGGACTTCTTGGCCTGTCGACAATGCCTCAGCGTGAATTCTGCGACATATCTCATGAGGAGTTTGTCTGGATGTGTAGAAATGGTTCAAGAAAATCAAGGCCAACCCATGTTCTCTAGAGATGGGAATTTCTAATGTTTGACTTTCCTTGACTCTCACACCCTCATCATCTAAAGAAAACAAAAGTAATGAAGATTTTATTTCAATTCATCATAATCTCTACTGTTAGGTCATTCTGTTAATTTGTTTTAGCAGCTTAAGGAATTTATTATTGAACATTTAATATGCACCTTTCTGTGTCTAAGTGCTGAAAGAGCTCTGAAGGGTCTTGCTTTGATTTACTGCTGTACTAAGAAAAGCATATCGTTATTTTTTATTTTCAAAGAAATGTTTTATGATGACTTTAAATGATGTACTAATCTATGTATATATATATATATATATATATATATATTCAACTGAAACTTGTAAATTATTTTTTATTTGTATCAGTAACACCCATCCCTTTTGACAGTTGTTTCAAATGACATGTGATGCTAAATTTGCGAAATGAACTCTATCATCACACAGATAAAAAATAGGTGGCTGTTTGCATACTTTTATTCTGGTATATAAGAAACGTATGCTTGCTTGGTTTGCAGCATTTAGTATAGTGTTGTATGAGTGTTACTTGGACAAGTCAGCATTCAGCTGTATTTTTTTTTTTTTTGATTACTAGAAAAAAATATCATGTTGCACATTTATATAATACATTTTTTTCAAAGATATTTACCATGAACATGAACTTATAAAACTCATAAAACGGGCAGACAGACATTATTATTTCCATTTTACAAATGTGGACACTAAGCTTTGAGGAAAATTTATCTACAGCGGCAGAGCTGTTGGGTGGCAGTTCTCTTCCCTAATCAAGTGCTCTCCTCGTGTAACTTCTTCCTTTCCTAGACACTTAGAATTTAATTTGTTTATAACTTTGATCTTCTATACTATTTAGCCATGATTATTCTAAAAAGGCTTTTTGAAACATTTAAAATGATTCTTCCCTACAGGTGTCTGTGATATGCACAGAAACATAGGTGGGTGGTATGTATGACTTAAAATGGATACTTGTAGTGATTTGTGTTTGATCTTATGAGTCAAAACTACATTCTCCACCCGCCTACAGGCAATTTATCCTCAGGGTTTGTCTTTCCTATTGTTCTTACTTAACAATGTATATTCTTCAGGATAAAGCAGAAGGCTGAGTGAGCTTCCTAGACCTCCAAAGCATTAGGAAATATGTAGATGTCTCAACATAGATGTCTCAAGTGAGTGTTGTCATACTAGTGATAGAATCCTGAAGCTTTATAACTAGATGTGAAATATCCATTTCATCTGTAACCATTCATTATTTGTAAAAATACTTTTTTTTTTTGCCATTAGAATTAAGATTTTAAACAACACCTCCAGAAATAGTACCTAATTGACAGGAAGAATGAGTGTACTAGATAAGATATAATATTCAGATAATTGTATTGGGATTCAATTTCAATTTAGGACTCACCCTGAGTATCTGCAGAATAAGATGTGTGTAATATATAATTTGAGGAATGCTAAAATCCTTTATTCTGTAAAACATATCCCACTTCCTGGCTGAAGGCCCTGAGATTCTCATTAATAAAGCCAAACTTTGGGTTTAAATATCTTTTCCATCTAACCATCCTTTGACTCAATATACTTTTATGAAACATTCACCATGTCCATGTCCCTGGCCTGTGCTAGGTATCAAGAATATAATGGTAAATTTAAGTAAGTCCTCTTCTAAATAGGCTCACAGTCTAAGAAGACATACCAATGAAGTAAATAAACAATTATAATACAGTTGCTAAATTATTCATATGGGGCACAGAATAGGTTCTGGATGATATTTTTGAATCAACAATTAAATGTAATCAGGGCAATGATAACATTCCATGGAATTAATATGTAATCAAGGCAAAAAAGCTAGAAAGAGCACTGAGGAAACAGCTGGAGCCTGGGGCAGAGACTGGAGGTGATAAAGGTAATGGACCATGGGAGGAACTGCCAGTACTTTGTTTGACTGGAGGCATAGGAGGAGAGAGCAGAGAGGTGCAGCTGGAGAAATTGGCAGGAACCATAGCTACCAAAAGCCTTCAATGCCACAAGAAATTGAGACTTGTTTTAACTTGAGGCAAGAAGGGGTCTTGTAGGTTTTTAAGCAGGGGGATGAAATGTGAATATTAGATTGGAGTAAAAGGAAAGACAAAGATCAAGGAGATCAACTAGAAAACTATTACAGTAGTCTAGTCAAGAAATTAGGTCATCATTAAGTTCATCACGTGTGCTGTGCCTGTTTTCCCTAGGGGGTCCTGGTATACGTCTATTATCCTGGCTTAATTATTAATAGCACTTTCTTTTATCCTCAAAATCTCCATTTAAAATGATAAATTATATGGCACCTTAAAACCACAACTAAAATAGTATCAGTGAGGATGGAGAGAATGGTTGGATTCTTGAGGTATTAAGATGTTTAAATGGGTAGACTTTGGATACTTATGAAGAGTGAGATAGAGGTGAAGTCAAAGATGACACTGAGATATTTAACTTACACAAGTAGATAAGTTGTTGATACCATTCACCAAGCAAGAAAGATAAGAGAATTCCATTTAGTGTCAGGAGAGGAGATGTTCATTTCAGTTTTGAAAATGTGACTTTTGAAAAACCATGGAACATTCCAGTGGAGATGTCAGGTCAGCAGTTAATTATGTGAGTACTCAATAGTTCAGTGTTACTTGAGGTGGGGCTGTTATGATCTACTACCACCAATTTGAGAACATTCCCCCAAATTAATCAGACTACATGGATGCCCTCTGGCCTAACTCCAGCCCAGTCCCTGAGGAGAGGATAGGCTGTAGATAAGAGAGGAGGTTTCGGCATGTAAGTTACTGACTCAGAATGTTACATCTTCCATGGGAGGATGTTATGATCCCATTTCCTATAGATCCAGGACAAGAATCAGTGGGCTCTGGAGTCTGTTAGGGAGGAGTAAAAACTCATGGGCTTGAAATTGAAAAGGAAATGTAGAAATCAGACTTCACTGCTCTCGAGTTTCACCTGGCTTGCCCCTGACTAAGCTTTGCAAACATAATCTAAGGATACCAAGTAGATTGATTTTTGTTTCATAGTAAACCATAAAAATATTTTTCTAATTGGGCCTATTGATGTTTGCTTGTTAGTAACTAGCTGTGTGACCTTGAGGAAAGTCGCTTGCCATCTCTAGTACCATAGCTGAAAATAGGGAGAAAGCGATTGGGTGATCTCTGGCATCCATGTCAGATTTAAATTAGACTGGCTAGTTTCTGGTCTATTATATTTATGTGCCTTCTTCATATTTTTTATTAAACTGTTAGCCATTTTAGAACTTGAAAGGAAACTATTATGACCATGGTTCTGGCTAATCTAGGTTGACTTTGGCAGCAAACGGTTTAAATAGGAAACTAAGAAGTACTGGTCATTTTTTATTTTAGGAAATTCCAAAGTGGTTCACAAATAGATGCAGGAATTCTTTATATAATTTTCTTCTTCCTTTTTATATGCAGCAAAATCAAATATGGGGGATTTTTGAAAATGGTAAAAACTCCTTAGACTATGGGCAACAAGTAGCTCTCGGGGAGAGGTTTCTTCTCTTGGGGTACTGCCTTTAATCTGATATTCATTATGGCTCAGATCAATTGTAAATAGCAGCCAGCTTCTGTGAAATGTAACTGGTGTTTGCTCTGGGCTGATGGGAGAGCCATGTGCTGTTTGCTCTGTTAGTAGCTGTACCCAAGTATGCACAGTACATTATTCAGATCAGCTCGCACAAACCAGATGTCCTAATTCCAGGTGGACTGTTAGAAATCTTTTTATGTACGGCAACAGCTGTGCCACCTGCTAGCTTAAAGAGCAGTAGTTGGACAAATCAACCATTGTAACAAATTCACTTTTTATCTGGTGAACAGTTTGCATAAACTAGCATAACTGAAGATATTTCCAACCTAATCCACACTGAAATGATAGGAACACTGAAAGCGTTATCTGTATTTTGGTAAATTGTTTGCTTGTTACCAACACCTATCATTTAAGACACTGAATAAAATCTACATACCAAAAGTAGATTTATAAAATTTGCAGTTCTATTTTCTATATTATTTGTTTTCCATCTCCTAACACACAAACTATGCCCTTCATATTTTTTACATTCCCACACACAGATTGCTCTAAATACTGTCATTGTTATTTTGAATGTATAATAAAACTTCCAGAGCTTGGATTATTGCTAAAGAGGAGGTTGAAATATAAAGTATTTCACTGTTGCTTATTATTTGCAAGTAAATAGAATAACTCCGAATAACCACTAAACAAACATTTCCAAGTAGAACTTTTGTAAATAGTTTTTCAGTGAACACGATTCATTTGCTGATAAATAATATCCACATGTGAAAAACAGTGGAAACAAAGCAAAAACAAGCCCACAAATGGGCTAACAACCTGTAAAAGAAAATGTGTTAGTTTGAATGAGTTAAATAAAACTTTGTTATCTTGTTTTAAGCTATTAATTTTCTTAATGTGTATATGAATACATATATACACACGTGCACATGTGTGCAGAAACACACACACACAAACACAAACACACAAATTGTGATTTAAGTCCTTACTAATAGTAAAGGGAACCTATTATACCCAGGCCAAGACTTAGCATTTCAAATCCTAAGGTAATGGCATTCGTGACATTCAGAGTGTCTATAATTTTTTTTGTTTGTTTGTTGTTTGTTTTCATTTTGCCCTGTAGATCAGCAGTCCCCAACCTTTTCGGCACCAGGGACCGGTTTTGTGGAAGATAATTTTTCCACGGACCGGGTGCGGGGGCGATGGTTTAGGCGGTAATGCGAGCCACGGGGAACCATGGGGAGAGGCAAATGAAGCTTCACTCACTCTCCCGCCGCTGTGCGGGCCTGGTTTCCTCCTCCTGCTGTGCGGGCCTGGTTTCTAACAAGCCACAGACCGGTACGGGTCCGCGGCCCGGGGGTTGAGGACCCCGGCTATAGATTACTTAAATTTTTAAACTATTTCTGTATTTCCCATACATTATCTAATTATACAGATAGAGATAAATACTATGAAAGTGAAAATATGTCAACTGACAATAAGCATGTGTATAATTACTGGCTTTTACAGCTAGAATGTTTAAATAATATTTTCTCTCTACATGGAAGGTAATCTGTTTTGTAAATAAAGTATCATTTTAATCAACACTGCTTTTAATCAAATGATATAAGGACAGCTTTTATTTATATTACTTAATATTAGGGTATCCCTTGTGTCTAATAAACCTATAGCCTATTCAATAAGAAAAAAATGATGTATATATTTGTCTTATAACCAAAGCTGCATTAAATTCACTTTAAGAATATATCAGTATATATTTCAACTGTAAATAAATGCCATCATGGTTTAAGGCAAATGCTTTTGGCTATATTGAGGAAAATATTTTTTTTCTGAAAAACATCAAATTTACCTCCAAAGCTCTAAAACTGACTTTTTATCATTTATTAATGCCAATTTGAGTCTGTAAGTATAATGGGATGTACATTAAAGGGAGACTCAGGGAATCTTGTTTGTAGTACTGTCGCTAACTAGTTGTGTGATTTGAAAAATTAACCTAACCTCTTAGAGCATCAGTGTATCCATCAGTAAAATGGAAAATTTAAATTATAAGACTTCAATTCAAAATTTTATCTTCATTAGTCACATCCAAATGTGGTCTTGCCTCCCAAGAGCATAATCATATATTGCATATAGTCTAAGGTACTTCATAGATACTCCATTTAGAGAAAAGGGAAAAAAGAAAAAAATAATTAATATACTTTAAAAAGGTTGATGTGAGAAAAGTTTATAAGATGCCTTTGCTTTAATGCTAATCACATTTTACAATATTTAGCAATCAATGGTATGGGCTTCATGCAGAATATTCATTTTACATACATATAATTTGATAGTTGGAAGGGATCTTTCCCATTACCTGTTTTATAGCCCCATTCTTCTTTTCAGAGCTAAATAAACTGAGGTTTCAAGAGATTAAGGAATTTGTTAAAAGTCACATGGTTTAATGACAAAAAGTTCAAGAATGTAACCCTAGAGGTAGAAGGACCTCATGTGGCCGTTTGCTCCATGTCTATGGTATTTTCGTCTTCAAAAGTTGCCTGACCTCAATGCATTTTTCACGTACTAAGAAGTCTTCACTAAATAATCCTCATGATATTGGGATAAAAAACAATCAAGCGCAGAGACAGATAACTTTTGGATGTACTTGAAGAATTAGAGTACCTAAGAATTTGGACATAGTAAAGGCTTAATGATTTCATTTAGACTCAAACAGAGATAGTGCAATTGAACTACATGTTCTCAAGGATGAGTTTAAAAATTAGGAAAAATAGCTGTATACTCTGTAACTGAAAAGAACTGTTGAAATATCTTTAAGGAACCCCCTAGAAGTTCTCCTTTTTAGATTTCTAGCTACATATGTCAACTAGTAGCTAAGTGATAATTAGAAAAAGGTTCAGATATTACAACATGCTTGTGAAATGTAAACAAAATAAAGAGGCAAAAGAAATGCAAAAGAAAGTTGCCAGAACTAAAAACAAAAATACATTTAGAATTTGCGCCCAGGATGAAGAGATATAAATTCTACATGATTACTAATCTCAAGAAAGGTGACAGAATTCTTATTGCTTATCTTGAATGAAGCTAAGGAACGTTGGCACTAATGTAAAATCACATTTCTTTATATCCTTTCTTTTTTGACTGTGCTAATAATGTTCTTCAACTTCATCATGTAATATGAACATACTTAAAACCGAAAGGTATGAAGTGAGGAATTTTCAGCTCCCATTTTGTTGACTCATCTAGCCATGAATATTTTAAGAAGGAATATCTTCTTGTTCTACTAATATTTGGAAAGGTTATAGGAATTGCTGCCTGGGGTTACAATAGCTTACTTACCCTTAGTGGAGCAAGAAGAGGAATTTATTGACTAAGCCCTGAACTAGGAACAATAAATCCATAAGCAAGAGTGCTGTCGTGGAAAATCTTTGTGCTCTCCCATTATGTGAAACCATCTCCTCCAGCTTCAGGGTTGGTTTTTGCTCTTGCCCAGGTAAGTTATATATATATCTATACATATATGTGTATATATATATATTCTTCCCTAACAGTCCTTTCTTGTTGATCTAAAACCATAGTGTGTGTGTATGTGTGTGTGTGTGTGTGTATATATATATATATATAGATATATATAGATATATATGTATATCTTCTATTAGCACTTAACATTCTACTTTTAGTTCCTTTTCTGTTTAAGTCCTTGTAGTAAATTAAAATGCAAGTAATATGAGAGGTGCAACATTGTAAGGCATTTTCAGTATTTTATAGCTAAGGCTAGTTAATTTTTCAAATTTCTCCTTCAGATCCGTTTTTCATAAGAAAGAGAAACCATGAAATCTTATTTGAGAGAAGAGTTGAGGCATTATGCAGGGGCAGAGGGAGGGCAAACAGAAAATAGAAATGCTAAAGTCAAAATCTACATGTGGCATAATTAAAAGATGTAGGATTCAGAGAGCCGCCAGTGGCTGTGTGTGTGCATGAGAAGGACTTTTAACTTCCTTGAGGCTCAGTTTTCTTATCTGCAAAATGGGAGTCATAATTTTTAATAATCATATTTACCTTGAAAGGTCATATGAATAAATAAAACCTAAAATATTCTAGTCTGTGGCATATGGTAGGTATACAGTACATGTTGGTTTCCCTTGCTATTTCTCAATTTTCCTAAGAGAAGTAATATATTCATCTGTGAAACGGAGTAGACTTTATAATTAAGTTCTAGGGTTAGTGAAAAGTGAACAAAGAATGAAAGCACGAGTTAATACTCCTTCAGGTGGAGCATGGGTCATTATTATTAATTTACTTATTTATTATAATTTTATATCATTATAATATATTTTGATTTGTTATTATATCATCACTATTAACTTTTGTGTGTGTGTGTAGAGTAAAAACAAAGTTTTTTTTAAAGTAGCATCTCACGTAATCAAACTAAATAAATAAATGAGTACATTAATAAATAAACACATATCTAAAGAGACAAAAGGCATTTTGTGTAACATATGTGTTCACACATATGCACGTGTGTGTGTGAGCCAGCTGCCTAGGTGCAATAGGCTTCCCCAGTTCTTACTGGTTTGGGGAATATGAACACATTTTGCTTGTTTTCTTCTGGTTGCCTTATGAAAAATGAAGATTCAAAATCCAGATGTCTCAGACGCTGGTATATTGAACTTAGTTGTAAAAAAGATATAGAGTTATAACCATACATCAGGAATTGTACATAACGAAAAAAAACAAAAAACAAAATTTATCTATCTGCTACCTGACCTGTGAAATGTGAAAATGCCCATCAGGGTGTTAAGGATATATTCCAAGGAGGACAAACACTTGAGAACCTTTAATAATTACTATGTGGAAGTGTCTAGGTAATACATTAGTGCTGGTGGATTAGCACCATCTTATAGAGACACATGCCATTTTAGTTAAAAGGATTTAGAGTGATTCTTGGCCCTAGAAACTTTAATCCTATAGTTAATATTACGAGTAACAATTATCTGAAGATTAAAAACAACTCTCTCTCATTAAGCACATGTTTAATTTAGGTAGAAGTAAGGCATTAAGCATGTATTTTTGTTTGTTTCCTAAGAAGAGACATTTGTATAATATTTTTAAAAATATCACAGGACACAGTTCATCTAGTTAACAATTTAAAATTTCCCAGGAATAATATAAAATAAATACGTTTTAATTAAAACAATAAATATGAGAAATGCAGTACATGTAGTAAGACAAAGGTTCAAATCTTTATCATTCAACTGAAAAGTAAATTTTAGGACATGATGTATCCAAAAGTGCACTTAATACTGTATTTGATATATTTGTTGACATTTGCCTTCTCTATAACCCCTGGCATTTGGGTCCAAGTTAATCATACAGTGTCCCGGTGATTGTGGCCACAAATTAAACTTGACTCTCTTCATCACCCTGACATGTTTCCCCACCAGGAGCAAGCTCCAGATCACCTGCCAGTTTATAGCCCACATCTTTCTATCTTTGTCCTGCTGACAGTAAATCCCCTCACCAGTTAATTGAACAGATGTACCCAGTGCTGCTTCCTGAAGATCGTCAAAGCTGGGCTTTGACGGACAGCAGAAAGTGGCACAATAAAAAAAAAAAAACGAAAGCCTTTTAACTGAGAGCACTGCTTTGTTCTGCTTAGAACGTTAAGGTCACTGCAGCTCATTCTGATTGTGGGGATCTTAATTTTTTACTCAACCAATTTACTTGCAGCTGTCATTCTTTCCAATATTAAAAGTTCAGCTTTTCAAGCGTGGGGAACTGGGGGATGGTTGTGTGGGGAATGAGAAGAGCTTGTTACAAACTAAAAACAGCAAAAACAAGTAAAATCTGGCTTGGCTCTCAAGTACAAAAAGTTATTTTCAAAGCCTATAAATTATGACATAGTGATTAACATGTAATTTAAATATATTTAAACAACAATTATATCACATTTCCAGCCCAGCTAATTGGCCTCACAGATGTTCCCTTGTAGCTGCATTGCCCTTCCAGGGAGATATGAATGAGGTGCTTTTTATCATGGAAAACAGAAAAAAAGCAAATGGAAAAAAATGGAAACAGAAACATAAAAAGCAGCCAGTAACCTTAAAAACAATGAATGCTAAGGGAATTTTGTTTAGCTTTTTTTCCATTTTAATGCTGAAAACTAGAAAAAGCATGAAGACAGTCCTATTACTGTGATGGTCTCTGGCAGTGTGTCTAGATACAGAGTTGGCAGGTTGCTGACTGAAAGACTTGTCAAAGCAAGGACAGCAGATCCATTCTAATAAAGCACGGCTGCACTTCGTGTCTTGGAACAGACTAACTGCAAGAGATCTAGTTATTTTTAATACAACACCTTTACAACTGAAGGCGGTCTAGCCCAGATAATGAATCTAGATAATAAAGTATTTCCTGATGAAGAATGACTTGTGAGTTATTCTTTTGATCATTTATCTCTCAAGTTTTATAAAATGTTAAATGTGCAGCAGGCAGTGCTGTTTCCTCAGCCATGATTCTAATCGAACATTACCCAGTAGAGCAACTCTTGCAAAAGAAGAGGTCAAAGGAACACTGGTGATTATGAATATTTTGGAATACCTTGCCTTTTAATATCTAATCAGGAAGTTGAAATAAATTCACTCCAGCCTCACCTTACTCTTACCTTTTCTTCTAATAATCTCAGGTAATGTTTGATAGTACAATGTAAATTACAAAAGGCCACTGGACACACCTCTCCTAGTGTATCATGGTATCTCCAACATCTACCGTAATTCCTGTGCTTTCACTGTAGCAATTTAATAAATATTTGCTAAATGCTTGCCAAATAATCCAGGTTTAATGATAGGGTAAGGCCAAGGTTGTAATATGATAAAGTTCCAGCAGGCAGGTGTCATATTTTTGTACCAGCCCTCTATTTTACATATCACTGGACTATATGGAAAATTTATTTCTCAAATTTTATGAACAAATGAATTTTATTTTGTGACACTCTAAAAGGTAGCAAAATGTACCTATATTTAAGGTGCTATGGAAAACAAGTAGGCATTTAAAAATGCTTCTTTGATGAGAAGCCTTGGCAATTTGATCGCTTGACTTTAAACATTTGACTTAGCAGGTGTGAACATTTAAATTTCACATATTCTCTACATTTGTATAATAGTGCAGAGCTTAAAAAGT
This sequence comes from Balaenoptera physalus, assembly GCF_965194825.1. Lineage (NCBI taxonomy): Eukaryota > Metazoa > Chordata > Mammalia > Artiodactyla > Balaenopteridae > Balaenoptera > Balaenoptera physalus. The sequence continues at coordinate 101,856,920 of NC_138885.1, read as the reverse complement.
TCATCTATATATAATATCGTACTTTATCTTCATTAAGAATAAGAGAGGCCAAGGATGAAAATGAGGGTCTGAGACATTTCACGATTGACCTCATCACTTGTAATTGGGACTGGAGCTTGGAGCTTCTAACATACCATACAACAATCTGTCTATTGTACAAAAGCACCTCCTATGCAGTACATATTAAATATATCTAACTTTCCATGTCATAGTCTTCAATGTGTTGTTAGTTATGTTATTAGAGAAGAAGAGAGATAAATATTTTCTATGCCATCATGTAAGTGACTCAGTTATGGGCAGAGTTTAAATGTAAATTCAGTGTAGGGGTTCAGAGCTTGTCCCTTGATTCGTCCAGCAGGCTAAGTTAATTAAGGAAAACTATATTATCTAGTTGTTATTAATCTGTATTAAACAGTTAATCTCCATGGGACCATGTTCTTAGATTAGTCTATGAATCTCTAAATTATAAAAATGTTGATCTGGAATAAGATTTAGCTCTGTTTCATAGATGTTTCAAGATGTTGTCTTTGAGGTTTATTTAGTCATCTCTGTTCAGTTAAATCCAGAAGGTAGAGAATGCAAAGTTCATAAAATCAACTGTTTTTATTTGCATTATTCATTATTTCTAGTGCTAAGAAAAGTGGCTGGCGCATACATAGACCATGGTTTCTCAAGAAATGTGTTTAATAAATGATTGATATTTTATTTATATATATATATATATATATATATAATTTTTCGCTAGGAAACAGACGTGGTGTTCATACATCCCCTGTACTTACCATAAGGAATGTTGTCCTTAATATTTTATCATATTTTTATATTGACTTTTATTTAACCCATAGGCTAGAGTTTTAAGCCATAAGACTATGTCTTTTTTTTTTAATTGCAATCTAATTTCAACTGATTCTAAACACATAAAATTAATGTATGCAAAGCGTGTTTCCGGTAAAGAAAACGATTTTCCAAGATTTTCTGCTTTTTCTTCACTTAAAAAAGAAAAGACTGATGAGAAAATATTATGTACCTTTTTATAGAAGAGGCTAAGAAGTTGACCCTTTGCTGAAATGGTGAAAAATAAATGTAACTTGATAGCAAAAATTATTCCAGGCAAGTTGAAGTCCACCTCTATCTCCTTTTAGATAAATTTCTTCTTATGAGAGGAAAGTTAATGCTGTGATATGTGGCCATTCCAGTCATTTAACATGTAACAAAGGAAAGGGTTCCTCATTTACAACTCAAGTTAATTTACTGCTTTTCCCTTTCTTCCAGGGTTAATCAGAAGAATATTTATTGTCAACTTAATTTTTAATCCATTTAAAATTTTACTTTTTCTATATAATTCTTCTTTACAGGGACTGAATTAAAATATTCAATATCCTCAGAAAATATAAATAAACTTGCTTGTCGTCAGAGTGCATAAAATTTTACTGTTTAGCAAACGTCACTGTTGTGCATGTTTTCCCCTTTGGTTCATACAACTCATGTGGCTTTTCTTTTTTTTTTCTTTTCTGTTCTTTTTTTTTTTTTTTCATTCATGTTACCTCTTATTACATCCATCATTCCATTTTTCTTTCCTATTAGAGTGAAATTGGACACAGCCCTCCTCCTGCCTACACCCCCATGTCAGGAGTAAGTATTTCACAATCAACCTTCATCTTTTAGGATTTTTGGTCTTTGCTTATCATGTTTCCTTTCTTGCCTCACCATGATTTCCTCATTTTGCCTTTGCCAACAGTGAGTTAAGAATTTACTGTAGATTGTGTAGCTGCCTATGTAGATATGTTTTATCTCAGTAGATAAACCAGAGTTGAGATATCATGCATCAATAGTAGCTTTTGATTTTTATCTGAAGAATTTACCTGGGCTCATACGTCATGCTTCTGGGTAAAGAGGTTATCTTTACTTCCACGATTTTAGGTCTTGGGCTAAAAAGTCAGTATCTCAGTGATGATTCTCTAGTTAGATACTAGAGACTCAGAGTCACAGTAACCACAGACTAGAAGGCAATAAGGAAACATCACCATTCAAACTGCATCACTGTGCTTCTGTTCTTAATGGCAACTGCCTATAGTTAATGACATTGCCATTTGTCTTGAAGATTCACTTTGAATTTTTACATTAAAAATAGGCAGTTGTGGGAAAGGAACATGAAATACTTTTTATTAGATCATGTGTTAGGTGGTTAGTAAAATTAAAATATATATTTCCAAAATGTTTTCCCACAATTGATTTATTTTATAAGAAAAATTGGAATTTTAGGTGTTTCTAGTCTAATTCAAACTCATTGACTATTAGGGGGAAAAACTCAATTAAGAAACTCTGACTTATCTCTGAAAGACAAACTTCCATATTCTTTTGGTTATTAACATCCATATTTTTGACAGCTATTCCTAACAATACCTTTGGTCCAAATGTGTTTCTACTATTGACAGAACCAGTTTGTGTACCGAGATGGGGGTTTTGCTGCAGAACAAGGAGTGCCCATGCCCTATAGGGCCACCACCAGCACAATCCCAGAAGCCCCAGTTGCTCAGGGGGCTACCGCCGAGATTTTTGATGACTCCTGCTGTAACGGCACCTTACGCAAGTCCGTGGCACCCCACGTCCAAGAGGACAGCAGCACCCAGAGGTACAGCGCTGACCCCACAGTATTCGCCCCAGAACGGAGCCCACGAGGAGAGCTGGATGAAGAAGGTTACATGACCCCTATGCGAGACAAACCCAAACAAGGTACAAGCAGAATGTTCAGAAATGATTGCCACTCGACATTTGTCTCTATCAAAATAAGCAAAGTATGGAAGGGAAATTGCCAAACTATCTGCCTATGTAAAATCTGTGATCCACAAAAGGCTTAGGCTACTGCTATTCCTAGTAGGCTTTCTGAATCAAAAGTGTCCACATCATCTAGGGGCTTTTTTAGAAACCAGAATCTCAGGCCCCACTTGAATAGGAATCTGCATTTTAACAAGATCCCCAGGTGATTTTTATGCATAATCAAGTTTGAGAAGCACTGATCTAAACATATCTTTATTGGAATATTTGAATGAGGTAGCATATCACAAGATTTCAGAACCCTTGCTCCATTGGACTTATTGTGGAGATCATAAAGACTGATGTTGTTGGTAAAAATGTCCAAAGCTTTCAATGGCACCAATAAAAGACTTGATTGATGCATTAAAATGGTGTCATTTAAATGACCTAGTTTATTATAAGAAATTATGACTTCTTGTATGATACATTTCAAAAATTAAAGTTCTGACCCTGTATATACTTATATGTATACCATCACATCTTGAAAATATTCATAGTTTGTGCCTTTACAAAGAACAGAAATAACTTTACAAAGTTAGTAGTAGAAATGTTAAACACCCAAATCAGATAACATTTCAATTTTGAGAAAGCCTCTTTCCTTTTATGTTAACAGCATCAGAAAAAGAAGATAGATGATTGTTATTAAAAACTGGTGACTGTTTCTCAGAGTCTTCAGTGTCACAGTAAACTGTATATTAAGACTCTGTATAAAGGCCCATTGTCTCACTTAATATGCAGTTATATTCACTTTTATAGTATGCAATTAAGGGATGCCTAAATACATATTGTCAATAACCTATTAAAATATATCCACCTCTATATGTATGAAAGTATTACTGTAACGAAGAATTGGATGTTGACAGTAGCCCAATAGTGACACAAATGTAGGTTTTGAGAAGATTTGACAGATGCCCCCAAAGTGAAATGCTCTCTGGGAGGACTCTCAACTCAACGATAAAATTATTCCTATCTACAGAACTACATGGCTATACAAATTTGCATCAGGACAATAGATAAGCAGATTGCTTTGAGAAAAGGTAACTTGAACCTTCTAAGAGAAAGGCAAGTCAGTCTGTGTAGACTCACTGTAGACCAACCCCAGATTTTATCTCTGAGTACTAGGAGACCCACATTTATGTAGAACTCTAGCCCAGTTCTCAGAGAGTAGAGAATTTTAGTATAGACATTCCTATACTTTCAATTAAGAAGTTTCAGGACTCTGATAAGAAAAATCCAATTCTGACTCCCTTATAGGTATTTTTCATATATTTTTCTTAAAATGACAGTAGCTTTGAGAACCATTCAAATTAAAACTTATGATGAAGTGTAAAGTTCAGCCTACTCCTGTAGGGGAAAACAGTGCAGTAGAACAAGATTATTCAACGGGAGTTAGGGAATTTGAATTCTAGTTCAACACAAATTATATCCTTCATACATCATTTAATCTCAATTTTCTGTCTATAATGCTGGAAGAATACACCTTGCACTTCCTTTTTCACAGGATTGTAAAAAGGAATGAAATAATAGTGCCTTGTAAATTATTGAACTGTAATCTGTGTATATGATGGTGGGATATTCATTACTGTCTTTTAACTTGCACATGACGCTAAATAGTTAACTATATCCAGTAGGCCTATATCCAGGAAAAAATAACCCTGGGTTGATGAGATTTTTCTCTCTACATGTTGGGTTTAGTATAGGGGATAGAAAGTTTGTTTCAGAATGATAGCATCTCAACAAACAGTTATGCCCTCTCCCTACCCCAACACCAAAGTAGGAATAGCTTAAGTGTCATTTTTGTGCATATATTTAAAAAGAGGGTCTACTATATATGTGTATGTATGTCTACATATATTCTATACTATAAACATAGGAATAGAATTAAACATGAGGAAAGCAGCATTAATTAGCAGTATTTTTAAAAATTCTAGCCCAGTACCTATTCTAGCCCAATACCTATTTATTAGACTGAATCATACAAAATAGCTGCTATATGACTGGTTTCAACCTACAAAATAGCAACTTCATATGATTCCAACTAATAGTTTGCTATTTTATGATTATGATTAGCCATTGGAAATAAATGTTACAATTATATTTATTGTTAAGCATATGTTTTGTCAAACAAGTCAATATAGAGGCATGTTAGATGTCTATATGATTTGATTAGTTGAGTCTTTTCCTTAGATGTTTTCTTTCCTGTGTGTAAATCTTTCTGAGGGAACATCTGTAATCAAATCCTTGTTACCTATGCAGACATTCTAAGCAAATTATGTAGACTAAAAAATACTTTTATTTCACTTCATCCAGTTATCTTGACATGGAGTTAATCTGTAGACATTTTGATCTTCCAATATTCTTTAAAAATTCTCATTTCTCCATATTTAAAGGCTATTTAACCTTGATAGGTTGTCTTATCTTCCAACATAAATTACCAACTTTTAGAAAATAGAAGCATTTAAACAACTGGCCCCATAAGTAGGAGAGACAAATGCAAGCAGAAGGAAAGAAGAACAATCTAGGGGACAGGGACTCTGGCCCTGGCCTTGTTGGTGCCTTGTCTTGCCACTAACATTTTTTGCCCACTTACTCCTCTTTCATATGATAGTAGTAATCAACAAAAAAATTTTTGTGAAAATTCCTGAAATATGTGGCTTTATTGTCCTGGAAAAAGAAGCTAACCATTCTGTATAACCGTGGTCTGATTAACATTTTCCAGAAAGTAGATGTTAACTGATACTTTTGTATTACATCAGAATACCTGAACCCTGTGGAGGAGAACCCTTTTGTCTCTCGGAGGAAAAATGGAGACCTTCAAGCTTTGGATAATCCCGAATATCACAGTGCTTCCCATGGTCCACCCAAGGCAGAGGATGAGTATGTGAATGAGCCACTGTACCTCAACACCTTTGCCAACGCCTTGGGGAACGCTGAATACCTGAAGAACAACGTACTGTCTGTGCCAGAGAAGGCCAAGAAAGCATTCGACAACCCTGACTACTGGAACCACAGCCTGCCACCCCGGAGCACCCTTCAGCACCCAGACTACCTGCAGGAGTACAGCACAAAATATTTTTATAAACAAAATGGACGGATCCGGCCTGTTGTGGCAGAGAATCCCGAATACCTCTCTGAGTTCTCGCTGAAGCCAGGCACTGTGCTGCCTCCTCCGCCCTACAGACACCGGAATACTGTGGTGTAAGCTCAGCAGTGGTTTTCAGGTGGAGAGAGACGTCCGCTCCAATTTCCCCACCGCCTCTCTTTCTCTTGTGGTCTTCCCTCTACTCTCAAGGCCAGTAGTTTTGACACTTCCCAGTGGAAGGTATCAAGATTCAATGATAGTTATGTGCTTATCTAACTTGAACATTAGAAGGAAGGACTGAAAGAGAAAGACAGGAGGAACCACACTGTTTCTTCATTTCTCTGCATGGGTTGGTCAGGAGACTGGAACAGCTAGAGAAGGAGCAGCAAATAGGAGGCAATACTGCCTGCTGTCAAACTAGTTCCCAACTTTTTTTTACGTTTTTTTCTTTGCCTCCCTCCCTCCCTCCCTTCCTTCCTTCCTTCCTTCCTTCCTTCCTTCCTTCCTTCCTGTATTTCAATGCACATGCTTGAAAGACCCAAGCTGCAGGAACCGATGTGTACATTTTCCGCATCCCTGGAAATCCTAATGATGTTTCCAGAAGAACAAAACCATAACCTTTTTTATAATGTATGATAGTAACTAAGATTGAAAATCCAATCTCTTTCTCAGACAGTTTCAATCTTGACAAGCAAGAATGGCCAACTCAGCTTTCATAAGTTTTGAATCTTCATCAAAGTTATAACTAGTAATTATATTTGGAGAGCTTTTTTGTTTTTTTCATTTTGTTTTGCTTTGATCTGTCTCTTCATATTACTTTCTCCCCTCTTTTCAGCTTTAATTTATAGTTGCAAACATTTTTACATCAGACCTTCTTAGGTGTTGCTATAAATTGAAAGAATTGTAAAAAGAAATATTTTAATATGGTGAAATGGCCACTATTTTAAATATGCAGTCTTTAAAATTAGAAGGGGAGGCCAAGATATCAGTCAAATGTAACATCAAATCTTACTTTTGTGTTTTACACTATTGAATATGTACCCCCCCGCAATCTTTTACATTCTTCAACATTTTCTTCCCCTCTATGAATGACAGTACTTGATAGGCAGTTGGTAATGTTAAGAGTAGAAGGGAAACTAAGAGACAGTTCTGTGTGGTTCATGAAAACTACTGACACTTTCAGGGGTGGTCCAATGGGGAATCCATTGAACTGGAAGAAACACACTGGATTGGGTATGTCTACTTGGCAGATACTCAGAAATGTAGTTTGCACTTAAGCTATAATTTTATTTGTTCTCTTTCTGAACTCCATTTTGGATTTTGAATGAAGCAATATGGAAGCAACCAGCAAAATAATTCATTTAAGTACTTTTTTTTAAAAAAAGAGCTAAGATAAAGAAAGACTGTGGAAATGCCAAACCAAGCAAATTAGGACTTTGGAACACTTTGGGATTATGGTGAGAGGGTCAGCACATGATCAACATGTGATATCACATTTCCTAAACAAGGAAAATTGTCCAGTTTGTATACTCCACTTGAAGGAATGCAAGTAAGGATTGGCTTGAATTCCATGGAATTTCTAGTATGAGACTCTATTTATATTAAGAAGTGGAAGGTAACTCTTTGCACATAAATTGGTATAATAAAAAGAAATACAAACATTCACTGCTTATAAATAGGTCCTTGGGTCAAAAGTTGTAAATAAATGTGAAAAAACTTCTCATGTAATTATTTTAATATCCAACATACTACTCTTTTGATACTTTATATAATAACTCTTTTTCTTCAAACACAGCATCCTAGTTCTAGAGCCACCTTTCTTGTGTATCATTTTAAAGAATACCTACTGAGTTAAGATGAGCAATGGGAACAAATGGTAGGAATGAGTTTTCAGGAAAAGGGGGCCTCAGGTCAGTAATTAGAAAAATTGGATAGAAATCTCTCTCTTTTAGGAAAATCTGGCCTAATTCATTTGGAATTTTTTAAAAATATTTCTTTCCAATGTTAAAGTATTGGGATCAAATTTGAATGTATAACCTAATTGAAAGCAACTAGACTAAAAATCTCTATTGGCAAAGAGGAGAGTTTAGAAAAAAGGATGAAAAGAAATCAAGGTTTCTGCCTATTTTGAAAAGTAGATCTATCTATCCATTCAGCTCCCTTATTTTTTCAACTCATATTTATTTATAGTCTACTGAAAGCACTGTGTTATGTGGGGAACACCCAGATAAATGCAATACTATCCCTAACTTTAAAATTTTACAATCCAGATTTATTTGGCATGACATTTAATTTTTTTATATAATTCAAGGAATACAATTGCATGGACTATTTTATGAATAGTCATATAAAATCAACTCTTTGTTAAAAGATCTCCTGTGAACTCATGTGGGACATGAGTGAAACACCCTACAAGTTCCTGAAGTTAGCAAATAGGATAGTTTCAGTGTTACCATTCAAACACAAACTGTTCTAGAAGGATATTGTATCACTGGCTAATTGTCCTATATGGATTCTAACTTAACCATTAAATCAACAATAGATGTTGGTCTTTGGCCAGGAACATTGGAGAAATTGGGATTGGTTTCTTCCTGAGTTATGAAAAGTGAGGGAAGCTTAAAGGCTGAGGTTGAGCAAGGGAGGGGTTTGTGAGAGCTCTTCCAGTGAAATTCAAACATGAACTTCCCAGGGTTGAAGACACAGAATGATTCAGGAGCCACAGCCTAACAGCTCAGAGCTCTTTCACCCAGTCAGAGGAATATCCAGGAAAAGGGGTCCTCACATCAGTGTTTATGAAAGTTTAGATATAAACCACTCTTTCTAAATAAATCTGTACCAACTCATCACTGACAGCATCCTTGTTGGATACTAGAACTTGACTTTTTTTCCTGATTTACAATATTCATATGGTTTCTATGGGGATATGAAAAGCAGAATCACTTATATTGAAGAAGGAAAGAAAAATAATTATTTTACTGTTAAGGTAATAGAAATGTATTCAGTGAAGGTAGTGTCTCTGTCATCCTAGGAACATAAGACCATTACACATCAGGTACTAATAACTGGAGATAGATGCAAGTATAATCCAAAATGACCCAAAATGCTTCACAAGAACTTTATTGTTCCTTTTGAATGATTTCTGTAGCACATACTTGATTTCAGTTGTTTTAGGGTTTCTCTTTTGATTTATTTTTGTCCCCCTAGGAAAACATATTTCAGAGTGTATGAGAGGGAGAAAAAGAAAGTTTCATTTGTTCCAAAGAATAACTTATTCAACTCAGTAGAGTGAAATTTTAAATGCCAATTAAAACCTGTGAAGTGCATCAGAATATCAGATTATCGTAAGCTAGTTATATCAGTGCAAATATGCAGAACCAATTAAGTAAATTTGAAGAAAATTAATAGTCAAATTACACAGACTGTATTTTTTAAATCACCAAATCTTGTAGCTTATACCTATCTTGGGGAATCTTATTTCCAGGTAAGAAAAACTGTATAATTAAATGGTTATTTAGGGCAGTGGTTCTTAGGCAGGTGAGAAAAGAAGTTTTCTAAACCAAGGTAGACCCAGAACCGCAAAGCATCCTGAACCACAAAGAGATGCTTGAACTACAAGTAGAAATTGATTTTCCAAGTATTAGTGGCACAGGTTAGGATGAGAGTTTTTCTCGGGTAATATTCTTGAAATGGAATGAAAAACAATGCAAAACTCAAATCATATTAAAATGTATAAACTAAAACTTTGAGATTGTTTTCTTAGTAGATCAGGAAGAATGACTGAATATTTGTAGCTGGAGAGGAGAAATAGTGTTCTTCTAAGTGTATAATGTATGTGTTAATACCTTGTAAAATCAGGACTTGGCATGAAGATCATGTATATTTCCAGTGCCTAGGACAAACCAGTAGGACTGTGAGGTGCTGTCCCTACATGAAGTTGAAAGGGTTATCAACATGCTTTTTGAAGTGTCAAAAATTTAAAAAAAGGAAATTGGTTAAGCCCGACAGGGAAGGATGTAAATACATGTTTTTCTAGAGCTATCTAAACTTTATTTCAAAACTTGAATTATTCATCCATCTATAAATGTTGGTTATTTAACTAGTATATGTAGTTCATAAGGTAATAGAAAAAGTGATTATGAAAGCATGTATATATCTGGACAGAACCATGATAATGCTGTAAGATGTAGATTTAGTTAGGTTAACAGATGTTAAATGATTTTAATACTATTAAATAAATCAAACTAGAAAACTAACCACAAAATATAATGTAGCAAAATAAAATGCAGGATATGAAAATGTAGGATGGATTTTGCATAGTAAAAAATGTTTGCCATTTAAAATTGTTATTTGTTAGGTTGAGCTGAAAGTGGGCATATAAAAAGCAGGTTCCACTTATGAAAACTTGCTTTAAAGCATTACAATTATTTTTTTCTCATTCTCTTATTCCTTTACCATTTGTAAAATGTATTACATGCAAGAGGAAGTTTTCAAATTTGTTTTGCAAATACCACCTTGTAGAGTTTAACAGGCAAATATGTTACAGATGACTTTAAGTAAGAGGTTTCAAAATGAAGTGAAGGAAATATAAATGTTCTATTACCTTATGCAGAGACAAAAAAATGAGTGGTGTCATTTAGTAAACAAACAAAATGCATTTAATTTGTGACATATCCTTTCTTTTTTCTATGATACCCTCCCATCTCCAAAAAGAACCCAAGGAATTAATTAACAATATTCTGAGAAATCAATGCTAAAGCAAGCATTTCAAACTGCTGTATTTCCATTGTTCTGGACAATAGTTGATAGCCAGATGATTTTTAATAGGGCAAATAAGAAATCCAGGTGGATAAGCTTCTAGTTGTTGAAAAGCCAGAAAACTAAATCTACTGTATATCCTATGGGCAGAGAATTCTGCTGGGCCTCTCTTTATGCATATGGTCTTTGAAGGACAGCCTGGTACCCACGCAGACACCTAAAGGCAGACTTATATCTGCTGATTGCCATTTGCTTAAGAACGAATAAGAGTGTACAGATGTAGACTGGGCATCATTTTAAAATAACACTATCAGTAGAGACCTTGGTATTACTGATATTACAAAGGGGCCAGCTTTTATACTTCTGGGTAGAATTAATACAATTTTTCTAATACCAGAGAGCCTTTACAAAAGTAGTTCTTTCCACAATTGCAAACATTAAGCTGATGTGGGCACGGTGTTGGATCAGGAGTCCTTCAGTTTATGTGGACACATGGCTCTAGCACCATGGGCTACTTGTTCTTTTCATTAAACAAAAGTCTCTATAAAATAAAATTTTCAGACACTCGGTTCAAGCCCCACTGATTTTGTAAAGGTGCAAAAATGTAGGATGTGTCACTTTTGCAGACCCCTGTCTCACCTCTTCACAGCCAGGTGATCTTTTGGGCAGAAGAAATGCTTCTCTAGTCATGAGCTGAAAAGACTCTTAAGTCCCAGTTTCATGGAGGTTTTCACATGCTTCCCCTGGAAAATACTCCCTGACAGTCAGCTTTGCAAGTAAGTGATTATCTTGTTAGGAATCACAGAAACAATTCATTTCTCTCTGGACCTTAAGGAAAATGCTGCCCTTACTTCTTTTACCATTGGCACAACTACTCCATTTTCCTTACTTTTCTGCCACCCTAGTTCAAAGCGGCCCTCTTGATGCTGTGCCTGTCTTAAGCCATAGTGGAACTCTGAGGTCCCATGTGCTGCTTTGTAAAACATTGATTTAGCCTCTGCCCTCAAATGTCTGACTTTTCCATAAAAGATAGTAGCAATTTGGACATTGTTTAAATTATTTCTCAAATAAATGACTGCACAGAGCATACTTTATGATGCTAAAATTATGCTTTTCCATGAAGATCGATTCTCTTACTATGTCCTTCTCTGTAGGAATTTGAGTCGAGTCAGCCCTGTGATGAATCTTGAAACTCACATATGTGCACATACCCTTGGTAGGTTTTAGATTTAATCTTTTCATGAAAACTTTACATTATAATAAGTTATTTTTGCCAGCAAATTAACTTATTTACTTTATTTATCTTACTTTGCTCCTGATTGCAAATATTTTACAGCTGCTGTATATATATTTTGTTTTTTTGATAAATGAAGAGTCTTATTATCATAAAGGTAAAGGCTATTCAGCTCTGAGAACCACCTGTAGCTCTTTACTGGATCATTCATCCCTCTGACAAATGTATAATGAGTGCAGTTTCACTGAAATGAAAATCCATGTTGTCTAATAGGTTGCCATTTTTTCTCTACTTTTGCTTTTTAAGGATATTTGTCTTTCAATGCTCTAAGTGTTTTACCCATGTCACAATAAGTGGTTTTATTTGTACAAATATAAGAAAACAAAGTTTCATACCTGTAGGCAATAGTCTAACTTGTCCAAACCACTTTGCCTTTACTGCTATTTTTATCCCTGATGTGTAGCTGTTTCCCCCAGGCCTGTAGCTGTTATGAAGGAAAGCAAATCATACCTCCTAAGTATTGACATAACCTGAATCTTGAGTACCATTTCCAGAATTTTCAGTTAGTGGGGGGGTGTACCTTTTCCCTAATGTGAGAGTCATTTTCCTGTATATTTCTGGATCTCTCAGGGGCTGGGAGGGGGGCGTGAGGGGGCTACACCACAGTACTCCAAGAATCCTTTGGGATTACTCCAGTAATCAACTATGAAAGTTATTTTCTAAGTGTAGATATGTAAGCTGTTCTTTTAAAGTAAGGTACTTTGGAATATTGTAGCATAAATTGGTACTGCTGTTAAATGGGTCGATTATTAAACTGAGCAGCTGTGCAAGGGCAGCTAACTTTGAATGCACACCTCACTGGCTGGTGTGTCTACATCTCCTGTCGTGAGCACCAGGGACTTGCATTGCTGCAGGTCAAAACTTCATTTTCACACGACATGACTAGGTGTTCATCTTTCCTGAGCACCATTATAACAAGATCAAATGAAAATGAGATCGATCTGCAAGACAATTCAGAGCACAAAATGTCACGTGAAATCATCTCTTAAACGCTCATCTCATATACGCATCAAAGTAGTTGACTAGTTGACGAAGATCAGTTCAGGTGACAAAGGGAAACACTTTACCAAAAAGGCAGAGGCTTAAGGTATTATATACATTTGTATTCATTTCCTCATGTTCTTAACTTGTAAAAAGAAAACAAGCCCTCTCTCTTCTGAAGTATCTTCAAAGGACAGGGGTGCAAAAATACCTAGCTGGTAAGCCATTGATGTTTCATTTAAATCCCAGTGTTCAAAGTTAGCTGCCTTTTTGAAATAAACAAACAAAAAATACTACTGTATGTTTGAAAATGTGAATAGTATTTTTATAGCTTGTTAAAGACATGGCTAGTTGCATTTGTAAATAGGGATAATGTTGCTCTGATTTTCTTCTGTGGACATCTTCATTTGGAACATAATTGTCTTTAGGGTTAATTTGTATATAAGTAATTGGCTTGTGATTGTTTCTTTTGGGTTGGAAGTTATCATTTTGACATTACTTGTGATTCTGTGTTCAGCACTATGGTGATGTGTTCAACCTCTGCACTCGCTTACACAATAGGATATGCCAATTGTGTGTGGTGTAATGTTATTTTGATTTTTTTCTATTTTATCTATGAAGGATTATGCACTTAACACATACTAACTTTTTTAATGTTAGGTATATTTTTAGTATAATTTCCCTTATTCTTTCTTCCCCTCCAACCCTTCACTCCATTCTCCTTCCCTTCTCCTGTTTTCTGTTGTCATTTGAGAATGAGGGACAAACAGTATTTTAAATTTCTGTAATTAGGCTTTTCTGTTAGTTCTCAAGGATCCTCTCTTGGCTCTTGGGAAAGAATTGTACCTGTACAAGGCAATTATAGAATGCGACCTGCTTTTCCTCATTCCACACTGATCATCCCAGCTGAACAATTTGAAAACTGTTCTGCCTTTTTGTTACATGAATCTGTCAGAAATATATTTTTAATTTAATATAAATGAAATTCAATAAAATATGAAACAAATGGTCTCTTCTGTGTCAGAAATTTGTCATAAGAAAAACCAATTGGGGAAGAAGAAGATTTGTTCTAGATTTAATAATCTGAAGATGTGAAAATGGGCTTATTTTTGTCCATGTTTATGAATCTCATTCATTATTCTTCAGAACCCTTTGGTTGTTTGGAATGTAATACATTCCATATGTTTTTAGCGTCTAGCACAAAAGCCTATTGATGTGTGAAGACTCACTCATCTGTGCAGACTATGCTTAATTCACTGTGGTTGGTTTGTTGCTTTGGGATTAAAAAAGTTTTTGAAATATTTGGTAAATTGTATCCAAATAACATTAATATTTTTATGATTTTTTTTCTTTCTGCCCTCATTTCAGTTTATAAAAATGGTGCTGGCAAATCTTTTGTTATAAAGAATATCAAATGCTAGTACCGTGGTTGAAGTAAGGGAGAGAGAATGGGACCATAAAAAGGCAATCAACTCACGTGACTTGGGACAAGCCCACGGTAAGGTGGGAGAGTGTTACAGACATATTGGTGATGTGAGCAAGATCCTCTCCCAACATGTTTTTTATTCTAATTTTTCTATTTTAAATATTGTTTCTTACTCCTTCATACTTCCGAAGTGTAAGAACTTTAAGATTCCAGTAACTTCTCATTCAACACCCTATTACTCTTTCAAGCTATTTTAGTCATTTGAATACATATGATGTCAACTAAATCGTTTCCCAAAAAATATATATTTTCAATGTAATATATTGGAGTAAGTTCTCTTAAATTCGTTCAGTTATAGGTCTTTAAAGATCCCGTTGATTGGACCTCCTGCTATTTGCATGAAAATGCACACATTCTCTCCCTTGAATATTTTGACCTATTTATTTGAGATCATTGTCATTTTATTGTGTTCAGGGTGAGATACATCAAGGCTGAATGCATTTTAACCCACTGATAGGCTGAGGAAGAGGGAGAAACAACTTGTGTTTCTATTGCTTTACTACCTTAAAAGGTACAGTTGACATTTCCAGTGGCACCATGTGAGTTCATTCATAGTAGTTGTAATACCTACTAATTGTATAGTGCTTGACCATGCATAAACTTATTCTGCGTATGTTGGTTTTTGGCTCACTACACTATTTTGAGATAAGTATTATTGAAATAGCCCCAGTCATGCAGATAAGGAAAATAAGACTAAAATAACAAATCTAGAGTCATGTGACAAGTACTAAATGGTGGTACTCACCCTTAAAGCTGCGTCTTCTGATTTAAGTATCTTTCTTTACTACACTTAGGTAAACACTACTCTTTCTCCTCCTGCTGCAGAGGAATCTCATTCTGATTGGAAAATAATTTACGTTGACAAATTGTCTCTATTCAAGACCACCAGTGGTCTTCATTAGTCCTTTGATAACTGCCCTGAAAACTTCACTTGGCCTCCTCAGACTACCCGGGAGCAAGTCATCTATGATGGAGAATCAGGTTCCTTTCACTCAAGAGAGATAAATGCAACATAATCACAAGTAAAAGGATTTTTAAAAAATGACCACGTGGGGAACCTACTGGTAGTGTCCCCTTTTTCAGGGTCTTATAAATCTGCTCGGTAAAGGCACCACTAGTCCCCCCACATATATCAGAGAATATGGCATATAACTATCCCTAGCTCTAGCAGTGTTATTACATACAATAATGTTTCTAGAAATAAAACCTCACATGAAACACCTAATTTATAAATAAGTTGATAAATTTTCTAGGGTTTACTACATGCTAAATGGCCACTGGAAACAACTTCTGTAATACAGCATAGAATCTGATCCTGAACCAATGTCAAAACTTCAATTAGGGAATTCCCTGGTGGTCCAGTGGTTAGGACGCAGTGCTTCCACTGCCGGAGCCCTGGGTTCCATCCCTGGTCGGGGAACTAAGATCCTGCAAGCCACGCAATGTGGAAAAAAAAAATTCAATTAAAATGATAATGGTAAGACGAAAAATACCATGGAGAAGCTGTGATGTATTTAAGGGAGTAACAGGTTAGAAGCTAAAATAAATGTCAAAATTCAGACCAGCTATTTCCTACGGCTTTACACTCCAAGCTTCCTCAATTCGCAATTGTTTAGCTTTGTAAGCCCTGTAGGAATGTATCTATCTATATTTATTTATCAATATCTATATATATATTTATATACATGTATGTATACATATGGAGAGAGAACATATCAAACAAAATGTTTAAAGATATATTTATACATTGCAAAATTTCACACAGAACCTCTATTTTCAAGCAATTTCATCACAAGCCCCAAGATGTATATCATAGAACAAGTTACACTCATAAAACTGTAAACTAGCAGGTACATAGTTAGCTAATTGTATTTTCCTCCACAGTATTATTAAGCTGCAATATGAATCATAGGGAGCAAAGCCACTAGACAACCATCTTAAGATTAGAAACAGAAGACTGTCACCCAGATAGCAATTTTAAAGCTATAAACAGAACAATTCACCACAGGATAGCAATCAGGAGACTGTAAACCAAATAGCACACGTGGGACATGTGAATATTGAAATACCCGCTCTTGCAAGTTACCCATAGATTCTTAAAAGAGAGATACCCATCTTGCGAACCTGTTTCTACTTACTTATATTTCGAAGATAAGTAGAATGTTCTACAAAATGTTATAAATCCAAGGTTTTCTGCCTCTTTTAGAAACAAAGAAAAACAAAAATTCCAAGCTTTAAAAACACATTCTATTAGCTGCCCACCAATTCCTATTGCAAGAGGCGCATACATATTGTAAAATATCCTGAGGATAAAGCCTTAATATTTCATTCTAGTTATCTTGAACGTCCTCTTATATCGTCTTCTTCCATGTATTATGGGGACTTATTCAATCATCTTGCCTTTACTCTGTAAAGTTATTATATTTATGTGGATTTTCAGCCACACAACAACAACATTAAAATAATAATAGGCTTTGATTGAAGGCTTCCCATATGCCTGGCCCTCTGTTAAGGACTTTGTGCTCATTGTCTCATTTAACGTTCACTACAAACTTACAAGTTATTATTATTTTCCCCCTTTCATAAATGAGGAAAGTAAAATTTTAGTAAGGTTAAAAAGCTTTCCAAGGCTGCACAAAAAGTGGCCATTGCTGGGACATAAACCCACCTGACATCAAAATACCTTATCCTTCATGCTAAATTGTATTTATCTTATAATATTCATAATGATGTAGCAAGTGTTGTTTTTCCTCAAACATTTAAACTCAGATGTGTGATAAATGCATA
Organism: Balaenoptera physalus; assembly: GCF_965194825.1. NCBI lineage: Eukaryota > Metazoa > Chordata > Mammalia > Artiodactyla > Balaenopteridae > Balaenoptera > Balaenoptera physalus. The sequence continues at coordinate 101,839,721 of NC_138885.1, read as the reverse complement.
TTTTTTTTCTGTAACAAAACGTATTGCCTTTCCCAAATCTCCAGTTTATTTAGAGGCGGAAAACATAAACTGACCACTTAAAATTTTTTCAGAATTAATTTGAAAAACAGTCAACCAATTTAAGGTTTTTCCCCATTGCTTGCTCTCAGGTGTGACATCTAAATTCTGGGGCCTATGTTAGTAAGAATTTGCAAGATTCTCTATCACCCATGATAACACAAATATCATTGACTTATCACATAAATGCTTATTTCTGCTGTGGGTCTGACAGCTTTCTTTTTTCTGGCTTGTGGTATTTTAATTCCCCAACCAGGGATTGAACCTGCAAGGCAGTGAAAGCGCAGAGTCCTAACCACTGGACCACCAGGGAATTCCCCTGACAGCTTTCTTCTAAATGATGCCTTGAAAGACCAGACTGGCTTCATCTTGTGGCTCATCTATCTCAACATGCTACCTCCGTGATCTCCATAATAGAGAAAAGACTGTGGGACAGTCAAACAGGAACCTTACGCTGCCACAGCCCAGGGGTGACAGATTATAGTCCATTGCTTAAAACTAGTCATCCAGTCCCACCCAGGGTCAAGAGAGCTGTGGGAATATATAGATATTGAGTGAACATAATTTTTTCTGCTACATGGCTGATGTAGCTTTGTGACAATGGTGGGAAACGTCTAGCCCTTGGCCAATATCTGATGATGGCATCTGTTAGAATATACACTATAGCTCTGATTGTTGTTAATAATCATTTTTTTACTCTGTCTTCCACTGTGATGTCTACATTTCCATCTGGTATCTGGCCATTTGGTCTAATGCATAGTCCCCAGTCATATGCCTTTAATGTGACCATGGTCCTCGGATTCTCTTACAAATTCCTGGACCTTTTTAGAGAAAACAGTAAAAATGTGTTTGTTTACACTACTTGGAAGCTCTGGAAAGTTGGTTCTGCTACCTGAGGCTCCCCGTGCTGACACATCTACCCTGTGACTCCCAATCCAAGGGCAAGTGAAATCCTGTGAGACCCCTTTCTCAAGGTTCCGGGTAATCATTTGCATTTCCAAACTTGACCTAAGGGAAGGTACAAAACAAAATCATATTCCTATGAATAGAATCAGATTCTATTGATGGGCATTTACCAGGATCTGTTATTTTCCTCTTTATCTTAATTCTTCCTTTCCAGGTCAGAAAAGTTTTATAGATTGAAAAGTGGAATAGATAGGGAATTTAAAAGCCAAAATTCTATTGATTTTCTGAATCTGCTCTCCATGGTACCATGGAGGTCTCCTATCTTGTGGCCTGAAACAGAGCTCCTTATTGGGTCGAAAAAATTGTGGAAGGAAGGGGAAAAAACAACAATTATGTACTAGGTAGTGTGCTAAGCAAATCACATGCATTATCTCAGTCTTTATAAATTATAAGATAAGAGCTGTATTTTAACACTGTTGTGTTCTGATGATGGTCGGACATGACAAATGACCTCCAGATAGATGAAAGGCAAAGATCTTTATTACTTACAGAAGACTGCCAATGCAGGGCAACACAGGAGATTGCACCTGGGGAAAGGGTAACAGCAAGTGGAACCGTAGGAGGCAGCTAATATGTGGCAAGCCAGGTGGAGTTAGCTAGGCATTGTGGGCTCCTTATAGATTATTTTGAATAATTCTACAGGCCTAAGGAAGAAGAGGCTGTCCTGGGTATTTGGTATCTGTGGCCTCTGGAAGCTGGCTGGGTGTGCTATAACCCAGAGTGTTAGAGCCCAACAGGGAAGGGGGTGGAGTGTAGGCTTAGCAAACACCCCATCATGGGGAATTGAGAGTTTTTAGGCATGATCTCAAAATTGGGTCAAGACAGCACTTGTGAAATACTATATTACAAGCCATCATGGTTCCTCCTTTACAATTAAAGTAACTGAAATGTAGAAGTGTTAAGTTACTTAACCAAAGTCACACAATTAGGAGATCACGAGGCTGGGATTCCAATCAAGGTCCACCTAGATCTTGGCTATACCACCTCCCTAAATGGACCTGTTCTCTTATCTACTTTCTTTAGTAGGGCATTATTATATTTTCTATTCACTCTTCAGTTTAGATCTTTTCTCTCTCCTATCTTGCACACTGTGTAGTGCATATGACTGCTAGGAGCTACCATGTGTGGAGCTTCTATGCATTCACCTCTCCAGACCCACATCTACTTTATCTTGGCTCATTCTGCTTTTCAAACTCTCAGTGTTTGGTACCCACTTGTCTCCTGGAGTTTCAAGGGTGAGGAAGAAAAAAAACTAGGGAGGAAGGAGAAAAACCGTCCTTACGTTATTTTAAAAACAAATTTGAAACTTCTTAAAAAAACCACCTCTTTATATTGACAATAAAAGCATTGTGTTTGACACTGTAATTCTGGCAAAAGAACATTTCAGTATCCAATGAGTTAGATATACTGCGCTACTTTGTAGGGCAATTTAAAAAACATTTTACTGTTGACAATAGGAATATAATTGCTTAACATTCTACAAAAAATGATTGGCCTCGCTCCTATTACATGCTAGATTCTTCCTAACTCTCAATGAATGACGGATCAAGCAGTGATTATCCTGAAGGCACATAATACTCCAGTAGTCAGATGGGTCAACTTTATTATTGTGTGACAAATATAAATTTCTCTTCCAATGTTATCTAATTGTATGAGTTAATTCAAAGATTGTATAGATTGAAGAATTATATAATGAAAAAATATTGATATCTTCCTTTCAGAATAGAAGGGACATTGCAGAAAAGATTTTAACATTGATCTGGATTGAATTGGAATTCTCACTAAATTTATTAACAGTCCAGCCATTGTTGTTGAAAAACAGATAAAGCATTAATCAGAAGCTCTGCTGTTTCCTTTCTAGTCAGATGCTCAGCTTGAGTTTTAAAGTGAAGGAAGAAGAGAAAATATTGGAAGATAGGTCTGGTAGTATCAACAAGAGGAATACGATGTAGACAATTTAAAATTTCTTGGAAGAAGAATGATAGGTCATCTGAAAATGTTGAAATAAATTAAAATAGTTCCAAATGAACTCATATGCTTGAAGATAGTCTTTTTCAATCAACTGCTTTTGTTTTTTTAAAAAATGTTCTTCTCCTGAAAAAATGTTAAATTTATTTAAGGATGATTACTAATCAAAGTAAGCACTTGTGTGCATGTATATGCTCTTGCCCATTACTATAATCTGACTCATAGATTTTAAATTTCAAGTGTCTAAGAAGCAAAACTACCACTGTGCAGTCACCCACCCCCATTATCCCATTTCAGGAAACTCTCAGAAACCTAAATACTTGGGAAAATGTGTTTATTCTCTCAACTATAGGTATACTCCTAGTTAGGGGACATGAGACTGGCCTTTATTGCAAAAGAGAAGCACATATAGATGGAAGTTATTGATTTTCCAGTAGACAGATCCATAGCAAGAGCTAAAATGTTATGTTACCAATGGAACTTTACACCTGATGCATAGTACATAAAATTTCAAAACATCTTAGAGACGCTCAACAAGTGATTAATGATTTAAAATTGTTTCCTAGGAGAAAAAACTGAAGGAACAAAGTATATAGTGTCAGAGACAAAGACTGAGCAGGGAATTAATAACCCTTCAGATTGGAGAAGTCATCAGATAAATGACAGTGAGCATCAGTGACTATGTCTCCTGAATAATTGCCTCAAATCAATAGACACCATAGAACTAAAAGAATGGAAGCGGCCGCTGGGAGCCTAAGCACTTTGGCTTCTTTTCTGTCGGTTTTCTCTGCAGCTATCATGTTCACAGTCTCCTGCCTGGGCCCCTCTCTGGCATTGTTTTCTTTAGTCAGAAAGGCAATCTCACCACTGTTTATACTGCCCTCTAGTTCAAAATAGTGGTGTCTTGCTTCACAAGTGTCTTGGTAACTTCCTCAACTGGGGGTGTAAAATTGCAAAAAGAGAAATCCATTGAAGAGAGTCTCTTAGATTCAGATACTCAGAAAGATTGTTACATAGATGAATTCTGACAAATATGAAATACCATCTTCGTCGAGAATAAAAATGGCAAAGCAGACTGTGTAGCTTGAGGAGTCGCAGGTGGAATGGAGAGGTTATGTTTCAGGGGTCTGATCACCACTCTGAACTTTTCTGATTTGCTAGAAGTACTCACAAAACCCAATAGAAGTTATATGCACAGCTAGGGTTTATTACAATAAAAGGAGCACAAGCAAGAGAAAAAAGATACTTATTGAAAGGAGTCCAGAGATGTCAGGCACAGGATTCTGAGTCTTTCCCCTTCTCTGATCACACAAAATGCACTTTCCTCTCTAGCTGGGAACTGTTGAAATGCATTCAAAGTGTCTGTGCCCAGAGAAGCCTGCTCAAGGCTCAGGAACCAAGTTTTAAGAAGGACTGATCGTGTAGGCACATCCTGCTATGCAACCAACCTGAAATGTAACTGAAATTCAGAATCCCAGCAGAGAAACCAGGAACAACATCAATCTTGATGTTTGCATAAATCAATCTTGACAAGTCCTGATGAGCTGATACAGCATGCCCCCTGGCTCCAGACATCCACGACAACATCATCAATTAGTAACATAAAAGGCATCCTGAGGGCTACATTCCCAAGGGTCATCACCAAGGGTCAATCAAAGTTCCAGACTCCTCTGGAAACATGCAAGGACTGAGTAACCAGACCTGATGGGCTCTTTCTTTACATCTCTGTTGACATGTTTGGGAGGAGGATGGGAATACAACACAATGATTGCCTTGCCCTGCCTGCTCCTCATCCCAACCCAAGGATTGAAAGAGAGGGCAGGGAGCATTAGCCTTTGATGTTCTAAAACATGGCAGGTCTGACACCTAAGAAATCTTTCTCCTGCTGTTTGGGGACAGTAAACTGGAGGAAGGTGGTATGGAGAAAGGCTTTGTCTTTTTCTCAGTGAGTGGATGAACCGAAGGCCAAGCTTATCTTGAAGTCCTTAAACAAGGAGGACCCAGCCAGGTTGCTCCTTCCAGGGACCTTGGGAATGCCCAGAAAGTATATCAGCAGGTATGGCAGGAAATTAATACTTTACCTATCTTAGATGAATTATTTTTAATTGTTTTAATTTTAATTGCACAAATAATACATATTTATTGGAGAAAATGAGAAGATACAGAAGCAGAGAATAAAAATTAAAAATAATCACATAATGCCATATTATAAACATATCCTGAAATCCACAGATTATTTTCTAAATATGTGATTATATGCTATAAATATTTTATCAACTCCCTTTCACTGTTTAAAATGTATCACAATCATTACCCACATCCATAAATATTCTTTAAAAAATTTGTAATTGTGCATTCTTCTATCGTCTGGAAATACTATATTTTTAACCAAATTCTTTATTGTTGACATCTATTGATACATTGCTCTGATCTTTCATATATATCATACATTATTTTCTTAGGACAAATTCTTAGAAGTAGAATTTTGGAGTGAATCTGGGTGCACATTTTTTTTTTTTTTTTAGTATTTTAGAATATAGTGCTTTTTTTTTTTTTTTTTTGGCTGTGTTGGGTCTTCGTTTCTGTGCGAGGGCTTTCTCCAGTTGCGGCAAGCGGGGGCCACTCTTCATCGCGGTGCACGGGCCTCTCACTATCACGGCCTCTCTTGTTGCGGAGCACAGGCTCCAGACGCGCAGGCTCAGTAGTTGTGGCTCACGGGCCTAGTTGCTCCACGGCATGTGAGATCTTCCCAGACCAGGGCTGGAACCCGTGTCCCCTGCATTGGCAGGCAGACTCTCAACCACTGCACCACCAGGGAAGCCCCTGGGTGCACATTTTTAAGGGACTATGAAAGAATGTTTTAATTAGCCATGATTTATATGTCTGGCTTTGGGGAATCTTTATGGACAAACTCAGAGCACTTAAGATAAAATGAAAACCCATAGGGGACCAGTTTTGCCAGTTCAGGCCTTAGATCTCTGTGTGCAGGTGTTGCTAAGATTGTTGACTTGGAGCTCCCTACTCACAAAGACAATGTCTTTCTTTTTTATTTTTTAACATCTTTATTGGAGTATAATTGCTTTACATTGTTGTGTTAGTTGCTGCTGTACAACAAAGTGAATCAGCTATATGTATACATATATCCCCTTATCCCCTCCCTCTTGCATCTCCCTCTCACCGCCCCCCCCCCATCCCACTCCTCTAGGTGGTCACAAAACACTGAGCTGACCTCCCTGTGCTATGTGGCTGCTTCCCACTAGCTATCTATTTTACATTTGGTAGTGTATATATGTCAATGCCACTTTGGCAATTCAACTCAGTTTACCCTTCCCCCTCCCTGTATCCTCAAGTCCATTCTCTACATCTGCGTCTTTATTCCTCTCCTGCCCCTAGGTTCTTCAGAAACTTTTTTTTTTTTGGATTCCATATATATGTGTTAGCATATGGTATTTGTTTTTCTCTTTCTGACTTACCTCACTCTGTGACAGACTCTAGGTCCATCCACCTCACTACAAATACCTCAATTTCATTTCTTTATATGGCTGAGTAATATTCCATTGTATATATGTGCCACATCTTCTTTATCCATTAATCTGTCCATGGACACGTAGGTTGCTTCCATGACCTGGCTATTATAAAGAGAGCTGCACTGAACATTGTGGTACATGACTCTTTGAATTATGGTTTTCTCTGGGTATATGCTCAGTAGGATTGCTGGGTCATATGGTAGTTCTATTCTTAGTTTTTTAAGGAACCTCTATACTATTCTCCATAGTGGTGTATCAATTTGCATTCCCACCAACAGTGCAGGAGGATATCCTTTTCTTCACACCCTCTCCAGCATTTCTTGCTTGTAGATTTTTTGATCATGGCCATTCTGAACGGTGTGAGGTGATATCTCATTGTTGTTTTGATTTGCATTTCTCTAATGATTAGTGATGTTGAGCATCCTTTCATGTGTTTGTTGGCCATCTGTATATCTTCTTTGGAGAAATGTCTGTTTAGGTGTTCTGCCCAGTTTTGGATTTGGTTCTTTGTTTTTTTGATATTGAGCTGTATGAGCTACTTGTATATTTTGGAGATTAATCCTTTGTCAGTTAATTCGTTTGCAAATATTGTCTCCCATTCTGAGGGTTGTCTTTTTGTCTTGTTTATGGTTTCCTTTGCTGTGCAAAAGCTATTAAGTTCCATTAGGTCCCATTTGTTTATTTTTGTTTTTATTTCCATTTCTCTAGGAGGTGGGTCAAAAAAGATCTTGCTGTGATTTATGTCACAGAGTATTCTGCCTATGTTTTCCTCTAAGAGTTTTATAGTGTTTGGCCTTACATTTAGCTCTTTAATCCATATTGAGTTGATTTTTGGTATGGTGTTAGGGAGTGTTCTAATTTCATTCTTTTACATGTAACTGTCCAGTTTTCCCAGCACTGCTTATTGAAGAGGCTGTCTTCTCCATTGTGTATTCTTGCCTCCTTTATCAAAGATAAGGTGACCATATGTGTGTGGGTTGATCTCTGGGCTTTCTATCCTGTTCCATTGATCTATATATCTGTTTTTGTGCCAGTACCATACTGCCTTGATAACTGTAGCTTTGTAGTATAGTTTGAAGTCTGGGAGCCTGATTCCTCCAGCTTCGTTTTTCTTTCTCAAGATTGCTTTGGCTATTGGGGGTCTTTTGTGTTTCCATACAAATTGTGAAATTTTTTGTTCTAGTTCTGTGAAAAATGCCATTGGTAGTTTGATAGGGATTACATTGAATCTGTAGATTGCTTTGGATACTATAGTCATTTTCACAGTGTTGATTCCAATCCAATAACATGGTATACCTCTCCAACTGTTTGTATCGTCTTTAATTTCTTTCATCAGTGTCTTATGGTTTTCTGCATACAGGTCTTTTGTCCCCTTAGGTAGGTTTATTCCTAGGTATTTTATTCTTTTTGTTGCAATGGTAAATGGGAGTGTTTCCTTAATTTCTCTTTCAGATTTTTCATCATTAGTGTATAGGAATGCAAGAGATTTCTGTGCATTAAATTTGTATCTTGCTACTTTACCAAATTCATTGATTAGCTCCAGTAGTTTTCTGGTAGCATCTTTAGGATTCTCTATATATAGTATCATGTCACCTGCAAACAGTGACAGTTTTACTTCTTCTTTTCCAATTTGGATTCCTTTTATTTCTTTTTCATCTCTGATTGCTGTGACTAAAATTTCCTAAAATATGTTGAAAACTAGTGGTGAGAGTGGGCAACTGTGTCTTGTTCCTGATCTTAGTGGAAAAGGTTTCAGTTTTTCACCATTGAGAACGATGTTGGCTGTGAGTTTCTCATATATGGCCTTTATCATGTTGAGGTAAGTTCCCTCTATGCCTACTTTCTGGAAGATTTTTATCTTAAATGGGTGTTGAATTTTGTCGAAAGTTTTTTTCTGCATCTATTGAGATGATCATATGGTTTTTCTCCTTCAATTTGTTAATATGGTGTATCACATTGAATGATTTGTCTATATTGAAGAATCCTTGCATTCCTGGGATAAACCCCACTTGATCACGGTGTATGATCCTTTTAATGTGCTGCTGGATTCTGTTTGCTAGTATTTTGTTGAGGATTTTTGCATCTATGTTCATCAGTCATATTGTCTTGTAGTTTTCTTGTTTTGTAACATCTTTGTCTGGTTTGGGTATTAGAGTAATGGTGGCCTCATATAATGAATTTGGGAGTGTTCCTCCCTCTGCGATATTTTGGAAGAGTTTGAGAATGATAGGTGTTAGCTTTTCTCTAAATGTTTGATAGAATTCACTTGTGAATCCATCTGGTCCTGGGCTTTTGTTTGTTGGAAGATTTTTAAGCACAGTTTCAATTTCAGTGCTTGTGTTTAGTCTGTTTATATTTTCTCTTTCTTCCTGGTTCAGTCTCAGAAGGTGTGCTTTTCTAAGAATTTGTCCATTTCTTCAAGGTTGTCCATGTTATTGGCATATATATAGTTGCTTGCAATGTTCTCTCATTATCCTTTGTATTTCAGCAGTGTTAGTTGTTACTTCTCCTTTTTCATTTCTAATTCTGTAGATCTGAGTCTTCTCCCTTTTTTTCTTGATGAGTTTGGATAATTTATCAATTTTGTTTATCTTCTCAAAGAACCAGCTTTTAGTTTTTTTTTGATCTTTGCTATTGTTTCCTTCATTTTTTTTCCATTTATTTCTGATCTGATCTTTATGATTTCTTTCCTTCTGCTATCTCTGGGGTTTTTGTTCTTCTTTCTCTAATTGCTTTAGGTATAAGGTTAGGTTGTTTATTTGAGATTTTTCTTGTTTCTTCAGGTAGGATGAATTGCTATAAACATCCATCTTAAAACTGCCTTTGTTACATCTCATAGGTTTTGGGCAGTCATGCTTTCATTGTTATTTGTTTCTAGATTTTTTTTTATGTCCTCTTTGATTTCTTCAGTGATCACTTGGTTATTTAGTAGCATATTCGTTAGCCTCCCTGTGTTTGTATTTTTTACAGTTTTTTTCCCTGTAATTGATATCTAGTCTCATAGCGTTGTGGTTGGAAAAGATTCTTGAATTTCAATTTTCTTAAATTTACCAAGGCTTGATTTGTGACCCAAGACATAACCTATCTTGGAGAATATTCCATGAGCATTTGAGAAGAAAGTGTATTCTCTTGTTTTTGGATGGAATGTCCTATAAATATCAATTAAGCCCATTTTGTTTAATGTATCATTTAGAGCTTGTGTTTCTTTATTTATTTTCATTTTGGATGATCTGTCCATTGATGAAAGTGGGGTATTCAAGTCCCCTACTACTTTTGTGTTACTTTCAATTTCCCCTTTTATGGCTGTTAGCATTTGCCTTATATATTGAGGTGCTCCTATGTTGGGTGCATTAATATTTACAATTGTTATATCTTCTTCTTGGATTGATCCCTTGATCATTAGGTAGTGTCCTTCTTTGTCTCTTGTAATAGTCTTTATTTTAAAGTCTATTGTTTCTGATATGAGAATTGCTACTCCAGCTATCTTTTGATTTCCATTTGCATGGAATATCTTTCTCCATCCCCTCACTTTTAGTCTGTATGTGCCCTAGGTCTGAATTGGGTCTCTTGCTGACAGCATATATACGGGTCTTGTTTTTGTATCCATTCAGCCAGTCTATGTCTTTTGGTTGGAGCATTTAATCCATTTACATTTAAGGTAATTATCAATATGTATGTTCATATTACCATTTTCTTAATTGTTTGGGGTTTGTTATTGTAGGTCTTTTCCTTCTCTTGTGTTTCCTGCTTAGAGAAGTTCTTTTAGCATTTGTTGTAAAGCTGGTTTGGTGGTGCTGAATTCTCTTAGCTTTTGTTTGTCTGTAAAGGTTTTAATTTCTCCATCGAATCTGAATGAGATCCTTGCTAAATAGAGTCATCTTGGTTGTTGGTTTTTCCTTTCATAACTTTAAATATGTCCTACCACTCCCTTCTGGCTTACAGAGTTTCTGCTGAAAGCGCTTAACCTTATGGGGATTCCCTTGTATGTTATTTGTTGCTTTTCCCTTGCTGCTTTTAATATTTTTTCTTTGTATTTAATTTTTGATAGTTTGATTAATATGTGTCTTGGCGTGTTTCTCCTTGGATTTATCCTGTATGGTACACTCTGCACTTCCTGGACTTGATTGACTATTTCGTTTCCCTTATTAGGGAAGTTTTCAACTATAATCTCTTCAAATATTTTCTCAGTCCCTTTGTTTTTCTCTTCTTCTTCTGGGACCCCTATAATTCGAATGTTGCTGCGTTTAATGTTGTCCCAGATGTCTCTGAGACTGTCCTCAACTCTTTTCATACTTTTTTCTTTATTCTGCTCTGCAGTAGTTATTTCCACTATTTTGTCTTCCAGGTCACTTATCCATTCCTCTGCCTCAGTTATTCTGCTATTGATTCCTTCTGGAGAATTTTTAATTTCATTTATTGTGTTGTTCATCATTGTTTATTTGCTCTTTAGTTCTTCTAGGTCCTTGTTAAATGTTTCTTTTATTTTCTCCGTCTATTTCCAAGATTTTAGATCATCTTCACTATCATTACTCTGAATTCTTTTTCAGGTATACTGCCTATTTCTTGTTCATTTGTTTGGTCTGTTGGGTTTTTTCCTTGCTCCTTCATCTGCTGAGTATTTCTCCGTCTTCTCATTTTGCTTAACTTACTGTGTTTGGGGTCTCCTTTTTGCAGACTGCAGGTCTGTAGTTCACATTGTTTTTGGTGTCTGCCCTCAGTGGGTAAGATTGGTTCAGTGGGTTGTGTAGGCTTCCTGGTGGAGGGGACTGCTGCCTGTGTTCTGGTGGATGAAACTGGATATTTTTTTTTGGTGGGCAGGACCGCATCTGGTGGCGTGTTTTGGGGTGTCTGTGAACTTAGTTTCATTTTAGGCATCCTCTCTGCTAATGGGTGGGGTTGTGTTCCTGTCTTGCTAGTTGTTTGGCATGGGGTGTCCAGCACTGGAGCTTGCCAATCGTTGAGTGGAGCTGGGTCTTAGCATTGAGATGGAGATCTCTGGGAAGCTCTCGCCAATTGATATTATGTGGGGTCAGGAGGTCTCTGGTCATCCAATGTCCTGAACTCGGCTTTCTCTTCTCAGAGGCTCAGGTCTAACACCCAGCTTGAGCACCAAGACCCTGTCAGCCACACGGCCAGGTACGTGGGTTTTTTTTTGCCTTTTGGGAAGTCTGAGGTCTTCTGCCAGCGCTGAGTAGGTGTTGTGTAGGAGTTGTTCCACATGTAGATGTATTTTTGGTGTATTTGTGGGGAGGAAGGTGATTTCCACTTCTTACTCCTTGGTCATCTTGAACGTCCTCCCTTAAATGCAATCCTTTAATACTGTATATTTGTTTATTATTGCAGAGCAGCAGCCTTTCAGAAGACACTTTTAGTGATGACAACTTCTTTCCAGGTGTCTTCACTCTGTTCTCTTGGTAACTGCTGCCACCTTTCTCAACAGCTAAGCCCCAGCTCTCTGCTCCGCCTTAGAAAAAAATGGTCAAACTCCTCAAGGACAATGTCTTGACATAAGATGGGACCTGGAGGATTTCTCTGTGACAGGAAACTTCCTCATCCTCACTGACAACATTTTACCCTAGTGACACTGATTTTATTTTATTTTATTGTTTAGTAATAGAGAAGTGAGCAAAGGATGAATTATTAGGCAAGAGAAAATTGATCTGAGATCCGAGGCCAAGATGCTCTTCCACATAATGTTGTCTTTAACACAGGAGCTCATTGAAGAGAGAGACAGATTATGAAGATATTGAAATGTCTTTTCTTCATTTCACCCTCAACCACAAATTGTAGCTCCAGAATTGCATTAGTTTTTTGTTAGGGCATTGTGATTTTTCCTTGGGGGATTTGAAACACGTTCCTTCAGCATTCTCTTGATATCTCTTAAGTAAGCCAGCTGGCATTGGTGCTACTTTGCACTGAGATCTATTCCTTTATTTTCAATTCTTCCCCCCTGGGAGGATACCACTGTTGCTGTGACAAGTCAGAAAAAATAACAGACTATACCTAGCTTTCTATTTTTAAAAGCATGAAGATTTAATAGCTGCACTTTGAAGGCCAGGTCCTTACATTTACTTAATATATTTTTTAAATGAAACTATACAGATTATACAAATATCTTCATTTTCCCTCTAATAGTTTTAGTTGCTCAGAGCTCTCTGAGAAGTAACATCACTCATTCCCAACAGAAGATCAAGCCCACATGAAAAATTATAACTTATATTCAAAATACCAATAAGACCTTAATATTCATATGAAAGGAACTGGAATTGAACTTGCCAGCCTTTCAAGCTATCACTGACTGCTTCCCCTCCATTACCTACCCTTTTCCCGTAGTAGCCAATGTTGCTATTTCTGATATTTATTTTTTCACATAGATAACCATGCTCTGAATGCAATAAAGGAAGCATCAGTTGAAGAGGATGAGAAACCTCCAAATTATCTAAATAATATGGGCATTTCCACTAATGGTCTGTACCAAAAGGGCTTCGAAATGAAACCTGAGGGGAAACAAGACCCTGTGTAATAGGGTAGCCACTCAAAATCTATTGGGACCCTTTTCCCATAGGGAAAGAGAGAAATCTTGTTTTTATAACGATTTAATTTTTTAAAATTTCTTTATAGTTACTGAATAGGCATTATTTATTTTAGCATTGAAATGAGGAATAATAATTTTATGACACTGGAGAGGAAATGCTTGAAAAACAATCTGCAACCCACGGATGGAAGAACTAGAGAAGTGCCTCTAATTACCTGATTATCAAAATACGGTGTTAATAAGACAGAAAGACCACAGTAGCTCCTAAACCTGATACAACCCCCTAATCCCCTGGCCAAATTAGAGAAAAGGGGAAACTGCATCCTTTAACTGCAAGCTTTGCAAGTGAAGGTGGCAGTTGCTCTGTGTTTTAGCTAAGTGTATTAGGTCACAGTGAATTTCCATTTGTTTTCCTCCTAGGGCATTAGCTGTATAGATAAAAATCTTCCCAGGCAAACTCCCCTTCATTTCAATGCTATGAGTTTTGGCAAGTCAAATGCCCTAAGTCTAAATGCTTAAACATCTCAAATCAAACTCTCTCTATAAATGTGTAATCTGGACGCAGGTGAGCATTTTATATTTAGCGAGAAAAAGTAAAGGTCATTTAGCTCTTCAAGGCATGTTTTTAAATATTCCAGTTTCCCTAGGTGCCAACTATTTGTTTCTTGAACGACATCGGTATTTTACATTCACTAGCCTGGAAAGGTCATTTCCTAGAAATTTAATTCTTTTAAACTGAAAATGTCCATGTTTCTCATTGTTGATTTGGAATATGAGATATGTTAACTTACCTGTAACATGCCAGAATTAGATGTGTGTGCTAACTTACACAAAGTTCACAGCCTTGAGCTGTATGTTGGATGAAATTCATACCTGCTTTTCCATGTCTTTATGCTTCACTCCTGTCAAACACTGGTTTTCCAACTTCATTTCTTTCGTTATTGAACACTGAAATGTTACACAGACACACAAGACAAAACCTCCATTAATTTCATATCCCAGTATTTTTTGGATGCACACACACAAAAACCCATCAACACAAGATTTCACTTCTTAAAGCATCTACATTGTTTTTTAAAATATGTTTTTAAAAAATGAGATGAGATGGAATTAACCCTTCTTTAAAATGTCTTTCTATAGCGATTAAAAACATGTATTTACAAAACAGTTGATAAAAATTTTCCTTTGGAATGCACAGGAAGAGAGGTAGAGGCAGCAAGGTGTGAATCAGATGTGGCTTCTTTCCCTCTTGCTTCACCAGAGGCTGGTTTCTCCTTAGGTTTAGTGACTATTTTCTTGCTAGCCCATCTTATTAAGGTTCTTTCTTGGTTAGCCACTGCTGCCTCTTTTTCTTTTGCACCCTCTTTCCCCTTAGTTTGCACTTTGCAGTCTGAAGATTTATTTTTTTTCCTGCTGCCTTTCTGGCCCATCTCCCCCGGGGGTTCTCCCTTTACTGCCCCTTAGGCTAACCTGACTTTCGTCTTGGGCCCTTTGGTAATGGTTGTCAAGGGTGCAGTATGGCCAGAGCATTTGAGAATCTGGGCTGCCTGGGCCATTGTCACTGCCCTTGTTTTTTCACTAGTACCACTTTCTGCTTCACATTTCCAGATAGAAAACTTCTTTTTAAATAGGCAGTCATTAATATTGAATCTCTTTAGTTTATAGGAGAAAGAGAGCCTCTGCAATCCGTACTGTAACCTGCAATTTTGGAGTATGATTCATCTCAAGACAGTCTTAGCCTATTGAATGATTTTTCTCTTCCAAACAATAATGATGTTTATTTGGGTGGAGGATCCTTTTTTGTAGGAAAATCCTTAAATATAAATTTTTTATTCGTTTCTTATCTGCCTGAAGGCCTATGGAGAATTTATTTTCTAATAAATTCTATAAATCTTAAGTCCCTCCCATCCATCCCTCCTTTCCATTCCTAATTCTGTCCTTCTTAGTAACTCTGATCTAAAGAGTTGACCTGTAGTGATACAGCCTGCAAAATTGTTTCCCTGACTTTGATGTAGAAAGGCAATGAGACTTACTAGATCACTACTCTTCATCCTATTTCCCCCACTAGGCCCAACACTAGTCCCAGCTGAGCTGTCAGTCTGGACAAGAATCAGTTCTTCTCAAGCATCAATGTGCATGTGCATGGCTCAGGTATCTTGTTGGAATGCAGATTCTTGTTCAGAAGTTCAGGGTGAGACCTGGGATTCTGCATTTCTAGCAAGCATCCTACCATTGCTCTAGTGCACAGACTGCACTTAAACTCTAGATGATCTACTTGCTTATTGCCAAACATGCCTGCTCAGGGCTGCTACTCCTTTCTGGAAGACCTTCTACTGTCTCTCAAGATCCTCCCTAGCCTTCAAGTCCCAGATCAATGTCACCTTCTTCATTAGGTCTTTCCTGCTCACTTTCTCGATTATCCAAACAGTGCATCTAATTCCTTCATAGTGAACTCTAATGAAGTCATAAGAAATCACTTCCATGGCAACTTTCCTGCTTTCACTTTGTTTTTTTTGGTGTGTGTGTGTGAGCTTGTCTCACCTCTCTGTTTAATTTTAAACTCCTTGGAGATTGTTATCCGTCCAACCCACTGTTATTCATTCTACTTCATTGTGTTTAGAGCAATGGTTCTCAGGCTTCAGAAGCATCAGAGTCACCTAAGGTTAAGTAAAACACAGACTGCTAGGCCTTACCCCAGAGGTTCTGATTCTGTTGGTCAGGTGGGGCCAATCGATTTGCATTTCTACAATCTAGTCTTTTTGGGAATGCTATTGGTTAAAGGATTGCCCTTTGTGAAGCACTACTGTGAGGTAAAGCTTTTGGATTTAGATTCAGAAAAGCCTGGATGTGAATCTCCAGTTTCTTATGTTATATCACGATACCCTTGGAACAGTTACTTCTTTCCATTCTTACTTCTTCACCCATAAAATAAAGATTTTGATATCTTTTAGGATTTGGGAAAGAAATAAATGAAAATGTACATAAAGCTCCTGTTTGTTATTCATTAGCTTCTTTCTCTTATTCTTAATCAAACTTCAATGTCGCTTCCACTGTGTTGTTTTCTGGTCATCCCTAGGTGACAGCAGGTCTCTTGCAGTGGGCTCCATGGTTCCCAGTGAGTCCCTCATTTCAGTATTTTTTACACACTTTATTGTAATTACTTCTTTAATTGTCCATCCTTTTATCTTCTTTGATAGATAAACTGTAAGATCTCTGAGGGCAGGGGCCATATAAATGCTAGGACCTAATAGTATTTTTGTCTGCAACTCTTAGAGATGCTTAATACAGAGAAGGAACACAATAAATATCATTGAATACAAAGAAAAAGAAAGATGAGAGAGAATATTGCATCCAATGAAATGGGAATAACAGTACCTACCATACAACATTATTTCCAAGAAAAAAATCTAACACAGTTTTGGGCATGTTAAAGGCATCCAACAAGCACTAGTTATATTTCTACAGTAATAATGTATGAATATGATACTCATACTCCCAAGAATTTCCAGAACTAGATTTTAAAGTAGTTTTGTTCTTTTAAACAAAATCAATGTATTAACATGTGATATAAATTTTCTACTTTTATCATTACTTATTATTATACTTATTAATTGTTATTATAATGTTATGAAATAATAAATTCATGCATTATAATATTTGATGTGGACATTGATGTCACAGGACACAGTCCAGTGAGTAGTTTAAAAACGCTCTCCAGAGCCACACTACTGATTCCAGTCCTGGCCTAGTGACTCATATAAGAAAGTTACTGAATTTCTCTAAACTTCAGTTTGCTCTTCTCGAAGATGCAGTCATTTATAATAACGACCCCATAAGTGTGTTATGAGAATCAAATAAGAAATGCAGGTAAAGTACTTCAGATAGTGCTTGGTACATACTATATACTCAATAAATACTGATTCCTTATAATAATGAGTTGGTATTAAATAAATGTTTGTTGGATAAATTAAGAAAAACAAAGGGCTTCCCTGGTGGCGCAGTGGTTGAGAATCTGCCTGCCAATGCAGGGGACACGGGTTCGAGCCCTGGTCTGGGAGGATCCCACGTGCCGCGGAGCAACTAGGCCCGTGAGCCACAACTACTGAGCCTGCGCGTCTGGAGCCTGTGCTCCGCAACAAGAGAGGTCGCGACGGTGAGAGGCTCGCGCACCGCGATGAAGAGCGGCCCCCGCTTGCCGCAACTAGAGAAAGCCCTCGTACAGAAACGAAGACCCAACACAGCCATAAAATAAAATAAATAAATACAAGAAAAACAAAATGTAAGATATTTGATCAGAAATCTGGCCAAATGATTCTGAGAAGTAGGAAAGGGGAAACACCATATTTATTGGGAAATATCTGTTATTGTGGCAAGTTGTATTTTCTCTAATTAGCCGGGATATCTCCTATCTTATGTGTTCTGATGACTTGACTTTGGTACTCTTTCCATTGCGAGATGGATCCTAGGCATCTGGATGGGTTTGTGACTCGAGCAGAATGTGACTTCCTAGGTGGGGCATAAATGGTGACAAATGCTTCTATCTGGTTCTCTTGGGACACTCATCTTTGGAGCCCTGAGCCACCAGGGAAGATGTCTGAGGCCACTATGCTATGAGAAAACCCAGACACATGGAGGGGCCACCAGAGTCTTCTGGCTGACAGTCCCAGCTAAGGTTCCTGCCAACTGTCAGATCAACCCTTAAACATGAGAGTCTGACTTATGTGACTTACATGAAGATGCTTCCTGATGATCCCTGCCTGTAGCTGCAAGTCACCCCCATCTTTAAGTTCTCCCATCTGAGGTTGTAGATGGTGGAGCACATACAAGCCATCCCCACTGACCACTTCCAAACCCCCGACTCACAGCGTCCAGGAGCATGAGTGTTGTTTTAAGCCACTAAAGTTTGGGATTATTTATTACACAGTTATGGATAACCACAACACTTACTATATACTTAATTCACTTATTACATGTCCATCACAATATTTTGAGGCTTTTATTACAATACTCAATTTACCAGTGGAGATACTAAGTGTTAAGGTAGTAAAATACGTTTTACAAGGGAATCAACAAGTCAATGGTGAAGCTGGGATTTTAACCCAGATTATTTTGACTTTAAGGTTTATGTATTTTTTTTACTATCCAGGGGAAAATCTTCTTATCTTCTCGAAAATTCATTTTTAAAAGTAAAAATCTTCCTAAAGGCCTTGCTCATTATGTTAGGCTATGCCTGATTTCACTTAGGTCCTCAGAAGATGGTAATTTTCACAATCAACCAGAACTATCGATGACAAATGTCTTTCTAAATTCAAAGCTGCTAAAATTATCAAGTCCAAGGCTGTCATCTTATTTTCTGGGTACGTCCACATGCCTCGTTTAGGGAGGGCAGATCTCAGCGTTTACCTAGGATGAGCTGAAGACATCACATTTTAAATCACATGGATAATAAACTTCCCAACTAATTCTTATGCCTCACGCTGGGGAATATTTGCAGTATGTTCAATGAACATTCATGGTACATGGTGTGTGTGTGTGTATTTGTGTGTGTGTGTGTGTGTGTGTGTGTGTGTGTATGTATGTGTGAATGAGAGAGAGAGAGAAGAACGTTCAATTATGATTAGTAACACCAAGTAGCCAGACACAAGAGTCCATAGCATTTATGGCCTTAAAGAGGTTTCAAAGAAAGGATGAGACCACAAGGTACTCTACTTGTTTTTTTGCTCAGTACTAGCCATTGCCTACAGAATAAGATCTAAACTCCTCAGTATGAGCTAAACCTACATCATTGGCCTTAGTTCCCAGGATTCCTTTTCCACATCCTATTCAACACTTGGAACAAGTACTCCTTCCTCTGGAATTATGTATTTACATGTCTACCTTTTTGTACTGTGATATATTACTTAAGACCAAGGACTATCTATTCTGTTCATCTTTAAAGTCTCAACATCTAACTCAATGCCTAATAAATTAACAAGACGTTGTTGTTGAATTAACAAGTCAATCAAGAGTCAACGCCATTTGTAAAGTGGTAAAGGGGGTCCAAAGCAAAGAAAAGAAAATGTAGCAAAACTTCTCAAAAAAAGAGTCAATGTCATTTGTGATAAATAAAAGACTTTCCCTTTCCTTCTTGTCTCTCCCCCTCAGGTGAAAAACAGCACTTTGGATAGAAGGTATGAAGAGGTTATAAAATACTTGAGTTGGAGGACAGGGTCATGGCTGGGGATCTTTTCTAGATGGAGAACGGCAGTTAATTCGAGATTCTTTCTGGAGTGGTCTTCCTTTACTTTGGGGAAAGCGAGTACATAGTGGAGTTGCCTTTTTTTGGGAAGTTGACAGCTGAACTTTGCAAAACGAGTAGGACCAGGGAAGATTTCAGAAAAGAGGAAGCAGGAATCTGGCTGCTCGGGACAGCTTTTATCAATAAGATAATAAGTAATAATAATTTACTGAGGACATAGTATGTGTCAGACACTAAGATAAGTGGTTTACATGTATTGTAGAGTTGAAGCTCCCCCAAATCGAATAATATGGGTCCTATTATTACATCTTCTTTACTAATAAAATTATATTCATTCTACAGAAAGATTATGAAAGATGCTAAAAGTCAAAACTGTTAATCAATTAGTATTGAGGTATGTGGTAGGCTTTCTGTTGAGAGAGTTGTCTATAACATCTTTTAACCCTAATCCACAAGTCTTTACCCATAATTCCAAAATTCCCCACATTCCCAAACCTCCAAAACTCTAAAAGTCAGAGACTTTGTAAGTTTGTAGGAAATCACTAGGCAGGAAAACTTGGCCTGGACTGAGAACAGATTATTATTATGCTTGCTTTTTAAAATCTTATTTGGTGTAAAAAGTCAAATATTTGTTACAGAGATACTATTTGATTAGAGAGTTATTTGTCCTGATCCTGCTGGGGTGTCATCTGCCTGGTACTATCTTACTAAGATCCAAAAATGTGTGATTTCCAAAATACATCTGTTAGGGGAACCACTGACTGAAACCGCCCACCCTGGTCAGGCAACATAGTAACCATTGCATGAGTTATCTTGCAACAGGAGGTCCTGGTAAGCAATCCGGAACTAACAAGCCACCATCAACCTGAAGAACTTGGGAAAGGTCAAAAGGAGAGAGGAGACACCACTTCATATGTCCTACCAACCTCCCAGAATCCTCCTCACTGGAATCCATCTTGGCTGAGCGATGCGATGCATGCACCACCAGGCAGGACCCTGAGTCAGAATGATTGGCCAGAGACAACCCAGAAACTAATTCCATCACCATAAAACCCGAGACTGTGAGCCACGTGGCAGAGCAGTCCTCCTGGGTTCCCTTACCCTCCTGCTCTCCATCCGGGTGCCCCTTCCCAATAAAGTCTCTTGCTTTGTCAGCACATGTGTCTCCTAGGACAATTCATTTCCGAGAGTTAGACAAGAGCCCACTCTCGGGCCCTGGAAGGGGTCCCCCTTCCTGCAACACATCTGGCACCAAGGATTTCAGATGAGGAATTGTGGATGTTATTCCTCACCTTCTTTGTTCTTTTTTCTCTGCAGATGGTACCTGGTGGATGTAAACAAATCTTGCCCTCTTTATCTGACAGCCCTCCCTCACTCTCCTTGTCCTTCTGTGCTATTTCCACACAGTAACTCCCTCTATTTATATGCAAAAAATGTCTCCTCCTTCAAGATTCATGCATTCTAACCAAAACACACTCTACCCATCTTTGTAACTTCTGGGTCACTTTGCTTTGAAGATTCTAGCACTGGTTCCCAGTTTTTTTCTCTGTTTCTATGTCTGCCCTCATATTAGCTTAAGTTTATGTTTGTATGGTATACCCAACAACGACCTAGTCTTAGTGTTTTTCTCTCAGTTTTTCAACCTTAATTTCTCACTACTACAAACCACATCCCAAACCTTGGCTTCACCTGGAACTGACTCCACATTTGAAAATGTCCACTTCAATATTGCTCATCCAGGTCCCAACCCTCCAGCTCGCCGATTCCATTTTGCCCAATAAATTTGTTCCCTGATATCAACCAGCATCACTGGACCTCCATACCCCCATTTTCTCCCAATCTATTAGTCCCCTTTCCAAATTTCCTTCCCTGTTCATTCCAAAGTTTATAGTCTTTATTTTTCTCTTGACAACACTCAGCAGCCTTATTCGTACTCTCCCTTTTCACCTTTCCAGAGCTTTCTGGTCTATTGTGATCTTGCTATCACTGTCCACAGACTCTTCATACTAGATATTCTGAATTATTTCGTGTTCCCCAAAGGTGCTTTGCTTTCTTTTGCATCCCTGATGATGTACGCACTTTCTCTGCTTAGAAAGCTCCTGTCCTCTTCCTTATTTTATATGTCAGGGTGCAGTTTAGTTGTCACTCTCTGTGGGAAGCCTCTTCTAACCTCTCCCTGCTCCCAGCTCTGGCCCCAGGAGATGCCCCTGCCAAGTACTCCCACAGTATTGTGGGCAAAGAATGTCACCTGCCTTATCAGTAAACAAAGGATGTTGCAGCCATCAAACCATCAGCCGCTGCAGCTGTCCCCAACTGTGCACCCTGAAGGGGGTCAGGATGGAGAAAAGCAGGATATTGGTCCTAGATAGTTAAGGTGCATATCAGAGGAGTGATTTCAGTGAGCCCAGACTCTTGCATCTTCCCATAGAAAAGCACTCAATACATTAATTTGAGATGTCTGGTTTTCTTTAATTAACAGTAATCTTTTGATATTCCAATGATCTGGCTTTGTTTGTTTGTTTTTCAAAACCTTCTATATATCCTGGTTCCTCCCTTGCCTCTTTGGAACAATCCCTGAGAGCTATTTGAGAATCTGTCGCCCAGGCTTAAGTCCTCAGTATGTCTACTGAATAAAACATAATTTTCAACTTTTAGGCTGTGCATTTCCTTTTCAGTCGAAGGTTTCTAGAGTACACCTTTATCTTCCGCATTATCCTTGTTTATTTTCTCGTCTGACTCCCTCAGGCACTTTCAGGATAAGGACTATGTCCCTTTTATCTTTGAATCCTCTTCTTTCAATACTAAAAAATGTACTCTTTGTATATATATAAATGAAAAGAGATACTATCAGAAAAGATTCTGTTAAAGTAATAAAAACTGTGAATCTGTGTGAAACTTTATATTTTATCTCTCAGCCTAATGAATCTGGTCAAGAGAAATCTAATTTGAATGCAAAGAATGTGGGTTTTGTGCAACTCCACCTTCCCAGGTCCCATCAAATTCTCAACAAATG
Organism: Balaenoptera physalus; assembly: GCF_965194825.1. Classification (NCBI taxonomy): domain Eukaryota; kingdom Metazoa; phylum Chordata; class Mammalia; order Artiodactyla; family Balaenopteridae; genus Balaenoptera; species Balaenoptera physalus. The sequence continues at coordinate 101,817,417 of NC_138885.1, read as the reverse complement.
TTTATTTTAAAGAACGAATACATGGCTTTATGTAGCCAAAGTAATCATAAGTAAGTCTTTGTAGTTTATAGAATTGAAATACTGCAATTATGCTGGACATGGCTCTCTGAGCCCCATCACCCCATAACCCACTTTATGCCCTATCATGATTCTGCACCCTTGCCAGAGTTGGCTGAATAAGAGTTGGCACCTGGCTAGGATGCAGCCATTTAGAAGCTGGCCACCGGTCGTGATGCTACCTGGCATGGCAGCTCTGCCTAATAGGGGCTACCGAGGGCTACACAGTGACAGGTGATCTAGTCAGGTACTCTCCTGGGAATTTGGAGAATCATCCAGAGACTGAGTAGGTAAATCAGAAAGGGGACTATGTTGAATCCTCAAAATCGCAGACCACTAGTTTAGGGGATACCACATCAGACTGCTAGAATCCCTGAGGATCCCAGAGCTGTTGCTGTGACTTACACACTCAGGAAGTGTGGTTGCACAACAGGGCACCTGCTTCCAGTGTTTCTTAATTTCCGCTTTTCTTTTGATTAAACCTCCTATCAAATGAGATAACTAAACATGGTACTTTATGTGCCTGTGTTCCTTGCACTCTAAAAACACCTAACAAATATTTGAATACAAAATCCACAAGGTTGAAGCTTTTATTCCTCTCATTGACAACCTACCTCCAGTGCCTAGATCACTGCCTGGTACGTAGAACGCTTAACTCTTTGACTTAAGTATTTGCCAAATGAATAAATAATGCATTAATTTAGCCAATATTCTATAATCTCAGAATGGAGTCCTATTAGGTTGAGCTCTGGGGTCTGACCGCCTATGTTTAAATAGGAGATCCTCCACTTACTAGACTTATGACCTGATTCCTTCTCTCTGGGGTTTAGTTCAGTTTAGTTTAACATGTAAAATCAGAACATTCATGTTACCTTATGAAGTAAGGTAAGACTGTTTCAGAAATGCGATGAGAAAATCCATGCAGAACTGTGCCTGGCCTATTGTAAAAACTCAATAAATGTTGGTTATTATGACACTTTTATCATTCAATGCTAGTTTTTCTTCAGCTATAATTACCCTGGATAAGATAATCTTAATAGAGATAGGGAACACAAGTTTGCAATGTAAAAGAAAGAATAAAGGCCACAAATCAGAAACCGTAGTTTCTAATCCTTCTCCTGTCACTAATTAGCTTTGTGATTTTAGACAGGTTAGTTAAGTTTTTGGTCCAGTTTTCATATTTGTAAATTAGGAGGGTTGGAGGGGGAGTCAGAGTTAGATATTCTCAAAGGTCACTTTCAGCTTTAAAATTCCATGATTTTACATGGAAAGAGCAGATTCTTAAAATTCATACTGTTATGTATTAACAAATACAGTTAACATTTGTTTGGGGAATAATGATTGATTCAGGCATGATTTTGAGCTTTGATTTCTTTGGGCACTTAATTGCCAAGAAGGGAGGGAGGCACACAGACCAAGAACTATTTATATTATAAAATTAATTCAATTCCTATGTAATAACTAAATTATTCCCATTCTCAGTGCTATATTAATGGAGGGTGTTCAATAAATATTAACTGAATGACTGGTGTGATGTCTTAGGTAGATTTGGTTGATCAATGAGGAACAGTTAAATCTGTTAAAACAGTCAGATTGGGTGTAGCTTAGTTTTGGCAAGAAAGAAAATGTATATTTTTCAATTCAATTGACTTCCTTTTTTTCTTTCACTTGGTTATTAAGACATCTTGTAATTGAGGTGGCAGAATGAACACTTTTTGTAAAGTCTATCTAATTTTGACAATAATTATGACAACTATGCTGGTCAAGAAGATAAATGAGACCAGTGGGGCTGTCCTTACTTGAAGGAATGGACAGACAGATCTCAGGGGCTTGGACCCTGGAGAGACCCCTTTGGCTGTTAATCAACAGCCCATACCTTATCGGTGGGCATTTATTGGTCTAGTTCATATTATGACCTCCGGTCCCTGGCTCTACAACTCTTGCACATGCTTGAGGAAGAGGGCTCTTTGCAGAGCTGGGGAACTAGGCAGCCATTTCCCTCCATTCTTGCCACTTCTCAATGGATGTCATAATCAAAGCATCAGACTTCTGCTTTTCCAACCCACAGACCCCTGGCTCTCCAGGAATCCCTTAGAACTAATACTAATGATTCCCTCAGAGGCACTAGCTCTTCAGATAATTTCACATAATCCTTTCAGTGAGTTTAGGTTCTGAAAAACAAAACCAGGAAGTAAAATTGGAAGTTACTCCTACTTTTCACATTTCTACAACCCTCCCCTGAGGCAAGGGGGGCACCTAGAATCTTGTCTGCCGAAATAGGAGAAGGAAAATACTGGGAGACAAAAGTAAATGAAAATCTCAAAAAAATAATTCTACTACAGGAGGTGCATACCTAATAAGTCACTTCCCCTGAAACCTGTGGTAATGAAATGAAGCAGGACCCTATGGTCCTTGTCCCCTGCCATGTCCTCAGCCTGCCTTTGTCTGTGGAAAGACTTTAGCCAAAGAATAAGTTTAATCAGAGAAATGAGAAAATGCCCAGAAACAAAGGAAAACAGTCAAAAGAGACCAAAAAATAATAGTTTAGTCATCAAGCATAGTCAAGGACCTTTAGTTCCTCCTTAAGGGCAGTAGATAATATTCTGAGCCACATCCTCTGAGCTGTCTTGTAGATACTGAAGCCCTCACCATGTGGAAGAAGTTAACTACATGATGACCAGGCTGTAGCCATGACATGAGCTACTACAATTCCAAGAATTGGCCTCAAAGAAATGGAAACAAACCGACCCTGGAACTGAAGATTAACTGTACCTAAAACAATCAAGATGATGCTGGTCAGACCACCGATGACCAATTTCAAGACGACTGTCAGAGCTGACTATTGTTTCTGCATGTAGCCCCCTCCCTCTGTCTATAAAAGCTCTTGCCCCCTGATTGTCAGCGGAGGGGGGAGTCGGCCTTTGGACAGGTGTCCGCCCTCCCCACCACCGGTTGCCAGAATCCAAAATAAAGCAAACTTTCCTTTCCACCAACCCGGACTCTTTATTGGCTTTTGAGTGGAGAGGAGCCGGACCCCACTTTCGGTTACGGTAACACTTGTTCAAAGTTCTCCTCAGAATTGCCTGCCCTAGCTTTATCTTTTCAGGATCATTTTGGCTGGGAACTTTGCAAATGCATGGAGCTATTAACCAAAATGAACCTAGCCAGATGTGTCTTATTTCAATATTATAGTTAGTTTTTTTATTTACATATTCCTTTACAAGCACAATAGGTCACTGTGAATGCCCTGTAATACAAGGAATGCAAATATTAGTAATAGCATTACTAACACTATTTATAATAAGATAGACGTATAATGAAAAGATTTTAAATGACTGCCCAAACTCAAAGTTACTAAGGTGCAGAAACAGGAACAGGGTCTTCAGAGTCTAGTGCAACCCCTCCACCTCTGTGACTCATCTTGCTATAAGTGGCCATGGGCTCACCCGCAGGAGAAATGAAATGAGCTAAGCTGTCAGGACACTAGCAATTAAATTTTGCTTGACTGAAGACAAAGAGGAAACACCATTTATTAGACAGTGAGAGACACAAAGACTACAAGAACTAAATAATGGTAATGAGCTGATAGGTTAGGATGTGAAGTACCTCTTCCAAATGTCCTTCTTTGTCAGCTTCACATTCCCCACAGGAATTAGCCTGGTATAAGCCGTTTTTTCCTGACACCTTGAAGGTTCAACCTATGAAAGAAAGACATACAGAAAGCTTCATAAACAAGTGAGCTGGCCTTTAACTTAAAGCTTAAAGCATAAACACCAAAATCTTAAACTCATATGGTTGCGTCCCCAGGTTAAAGTATTGTGTACACATTTGTGGACTCTAGATTCATACCTGAAGCCTCCCACAGGAAATATATCACCTTTGTCTTATCTCTGTAAGAAAATTCTTATCTGCCTTCTGAAAGGAACTGAAAGTTTTAAGATTCTAATATTAAATGTACTTCCCAACATAAAGCATTTCTTCAGGACATTAGAAAATATGAAATTATACCATATTTTATACAATGCTTTCATTCCTTAAATTTACTTAAATCAAGATATTTAACATTTGATTGGATTATATTCTAACACCAAGCCAGATACTTGTTTAACCCTATGGACCGAGTTTACTCGGTCCTCACCCCTCACTCCAGACCTGCTGCCATGTTCCACTCAGCCTACCTTGGAATCTCCATGATAATGAGGTGGTATATCCTGCTCTTTCCTATATTTCCTGGAGATAACTCTAATCAAGTTGAAAAAATACCCACCCCCGTATACATATGAGGAAACCTGGAGTACAGACATAACATTAAGGGATACATAAATCTATACATATATACATAACATTGTCAGTGGCCCAACTGGGAATTCAATTACATGATTCTTTCCCCTCATTCATCTGCCTCCCTCAGAGTGGATAAAGAAAGAGCATGATGATTTCTGCACTGAATCTCCTCTGGGGCCTTATTCAGGTGATCCCCTTTCAACATTCGAGTACCCAAGGTGGCAGAAAGATGTATTCAGATGATAGTCTATATTTTGTGTTCTTTGTCATAGAAGAATGAGGGAGAATAAGAGCTATTTGTAGTTTGTTTTCTGTATTCTCTCCTCTGCCATTCCAGAGGTAGTGCCTTTGTTTTCTTGTCTCAGGGGCTTTTGTACAGAACCACCTTCTTAGCTTTTGTGAAAGTCTAAAAAAATGGAAGTTTTCTGGTAAGGAGACAGAGGGATTGTTCTTTTAATTAGAGCGAGACAGTTAGGGTGAATATTTGAGGCTAGGAAAGGCGCAGTGTTTGGCGACCACAAGATCCTCACAGGGGCTTGGGACAGTGACAAATTTCTAAGAAGAGTGGATGAACAAGTCACTTAGGGAGGCTAGACTGAAGCTTCTGCTCTTGACGATGTTCCCCTCATCCAATAACAGCAGAGAAGTAGGAGAGCCACTGAGCATCGCAGAACCGGGTGGGTTTCAGTAATGAGCCTATGAGGGTCATCAATGTGGATTGAAACTGGAGTGGTCATTCATGAATATTTTGCTCTGCATAAACCATCTAGTCATTTGGAATCTTCTAGAAAGACTGATGTAAAATTTACCTTCAGGGCAGCATGAAGCAGACATGGAGTCAGATTCAGTATAAGTGAAAGGAATAAAGCACCATAGACTTTCTCACATCCCTGTACGTGTAGCTACAAGTTCATAAGCACCGTATTATGTTACTGCCTCCAAGGCTGGCAAGGAACTCAGCTTTCTATTCCCTCCAAAGTCTGTGCCTGGCACTCTGTATTCTGAATGCTTTGCTCATAAAGTCTCTGAAACTGCTGCTGATATATCTTTATTACGTCTGGAGAAGAAAAAAAAAATTTCATGATACGTACATTTAAAAAAAAGTTTCTCCACACCGAATATTTTCTTCTCTGTTTTCCATCTCCATAAAGGACAGAGAAAAAGACAGGGAGAGTGGACAACAAAACAAACCAAAACTCCACTATAGCTAACAAATTAAATCACCATTTAGAAACCTTCACATGGGGGTTCTTTAATCCAAAAATGCAACTACCACTACTGCAATTATTCTAAATTACAATTGCACAAGGTAAAATTATTTTTGAATGAGGTGGTCTATGAGGAAGCCAACCCCAGCGAGCGCTGCAGGGATTCTCTCCAACTGCAACCACACTTACTGTTTCAAGTGTATATAGAATATTATAGTAAACGCTCATAAAAAACAAACCCCTCTAATACTGGAGGGGGGAAATCACTATGTGTATACAGCAGTTTTTAAAGAAATTGTACCATTGTATAATAAAACTTTGGATTATCATATTCATAATAAAAAAGCAATACTAATGATGTCTTTATTAGAATGATCAAATTCAAGGTGAACCTGGGCCCATCAGTTTCTCGATATTACTTCTCATAAAGAGTAGCTGTACCCCAGGGAAGAGCAGCATGTGTTGTCCTAGAAGGTGGAGAAAAGGCAGTGAGTGCTTTGCAGGCTTTTCTTTGATCTTCTTCTCTTTACTCAGACCAAAGCTCACGCCAGTAGGGGGTGGAAGGCACTAATGCAGGGTCCTTTAGCCCCTGAGGCTTAAGAAGTGATTGCAAGGACAGTAGGGAAGTCAAAACAGGCTTTCATTAATAAAACCTCAGGTCTCCCTTGAAAATCTTTCCATCTCCTGTTTACAGTACAATGAACCTGATATGATCCATAGCCAATCTTTTTCCTACATCACTAGCCTAGATTCATTTGTTAAGCAAATAAATGAATGAACAAGGCCATACTCAAATGATCTAATGTTTTCTCGTTAGTGGCTGAGACCATAAAAGAAAAAAGAGAAAAATAAGAAATTTCCAACATACACAGTCAGATTGACCACTTATGGGGAATTTATTTTTTTGCAGTTCTGAACAAGGCATCACGTTAAAGTCTTGAACGAAGAAGACAGCATCTTCATTTTGCTTATCTTGAGTGGGCCCTGACAATGCTGAACTTTACCTGAGTATCATGTTCCTGGAAAAGTGATAGTTAAGAAATCCTCCATCATTTTGTGTTCTGGTAAATGGCTCATTGCTAAGAATCACCCTTCTCTATCTGACTTAGATAAGATTCCTGGAGGAGCCCTTGTTGCCTATGACAAAATCAGACCCTGCATATTCACATTATTTGTCTCACGAGTGATGAACTTCACTGTTTGTACCTACTGTGTAGCCTTGACAAAATGCCCTCTCACTTAACCAAACGTTAAATAGGCATCTCTCCTCCCTCGAGGTCTCTGAACTTTGGCCCAATCTTAAGCAGGCACTGTGGAATGATCCATTAAGGAACGGCCTTTCTGGAAAGAAAACCTTTTCTGTTCAACTGTCTGTTCATGCCACCTGCCCATCTTACTCCTCCACACCTGGTGCTTTCCAGCCTGGTTTACTGCCCCACCTAGAAAAGAAAACCCTTTCTACCTGATCTTTGAGGCAGTTCTAGATCTTATGTCTGGAGTGTTCTCCCACTGTAATAGTCTTTCTCCATTCATTGAAATAGTTCTCCTTCCTGTACTGAAATATCCCCTTTCCCCTATTTCAGTAGTCCCCTTTCCTTTGTTATAATAATCCCCCTCCCGCGTTGCAATAGTCTTTTTGAATCAAGTCTCTCCTTAACTAAATCCAGATTAGTTTTTTATTTGACAGCCCTCATGGGTCAGCTGAAACTCAAGCTTAATCGTTTGAGTGAAACTTTCGGCGAGTTAAATTTAAACCACGTATAGTAATTCTATGAACTTTAGCAAACATTTAGGAAAATTGAATTTACATTGATTGTTATTTTCCCTCAAGTACTCAAAGGGACAAAATAAAAAAAATCTGCTGGGATTGCATTGAATCTAGAAAGAAAATTGTGGAGAACGAATACATTTAAAACACTGGGTCTTTCCATCCTTGAATACAATATAGCTGTTTCTTTATTTAGATCTATGTTGACTCCCTTCACTGGTGTGCAGTGTTCATCAGATAGATAATGCTCTGATTTTGCTAAATATATATCTAAGTACTTTATTTTTGCTGCTATAGCAAATTTTCTTTTTAATTTCAAATTCCAATTTTCTATTACTGGTGTATAGGAATATGACTGGCTTGGATATTGACCTTGTATCCTACAATCTGTAAAATATACATTATATAATGCAAACTCATGTGTTAAAAAAATCTGCACTATTTAAGGGTGCTATAGAAATCTTTCTTTTATTGGGGTACAGTTGCTTTACAATGTTGTGTTAGTTTCTGCTGTACAATGAAGTGAAACAGCTATAGGCATACATATATCCGCCCTCCCTCTTGGATCTCCTTCCCACCCCCACTCCCATCCCTCCCACCTAGGTCACCACAGAGCACCGAGCTGAGCTCCTTGTGCTATACAGCAGGTTCCCACTAGCTGTCTATTTTATACATGGTAGTGTATATATGTCAATTCCAATCCCTCAATTCATCCCACCCTCCCCTTCCCCCGCCGTGTCCACATGTCCGTACTCTACGTCTGCGTCTCCCTGCCCTGCAAATAGGTTCGTCTGTGCTATAAAAAAATCTAACCAAACTATCTGCCTCCACCTGGATGTTGAATTATTACAGGGGTAAGGAATAAGCAATATATTTTAAAACCTGATTTAATTACCATTTCCTCTCCCACCTTATTCTTGGTCTCTCATTAATTGGTTTTATCTTTTATCTGTAAAAATAAATAATAAATATTGGGGCCTTTAGGGTCTCAAGATTTCCTAAGAACAAGTAATGGTTGTTAGTAAAATGTATTTGCATCCAACACAACACCATTATTGACAATTTTTGCCTCTATGATTTGAAATTGTTGATACTAAGAAAGGAGGTGTCAATGTTGTATTTGAAGAAGTTCACTTGACTTTGGTAGCCATTATTATTATTTTAAAATTAATTGATGAAAAGAAAGTCTGACGTAAACTGGCTCTAGAAATTTTTTGACATGTCCATAAATTCATTGAAGAAAAGTTTCTAGCGGTGACAAAAGCATTTTTTTTGTTGAAATTCCTCATCAGTTATGAGGAAGAGAGGGAGGAAAGAAAATCATATGGGCATAAGTATAGAAATAGAAGATTAAAGAACCTGAAAGTATAAAAATGGAGAAAGTCTGATGTGTGTGTGTTCATATATTTGTGTATGTGCTTATATGTACATATATATATTTAAAAGATATTTTTCCTTTAGCTTAAAGATATGAACTTTCTTCGTTTCCAGACAATTGTCCCAGTATACACCTAAATATATTTTTAAATAAACTAAGTAAAATGACCATTTTCTCTATTGCTTAGTAAAACACAAAAGCAAATTCTAGAAGCAGACTTAGCCATTTGACTTACTTTTGTAAAGAAAATATTTATCAAGCCATCTGCTTTCTTTTGTAATTATATGGAGAATGACTCTATTAGATTTGATGATAAAGAACATTAACAAAATATTTAAGAAACAACTTCCTTCCTTTTAACCTCATCCTCAATATTTTTTCATGTATATTTCAAATATTATATAAGAAGGTGAACTGAGGGAATATAGGACATTTCAACTCTGCTTAGAAAACATAAAAATGGTATAACTTTTATGTAAATGTCCACTATGGCAGAAGACCTCCAGAAGATTGGGAAGTCTGTGATTGAGAGGATTATGAGAAGTGAAAATGGGAGGCCAAGTTTCCCTCCAAAGTCACTTTCTTTATTTTTAATGTACTCTTTACAAATTTCTGATTTCACTGAGAATTAGGAACAGAAATCTCTATGCCCTCATCCAGAAGCATCACATAGACAAAGACGCCCTAAGAGATGGTAGCCTGAATGACAGTACACTCGATCTCGAGGATAAAGACGCTGGGAAAAGAAGCTTGGCCCCAACTAGTCAAACAAAATTTAGATTACAGAGGGATAAGGCAGTTGCATAGGCTTTGAACCACAGGCAAGGTAGATGTCTGATCAAATCAGAGGATGGCACCTGCTGGTACAGGCACCTGCGTCCAAACAGAAGGTGACCTTCAGAGATCAGCCACTGTGCCTACCACTCACATGGAATCAGATATTACCCTCTTGCCAAGGTGATACCTTTCTGGCCCCACAGAGAATCAATGAGAGAAAGAAAAGAGTCTTTCTTCACACATGAAATGAAAAAATAAATTGGACAACTTTATCTGGTGCTTTCTCTGTACAGCGTTAACATTCCAGTCTGATCGGCCAACTCTTCGAACAACGGAAAGGACATCTACTCATCTTAGAGGATGCCCCTTGTTTGAGGCTTGAAATTTTGATTCTAAAAATGTGAAAGTGTTAACTAAATCAGCCACATACATGAGTCCACAGCTTTGATATTTGTTTTTACCACTTTACCTCCCCTTCGCTGTATTGAGATATAATTCACATGCAATAAAAGATACTCATTTAAGTGTAAACTTTAATAAATTTTGATAATTGAATACAGTCTTGGAATAACCACCAAAATCAAGATACAGAAAAGTTGTCAGTTTCCTAAATATTTTTTTTCTTGTTACTCATCATAGTAGACTCCCTCTCCCAGTCCTTAGCCATAAGTAACCACTTATCTACTGAATTTTTCACTTAGTATGATTTTTTTTTGAAATTCATCTCTGTTGTAACATGTATTAATATTTTACTCCTTTTCACTGTTGATGTTATATGGAAAGTCACATCATCCACCAGTTGATGGATATTGAGTTGTTTCTAGATTTTTGTTATTATGACTATTGAACATTTGTGTGCAAGTAATTGTTTTCATTTTTATTGGGCAAATAACTAGGAGTGAGATTGTTAGGTTGTATCATTAGCGTATGCTTAATTTTGTAAAAATAAAAAAATAAAAACAAAAAAAACCCCAAAAGACACAAAAATCTGCTTTACTATTTCCTAAAGTTGTTGTACCATTTTTGCATTCCCACCAGCAATGTATGAGGGCTCCTTGCCAATACCTGGTATTGTCAGTCTTTTAAACTTAGTCATTCCCATTGATCTAAAGGGTATCTCAATTGTGGTTTTAATTTCAAGTTCCCTGATAAGTAATTTTCTGGATTGGATTATGTCTTCCCAATGATATATTGAAGTCTTAAGACCCAGTACCTCAGAATGTGACTATTTGGAAATAAGGTTATTAAACATGTACTTAGTTAAGAAGATTTTATACCAGATTAGAGTGGCCCTTTAATGCAATATAGCAGGTGTCCTCATAAGAAGAAGGCCATGTGAAGACAGAGACACACAGAGAGAATGCAATATGAAAATGAAGACAGAGATTGGAATTATGCAGCAAGCCAAGGAACACTAAAAACTGGCAGCTAACCACCAGAAGCTAAGAGACAAGGAAAGAGTCCCATACAAGTTTCAGAAGGAACAGGCCCACAGGGCTGTGCCAACACCTTGATTTTGGACTTCAAGCCTCAAGAACTGCGAGACAATAAATTTCTGTTATTTTAAGCCATCCAGTTTGTGGTACTTTGTTACAATAATTCAAGAAATTTATACAACTAATGGTGTTGAATATCTTTCCATGTGCTTACTGGACACTTGCGTATCTTATTTTGTGAAATATCTGTTCAAATATGTGGCCCATATTTTAATTGGGTTCTTTTTCTTACAATTAAGTTGAAAGAGGTCATTATAGATTCTGGATCAAGTCTTTTGTGAAACATATGCTTTACCAATATTTTCTTCTAATTTATGGCTTGACTTTTGGTTTCTTAGCTGTCTTATGAAAAACAAAATTTTAAAAAATTGAAGTCCGTGTTATCATTTTTCCTTCTATAGTCTGTGCCTTATTTTAGAAACCTTTTCCTTTCTCAGTATCATAAAGATTTCTCCTATCTATTCTTCCAGAAGCTTAGTAGTTTTAGCTCTTACATTACTATCATGCATTTCAAGTTGACTTTTTTTGGTATGGGTGAGATAAAAGTCAAGTTTTTTTTCTTTTTTCTTTCAAATTGATAGCAAGTTGTCCTAGTACAATGTGTTGAAATACTACCTTCTCCCTATTGTATTGCCTTGGAAGCTTTGTTAGAGTCAATTGACCATATAAATATAGATCAGTTTCTGGACTTTTCTATTCTGTTCTATGTCATTTGAATATTGAGGAAATTTCTCTCATGATCAAATGATATGATATTAGCATGTTTCAATCACGTGGCAGATCTAGCTATACTGTCATCTTTACAGAGTAGTAATAACTGGAATCTGGAAAATATTTCAAGGATGCTTAAACATTTTTATCAACAGCCAAATCTGTTGGGATTGGAAGATCTCACCCTAAGAAGTCAAGCAATCTTCCAGTGTTAAAATGTCACTTTGAAACTTCTTTCTTTTCCCCATGCTCAAATGCACTATTTTGTAACTTTTTCCCTCTTTTTATTTTAAAAATAAGCTCAGATACATTCTTAAAGAGTTAAAATATTTTCCTGTACTGCCTTGTGCTATTTAGTATGGAAAGATTACCTCAAAGCGAAGGTGCAGAAACTTAATTTTCTGAGGGATGTGTTCCTTGGGAAAGCTGAGTATAGCTCAGGTCATGAAACCTGTTGTGTGAAAGTGGCCAGCAGCAGAGCACTATCTAGGAGGGGTGAGGAGGCACTTGGGAAGGTATACGTTAATATTGGTGAATTCCTGGGGAGACAATAAGCCAAATACTTTTCCTGTTAAACACAATGAACAAGAGTTCGGTTGGAGAAAGTTTTGAAGAAGGTACATGAGTCTAATCAGCAGTCAGTGTAAGCCAGAGCATTCTGGTTGAGCCTTGCTATACATCTTCCATAACGTGGATTTGGATTTAGAAAAGCTGAGTCCTTAGTTTGGATGCAGGCTTTGTGACCTTGGTTAAGTCAGTGAGACTCAGTACCCCGATCTGAAAAAAATGGAGCTAATAATATCTCATAGAGTTGTCATGAAGTTCAAGAAGATGATGGAAATCCTGGTTAATAATGAATCAAATGGCTCACATCTGCTTCTGGTACATTTAAAATGATGAAGTGATATGAAAATAGTGTTTAGTATTTTTATATGAAAGGAACTATACAGAAGAAAGGAAGTGAAGACTTTTTTTTTTTTACCAGTTAGATGACATTTGCTTTATGCTCTTCAGCTTTAAAATGTTTATGAGATAAAAAGCATTATTTTTTCAGTTTTTATTTTACAAGTAAACAAACATGGACAGTTGATATTTTGCTATTCATTTGAAGGAAACATGACTCAGTTTGCAGGAGAACTCAGAGATGACCTTGTTCTCATCACCTTATAGGTAAGAAATGGGTGTCTTCTGAGCTTAAGTTATGATCTCCAAACCACCCAGCTGCTGAAGGACAGAGATGGTTTCTAGATTCTCACATTTTTGTTACTGATCTAGGATTATGAACAGAATACACAGGAATATAATTGATTTCCTTTACCTTATCTTTCAAATTTACTCAATAGTAATTATGCCACCGAAAAGGTAAATCACAGAAAAAATATTAAAAATTATTAAAGCACACTGTGAACCAAGAGATGATATTAAATATTGACACACTGAAATGCAGAAACATTAAGTATAAGGTACAAAGTCACAGAATAATTGAAAAGCATTGCTGTACCTGGAACGTTCTGGGGCTGTTGATACATCCTTGGTCATCTTTATAGATATCCTTCTGTAGACCAGAGGAGGCACCAGCCACCTAGTATGACATAAATTGCACCCCAGGAACTCCTCTCCAAATTATACCCCCATCACCACTACCACGTCAGTAAACAATGTCTTCTTAGCTGACTTTATGTTGACTTTGTTGCCTGACATTGTTCCAATATGAACTTTGTTGAGATATCTTTAATTCTGTTCAATAAATATTCATTGAAATGCTGTTTGCTATGCACCAGGTGCTAAACTAGACTAAAGGGTGTTCAGTGCTGTCAAACAGGCTCATTGCCCTCAAAGAATTTCTGACACAATTGGATTGAGAAGATTATACCTAAATAAGAATAGATGCATAGTTCAATATAAGACAGAGTAAAATAAGCTCTGGGGAAGGAAGATATAGAAGTTATAGTGTTGGAGAAATACTTTCTCCATGAAAGTGTTCATGGAAATACTTTCATGGAGAAAGTATTTGAGGTCAATTTTGCTAGATGAACAGAATTTCAGGAGGTCTCGAGGCTGAGAGGAAGGAATGCCTACTGCACATCTCCATCTGGAGGCACGTCTTAATGCCTATGGAACAGAACATGTACAAATCTGAACTCAGATGCTTCTCCCTCTGGTGTTTCGTAGTGTGGTTAATGACATCTTTGTGAGGGTCTAAGGTTACAAACTTGAGATTTATGTTTAACTCTACTCTTTTTCATCCTTCTGAATTCAAACTCTTCTGTGGATTCGACTCAGAAACAGCTCTCATCATTTTGTACTTAAAAGATTTCAAAAACTTGACCTCCCATACTCCAGTCTCCCCCTTTAAATGGCCCCCAGTGATCCCCATCTCCTCTCATTGATACTGCTGTTTAGTGCCCTCCTACACTATTACAGGATTGGCAGACATCACAATAAATTACTTTTGAGATTAGTTTATAAAAGGCAACACAACTTCTGTCTCTTATTCTTTCTTTCTCTTCCTTAGATTACTCACTCTGGGGTAAGCCAGTGGTTATGTCATAAGGACACTCTATGAGAGGGGCAAGTGGTAAGTAACTGAGATCTCTTGTCAACAGCCATGTGAGTGCACCATCTTGGAAGTGGATCCTCCAGCTTTAATCAAGCCTTTGGATGACTATATCCTTAGCCAACTTCTTGACTGAAACCTCATGGAAGACCCTGAGCCAGAACTATCCAGTTAAGGTGCTCTTGCTTTCCATGTCTCTCAGAAACTGTGTGAGATAATCCATATTTATTGTTTTAAGCTGCACATTTGGGGAAAAATTGCTATGTGGCAATAGATAACTAATACACCTCTTGTGGAACTTAATTTTCCATACTGATACTAAAGTTATCTTTTTATTAAAAAAAGGATCAACCCATTCTCCACCATTCTATGATGTAATACTTCTTATATTGCTTTGTCGTAATGTCATTAAGATATGTGTGCATTTAGTACAGAACTTGATAAATAATAATCATCCTAAGGATTTGGGATACAGACCATAAAGCATGGAAGTAGGGATGAATGGATTACATTTGAAGAGTATTTTGACTGGATCATAGGGGAGTAATTGGAGATGACCTGGATAAATCTATTTGGAGATATATTGTAAAGGTAATTGAATATGATAAAGGAGGAATTCACAACAAATTTAATTGAGGTCAGGAGTTTGTACTATCCATGAGAATAGTAATTCAGTAGGGAGAGAACCTGAGGGAATATATCAATATATATAGTAACTTGAAAGGAAAATTCAAGCTAGGGAAGGAAAAGTTAATGCACACAGATCATGATCCAAAGCCTGTGTGTGTATGTGTGGATATATCTGTGTATGCATGTGCGTTTGTGTTGTGATTTGTGATGGGAATAGAAGTGTAAAGGAAAGATGACCTAAGGTTCTTATACTAGGTAGAGAAGAGGAAACTGCAGAAGAATGCTTTAAAAACATAGAAGAATGCCAGAGATTGTCTTTCTTTTCAAGTCTGGCAAATTGAACAAGGGTAGCATGAGAGAAAAGGCAAGGGTTTTGGAGTTCGACAGACCTGGTTTGAATTCCAGTTTTGCCACTCAGTGGCTGTGTGGTATTAGAGAAGTTAATACCTGTGAATTACAGTTGTGTATTTAAAACACAGAGAATAACACTTTCCCTCCAGGATAAATGTAATAAAATAAGCACATGGAAAGTAACTTGCATGATGCTGGCACAACAGCACTCATACCAGGAGAAGGTCCATGAATGCTTCCCAGCACTTGCCATGAAGCCCTACTGTGATGGTGCAGCTCTGATTTATATTCTAGAGCTACAAAATAAATGGGCAGAATTGTTTAATGTACTAACTTCTGCACATAAACTATTTGCAACAAAGACTCCTCCCCAGAGGAATTTGGCAGGGCTCATTCTCAAATCTTATGGTCCCTGTATATTGACTAGCAAGTAGTCATTATTAGTGTCTCATTTTCTAAATCATACAGCCGGTAATTCCATGATCCCTTGTGTTCATGGTGCTTTTCAATCTTTTATCTTTGGATTGCTTTCCACTTGATTCCTGTGCCCGTAAGATCAGAAAGAGCATCTCTGAGAACTTTAATGTGCTGACAGAAAGAAGGCTAGAAGACCTCCCCCTCCAATCATAAACTGAGCCTGGGGACAGTGGTTCTTGTTCTTAAGACCTTATTCCTCTAATGGCACCCACCCAAGATTTTGAATTAAATGACGATGTTATTTATTTAGTAGAGAATATTTTTAGAAGTTAACACTTCCTCTGAAGCATAAAATCTATCCATTGTTTAATGTATGCATATAGAGAATTTGATTTCTCCCTACCTGCATACTTTTCAGGAAACCATTTGTCAAATTGGAATTTGAGGACACTAAAACTATATATAAAAATTGACCTAGGTCACCAATGAGCCATAATAAAACAACACATGATCTGTAATTCGTTGTGGAGGAGCAACAATTCAACACCTCGCATTCCAGCTGCCGGCAATGATGGAATAAAACAAATTGTGAAACTTGATGCTTTATAATGGGCTGGGTATATGAAAGCAAAATCACTAGTTCATTCTTTATAGAGGCTGATGACTGAAATTCATTATTGATCATCAGGTACATCTTTCGGCAAGAAGAAGGTTAATGCTCTCTCTCACTGGCCTCTGTCTCCAGGAGAAATGGAGGCTTTCTCTTTTATCATACAGAGTCCTTATATCTTGGAATTTCTTCATGCCTTTCTGTGACACAAATTGGATTTTTATATATTACATTTTTTTCAAATTCTGTTTATAGATTTATATAAAGAAAGAAAAAAAAACTAATGGGGGTAGTGTGGGCTGGGGGGTGGCTTCTTCTCTTGGCTTTGTCTTTTATTATCCATCAAAGTTTTTCTTTTTTTAATCCACAATTCATAACCAAGAGCAATAACATAAAAATCAATAAGCAAGAAGTTAGGGTCTTGCCAGCCATCTCAAAGAATTTAAACCTTTTTTTCAACATCTAGTTTAGAAGATGCCATTTGAAGGCTAAATCAATGCTTAGATATGTGACTTTTTTGCACTAGATGCTGAGGTAAAAGTCAGACTTGTGCTTCATTTTGCTGGTACCTTCTGCCAGGAGAAGTCTAGAAAATTTGAAATTAGGCAAATGTCCTCTTCAAAATTCTTAAAAGGATTTACCTAATTATTCTTCAGTTAGGTGTTTATATAGTTTTGATAATGCATTAGCTGATAACTAATTTAGATATAGTCCTTCCCAAGGATGTTCGTAAAGTCTTCCAGGTCCCGAGGAATTGGGGTGGTATCGGGCCAGGGCTACAAAATGGTGAGTAGTTAAAAAACAGGCTCTGATGTCAAAAGGCTCATGTCACCCCACCACTACCTAGTGCCATAAGCTCCTAATTATTCAGATTTTTCACCTACAAATAAAGGTTGTTTTCATTTCTGCCTCACAGGATTGTTGTGAAAATTAAACAAGATTATACAATAAAAATACCCCAAACTCAGCCATGAAAAAGTATGAAATAATGTCCTTTGCAGCAACATGAATGGACCTAGAGATGATCATACTAAGTAAGTCAGACAGAGAAAGACAAATGCCTTGTGATATCGCTTATATGTGGAATCTAAAAAAATGATACAAATGAACTTATTTACAAAACACAAACAGACTCACAGACATAGAAAACAAATTTATGGTTACCAAAGGGGATAGTGAGTATGGGGGTGGGGTGGGGGAGAGATAATTCAGAGTTTGGGATTAACCTAACACTACTGTATATAAAATAACCAACAAGGACCTACTGTACAGCACAGGGAACTATACTCAATATTTTGTAATAACCTATATGGGAAAAGAATCTTAAAAAGAATACCTACACATATATATACACATACATATATATATGTGTATATATATGTATAATTGAATCACTTTGCTGCACACTCGAAACTAATACAGCATTGTAAATTAACTATACTTCAATAAAAAAAAAAAGAATAAGGACTGTAGCTATTTAAAAAAATACCCCAAACTCAGTATCATTAGGGAACCACTTTGTCCCTGCCAATGGCCACCCTTAGTGGATGTGTTCTTCTTTTCCTCCGATTCTTCTCAAACTAGTCTAGTTGTATTTCTACCACTTGGAACCAAAACTGACCTTACTAATACACATTGCAAGGAAACACACACACACACACGCACACAAAGGGAGCCCCTAAAGTACGTGAAGATTTTGAAAGTGGCACACAAAGAATTTTAACTATAAAATATATTAGAGTGTATTGTCAGGCAAACAGAAACTTTTGATTAAATTTAAATAGAATTAAAGCATCCATTTACTGAGTTGTTTTAACTGTTGTTTATGTCCACTGTGCTATTACATTGTTACATGACTCTTCTTTTGCAGAAAATAATACATTCTTTTCCTTTTATCCCCCCATAAAGAAACTGTAATGTTTGTATACATAGTCATTTTGAATATGAATATAATATTTCCCGGGTAATCTTTTGTGAACTAAACCTCAGAAGAAGAGCTGGTAATGGAGGAAACTGAAAAAAAAATTTTTTTGCTTTTATTCCCTCCCATTTTTCTTTTTTGTTTCTCACTGACTTTCTAATTCCTGTTTCTCACCTCCTGGCAAGCAAATGTTTCAGCTGTGGTATTCCATTTAAATCTGCCCCAGGCTTGTAATTCTCCATGCATTTTCCTTCTCGCTATATCTCCTTTATTATAGATACTATTATTTTATTTATAAGATTTTAGCAAGCTTGTAGGAGAAAAGACTCTCTCTGAAGTAAGTAATTTTAAGGTAATTTTATGGTATAAATGACAATGCAAACATTCTCAGGTAGTTGTTATTGTTTTGAGATAATATTCTCAGAGGATTATTTAATAGGACACACGGGATGGGAAGCTAGTTTTTTCTGAAATCTTTTGGAAGTTCAGAGCTAATGAAGTTGATTGGGCTGAAAGATATTTAATGACCTTTGCCATTCCCGCATATATGATCCTTCCTTTACTTCTCGTTCTTGAGTTCTTACAAACCAGTTACTACATAATTGCATAAGTCCAGATCAATATAGAGTTTAGGGGAAAAATTAATCATCAGTGTTTTTAAAATACTGCAAAAGGTAAAGTGTTTTATTAGCATCAGACTCTTTCCTGCTTACTTTAAACTAGAACTCTAAGAGCTTGTATACTTTTTATATGGCATCTTAGAGAATATATTTGGCAGCTCTCACAGTTTACTATGTATAAGAATGACGTTAATAGCTTGATAAAAATTTACATTCCTCCCATCTCCTCCAGTGTTTATTTTCTTTCTTTTATCTGTTTTTTATGTTTTTTCCCCACTGCTTCCCTCTGCTCCATCTCTTTGCCCTGCTTCTTTTCCTCTCTCTCCTCATCTCATTCAGTAGATTTCTGTTGGACAGGAAACTGCATTTCTAACCAGCATCTCAGGCGTAGAAGTTGATGATCCTGAAACCAGCAGAATGCGTCTTGATACTTAGTGGAGCACAGATTCTTCTGTCTTGGCACAGAGAGAGGCCCTGACAGGTAAGGAAAGAGTTTATCAGTATAGGACGCTTGTAAGAGAAACAAGGGGGCAGGCAGCCCACCCTGAGAACTTAGTGGGCTACTGTTTTATAAACAAAGGAAAAGTGGGGAGGGGGAGAAGAACACCTTCTTCCTCATTCTTGAGTAGACGTCAAGCTTCCATCATTAGTTCCTCCTTCACATCAGGTGGGCGAGTTTTCTTGTCCCTACATGGTCAAATGGGGACTGATGTGATGCAATGGAAATGAGCAAGAAGGTGGTAACATATACTAAAATATGGTAAATCATCTCAGGTTTCATTATAATGTCACCTTTTAATGAATATTTTTGCTTTTAGTGTGCTCAGAGGAGCATGTCCTAGGAATCATTAACTTACTGACTTTACTGGGCAGGATGTGGGTCTCAGTCCACCATTGTTTTATTGTTTTGGGGAATGTCTCATGCTTCTGTTGCACGGCTTTGTTGCTAAGCAAGCCTGCTTGGTTTTGTGGTTAATCAAACTTGTTTTCTTGATTAATCAGTAACTTACAGGGGTCTCCCATACTTTTTTCTCTACTTACAACCCCTTAGTGAGATTAACTATTTAACCACCTACTTTGTCCCTTTACTCTGTTCCTATCAACCCCTAAATCCTTCTTTGCGAAAACTGGAGCATTCAATCGCTTGTTTAACTAGTAGGAAAAAAGCCCAGAGAAGTTGCTGCCTATTGAAGTAATAACTGATCTTGAAAGTGGAAATAAGAAGAAATGTATACATATAGGTAGAAGTCTATAGTTTTTAGAAAAAAAAAAAAAGATGCTATTAGCCGCTTTTCTCTCATACTTATTTGCTCTCGTTTAGATTTCCATCTTAGGCTCCTGATTTAAGCTTTAACGCAATTAACACCAAGTGCAGCTCAGTGTACTTCTCCAGACCTCACAGTAATTTCCTGAAAATGAGCCTTCATCTTCCAGGTGTCACACTCATCACTGAGACCTCACCCAGCCCATCCTTACTTGTAAGGCTGGACCCAACATTGTTGTTTCCCACCCAAGTTCACGCCAGCCCATCCCCTTCTTTACATTTGCCCCTCCTGTGAACCCAAAGCCTTTCCCCTTAAAAAAAACATAATTTTGGTTGTAAAATTCCAGAAATTCAACCAAAAATGGAGGGGCTGAACATCTCTTTCCAGCTACTTGGAATTCTCTTTGTAAGAAAGTTTCTATTGGTTTTGTTTTATTTAATTTATTTATTTTTCTGAATGTGAGATGTGACCAAGATGTCCTTAATGTTTCCCTCAGCTGGAGCAAACTCTAGACAGGATTATTCCTGCCTTTAGGTCCCTGCTCTTCCTTTCTTTACAGCATTTACTTTAGAAACTTGTCATTATAAATTCTTTCTCTGTCCCTTTGAGATGTAAACTTTTTTTTTCTATCTTTCTTTTCTTTTTTTTTTCTTTTTTATGTAAGGGCTTGGGTGCTCTTATAGTTACTTTATTTATTTATTTATTTATTTATTTATTTTTGACTGTGTTGGGTCTTCGGTTCGTGCGAGGGCTTTCTCTAGTTGCGGCAAGCGGGGGCCACTCCTCATCGCGGTGCGGGGGCCACTCTTCATCGCGGTGCGCGGGCCTTTCACTATCGCGGCCCCTCCTGTTGCGGAGCACAGGCTCCAGACGCACATGCTCAGTAATTGTGGCTCACGGGCCCAGCTGCTCCGTGGCATGTGGGATCTTCCCAGACCAGGGCTCGAACCCGTGTCCCCTGCATTGGCAGGCAGATTCTCAACCACTGCGCCACCAGGGAAGCCCCTCTTTCTTTTCTTTTTAAAATTTTTTTGCCACACCGCCCGTCATGAGAGATCCTAGTTCCCCGAAGAACAGGGATTGCACCCGTGTCCACTGCAGTGGAAGCGCAGAGTCTTAACCACTGGACCACCAGGGAAGTCCCGAGATGTAAATCTTTATTAAAGCCTCTTGCCAGTTTTACAACTCAGGACTATCTTTCTCAGGGATCTGGCTGCCATCCTGTTGAAAGGTAATCATTAGGGTAAATAGTGCTCCTGCCTCCCAGCCTCTAACTCTTAGTCTCTGTGGGAGGGGAGGAACCCAACTTTAGTGGACACCCTTACTCTAAATTGTAAAATTACCTCTTGTCCTGAAGATAAGAGGTTTAATTTTCCTTTAGGTGGGGCCAGTTAGCAAATACAGATGGCCTTCTATCTCTCAACCTCCCCATCCACACCAGCTCTTAAAAGCTCTCCAGCCCTTTGTTTCAGTGGAGTTGAGGTCAGACTGAGTTCTGGCCTCTCTTCCCTATTGCAATAGCCTTGAATAAAGTCTTCCTTCTCTGTTTAACTTTGGTGCAACTTTTCCTTTGACAGCCGCTAAATAAACTTTGTGAAGCATCTCCCCATTCTATACTGGAATGGTACATGAAACCGTTATGCCTGTCAAGTGAATCTTTTAAGGTGAGACTATTTCTTTATTTGAGAGGGCTCAAATATATTTATGTCACACTGAAAAAAAAAATAGAAGTATACTTCTCTAGCGATTATCATCATATCCACAATAGCATACTTTTAGAAAAGGAGAAATAATGACTTTAATATCTATTTTGGATCCCTGAAAGGAAAGGATCTAGCTTTTAAAACTTAAACTCAGATGCTCTAATTCCTTTTGGAGATGTCCCTAACAGGTAAAATCTTTATAATTTGTGGCTTAAGAGGCAACAATCCAGGGCTTCCCTGGTGGCGCAGTGGTTGAGAATCTGCCTGTCAATGCAGGGGACACGGGTTCGAGCCCTGGTCTGGGAAGATCTCACATGCCGCGGAGCAACTAGGCCCGTGAGCCACAACTACTGAGCCTGCGTGTCTGGAGGCTGTGCTCCGCAACAAGAGAGGCCGCAATAGTGAGAGGCCCACGCACCGTGATGAAGAGTGGCCCCCACTTGCCACAACTAGAGAAAGCCCTCGCACAGAAACAAAGACCCAACACAGCCATAAATAAATAAATAAATAAAAATTAAAAAAAAAAAACTTAAAAAAAAAAAGAGGCAACAATCCATTTTAAGGGCTAATTTCAAGGGATTATCATGATCAGCCTTTGACTCCAACCTCTAAAATGGTAAATTTCATTAATTTTAATGATATTTTTTCTCATCATCCAAAATGGACAGATTGTACTTGTAGACTTTGTTAGCCCTATTGAGAAGATAATTGTGTTTATGTTTTGTAAGACTGCAAGTTCAGAAGTTTTAATTTTTGCTGCTGTTGTTTTTAACTCTTGTTACTGACTCATAATTGGATTTTGAACAAATCAACTGATGATTTTATTGTTACTGACTTTTCTCCCAAGATGCACTGGGAAGTCATAGACTACCTGGAAACTGCTCTCTGTCAGTAATAATCAAGAGTTATGCTCCCAACTAACATATTTAATAAAGAAAGAGAAATGTGTGTTAGGTTTCAGTGCACAGAGTAAAAGAATACTGCTTGGTTAACAGCATACATTCACATCAGATCCTTGGAAGCTATTTCATATGCCTGGTGAATGCTAGTGTTTACACAGTTATTCAACTAGGTTAAATGCAAATTAATAAACACATAATTTAATATGTGTGTGTGTGTGTAAATACACAGAAAGACAGAAAGACACACACACTATATATATGTGCGTGTGTGTGTGTGTATATATGTATACATATACACACACACACCCCCCCAGTAATTGTTGTTAGATTATGTTTCTTTTGTGTGATAAGAAATAAAAGTAGAATGCATAACAACAATCATGTGTACCACATACATCGTTGCCAAATTTTGACACCATCTTTACTCTGTTACTTAAATGTAAGGAAACCAACAATCCTAGATTTGGATTTTGTTGGTGTTGTCTTTGCAGGGATAGATATCCCCAAAGTCCCAGATGTAGCTGTAGAAAACAAAAGAAACAAGCAAATCATCAATATATAACAGAAACAATGGTAGGCTTGAGTTACCTTGCAAAAATATCATATCGAGGCTTAACTAATGATAGTACTTTATGACTAATTAATACTCAGCCTGACGATTAAAAAAGCAATTACACTTGACAATTCAAAAGTAAGTACTAGGAAAAAAAAAAAAAGTACTAGAGCTTAGCAGATTGTAATAATTTGGGTTGGCGAATTGCTTCCTTAGGAAAAGAAAACTCTTTTACCTATGTCTGTAATGTAAGATCATAATTTGCTAAGAAAGAAAACAAAACAAAAAAATTAAAAGTTTATCCTGAAAGCACTGTATAACATACTTTTTTTCCTTCTTGGGGAGTCAGTAGCTGAGGTGTTATGCACCTTCAGTAGAAGCCAATATATGGTATATTTTGTACAAGGATCTCCAATAGTCTATTGTGCATGGATTCTATATACATTTTTAATAGTATATGCATTTCTTTGTGAAAACTAATTTTCCCTATGACTTCTGGTGAACTCAGCTCTAGCGTGCTTTTGCCACAGCCTGTCCCGTCACAGGTGACAGGGGCAAAGGGTTTGCTCATTAATACTCCAGGCCCCTTTTTATTTTGCTGTTCTGATGTTTAGAGGGGAAATTTTACTATGAATATGGAAATGATGAAGTATTTTTTCTTGTGCTTAGAAGAATTTCAAGTAATGTCTTATTAATATGATTCCCTGAAAAACAAATCACATTTCCCAAAGGCCAGCATATTTTAAGTGGGAGTTCAAAGTTCAGGTAATATGCAATGAATTCTTAGCATACATTTGTAAATCCTGGAATTGTGGGTAAATAAAATATGTATTAGTTGTTCTGATCAGGAATGGAGGAACTGTGTTGGTTCTTTGGAAATACAATGATATTCTAAAAGACAAAGAGAAGTGATGATGTGAAAGAAAAGCAGTTTGCAACAGATCAGCAAAAGTGGAGTACTGTACACAGACCCACTTTGGATGTTTTTTTCCTATGAATTTTCCTTGATAAATGTCATCATACAGAAACAATGATACAAGTACAATTCATTATTGGGTTTTCTTTCCTTATGTCCATTAATCTCCAAATGTATTTTCAAAATCATAGGCAATTCTAAATATAGAGTAAACTACATATTTTGGAGATTGCCAATAAATAGCTTCTGAAGTCACCAATTTGTTGAAAAATGGGATTCAGTTTGCATCTTCAGTCACTATAAGAGTGAGAGCTAGAAATCAGTTAACATTAATGCTGGACCCAAATTAATAAAGATAAGGTGGTGGGGTTGCCCCAGGAGGAAGGGTGATGAGTACTCGGATGAAGGCAGAAAAGAAAATAGACTGACTGGCTTGAAATGAAGTTACTCTCTGTTATCAATATAATAAGCATACTCTCTTAGCGAGAAACATTATAGAATTGTTAACTCTTACAGCAAGACTGATCTTTACTTGTTCACCAGAAAACAGGCTGTGGGTTTACAACTTGTAAGAATGATGGCTACTCTGCTTCTCGGAGGCTCTTCTGTAAATTTCCACAACATACTTTGGTAGGAAAAAAAAATCAGGCTTAGTGTCTTATGATAAAATGAGTAAGTAATCAAGCAAATGAAGAGTTTCTCATGTTAGTTAAATGAAGTCAACTTCCGTGAGCATGGCTGCATATAGTTGAGTCTGAATTTCGGGACATTAATTGGCTTGTTTAAAAACTTATGTCCACTAAAATTTATATCAAGGTTAGAGGATAATTCTGCCCTCAAAATATTATTTTCTTTCAAAAAATAAGAGAAGAAAACTGAAACTAAAGGGGAGAAAGGAAAAACATTTATGAAAATCGTGAGCATAGAAACATCCAAGCCTTCCGTATCTACCCTCATCGATGGATTCCTAAATTTACAGGCTTTTTAAATAGATGGAAAAATGTAGAAATTCATGACATTTCACATTAAAAAAAAAAAAGAAAAAAATACCAGTTCAAGCCTAAAATTCTAGTCACAGTGAATTGAGAATGTAGAGGAAAAACAATGTTTTTCTCAACAACACCTGATTTCTTTTGAATGATCTTTAGTTACCTGGCAAATAGGGAGATATGTTACTTTAAGAACACCTGTTCCTAAAGAAACTGCGCTTTAGATGCTAAAAAGCAAAAGTCTATAAAAGGTAATTTTCCTAATGTTATGAAATTAGAGTACACATGGATGGAATTAGGAGTCCTTGCCTCTGTGGAAGAAGTACATTGTGCACAGAGAGAAACTCTCTCCTGAGGCTTCTTAAGTTTCAACTGCCATTTTTGTTCATCCCGACGAAGACTCTTCCAGACCCTCAGAGTTCTATGTGATTTACTAGTTCAAGTTGAGTTGGGCAATTTGAAAACTCTATGTATGTAACATGTATGTGTGTATGTATGTATGTATGTATCAAACTATCTATCTATCCATCTACCTATTTCTCTATCCATCCAATATTCTGCACTCAATTCCAATGTATGGGTTTTTTTTTTTTCCATACCACCAAGCAATTCTTGGACTGGTGTCCTACAATTTAACTCAATTCTGACACTATCCACCTGGACATAGTGTCAAATCCCACAGGTTAAGACCTCAGTCCCATAAGACTGTGCCCCAAACCGCTTCAGATGCCAGTTACTAGTCCAGTGCTTCTCTGGTTCTGACTGACCTCCTATAGAGAGGAGGGTCCAACGACCCCGTCCTTGGGTTCGATTAATTTGCTAGAATGGCTTACAGAATTCAGAGAAATATTTTACTTACTAGATGACCAACTTATTAGAAAAGGATATTATTCAGGAACAGCCAGATGGAAGAGATGCATAGGGCGAGGTAATGTGAGAAGGGCACTGAGCTTCCATGCTCTCTGAATGCATCACTCTACCAGAATCTCTACGTGTTTAGCAGCCCTGAAATTCTCTGAGCCCAATCCTTTAAGGTGTCAATGGAGGCTTCATTACCTATGCATGATTGATTAAATCATTGGCCATCGGCAATAAATTCAACTCCCAGCCCCTTTTCCTTCCCAGAATGTCGGGGGTGGGGAGATGGGACTCAAAGTTCCAACACTCTAATAACATGGTTGGTTCCCTTAGCTAACAAACCCAATCCTTAGGTGTTTTCCAAAAGTCATCTCATTAACATAAACTTAGGTGTGGTTGAAAGGTGTTTGTTATGAATATCAAGACAATTTTTACAACTTTTATCATTGGAAAACTCCAAGGGTTTTAAAAGTTCTGTGACAGAAACAAGGATGTGACTACCAAATAATATTTCTTGTTATAAATCACGATGTCTCACCTTCATTCCCCTATCTATACAATATACATACTTTTTTAAAAAAAAATGTTAATGCAATGAATTGAAAGCTAGCATTTCTTGTGCTTTATTTGAGATTTCAAGCATCAGGGAGTCAATAATTGAGCTTATATTTATGGTAGGCTGAATAATGGCCCCCAAAGATGTCCATGTCTTAATTCCCAGAATCTGTGAATATGTTACTTTGCAGGGTTACTTTACAGGGTAAAAGGGACTTTGCAGTTGTGATTAAGCTAAGGATTTTCGAGATTATTCTGGATCATCTAGATGGATCCACTAGACATTTTGTAAATGTCCTTATAAAACAGAAGCAGGATGGTATAGAGTTAGAGAAGATGCGATGACGGAAGCAGAAGTCAAAGTAATACCATTGCTGGAAGGGGACCACGAGCCAAGGAATGTAGGTGGCCTCTAGAAGCTGGAGAAGGCAAGGAACAGATTCTCTCTGGGAGCCCCCAGAACAAACACAGCCCTCCTGACACCTTGACTTTAGCCCCGTAAGACCTATTTTTCAACTTCTCCAAAACTCTAAGATAATAAATATGTGCTACTGTAAGCCATTGTGATTACGGTCATTTACTATAGCAACAATTAGAAAATTAGCTATTGGAAAACTAATGTGCTATTCATGCGGTATCACTCCCAAGAACTTTAAGAGAATGAAATTTTGTATTTTCATGTTGTATTGGAACACAATACTTAGAGAGGAACAGGTCTCAATAAGAAGGATGGGGCTTCCCTGGTGGCACAGTGGTTGAGAGTTTGCCTGCCAATGCAGGGGACACGGGTTCGAGCCCTGGTCTGGGAAGATCCCACATGCCGCGGAGCAACTGGGCCCGTGAGCCACAACTACTGAGCCTGCGCGTCTGGAGCCTGTGCTCCGCAACAAGAGAGGCCACGATAGTGAGAGGCCCGCGCACCGCGATGAAGAGTGGCCCCCGCTCGCCGCGACTAGAGAAAGCTCTCGCACAGAAACGAAGACCCAACACAGCTAAAAATAAATAAATTAATTAAAAAAAAAAAAAAAAGAAGGATGGACTCTGGTAAAGAGACACGAACAGCTGGATCAAATGCTGCAGAACATTATTTAAACTTGGAATTACAAGGCTAATACGTGTAAATTAACGTTCGAGTTTTAAAAGGACATTGTTTAAAGAGAGAATGCACTTTTAGATGTGATCTCTAGAATAATTTCAAACTTGGGAAATAGAATATACTAATAAAAATCTTTATATTATTATTAGTTCAATCTCTGATTTGAAGTACAGTATCCTTAACTGACAAGTATCACAGGAATACATTAAATAGTGGGAAACAAATATCCCAGACTCTGGGACAGAAGGGTCCTCAGTTGCCTCTAGGCCCCACTCTCTCATCTCCACAGAATTTCATGGCCATATACTGATTCACGACCCAGGAACACACCGACATGTCCACATGGCAGCCTCATGTTATAGACGCCAACTCTCAGGGCTGGTAGAATACTTTCAAATATCCAGTCCCCCAAACGTGCTATCCTTAAAGTCATCGGAGGAACTTTATAAAAACATTATGCCTGAGCTGTATCACATTCTGATTCAATAGCAATTTTCTGACAATTGAGCCCAGGAATATGGATTCTTTAAGAATCATTATTTTTCGATACCCAACCTCAGTTTAATAAGTAAGGATGTTTATACAATGCTTTAACATTGTTGATTACCTGTCATTTTAAATCACTCTTCTAGGCACTGTTTGGGGGATACAGACAGGAGCAAGACTTGGTAACTGCTTCAAAGAGGAAGGTAAATCATAAACCACTAACTGTATTAAAAATGAGAACTAAATAAGTGCTCTACAAAAGTACTAGCTTGTGGTATCAATGTGATGATTAAACACACGCTAATTCTCATGGGTAAAACTAGAGACAGTTTTCTAGAGAAGGTGAAAGTTAAGTTAGGCCTGTGAGATCGGCTGGCAATATGATCTTGGGCTCAGGAATCAGGCAACTTTTGATGTGAATTTACAGCCCCATGGTGATGCCTTTTGCTTGAGGAGATTCAGTTTCTCCTTAGAAAAATGGAGCAAGTGAGATAATGCATTGATTAATGCATACAAAGTCCTTAGGTTAATGCCTGGCACATGGCAAGCATTCGACAAATATTGGTGATGATGATGTTGATCTGATGATAATGATAAGGAAGAAGGAGAGGAGAATTTATGAAGGTTTCAAACCATAAAGACATATTCTTATTCCATCTCTGCCTTTAGCTTCAACAATCTCTTTACTACACACACACACACACACATACAACTTTCAGACATGTTAACTAAAAACTATGTTAGAGTCTTGGGATAAAAATCAATTCTACAGCAAAAACAGACATATCTCCTGCTGTTTGGAGCTTATAGTCTAATGGAGAGACACACAAAGTCAATTTGCAAGATTATTAAGCGTGATAAAAAGAGTCATCTGGTACTACGAAAGCTTGTAATGGGGAATTGGAGCCAGTCAGGGTGGCCAGGGAAACATCTCAAGGAACTGACACCTGAGCTATAATATAGAGAGGTAAGTTGTAATAATTTGAAGAAAGAAGGAAGGAGAGGGCATACCAGTGAGAGAGAACAGAATATATAAAGGGCCAGGCCAAGGGACCCCTGGCAGAGAAAGGATAGGTTTTTGGCCAATGGGAAGAAAGCAGAGGGAATTTTGAGGTGATACTGGAAGATAAATAAAGCTCAGACCACACGAACTATTAGAGAGCATGTTAGGGATATTGCTCTTTCTCTTAAGAACACTGGGAAGCTATTGAAGGGTGTAGGTAGATAAATTAAATGATCAGGTTGGTACTTGGAATCTATTGTTCTACATGTATGCAGTGAAAAAAAAAAAACAGTTTAAAGGGCGCCAACGTAGAGGCTGGGACCAGTTAAGAGACTATTTGCAGTGGTCCAGCTAAGAGATGATGGCAGTTTAGATTAGGAGTGGGAATGGGGATTTAAAAGTGAAGATGACATAGATAGATATATAGATGGAGATAGATATGGATATGGATATAGATATGGATATTCTTGTAACTGAATTTGTTGATGAAAAAAAGAGGTGTTAAGGATGATTCCTGAATTTATGGTTATCATAACTAGATGGATGGTGTTGCCTTTGTCTGAAATTTTAAAAAAATGAAGCACTTTATCGCTTGGGAGAGATAACCATGAGTTCAGTTTTATACAGAATGCTTTGGAGGCACCCTTGAGACACTGTCTTAGGCAGCTCAATATGTCAGATCAGTGCTTGGGAGATAAGTCTAAGAAAAGGATGTGAGTGTAAGGACCATCTCTTTATAGGTGGCAGTTGAAGTGATAGGCAGGGATGGGATCAACTGTTGAGAAGTTAAGAACGAGGGGGTGTCACGTGCCATGGAGCAACAAAGCCCATGTGCCACAACTACTGAGTCTGCGCTCTAGAGCCCACGAGCCACAACTACTGAGCCCACGTGCTGCAACTACTGAAGCCCACGTGCCTAGAGCCCGCACTCGGCCACAAGAGAAGCCACCACAATGAGAAGCCCGCACACAGCAATGAAGAGTAGCCCCCGCTCGCTGCAACTAAAGAAAGCCCAGGCTCAGCAACGAAGACCCAATGCAGCCAAAAATAAGTGAATAAATAAATAAATTTATAAAAAAAAAAAAAAAAAGAATGACGGGGGTGGGGAACCTAGGAATGAGCCTTGTAGAAATCCCAGGACAAGTGGGGGAATGATGAATTTATAGTGGAATCACTTTGACCTGGCTCAGGTCTTGATGGCTATTCACGTGTATGTACGGAGAAAAAGGACCATTGGTCCACTCAAAGATGTGCTTCTTCCAGATAAGTTGAAACAAACAAACAAACAAAAAAACCTCACAAAATAATGAGAGGTTACAATAATGTCAAAAAGTATGATAAAAACGATGACCATGAAATCTAAGGTAGATGAGAAACATATTAGGAAAGGGAATACTCTGGAGAGGAAAAAGATGTGCCAATAAGGACATGACTATTCTCTAGTCCCTACTCAGGGTGAGTACCTTATGCATATTCCAAAGCACATTGCTTGACTGCATAGTAGCTCCATGTATGATTAAAGAATAAGTCAGTAAAGGAAAAGAATTTGAATGTTCAATTTGTCTGGAATCAAAAAGGGTTTTGATATAACTCTTGTAAATGTTTTTTATATCTTAACTCTGAGGCATGAAAACATTGAATACCTAGCACATAAAAACCAGTCTGTATCTTCAGTGTCATTTCTAAAGAAAAATTCTGTATACTTTTCTTCTTAGCTTTTCAGAAAAGTTTGGGTAACATCTAGGCTAGACACTCATGACCACAGCAATTTTTTTTTTTTTTTATGCAACAACTTCAATTTACTGAAGTAAGCTGTCTGAGAGTCATAAATGTATATAGAAAATGTGAACAGCCCATGGCAGCAAATGAAAAATTCAGAAATAATGTTGTAATGGAGATGGCCCCTGTGAACACTGCAAAAATGGTTTTAAAGTGCAGTCATGAATTTATTTTTTAGATTTAGAAACATTACTCAGAAACACTAACATGTCAGATTTTGGTTTAAAGACATCTTTTGCATCTGGTGGGTATGTATATATAATATAAGAGATCAAGAAGGGTTTTTTTTTAATTCCTTTTCCTTTTTAAACTTAAGCTGTAAGATTTTTATTACAAATTTAACCCATTTTAACAATATTAACTAAAGAAATATGAAACTATAAATCGCAGGATATGTTAGCATAACACAGTCAAGGAGTATGAAAAGAATCAAAGAGCTTTGATATGGAATTAAACAAGCCAACCAGTCTTACCAAGTTCAAACTCTCAAAGTAATGTCAGTGCATCCTACTGGGTAATTTTATTCAGTCTTTGGAAATTTTATTCTATGTACTAATGAGCTGTTAGGACAGATTCAATACCAGATTATACTTTTTCCTTTCTTGGCTCTACTTAACCAATGGACAATTACTTTCCCCCTGAAATTACTTAGTGTTTTGCTTGTTTGTTATTTATTTTTGGGTATGGACTCATACCTCTGCACTTGTTTTTGTTTGTTTGTTTGTTTAAAGCAACATTAGCTCTAAGATATATGAAAGCCATGATTATCCCTCTGGTTTATTTATTTTAAAAAAAGTGTAACTTCTCACTGATTCAAATGGTAGATAAAAAACTTGTTTCCTCGTACTAGGATACGCTGTTTGCAACAATTATTCAGAGATAATCAACCCTTATCGGACTAAAATTGTAAGTTATTTTCAAATAGTAGTGTTTTATAGGCACGGAATCCAACAGGAAAAAGCCCAATAGTGTTAAAGAGCCTAAGAGTGAAAAATAAGAAGAAAGGATGTCTCTTACATGAAAAGAGTTGACGAAGGCACTACAAACTGATAGTAAGAAATAAACTGATTCAAGTGGTTTCATCACATGCCTTTGAGCATAAATTACTGTTTATACAACTATAATAATAATAAAGACAAATAATTCAAATAAAAGTAAATCCTAAGACACTATTAAAGTATGTTGGCTTATTGTAAATGGATATTGAAATCACTTAAAGTTACCAGTTCATACTAGATTTTGAGTTTTTCATTCTCCCTGACGCATACCATTTATTGGGTTCTACCACCTTTTTAATAACCCATATTTTTCCTTTTTTCTCCTTCCTTTCTATCCCACTCTTTTTCTCCTCCATCCATACCCCTGTATAACTATTTCTTTCTTTTGTTTATCAAGGATTATAGTTATTATCTAAATCAGAACCATTATTATTCCACTTTTTTTTTTCCTGTGGGAGCTGAGTTCTAGAATTCTCTATCTTTTCATACTAAGCCGTTTTCAGTATCTAAAGTCATTTTGTTTTACTATAATCATATATTTCCCATACTAGTTACTGAGAGTAATGCATTTTGTTTCCATTCCCACTTCGTGGCGAGATATTCATGAGGTTTGTCTCAATTTCTGCATCATCATTCCTGAAATGTTTTTTTAGCCTTGGTAATGAGAATATTAAAACTGTTATAACATCTGTTCAGAGTCTTTTTTGTATCCTTTTTATCCAATAGCTATGAGAATTAAACTCAGACTTGAATGAGAGGTAATTAGTCAACCATATTTGAGTGATATGTCTTTAAAATGAATCTCTGCTGTGGGATTCTAGCCTAGTACCCCCAGTACCCAACTCCTCTGGAAAATACGTTCACAGGTTTTAGGCAGCTGGAATTTCTACCAGTAAGCATGGTACTGCAGCCCCCTTGGCTGGATGATGTGTTTGCAGTTTTCATCATAGTCCCATGTGTTTACTCATTTAACAAGTGGTTATTGAGCACTTTCTATATACCAGACACAGTGCTAGGGCCTGGGACTACATGTCTTGGTCAAGAGTTGATAGTTAATAAGAGAGACAGGGCACATATAAATTAGTATCTCCTTGGCTGCAAGACCCAGAAATCTAATTTTATTTAATTTAGGTACAAGCGGTATGTGTTTACATTGATGCTGGAGAGCTTCAAAGAATCTAAGTTTAGAAACATGGGCAGGTTTCATGGACAAATCCAGGGACAGACACCAAACCAATAGCACACCAAGGATGTTCCCTTCACTTCTATTGTCAATAAATCTCTGTGGTATGTGTTTTTATCTATCATCTATCTATCTATCAATCTATCTATCTATCTATCTATCTGTCATCTATCTATCAATCATCTATACAAGCATACTTCAGAGATATTTTGGGTTCAGTTCCAGACCACTACAATAAAGTGAATGTTGCAAAGAAGCAAGTCACACAATTTTTTTGGTTTCCCAGCGCATATAAAAGTTATGTTTACACTATACTGTGGTCTATTAAATATGCAATAGTATTGTGTCTAAAAAATATACATACCTTAATTAAAAACCACTTTGTTGCTAAAAATGCTAAACACCGTTTGAGTTTTTGGTAAGCCATAATCTTTTTGCTGGTGGAAGTTTTGAATCTTGCCAGAATTACTAAAATGTGACACGAAGGCAGGAAGTGAGCAAACGCTGTTGGAAAAATGGTGCCGATATACTTGGTTGACTCAGGGTTTCCAGAAACCTTCAATTTGCTAAAAAGGCAATATCTGCAAAGCACAATAAAGCAAAGTGCAATAAAGTATGTGTGTGTGTGTGTGTGTGTGTGTGTGTGTGTGTATATATATATATACAGTTGACCCTTGATCGACGTGGGTTTGAACTGCATGGGTCCACTTATACTCAGATTTTTTTCACTAAATATGCGCCACAGCACTACACAGTCCACCGTTGGTTGAATCCGCAGATGCGAAACTGCTGATATATAGGGCAGAGTATAAAGTTATGCGTGGATTTTTGACTGAACAAAGGTCAACAGAGGAGAGAGAGAGAGTTAGTTACAGAGAGAGAGTTAGTTACAGAGAGAGAGAGAGAGAAAGAGAGAAGGACCTTTATACAGTAGAAAATCTTAACATTTCTTAAAATTTTCCAGTACATTTCCTTTTAATAGTGAATGCTACATTTGCATTGGGCAAAAATATATTGAGTCAAAAACTAACAAAATAAGCTGTAAATGTTTACATTCCAGCTTGGAGGACAGAAATGGTATATATTTAGATAAATTGATATGTCATGCTAGTAGTATTTTCTATCTCGTAAGTCAAAATGCACTCCTCTTCTTGAAAGGAATAATAGAAATGTAGTTGTCACCGTGGAAACAAGAGCTCCCCCATAATCTCCTAATTCTCTTCTTGATAAAGTTCTTATCTTGGATGATTTTTTTTTTTTCTTTCTCTGCTGGGCACAACGTCTTATAAAAAACTGAACTGTTTTCGTGTCAAGAATTGGCTTAGTATTATTATTCCTCTCTTAAATTCAGGCAATGTGTGATGTAAAGGCCATTAAACAAACCCAATATGGAAACAAATCTGAGTCAAGGGAACTTTTAATTTCATCAACATTCTATGAAATTGCTTAAAAAAATAACTTTCTAAAAAATAAAAATTTATAAAATGCTTAAAATATGTAGATATTGTCAGTTGGGAAGTATATACAAAATTCAGTTTTAGACAATTAAGTATATATGTTTCACACCTTGCTTCCCTGGTTGCTACTCAGTGCCCAGGATTCCATGGAGGATTTCTGGCAAGGAAGGGGAGGACAGCAAGGGTATTGGAAACCAAATTCATGGATCTAAAGCTCCATGTAGTGACCATCCATTGTTCTCATTCTGGTCCTCTACAGGATATCCCACCTCAGTCAGTCAACTCTATCATTTCAGTTGTAAAAGCCAGAAAACTGGGTATCAACCTTGATATTTCCTTCCTTCGTCTAATCACATCCAAGCATTCTCAGCTTGCCTTCATAAATTTTTCCTGAATTCATAATCAATTCCTATCACTACCACCATTTTAGCTTAATATACCATCATGTCCTTCCTGAATTTCTGAACTCTGTAATAAATGATCTTTCTTCACCTACTCTTATCCTCCAATTCCTTCCCTGTACAGTGCTAGAGTAAATGTTTCCAAACTTAAAGCTAATTGTGCCATTTCCTTCCTTAAAATACCTTATGGTTGCCTTTTGTTCTAGATAAAGAACTGTCTGCTTCTCCAGGCTTCTGGTTCCAGCACCCCTTTGCCTTCTTCACCCCAGTGGCATTACTGTAGGAGTCTATGGACTTTGCACATGCTGTTCCCTGAACCTGAAAAACTCCCTCCACACTCATTGCTTCAGTGCCTATTGTTCCTTTAGGGATGCCTTCCCTGAATTCCAGGTCTTAAAGGAGAGGACTTCTTTTTACAGAATGGTTTTTCCTTTAAAACATTAAGCACTGTTTAAAATTGGATATCTATTAGTCTTATTATTCGATTAGCATATACCATGTCTTTATTTTATTTTAAATTTTACTCATTAATATATCTCCAGAGCCTAGCACAGTGCTATCATATATTAAATAAACTAATTTACTTAACTAAGTTAAATAAAATAAATGATGAAGAAGTGGCTAAATGGAAGCATGCAAAGTGGGGTTAACGAAGGTACAAAAAAATCAATTGTGTTTGTGTTGTAAAAAGCAGTAGAGAGGAAAAGGTTAGATATAAGGAAAGGCAAAGCTCCTGATAAAAGCATAGATTGAAGGATTGGGTTGACATTGGAACGGCAACACATTTTCTATTAAAACAGGAGAGAAAAAGGAAAGTTAGATTGCATATGCAAGAATTTTGTAGTGTTGTGGCAAGAATTTGCAAGAGTACCTAACTGGTGAATTCTATACAGTTTTTTGGGGTTTTTTGTTCTTTTTCACAAAGGAGGAGGAAAGAGAGAGGAAGAGATGAAAGCTCAAGTCTGGCAGAGTCTGAAGAAGATTTGATGTAGCCATCGTGGATATTGGGATAGAACTCTGGCTACAGAAATTAGAATGAATGTTGGATAGCACCCAGGACTCAGTTGAAGAGGAGACTGTGAATTGGTAGTGGAAGACCTCTCTACTTGGTGGTGTGACATTCTCCAGTAGCTCTCAGCAGCTCAAGTGTAAGGATGGAGACAAACTATTGCGTTAGCCCAAGGTTGGAGTTTCGATACATTGGTATGATGGAAGGACAGGGAATTTCAGTTGCTGGCAAACATAGAACTGTCATTCGCTAAAGCAATATCTTTTCAAAATGGTTGTATTTGCTTACTCTCTTACTTCATTGAAATCTTTTCTCAAATATCATTTTATCAGAGTTATTCCCTGATGATTCTATTCAAAACATTTCTTTTTTGATTTTTTGTCTCCTTAACACGATTTATTTTCCTCTTAGTTCTTGCCATTACATGATTTAGTCCCTCCTTCCTTCCTTCCTTCCTCCCTTCCTTCCTTATATCTATCAGTCTCTTTTAAAATTATACTATATGAGAACAGGGACTTTTTAAAAAATTGTTAAATCCCAGCACTAACTGTTCCTAGAACATAATAGGAGCTCAATCAATACATAAGTCCATTAATTATTTAAATAATTATTGCAAAGACCCTGAGTACAAAGAACTTTATAGAGAGAAATTTTTTGGGGGGGGGGGTTTAGGGACATACAAAGTGATAAGGTATATTTTAAGACTGATCAGTGTTCATTTCACATGCAATTGTGTTTACTTTGTCCTAATTTAAGTTTAAAAAAATTTAAAGCATTGGCATAAATGTTGGCTCATTTTAGGTTATTTAACAATAACGTTTAGAGTTCCCTCTTCTCTTTTTGGCAAATTCACAATCTGAATTTAAGATTGAACTTTTCTATGACTTCTGTGAAATTTTTCCATCTCACTTTTCATAGATTAGCTCCATATTCATACACCATTTTTTCCTCATATATTGATTGACTTCATTTTACTGAATTATGTACTTACAGAATTTGTTTCTTACTATATAGTGAGTTTTTAAATTAGACTTTATTTGCATATTTGTCTTTGTCAACTTCAACACAGAATCTGGTCCTATTAAATTTGAATAAATATGTGTTGAATGAGTAAATAAAATGAATGAATAACAGAATCCATTTCACAGATAAGAAAACTGAGCCTTGGAGTATTTAACTGATTTACTCAAGGACATGGAGATGATAAGAAAGGAGCACAGGCCTTCTAATACCTAGATAAAACTCATTGTCATAGGTATTATAATTTAGTCATGGATTTACATTCCTAGAACTGCCATGTGATTTAATATTTTTCAAAGAATATGAGCATGAAGCACTTAAAGTTCCCAACTTAAATAAATAGCCCATTAAGCCCTCTATTTTGTTTTGCACATTTTATATCCTGTGCAAATGTTTTTCACATTAGCTGCTCTAAAGCAAAGCAGCATGGTTATATAAACAGCAGTATGGAGCAGTTCCATGCAGCTAAATGGGATGCCTCCTTGTACCACAAAAATCCTTGAGGTCTGCAGAATTCAAAATAAAATAAGGAGACTCTCTGGCTAATATTTAAAAAATTATTTTTCACAAGAAAATTTTCGGCCATAAATACTGATTTGAAAAGAATTTATACAGTAATAGAGGTATCTTGGAACTGTTTTTAGTTATTGGTTCATTATGTTACATTGCTTTGTTAATAAGATAATTTTAACTCAGGAGAGAATACTATTCCTTTTTTGGGGAATTGGTCTGAGAGAGCTTTGGCAAATGTTAGGGACAGGTAAAATTCACAGATCATATAGTGAAAAACTGTAGGCAAATTTCAGGAATTTAGGTATTTACTCTCCATAAAAGTAAATCAGGACTGGGACCTTCAAGACGGCAGAGGAGTAACACGTGTAGATCACCTTCCTCTCCACAAATACATCAGAAATACATCTACATGTGGAACAACTCCTACAGAACACCTACTGAATGCTGGCAGAAGCCCTCAGACTTCCCAAAAGGCAAGAAATTCCCAGTACCTGGGTAGGGCAAAAGAAAAAGAAAAAACAGAGACAACAGAATAAGGATGGGACCTGCACCACTGGGAGGGAGCTGTGAAGGAGGAAAAGTTTCCACACACTAGGAAACCCCTTCATGGGTGGAGATGGGGGGTGAGCCAGGGGGAAGCTTTGGAGCCACGGAGGAAAGCGCAGCAACAGGGGTGCAGAGAGCAAAGCGGAGAGATTCCCACATAGAGGATCATTGCCAACCAGCACTCACCAGCCTGACAAGCTTGTCTGCTCAACCGCCATAGTTGGTGGGGGCTGGGAGCTGAGGCTCAGGCTTCGGAGGTTGGATCCCAGGGAGAAGACTGGGGTTGGCTGCCTGAACACAACCTGAAGGGGGCTAGTGCGC
This sequence comes from Balaenoptera physalus, assembly GCF_965194825.1. NCBI lineage: Eukaryota > Metazoa > Chordata > Mammalia > Artiodactyla > Balaenopteridae > Balaenoptera > Balaenoptera physalus. The sequence continues at coordinate 101,779,079 of NC_138885.1, read as the reverse complement.
CACAGCTAGCTGGGAGGGAGTCTGGGAAAAAGCCTGGAACTGCCTTAAGAGGCAAGAGATCATTGTTTCAGGGTGCGCTAGGAGAGGGGATGCAGAGCACCACCTAGACGAGCTTCAGAGACGGGCGCGAGCCACAGCTATCAGCGTGGACACCAGAGATGGGCATGAAACGCTAAGGCTGCTGCTGCAGCCACCAAGAATCATGTGAGCAAACACTGGTCACTATCCACACCTCCCCTCCTGGGAGCCTGTGCAGCCTGCCAGTGCCAGGGTCCCGTGATCCAGGGACAGTTTACCTGGGAGAACACACGGCATGCCTCAGGCTGGTGCAACAACACTCTGGCTTCTGCTGCTGCAGGCTCACCCTGCATCCCGTACCCCTCCCTCACCCTGGCCTGAGTGAGCCAAAGCCCTCTAATCAGCTGCTCTTTAACCCCCTCCTGTCTGGGTGGGGAACAGATGCCTTCAGGTGACCTACATGCAGAGGCAGGGCCAAATCCAAAGCTGAACCCCAGGAGCTGTGTGAACAAAGAAGAGAAAGGGAAATTTCTCCCAGCAGCCTCAGGAGCAGCAGATTAAATCTCCACAATCAACTTCATGTACCCTGCATCTGTGGAATACCTGAATAGACAATGATGACCCCAAAATTGAGGCGGTGGATTTTTGGAGCAAATATAGACTTGGGGTTTGCTTTCTGCATCTAATTTATTTCTGGTTTTATGTTTATCTCAGCTTACTATTTAGAGCCTATTATCATTCGTAGATTTGTTTATTGATTTGGTTGCACTTTTCATTTGTTTTATATATATATATATTTTTTTCCTTTTTCTATTTTTGTGAATGTGTATGTGTATGCTTCTTTGTGTGATTTTGTCTGTATAGATTTACTTTTACCATTTGTCCTAGGGTTCTCTCTGTCTGTTTTTTTTTTTTTTTTTTAGTATAGTTTTTAGTGCTGTTATCAATGGTAGATTTGTTTTTTGGTTTGGTTGCTCTCTTCTTTCTTTCTTTCTTTCTTTTTATTACTATATTATATTTAATAATATTTTTTTATTTTTTATTTTAATTATTTTATTTTATTTTTTTCTTTCCTTTTTTTTTTTTCCTCCCTTTTCCTCTGAGCCATGTGGCTGACAGGGTCTTGGTGCTCCTGCCAGGTGTCAGGCCCAAGCCTCTTATGTGGGAGAGCCAAGTTCAGGACACTGGTCCACCAGAGAACTCCTGGCTCCACATAATATCAAATGGCGAAAGCTCTCCCAGAGATCTCCATCTCAACACTAAGACCCAGCTCCACTCAATGATCAGCAAGCTACATTACTGGACACCCCATGCCAAACAACTAGCAACACAGAAACACAACCACACCCATTAGCAGAGAGGCTGCCTAAAATCATAATAAGTTCACAGACTCCCCAAAACACACCACCGGACACAGTCCTGCCCACCAGAAAGACAAGATCCAGCCTCATTCACTGGAACACAGGCACCAGTCCCCTCCACCAGAAAGCCTACAAAACACACTGAAACAACCTCACCCACTGGGGCAGACACAAAAACAATGGGAATTACGAACCTGCAGCTTGCAAAAAGGAGACCGAAAATGCAATGTTAAGGAAAATGAGAAGACAGAGAAATACACAGCAGGTGAAGGAGCAAGGTAAAAACCCACCAGACCAAACAAATGAACAGGAAATACACAGTCTACCTGAAAAAGAATTCAGAGTGATGATAGTAAAGATAATCCAAAACCGTGGAAATAGAATGGAGAAAATGCAAGAAACATTTAACAAGAAACTAGAAGAACTAAAGAGCAAACTAACAATGGTGAACAACACAATAAATGAAATTAAAAATTCTCTAGAAGGAATCAATAGCAGAATAACTGAGGCAGAAGAACAGATAAGAGACCTGGAAGATAAAATAGTGGAAATAACTACTGCAGAGCAGAATAAAGAATAAAGGATGAAAAGAATTGAGGACAGTCTCAGAGACCTCTGGGACAACATTAAGCACACCAACATTCGAATTATAGGGGTCCCAGAAGAAGAGAAAAACAAAGGGACTGAGAAAATATTTGAAGAGATTAGAGTTGAAAACTTCCCTAATATGGGAAAGGAAATAGTCAATCAAGTACAGGAAGTGAAGAGAGTCCCATACAGGTTAAATCCAGGGAGAAATACGCCAAGACATATATTATTCAAACTATCAAAAATTAAATACAAAGAAAAAATATTAAAAGCAGCAAGGGAAAAACAACAAATAACATACGAGGGAATCCCCATAAGGTTAACAGCTGATCTTTCAGCAGAAACTCTGCAAGCAAGAAGAGAGTGGCAGGACATATTTAAAGTGATGAAAGGGAAAAACCTACAACCACAAACACTCTATCTAGCAAGGATCTCTTTCAGATTCAATGGAGAAATTAAAATCTTTACAGACAAACAAAAGCTAAGAGAATTTAGCACCAGCAAACCAGCTTTACAACAAATGCTAAAGGAACTTCTCTAGGCAGGAAACACAAGAGAAGGAAAAGACCTACCATAACAAACCCTAAACAATTAACAATATGGTAATAGGAACATACATATTGATAACTACCTTAAATGTAAATGGATTAAATGCTCCAACCAAAATACAAAGATGGCTGAATGGATACAAAAACAAGACCCGTATATATGCTGTCTACAACAGACCGACTTCAGACTTAGGAACACATACAGACTGAAAATGAGGGGATGGAAAAAGATACTCTATGCAAATGGAAGTCAAAAGAAAGCTGGAGTAACAATTCTCCTATCAGACAAAATAGACTTTAAAATAAAGACTATTATAAGAGACAAAGAGGACACCACATAATCATCAAGGGATCAATCCAAGAAGAAGATATAACAATTGTAAACATTTATGCACCCAACATAGGAACACCTCAATACATAAGCTAAATGCTAACAGTCATAAAAGGAGAAATCAATAGTAACACAACAATAGAAGTGGACTTTAACACCCCACTTTCACCAATAGACAGATCATCCAAAATGAAAATAAATAAGGAAACACAAGCTTTAAATGATACATTAAACAACATGGACTTAATTGATATTTGTAGGACATTCCATCCAAAAACAACAGAATAAACTTTCTTCTAAAATGGTCATGGAACATTCTCCAGGACAGATCATATCTTGGGTCACAAGTCAAGCCTTAGTAAATTTAAGAAAATTGAAATCGTATCAAGTAACTTTTCCGACCACAAGGCTATGAGAGTAGATATCAATTACAGAAAAATGTCTGTAAAAAATACAAACACATGGATGCTAAACAATACACTACTAAATAACCAAGAGATCACTGAAGAAATCAAAGAGGAAATCAAAAAATACCTAGAAACAAATGACAATGAAAACACGATAACCCAAAACCTATTGGATTCAGCAAAAGCAGTTCTAAAAGGGAAGTTTATAGCAATTCAATCCTACCTCAAGAAACAAGAAACATCTCCAATAAACAACCTATCCTTACACCTAAAACAATTAGAGAAAGAAGAACAAAAAAACCCCAAAGTTAGCAGAAGGTAAGAAATCATAAAGATCAGAGAAGAAATAAATGAAAAAGAAATGAAGGAAAAGATAGCAAATATCAATAAAACCAAAAGCTGGTTCTGTGAGAAGATAAAAAAGTTGATAAGCCATTAGCGAGACTCATCAAGATAAAAAGGGAGAAGACACAAATCAATAGAATTAGAAATGAAAAAGGAGAAGTAACAAGTGACACTGCAGACATAAAAAGGATCATGAGAGATTATTACAAGCAACTCTATGCCAATGAAATGGACAACCTAGAAGAAATGGACACATGCTTAGAAAAGCATAACCTTCCGAGTCTGAACCAGGAAGAAATAGAAAATATAAACAGAGCAATCACAAGCACTGAAATTGAAACTGTGATTAGAAATCTTCCGACAAACAAAATCCCCGGACCAGATGGCTTCACTGGCGAATCCTATCAAAGATTTAGAGAAGAGCTACACCTATCCTTCTCAAACTCTTCCACAATTAGTAGAGGAAGGAATGCTCCCAAACTCATTCTATGAGGCCAGCATCTCCCTGATACCAAAACCAGACAAAGATGTCACAAAAAAGGAAAACTACAGGCCAATATCACTGACGAACATAGATGCAAAAATCCTCAACAAAAACTAGAAAACAGGATCCAACAGCACATTAAAAGGATCATACACCATGATCAAGTGGGGTTTATCCCAGGAATGCAAGGATTCTTCAGTATACAGAAATCAACCAATGTGATACACCATATTAACAAACTGAAGGAGAAAAACAATATGATCATCTCAATAGGTGCAGAAAAAGCTTTTGACAAAATTCAACACCCATTTATAATAAAAACCCTCCAGAAGTAGGCATAGAGGGAACTTACCTCAACATAATAAAGGCCATATATGACCAGCCCACAGCAAACATCGTTCTCAATGGTGAAAAACTGAAACCATTTCCACTAAGATCAGGAACAAGACAAGGTTGTCCACTCTCACCACTATTATTCAACATAGTTTTGGAAGTTTTAGCCACAGCAATCTGAGAAGAAAAAGAAATAAAAGAATCCAAATCAGAAAAGAAGAAGTAAAACTCTCACTTTTTGCAGATGACAAGATACTATACATAGAGAATCCTAAAGATGTTATCAGAAAACTACTAGAGCTAATCAATGAATTTGATAAAGTAGCAAGATACAAATTTAATGCACAGAAATCTCTTGCATTCCTATACACAAATGATGAAAATTCTGAAAGAGAAGTTAAGGAAACACTCCCTTTTATCACTGCAACAAAAACAATAAAATACCTAGGCATAAACCCACCTAAGGGGACAAAAGACCTGTATGCAGAAAACTATAAGACACTGATGAAAGAAATTAAAGGTGATACAAACAGTTGGGGAGATATACCATGTTATTGGACTGGAATCAACATTGTGAAAATGAATATACTATCCAAAGCAATCTACAGATTCAATGTAATCCCAATCAAACTACCAATGGCATTTTTCCCAGAAGTAGAACAACAAATTTCACAATTTGTATGGAAACACAAAAGACCCCAAATAGCCAAAGCAATCTTGAGAAAGAAAAATGAAGCTAGAGGAATCAGGCTCTCAGACTTCAAACTATACTACAAAGCTACAGTAATCAAGACAGTGTGGTACTGGCACAAAAACAGAAATATAGATCAACGGAACAGGATGGAAAGCCCAGAGATCAACCCACATACATATAGTCACCTTATCTTTGATAAAGGAGGCAAGAATACACAATGGAGAAGACAGCCTCTTCAATAAGCTGTGCTGGGAAAACTGGACAACTACATGTAAAAGAATGAGATTAGAACAATTCCTAATACCATACACAAAAATCAACTCAAAATGGATATAAAGACCTAAATGTAAGGCCAGATACTACAAAACTCTTAGAGGAAGACATAGGCAGAAAACTATGACATAAATCACAGCAGAACCTTTTGACCCACCTCCTAGAGAAATGGAAATAAAACAAAAATAAACAAATGGGACCTAATGAAACTTAAAAGCTTTTGCACAGCAAAGGAAACTATAAATAAGACAAAAAGACAACTCTCAGAATGGGAGAATATATTTGCAAATGAAGCAACTGACAAAGGATTAATCTCCAAACTTTACAAGCAGCTCGTGCTGTTCAATATCAAAAAAACAAACAACCCAAACCGAAAATGGGCAGAAGACCTAAACAGACATTTCTCCAAAGAAGATATACACATTGCCAACAAACACATGATAGGATGCTCAACGCCACTAATCATTAGAGAAATATAAATGAAAACTACAATGAGATATCACCTCATACCTGTCAGAATGGCCATCATCAAAGAATCTACTAACAATAAATGCTGGAGTCGGTGTGGAGAAAAGGGAACCCTCTTGCACTGTTGGTGGGAATGTAAACTGATACAGCCACTATGGGCAACAGTATGGAGGTTCCTTAAAAATCTAAAATAAAACTACCGTATGACCCAGCAATCCCACTACTGGGCATATACCCTGAGAAAGCCATAATTCAAAAAGAGTCATGTACCACAATATTCATTGCAGCTCTATTTGCAATAGCCAGAACATGGAAGCAACCTAAGTTTCCATTGACTGATGAATAGATAAAGAAGATGTGGCATATATTTACAATGGAATATTACTCAGCCATAAAATGAAATGAAATTCAGTTATTTGTGGTGAGGTAGATGGACCTAGAGACTGTCATACAGAATAAAGTAAGTCAGAAAAGGAAAACCAAATACCATATGCTAACACATACATATGGAATCTAAAAAAAAAAAAAAAAAGGGTCAGGACAGGAATAAAGACACAGACATAGAGAATGGACTTGAGGACACAGGGAGGGGGAAGGGTAAGCTGGGACGAAGTGAAAGAGTGGCATGGACATATATACACTACCAAATATAAAATCGATAGCTAGTGGGAAGCAGCCACATAACACAGGGAGATCAGCTCGGTGCTTTGTGACCACTTAGAGGGGTGGGATAGGGAGGGTGGGAGGGAGGGAGACACAAGAGGGAGGAGATATGGGGATATATGTATATGTATAGCTGATTCACTTTGTTATAAAGCAGAAACTAATACACCATTGTAAAGCAATTATACTCCAATAAAGATGTTAAAAATGAAGAAAAAGTTAATCAACTAAAATCTCGAGATTCCATGAGGTGAAAACTAATAAACACACAGATTAAATGGGAAAACCAGGAGTCCAGAGATATAATCAATATCAAATAAAGATAATCTGAATATGCTTAGTTCTAGGGTGGTGATTTTGTCCTCTGAATTATTTTATAATCTCTACTTAGTGAAAGGTAGTCTCTAGGGACAGGTTACTGGGTCCTATTCTTTTTGAGATTCTTGACAATTTCTAATTAAGAAATACATGAAGAAATCTTAGTTATAGGTGTGATCCAGTTAGTTTTGTGATCTAAGGCAAATGGCCTGACTTCTCTAGTCCTCAGTTTTCTATCTTAAAAGGTTGTTGTGATGTTCCAGTGCAAATTGATATGAAATAGTTAATACTTCCAACCCCAGAGAGTATGGCAAGGAGTAAACTTGCCACAATTGCCACAATTTGCTATAAGCACTGAATGTGGACAAGAGACTTACTAGTTCAGAACAAGATTACTTCAGCAATGCAAATAGCATGATCATCAGCAGAACTGCAGCAGTTTCCCTAACCCCAAGTCCATAGGACAACAGACTGGCCCTAGACATATGTTGCACATGCAATGGATTTATGTTGCAGCTGAGAAATCTGGAGCTTAAGGAACCTCCTGCTTTTATAGCAAGTAGTAAGCAAGCCAGCAACATAACCAGTCCTGAGAAATGGCTGAACCAAAAGAGAAGTTGAGACCTTATAGCTTTGATACAATCAGTACAAATTTTAGGAACACAAAAGTCTCATGGAGGACTGCCTCACAACAGAAAGTATTCAATACTTTGAATAATATGAAGCATCATTACCCAAAAGAAATAAAAATATACATCCACACAAAAATGTGTAAGTGTATGTTCATAGCAGCATTATTCGTAATAGTCAAAAAGTGTAAACAACTCAAATATCTACCAAGTGAGGGATGAATACACAAAATGTGGTATATCTGTAAAATGGAATATTATTCAGCAGAAAAAATAATAAAGTACAGATACATGCTACACGTGGATGATACAAGCCACACATGGATGAAACTTGAGAACATTATACTAAGGAAAAGATCAGATATTGTAATAACTTTATTTATATGAAGTGTCCAGAGTAAATGAATATATAGAGACAGAAAGTAGATTAGTGGTTATCCAGTTCTTGGAGGTGGGAAAGAGTGGAAATGGGGAATGACTGCTAATAGATATAGAATTTCATTTTTGGGATAATGAAAATGTTTGAAAATTATATTGGGTGATGATTGAATAACTCTGTGTGGGTGTGGGTGTATATATATATAGCACTGAATTGTAATCTTTAAATGGGTAAATTTTATGCTGTATGAATAACATCTCAATGAATCTTTTTTTTAAACAAACCAATAAACATACTGAGCGTGTTGGATTATCTGTATCAACTCAGTATCACCACTGCTCCATTATAGGGTATTGCAAAGGAGAAACTAGGAACTACATTTCCCAGAATCTTTCCCACTTTGATTCCTGGTTAGAATTGGGTAACAAGAGGCTCCAAGGTGAGGTTTGGAAGGTGGAAGAGAAGAGGAGGTCATTATTTTCCAGAGGCAGTTTCCACTAGAGAGCAGGCAAATGTGGGAAGCATAGAGCCCTTGATAATGACAAGTTTTAGTGCTACAGGTTGAGAGGGTATATGGCAGCTTCCCTGATTTTCACCCATGGCCTTCCCACAGTAGTAAAAGCCTCTACTCCTATATTAAAACTCCTCATTCTTGGAATACATAGAATGGTTTCTGTTCTCCTGACTGAACCATGGCTGAACTACTTTTGAGTCCAGGCAAACAAAAATTCAAAGATGGGAATCTCTGATTTTATCAAATTTGCAAACATTTCTCTATTACTTTGGTCAAAATGATCAAACAATTTGTACACAGAGACCTCTGTGTTTTCCTGCTTTCTCCATGGTATATAAGTCAAGAATTTTGGTTGGGATCGGAGGTCCTGACTCCATCAAGCCTTCCTGTTAGTCCCATTTTCCTTGCCTTGGTGATAGACTTAGGTCACATGCTCATCCTGAACCAAAACCAGTGAGTGCCTGGCATTCTTTTGGCCACAGTCATTGGTTCAGGGAACCGCATTTCATCCCTGTTGGTTCATCAGAGAGGAGCCCAGAAGTTCTGTTTGATGGTTGGGGGCGCATAGATAAAGGCTGCATGCAGATGTAGGGGTTAAGGACTGGGAATTACGGCCATTTGCGTCCATATGGGAAGCCATTCTGAGCTCAAAGCCACATAGAGAGGGGTGTGGAGACCAGAGAATTACAGTAAATGAAACCAGAGTCCTGATATAAACATGCTTGAACTTCATCTACTTCAGGACTTTTCAGTTACACAATCACAGTCCTCTTCATGTGTTATTGCTAAGGACTATTGAACTACTTTTTCTGTTCCTTGCAACTAGATACGATCCCATACATGCCTAAAAGAAGTCTAGGAAAGCAATACCATGTAAAGAGGAAACTATGAGCACGTTTCTGTTTTTCATTATATCCTAAAGCTTTGAACAAAAAAAAGGCAAAAAGTAATAGAGATTAAATTCAAATTCATATTCAAAATCACTCCAGCAGAGTAATGAGTGATAATCAATAATCAAGTTCTCCCACTGTGTTTATCCAACTTATAGCAACTTGCTAGTTGAGAGGGAATGATCTCTGTTAAGAATGTTTGGGTCTTGATATTCAGTTAGACCTAAGAATCTTCTCACTACAGGAAAAAAAATTAGGTAATGGAAACTCTGGGGCATATTGGGAAGCAAAAGGAAGCTATTAAGTTCATAATTTTATGCAGAAAAGAAATCAAATCACCAGAAGAGAAAGAATAAAAAAAGGGTAAGACTTTCAGGAAGTGCCAACCTGCCTCCTGTGATCATTTTACATAACAAATACAACTTTTTTACTTAGTCACTAAAGTAAACAGTAAGTACTAGGATGGCTACACCTGAGCTGAACATGGTAGAAAATATCGCTGAGGGAGAAAAGAGAGAACTTGCTGATAATACAGTACTTGCAAAACAAGCTTTTGCTATTTCCCTCCTGACATGGTGTCTGTTGTCTACCAGGGCAATCATATCCAACAGTAATTGTCTAACAATTGTTCCGTACTGAGAAAATACTTCTGATTACAGACATTAACACGTTTAGGCATTAAACCTCCTCACTGTAATTACCCTTGAGCTTATTCTCACAAATGAATTAATATGCTGATCACTTGGACTAATACAACCAGCAAAAGGGTGATGGATTGCTTCCAAATCAGATAAAATGGAGCATGACATCATTTAATTAATTTCACGGAAGTGGGGGGTTGAGGCAGAAAGAAAACATTTCCACTGGGGCTATCTTCCTAGAATGAGGTGTGAAGCAGTGGCAGAAAGTAAGAAACTGAAGATGAAACCCAGTGTTACTGAAAGCTTCTTTGTTTTTGAGCACGTTGATTTGCATTCTCCAAGGTACCATTTGAGACAGATACTTTTGTAGCCAATTTCTCAGAGCATGGGCAATCGTGTGCCCCAGTGGAAGGTCTTAGAAGGCAAAATGTGCTTGTTTTTCCATTCTAATGCTGAGAATAATTTGCCTTGTTAAATGACTAACTTGAACTAAAAGGATACAAATATCAAAATCTTGGCTCTGAAACAGAAAATCAAACAAGTAAACAAAAAGCAAGGACATGTGGAATGAAAGATGTGATAGCAGGGTGTGATTAGGACGCAAAATGAGTTCTCCCTTCTCACTCACATCCAACAAGATTGGGAGCCTTGGTAAAGAACAAAAAGGCTGGGTACACAGGAAAAGAATGTTCCTGGTTCAGATCGAAAGGTGACTTGCTTGTGTAACCATGAGGATAGTAATCCATCCTCCTGACTAGTGCCCGTGTTGTTTAGTCATCCAACAAAAAGAGCTTTAGCAAAGCTACTAACAAATCAATAGCACTATATTTAGATTGTGGCTTGATTTCCTCCCCTAACTTCTACCCTTTTCCACCTTTGAAACAGAAGGAGTCACTTAGCTAGGGATTTTTTAAAGGAGATACATGCTTGATTTAACATGGCTTCCTTCATTAACTTTATGTAGAACTTTAAAGCTATTTTTGATATATAGAAGTATACCTATTACAAATCCAATTGCTAATAACAAACACCTGAAATGTTTGAGTTATAATTTTATATTCTTGCTTTCTTTACAGAAAAAATGTTTTATTACAGTAAACAAAGACGAGATTTTTTTTCAGTCTTCATTTGTTTTCATTTTACTAAGAGTGTATAACTTTGCAAACAACAGGCTCTCAGCAATGCTTGGTAATTAATTGAATTTATATATGTGAGAGTGCAAGCACAGTAATCCTACAGTCTGGTTTGGGTCTCAGCTACTTGCTATGTGACTCTAGGCAACCTGTGTGAGTCTGCATTTTCTTTACCATAAAATGAGCTCAATAACATACTCATAGACTTGTGTAAGGATTCGATGTTGGAAACATACAAAGTAGCTCACACTCAATAAATATTGATTTTTCTTCTCATCAGCTGTTGAAATTGACAGCATTTATTGTTAGCTTGATTCTACTAATTCAACTTGTTGACCTCACATCCATTCAACTCACACACTCACTCCTGCACCCCCTACACACCTCCCTCCCTAACGTTCCTTTGCTCCCATTGCTACCCATCTTCAAACATTTTTTTTGCATAAGAGTGAAAATAATTATCTTAAAATATAAATAGGATTTGTCACATTTCCTACTTAATACCTTTCAATAATCTGACTTTACATTTAAAATGAAATCCAAACTTCTTTCCATGCCTATGTTCTTTGACTCATACCTCCCCAATTTATCTATATTGCTTTCTACCTAACTCCTTTTTCTTCAAATATTAAAGAAAAAAAAAAAAAGAATGAGAGATCAAAGAATGAGCAAAGAATGGAGAAGTTTTACTGCCCAGCAAGAAGCCCAACTTAGCATAGAGTCTCTGCTCTGGGTGAGCAAGTTGGATAAGGGGAGAAGGGGTAGGTTTTTTAAAGCCAAAAATAAAAAGGGAATATTTTGAGCCCTTCTAATGAAAGCAAAATCTTTAGTACCGTAAGTTGGTTAGTACCTCTAGGCTTGTTGGTTTAGGTAAATGCTGGAGGTTGAGTGGTTGATGCTAAGCATGCGGAAAGCCCACCTGGGGTGGTGGGGTCCAGCTGCCTTTGTTACAAAGGTGCCATGCCAGAATCAGAATGATGGTGCCCAGTCATGTCTGCTCCATGACCTACAGGCTGGGTGATCAGCTCAAGGCTTGTCATGGCCATACTGGCCTTTTAGATCTAGAAATAAGCATTCATGTTTCAAGGCTTTTGTACGTGCTCTTCTTCCTGCGTGGAACTTTCTTCTGCTCTTCACGTAGCTCTTTATTTCTCTATCTTCACACCTCACCTCAAATTTTAGGACATCAAGAAGTCTATCTGCATCTAGATGTAGCCCTTGTTCTGGTATCAGATGCCCTAAATATCAAACATGGGTATCAGCAAACTGCAATTTTTCTTTGACCATCTTATGTTCCTTTAATGCTAAAAGCTTTAGCAAGAGGATGCTGTCTTTCTGTGAGGGGGCTTGAGAAGGAGAGCAAAGAAGCAATTATCCACAAATTGCAACAAAGTAGAACCTCTAGGGACTTTATGTCATCCAGATCAGCCTTCAGGATTTTTGAGAAATAAGAAGTTCTCTCAGTATTACTGTCCAAGTGAATTGTTTTTCTTCCCAAGTGAAGACAAAAAGGTATTGGCTGTCTTCATCAACTGGAATACTAAAGAATGTACTGCATAAATCAATTACAGTAAAGAATTTACTCCCAGTGGGAATGGATTTTAGTAACATATGAAGGTTAGGAACAACATTGTCAATGTTGTTTATTACTCGGAGGTCCTGGACAAGCCTCTATCCTTGGCCCTTAGATTTTCTCAGTGGTACAATGGAAATGTTACAGGAGCTAGTACAAGGGGTAATGAGGCCTCGAGACTTGTGTTCTTCTATTACGGGCTTTACACCTTGAAGGGCTTCTTTATTTATATGGTATTGATTAATTCTTGGAAGAGATTTTCAGGGATCTATTTAATCTTGATGGGAGTTGTGCTGTGAATTTTGCCAAAATTAGTTGGAGATTTTATCCATAGGAAAATGGTAGCTGATTCAATAGGGACAAATGATCAGTGTTTCCAGAATCAGCTGTAGTACCATCAGAGATGGAACAAATAAAAGATGTCAAAGAGTTATTTAATTAACCTGGTGTGTTTGATATTACTGTCAAACACAAATAATCTAGAATTATTTCCCTCTTTCGGGAGAAAGAAATTCTGGCATGATACTAAGAAGTGTCAGTCTAATAAATGGTTAGGGACAGAGGAATTAAGGAGAAAAGGGTGTGTATCTCTCAAAGGACCTAAACAAAATGGAACAGGTTAGAGATCTCCACTATTTGAACTGTTTTAGTATGCAGAGGTGGGGTCTGTTCTATGGTAGTGGGGTTGAGCACTGAGAATGTGGCTCTGGTGTCAGTTAAGACTGGCAAAGATTCATCCCCAATCTGGAGAAATGTTTCTCCAGACTGACTAAGAGGGAAGATTGGGAAGAGCCCCTGTAGTTGATTGGAGCCCCGTCATAGAGAACTGGGAGGACTTTGGAAAGGTTGAAGCTGCCTAAAGTGCTTACATTTGTAACAGTCTCTTTTCCAGTGTCCTGGCTCTTTGCAATAAGAGCAGAAACTAGGAGAGTTTTGATTTCATTTAGGAGCCTTCATTTACTGGAATTCAAGCTTAAGAATTTTGGCGATCTTTCTTTCTTTCTTTCTTTCTTTTTAAAGGTTTCACTGCACGGCTTGTGAGATCTTAGTTCCCCAACCAGAGATTGAACCCGGGCCTTTGGCAGTGAGAGCGCGGAGTCCTAACCACTGGACCACCAGGAATTCCCTGGTGATCTTTCTTGAAGGTAACTCGTCTAGAGTATGAGAGAGGTAGTTTGCCAGATTAACTAAATCTGGAGTGGACATAATTTCCCATTCCATCCTGGTCTTTTTTTACTAGAAGGAAAAGGTCCCAGTTTAGCCCACTAATAAATATAGAGTTAAAAGCTATCCTGGGTGGAATCAACATCTAAAGAAAGATCAAAATTTTCTTTAAAAACAATCTTAAATCAACTGTAATATGCATGAACAAGTTTGTCAGATTTTAGTGTGCAAGCCTGAATTTTGTTCCAGTCAACAGGCTTAGGAAAAGCTCTAGAAATTGCTCAATAAAGTTGCCTAGCAATTGTTGAAGGCTATTCATATAATAAGTTAGTGGGCTGGTCTCCAAACTGTAAATCTAGAGACCTTTCAGGATTTTCACAATTAGGATTTTCATCTAATGCTGGGCCTGGCCTTCACTGACAAGCATATGAACTAGCTGATATAAGTCAGAGAAACCAGGTTGATAATTTGAATGACCATATTAAATATCTCAGTAAATCCGGGAGGCTCTTTGGTTACTTGGGGAAAATCTTTGATGATGGTTCACAGTTCAGCTTTAGTCCAGGAAGTATAAGAAATTAACGGTTTAGCTTCCAGACCCTCAGAAGGCTTAATTTTAAAGGAACAGGTTCTGACAAGTTCAGAGGAAAAGGAGAAGTTTGGTTGGAGAATTAGTATGAGGAAATTGAGGCTATAGTGGAGGCATAGGCAGTATAAAAGGAAAGAAGGAAGATGGCAGATTCTAGCCACAGGAAGCCAAAGGAGAGAGACAAGTTGGTGCCCAAAGCGGAGCCTGAGACAAAGAAGCCAAGGAAAAAGAGACTGAGGCTTTGGAAGTCATTTTATCTTTCTTTAATTATGTGTATGCCTCAGTTAATCTTAAATTCTTATTTTGCAGAGAGGCAATTTTAGACTCCTGATAACTTCGGAAATCCTCAAAATACCAATTCTGGAAATTTTTGAGCTACTGTAGTCCAATTTAGTTTTACGAAAATTAAGTTTGGGAATTTCATAAATTCCCCATAATGGCCACTGACATTCTAAATTGCCTTTAGTGAGGTTGATCCATTTAGTTATAAATGTGCATGAGGAAGTACCAAGGCTTTTTAAACATAAAGTCAGAGTCCCTGTAGTGGAGGGCACACTTAGAATACTTAGATAACTAAGATCCTATTTCCTACAGGTTTTCCCTCTAAGGTAAAGAACAATTTTCAAACAGTGTAACCAGCTTACAGCACAAATGGCTCAATTCAAACAATTTGCAAGCCAATCCCAGTCAATTCAAAGGAAACAGCTTGGTCCCAGAGGAGCCATACCAGAGAAGGTCATGGCTTTTTCAGCCATTTTCCAGAGAATAGCCCTTCAAAAGGAATAGACCAAAGGCTGAAAAAGTCAGTACCTTTTCCGAGAAACAACCCCTGTTCCTGAAGGAATGTGTCATAAGCTAAGCCAACTTCAGGAGAAGCAGCCCCTTTTCTGAAGGGAATAGGCTGAAGGCCAGCCAGTTTCAGTCAAAGAGTCTGATCTCAAATAAGACCAAAGTGCCAAACAAGTACTTGAATGCAGAACAAAGCCTGAAGTAGAAAGATAAAACAGTTAAATAGATCCTGAATGAAGCCTGGAGAGCTTCAGACCCAAAGAGGGCATAACGTCAGATCTAGAACATCCAAGGTCAATGAGAAAAGCAGTGAGTAATAATGGGCTCAATTGTGGGTACTATACCTATTTGCTCACTAGCTCTAGAGCCTTTGGGAGTCTTCTCTGGTCCCCTTACAGGCTACCAAAATGTTGGCCTGAAACAAATAGAATACAGATATTTCTCTAGCAAAGTTGGGTTTACTTGGGATCAGCAGAAAATTGCAGGTCTGGGTCTGCAACCATGGTGAGCCACATGCAAATCCCCTCTCAGCAAGGGAAGGAGAACCCTTTTATAGATAGAAAAGGAAGTTGGGGGGGTTATAGTAAACAAAGAGTCCAGGGCTTTTCATTGGCTGAGTCCTTGCCAGGAAAGAAAAGGAGTCTTTCTTCTTCCTGTTGGGCTCTGTTATCATCTCAGAGCATGGGAGCTCCCCGTCCTGGTCTCCTAATTCTATTTCATTGTGGTTTCTGTTCATTTTTTACAACTGAAGCTACATTGGGGAGCAAGCTGTAGCAGAAGATGAATAAGATCATTTTTTCACCTCTTTTCTTTAATTCAACAGGCAAAAGTAAAACCATGATGCCTGAATGTGTGCCAAACAATCTAGTTATATTTAATTCATAGATATTACACAAAGATGCCACTCACATTTTCAAGGGTATTAACAGTGAATCAAAATAAATATTCCTTTGGTAAAAATCCTAAAACTTCATTTTTGTATGCATGTGTTAATATTCATATATTTGTATGCAGGCAACCTTTGGAGGAAGCAAATGTCCTCTAACTGCAATTTCAGACTGGTCAAGGTAACAGACCCTTTCATTAAGTACTTCCAAATTTCGAATCTATCCATGAACGTGAAAAATCTGTGCTAATTAAAGCCTGTCATATAGGCCAATAGTTCAGAGAGGACCTGGGAGTTTCTTAGGATTTAAAGGAGCAGACTCTGCATTAAATATAACTTAGGATTTTCTGTACCACAATGAAGATGTTGCTTCGTTCTGGTTTTGTTACCCGATTTATGAGCAGCTGTTAAAATGTTCAGTGGAATTTTACCTTATAAAATGTTGATCAATTTATGTAGCTAGAAAAAGGGAAACTACCCAATATAGAGAACATTTGATAGAACAAATTTAGTGGATAAAATCCTTACATCTTTTATATCATCCTGTCATATGCCTCAAGGATTTCAAACAGGAATGTCTTCAGAGGTCTGGTGGAGTGATTTTATTTTTTATTGGCAGTTAGGTTGTGCAAAATGAAGATCTCTGACCTAGCTAAATGGGGCTAGTGACGTAGCCACTGTCAGTTTCAGTACACTTTCTCCATGCAAAAATGAATCCATGAATGCACTTTTGCCATATTTTCTCATTTTTCAAAAGAAGCCAGATATCAATATTTTTCAAAAATTATAATATAAAATATAAAAATATATATTTATTATATGTAAAAAATTCTTGCCACTAATTAAAATTTTTTTAAGCATTGAATGGACAAATGACAGAAGTTTGTGGGCTAAGTGTTCTCTACCAGTTTTTGGTTTCTGAACTAAGTCATCCTTTTACCCTCTAGTGCAACACTCTTCATTGGAAGTATAATGTGAACCACATATGTAATTATAAATTTTCCAGTAGTCACATTAATAGAAGGAAAAACAAACAGGTGAAATTAATATAAATAATGTATTTTACTTAAACCAATGTATCTAAAATATTATACTTTCACCATATCATAAATATAAAAATTATTGATGGAATATTTTACATTATTTTTGTTATACTACATCCTCAAAATTTGGAATGTATTTTACATTTTTAATACATCTCAATTTGTATACAATACTAACATTTATCTGGTAAGATTTAATTTGTATTTAGATTTTATAAAATAAACAGTTGAAAAGGTTGATTCACATATCCAATTTTTCTCAAATATTCCTAAACATACTGAATTGAGTACCAGATTTAAAATTAAAATTAAATTAATTAATTTAAAGATGTGGGTAAAAGATGTGGAGATGTGCATTGTTGGTAGGAATAAATAGGTGCAACAGCCATGGAAAACGCTATGGAAGTTTCTGAAAAAAATAAAAATCAAACTACCATATGATACAGCAATTCCACTCCTGTGTACTTATCTGAAGAATATGAAAACCTTAATTTGAAAAGATATTTGTGTCTTCATTATATTCATTAGAATAGCCAAGATATGAAAACAAACCAAGGGTCCATCGATGGATATATGAATAAAGAAATTTTGGTATATATACACATTGGAATATTATTCAGCCATAAAAATGAATGAAATTTTCCATTTGTGCCAACAGAGATTGACCTTGAGAGAACTATACTAAGTGAAATAAGTCAGAGAAAGATAAATACTGTATCATTTCTCTTATATGTAGAATCTGAAAATTTAAAAAAAAACAAAAAAACAACTAAACTCATAGATATTATACAAAGAACATATTGGGGGTTGCCAGAGGTGGGGGTTGGAAGAGTAGGGAGAAATGGCTAAACCGTGGGGGGTATTTTTAGTTTAAATAAATTAAAAAATTTAAAAAGTGTTAATAAAAAAGTAAATGCTTACTAATAAATAGAAAAACAAGTTGACAGATGAGCCTTTGGAAAAGAACAGAGACAGGTTCAAATTCCAATAATTCCCATTTCCACTCTTTGCATTGGAAGATTACTTAATCTATCTTAACTTCAATTTCTTTTTTTTTCATTATTTTTTCATTTTAGAATTTTACTTACTTATTTTTTTATACAGCAGTTCTTATTAGTTATCCATTTTATACATATTAGTGTATATATGTCAATCCCAATCTCCCAAATCATCCCACCGTTGCCCCCCTAACGCTTTCCCCCCTTGGTGTCCGTAAGTTTGTTCTCTACATCTATGTCTCTATTTCTGCCCTGCAAACCAGTTCATCTGTACCATTTTTCTAGGTTCCACATATATGCATTAATATACGATATTTGTTTTTCTCTTTCTGACTTACTTCACTCTGTATGACAGTCTCTAGGTCCATCCACGTCTCTACAAATGACCCAATTTCGTTCCTTTTTATACACATTGTATATATGTACCACATCTTCTTTAAACATTCGTCTGTCAATGGGCATTTAGGTTGCTTCTATGACCTGCCTATTGTAAACAGTGCTGCAATGAATATTGGGGTGCTGTGTCTTCTTGAATTATGGTTTTCTCTGGGTATGTGCCCAGTAGTGGGATTGCTGAGTCATATGGTAATTCTATTTTTAGTTTTTAAGGAACCTCCATACTGTTCCATAGCAGCTGTATCAATTTACATTCCCAAAAACAGTGCAAGAGGATACCTTTTTCTCCACACCCTCTCCAGCATTTCTTCCTTGTAGATTTTCTGATGATGCCCATTCTAACTGGTGTGAGGTGATACCTCATTGCAGTTTTCATTTGCATTTCTCTAACAATTAATGATGTTGAGCAGCTTTTCATGTACTTCTTGGCCATCTGTATGTCTTCTTTGGAGAAATGTCTATTTAGGTCTTCTGCCCATTTTTGGATTGGGTTGTTTGGTTTTTTAATATTGAGCTGCATGAGCTGTTTATATATTTTGGAGATTAATCCTTTGTCTGTTGATTCATTTGCAAATATTTTCTCCCGTTCTGAGGGTTGTCTTTTCATCTTGTTTGTAGTTTCCTTTGCTTTTCAAAAGCTTTTAAGTTTCATTAGGTCCCATCTGTTTATTTTTGTTTTTATTTCCATTACTGTAGGAGGTGGATCAAAAAAGATCTTGCTGTGATTTATGTCAAATAGTGTTCTTCCTATATTTTCCTGTAAGAGTTTTATAGTGTCTGGTTTTACATTTAGGTCTCTAATCCATTTTGAGTTTATTGTTGTGTATGGTGTTAGGGAGTGTTCTAATTTCATTCTTTTACATGTGGCTGTCCAGTTTTCCCAGCACCACTTATTGAAGAGACTGACTTTTCTCCACTGTATATTCTTGCCTCCTTTATCAAAAGTAAGTTGACCATAGGTGTGTGGGTTTATCTCTGGGCATTCTATCCTGTTCCATTGATCTATATTTCTGTATTTGTGCCAGTACCATACTGTCTTGATTACTGTAACTTTGTATGATAGTCTGAAATCAGAGAGCCTGATTCCTCCAGCTCCGTTTTTCTTTCTCAAGATTGCTTTGGCTATTCAGGGTCTTTTCTGTTTCCATAGAAATTGTGAAATTTTTTGTTCTAGTTCTGTGAAAAATGCCATTGGTAGTTTGATAGGGATTACATTGAATCTGTAGATTGCTTTGGGTAGTATAGTCATTTTCACAATGTTGATTCTACCAATCCAAGATCATGGTATATCTCTCCATCTGCTTGTATCATCTTTAATTCCTTTCATCAGTGTCTTATATTATTCTCAATACAGGTCTTTTGTCTCCTTAGGTAGGTTTATTCCTAGATATTTTATTCTTTTTGTTGAAATGGTAAATGGGAGTGTTTTGTGAATTTCACTTTCACATTTTTCATCATTAGTGTATAGGAGTGCAAGAGATTTCTGTGTATTAATTTTGTATCCTGCTACTTTACCAAATTCATTGATTAGGTCTAGTAGTTTTCTGGTAGCATCTTTAGGATTCTCTATGTATACTATCATGTCATCGGCAAAGAGTGAGAGCTTTACTTCTTCTTTTGCAATTTGGATTCCTTTTATTTCTTTTTCTTCTCAGATTGCTGTGGCTAAAACTTCCAAAACTATATTGAATAATAGTGGTGAGAGTGGGCAACCTTGTCTTGTTCCTGATCTTAGTGGAAATGGTTTCACTTTTTCACCATTGAGGACGATGTTTGCTGTGGGTTTGTCATATATGGCCTTTATTATGTTGAGGAAAGTTCCCTCTATGCCTACTCTCTGGAGGGTTTTTATCATAAGTGGGTGTTGAATTTTGTCGAAAGCTTTTTCTGCATCTATTGAGATGATCATATGGTTTTTCTCCTTCAGTTTGTTAATATGGTGTATCACATTGATTGATTTGCATATATTGAAGAATCCTTGAATTCCTTGGATAAACCCCACTTGATCATCGTATATGATTCTTTTAAGGCACTGTTGGATTCCGTTGCTAGTATTTTGTTGAGAATTTTTGCATCTATGTTCATCAGTGATATTGGCCTGTAGTTTTCTTTCTTTGTGACATCTCTGGTTTTAGTATCAGGGTGACGGTGGCCTTGAAGAATGAGTTTGGGAGTGTACCTCCCTCTGCTATATTTTGGAAGAGTTTGAGAAGGATAGGTGTTAACTTTTCTCTAAATGTTTGATAGAATTCACCTGTGAAGCCATCTGGTCCTGGACTTTTGTTTGTTGGAAGATTTTTAATCACATTTTCAATTTCAGTGCTTGTGACTGGTCTGTTCATATTTTCTATTTCTTCCTGGTTCAGTTTCGGAAGGTTGTGCATTTCTAAGAGTTTGTCCATTTCTTCCAGGTTGTCCATTTTATTGGCATATAGTTGCTTGTATTAGTTGCTTTTTTCTCTTACTGCTTTAGGTGTAAGGTTAGGTTGTTTATTTGGATGTTTCTTGTTTCTTAAGGTAGGATCGTATTGCTATAAACTTCCCTCTTAAAACTGCTTTTGCTGCATCCCAAAGGTTTTGGGTCATTGTGTTTTCATTATCATTTGTTTCTAGGTGTTTCTTGATTTCCTCTTTCATTTTTTCAGTGATCTCTTGGTTATTAAGTAGTGTATTGTTTAGCCTCCATGTGTTTGTATTTTTTAGATTTTTTTCTTGTAATTGATATCTAGTCTCATAGTGTTATGGTTGGAAAAGATAGTTGATACGATTTCAATTTTCTTAAATTTACCAAGGATTGATTTGTGACCCAAGATATGATCTATCCTGGAGAATGTTCCATGAGCACTGGAGAAGAAAATATATTCTGTTGTTTTTGGATGGAATGTCCTATAAATATCAATTAAGTCCATCATGTTTAATGTATCATTTAAAGCTTGTGATTCCTTATTTATTTTTATTTTGGATGATTTGTCCATTGGTGAAAGTGGGGTGTTCAAGTCCCCTCCTATGATTGTGTT
This sequence comes from Balaenoptera physalus, assembly GCF_965194825.1. Lineage (NCBI taxonomy): Eukaryota > Metazoa > Chordata > Mammalia > Artiodactyla > Balaenopteridae > Balaenoptera > Balaenoptera physalus. The sequence goes on along the minus strand of NC_138885.1, from coordinate 101,757,607 downwards.
ACTGTCGATTTCCCCTTTTATGGCTATTAGCATTTGCGTTTTGTATTGAGGTGATCCTATGTTGGGTTCATAAATATTTACAATTGTTATATCTTCTTCTTGTATTGATCCCTTGATCATTATGTAGTGTCGTTCTTTGTCTCCTGTAATAGTCTTTATTTTAAAGTCTATTTTGTCTGATAGGAGAATTGCTACTCCAGCTTTCTTTTGATTTCCATTTGCATGGATTACCTTTTTCAATCTCCTCACTTTCAGTCTGTATGTGTCCCTAGGTCTGAAGTGGGTCTCTTGTAGACAGCATATATACAGCTCTTGTTTTTGTATCCAGTCAGCCTGTCTATGTCTTTTGGTTGGAGCATTTAATCCACTTACATTTAGGGTAATTATCAATATGTATGTTCCTGTTATCATTTTCTTAATTGTTTGGGGTTTGTTTTTGTAGGTCCTTTTCTTCTCTTTTGTTTCCTGCCTAGAGGAGTTTCTTTGGCATTTGTTTAAAGCTGGTTTGGTGGTGCTGATTTCTCTTAGCTTTGGTTTCTCTGTAAAGGTTTTAATTTCTCCGTTGAATCTGAATGAGATCCTTGCAGGGGGACAAATCTTGGTTTTAGGTTTTTCCCTTTCTTCACTTTCAATGTGTCCTTCCATTCCCTTCTGGCTTGCAGAATTTCTGTGAGAAATCAGCTGTTAACATTATGGGGATTCCCTTGTGTTATTTGGTGCTTTTCTCTTGCTGCTTTTAATACTTTTTCTTCGTATTTAATTTTTGATAGTTTGATTACTATGTGTCTTGGCGAGTTCTTTCTTGGATTTTTCCTGTAATGGACTCTCTGCGCTTTCTGCACTTGGTTGACTATTTCCTTTCCCATATTAGTGAAGTTTTCAACTATAATCTCTTCAAATATTTTCTCAGTGCCTTTCTTTTTCTCTTCTTCTTCTGGGACCCCTATAATTTGAATGTTGTTGCCTTTAATGTTGTCCCAGACGTCTTTACGACTGTCCTCAATTCTTTACATTCTGTTTCCTTTATTCTGCTCTGTGGTAGTTATTTCCACTCTTTTTTATTCCAGGTCACTTATCCATTCCTCTGCCTCATTTATTCTGCTATTGATTCCTTCTAGAGAATTTTAAAATTCATTTATTGTGTTGTTCATCATGGTTTTTATGCTCTGTAGTTCTTCTAGGTCCTTGTTAAACGTTTCTTGTATTTTCTCCATTCTATATCCAAGATTTTGAGCCATCTTTACGATCATTACTCTGAATTCTTTTTCAGGTAGACTGCCAATTTCCTCTTCATTTGTTTGGTCTGGTGGGTTTTGATTTACTCCTTCATCTGCTGTGTATTTCTCTGTCTTTTCATTTTGCTTAACCTACTGTGTTTGGGGTCTCCTTTTCACAGGCTGCATGTTCACAGTTCTCATTTATTTTAGTGTCTGCCCCCAGGGGTAATGTTGGTTCAGTGGGTTGTGTTGGCTTCCTGGTGTAGGGGACTTGTGCCTGTGTTCTGTTGCATGAGGCTGGATCTTATCTTTCTGCTGGGCAGGAACTCATCTGGTGGTGTGTTTGGGGGTGTTTGTGAACTTATTATGATTTTAGGCAGCCTCTCTGCTAATGGGTGGGGTTGTGTTCCTGTCTTGCTAGTTGTTTGGCATGGGGTGTCCAGCACTGTAGCTTGCTGGTCTTTGAGTGAATCTGGGTTTTAGCATTGAGGTGGAGATCTCTGGGAGATCTTTTGCCATTTGATATTATGTGGGGCTTGGAGGAATCTGGTGGACCAATGTCCTGAACTCATCTCTCCCACCTCAGAGCTTAGGCCTGACACCAAGCTGGAGCACCAAGACCCTGTCAGCCACATGGCTCAGAAGAAAAGAGAGAACAAAAAAAGAAAGAAAAATAAAATAAAATAAAGTTATTTAAAAAATTATTAATAATAAGAAAGAAAGAAAGAAGAGAGCAACAAAACCAATAAACAAATCCACCAGTGATAACAAGTGTTAAAAACTATACTAAAAAAAAACAACAACAACAACAAATGGACAGACAGAACCCTAGAACATATGGTAAAAGCAAAGCTATACAGACAAAATTGCAGAAGGAAGCATACACATACACAGTCACAAAAAGAGAAAAAGGAACAAATATATATATATATATATATATATATATATATAAATAAAAAGGAATAAATATATATTTATTAAAAAACGGAAGAGAACAACCAAATCAATAAACAAATCTACGAAGGATAATAAGCTCTAAATACTAAACTAAGATAAACATAAAACCAGAAACAAATTAGATGCAGAAAGCAAATTCCAAGTCTACAGTTGTTCCCAAAGTCCACTGCCTTAATTTTGGGATGATTTGTTTTCTATTCAGGTATTCCACAGATGCAGGGCACATCAAGTTGATTGTGGAGATTTAATCTGCTGCTCCTGAGGCTGCTGGGAGAAATTTCCCTTTCTATTCTTTGTTTGCACAGCTCCTGGGGTTCAGCTTTGGATTTGGCCCTGCCTCTGCATGTAGGTCGCCTGAGAGCATCTGTTTCCCACCCAGACAGGAGGGGGTTAAAGAGCAGCTGATTAGAGGGCTCTGGCTCACTCAGGCTGGGGGGAGGGAGGGGTGAGGAATGCAGGGTGAGCCTGCAGTGGCAGAGGCCAGCGTGATGTTGCAACAGCCTGAGTTGCTCTGTGTGTTCTCCCGGGGAAGTTGTCCTTGGATAACAGGACCCTGGCAGTGGCGGGTTGCACAGGCTCCCAAGAGGGGAGGTGTGGATAGTGACCTGTGCTTGCATACAGGCTTCTTGGTGGCTGCAGCAGCAGCCTTAGCATTTCATGATGGTCTCTGGTGTCTGCGCTGATAGCCATGGCTCTCGCCCATCTCTGAAGCTTGTTTAGGCGGTGCTCTGAGTCCCGTCTCCTGGCACACTCTGAAACAATGATCTCTTGCCTCTTAGGCAGTTCCAGACTTTTTCCCAGACTCCTTCCTGGCTAGCTGTGGTGCACTAGCCCCCTTCAGGCTGTGTTCACACAGCCAACCCCAGTCCTCTCCCTGGGATCTGACCTCCGAAGCCCGAGCCTCAGCTCCCAGGCCCCACCCACCCTGGCGGTGAGCAGACAAGCCTCTCGGGCTGGTGAGTGTTGGTTGGCACTGATCCTCTGTGCAGGAATCCCTCCGCTTTGCCTTCTGCACCCCTGTTGCTGCGCTCTCCTCCGTGGCTCCAAAGCTTCCCACCCACCCCCATCTCTGCCAATGAAGGGGCTTCCTAGTGTGTGGAAACTTTTCCTCCTTCACAGCTCTCTCCCAGAGGTGCAGGTCCCGTCCCTATTTTTGTCTCTGTTTCTCCTTTTTTCTTTTGCCCTACCCAAGTACGTGGGGAGTTTCTTGCCTTTTGGGAAGTCTGAGGTCTTCTGCCAGTGTTCACTAGATGTTCTGTAAGAGTTGTTCCACATGTAGATGTATTTTTTATGTATCTGTGGGGAGGAAGTTGATCTCCACGTCTTACTCCTCTGCCATCTTGAAGGTCCCCCCCATATACGTTTTTATGTTTCCTAAAATAATGCTTTGTTCTTATGCTTATTACATTTTGAATTCAGTTTATCAAAGTAAATGGCAAAGCAAGAGATGATATCTTTCATGTAGCAGTTTCTAAACATTCCTCAATTCTGGTCTGTTAAGATGTTGATGGCACAAGTTCTCAACTAGTAAAATATTTGTATCATTCAAATCATACACATTGTTAAAATCAGTTGTCTTACCAAGATACTGTATTCACCTGAAAATAAAATTAAAACTCATTTTTACATCATTTTGACTGTAAATCATTTTTACTGTACACCAAAGTTTTCTGAGCTTTTTCTTAAACTCGTTAGGTATTACTTAAATGGAATACATCTCTTTGAATTGAAATATAATAGTTTATTATCAGTAACAAAGAAAGAGCTACAAATGCAAAAGAAACACAGATTCAAGTGAGCTCTTAAGGTCATTTGGTTACATTCTAGAAAATAATTCAAGCATATATATACCACCATCATGTGCTGATCCCCACTGAAAGAGGTTAGGAACTGTTGAAGTTGAATTTTGACTGTGAAGAAATAGAATCTGTATCGGAGGAAAGCACGCTCAGCAGAAATGCTGGTCCAAACAAAGGAAGAAAGAAGCCCATTATCTTGTTTTAAAAATGATAAAAACATTTCCAAAGGATTTTCTTTCTTAGTTATTCCTTAAATATACTTGAGGTCATTTCTCTGGGCAGGGGAGTGACGACTGATAATATTTGAAACTTATGTGTCTTTAGGTCAGAATGTTTTTGTGAGTATTTTTCATAGTTGATGAGCAATTTGATTTATTTTATTTGAAGAGAATCATCTTCACCAGAGAACAAAAACAGCTTATGCTGGGAAATTAATTTACTTTTCTAAAAATGCAATCATATTCTGTAAAAAGTAGGAAGAAATGACTGTGACTCCACTGAGAAATAAAAAGCCCTCAATCTTGAGCATAATATACCCATGGCTCTCCCAGGATTTACCTATTTTCAATGCCAATCAAGGTTATAAAACTTCATGTCTTCATTGCTTAGAAAATTCATGAAATGAAAACAAGATGTTTTTCTTTTCCTCTACCTGGAGGCATTTATTCGTGCAGCTTCAGGAGTTACTTTCTAACATAGAAGGAATTTTATTCTCCCTATACTCTCAAAGTCTTTCTTGAATAGAATATGTGTATACTTTTTCGCGGAGGTGGAGGAGCAACGTTTCAGCTGTAAGAGATGAAAGAAAAAAGAGACAATTGTTGTCCATATCACCCTTTTCAATCCTTGGGCAGCTGATTCATCACATGGATCCATTTCATATTTAAAGTTTCCAAATTACTGCCGAGGAATATGCAAATTACACATATTTTCAGGGAAATTGCCTATTCTATTTTCTCCTAAAATTAGGGGAAAATATTTCCAAAATTTTATTGGTACCGTCCACAACTTTTGTGCATTGTTTGGATAAAACTGACTTTTCTTTAGCAAGTCAAATGCTAGTTCCTTTACAGAGAGCCTCTTGTAGTTATCATTAAAACAAGCATAAGAGGATGCAACCACACATACACACAAACATGAAAATTGCTTTCATTTGAATTACACAAAGATAAACAGCAACTTAATTCTTAAAGTCAGATGTCCAGAGTCTCACCAGGCTCGCCTCTCCCTACAAAATAGAATTAGTACCTTAAAAAAAGATTTTCTAAATCTAGAAGACACGTTTTTGTTGTTTCAGTAGGTCAAGATTTCCCTTAGGTTTATATTTAAAAATTACAACTCAGATATGATCTGTAAAATATTCTGTTTTTCTGATTATTGTTGTGCTTTTATAAAATACTTCTGACTTGAGATCTGTGTTTCTTTTTCCCTCCCTCCCTCCTTCCCTCTCTCTTTCACTCTTTCTTTTTACAGGTCTTAACTGCAAGGGGATTCAGAAGATTCTCCCTATTTGTCATTAGGTTAATTCATGACTCAAAAATTGTTAGACCCCCAAATATCAATCTGACCTCCTTTTTAAAAGTCTAAACCCAACTGAGATGAAAGAGGGCTTTTTCTCACTGAGTCATTGTTACTTCTACAAAATGGTCAGTGATGCTTTTCACTTCGATAAGGAAAAACAGAGGATGTAAGAGGGTAGAGAGTAAAGTGATCCTCTCAACGATGATGATCAAAAAATGCCTAGTGAAAAAAAAAAAAAGCCTAGTGAAGAATAATTGACATTTTTCATCATACAATCTAAATTTTCATTAACTCTGCTTATCCACAAAATACGGTAATTTTCCATGGATAGTCTCCTTGCTGGGATAAATCATAATTTCTCCTAGGTTTTGAATTTAATGTCAGGTCCCTTTATATATCTATTGTTGCAAAGATAGAGTTAAATTCCTATTTAAAAATATAGTGGACAAACTGTGTATTTGTTATTTTTCCTTTTTAAAAAATTTGAAACTGAGGTGCGGAATGTAGAGATAATCACATTCTCTTGTTTAGTTGTTTTTGATCCCCTTTTACCCCATTTTCTCCTTACTTCCATTTCTGTCCTCTCCACAAAAGCAATTCCATTGATGTTTTAGGTATGCAAAATAGACAGTACTGTTTTGTAATATACATTAAGCTATCGGCTTGTTTCTTTCATATTCTAATACTCACTCGACACTGTGTTTATATAAGATATACCCACGGCTCTCTGCTTACGTATAGTCTCTTGCTTCTAAAAGCTGCAAAGTATTCCATAGTGTCATAGATTATAAAAAAAAAACACTGATTTTAAAAGATGCTGGTATTAGTATCTATTTCCGCTGTAAGACACAGCTATAAACTTAGTGGCTTAAAACAGCACAAATAGATTATCTTACAGTTCTGGAGTTCAGAAGTCCACATGATTTGGCAGGGATCCGTCCCTTTTGGAGTCTCTAAGAAAATGTTTCTCTGTTTTGCTAGCTTTTAGAGGTCCACAGATTTCCTTGACTTGTGGTTCCTTCTATCTTCAAAGCCAGCAGTATTTCATTTTTAGATCTCTCTCTGACCTCTGCTTCTGTTCTCATATCACCTTCTCTAACTGTGACACTCCTGTCTCCCTCTTTGAATGACCCTTGTGATTATGTTGGGCCCACCTACATAATACAGGATAATCTCCTCATCTCAAAATCCTTACCATAATCACATCTGCAAAGTCCCTTTTGCCATATAAGGTAACATTCACAGAATCTGGGGGTTAGGACGTGGGCATCTTTGGAGAGCCATGATTCTGCCTGCCACAAGGCCAGAAAAAATGGGAATGGGCCTAGTTGGGGTCCTTGACTTACCGTTATTCCTTAAGGCAGGTTATGGTACACCCAGATGGCACAGATTCCTCACAAGGCTGCCCATCCCACCTACTGCAAACTACTCTGAAGTAGTACTGTCAAGGACTCAACTTGTGTTCAGCAAGCACCCTTCCTGTTATCATTCCCAAACCAGTGATGCCGTATACAAGTAAGTCACAAGTTCCTGACACTTAAATTCCTCAAACTTCATCATCTCTCCATTTCAGCAGGCTAACAAAGTTCGTCCAATCTAGGCAATCTTGGGTTTTCCAAGCCTTCATTTCCTTCCTGCTCACAGGTTACCCAGCTCCATTTCTTAAATGAGTCTGATCTTTCCTGAACCAAAGACTGTCTGGTATTGCCTGGAAAATTCTACTCTGGGCACTACTTTTTTTAAAAAGCATGAAAACTCCTTATATTTAGGTACATAAGGATTTAGTTACCTTCTTAACATGGGCAAGCACACTCCTACATCAGCGAGGAAAAAAGAATCACACAAATTACTAACTTAGATTTGCCTACCAAATTAGCTAATATACTTATTGTTTAGGAGTTTTGTTCATTGTCTCGGTTATACTAGTTTTTTGAGATCATGGACAGCAGCCTTTGAGGATGCCAAAATCATGGCTGGGCACAGAAAAATCCTGCCAATTCAGACGGGTGTGTATAATCCTTATTGACACGTTTAGATGTATAGATTGATTATCACCTTTACTGCACCTAGTACGGGTTGACGTTTTCTTCTTTTCCCTGCTTTGGTGAAATGCAACTGATTCTAACACATTTTCTTTCAAACAAATTTTTTATTTCACCTCTGATTGGCTTGTGGCTCCTGCTGATTGACAGGCAAGTCTACAGCTGTGGGTTCTCTTTTGAAGCTATTTTATCTTTTCTCTTTGACTCTCTTTTAATTTGATTGGATTCACTCTTGGAGCACCCTGTGGAAAGAACCCTGATTACTCTCTACTCCGCTGTGACTTGGGAGATGGCAGAGCACACTCAGAGGTCTTATCCCTGCTTTGTTAGGACTGGCTGCCCGTGGAAGCCCTGGGAGTGCTTATCTCAGCTGGCAGATAACTGCTCCCAGGTTTAAACTTCAAAGGCAAAACCCAGGCAGCCTCAAAGAAAGAAACTTCAGTCAGCTTCAAGGGGTGAGTGAGCTGGTCCTGTGGCGACTTTTGGAAATGTGAAAGGCTCACTGAGAAACCATACTGCCTCAAGATCTCCAGGTCAATTTTTCACATTTGGATAGTAATTGCACGGTCCCGGGAAAGTGCCAACTTACTTCTATGGGCAAGGACAGTGAGCCTCTCAGCGGGAGGGCTGTCATTGGGAGCATGCACTGACATAGCCAAAGAGTCCTCAGAGAGTCGCCAGGTGCAGTAAGAAGGCGGCTCCTCACAGGGATGCAGGGATGCTCATTAGCTGTTGCAGCCCAGCCGGGGGTTTTGTGCCAGGACTGGAGTGATTCATGTCTGAAATTGACAAATCACGTGCATTCAGTAACTGTGGATCAAGGTTCCATGGGGAACCCTCACAATCGTGTGTGTGTGTGTGTGTGTGTGTGTATTTCCTCAAACACATATATCTATTAATGTCTACAGCATACTTTTGTAATCCTGAAGTTAGGATAGCTAGAATATCAAAGAAAAATAATATTCTCATTTTTCCCCAATGATGGTGTCACAATGACAATCTGTTCTCTGTTCTCTCTTCCTTTATTTTTTCATGTATCTGCACACAAACACAACAAACACACACAATTTTTAATTGGAATCACTCATGGAATGCACAGTAGAAAAGCCCTGATTCTTCCGTTGCTACTGTCTATCTATGAAAGAAAGAGAAAAAATATTTAGAGTAATCACCTGCTTCTCAATGCCCTGAGCCTCTGCTTACTCTGTGGTAGGTTTTATCTTCCATCAGCTCCTTAACCTCTCTACGCATTATTTGTTTAAAAAATGAGCCTCATTGTAGAATCAACCTTATATGATTTTTGTGAGGAGTTAATGAGATAATATCAAGTATTCAATGGATGTAATTGGTTATTTTTATTATTGTTGTCCCCTTCCTAATTATTCCCCTTAGAAGTCTCTGGCACAGTGTGTGTTTGTGTGTGTGGCAGTCAAGTTTGGAAAAGAAAGGGAAGGAGGTTAATCAGATTCCCACACTCTCAGTTGCTGACCATGGTTGTGACCACTCTCCCCTGTTGTCCTTTCCTGCCACTTTCTTTTAGATTCCTCGAGCTTTGGCATCCTACTTGGTTGCTTTCCACTCCATTGTCAACTTCCAGACCACAGATATCCTTGGAAACTGGGGGTGGCTGTGGTTGTCAGCACTGGTGCTGACCCTGCCCAAATCCAGTCTCTGGGGCTTTTCTTGCTTGACCAGCAAGGAAATGCCTTTTGTGACCAGCTCTTTCATAGGGGGTTCCAGTACCAGAAACTTTAGGCCCCAATAAATGTTCTCTTCATCTGAAAGTAGAACAGAGGAGCAGGTTGGTGGATGGTGAAGTAGAAACAGCCTCACAGATACCTGGAATAATTGTTCTCTTTGATATATGGGCTGCTCTTGCTCAGTCTGCCCACTCTACTGGTCTTCTAGATGTATAGGGAATTTCTCTAAAGGGCCTATTTTATGTCCTACTAGTCCTGCTCCATTGTTGTAGAAGTTCTCACTTTCCCACAGGGTTCCTGACACTATTATTATCAAAATATCTGCAGGGGTAATGTTGCCGAACTGCCCTGAAGAACCCAACTATTTCTGATGGTTTACCAAAAGAGATGCTAATACTTACATAAGGGCATTGCAGTCCTAATGCAGTGCCTGGTACACAGGAGGTACTCAATAAATGTTGATTTGCATATTATGAGCAGAATGCTCTGCAATATGGTTTATAATTCCTATTTGAGAAATGATGATGATAGGTATTTAGAAATGATGTGAAATGGCTGGAGACGTCTACGAATTTAATTCTGTATATTCAGGGTCCAATAAAATAAAATATTAGAAAATAGAAGTCTGTTATTCCTCTCATGACATGGCTACTGCTGCCACATTGAAGCTTAACCAGAGATTTTATTTATGAGTGAGTTTATTCAGTTTTCTCCTAGAATTATCTCTTCTTTATCCCATTATTCAAACATCTCCTCAATTTCCCTGTCCACACATATACATGTACCCATTTTCGGAGCTTAGTTACCGCTCTGTGTTACATTTGGACCAAATATTGGGACCATATTTGCAAATAAGTGGGTTGAAATTTTACCCAACCATGGTGTCTTTCTTAACCCTTGACAGTGACTTCAACTTTTTGACCAGGGGCTACTGAGGGATGTCAATTGTCTATAAACTATCTGCATTCTTACTGCTTCCATGATAGAATAATCATTGTGGATCTCAAGGAAAAGTACTGGACACCACTCAACAACCAAGCTAAAATTTTAACATCTACAAACAGTTAACATACATTTCTTATGTTTGGAGGAGATGTAGAGGGTTTCAGTTTGAGAGGCTGAGCCATGGTCATGGTGAAGGGAGCAGGAATGACTCTATTTCTCCTAGATTATCATCAATCAAAACATGGCTACTCAGTGCCTATTACATGCGAGGAAGTGGTCCAGGGAGTGGAGATGCAATCAACCTTGAATAAGATGAACAAAGTTCCTGCCTTGGTAGAGTTTATCATAAAGTCAGGAATGTAGCCCTATAAAAAGATGTTACTTTTACAATATACTAGTGTGTGTTAAGTGTTTTGATGTGAAAAGTACAGGGTTCTAAAGGATCATGTATGAGGAATGCCTAAACTTCCATAGGTATTTGTGTGTTTGGGAAATTGTCAGGGAAAAATATTTGGAGGAAACGCCATCTAAGGTGTGATCTGAAAGATGAGAAGGAATTAGCTAATATAAGAAAAAAAAAAAAAAAGGACAGTGTGTTTCAGGCAAAGGAAACAATATGTGAAGACAAGAGAGAGTGTGGCTCATATGGGTAGCTGAAAGTCATCCAGTAAGGATAGAGTGGAAGACACAAGGGCAGGAGGAGGAATCAGATAGGAAACGGAACTTGAATAAGCACAGATATGCACAACCTTGGAATCCATGTTAAAGAATTCCGATTTTATTTTAAAGGTTTAGGGAGTAAGGGGAATAACATGGTCATTCTAGCTGCAGTGTCCTAAAGAGGAGTAGAATGAGAGCATGGAGACCAGTTAAGAGACTTGCAGAAATTCAAGTCAGGGATGATAGTGACCAGAATCATCACTGTAGGTAGTATGGTAGGCAGAATAATGGTTCCCCAGAGATGTCTATATCCTATTCCCCAGAACCTGAGACATGCTATGTTACATGGCAAAGTGAATTACAGTTGCAGATGGAATTAAAGTTGCTAATCAGCTGACTTTAAAATAAGGAGATTATCCTGGATTATTTGGGTGGGCCCAATGTAATGGCAAGGGTATTTTAAAGTAGAAGGGAGGTGGAACAGGCAGTTGGAGTCAGAGATTTGAAAATGCTACATTGCTGGTTTTGAAAATGGAGGAAAGCAGCCATGAACTGAGGAATACAGGAAGCCTCAAGAAGCTGAATAGTGCAAGGAGATAAATTCTTCCCTAGAGGTCCCAGAAGGAATTCAGTCATGTTGACACCTTGATTTTGATCCAGAGAAACCTATTTTGGATTTCTGACCTCCAGAACTATAAAATAATAATTCTATGTTGTTCTAAGGCACTAAGTGTATGGTAGTTTGTTACAGCAGCAATAGGAAACATCCAGGTAGAGATGGAAAGAAGTTGAGAAGATTGAGAGTTATTTCAGTGGTAGGAATGAGATGTAGTGTTCAATTTTACATGAAAGAGGAAAGTGGGCTAACAAGAGTAATTTTTGCAAAAAAAGGTTTTCCAGTGTTTTATCAATTACAATTGGAGAAGTCCTCATACTAATATGACCTATAACAATAAATTTGACTAGTGTATTCGACTCAAAATAACAGTGAATAATATTAAAGACATTAAAGACAAAGATGGATACATTTTATACAGATGACTAACGAGTTATTTCTCTGGTTATTTTAACATCATTGCTTCTCCATTAGATTGACGACAGATTCACATAGTTCAGATGCTGATATTCAGCCAAGTGCCACATATAAATAAATGAAATTAAATGTTAATTAAATGTTAGATTTAGGACATATAAATAACAGCTACCATAAATGTTAGATTTAGGACATATAAGTAACAGCTACCATTTAGGACATATAAATAACAGCTACCATAATATAAGATTTTATATGTTCTAGAAAATCCCTGTGGCTCTCAGGAGTGACAGACATTGTTTAGATAAGAAAAGAAAATAAGACTATTTGGGAAACTTGGTGAGATTGAATTTTTAAGTTGGAAAGAAAATAAATACAGACCATGTAATTCAAAAAACAATAATTAATATTATTTTAGAATTAAATAAGCATGTCTGGCAGCCATTCAACACCAGTCTACTCACCAGATCAAAGGTCACCTCTTTTTTTAAATCTTTCATACTCATCCTTTCTCTCTCTCCTTCTAGAACTATTCTTTTTCTTCTCATTCAATGACATGTCAACTCTACTATATTATGTTTCCTATTCTTCACTAGATTACAGCTATTTCTACATCTGTCTTTCCTTTTCATTATATTTTTAATCACTTGAAGGCAGGAAATGTATCCAGCTTATCTTTTGTATTTGTCACAGAATCTAGCACAATGCCTTCTATAAAGAACCTAGTGAGTGATGGAAAGGAACAGAAGACCTGAGTCAAGGATTCAGTTCCAGCTTCACTAGTTATTTGATGTAAATTTTGGGAAAGTCATTTCACGTCTTTGTGCCTAATTTTCTATTTGAAAACCTCATGACTCAGGACAAGGTGTTACACTTAAAGGAAGCAAGTGTGTTTGGATGAACTGAGACCTGTTATAAGTATGCTTAACTTATCACAGGTAGTCACTATTCAACTAATGAAGGATGTTGGTGTGCAAGGTTGGGCATATAATTGAATTGTTGAGGGATTTTTATAGTTTGTGGGAAAAAATGAAAGACAGAAAAAAGAAAGATGAGAAGACCAGAAGGAAGAGAACATTTAGGTGAAAATTGAGATGTCTAATAGAAATCTGATTAAATTTCTTGCAGCTGTTATACTATGTCAGTTCCTTCTCTGTCTCCCCATGCAGTTTTCAGTTAATTATTATTTTTCGCTTAATATTTTATGGAGTTGGATCTATTTTTAGAATACCTAAAAGCTCTGAGTATGGCCTAGATGTGGGCACTAGGCAAGGGTAAAGGGCAGGGTAGGAAACCAATGTACACAATTTAAAGATGTAATAAATGTTTGAAGAAATTGACCTGCTCATTATCCTTGCCCTTTCTAAGAATAAAATTTTATATCACCCTTTATTTTTCTTTGGATGTTCATCAAGACAGAAGACTTCTGAGCATTATTTCAGGTAAACTGGAAATATCAAGGTAATTTTTATTGCCAGCCGGCTCTTATGGTGTTTTGTCCCATGGATTTTGTATCTGGTGTTGGCAGTGAGACTAATGGGGAGTCTGCTACCATTTTTGGCCTATATTTGGTTGATTGAGAGTGAAACTGAAAACTAAGATATTATGCTCAGTAAAAGAGAGAATGAAAGTTGTTATGTTGAAGAAATAAAACAGAGAAGAGATTTTCCCTTCCTAAGCTAGTCTCACAAAATTTCTTGCACATCTACCTTTCTTCTGAGGTTGCAGTAGAGACCAGAAAATGTCACTGTGAAGTTACTTCTGTTTTGTTTTTTTAAGTCGCTGGTATCTCTAGTTTCCTATAGTAGAAAGTCATAGATATCTATACTAAAGCAATGACAACTAAGAGAAATATTGACATACAGACATTATGATCTGTATTCTATTTAAACAAGTACTGTATATTGACATTTACCATGGACACCAACTATCTTCTTGTTAAATCTGATCCCCACTTTATATTGAAGAAAACCATATTTTACAATGTGAATATTCATATGCCAAAACAACCCAGATCAAGAGAAGACATTAACAGCACCTCAGAAAACTTGCTAGTGGCCCCTCTCAGGCATTACTCCTCTTTCTCAAAGGTAACCACTAGTCAGACATCTATCACTACAAATAAGTTTTGCTTGTTTTTGAGCTTTGTATGAAAGAACTCATACTTATGAGTGCTGGAGTTTGGCACATACGTCAGTGAGCCTTATCCATGTTTTTCATGTAACAGTAAGCCATTCACATTTATTGTATAGTGTCATCTGTTGTATAAAAACACCACAATTTATGTATTCATTCTACTCTGAATGGAAATTTAGGTTGTTTATAATTTTTAGTATATTTCAAATAATGGCGCTATGAACATTTCTTTATTTGTTATTTGGTGAACACATGTATGCATGTTCTATTGGTTATATACCCAGGAGTGGAGTTGATGGTTCATAGAATATGTATATGCTCAAATGTACTCAGATACAGACACAGTTTCCCAAGATGGTTGTACTTGGGCCAGGACTAATGTCAACAGAGTGAAACACTGAGGACACAGAATTTAAGGAGGTTCTCATACTCAGGGTTGACCTTCCACTTGCATGACTTTGAGGAGACACTCACTCTCAGGATCATGCAAGTGAGGATGAGCCCTGAGAGAAAGTGAGTGCTTACATTTTGTACCCTAGGTACCACACTTACCTCACCCTAGTCCTGGCCCTGGTTTCCATCAATTTACAATCCTATAAGAAATTTATTAGAATGCAAGTTTTTTTCCTAACTCATTAATATCCATTATTTTTATTTTATTTTTTCCATCCTTTCTTTGGGAGGCTTTAATTTGCTATTCTTCTAACTTTTTAAGATAGATACTTTTAATCATAATTTTTAGCCTTTTTTTCTTATATATGCATTTAAGGCTATACATTTCTTGAAATTTTGGCTTTATTCACATCCCACAACGTAATACATTTTCTATTATTCATGGTGAATTCTCATTTGGTTAATGGGCTATTTGGAAATGTATATTAATACATTGCCAAACTTTAAGGAAGTTTTCTAGTCATCCTTTTGTTCTTCACTTGTAGTTTAATTTCTCTGTGATCAAAGAACAAGATTTTACAATTTTAATTCTTTGATCTTTGTTAAGACTTGCTGGAAGACCCAAGATGTGGTAAATTTTGGCAAATTTCCCATAAAAATATTGTATATTTTGCATTCTTGGGTTGTAATGTTCTATAATCATCTATTAGGTTAAGTTAATTTGTCATATTTTTCAGATCTTCTGTGTGCTTACAGATTATTTTTGTCTAATCATTCTTTCACATATTTAAAAATCTAAAATAATAGTGGATTTATCTATTTCTTCTCTTAATTCTGTTTTGCTTTATATATTTTAAAACTATGTTGTTAGGTATATATAAATTTAAAATTGTTACATTATTATTGAATTGCCTTTAAAATTTTGAAAAATTCCCTTATATCTTTAATATGCTTCTTGCTTTCAATTGTATTTATCTGTAAGTAGAATAGTTTTTTCTGGTATACCTTTTTTATTCTCTTCCTTTCAGATTTTATGTTTATTTGTTTCAAATTCTATTTTGTAAAAAGCCTATAGATGGATATTGTTTTATTATCTAATCTTTTAATTTAGGTCCACTTAATGTAATTATTGATTTATTTAACTATAAAATCTTGTTACTGTATTTATTTTCCATTTGTTCCATATTCATTTTATTCTTCCACTTTTCTGCTTTCTTTTGACTTGACCAAAAGTATTCCTTTTTTAAAATTAATTAATTAATTTAATTTATTTATTTTTGGCTGTTTTGGGTCTTCGTTGCTGTGTGTGGGCTTTCTCCAGTTGCGGCGAGCGGGGGCCACTCTTCATTGCGGTGCGGGGACTTCTCATTGCGGTGGCCTCTCCTGTTGCGGAGCATGGGCTCCAGGTGCGCAGGACTCAGCAGTTGTGGCTCACAGGCTCCAGAGTGCAAGCTCAGCAGCTGTGGTGCACGGGCTTTGTTTCTCCACAGCATGTGGGATCCTCCCAGACCAGGTCTCAAACCCATGTCCCCTGCATTGGCAGGCGGACTTTTAACCACTGCACCACCAGGGAAGCCCCAAAAGTATTCTTTTATTATTAATTTGGATATAGTATTCCTCTTCCCTTCCTAAGAATCTTTCTCAGTCTCATTGTGGCTTTAACATCACAATTTCTTCATTCATCTCAACTTTAAAATCAGACAAACAAAAACAAAGGCAACTCTTCCTTTTAGCCCTCTAACTGAAATCACTCCTGAAGTAAGATACTAGAAAAGACCTGGTTATTTCTGATGGAGCAGGATCAGGAAATAAAAGGAAAAAGAACACATTTATTATGTCAAAAGATGAAAATATCATAAATTTGTGAATATGGATGTTTGAAGTATCATACAAAATAGCCTGAAAATTTCTCTGTGAATTAAGAGGCAAGTTATCTGATTGAGATTGAAGAAAATAGTTGTGGAATAAGAAGTATAAATTTATTAGTTTTGTTTAGAAATGGCATTTTTGGGAAATTGGGGAGAGAACAGAACCAGGGATTTGAAAGTGTTGCTGAGCCTGCCGAAAACCCATCTGGAGACCAAATAATTGGCAGCAATTCATATAATTGGATTATTTTGTCTAACTATTCAGAAGTCTGTGAACAGCAAAAGACAGATAATCTGAAAATTTTCATGATCGTGAAGGAATGAAAATGTTAGGATACTAGCAAAAAGGTTATTGAAAAAAAAACTATCAAGGTGTCAAGCAAAGAAAGAAAATGATATAGAACTATGAAGGGTGGGTGACAGCCTGTGAATAAGTGAAGGGGAAGAGAATGCATTGTTCTTCATGAATAAAAAGAACAGAACTGAGAGACCAAAATGGGCAGGAGATTTGGTAGGATGATGACGCTTTGGATTTTATGATTTCATACAAGAGTTTGAGAGGCAATGTCCATAGTATTGGTGTGGCAGTGGTTTAGAGGGAGTGGGGTTGGGGTAAGGATGTTGATATTGAAGTCAAGCATCTTTGATGCTATTTGTTGGAAAGATTATCTACATGTAGAAATTACCCAATTGATGATGGTTGATTTTAGTGTGGGAGTAAAGAAGTCTGAGAACTAGGTTTCAAAGTCCACTGTAAATGAATAGGAGTAGTCAAGACTACAGAGGATGACATGAATCAAAATGGTAAATGATGGAATACTCAGTTATCATGAGCCTTAAAGAAAAAGTGATTTTTGTGTAGGATAAAAAAAATTTGAAAGGTAGGAAATTATTAACAGTAGGCTATTATGATCTTTGGGTGTGAAAGTACAAAAAGCTTTCACTCTACTGGGAACAAGGGAAGAGACGTTTTCAAGGGAGATGCAGGTTTCATATCAATAACCACGTAGCAGAATTTTCTGTGAAAAGATTAAGGATACAGAACAGAATGTAAGATCATGAGGGTTCAAGCAGCTACTGTTGAAAAGGAGAAGCCAACTGTGAAAGAAGGAATTGAACTGGAAAAGATAATTATGCAACGTGATACTAAGTGAGGGGATCTTTAAAAAAAGGGCCTTGAATATGGGTTGGTGGCTAACCGTGAGAGGGAAGAGAGGTATAATCGAAGTAATTATCCTCATGTTACTGCTCTTATAAAATAGTAAGCAGCAGTCTTTGGTGAGTATTCAAATGGATTGACACTGGGCATTTATGTTTCAGGAGAATTCTCTCTGGATACTCAGGAAGGAAGAACTATAGCAACAATTTAATCCAGAAGTATTCCTTAAGAGACATCGTCAGGCTAATGGAATGGCTCTTTAACAAACTTTAAGATCTTTGGGAAGAATATAGATTAGATCCTCAGAAGCTCATACTCTAATTGAGTTTGGACCTTTTATTTCTAATTAGTTCACTTTTACTGGATTCACTTGGAACATGCTGGTAGAGGATGGGAGGTACCCTTTGAGTCTAGTAATTAATTAGCAATATGGAGGATTATATGTGATAAGATCTTTACATCAATACTCATCTCTTAATGAAATTATAGGGTTCAAGGTGAATAGAAGGCCTATGGGGTCATCGCAAAAGGTTGAGGACCGTATAAATACCCACCTAACCCTTACTGGAAGGGGAGAAACCTAGGAAATTCTCTTTACCCTGCTCAAAGTGTCCATCACCCTGCATTGTCATGACCAGGATGTCATTTTCTGGGGAAAAAGGAATGACGTTTTATATCATTTTACTAATGTTTATAATGTGGCCTGATATCATGTTAAAATTTGGAAGCAAAGCCAAAATTCTTCCCCTCCAAACCCCTTCTACTAGCATGCCTGTCCAATCAAATTCCCCAAAGCAATAAAAGGACTACACATAGAATAAATTTTTCCCACTATAACTTTGCCATTAAACCCAGAATCAAGTTAAATCAATAAAGAACACAATGGACTTTAGACATGAATGAATCCTTACTAATTTTTTAATAATCAGAGAATTTCTCCAAAATTTAGGCATGTAATATAGTACAGAAGCATTTTCTTAGGTATAAATGAAAATAAAAGTAGATTTCAGATTTGCACTATACTGATAAATATGAAGCCCATATCTGATACTACATTAAAAGTCAAGAAAGAACAAATCCTTGAAGTCTATTTTTGGATTATTATTTAAGTCCTGGCAGATTAAGAAGATCATTATTTTCCTTTACACACTGCTTATACATTTTCATCTATCTGCATCTGTAATTATTTGCCCTACTTTCTTTTTTTACCCACTTTATTGAGAAATAATTGACACACATCACTGTATATGTTTAAGGCATATTGCCCTACTTTCTTAAAACAATTAAACCATATTTATTATTTTAGACTAAAAAATTATTTTTAAAATTTTAAATAGTATGAGAAAAATGCAAATACAATCTGTTTAGCAATAGTATTTGAGCAAGGGGGCTGTTATTAAATAGACCATGGGTTGTTTAAACCATATCTTGTACGAAACACTTATACTGATTTTTACTTCATTTAAGAGGGAGAAAAATATAAAGTACAGTTTTTATTTAAATGAAACCAAGTAAACCCTCCTTTTTTCTTCTGTTGACAAAACAAAGAATTGTATATATCCCAAAGCCTTTCTTAGAATTTAAAGAACACAAGATGTAAAGAACACAAGAGGAGTCACATGCATTGTGCCCAGCAAATAATCTAATCACTAAGGGAGGAAACAAAACAGTTTAAGAAAAAGAAGAGACTCCAAAATAAAACTGAACATCAGAAGTAGATCTTGAGTTGTAACTAATTTATTTTTTAGTTACATGAAGTGCTATGGTAGTGCACAGAATTTCCAATAATTATTAGGAAATACTGTTAGCATATGGAAATTACTATCTATGTATTATAACTACAGCTATGAAGACATATCATAAAGAATAAAAAACAGCACTTCTTATTTAGAGATTTTTCTTTTTTGGTACACATTTAGCTAAGAGTAGGAACAACAAAATTGAAGGAGTAATATAATGTAAAAATTTCAAGTAGGTACAGAGTAAAGCAAATGGCTTTAAATGGGATATGTATGAATTGAAGCTTAACAATGCATGGCTTTAAGAAATCATTTCCTTTCTATTTAATTGAGTTTCTAGATTATTAACTATTTCTCTGCTAAAACATAGGTAGTTTTTCTTACATTTTTTTTTTTTTTTTTTTTGCATTAACTTACAATACAGACCAACGGGAAAAAGAAGAATGCCTCATACTACCTACAATTTGAGAAATGAAAATAAGGCGTGGTATTGAGGAAGTTGACAGGAAGAAGACTTCAGAGACAATTCATCTCTAACAGTTTTTTTCATCTTTCCAAATCGCAGGTACTTATGAAGTGGGGAGAATAATGCAGACTTTACAGGGTGAAATGGGATAACATAGGCCAATCACCTTACACGAGGCCTCCGTGTGCACTTGAGCCAGACACAGAGCTAACTCTTAATACTAAACCTTGCCCTTTCTATGCCCTAATCCCTCCCTTACCTTAGGAAAGTAGGCTAGAAGAGAGAGGTCTTCTTTCCAAAAAAGCACCACTTGAAGACCATCCATAAATTCACTGAAGTGAGAAAGAGACAGAAGACATTAGCCAGGAAGCACATCAGTCAGGGGGTAGGACAAATCAGTTTAAGAGCCACCTTGGAGTCTCCAATCAAGGACAAACAGAGAACTTGCTGAAAGATCAGCCTAAGTAGGCAGCTATATGGGACTACCTAGCATTCCTGAAAGACGGGGTCGAGCTTTAGAGAATCCAAACCCAAATGAACGTTCCTTTACTGCAACAAAGGTGGATCTCGCCAGGCTTAAAGAAGACCCTTAAAGGATATAAATTGTGCCAAAGAAAATACCATGGACCCTCTAGTCTAGGATGAGTATGGAATCTTAAAGGACTCTACCTGGGGTAAAGGGTCACTCAGCGCTGTCACCAGTGGACAGAGGTATGACTTCCTTAGAGAATCCATGACCCAGGAAACCCTGTTTGTGGTCACATCTCATGGGAGATCACAATGATTCTAGATTCCAGGTTTGGCATTTCATGCAGTTCACTTTCAACAATGTTCAAGTACCATTAAAAGTCTTTTTATTTTTTTAAGACTGTGGAAATTTTCAGTAAAATGGAAACAAATTGCTATAAGTAAACCATTTGTCACAGTCTGATTACTTTGCAGCCACTCTGGGAACACTAATTTGTCATGCTAGATCAAGATAACTACAGCCTGACTAGAGGAAATGGGTTTTTGCCTACTAGTTGTGAGTTTTTTAAAATGTTCACCCAGAGAGACGTGCTACACAGAGCCTCCACGTTCCACTCCAGCTGTGTGACCAGAGAGGAAAGCTAAGGCATTAAGAACAAATTGCACCATCTAAAAAGCATTTAAAGGTAAAATGATTAACTATGGTTAAATGTAAAACTCAGGATTGGAAGCAAATATACATGTGGAGTACAATATTTCATTGTATATGTTTAAGTTATTTAAATGAAAAAAGTTAAAGAACTATTATTCAGTTGGAAAAAGAAGGATGGGAAATAGTCAAATAAATGTTTTCGGCTACATTAATTTCTTAGCAAAAAGTAGAAACTTAAGAAATGCTTGGTAATTTGTTACTTGCTTGATATGAAAGAAACCTCCAACTTGTCCTCCTATTTTTACTGGATTTTAAAATTGAGAAGGTTTTGAAAATTTGTTTAATCACCTGATCTGAGACAGTGTAAGTATAATTTGGGCTCAAAGAGAAGACAATTATTCAACATGCTTCCTGTTTTCTTTGTTTGTTTACATAACCAATCAAATTGTAATAAAAATGACATTAGGTAAGCGAGAACTACAATTTGCTGAAGTTAGCTAGCACAGGTCAGAAGCTCTCATTAAATCATGTCCTTAAGAAGAGTTTTGTAAACTAAGAATGCTACTAGATTCCCTTCTGTATCTCAAATAATCTCACCATGACAACAATCACTTTTTTCTAAGATCACTGCTAGTTCACCAACCATGTAATTATTGATCACAGTTAAGTTTGGAATAGTAAATGCACTCATTGCTTTGTTAAGTTCATAAACGATGAAACTGTTAGCAAAGACAGTCAAGTCTTTTTGCAGTAGGCCATTTGTCCAGTGATTTTTTTTTAAATAAATTTATTTATTTATTTATTTTTGGCTGCTTTGGGTCTTCGTTGCTGCGCTCAGGCTTTCTCTAGTTGTGTCAAACGGGGACTACTCCTCGCTGTGGTGCATGGGCTTCTCATTGCAGTGGCCTCTCCTGTTGCAGAACACAGGCTCTAGGCACACGGGTTTCAGTAGCTGTGGCACATGGGCTCAGTAGTTGTGGCTCGCTGGCTCTAGAGTGCAGGCTCAGTAGTTGTGTCACACAGGCTTAGTTGCTCTGCAGCATGTGGGATCTTCCTGGACCAGGGATCGAACCTGTGTCCCCTGCATTGGCAGGCAGATTCTTAACCGCTGCATCACCAGGGAAGTCCCTCCAGTGATGTTTTGACATGGATATCCAATTGTCTATCTCTACTGCATTTTGCCCCTGAGTGCACCTTTCAATGTATATTTTGAAAGCATTTTTCACAGTCACACTTGAATGGGTGGTCTGTAAAATAAATGTCAATAATTTTGATGCATTTATTCTCACTCAAATTTTCTTCATAATGCTTTCCTTTCATTTTAATGGAGGCACAGGCCTTCTTGACACACGGCACTACTTTTGAATTGTTTGATCTTGTACTATTAAAATAAACTCAGATGTTACCATATTCTAAGCAAATACACATGTTATTTCATCAGGTCTTAGTGATAAATCTTTCTGAGAATCATTGCAGGAGTTAATTTTGAAATTCAAATGTCCTCTAAGCCTTATAAGTTTATTTACCTCTTGGTCTTGGGTCTTGAGACTCTAAAGGAGTTTAGTGGATGGAGGTTGTAATGGAAGGAGAGAGAGGAATTGTTTCACATAAAAGTCACTGATATTAGTTTTGCAAATCCCCTTCTTGTGTCCACTGCATCACTCTACATATCGTGAAAATACTGTTTCTTGTAGAAACATTGTCTATAATCAGAGGCTCTTTGTTATCATGGTTAATAGCCTAAAAAAAAGATCTATCATGTAACATAACTTACAAAGTTGTTTACTTTCAATAATTCTTTATATAACATCGACCTATATATTTATTGATCTATCACTCTACCATTTATGTTTTTAATTGCAAATATTTTCAAGAATACCATCTGCATATTGGAGATGTAAAAGAACTTAACTCACAGTGGTTTTTTTTTCAAGACTTTTTTTTTCATTTTTTAAAAATCAGTTTGCAATATAACTGAGAGGAAGGTCCAGATATTTTCCCACATACCCCCTGCAACTACATATGCATAGCCTCCTCTATTATCAATATCACTCACCAGAATGGCACATTCTTTATGAAGTTGAGAACCTCATAAGGTTTTATAAGTATTAAAAGGTAATGAATAGAATGCTTAGGACTGTGCTTAATATGTAGTAAATCCTCAATAAATGTTAGACAATGTGATGATGTTGATGATGATGATGATGGTGATAAAACTGACACTTTGGACATTAATTTTTGCAATTTATTAAACCTTCAATAAAGAGCTTTCATATAACAGCAGAAATAGATTTTAGATATATTCTTGCATTTGTTCCTTCCAGTAATAAATCAGTAATCAGTAGATTTCCATAAGTTTTTGAAAATTCTCCATAAGGTTGTGGATATATTCTCTCTGTATATAGCGCATCTTTCCAGCAAATGTGTTAAAACTGCTTGCTGTCAATTCTTTTTACCTTGACAGGGAGTAGCCAAGGAAAGCTAAATTTGTCTTTCTTCTGGGAACTTCCCCAACATATGTATACTTGTTGATACTCACTGATCTGTGGAGCTTTATATACCTAGAGCAGAGGCTTGGGAGATTAGCGAAAGGTTTAGGTATAAATTTTAGGATCAGCCATTCCAGATCCCAGTTCAATAGGACCTGATTGGTGTTCAGGGGGCTCTTTACGTAAACTCTTTAAGCACAACCTTTTCTCCCTCCCCCCATCCCCAATAAACAATAACAAAACACACAAAAATATCTGTCTCTTAAGCACACACCACAGAAGGAAACTAAGGTCAACTCTTCACTATATTCGGCACTGGAGTATATACCAGAGGACTTGTTAACAAAGATACTTGATTTTTAGCAGTGAAGGAAGGGAATACATAGAAATTGCTGCCAGCCAGAATATGTGGAATAATAATAATAGTAATAATAACTACTGGGATGTAAATGACTTTAGAAAATATTCTTGAAGAACAGTTGTGATTCACTTAGAATGCTGTGGATATTTTAAAGTACACATGTGAATTTTTAGTTTGACATTTGGAAAAACAAACTCCAGATTCTTTGATGCCTTCCTCAGTATGAATGTTAAGCTGGATGGAAAATGACACTTACATAGAATGGCATTTTGTCTATTCTTATGTTTTTAAAAAATATTTTCAGTTTTCTTAAATATCCTATCCTAACATTCTTGATTTTTTTAGCAATCTAGAAAATTTTAATAAAATTTCCAACAGAATATTAAGTTAATGGTGATGCCACTGGGATAAAGCACCTACCTAAAAGCAAAGCAAAAAAATAAATAAATCTACCTATTTGTATAAAATAATATTACTTCAATCCTTCAGAATTAAATCATGCCTATTTTCCTTGAGGTAGAAAACATATTGAATCCTCCAAATTAAAGAAACTTCTAAATGGGTAGGATCATCCAAGGAGAAAAGATCTATATCAAAAAGTTATAAGAAATTCTGACTGAATATTTCTACCTGACGTTAGCCATTCAACTGAAAAATATCTCTGCCACAGATTTTCAGTCTCTCAAAATTACTGACATTCATTCAATGTTTTGAAAGTCTTTTTTTGTTTTTTCAACTAAATATCAACTTAAAAAAATTCTGTCCAAAGTCAGATGGAATGTCATCACAGAGAAAAAGAAGTTAATGGTGAGACAAGTATAATTAGAATTATATTATAATGCAAAAGAGGTGAATTGTATCCTAGACAATATATGCTGGCATTTATTGTTTTTTTGGTTTTTGTCTTTTTTAAAAATCTAATTTATTTTTTATACAGCAGGTTCTTATTAGTTATCTATTTTATATATATTAGTGTATGTATGCCAATCCCAATCTCCCAATTCATCCCACCACCACCATGCCCCCCGCCACTTTCCCCCATTGGTGTCCATACGTTTGTTCTCTACATCTGTGTCTCTATTTCTGCCCTGCAAACCGGTCCATCTGTACCATTTTTCTAGGTTCCACATATATGCGTTAATATATGATATTTATTTTTCTCTTTCTGACTTACTTCACTCTGTATGACAGTCTCTAGATCCATCCACGTCTCCACAAATGACCCAATTTCATTTCTTTTTATGGCTGAGTAATATTCCATTGTATATATGCACCACATCTTCTTTATCCATTCCTCTGTCAATGGGCATCTATGTTGCTTCCATGACCTGGTTATTATAAATAGTGTTGCAATGAACATTGGGGTGCATGTGTCTTTTTGAATTATGGTTTTCTCTGTGTATATGCCCAGCAGTGGGATTGCTGGGTTATATGGTAATTCTATTTTTAGTTTTTTAAGGAACCTCCATACTGTTCTCCATAGTAGCTGTATCAATTTACATTCCCAACAACAGGGTTCCCTTTTCTCCACACCTTCTCCAGCATTTGCTGTTTGTAGATTTTCTGATGATGCCCATCCTAGCTGGTGTGAGATGATACCTCATTGTAGTTTTGATTTGCATTTCTCTAATAATTAGTGATGTTGAGAAGGTTTTCATGTGCTTCTTGGCCATCTGTATGTCTTCTTTGGAGAAATGTCTATTTAGGTCTTCTGCCCAGTTTTGGATTGGGTTGTATGTATTTTTAATATTGAGCTGCATGAGCTGTTTATGTATTTTGGAGATTAAGCCTTTATCCATTGATTTGTTTGCAAACATTTTCTCCTATTCTGAGGGTTGTCTTTTCGTCTTGTTTGTAGTTTCCTTTGCTTTATAAAAGCTTTTAAGTTTCATTAGGTCTCATTTGTTTATTTTTGTTTTTATTTCCATTTCTCTAGGAGGTGGATCAAAAAATATTTTGCTGTGATTTATGTCGAAGAATGTTCCTCCTATGTTTTCCTCTAAGAGTTTTATAGTGTCCAGTCTTACATTTAGGTCTCTAATCCATTTTGAGTTTATTTTTGTGTATGGTGTTAGGGAGTGTTCTAATTTCATTCTTTTACATGTAACTGTCCAGTTTTCCCAGCACCTCTTATTGAGGAGACTGTCTTTTTTTCCATTGCATATCCTTGCCTCCTTTGTCATAGATTAGTTGACCATAGGTGTGTGGGTTTATCTCTGGGCTTTCTTTCCTGTTCCAATAATCTATATTTCTGTTTTTGTGCCAGTACCATATTGTCTTGATTACTGTAGCTTTGTAGTATAGTCTGAAGTTTGGAGGTCCTTGCCACGGCAATCAGAGAAGAAAAAGAAATAAAAGGATTACAAATTGGAAAGGAAGAAGTAAAAATTGTCACTGTTTGCAGATGACATGATACTATACATAGAGAATCCTAAAGAGACCACCAGAAAACTACTAGAGCTAATCAATAAATTTGGTAAAGTTGCAGGATACAAAATTAATGCACAGAAATATCTTGCATTCCTAGCACTAACAACGAAAGATCAGAAAGAGAAATTAAGGAAACAATCTCATTCACCATTGCAACAAAAAGAATAAAATACCTAAGAATAAGCCTACCTAAGACCTGTACTCAGAAAACTATAAGACACTGATGAAAGAAATCAAAGATGACACAAACAGATGGAGAGATATACCATGTTCTTGGATTGAAAGAATCAATATTGTGAAAATGACTATACTACCCAAAGCAATCTACAGAGTCAATGCAATCCTTGTCAAATTACCAGTGACATTTTTCACAGAACTAGAACAAAAAATCTTAAAATGTATATGGAGACACAAAAGACCCAAAATAGTCAAAGCAGTCTTGAGGGAAAAAAACGGAGCTGGAGGAATCAGACTCCCTGACTTCAAACTATACTACAAAGCTACAGTAATCATGACAATATGGTACTGGCATTTATTGTTGTGATAAAATACACAGAATGAGAAAGGTCTGTGCTCTTCATCTTAAGAATAGATTTATTTGGTCACTGGCATGACGCATTTTGACTACCAATGGCTTAACAAGTGTAGTTAAAGTACTATGTTAGATATGCCTGTGATTAATCTACTACAAAGTTTACTAAAACAAGAGTTTTAATCGGGGCTCTTTTAATACATGATTGTGTGCAATCATTCCTTTAAAACCAGTAAAAGCATAAAATTATTTAAACACTGGTTAATATCTACTTTATTGAGAATCACGGAAATAGATATAGAAGAAAAAGTAGATAACTACTCTTGTCTTTAATGATCCCATATTTGGGTGAATTTCCCAGACTTTCACATTTCCCAGAATTCTCAGTTATACTCAAAGCTGAAGAAGAGCTTTGCTATATCTGAGATCATATGAGATATTTCCCATTTTGAGCACTGCACAAGGCTGGCAAAAATGATGAAATATTCTGAAATGGCATTTGACTTAGAGTCTACTACATTTGCTTCTGCACCATATTGATCAACATATTTGCTGGGTTAGCGACAAAGCTTAGCATCATTGATTGGCACAATTTAAATGTAGCCAAAGGAATTCATTTTATTTCTTTTCCTGTTTTTTCTTTTCTCCCCTGATGAATTGCACTGGGTCATTTTTAAATTAGACAGGACAGCTGGTGGGACATTGGGGTACATCCATCTGCATGTTGAAACTACATCTCTTGGATCATGTGTGCCTTATGGAAAGAAAATGAACAGTGTGATTCTTTCACTGTACCTGTTAAAAGTTGAATTTGCAAAATAAAACTGTAAGAGTTTATCTTCATAGTTACAGAATTCTATTTCACTCCTAACACTCCTGATAATAATTTGATAGATTCAGCTTCCAAATACTATTGGTTCAAGATGAGATCTACTCTATTTGTCTGGAGTCTAATTGCCAACTATGCAAGAAATTATTAATGATAAACCTATTCATATATTTCCTGTAAATGTTATCTTCTATAATATTTATCTTAATTAATGTAATACTACTGCTACTCTCTGCTCTCTCCAAAATAAAAATCATTGCCATTTAAGAATGTGTCTCCAACCAAACGTGATTTGCTGCCGATCTCTTTTGCAGAGACTATTTTAGACTAAACAAGATTAAAAATGTTCCACCTGAAGGTAAAGGTCTTTTTCATATTAAAAATTTGAAGATACTTATTGACATTTGGCTTTTGACCAGAATCAATAATCACATTTTTATAACTTGCAATTGATCTATAAATTTGATTTTTAAAGTTCCTCATTTCCCCTCAGTCCACCTCTTACTCCTGCCGCTGCTGTGGCAAAGCTGCTTGGTGTAGGTGTAACTAGAGAACTCTTTATTTCAGTCATACTAGGCATCTCAAGCTTTTCATCCAGGTCTTCTCTCGTGCATGACACTCTTGCAGGAATCTTCCCAGACCTCATGCACGCACCACCTGGCAGTGGGATGAAGCTAAAAACCCTTCACTCATGGAGGACGAACCCATCAGTTGATCTCTTCTGTGGACCATCCAATAATGGACCTGGGATGTCTTGGCAGAACTGAGCTGGTGTCCAGCTTGATAGTGCACATTTGTTTTGACCTTTCCTCCTTCTCTTTACCATTCTCTCAATGCCTTCCTTCCTGTTCCTTGAAACCACCTCCTAAATAAACCACTAGCATGAAAGTCATCCCTCAGATTCTGCTTTTATAGAGGATCCAAACTAACAGAGCATCCTCATTTCATTTTAGAAGATACAAGTCTTAAATTGGGAATTATGAGATCGTGCTCCTTATTGCCACTAAAATATTAACAAAGGGTTATCTAGTCAGCATAAGGGAAATTGCTAGGGGACTCTTCTTGGACCTATCAGTTACACTGAGCTTCAAAGCAAAGCTTTAGTTTTCAAAGAACTTTAATATGAGACAAGAAAGTTGCTAAGTTTAAAGACGTGCCCATCAAAAGTTAGAGGAATACACCTTGCTTTTGAGAGTTGGAGGTGATTTCTTGGGTCCCTCCAGCCTGAAGCCTTTAAATCAAGGAGCATGGACCAAAGTAATGGCATTAAAACAACAGCCACTTACTCAGGCACAAATCAGTGGACACACTGGACCCTCGGGCTCCTCTACGCATCATCCACTCTGAGCATGGTCTTGAAGTGGCTCAGAAAGAGGCTGGGCTTGGACTTCCTTGGTGGTTCAGTGGTTAAGACTCCGTGCTTCCACTGCAGGGGGCTCGGGTTCAATCCCTGGTGGGAAAACTAAGATCCCACATGCCACGCAGAGCAGCCAAAGGGAAAAAAAAAAAAAAAAAAAAAGAAGAAGCGGGGCAGTTGTCCATGTCTGTTAACCTGGATCGCTGACCTGAACTGGTAGGGACTTCTATCGTGACCATGGGGCTTATTTACTTCCTCTCTGTTATTTCTACGTCTTGTAGTGGCCAGTATCACTATGGTCATTATGCTAAGTCCCTCTAAGGCCAAGGATAAACTCTGGGCGCTGCCCCTTCCACTCACAAAGGTCTCTAGCTCTCAGACACCCTGTAATGCCTGCTGTCCCCAGGCTTCACACTGAGGCTTTACCCAGCAAAGACAGACCAGCTCAGGGCTAAGCTACTGCTCAGTGTCACACACAAGCTGCTGTTATGTGTGGGGCTCCTTTCCAGCAGCTTTTCCATGTATTTCTTTTGCACAGCTGGCTAGACCACTGGAAAGGCTCTCCAGGCCTCTTCTCCCACAAGAGAATCTGGCTTTTTTGCCCACCCAGGTACTATGGCCTTCTGACTTCTATTTCTTTTTATATTCTAGGAAACTAATATTGTTTTTTCTCCTGGACAAAAAAAAAAGAGGCAAAATATTTCCCTGACTATGTTTCAGTCCTTCTTCCTGTATATGTCATGGTCATGGGCAGATCAAATATTTTCAACTCTAGAATTGTTATGCCTTGTCTAGCTGCCAAATTTAATAAATAAGTGAACTAAACATCCTTGCACATTTTCCTTATTTTGTCTGTAGCTGTGCTATTTATATAAACTAGCTCATTCATTTTAATTGCTTTCACAGTATTTCATTGTACCTACATTGTACCTACAAATAACTATATATGCCAACATGAATAAATCTTGCAAACAATAAAATGAATGAAAAATAAAATAAAAAGATTTACACAGAGATGCTATTTATGTAAAAACATACAAAAACACCAAGAACTCAACACCATATGCTGCCATTGGTAAAAATATACGTAGTCAAAGTGTAAAATTAAAACACACCCAGAAAGAATATCTATTATCTTCAGGTTATTGGTTACCTACCCCTGGGCAAGAAGGGACCATGTGAGAATGGAGCAAGAGGACCCTGTAGATGTAGTTAAAACACCATAAAGTAAAAAAAAAGAAAAAGCCCAAGAAATATATTTGAAGCAAATATGACCAAATATTGTTGACTCTGAATGGGTGGTACATATATATGTTTTCTTATTAGGAATACTTTTAAATAGTTTAATATTTAATAACTTTATAAAATATTAAGCTAAATAAAATAATAAAATATTATTGGTATAATGCCACAATTGAAAAAATTCTCCTTCGCTATTGGGCAATATTTCAACCTCAGAATTATACTTACTACAGACACCTATTAGAAATCTAACAATTGAGTTTCTTTGTACATTCCCCAAAGATCTACTTTTCCAATTTGTAAAATATTTTGCTTCTCATTTGTGTTTTGGTGGAATGGAAAACCAGTTAAGAGTATCTTCTATATAAGAACTAATTATAATCTACAGTCTCTCCTTCACCTCCAGCCTAAACTAATGACTGTAGTTACTTTAATCCAGTGGTCCTCAGTCAGGAGTGATTTTTGTCCCCTCAGACATGTTCATCAATGTCTTAAGACATCTTTCATTATCATAACTGGCGACGTGTGGTGCTATAAGCAGCTAGACTGTAGAAGCCAAGAATGCTGGGAAACATCGTACAAGTCACAGCTCCCATGACAAAGAGTTATCTGGTCTAAAATGTCAGTAGTGCTGAGGTTAAGAATCCCTGCCCTAAACACTCTTCTCTTCCAAATATTTAGACATTTGATTCTTTTCTTCTTAATCGTGTTCAAGCTCTCCATATCTCAAAAAAATGATCATGGTATTCTAACAAAAATCTGGCTTGCCTTTTGAAAGGAAATTCTTTTTATCTCACCTCCTTCTTTTTTATTTATCTCCCAACGCTGGCTGCATTTTCAAAGTTGCCTCAGTAGTTTGTTTGCTTGTGTCCTTCTGGACACCAGTGTGACCTTGACTTTAAGGCCATTTATCTTCTCTCCTCTGTTATCTAATTGTCCACTTTAACCATCTTATCAAATAATAATGTTCCCTCATTAACTTCTTCTTTTTGAATTTTTTTTAGCAAAGTAACAAAGTCGTAATATTAAGTGTCCATTTTCTTTCTTTTATTTTTCAACATTACCAAAGGTTAAGAAGAAAAGGCATTCTAAATTCTATAGATTAACTGAAACTTTGTTTTTAGCCTCTCAATATATTGGTCATTTGTACCAACTAACAAATATTGTGTTTTGTTGTAATAATGAAGAAATAAAGAAGTAAATGTTTCCACAGAAGTGTTTGCTATCAACTATGGTGCTTTAGCTACTTTCATTGAGATGCAGAGGACGGCTACTAAGTTTTTGAAGTAGAGCATCTGATTCAGCAAGAGGCTTACCCAGAAGATGTTTGCTTTCCATAGCATCTCAGGAAAAAGTTGGAGGCTACACAAAATATCCTCACTAAGGAAAGGATCACAGAGCTATACTTGTAAAGAAATAATTTGTGTGTATATGTATGTGTGTGTGGTGTGTAGTGTGTACACTTGTGTACCTGCAATTCCATTTTCTGTTATATGAAAGATTAAGGGTAGAATCATTTAAAAAAACATTTTAGAGGAATTATAACTGTGTATTCAGGGAGGTGTCACCAATTTTTTTTTTTTTTTTTTTTGCTGCGCTGCATGGCTTGTGGAATCTTAGTTCCCCAACCAGGGATTGAACCTGCACCCTCCATAGTGAAAGCCCAGGGTCCTAGACACTGGACTGCCAGGGAATTCCCTCACAAATTTTATGTACAATCTTTGATGCAAGAAAGTATTTAACCACATAATATATATTGGGTTAGAGCAAAGTTTGCTCACAGAGCAAAGGTTGAAGGAAGCACATCCCCATGTGAAATAAACACAACAAGCTTTGGTCTAATCAATTTGGGGAATAGGAAATTCAACTTGATAGGAACTAATAAAAAATGGAGATATTCCCTTTGAACCTTGGCATAAGGCAATGCTTGAAGCAACAACACCAAAAATGATAACAAGTCTGAACTTTCATGTAATAGTATCAAATGTGCCTGGTACACATTTACCTGTGCAGTGATACCTGCTCTACCAAAGAGGTACCTAGCTTTTTTTCACTTTTAACAATACCACAGAATTTGAAAACATATAATTTGTACTGAAAACTCTAAAATTTAGTGTGTGTGTGTGCACGTGTGTGTTGTGTGTGTGTGCGTGCGCGCATTGGGTGTTAGTCCTCAAGGCAAGAAATGGGTGTGGCAGACAGGGAAAGCGAGTAGCTTGACAACAATTGTCAGCACCTTAAAACAGTTTTTAGATATTAAAAAAACAAACAACCCAATCAAAAAGTGGGCAGAAGACCTAAATAGACATTTCTCCAAAGAAGACATACAGATGGCCAAGAGGCGCGAGAAAAGCTGCTCAACATCACTAATTATTAGAGAAATGCAAATCAAAACTACAATGAGGTATCACCTCACACCAGTTAGAATGGGCATCATCAGAAAATCTACAAACAACAAATGCTGGAGAGGGTGTGGAGAAAAAGGAAACCTCTTGCACTGTTGGTGGGAATGTAAAACAATTTTTTAAATTGAAAAGCACATAAATTTGACTAGTTGTGTGATGTTGGTTAGATTACTTAGGCTCTCTGCACTTCAGTTTTCTCTTCTATAAAATAAGAAGAGTAATAGTATTTACTTCACAAGGTTGTTGGGAAGTTTAATACCTATAGTGCATAACATGGTGCCCAATACTTGGAAAGACAAGCAATTAAATGTTAACTACTATTATTTAAAATGGTGCTAAACCATTGGATCTTGATGGGATGATATTTTGCAAACTATATCTTAAAAGTAATAATTAAAGTAAACTGAAGTTTCCTAATTTTTTTTTTTTTTTTTTTTTTTTGTAAAATAGAGTGGATTGAAGGTGTTCACCGAAAGAATGTCAGTTCTACCCATTAGCATTCTAATAAGATTTCCTGTGTGGGAGGCAAAGAGGTGGAGTTGTGACTGGTGTCTGATAAATCACGCTCTCTGTATCTATGCCAGTGACTGTGCTCGTGGAAATATGCCATGCCCATGAATGTCAACTGTTGGAGAAAGGTAAGTTGAGATTCTCTGACGTATATTATAAATAAGATAGGAGAAAAAGTGAACAGTGAGAGATGAGATAGTTTCACAACCAGTTGAAAAAGACCTTGAAGGCCACGGTAACAAACTTGAATTTTATTCTATAAAATATGTAAAACCACTGATTTTTTAAAACTTTTTATTTTCTATTGGAGTATAGCCGATTAACAATGTTGTGGTAGTTTCAGGTGCACAGCAAATCAACTGGACCATACATATTCATTCTCCCCTGAACACTGCTCCCAGCCAGGCTACCACATAACATTGAGCAGAGCTCCCTAAATCAGTAAAGAACAATTTTTATCCATCCATTCATTCAACAAACACTCTCTGAGTACCCATGCAGGCTCACCTTACGCCAGCTGCTGTTTGCAAGACAGACATGGTCATTGTCAACCTGGCCAGTGGGGGCCTTGGGAAGAGGAATAAGTAACAGCACTGTCCTTGGGGTAGGTTAGAGAGAGGAAAAGCTAAGTCAAAAAAGTCTACTCTGAGGATAATAAAATGGAGCAATAAATAAGCTAAATGCAAAGAACCATACTCCAATCTCCAAAACACTGGAATCTGATCCTGAGAATCACACTAAAAGAAGCAAAGAATTTTACTGATCTTCATTTTTTGTTCTAACATAAATACATATTTTTCTCTCAGGTAACATTTAGCTCTCAGGTGTCGGCTAGTTTTAGAGATGACTGATATATGGTTTTCCTTCGCCACTTCCTAGCTATACGAATTTGGGCAAGTTATGTAAACTCCCTGTGCCACTGTTTCCCTTTCTCAAAGATAACTGTAATAATAAAATCCTACTGCATAGGGGCAAATGAAATAATTAATGTAAAGTTCTTTGCATGGTGCCTGCCACTTAATAAGTACTCAGCAAATATTAGCTATAATTATTACCTTTCTACCTTGACAATACAAAGATGCAATTCCCAAAATCTCTCCATTCACCCTGACCTGGGATCGTCTCTCTTAGTTATTAACTAAGCAATAGATATTTCTCAGATTGGTATGGAATTAACTCTAGGCTCCATAAATAGCAGGAAAATCTTGTTTCATTGAAAAGAATTAATGGTGGAATTTCAAATAGTTAAGTGGATAATTAGAAATGATAATTCACCAGACATACACTTGAGGTCTTATGGTAACAACCCAACCAATTACACCATACTAGAAAACTCTTAGGGTGTCTGCTCAACAGAAAATATCCACCTTATCTTCCTCACCTCATTCGCACAGATGGGCCTCTCCTGGCAACATTTTACACTGTGATCACTGCGCTTAGCCACAAGTGATCGGATAGAGGCCACCTGGCCACTCTGGGCCTAGGAAATACTCTCTCCTAGAAATTTGAAATTAAAAAATGAGGTCCGTGTTTTTTTTTTTTTTTTCTTTTTCATTTCAGAAACCACCAACTTCCTTATCATAAATTTCCTCTTTCTGCTTAAGCTGGTCTGTGTTAATTTCTGTAACTTCCATTCAAAATATTCTAACATCAGTACATACCATACAGTCATTTCCAAAGCTAAGATTATGTCAACAAACAGATGAATGATCAACAGATGGATGGGTAATAGTATGTTGAAAATCTCAACATTTACACTATAATATATGTATTTAAACATAAAACAGTGACAGATTAACAGTAATTATCCTTATTGTTAAGATAGGGAAATAAAAACATCAAATTGCCTTGAAACCAGGTATATGATTTTTCCGCTAGACTTTGTCTGTTACTCATAATGTCTGGCAGCTATAGATATCGTTGCTGGTTCACATTCTTGGAGGTTATAAGGCATTTGTTTTTATTGCTGATCACACATATATATTCCACAAATGCACTATAGGACAAAGCTTGTGAAAATAGGTGAGAATAAAGGAACTGATAGACATGCCTAGCAAAATGAGAATGACATTTATAAAAACCTAAGTTCAAAGTCTTGGACAGAATAAATACATAATTTCAAGATATCTAATGCCTTTCTCAGACTTGCCCTTTTGTTAAGATAGAGAACTACTAACTATTAGGATTGCTTAAGGGGCTTACATTTAGCTGGGAAGCGTTGCTAAAATATTACATCTTACAAATGGCATACAGAGAAAGAAAAGGAAGCAAACCATGGAAGGTGCTTCACTAGCTCTAGTAGTTTTGATATGAACCTGCTGGAAAAAAAAAAAAAAGAAAAAAAGAAACAACATAGGAAATGAGATCAACCCTGTCACTTATTGGAAATGGAGAACTGCCTCCATAGAGGTCCATTCTGATCCAAATCTTTCAACATGTAAGACTAATAGAAATAACTCTCCTTACTTGATTTTACAGATTTGGTTTTCTCATGATGAAAGTATTTTTTATTTGTAAATTAATAAAAACAACTTTCATTGTAGATCACTATCAACTAAACCCTTTTAGAACTTACACCCAAATCTTGTCCATTTATTTCAACATCTTTTTTCTTCCACAGTTGGTTGAAGTTATTGCAATTCATTTTACTATCCCAGAGGAAAACAATATTAATATTAATTTTCATTCTGAGCACTGTATAAAAA
Source organism: Balaenoptera physalus (assembly GCF_965194825.1). NCBI lineage: Eukaryota > Metazoa > Chordata > Mammalia > Artiodactyla > Balaenopteridae > Balaenoptera > Balaenoptera physalus. The sequence goes on along the minus strand of NC_138885.1, from coordinate 101,721,992 downwards.
GAGACTTTTCCCATTATTAAAAAAGAGAAAACTGTTTAGCATATCTAAATGAAGAATATACAGTTTATAACAGAGTACAATAGCAATCATGAAAAGCTACAAAGTGGTATTATTCTCTTAAGACTTTCATCAGACCAGCCATAGAAAGTGAAATATGAAATCTAAGCAAAACTGTTCAGACAGCATGCATAGATGCATATTGTAAATACTTCTATTCAACTTATTAAAGGTTCCCATATTGTGTCTCTGTAATTTGTGGCTGTTTCATCAGCAGAGAGCATTGTCTTTAAGCTATAGTGCACATCACTTTTACGAGTGAAAGGAAATGAAGAGAGTGAAAAAGCTAGGAAAGCAAGCTGACTAATTTGTGGTAATATCAAACTGAATAAAGAGCTGATTTCATCAAAGGCAGATGGAAAGATATTTCTGTTTTTTCAAATGTTAATGGATAAATAGCATTTAATTACATAAATGTTCAAAGTTATTCTGAAGATAATTATTTCATAAACATTTCTCATTTCTACCACATGCAAGCAGCTGCACTAAAGACAAGACAATGGGAGACGTGTGCATGCAATTCAGGGTGCATGCTAATACCTCATTATCATAATTCAGAGGTGGCTTCTACATACTATGAAAGTTACCAGGGAAAAAGGCTTACTGATGAGAGCAATCTTTTTAAATTCATGTCCAGGGATACTGAACAAGATGAGAATTTAGGCCAGAGAAACTTGGCCTATTTTGCCAAAGGAATCTGTAACTCTGAAGCAATGCCCCTAACTTTTCCTGTTCTAGAATTAACCAATTCACATTATCTAATTTTGGATTATGCATACTGAGTCAAGGACATTCTTCGCATATGGCATGCTGGCTCTTACATCTAGAAACAACTTGAGGAAAAGAGTATCAGAGAAGCAAAAACACGTGATAGTTAATTATACACCAATAAAGATGTTTAAAAAAAATTAAAAAAAAAACACGTGATAGCTCAGGTTTATAAGAAGCTGCAAAATGCAGTTACATTAATTGTTCAGGATGCTGTATTTAACCTTAGCTGATGAATAAGGAAAAGTTTATATCCCGCTGTTATTGCTTCTTTCTTATTTACTTACCAATTCTCTCCTGGGTCCTGCATTAGTTTTTTTTTGTTTTGTTTTGTTTTGTTTTGTTTTTTATAATAAGGCATCTTTGAGAAGTTATCTTTTAAATTTTTTATTTATTTATGGCTGTGTCGGGTCTTCGTTTCTGTGCGAGGGCTTTCTCTAGTTGCGGCAAGTGGGGGCCACTCTTCATCGCGGTGCGCGGGCCTCTCATTATCGCGGCCTCTCTTGTTGCGGAGCACGGGCTCCAGACGCGCAGGCTCAGTAGTTGTGGCTCACGGGCCCAGTTGCTCCGCGGCATGTGGGATCCTCCCAGACCAGGGCTCGAACCCGTGTCCCCTGCACTGGCAGGCAGATTCTCAACCACTGCGCCACCAGGGAAGCCACTGCATTAGTTTTATTGTATGTTAATCTGCAATGCTTTCCTTTTGCATTCAATATATGTTGGATGATTAGACACACATTCATAGAATAAACAGAATAGGAAAGGACATTGAAAATCAATCAGATGTGAAACTGAGACCCGAACAAGACCAATGACGTGTCCAATGTCACATGGCTGATTTTTATGGAAGCCAGATGAAAAACACATATCTCTGAATTCCTTAGACTGCATTTGTGCTTCTTAGAGGGAGATCCAAGGCTGTGTGAATTAGAGTAAGCTGGGGTGATGCTTCAAATACAAAGTCCTTTTTTATAACTAGTGAATTGGAATCTCTGGGGTACACCCTATCAGTTTGTTCTATTAACAAGATCCCAGGTGATACTTAGGAATGTTAAAATCTTTAAACAACTGTCATGTACCATAGCAACCCTCTGAGATCCCATGGGATGTTATTAAATTTTTCTTTGGGGTCTTAGAATGTTCTAGTTCTAGTTTCTGTCCTTAGTCCAGTTTGGTATGAACAGATCTAATGTTATTAAAAATAGGACAGGTCAATCCAAGGAACAGATACTTGAATAATACTGAGTGAAGTAAGTCAGACAGAGAAAGACAAATATCATATGATATCGCTTATATGTGGAATCTTTAAAAAATGGTACAAATGAACTTATTTACAAAACAGAAGTAGAGTCACAGATATAGAAAACAAACTTATGGTTACCAGGGGGAAAAGCGGGGTGGGGGGAGGAATAAATTGGGAGATTAGGATTGACAAATACACACTACTATATATAAAATAGATAACTAATGAGGACCTACTGTATAGCACAGGGAACTCTTCTCAATACTCTGTAAGGACCTATATGGGAAAAGAATCTAAAAAAGAGTGGATATATGTATATGTATAACTGATTCACGTTGCTGTACAGCAGAAACTAACACAACATTGTAAATCAACTATAATAAAAATTTTAAAAAAGAAAACGGAAAATCTAGAAAATATAAAACATGATCATGATAAAACACCTCTTTGGTAGGGCATCAGAAGCACACATTTTAGAAGAAAAATGAATTGCCTTCTTTATCAGAAGTATGGAGTTTCAGTAAATGGAATAGAGGAAGTCACATGCAGGCAGAGCTGGTATTATTGATGTTTTTATAATGATGATGATTTTGATATTGTCTATCTTGAACCTGAACTGAAGAAATCAAGGAGATAGGAAGAAGGAGCTAGTACAAGACCTGAGAAAAAGGTTATGTTGGTTGACACTGAGACAAGTTGAGTCTAATTGGGAGGCAGAGAGTTGGGTGTGATAGTGTTGGGCCCCTGTTGGCCGTGGAGGACATTGCTGATTGAAGTGCATTGCAATTGAGAAGAAGGAAACCTCTACAGCCTTTCTTGTTTTCAGAGACATGGATAGAGGATGACCTAAATCTTTGCTACTCAATGTCTGCACACCAGCAGTGGGATCATCAGCATTTACTGTGAGCTTATTAAAAATGCAAAATCTCAACTCTCACCCCCAACCTTACTGATTCAAATATCTGTATTTTAAACAATATTCCCAGGTGATTCATAGGTACTTAAAATTTGAGAAGCTATTAATTAGAGTAGATGAAAATGGACCTTGACTCCAGTCTTTTCATTTTCAGTTCATACTATTCAAGAGTCCCAGATTAATTTTCTTAACTTAAGACACTTTTCATTTCATATCTTTAATTAAAAAAAAAACTTCAGGGGCTTCCCTGGTGGTGCAGTGGTTGAGAATCTGCCTGCTAAGTCAGGGGACACGGGTTCGAGCCCTGGTCTGGGAAGATCCCACATGCCGTGGAGCAACTAGGCCCGTGAGCCACAACTACTGAGCCTGCGCGTCTGGAGCCTGTGCTCCGCAACAAGAGAGGCCGCGATAGTGAGAGGCCCGCGCACCGCGATGAAGAGTGGCCCCCACTTGCCGCAATTAGAGAAAGCCCTCGCACAGAAACGAAGACCCAACACAGCCAAAAATAAATAAATAAATAAATAAAATTAAAAAACAAAAAAAACTTCAAAAGTCTTTTATTAAATTAAAACAAGTTTTAAGGCATTCTAAGTACTCCAAAATCTGTCTCTATATTCTCCCACCCATCTTCCCTTTACCAAAGCTTCAGTGAAATTACACTGATTGTTGTTGTATGAATATACTGGCACTTTCTGGCCTCCTTTGTCCTACTCCTGCCTCTTGTATTCCTACTCTACCCATACTAATGTAACTTGCAATGCCCAATTTTCTATTCTGTCTTCCATAACGTCTTCTGTAATATCTCCATCTGCATCTTTTGATAATTCCATATCATCTTGTTCATACCTCTCTCATGATCTTTTCTGTGTGCTCCTTAATGCATTCACTGATAACTGTTAATTTAGATGAGCCATGTCACCACTCCGAAATTCAGTTTAGTCATCTGTCAGAGAGATCATCACATACCTATTTAACAGGCTTAATGTGAAATAATTTATGGAAAATCTCCAAAAAATATGAATTGTCATGCAAGTGTAAGCTGCTCATAATTTTTAGCCTCTTCTCTGAAAGGTAAAGCCCTTGAGGGTAGAGATCATGTTTGTGCACTTCTGTACTTTCCACAGATTATGTATAATAAAAGCACTCAATAAATTTTAAACAAATGTATACTTAAATATATTTTCATTTTTGCTAAGTTCTATATATGTGAAATATATATACACAGCTATATCACTATTTTTTTTGAAAGAAATATGTGTTTATGTACCTCCTCAAAAGCTTCAGTTTTTGTCTTGATTTCTTTCATTTCTTTAAGCATCGTCTTTGCAAATACAATCCCAACCAACTAGATTAGTTAGCTTCATGTTATGGTTATAATTCCTATTCCATTTTTATAAGATTCCCTCAGTGTTAGAAGGTCTTTTGGGTTCCATCATTACCAGCTTCTCAGCTGAAATGATGGACAAACATGCAGGCTCTTGAGTCGGACTGCCTCAATTGCAATCTCAGCTACACCTCTTAGTAACCAAGTTATCTTAGAAAATTAGTTTACTTGTTCTGTGCCTCGGGTTTCTTATCTTTAGAAGAGGGACAGTAATAGAACTCAACTTATGACATTGCTGAGAGATTAAATATATTAACTCATGTAAACTGCATAAAGCAATGCTTGTCACAAAGAAAGTTTCAATTAACGTTCGTTATGACTATGAAGATTATGAAGATGATGATAATATGTGCTATTGTCTGTAAAAAAAATCTTTGTAATCTAAAGAGAACTGCACCAATTTTAGGATTTTTAAAATTATTACTTAACTCAGAATAGGTCCCTCTTATAGGTAAATAGATTCCTCTTGATTTATTTAAGTCGAACTTTAAAGAAATCTGAAACTCCTTTCAACTAATAATCAATACATATCTTTTATGCATTTTACATGATATCAATAAATAGAGTGAATCATTCTAATTTCAGGAAAGAGAAAACGTTCTCATGGGAACTGAAAGTCAATTTGTCATTCAATATTAATTGGGCGATGTTGCTGTCAATGTAGATGCTGCTGGTGACTTCTATTGATGAAAATAGAGAACTGGTCATGATTCTGGTTGATTTGTATATTCATAAAGGAGAGCAATGGAGAAAACATAAGATGAATCATTTTTCTCTCCAATGTACATCAATATTTCCAAATAAATGTGTTTATTAGTAGAAAATCATATTCAGTCTTTATAAAAAACTAACATGGAAACATTAGAATTAGCTAAATTTATCAAGAATTTGGAGTTTATTTCAAAAGCAAAACATTATACTATATATAGCCTTATACTTCTGGTCTATGCAGGTACTATCATGTTCCTACTTTAACCTATTATGAGAAAGAATTTGAGATAAAATGAAAAAAAAAAAAAAAACCAAAAAACTAAAGCAGGGATGTGACCTCTAAGATTCAGGCAGATCAAGATATATAACAAAGGGAGTTTTCATCAGACTATTTACAAATGTATGTAAAAAAATATTCTGGCAGAAAAAGGCAGGCACTGCTTGAAACAAGATTTGTGCATCCTGAGAGGTGACTCTTGAGAACAGTGTGACTGTTTAGAAACAATGTAATGGAATCTATAAGAAACAAAGTACAGAAAGCAGTCCCCAAGCATAACTTTGTTCTGGGACAACTGGACCAACAGCAGTGAGTAGGCTTCTAGCTCCACCGCCTTTTCTCCAGCATCTGAAAACTCCGCCGCCTTAGCGAAGTGGTGGTGTTTTTGTCTTTTGTTTTTTTGTTTTTATTTCCTCCACTTATTCTACTCACCTGCTGCTTTTCAAAGGGAACTTATAATTGAACTGCTACCCTCTGAGGAAGCTTACGGTATAATAGGTGAGAAGTCAAGAATAATTAAGGAAAGGAATACTTTTGTACATCTCCCAGAAGTCAAGGTAGATCTTTTTTATAAATAACTCTCCACAGACTTACCAGAAATACTACATTTGCAGCATTGTGTGATGGCATTCAACCTTCACTTTTTAGTGACAAAAAATTTGAAGTAATTATCTTGGCTTGATTTCTTAGTAAAATATAGAGGCTTTCAGTGAAGTCAGAGTACTAGAATTGTTTCTTTCTTCCCCTCTTCAGGAATGATATTGAAATTCAAGAACAAACTTCCACTTAAGAGAGAATTAAATAAAAAGCATTCACTGTAGTCAACACAAAGCAAAGACTAATAATTTTAGGGCTCAATTTCCTTAAAAGATGAAATAATTTTAGGTTAATGTACAAAAGTTCTCCTGTAATGATTTCACTTGCAATTTCTCTGTGGGGAAGCATTCACCAGCTCCAACTGATTTCTCAACAGAAAAATGCACTAGAAAAACAGCAAAGTGACATATGATGGCAAAGCAGGAGGAATTATGCTTTAACAATAGAGGAAGGTAATGCATATCTTAGACACAACCTATTTACTATTATAATCTTTTTAGTTTGAGTTTCTCAGAAGACAGAGTGCATGTGAATACTGGCCCTTATAATACAATGGCATATACCATGTTAATATACTATGCCATATAAATTAAAATATTTAAATTTTAATCTTTTATATAAAAAGCAATATGGATATTTTAAGATAGCTGCTTCTTCCTGAGTACATATAACTCCTATTTATAAATACACTTATTTTTTATACTTTTCTTATAGAGATAATTGCCAATATTATTTACAATATTTATAATGGCGTTTAAGTCAAGATTGCTTTATGCGTTGCAACTAAGGATTGAACTAAAGGGATCAGCTTTTTAACAAAAATTTCTTAGGCTTTTGACTTTTAATATGCAAAATCTTTTTAGTGGGATCTAAGTGAAATGTTGCCTCTCCAAATTTAGGAAAGTGTACCATTAGCATGCAACCCCAGGTTACATGGCTTTTGGTGTTTCTCCATGTGATTGGAAGTGAGATTGAGAAGAATTATTTATGTACAACACCCTTTTTCCCTGTTTGCTCTGTCTCTCCTTTTTCTCATCCCCCGACACATCCTAAGCAAACTATCTTAAAGTTCTGGACTATAGGACATTCCAAATTGTTCTAATGGAAGTTTACAGTATACCTTTGTCCTACACCTTGCCTGGAAATGTGCCTGCACCTACTCAGAAGACACATCCAGCTTATATTCCTTACCTATGGGGAGAGCTTTCAACTTAGCTAGTATATACATGAGAATAAAGATAAGAGGATGTGAAGACAGCAATCTTTTTGGGAAAGAGAGAAAAAAAATTCAGGATTGAACAAGGACATTTCAAACTTTTAAAAAGAAAGAGGGGATAGGAAGCTAAATAAATAGGGTATAGGGGCTTGAGGGAGAACAGAAAATCCAGTATTTCTTAGTTTTGCAAAATTGAGTCTGAAAGAGTGCTCCTAATGAGTTCAAAATGTCTGTTTATCCATCAAGCAGTTGGAGGGCAGGAAGCAGGTTTTACTCCATTTGTTGAACGAAACAGTATGTAAGGAGATTAATGAATATATTATTTTAGTCTGGATGGAACAGGTGAGAAATATCATTCTTAAATGCTGATTTAGGTAAATATCACTACTATTATTATTACCAATTAAAACAATAATAATGATGTACTGGCATCCTAACTTTATAGATGAGGAAGCTGAGTCTGATAATACCTAAATAACGTGCTCAACCTTACTCTGGTTTGCGGCAAGGCTTCAGTCAAATTAAAACGGTCTTTAAGCCCATTGTGGTCTAACATATGACCATCAGCTGCCACCATGTTTTAATAAGAAAAGCAGTTGCCATTACCCATCATAATAGCAGTAGATATTCAGTCACTACTTTAACTTTAATTCTGGGTAATCCTTTGTCTCTGTTTTCTGTCTCTACAGTGTTGGATCTAAGGTTGAGAATCACATCTCAGTTTTGTTCCACATTAGTTGCCAAAGCAAACAAATTATTCCTCCGTTCAACATTGCGTACCTACATTGTACTAGATACCAGGCTGAGGTACGAAGCAGAGTGAGCAAAGCAGACATGAGCCCCACCCCCATGGAGCTTATAGCTTAGTTGGAAAAATAAGTAATGATTAAATAAAGATACAAGCATATTCTTAAACACTGTTAAATGAGGTAAGAAAAGTAAATGAAGAAAAGAGATCATCCTTGGGTCATGAGCTAGCCTGTTAGTGTCAGGAAAATTTGAGTAGACATTTGAAGGGTAAAGAGTAAACTTAACCAAGTGAAGGGAGATTGGGTTAGATGGAATGGCAAGTGCAAAGGCCCTAAGGCAGGAAGAATATGCTAGTAAAACTGAAAAAAACAATGTGGCTGGAACACAAGGCTCAAGAAGGAAAGCAACATGAAATAAGGCTGACATGGAAAAGGCAGAGACCAGATCACACAGTACATTATAGATGATTCTGTTTGCCTGGGCAGTCCTGGGTTACAGTTGTCCTGGAATAAGTATTAACAGTGACCCCTTTCACTCATAAAGCATCCTGGTTTGAATGTTAAATTATATGATCACCTACTTAGAGGCCATGTTATGATTTGTGTTATTATTATAAGAATAAAATCACTGCCATTAAATCATTTAACAAAAGGAGTAATATGATCAGATTTGGGTTTTGTAAAGATTCCTCTAACTGCAATGGGGAGAACAGATTGGGAAGTAAAAATTACAACAGAAGGCTTCACCTCAGTCTCTGGAGCGCAGCCTCCTTGGGACCTGATCTAGTCATTGAGGGTCAGGGAAACTTGAAGGGTAAGGAGTTAACCAAGTGAAGAGAAATTGGGTTAGATGGAAAAATGGTATGTGCTCCAGAGAGATGGAATGGGACTGCTCATCTCTCTCTGTGGTCTGGCAAGGGAAGCTAGACTCAGGTCATGTCCTATGAAATAATTCCACCTTCCTCTTATGTAGGCTTTTCCCAGAGAGACACAGCCTTCTTCCCACCCATGGTTGACTTGGTTAGCCTATATAATAACAATAGCTGATATCTGATGTACAAATAAGAGTTTTAAGAACTTTACACATAATCTCTTACTTAATCAGCACACTATCCCTGTGAGAAAAGTACTATTATTATTCATGTCTTACAAATGAGAAAATTAACTTTACTGAAGTTAATCAGCTAGTAAGTGACCCCATAAGAATTTGAAGCTATGAAATCTGACCCCAAAGACTGGACATTTAACCACTATCCTATAATATATATGGTTCCTCCTTTTAACCGCTAGGCAGGCATCATACCCTGAACTCCAACCATCTCATTTGCAACTCAATATGCTGCTAGCTTTTGTCTCCTGATCCTCATATGTCCCAATCATTTCAAGAGACTTATTACAAATGAAAAATGTAAAATCACAGCTCACCCCTAACTTCATGATTGCAACCTGTCTTCTGAGACCCAGGGGAATAACTTGAAGTAAAACGAAGAAATGCCATTGGACTTAGATTTCTCTATGTCTATGATGCCTTGGTGAACCACAGTAAAGCATGATTTACCTTTGCAATATTCTACTATGGACTGTCCAGCTACCTTTAACACCTGCCATTCATCAGGAGCCAGTTTAATCCATTAATTCCATGTATATAAGCTTTCCTTTTTTCCCCGAAATCCACTATTCACAATTTTATAATCCTATATGTCCCCAGCAAACCCGGGCCTGGATCATTTCTAAGGAAATTGAAAGCAGATTTCTTTAATTGAGAGATATTAAGAATCTTACTCTGGGAGCTATATTAACAGAAAGTTAGTTGGGTGTCATCAAGGTCTCCTATTTTCCCCTATATCCATTTTCCTAGCAGGTTGACAATCCCTTTTGCTCCCCTCACCTGCAACTGTTATAAGGTACCTTCCTGTTCACACCTGGGAATTTATCTTTCTGGGTTGGCTTGTCCTACCTATTTTCTCCAAATGTTAATAAATACTTATTGACCTTCTCACACTAACTGGGGTTTCAGTTGGAAATGGCGTTGCTTTTTTGGGTTTCCTAACTATAGAGAAGAGGGTCCGATTAGCTCTTCTTTAGGCTTATCTACCTCTGGCATTTTCCTAATAGTTAACTAGGGTCAACTTGTGGTATTTTTTTTTTTTTTTTACAACTCACTTTGTCGTAATATATGCTGTCTACTCTCTCCAACACGCCCTCATCTCCAATCCCACAAATGAGATATGGTGTTATGTGATTTTGGCATTTGTCTGATCTACTGCAGTGAACATGGGTGAAATAACGAATGTTATTGCCACTTTTGGTATGTGGATCATATTCTCTCTGGTGCTCATGGGCAGGTGTTGATGACACACAAAAAATAAAATGGCTTTCCCGGACAATTGTCTAAACTGTGAAGGATCAAATAGCACATGGACAGTGTTCTGGACTGGTTTCTCCTGCTCATGTCCCCTGATGTTTGTCAGCGGATGCTGGTTGTTATACTGATGTGAGAAGACACATACGATGCTGGTTGTTAAACTGATGTGTTATACTGATGTGAGAATTGGAACAGGGCTGTGACTTGGTTCAGTCTTGTAAAATAGCTGAGAGTTCAGACTCTGAGTGCCTTGGTTCAAGTCCTGGTTCCACTTCTCATTAGCTATATGACCTTGAGCAACTTACTTAAGCTCTCAAGCTTAAATTTCTTCATCTATAACTGAGAACAATAGTGCCTACCTTATGGGGAAACTTGTTGGTTTATATAAAATATTTTGTCAGAGAAAAAACAATAAGCATTAGCTATTATAGTTATTCCAACTGGATAAGGTTTTTTAACTTATGTAAGGTTTGCTCTAAATGTATCCATCTGAACTAGGTTTGAGATTTCCATGATCTGTTGCAACGAGGCTGAGGGTTACATGATGTCAGTAAAATCTCTTAAGATTCCACAACAAATCACACTGATCTGTCTTCTCTGGGTTAGCCATAATGCCCAGGGCTTTAGCCTTTAAGGGGTGGTAGGAAAGTTCCATTATCAGAAGTTTTAACTAGACATCGCTTTAAATTTCATTCTACTTGCACTTCGGTGCTCTGCAAATTTTTAACAATCCTACACAACAGAATCAATAAAAATTGGCCAATATCCACTACAATTTCATTTATTTTTCCCTATGAACTCTCCAATATTTATTGACACCTAAGGATTCTATGCTGGGCTGTTTCTGTTTTAAGTTGTAACTACATTTTATGTTTGGTTCTGTAATGTCTTAAATAGCCAGCTAAGCTCTAAGTCAAACACCATATGTACCCTTAACCAGATGTGCTTAAATAATTTTCTTTGTGAAATTTTAGTGAGGGTTACCCAGAGGTAAAAACTTATGTGTGTGTATGTGTGCTTTTCAAGTAAATAATAAAAAATAAAATAAAAATGGAAATGTGGCCTATCACACTAAATTGCCATTGGTTAATCTGTGTTACTTCAACTCTCTGAGCCTTCTGTGTAAAATAAAGTTTGTTGAACTGTACAATTTCTGTTCTTTGAAAGTTTAAATTTTAGACTTTAAACATGTCATATCACAATATTACAGTGTTTAAACCAAATATTTTACTATATAGCCCTAAAAAGTATGAGTCTTTTAGACATTTACTGGATGCCTACTATGTGTTAGACACTATTCAAAACAATTTTACGAACTCAGTGAGGTATATGTGTATCATTTGTATCTTATAAATGAAAAACTAAGGCTCAAAGACATTAAATCCTTCATCAGCGTCACAAGCCTAAAAGGCAGCATACATCAGTTGGTCTGACTCCAAAGCCAATGATGTAGCATTCAGTTCCTTAATACACAGAATCTAAGTCAAGTCAAAGAGGGTAAACTGGCATTCTTATCAATTAGAAAAGTCCCCATCTCCATTCAGTGATTTTATCCACTTTTGGAATAGGCTAGGATATCTTTCTGAAGCCCTATCTCAGAAAAAATTATTCACACATAAGTAGAATATTAGTTCAAAGAATGCTCCAGTGAAATTCCTTTAATACAATTTTATCTCTTAATTCCCTCAAGCAAAGCAATCTCTTAGGATTGTGATTTCTTTGGCTGTACCCCATAATATTCTAGACATAAGGTGTCTCTAACAAAACTGAATTCCAAGAAAAGGATAACCAATAAATGCTTATTCAACAATACTTCTATTCAGCCCTTCAACAAATATTGATTGGGCCCTTGCTGTGTAGAGACTCTGTATGTATAACCCATTCAACAAGACCTCACTCTGCAGGATGGACAGGTTTGTATGAACTGGGAATGGGAGAGCAACACAAGTGGTGCTATAATGTGAAGGCAGCGTTAAGTAGCAAAAAGTTAAGCCACCATCGCCAACAAAATGCTGTATGCTAGGAGGAATAGGTCAAAATCAAACATCGATTTTCATCAGATTATAGAGAGCCTTGAATGTCAGCCTAAGGAGTCTGGCTGATTTCCCAAAGAAGACGAATGTGCAAATCACTTCTTAGTGTTATTTCTAAATCCAATTCAAAACAAGAAAAATCAGCGATGATTAGCATAATCGAGCGTCAGTCCTCTAGTGCTATTTTTGAAAGAAGTTGGATAATTCTTCTACTTGTCAATTTCTACTTTCAAAAATGAAATTTGCTGTCCTCTTTCTCTTCACATATTCAGCATGATTATAGACAGCCACTCAGTTGATTTACCTTAGATAACTTGATTCAACATAGAAAAATCAAGTCAGAGTATCCTAGTATCAATACGTGCTGTGGCATTGTCCCCTACTGCTTTTTTGCAACTGTTCCAGTTTCCTGGTGTCATCTCTATATCATGACACTGGTGGTATGGGTGAGCTAGTGTTGTTATTCATATAGAAAGCTTTTTATTGGAGACGGAGGGATTTGAGCTTCTTATTAGACAGAATCCAAAGTTGATTTGGGGGCTCTATATTTCAAAGAATGCAGGATACTAAGCAATACCTAGCAGACTTGATATGCCCCCAAAATTATAATAAAAAATGAAACCCTAGCATCATACTCTTTCTCGAACTTAAAGTCATTTTTGAACTATGGAGATACTTCCATAGATATGATTTTTTTACAGTTAATTTATAGGTTCAGAACTATAAATTATAGACTCTCAATCTGGAGAACAGTAAAGGGGGCAGGTTAGAATGAACACATTCTTAGCAGTTTTTCTCATTACAGTTAGTAACTGAAATTCATTAGGTTTTTAGCTTTTTTTCCTATGTAAGTTTACTTTTGATAAACTCTAAAACCATCTAAATTTCTACTAGAAAGAAGAAATTCTTTCTGTCCCCATCTCCACCTGGCAAGATACTAGGACACCTTTGGAGAGCAATGTGTCTTATACATGTGTGAATGGACAATTTAGAATAATTTTTAAAATTTTGGAAGCTAGTCTATAAATATAAGTTATTTGTATTGTACTCTATGAGAGCGAGTCAGTCCATCTTACTTATTTCAGTATAGTTTAATTTTCATTCATTTGTTCATTCATTCATTCACGAGGTAGCATAAAGTGGTGAAAAGACAATGGGCCTTTGGAGTAGATGGGCTCATGCTGAAATTATATCTTGCCACTTAGAGAAAGTGAACTTATTTGTTTGATCAATGCAGCAATGACAAGAGATATGCTTGAGAAATGTCCAGTAGTCTATCTTTTAAGTTCTTCTAAATTTGGTGCAATGGAGAGACAAAGTTATTTTAAAAATGAAATTATAATACAATGAGGTAAGTAGTTTAACAGGAGTGTTCAAGATGGTCCTCTAAACAAACTGGAGGAAAAGGCATCCTGGGCTATAAGTTCTAACATGAGTACTTAAAGTAAAGAAGAAATTGACCAAGTGAAGGGGACAAAAGGATGAGAATATTAAAAGGAGAAAGTGTATCCCATCCAAGCAAAGAGAGCCGAAGTGTAATAGCCCAGAGTAGAAGGAAGAAAAATGTCATATAAGGCAATGAAATAGCTGAATCTGGCAGAAACTTAGAATGCAAGGGGGTATGCCATGGTCATCCAAGCAACTGTTTTCAGCACAACACTGAGGCTTTTAGTTTTCTTAAAAGAACAAATAAAGACAGAACACTGTCACAGAGAGATCATGCATATAATTGTTCAATGTAGCCTCTTATGACCCCATGTATTTCTGTTGTAATCTTTTCTTTTTTATTTATAGTTTCATTTTTTTGAGTCCTCACTTTTATTTCTTGGTTAGTGTAGCTGAAGGTTTGTCAATTCTGTTCATGTTTTCAAAATCTCTTAGTTTTATTGATTTTTTTCTATTGTCTCTCTAGTCTCAATTTTTGCTCTAATCTTTATTATTTTCTTCCTTCTGCTAACTTTAAGCTTAATTTATTTTTCTAATTCCTTGAGGTGTAAAGTTAGGTTGTATATTTGAGATATATTTTTCTTATGTGGGTATTTACCTCCATAAATTTCCCTCTTAGAAAAGGTTTGTTGCAGCCCATAAGTTTTGTATATGTGTATTCATTTTCATTTGTCTCAAGATACTTTCTGATTCACCTTTTGGTTTCTTCTTCAACTCTTTGTTCAGGAGTGTGTTGTATAATTTCTAAGTATTAGTGAATTTTCTAATTTTCCTCCTGTAATTTGATTTCTAGTTTTGTACCATTGTGATTGGAAGAGATACTTGATAGGATTTCAGTCTTCTTAAGTTTGTAAAGACTTGCTTTGTGGCTCAGCATATGATTTATCCTGGAGAATGTTCCATGTATGCTTGAGAAGAATGTGTATTCTGGTACTGTTGGATGGAACGCCCTCTATATGTCTGTTAGGTCAAAGAGGCTACTATGAACAACCATACACCAACAAGTTGGAAAACCTAAAGAAAATGGATAAATTCCTAGAAACATACAACCTACCAAGACTGGGTCTGAAGAAATAGAAAATCTGAACAGACCACAAATCATGAAGGAGATTGAAGCAGTAATCAAAAATTTCCCAACAAAGCTCAGGATCAGTGGGCTACCAAACATTCAAAGAATAATGAATGCCAATCCGTCTCAAACTCTTCCAAAAAGCTGAAGAGGAAGGAACACTCCCAAACTTATTTTACCAGGCCAACATTATCCTATACCAAAACTAGATAAGGACACTACAAGAAAAGAAAACTACAGGCAAATATACCTGAAAAATGTGTATGCAAAAATTCTAACAAACTAAACTCAACAACACAATAAAAATATCATATACTATGATCAAGTGAGGTTTATACCTGCGATGCAAGGGTGATTTGACATATGCAAATTAATAAATGTGATACTACACAATGATAGAATTAAGGGTAAACATCCTCTGATCATCTCAATAAATAAAGGAAAAGTGTTTTGACATAATTCAACACTCTTTCAAGACATAAACTCTCAATAGACTGGGTATAGAAGGAATATACCACCGTATAATAATAGCTGTAAATGACTAACCCACAGGAAACATTATACTCAATGGCGAAAGTTTGAAAGCTTTTTCTCTAAGATATGGAAAAAGACAAAAGTGCTTACTCACTGCTCCTATTCGACATAGTACTGGAAAGTCCTAGCCAAAGCAAATAAGCACAAAAAAGAAATAACAGGCATCTAAATTGGAAAGGAAGAAGTAAAGTTGTCTCTATTTGAACATCATGTGATTTTATATGTAGAAAACCCTAAAGACTTACCATTTTAACTATTTTAAATGTATAATTCAGAGGCATTAATTACAATCACAACATTGTACAGTAATCATCGCCATCTATTTCCAAAACTTTCATCACTCCAAACAGTAACTCTTTAACCATTCATCAATAACTTCCCATATACCCTCTCCTTGGTTCCTGGTAACCTCTAATTACTTTCTTTCTCTATAAATTTGCCTATACTAGATATTTCATAAAGTAAAAGCAAGAAAAGAAAAAAGAAAAACAGATAACTTGAACTTCATCAAAATTAAAAACTTTTGCGCATCAAAGGACACTGTCAATAGAGTGAAAATACAACTTATAGTATAAGAGAAAATATTTGGAAATCATATTTCTGATAAGAGTTTAATATCCAAAATATATAAACAATTCCTACAACTCAACAACAAAAAACCAAAAAACTCAGTTAAAAAAATAAAGAACTTGAATAGACTTTTCTCCAAAGAAGATATAAAAGTGGTCAAAAACAAATGAAAATATACTCAATAGCTTTAGTCACTGGGGAAATGCAAATTGAAACTACAATGAGATACCACTTCACACTTACTAGGATAGCTATAATCAAGAAAAATTTAAAATAACAAGTGTTGGTGAGGATGTGGAGAAATTGGGACCCTAGTACATTTCTGGTGGAAAGGAAAAATGGTATATCCACTGTGGTAAACAATTTGGTGTTTCCTCAAAAAGCTAAACAAAAGTACCACATGACCCAGAAATCCCACCCAAGTATATACCCCAAAGAATTGAAAACAGGGACTCAAACCCATGCTTGTATACCAATGTTCATTAGAATATTATTCACAATAGCCAAAAGGTGGAAACAACTCAAGTATCCATCAACAGATGAATGGATAATCAAAATGCAGTATAATGTACAATGAAATATTCATTCATAAAAAGGAATAAATCTCTGATGGATGCTACCACATGAATGAACCTTGGAAAAATTATGCTAGGTGAACTCAGCTAGACACAAAAGGACAAATATTCTATAATTCCTGCATTATTTCTTCATCTCCAGCACCATTGAAATTGTTTCAGCAAGTCAGTCTTTAACCACAGTTGTCTCTGAGATGCTGGCATTCTTAGTTTTTATCTTGTAAATCTGTTGGGATTTTGCATGGATCAGCTTTATACTATTTCCACTGCATTATCATTATAAAAACTGTTCCTTACAGAGAATAGTAGATGTTGAGTGATAATGTGTATTAAAACCTACAACAGTTAAAACAAAACACATAAACATACACTTGCCTTAGTCCATCAGGGCTGCTATAATGAAAATACCATAATCTGGCAGCTTAAATAACAAATATTTATTTCTCATAGTTCTGGAGACAGAAAGTCCACAATTAAGGTGCAGGCAGATTCTCTGTTAGGTAAGGGTCCACTTACTGATTCATAGAGGGCTGTCTTCTTCCTGTGTCCTCACATGGCAGAGGAGTGAGAGAGCTCTCTGATGTCTCTTTTATAAGGGCACTAATCTCATTTATGAGGGCTCCAGTCTTATGACCTAATCACCTCCCAAAGGCCCGTCCTCCTAACGCTATCACATTGCAGGGTAGGATTTTGACATATGAATTTTGCAGGAACACAAACAGTCTATTGTGACATATATACTGAAGTACTCCATATATAAAACTTTAATGAAATAGAGTTTCTTTGAAGATATTTAATTCCAAGGAGAAGGCAGGGCCCACTCTTGATGATGTTATTTTACAATATGGGGATTAATCTGTATATAACTTACAGTCAACCCTCCAAGTCTGCAGTTCCTCTGTATCCAAGGGTTCAACCAACCAGGAACTGTGTAGTACTGTACTATTTACTAATAAAAAATATCCATGCATAAGTAGACCCATGCAGTTAAAACTGGAGTTGCTCAAGGGTCAACTGTACTTCAAGTGGAACTAGTCAAATTATTAAAGAAAGAGAGAAATGTGACCCTAGTGTAAATATTCATTTTAATTGTATATTTTCATATGTTTTGCTTGATAAAATGCAATATTAAAATATTGCCCAGAAAAAAAGCCATTTAGATTTAAAAGTTTTCCTTAAGTTTCTTTTACTAAACAAAAATTAAGTATTAGGTATTAGGAAAAAATGGAAAATAAAATAGATTTTTAAAAATAATAAATAGCTTTTTAAAAAAAATATTCTTAATAGGATTTTTACATTTAACACAAGCATTAAAAGTCAAGCTTAAAATTAAATTATAATTATATAAAAATTAATTAAAATTAGGCCATCTGTGTATAATAAAAACCATATTACATTGCATTTTACCAACAAGAAAATTTTAGCATCCAGTACTTCTTTTTTTTTTTTTTGAACTAAAAATTTCCAATCACAGAGCCACAGCTGATGCCAAAAATAAATAGAATTGATTCTAAAGCAGCCTAACAGGCAACGTAAAAACTATTCCTGCTGAACACGTTTTTTTCTACTTTGAGACTCAAAAGCCTAATTTTGTTACATTTGAATGTGTAACCCCTGTCCTATCACATTCTGATAAGCATCTTTTAGTGCTGGAAGTGCAATTTTCACTTTAGCTTTAAAAACTTCTTCCTTTACTATAAATAGTAAGTGATTTATTGTCAACTTGCAAAATTTATTTATTTATTTATTTATTTTTTCAGTGCTTACCAATTTGATTCAACATTTAATAATGAAAAAGTGCCTAGTCAAGGCTTTAGGATTAAGAAAAAAATAATAAATTTTGAAAAGAAAAACTAAGAGTGATTACTTACAAACTATTGAATACATGATTGTGTATATAAAAATTCAATACTGTGTGGACAATATATTAGATATAATAAGTGAATTTAGCAAGAATTCCTAATGACAAGGTTGATATACAAAAACCAATTGTATTAATAAACACCAGAAACAAAACCAAAATCATTTTCCAAAAAAATATTTATCAGAATATCATCCAAAAAAATCTATTACCCAGAAATATATCTGAGAACAATGTACAAGACTTTTGTAGTTACAATTAAAAACTATTACTGAGAAAAAATATTTTAAAGAACAAAAAGATGGAACAAAAGAAAAAAATGGAAAAAAAGATGGAACGAAACGTCATGTTTAAAGATGCAAAACTCAATGATTTAAAGTTATCAATTTTCACTAAATTGATCTGTAGATCTTATGCAATTCCAATAAAAATTTCAAGGGTGTTTGTGTGTGAAAATTGATGTCAATACTAACATTTTATATCAATGCAAAGAATAGTCCAAACTATGTTTTGAAGATCAAAGCTGTGCACTTACACTACTAGACATCAAAACTTAATAATGAAATTACAACAATTTAGACTGTTGGATATTGGTACAAGTAAAGACTAAAAGACCAAAGAAAGATTTTTTTTTTAAGTCCAGAAGTGAAATTGCAATAAAATGAGAAAAAGACAGCCTTTATAATAATTGATGCTGGGCCAATTGAAAATGCAAATTGAAAAATTGACCTCCTACTTCACACCACACATAAAGATCAATTTTATATGAATTGTAGCTCTAAAAGTGAATAATAAATCAGTATGCTCCTAGAAAAAAAATAAGAAAATATCTTCATACCTTGGAGTAAGTAAAAATATTGCAAATGGAATGCAAAATTGCTAATCGTGAAAGTCATTTCTGCCTATCATATCAGTTTGGACCCAAAGTGCCACACCAACTGGCTTCTGTAATGCCTGCCTAAAGAGATCTAAAACAGCAACCCAGAAGTTTGGACGTATTAACTCCCAATAAGACAAACATTGACCAATGAGAGACAGAAGATGGAAGAGAAGAAGGAACCAGGAGACAAACTCTCTTATCTTTTATCCCTCCAAGATACCATTCCAAGGAACAGCTTCTCTGTCCAAAAGCATCCTGTGATCTTAAGTATTGGATCTACTGAGCAATCAGCTGTGTCTGCTGTGACTTATTATAAAGCAGTAACTTATTTCCTTTGAATTCCTCTCATCTCTTGCTGACACATTTTCTTTTTTTTTTAAAACTTTATTGGAGTATAATTGCTTTACAGTGGTATGTTAGTTTCTGCTTTATAAGAAAGTGAATCAACTATACATATACATATATCCCCAAATCTACTCCCTCTTGCGCCTCCCTCTCACCCTCCCTATCCCACCCCTCTAAGTGGACACAAAGCACCTAGCTGATCTCCCTGTGCTATGTGGTTGCTTCCCACTAGCTAACTATTTTACATTTGGTAGTGTATATATGTCCATGCTACTCTCTCACTTCATCCCAGATTACCCTTCCGCCTCCCCATGTCCTCAGGTCCATTCTTGACATCTGCGTCTTTATTCCTGTCCTGCCCTTAGGTTCTTCAAAACATTTTTTTTGATTCCATATATATGTGTTAGAATATGGTATTTGTTTTTCTCTTTCTGACTTACTTCACTCTGTATGACAGACTCTAGGTCCATCCACCTCACTACAAATAACTCAATTTTGTTTCTTTTCATGGCTGAGTAATATTCCATTGTATATATGTGTCACATTTTCTTTATCCATTCATCTGTTGATGGACAGCTAGGTTGATTCCATGTCCTGGCTACTGTAAATAGAGCTACAATGAACATTATGGTACATAGCACTTTTTGAATTATGGTTTTCTCAAGGCAAATGCCAAGAAGTGGGATTGCTGGGTCATATGGTAGTTCTATATTTAGTTTGTAAGGAACCTCCATACTGTTTTCCATAGTGACTGTATCAATTTACATTCCCACCAACAGTGCAGGAGGATTCCCTTTTCTCCATACCCACTCCAACATTTATTGTTTGTAGACTTTTTCATGATGGCCATTCTGACCAGTATGAGGTGACACCGCATTGTAGTTTTGACTTGCATTTCTCTAATGATTAGTGATGTTGAGCATCCTTTCATGTGTTAGTTGGCAATCTGTATATCTTCTTTGGAGAAAAGTCTATTTAGGTCTTCTGCCCATTTTTGGATTGGGTTGGGTTTTTTTTGATATTGAGCTGCATGAGCTGCCTGTATATTTTGGAGAGTAATGCTTTGTCAGTTGCTTTGTTTGCAAATATTTTCTCCCATCTTGTACAAAATACAGTGTTGTATTTTTGTCTTGTTTATGGTTCCTTTGCTGTGCAAAAGATTTTAAGTTTCTTTAGGTTCCATTTGTTTATTTTTTTTTATTTCCATTTCTCTAGGAGGTGGGTCAAAAAGGATCTTGCTGTGATTTATGTCATAGGGTTTTTCTGCCTATGTTTATGTCATAGGGTGTTCTGTGATTTATGTCATAGGGTGTTCTGCCTATGTTTTCCTTTAAGAGTATTATAGTGTCTGGCCTTACATTTAGGTCTTTAATCCATTTTGAGTCTACTTTTGTGTATGGTGTTACAGGGTGTTCTAATTTCATTCTTTTACATATAGCTGTACAGTTTTCCCAGCACCACTTATTGAAGAGGCTGTCTTTTCTCCATTGTGTATTCTTGCATCCTTTATCAAAGATAAGGTGACCATACGTGTGTGGGTTGATCTCTGGGTTTTTTATCCTGTTCCTTTGATCTGTATTTTTGTTTTTGTGCCAGTACCATACTGTCTTGATTATTGTAGCTTTGTAGTATAGTCTTAAGTCAGGGAGCCTGAATCCTCCACTCCATTTTTCTTTCTCAAGATTGCTTTAGCTATTGGGGTCTTTTGTGTTTCCATACAAATTGTGAAATTTTTTGTTCTAGTTCTGTGAAAAATGCCAGTGGTAGTTTGATAGGGATTACATTGAATCTGTAGATTACTTTGGGTACTATAGTTATTTTCACAATGTTGATTTTTCTAATCCAAGAACATAGTATATCTCTCCATCAGTTTGTATCATCTTTAATTTCTTTCATCAGTGTCTTATAGTTTTCTGCATACAGGTCTTTTGTCTCCTTAGATAGGTTTATACCTAGGTATTTTATTCTTTTTGTTGCAGTGGTAAATGGGAGTGTTTCCTTAATTTCTCTTTCAGATTTTTCATCATTAGTGTATAGGAATGCAAGAGATTTCCATACATTAATTTTGTATCCTGCTACTTTACCAAATTCATTGATTAGCTCTAGTAGTTTTCTGGTAACATCTTTAGGATTCTATATGTATACTGTCATGTCATCTGCAAACAGTGACAGTTTTACTTCTTCTTTTCTGATTTGGATTCCTTTTATTTCTTTTTCTTCTCTGATTGCTGTGGCTAAAACTTCCAAAACTATGTTGAATAATAGTGGTGAGAGTGGACAACCTTGTCTTGTTCCTGATCTTAATGGAAATGGTTTCAGTTTTTCACCATTGAGAATGATGTTGGCTGTGGGCTGGTCATATATGGCTTTTATTATGTTGAGGTAAGCTCCCTCTATGCCTACTTTCTGGAGGGTTTTATCATAAATGGGTGTTGAATTTTGTCAAAAACTTTTTCAGCATCAATTGAGATGATCAGATGGTTTTACTCCTTCAATTTTTTAATATGCTTTATCACATTGATTGATTTGTGTGTATTGAATAATCCTTGCATTCCTGGGATAAACCCCACTTGATCATGGTGTTTGATCCTTGTAATGTGCTGTTGGATTCTGTTGGCTAGTATTTTGTTGAGGAGTTTTGCATTGATGTTCATCAGTAATATTGGCTTGTAGTTTTCTTTGTGACATCTTTGTCTGGTTTTGGTATCAGGGTGATGGTGGCCTCATAGAATGAGTTGAGGAGGATTCCTCCCTCTGCTATATTTTGGAAGAGTTTGAGTAGGATAAGTGTTAGCTCTTCTCTAAATGTTTGATAGAATTCACCTGTGAACCTGTGAAGCCATCTGGTCCTGGGCTTTTGTTTGTTGGAAGATTTCTAATCACAGTTTCAATTTCAGTGTTTGTGATTGCTCTGTTTACATTTTCTATTTCTTCCTGGTTCAGTCTCAGAAGGTTGTGCTTTTCTAAGAATTTTTCCATTTCTTCCAGATTGTCCATTTGATTGACCTATAGTTGCTTGTAGTAATCTTTCATGATCCTTTTTATTTCTGCAGTGTCAGTTGTTACTTCTCCTTTTTCATTGCTAATTCTGTTGATTTGAGTCTGCTCCCTTTTTGCTTGATGAGTCTGGCTAACGGTTTATCAATTTTGCTTATCTTCTCAAAGAACCAGCTTTTAATTTTATTGATCTTTGCTATCGTTTCCTTCATTTCTTTTTTCATTTATTTCTGATCTGATCTTTATGATTTCTTTCCTTCTGCTATCATTGGGGTATTTTTTTTCTTCGTTCTCTAATTGTTTTAGGTGTAAGGTTAGGTTGTTTATTTGAGATGTTTCTTTTTTCTTGGGGTAGGATTTTATTGCTATAAACTTCCCTTTTAGAACTGCTTTTGCTGCATCCCATAGGTTTTGGGTCATCGTGTTTTCATTGTCATTTGATCTTAGGTATTTTTTGATGTCCTTTCTGATTTCTTCAGTTATCTCTTGGTTATTTAGTGGTGTATTGTTAAGCCTCCATGTTTTTGTATTTTTTGCAGTTTTTTTTCCTGTAATTGATATCTAGTCTCATAGTGTTGTGGTTGGAAAAGGTACTTAATACAATTTCAATGTCTTAAATTTACCAAGGTTTGATTTGTGCCCCAAGATATGATCTATCCTGGAGAATGTTCCATGAGCACTTGAGAAGAAAGTGTATTCTGTTGTTTTCAGATGGAATGTCCTATAAACATCAATTAAGTCCATCTTGTTTAATGTATCATTTAAAGCTTGTGTTTCCTTATTTATTTTCATTTTGGATGATCTGTCCATTGGGGAAAGTGTGGTGTTAAAGTCCTCTACTATGATTGTGTTACTGTCGATTTCCCGTTTTATGGCTGTTAACATTTGCCTTTTGTATTGTGGTGTTCCTATGTTGGGGTGCATAAATAATTACAATTGTTAAATCTTATTGGATTGGTCCCTTGATCATTATGTAGTGTCTTTCTTTGTCTCTTGTAATAGTCTTTATTTTAAAGTCTTTTTTTTCTGGTATGAGAATTGCTACTCCAGCTTTCTTTTGATTTCCATTTGCATGGAATTTATTTTAGATCCCCTCACTTTCAGTCTGTATGTGTCCCTAGGTCCGAAGTGGGTCTCTTGTAGACAGCATATATACAGGTCTTGTTTTTGTATCCATTCAGCCAGTCTGTGTCTTTTGGTTGGAGCATTTAATCCATTCACATTTAAGGTAGTTATGGATATGTATGTACCTATTACCATTTTCTTAATTGTTATGGGTTTGTTATTGTAGGTCTTTTCCTTCTCTTGTGTTTCCTGCCTAGAGAATTTCCTTTAGCATTTGTTGTAAAGCTGGTTTGGTGGTGTGAATTCTCTTAGCTTTTGCTTGTCTATAAAGGTTTTAATTTCTCCACTGAGTCTGAATGAGATCCTTGCTGGATAGATTAATCTTGGTTGTAGGTTTTTCCATTTCATCACTTTAAATATGTCCTGCCACTCCCTTCTGGTTTGCAGAGTTTCTGCTGAAAGATCAGCTGTTAACCTTATGGGGATTCCCTTGTATGTTATTTGTTGCTTTTCCCTTGCTGCTTTTAATATTTTTTCTTTGTATTTAATTTTTGATAGTTTGATTAATATGTGTCTTGGCGTATTTCTCCTTGGATTTATCCTGTATTGGACTCTCTGTGCTTCCTGGGCTTGATTGACTATTTCCTTTCCCATATTAGGGAAGTTTTCAACTATAATCTCTTCAAATATTGTCTCAGTCCCTTTTTTTTTCTTCTTCTTCTTCTGGGACCCCTATAATTCGAATGTTGGTGCATTTAATGTTGTCCCTGAGGTCTCTGAGACTGTCCTCAATTCTTTACATTCTTTTTTTTTATTCAGCTCTGTGGTAGTTATTTCCACTATTTTATCTTCCAGGTTACTTATCCATTCTTCTGCCTCAGTTATTGTGCTATTGATTCCTTCTAGAGAGTTTTTAATTTCATTTATTGTGTTGTTCATCATTGTTTGTTCTTTTGTTCTTCTAGGTCCAGGTTAAATATTTCTTGTATTTTCTCCATTCTACTTCCAAGATTTTGGATCATCTTTACTATCATTCCTCTTAATTCTTTTTCATGTAGACTGCCTTTTTCCTCTTCATTTGTTTGGTCTCGTGGGTTTTTACCTTGCTCCTTCATCTGCTGTGTATTTCTTTGTCTTCTCATTTTGCTTAGCTTACTGTGTTTAGGGTCTCATATTCCCAGTCTGAAGATTCATATTTCCCATTGTTTTTGGTGTCTGCCCCCAGTGGGTAAGGTTGGTTTAGTGGGTTGTGTAGGCTTCCTGGTGGAGGGGACTGGTGCCTGTGTTCTGGTGGATGAGGCTGGATATTTTCTTTCTGGTGGGCAGAACCGTGTCCAGTGGTGTGTTTTCCGGTGTCTGTGAACTTATTATGATTTTAGGCAGCCTCTCTGCTAATGTTTTAGGATGTGTCCCTGTCTTGCTAGTTGTTTGGTATGGGGTGCCCAGCACTGTAGCTTGCTGGTTGTTGAGTGGAGCTGGGTCTTTGCGTTGAGAGGGAGATCTCTGGGTGGGCTTTCGCCATTTGATATTACATGGGGCCAGGAGGTCTCTGGTGGACCAATGTCTTGCACTTGGCTCTCCCACCTCAGAGGCTCGGGCCTGACACCCAGCAGGAGCACTAAGACCCTGTCATCCACACGGCTCAGAAGAAAAGTGTCCACACGGCTCAGAAGAAAAGGGAGAAAAGAAAGAAAGAAAGAAAGAAAGAAAGAAAGAAAGAAAGAAAGAAAGAAAGAATGAAAGAAAGAAAGAAAGAAAGAAAGAAAGAAAATAAAGTTAAATTAAAAAGTTATTAAAATAAAAAATTATTAAAAATAGAAAAATAAAAAAGTAATAAAAAAAAAAGAAGGAAAGAAAGAAGAGAGCAACCAAAGCAAAAAACAAATCCACTAGTGGTAACAAATGTTAAAAACTATTCTAAAAAAAAAAAAAATTGTACAGACAGAAAAATGGTAAAAACAAAACTATACAAAGTCACACAAAGAAGCATACACATACACACTCACAAGAAGAGAAAAAGAAAAATATATATATTTTTAAAAAAAGGGAAAAGAGCAACCAAATCAATAAACAAATCTATCAATCATAATAAGCTCTAAATACTAAACTAAGATAAACATAAAACCAGAAACAAATTAGATGCAGAAAGTAAAACCCAAGTCTACAGTTGCTCCCAAAATCCATTGCCTCAGTTTTGGGATGATTCATTGTCTATTCAGGTATTCCATAGTGCAGGGTACATCACGTTGATTGCGGCGATTTAATCCACTGTTTCTGAGGCTGCTGGGAGAAATTTCGCTTTCTCTTCTTTGTTTGCACAGCTCCTGGGGTTCAGCTTTGGATTTGGCTCCACCTCTGCATGTAGGTCACCTGAGGGTGTCTGTTTCCCGCCCAGACAGGATGGGGTTAAAGTAGCAGCTGATTAGAGGGTTCTGGCTCACTCAGGTGGGAGGGAGGGAGGGGTATGGAATGTGGGGCAGCCCTGCAGCAGCAGAGGCTGGCATGATGTTGCAACAGCCTGAGGCATGCCGTGTGCTCTCCCGGGGAAGTTGTCCCTGGATCACGGGACCCTGGCAGTGGCGGGCTGCACAGGCTCCCGGACGGGGAGGTGTGAATAGTGACCTGTGCTTGCCCACAGGCTTCTTGGTGGCTGCAGCAGCAGCCTTAGCGTTTAATGCCCGTCTCTGTGGTCCGTGTTGATCACCGCAGCTTGCTCCCGCCTCTGGAGCTCGTTTAGTTGGCGCTCTGAATCCCCTCTCCTTGTGCACCCTGAAACAATGGTCTCTTACCTCTTAGGCAGTTCCAGACTTTTTCCTGGACTCCCTCCCAGCTAGCTGTGGCACACTAGCTCCCTTCAGGCTGTGTTCACCTAGCCAACCCCAGTCCTCTCCCTGGAATCTGACCTCCGAAGCCTGGCCTCAGCTCCCAGCCCCAATCCATCCTAGGTGAGCAGACAAGCCTCTCAGGCTGGTGAGTGCTGGTCAGCACAGCTCCTCTGTGCAGGAATCTCTCCGCTTTGCCCTCTGCACTGCTGTTGCCGCGCTCTCCTCTGTGGCTCTGAATCTTCCCACCGCCCACTCCACCCTCCCCCTTCTCCACCAGTGAAGGGGCTTCCTAGTGCGTGGAAACTTTTCCTCCTTCACAGCTCCCTCCCTGAGGTGGGTCCCATCCTTATTCTTTTGTCTCTGTTTTTCCTTTTTTCTTTTGCCCTACCCAGGTACCTGGGGAGTTTCTTGACTTTTGGGAAGTCTGAGGTCTTCTGCCAGTGTTCAGTAGGTGTTCTGTAGGAGTTGTTCCACATGTAGATGTATTTTTGATGTATCTGTGGGGCGGAAGTTGATCTCCACACCTTACTCCTCTGCCATCTTGAAGGCCCCCCCTATTTTTGAATTAACATGTATTTTCCTCTGCATGGACTTTTTTTTTGGTTTTGGAAGCATATTGAAATTTGAAGTGGTTTCAATTTTTACATGTAGTCCTGCTCCTCTTATTTACCTCACTCACCCTCTAACAATAACTCTTTTTATTTTTATGTTGTCCTTCAAAGGATCCTGATTTGGACTTCTTATTGAGAACTATTTGGATATATTTGGTCTTAAAAGATGAAATAAAAAAGCAATATAGGGTAGATCATTCAGATATAACATGAATTTGTTCTTTAGTAATGAGATATTTTAATTAACTTTTGATACACTCTGCAAAGCAAGACTAAAGAAAGAATAAAATCTGGATATTAGCCCACATAAAAATAAAACATTAATTAATAGGTGAGTTTTTTTGTGCCAAACCACACTTTTTAGATCAAAAATATGTAAGTTTAACTGTTTGTGCCTTTTTAAATAAAGAACATATAGCTGCTTGAATGAATAGCATGTTCCACCCAATCTTGAACTAGAGTAACTACTTAAACAAATTCATACCTCATCATAAAACAAGATTTTCTGCCTTTTTTTCATGATGATAGAGAATAAAAGAAACTATTTTCAATATGTATTAAATTAAGAACTGTGAAATATTAAGAAAAGCATATTCCTAAAGCTTATTCATAGTTTTTATACTGCCAAAGAGTACAAGCTTTCTGAATGAACGGAAAAGATTGTGTGGACTATGATATTTTTCTCTATTTGAAAATGTCAGTGATCCTTATTCTCAAGACCTTGAGGGTCTCTTATCACTCAAATCACAACTTAAGGAAATAGACTCTGAAATGCAGCATGTACTCTCTTTTTGGAAAATCATTGCAAAATGCTCTGGTTTGACTTTATGACAATCCAGATTTATACTGTACAGGGCACAAGTGGTCAACAGAGATAAATTTCTTTTAGATGAGACCCAAGTGGCACGAAAGCCTTTTTCCTCCATGGACAGAATTCTGTGGAAGGAAGTTCTCTGGTCCTGGCACATGTTCCCCTACATTTTTGAGGTCCCATCACTTCTGTATTGCAACTTTTATGCAATTTTCAAATTAAAAATATAAAAAGATGTCCTTTCATTTTCATAGGTCTCCTGTGATGAAAGACAACATTAAATTTCTATGCTTACCCTTTCTGACTAAGGCTTTATTTTATTCAGGGAGGTTCAAAAAGTCTTTTCCTCTTTGCCCTTATAATTCTCAACAAAAGTTCCTTCAAACTTAGTTTAAAATCCTTTTCCTTAGTGAGCTCTCAAGGACTACTTCATTTAAATATTAGGTCTTACAGAGGTGATCCCTTTGAGCTCTTTTGACTTTAATTAAATGGAGCCACATCCTTTACCATCTTCCAGAAAAATGCTTTCTCATAGGAATGATGCCTGAGAAATGTAAACTAATGAAAATACTCTAAGCTAAACAAAGCTACTAATAAAGAACAGCCTGCTTTGCACACACTAACTCAGGCTAAAACCTTAGGAAAATTATCTTAGTGGTAAGAGGTTACAAATATGTGTAATAATCAGGGTCAATAATGTTAATTGTCCCAAGCTGGATGTGGTCTCTCTAAGCTATAAACAATCACAACACTCACCTTGAACCACCTCTTCGTAATTATATCACTTTGGGTTAACTATGTAACCTTTGCAACCTATAAAATGGGGCTAAAAATAATCACAAATGACTGGTGTGAGGATTAGGTGAGATAATCAATATAAAGTACTACTTAGTACAATACCTGGATTATACATTGAATGTATAAGACTCCTTTGCATGTATATACATACTCTAAAAATACTCTAAAAATAAATATATTGTAATAGTAATAATAGGAACTGCTAACATGCTATCATTTTAAATGAGTTACATGAATTAGTGTATTCAATCCTCACAACAATCCTGTGAGGGAGAACCTGTCCTTATCTCCTGTTTACAGTTGAAGAAACAGATGCACAGAGAAGTAACTCACCAAAGGTCAACCAAGAAAATTATGGAGCTTTGATTCTACCTAGGTAAACTAGGTAAACTGTTCTCTTAGCCCCTTTGCTCAGCTACTTTGATTGCGCTGAATCACTGTCATCACACGTCTTGCAACGACCTCAAAAATTTTTTTGGTTGCTGATCATTTTAGTGTTAACCTAGAAAGTGAGTGTGAGATTTACCTTTAAGTGTGCCACACTTATTCTGCTGAATATGGAGGCCCATTCATTCTTTGTTTCAAGAATGTATTGGATTTGCTAATTTGTACACAGCTTAAAAATAAGCAGAATATTATAAGACAGAGAATTCATTCACAGGGGATTCAGAATGACAATCAGATATTCTCAAACCATCTAGGACTCTTTCCTCTCTACCAGTTATTGATATTTCTAAATCATTCTGAGTATAAAGAATCATGAGGTTCTTATTTAAAATAAGATTCTCAGGTCCCTTCCTTAGAGATTCTGATTCAGGAGAGCACTACAATCTTTATTTTTATTTTTATTTAATTTATTTATTATTATTTTGTGTGCGTGTGTGTGTGTTATCTTAGTTCCCCAACCAGGGATCGAACCCAGGCCCTCAGCAGTGAAAGTGCAGAGTCCTAACCACTGGACTTCCAGGGAATTCCCTGCAATCCGTATTTTTAACAATCAGTCCAGATAATTCTTATGATCAGGAAAGTTTAGGGAAAGCTAACCTAATCTATTAAAATGTAACAACAAAACAATCATATAATAATTTTAATAGGTAAATATTAATCTGAAGTTTACAGAGAAAATGAGCTTTGAGTATATGCCAAAACTGTCCTCATTGTTTCAAAGCAATTGTTCATACTATTCAAATTACTGGAGGAGTCATATATCCAAAATATGACAGGTAAAAGCTAATCTTCAGAACTAAGTGATGACCTAATATAGAATGAAATTTCTCAAGAACTTTGTAGACTGAACTTTCCAAAGGGATCTGTTTACACTGCAAATTTCAGTACCCAATACTTGACCCATTCAAGTTTTAGTTTTTTTGCTCCCAAATGAGAAATTATCATAGCATAACTAGTTATTTGAGCTACGTTTGCATGTTAAATAGGGGGCAACAGTCATTTCCATGTTTTTTGGTGCGTATATTTCTTTCTGCTCTTGGGGCAGGCACAAGGTAGACCTTGGGGTGATAGTTCACTTTCCATGATAATAACCATATTCAGTCATATCTCAGGATGAGTGACAAGATTTACACTCTAAGACAGGGTGCTTGTGGTGGGGGAAAGGGGAAGTGTCAGATTTTGAGGGAAAAAAGTAAAATTGAGACAAAGTAATGTTGGTAGTCTTCTTCCAGGCCTCAGAGAAGAATAGTTGAGCTAAGAGGTAACACATCTGGGATTCAATAATGTGGAGTTTGGATGTGTCTGGCTTCCATACCTTAAGGAAATATATACAAAGAATGTATTTTTATAAAAAGTGATAGCACAAAGTAGTTGCTACTTAAAAGGTGAGCTCACCAGTAGAGTGTTACGAGTTTGCTACTAGGGGTGTTGCAGAGTGAGGAGCATTTGTCCTTGTTTTCTTGCTAAAAGTAACAGCAGTTAACACTTATAACAATATATGTGTGTGTGTGTGTGTATGTATATTTCATTGTTCCTTGCAAAAACCCTGTTAGTTACTTCTATCAGTCTTATTTTATAAAGAAGGAAACTGAGTCTGAGGGGTGAAATATTTTGCCCAAGGTCACACATGGCTAGTGGTAGAAACGGTGGTGAGATATAGACCAAATATATGTGACTCCAGAAGTCTTTAATTTTTAAAATAATAAAATGCTCCTAGCAACGTTCTTGCTGCATTGTGTGCTCAGCCTCTACCTTAATCAGACCAAAATCGTGTCCATATGAAGAACTTAAAGATGTTTCTTTTCATACTATAGAAATTTCTCTCCTGGCCATGGTGACTCTGACTCCATCACTGATTTTTCATCTCATTTCTAATCACTAAGCCTCCTGAGACTAAATCTCCAACTTTGAAACCCTAACTAGAGTTACCAGTTCTCCTAACTAGAGATACCCATTCATAACTGCCTAAGTCTCTGGGTGATTTGATTGCTTTTGTTTCAGTTTCTGAAAGAAGTTGAAACTTTTGCTGATTTATTTTAACCTTCCTTGTTTTATGATAAAAGTATTTAAATCTCTAAATTGTCTTCTAACTACAGCTTTAGCTGTGTCTCACAAGTTTAACATATAGTGTTCTCATTATTCAGCTTTAAAGATTTCTTAATTTCTCTTTAAATACAAGGATTCTTCACTAAGATATTGTTTAGTTTCGATATACTGGATTTTTGTTATTAATCTGTTTTAATGTCTAATTTTATTGCATCATGAGCAAGAACATGGTACAATTGACCCTTGAACAGATAGTGGGTTGGACAGCAGATGAATATTCATGCTTGACTTTGTAGTCAGCCCTCTGTGTCTCCTATTTCTCATCTGCTGATTCAACCAACCTGGGATCATGTAGTACTGCAGTGCATACATATTGAAAAAAAAAATCGACCTATAAGGGAACCAGCACAGTTCAAACCTATGTTGTTCAAGGGTCAATTATATACGTGATTTTGGTATTTTAGATTTTATTGTGCTTTTAATAACTGTTAATTGGTGAGATAACCCATTTATATATTGTAGTTGTTATGATTTATTTTTGTCATCTTATTTCATATCTCCACATACTGTACATTTTGTTTCCTTCCCCTGCCTTCTGGAGACAGAGTTTTCTTCTTTGGTTTAAGTTATACATTATTTTTGTTCTTATTATGAGTAACTATAAGTTAAGACCCCTACTCATGATTTTAATCCTTATGGATTTCTTGAATATATAGACTACTTTTACATTTATCCTCTAATGATTTTACCTTTTCTTTTATATTTTCTATCTTTTTACTCCCTTCTGCTGCTCCCTAGGAGAATATATATCTTTCCCCTAACATACTCTGAGTACTATAACAGGCTCTTATATCCTTTACATCTCAATATGTTGATACTGTCTTAAATCTTAGTATCAGTTTACTAAGGATATACTTTATCCTCCTTTTTTATTTGTCTTATCTTTCTTCCCCTAAAATAACATTAAGTTGACTGAGTCTTTGATCATTTTATTTCTTATAATCTCCTGTAGCAACTCTTAAATTGTTGAAGTTGTTTCTCCAAAAGTGTGTTCAGTGTGGATCTTTGTACACTGAAACTTCTGAGGCTGTTACTTCTACTTTTATCGTATTCTAATCTTTTATCTTTTTAATTGCATTTTCTATCTTTTCTTATTTTCTACTGCTTTCTGGGAGAATTCTTATATCTGATATCTATTTATTCTACAGTTATTGTAAATCTTCCTATTTATCTTTGTATTTATTTATTTTCTAGGATGGAGAGTCCCAGGAATGACAGAACCACTGTTTATTATGCTTATTTGCTCCCACTTCCCAAGGCAATTAGTCTCCTCAAGTTTTCATCTTTAATTTTTTCTCCTTTCAAAACACCAGCATTGGGATAAGGCCATCCCCTTAGATTTGTAATTCATTAAGCCTAGAGGTAAGGGGAGGGAGTGGAAATGAGTGCTGGAAGCTGGCATCTCAGTCTGCATGTATTTTCTTTACCTCTTCCTATTTCCCTGATATTCTTCTACTTTCCTGATATTATGCAGAGGCCCTAGTGGTCTGGACCATCACATCCAATTTCTGAGGTAAAGGAGAAGGCACTGTTTGTTAAAAGGCAATGGTGGAGATAAGGGACGGATACTAGACACAAATTAGAACTATTTTCTTCCACATCTGCCTGTGGCTACCTTTCATCTTGGGCCTTAGCCTTTGCCTCTTGCAAACATGGCAGATGGAGACAGCCTTTGTTCTTTCCATGGTTCCCTTATAATTTTTATTTTATTTTGTTTCGCTAGTGGAATCCAAGTTTCTTTTTATTGCTGTAGTTTAGGGTAGATGTTGCTGGATGAAGTCAGCAATTGGGCTATTTTGCTATTTTAAGAATCCTTAAGTTTTTAAAGTGATAGTAACTGCCTTGGTTTCCCAAGCTCTTTAGCTCTTTAGATAAACTGGGTCTAGGCTTTTTCTCACTCTCCACGTTCTGCATACACACATACACTCTCACATATACACAGTGTGGTACCAGAGTTCCACATTTAAACCCCAGACCTGTGTTTAGGTTTCCATTATTGACTACTGGCCTAGTGCATCTGCCTGTTTGGATATTTGAATATAACTGTTGTATTAGTCTTAATCCAGTCCAGGAAAATGTCATTTAATATAAAGAACTGGGTTTATAGTTACTGGAGGACAGTAAAGGCAAGAAGGATGAACAAAGTCACACTGAGCTAAGTAACACTGCAGGAAGCAGTTACCACTGCCGGAGCTGGGGGAACAAAAGAACAGGGTCGGGGTTGTCGGAACACAGAATCTTGGAGTAGGGATGCTTTGGAGTTCATACTAAGACTTCTGAAAAGGTGCATCTGCCACCCGGCTGATAGCTCTGAGGGGTACGATGAGGCTGGTACCGCGAATACAGAAAAAATTGGAAACAGGGCCAGGTACTGCAGCCTGGGTGATACTAACAGAAAGGGAAAGCAAACAGGAAAGAACAACTTCTTTTTCTTTCATCCACCCTTCCAGGCTCCCTCTAAGCCCCCTGTTAGGAGAGCTTCACCAGGAGCCAGCTGGAAAGGAGAAGTGTGGTTTGCACATTCCTAATCCCGGTATCACAAAGCAGAGTATAGGAAGGTGGGTTTGGAGCAGAGCAACAATAGTTTTATTACTAACTGCTCTCAGATTTTCTGCCTACATGGTGTGCGACATTTACATTTACCTATATGAATCTCTTCCAGTCACCTGCTGACTTGCCTAGTATGAGGTATAGTGAGCGCTAGTAATACCCCAGATTGGACACTCAGTAGAAAAGGAATTGACACTGGGACCCTACTGAAAAGACCTATAAGTGCCAGAGGCTTCCAAAGCCAGAAGCTGCCTTCAACTATTTTCTACACTTATAAGAGCAGATGCCAGAAGACCATGACTTTTAGACTCTTATTCAAGCTGGCAGGAGCAGGTATTTTTGCCTGAATAAGGGAAGTTTGTTTCTACGCATCTCTGAGGGAAAATGGGAACAGAGCTCATTGCTCATTTTATATCTAGGTAGATGGCTAAAAAAAAATCATACTTAGACTGGAAGACTTGATGCCCAAAGAGATCAGATAACTTGCCTCAGGTCACATAGCTCATGCTTATTAATGCCAGAGCCATATCAAACTCTTGACTGACTCCTGTGGTTTTTTTCGAATACGTTAGAGGATCAATTCAGTTTCACTTTAATTACAGATATAGAAGATATATATGGTTATATATGCAACTCTAATTTCCAGAAATTTGACTGAGTGTGTCAGGAGATATAAGGTTGAGAAGGGCACATTCCTTTTCTGCAGTTTGTAATCTAAAAGGAAGGATAAGACATGTACGTACACAGCTATAATCTAAGATAGAAAGTGACATTTTCTCCCGAAGCAAGGTAAGTGGAGGTAGAGATTACTAATACTTGGGAAAAGATTAAATCAATCAAACCCCCTCAAAATGGCCACTCCAGACAGTCAAGGAATGCCAAATATCATTTAATGCAGGAACTTTCTGTAATTTAATTAAAAGCATTAGAAATTATAATTATGAAAAAAATCAATCCTTTTACTTCAGGTGTAAGTGACCTGAATTTTTAAATTTAAAATGATTTTTTAAAAATAAATTTATTTATTTATTGGGTCTTTGCTGCTGCACGCGGGCTTTCTCTAGTTGCGGAGAGTGGAGGCTACTCTTCATTGCAGTACGCGGGTTTCTCATTGCGGTGGCTTCTCTTGTTGCAGAGCACAGGCTCTAGGCACGCGGGCTTCAGCAGCTGTAGCACATGGGCTCAGTAGTTGTGGCTCGTGGGCTCTAGAGCACAGGCTCAATACTTGCAGCTCACAGGCTTAGTTGCTCCGCGGCATGTGGGATCTTCCCAGACCAGGGCTCGAACCCGTGTCCCCTGCATTGGCAGGCGGATTCTTAACCACTGTGCCACCAGGGAAGTCCTATAATGGTTTTTAAATTTCATCTTTAGTAAAAACAAGCTAAGACAACACAATGAATAGAACAACTATATAGTCACAAGGATGAACTATTACAAAATTGCATTCCTGTGTATTTTGCGTTAAGATAGCTATCAACTAAAAGGACAATTTATTGCTCAAATGTTGAAGGACACAAATCAACTCCAAACGGTTGAGTACAAATGAACTCCAAATAGTACAGCAATTGCAGCTATTTACCACAGAGGTGACACAAATATGGATCTTGAGAAAATGAACCAAGATTTTTGATGTCAATCATTAGGCTATTTTGCTGGTAATAGCAACTATTATAACCATCAATGATGAGACTGAAAATATAATATTGATATATAAAGAAGATAATTTCATAATCAACAATAGTAGAAGAAAATCAGGAAAAGTCCCAGAGCAGTGAGTGACATGCCTTTTGGGTTTTGTTTGTTTATTTGGTGAACTGGTATTTGTTGTTCCCAGAATGCTAATAATGTTGTAAAAATCCTGAAATGTGCTCATATTTTCTCCACTGCCTTTAGGCAGGAATATACTTGAAACGATTCAAGAAAAATGCCCACATACTCTGGACTTCTGCTAAAACAATTAAGAATCAGAAAGTTGTTTTTTTTTTTTTTTTTTTAACTAAAGGATCTGTTTCAGAAATATAAGGTTATTTTTTGTTTTAGTAAAAATACAGATTGATAATTCACTTGTGTCTTTAGCAATCATCCATACCAAAAAGTAGTTTTAAGTCTCCTTTAGTTTATCTCGAGATTTCTCAACCTCGCCACTGCTGACATTTGGGGCTCGGGGAAGGCTGTCCTGTGCATTGTAATACGTTCAACAGCATACCTGCCTTCCACCCACTAGATGTCAGTAGGATCCACTCCTCCAGCTGAGACAACCAAATATGCCTCCAGACATTAGCAAGTGTGCCCTGGGGGCAAAGTCACTGTAGTTGAGAACTACTGGTTTATCTATTCCAAGCTTGTCTCTAACTCAATACATCTATTAGATGGGTACCTCATTATACTAATTGAATCTAAGATTAACATGGGACATTAAATTTGGAGAATTTATGGGGTAAAAGAGATGTGGAACTGGAAAGATGCCAGTGGTTCGAGGAATGTAGGACAATAAAGCATTTTATCATCATCAGTAGCCTCCAGTCATGCACTGAGTAGACACTTAATATATATTTGTCAAGTAAACTAACCATTAAAGAGGAACAAGGCTTGGGAGTTTCTGGGATGTGGAGATAAAAGCACTGGAAGAAATGTGGAAGTGTAGTTAAAGAGAATATAAGCCAGCATAAAACTCTGTTAACAGATGTTGCAGGGTCAAAATTTGGGGGCCCAGCAAAATTTTGCTAGTATTCAAAGATTTCAGAATCGGTGCTCTTAATGGCAGTTTGACCCATCAGCAGAGAAAAAAAGAGCTGTACAAGTGATCCAAGTGGAGCTTCTTGGGACTCTAGAGTCCTGAGTATGACAGAGGGCTTGAGCACTACTGGTGTTTGACAAGGAATTATATGTAAGATACAAAGCAAGGTACATAATCATAAAGAAGAGAACTGAAGAGACACGTTTGGGGTCAGAAGAGACTGAACATTGAGAGTGGACACACAGAATGGGAAAAGTGGCTGGGCAAGACTGAAGAACCTTCTCTAGTGTTAAGGATCTCACTGAGCACGGGGTCATAGTCATGGATCCAGGACACACTCCTGGGCTTACTCTTCACAGGACAGTGTTCTAGAAAGAGCTTCATGCACAATTGTTTTGAGTAGCTACATGTGATGATTTCTGTGTTGTTCTATTCATCTTGTAGCACATTGCCAAGCACAAAAACTTTCTCAGTCTTTTCAGTAAGTAGATAATTTACTATATTTTTTCTTACTACAGCAGAAATATTTCTCTCTGCTTTTTTCTTCTTTTTTAAAGGTTTGCAACCATAGTTATTTTAATTAG
The DNA here is from genome assembly GCF_965194825.1 of Balaenoptera physalus. Taxonomy (NCBI): domain Eukaryota; kingdom Metazoa; phylum Chordata; class Mammalia; order Artiodactyla; family Balaenopteridae; genus Balaenoptera; species Balaenoptera physalus. The sequence continues at coordinate 101,684,865 of NC_138885.1, read as the reverse complement.
TTTTACTATCTCTCTGCATGGAAAAAAATCTTTATGAAAATAAATAACTATTATTTCAACCACAATTACAGGTCTCCATATATTTTTTTAAAGGAAACATGAGACACAACACCCAATTGAATGGGAAAATATGGGCTTCAAAAGTATTGAAAGCACAGGATTTAACATCTGGAAACAACTGTGCATGGAAGGCTAATTGCAGTTTAAGTATTTTGTCTAAGAGTTATCTCTAAGAAAACCCTTTCTAAAACAAAGGATTAAAATATTTATTATATTTTCAAGTATTTTTCTAAATATTCCAATGAAGTGATGAGGTGGTGAAATCTCTCTTCTGACAAACATTTTCTACTGACTTATTCTAACTACACAATATGATATACATGTGATGCATCTTTTAAACACTTTAAACAACTTAAGTTCCCAAGGAGGAAAATGTAATCCACCTTAGACATCTTTAGATATTATTTGTATTGTTCAACAAATTTACTAAATTGTACACTTCAATTAAAAAACTGGCTAGTGGGGCTTCCCCGGTGGCGCAGTGGTTGAGAGTCTGCCTGCCAATGCAGGCGACACGGGTTCGAGCCCCGGTCTGGGAAGATCCCACATGCCGCAGAGCAACTGGGCCCGTGAGCCACAACTACTGAGCCTGTGCGTCTGGAGCCTGTGCTCCGCAGCAAGAGAGACCGCGATAGTGAGAGGCCCGTGCACTGCGATGAAGAGTGGCCCCCGCTTGCCGCAACTAGAGAGAGCCCTCGCACAGAAACGAAGACCCAACACAACCATAAATAAATAAATTAAAAAAAAAAAAAAGATCAAGTCCTTTAAAAAAAGAAAAAACTGGCTAGTGGAAAAATTTTAAGCGTGTAGTGTATTGCTCTAGAGAGACTGTGCTTACATCATGATATACAGCTGCATTTCTCTTGATAGTATAGTACTTTGTTTGAATCTCTATTGTTATATAAATCACAGTTGGCCATATATTACTAGCATTTTTGTTTATCTGTTATTAGGTTAGGAATAGTAAATACTATAAATGGCTGTTCCCTCACCCCTTGCCTTTGGCAGATATTACCAAGTAACCTTACTGCTGAGGCTAGACACAATCTCAGAATCCCTCTGAACATGGCACTCCAGGCAACTGTTAATAATTTTTAGAGTGGGAATGAGTCTCTGTGATGGTCAGTTTTATGTGTCAACTTGGCAAGGTTATAGTACCCAGTTACTCAATCTACCACTGATTTTGGTGGTGCCATGAAGGTATTTTATAAATGTGATTCACATTGATAATCAGTTGATTTTATGTAAGGAGATTATTTTGCATAATCTGGATGGGTGTGATTCAATCTTTTGAAAGACATTTTGAACAGAATTGAGATTTCCCTGAGGAAGAAGAAATTCTGCTTATCCACTATAATATCTGCTCCTGCTGAAGTTTCCATTCTGCCTTTCTTGATGGACTGTCCTATGGATTTCAAACTTGCCTGGCCACACCCCACAATTACTTAATCCAAGTCCTTGCAATAAATCTCTCAGTCTGCCTATCTATCTATCTATCCATACATCGATCTATGCATCTATCATCTATCTACCTATCTATCTATCTATCTATCTCAATCATCTCTCTCCTAAATATTGCGTTTCTCTCTCACATACATTTTCATTATCATGAACACAGGACATTTTGGGGCAAGCATCAGAGAGCACCATGAGTTCACTGTGAAGTATCTGCTTTAAAAAAAGGAAAGAGGGGCTTCCCTGGTGGCGCAGTGGTTGAGAATCTGCCTGCCAATGCAGGGGACACGGGCTCGAGCCCTGGTCTGGGAGGATCCCACATGCCGCGGAGCAACTAAGCCCGTGAGCCACAATTACTGAGCCTGCATGTTTGGAGCCTGTGCTCCGCAACAAGAGAGGCCGCGATGGTGAGAGGCCCGCGCACCGCGATGAAGAGTGGCCCCCGCTTGCCTCAACTGGGGGAAGCCCTTGTATAGAAATGAAGACCCAACACAGCCATAAATAAATAAATAAATAAATAAATTTAAAGTCCAAATTAAAAAAAAAAAAAAAAGGAAAGAAAAGTAACTAATAAACATTAAGAAATATAATTTCCAGGAAAAATCATATTTTGTCTCTATTGTCATATTTTCAAATTCGGGGACCTTTTTTAAAAGAATTATGATCAAAGTGGATCATGTTTGGAGAAGAGCAAGCTGGCTGATAAAAAATAAACTAAACCATATAAAGGAACTACTGGAACCACTTGGGTTGTAATCCATGGTGACCAGGCAACTAGTATGACAAAAATATACATGATTCAAGACTAGTGGTTTGTACAAGTGCATATTCCAGCTTTCCACTCCCTCTCAAAAGAAAGGCTCCCATCTTACAGTCCTCTGCTTGAATATCGAGCTCTTACCTGAGGCATGAGACTTGCAGGTACCAACAGGAGAATGTGTCTGGACTTCTGCAGCCAGAGGCATGGCAATCCACACTAGTGCAGATAGTCAGAGGTCCTTGTCTTGCACAAATAGCTTTATAATATTAACTTTGCTAAGTCTAAGCAGCAATGATAACAATAGTAGAGCATATTTAACAAACATTTACTATCTGTTAGACGTTGATCTAACATTTTGCCTACACTAACTCATTACACCTCATCACAACTCCGTGAAGTTAAGTACTATTGTTATAGATCTTTTGTTAAAGAGGAAAGTAAGTCATAAAGTATTTAAGTAACTTCCTCAGAGTCAGAGTTCATAAGCCTGTAAATTTGGTTATCGTTACAGGTTAAATTCATATGTTGAAATCCTAACCCCCCAGTACCTCAGAATGTAACTCTATTTAGAAACAAGATTTCTGTAGATGATCAAGTTAAGATGAAGTTATTATGCTGGGCCTTAATCTAATATGACTGATGTCCTTATAAAAAGGGGAAATTTGAACATATAACAGACACACAGAGAGAATATCATGTGAACAAGAAGATAGAGATTCAGGTGATGTGTTTACAATTCAAGGAACGTCAAAGATTGCCAGCAAATCACCAGAACCTAGGAGAGAAACTTGGAACAGGTTTCAGCTTACAGCAGTTATGGCAGACTAATACAGGTATCCCACTCGGGTTATATTTCAGTCAGTCCCAACTGTAAACAATAGCATAAACAATGAATCAGACACTTCCTTAACATATCTTTGTTAAATAATAAGGCAAAACAACATAAGCTGTGTAGGTAATGTGATTTCAGCCCTTACAAGCTACTCTATCCCTCTTAGGGTCCAATGGGACACCAGGATTTGCTGGCTCTCTTGGGCTATCACGTGGAAACAAGATTAGATGTATTTCTGGTTGGACACAGGAAGCAAAATGGGAACCAGTGAATAAGAGTTTCACAAAAGCAAATTTTGGCACAATGAAAGGAAAGTCTTCCCACCAACAAAGGCTGCCCGAAATTGGAATGAGAATTCTGGTGAGGTTGTGGAGTCCCCATCATAACAGATATTTGTGCTCTCAAGAGGGATCCGGACTTTGGTAGATAATTGATCCCTCTAATCATTGTGACGCTGCACCTATACTGTCTTGCTGTCTAGGAAAAAGCAGATAAAAGATGAAAATTAGTTTCTGATATGAACAGGGCTGACTAGAATAGATCTACTTCTAAGGAAATTATGAAGGAGGACCTGAGCCTGGGAGAAATGCAGCAGGGTAGATTATTGTTATAAGTGCAGATGAAGTTCAAAGAAAACTATTTTAGCAACAAGCTCTGAGACAGACATGTAAGGAAGGGCTTAATTATTACCTGATATTCAGTAATAAGGAGCTAACAAGAAATATATAATGGTGAGTATTTCATCGACTGGTAATGAGAGAAATACATAGAAAAGAATATCACAATTGTGGAGATCTGATAAAAACAGAGGTAAAAACTTCTCAAGTCATAAAGAAAAGGCACATTGTTACCCAGGACTATAGATACTTTATCCCCCCAAACATGCAGACACCAAGAGCTGCTGATGCAGTTACATGTCTAAAGAACATAGATATGACATAACTGCTATTTAAGATCAGTTTTCTTCCTCCCCCCCCCCAAAAGGCATAGGAAAATGCAGCTGTGGGGCTTAAATGGCTAAAAGTAGATACGAAATCATATGCTCTGATTATTTTTACACTAGAACAGTATTGGATGTGCTCTCTGAAGAGCTTGTTTATATGCATATATAAAAAGGAAATGGAAACTCAAAATATGGTGCCCAAAGCAAAACAGGTTTTGTTTAGTTTTTGGTTTTGGAACCCACCTAAGACCTCCAATGCTTTTCTTATGTCTATTTTGTAATTCTGACCACAGAACAGACATTTTGACGTTACAATTTTATGATGTTTTATAAAGTAGTGCCTCCTCTTATGCCATATTAATAGCAAAGAAAGGACTCCTAGGTCTCCTGACTTCTAATCAAGGCTCATTTCTACTCTGAATTGTTGATAGTGAATTACCAAGAAAACATGGACATGTAAAATTTCATTCCCAAATTGAGGGAGACAAATGTTTGGAAATGTTTTTGTTTGGAGAGATTATTTTCATCCCTCATTATTCTATTATTTAGTTAAGTTCACATTTTTTAACAAAAATTGATCAGCTTCCTTTGTGTTAAAAGACAGTACCAGAATTGTCTACCTTGTAGCTAAGGTGGAAAGAATATGATTGGGAGAAATAATTTTTATTTATTAATTAGAATAAGAGAATAAACAATATTAATGATAATAAAAACAGATATTCATGAATTTAATTCACAGATTCTAAGGGTTACCTTAAAAATAAATCAACCCAAAGGACTTCCCAGGTGATGCAGTGGTTAAGAATCAGCCTGCCATTGCAGGGGACACGGGTTCGAGCCCTGGTCTGAGAAGATCCCACATATGCCGGAGCAACTAAGCCCGTGTGCCACAACTACTGAGCCTGCGCTCTAGAGCCCGTGAGCCACAACTACCGAAGCCCGCGCGCGCGTGCCGAGAGCCTGTGCTCCACAAGACAAGCCACAGCAATGAGAAGCCCGCGCACCGCAACAAAGAGCAGCCCCCGCTCGCCGCAACTAGAGAAAGCCCACGTGCAGCAACAAAGACCCAACGCAGCCAAAAATAAATAAATAAATAAATCAACCCAAGATCCTGAAGCTTGCCTAATTCTTGACTACATAATTTCCTCTGGTCCTTCATAAAAATATTTTTGAGGTATTAGATACAAAAACAGTTTACCTTCCCCCTTTCATCCATACAGGACTTTTTCTCCTTTTCTTAATTTTTTCTTCTACTCTAAAGCTGAATTGGAGACTTTAAACTCTGGTTCTGTTTTGATACTTCCATCTGTAAATACGCATAACGTATGCAGTACCATGTGTTTATTCCATAATCAGTCGCTTATAAGCAGGAACACAGTAAAACATGTTTGGTTTTTTTTGCCTATTACTATTTCTAAAATTGATTCAAAAGTAAAGACACTCAAAATGAAATACTCTCTGTAGGTTTTCAATTCTAAATTACTATTCTGAGTATTTTTTCAAACAGAAAAATTAAATTTTCTTATAATTTTTTTTCCTTTTTCAATCTGGATTCAGCTAAACCAGGGGAAGCAAATTGAGTACTTAGAGTGATTTAAGGATAAGAATAGAAATTTTTACATGTACCTAAAACTCAACCTTGAGTCTCTGTTTAAGAATCCTTGGTAATCAATGAGCAGTTACACTTTTCTTTCTCTTTGTAACCATGCATTTTAAAAAAACAAGGATGGACAGACGATGGTAACAGCACTACTCCAAGATATGACAAATTCTGTGTTTTCCTTATCCTTTCAAAAAAATGATTGTTTCCCTAAAAAGTTGTTTCTTTCATATTTGTCTCCTTTTAACTTTTTACACTTGCCTTTTCTCTATTAGCCATTCATAAACTTCGACAGATTGGGGCAGGTGATAGTTATTAATGTCATTTGACTCATGTAATATCCTGACAAATTTTCCCCCAAGAAAATTAAATATGAATCAAAAATTTTAAATATAATTATTGAATTAAATTATAAGTTCTTAAAGGGCAGAAGTGAAGGTTTTACTCTTTTTTTATTGCATTATCATGTGCTAATATAAAGAAAATTCATAGTTAATCAGAATTAATTCCTTTATCACTTAGTTTCAGCTTTCTTTAGCAAGAAACCTAAAATAATCTATACATAATTACCAAAGATCTCAATTGTAAGCATGTGTGTTTATTTTAGGTTGAATTAACTTTGTAATTAAATCAACAACTTTCCTCTTGAATCAAATATATATTGAAATATATATTGACTTAGTCAATATCCTGCAGAGTTAATTTCATATAAAAATGATAGATACCATTTACTGAGTGTTTAATTTGTAGAGTTTCTGTGATAAGCACTTTAAAATAATTGTTCTGTTTTAAAATAATTGTTCTAATTTTACTGATGAGGAAATGGATTTTCTATTAGAGAGCTTAACTAAATTTTCCAAAGTCTCACACTATTTGGTGAGGATCAAAAATTTGAACTCATGCCTGAAATTCCAGCTTTTGCGTTCTTTAATATTATGCTAGAAAATTTGAAGAATTCTAATTTGATTGAGAAATAAAAACACAGACACATTTACAATAGCCATTTTTCTTCAGAGGTAATAAGCATTGTAAGCTATATTTGGTTTACTTCAATGAATCTTTATTGTTTTCTCTTGGGAACCACATAGTTGGGAAGCCTAGGTAACATGGAGATTAGAATGACATGGCCTAATTTCTAAAGCAACTTTTATGACAGTGAGTTCATATTATGTTTAGTAGCAAGATTATTTGTGATGACTTACTTCTCTCTAACTTAAAGGAAGCAAACGGTAATGGATTTATGTTGTATGTACATTGACAGTTCTCAATCTTCCTTGTGCCCTAATACACCTGTGAATAAGATGTATTCAGCTTAGTAACACTGGATCATGACAGTGGTATTTCTTGGAGAGGGGGGATTTCCTTTTTCTCCCCCACTCTCCATTTGCCTATCACATTTCTGGGCAAAAAACTCAAGGTAGAAGCATGTAAAAATATGTACAAGAGAAAATAATAATGAGAGGGAATGTACAGAAATAATTACAGAATTTGTGTGGTGAAATTATGGATTTTTCCAAATCTCATGAAATGTTCTAAATTCTACTAATAAGTTTTGAAAATTAACTTCCATTTTTAAAGAACTATACTATTCTGGGATATATTCATTATATGAAGTAGCTAATTTTCTATCATTTTTGATTTAATAAAAATTGTAATACTTGGTTCAAAAAATAATCAAGGTAGGCAAGGTCCCTATTTACTTGTTGCTTATAGCAAAATGGGCATCAGAACCTTTAAGGGAGATTTTCCATGTAATTAGGAAATACTGTCATGTGATTCAACACATCTTTTTCTCCACAGCCTGTTGAAAATCAATATTTTAGACTATGTGTTTCTTGTTTATGACTAGAGTCACAGTAAGCAATATTGACAGTTTTAAAGAAAACACAAACACATTCACTTGTTCCCACACAGAACAAATAGAGGGATGAAAAAGGAAAAAAAAAAACCAAACACGTAAAACTGGAAATACTGCTATATTGCTCATCAAAATGAGTTTAACTATAAAAAAGGGAAGAGTTAAACAGCAGATAGGAAAAAGTAACTTCTCAGAAAAATTTAGGATAAAATAAACCAGCGCTGATCACCCTGGTAGAATCCTTATTCTATTGCCTAGAAAAATGTACCTCAGATAGTCTATGTTGCCCGGTCTTTTATTATTATTATTATTATTTCTGATCTCCCTAATTGTTTGGAGTCTTTGACCATCCTTATGCAGGCAGATAATTTTTTTTATTTTTTTATTTTACTGTCAGGGTCCAGAAAAGTGAAAACAAACTCTATATAAACTCTTATTTTCTGTATACTGACTGAATCCTAAGAACAAAAGATTTACAGGATGATGAGGTAATGCACAAAAGTTTTCCTTTATGTTTAGGTCTATAGAGTTTAAGGAATTGAGCCAGGAAACTGTAACTGGCAAACTTTCACTTTTCTGTGCATGTGTGTGTGTGTGTGAGAGAGAGAGAAAGAGAGAGAGACAGAGATAGAGAGAGACAGAGAGACAGAGAGATAGAGAGACAGAGAGAGAGGTTAGAGGAAGAGGGTTGGGAGGAAGGATAAGTCAGTAAGAAAATTAGGGACAGCGCTGAAAATATTTGCTATGGTCACATTACCTAATTTTACAAATTAACCAGAATAACCTTAAATATCATCGTTTATGAATTATTTTTTCAGATAAAACATTCCTTAAGAGATAATCCTGAAATGACTTGATTTGCACGGCTTAGAGAAGTCAGTCTTGAATGACTATTTTCAGAATAACCCACTCTGCTTCCTATAATACCAAACTTATCAGACACTCTTACTCTTATTTGTGAAGGTTAATATACAGTGTTGTACAAGCCTCTATTACCCAGAAAATTCTATTGGAAGAAGATACATTGTACTGTCAAATAATGGCACACAGAAAAGCAATAATTTATTTCTATAATGCATGTTTCTTCTAGTGAACTCAGACTATAGATAATGCATATTATTAATCCCATGTTATACAGAAAACCTTAAAGAACTCAGATTTATTTTAGGGCCATAGAAAGACTTTGGCAGAGCTAGGAAATAGCTGAGAATTTATGCTCCTATATTTTCTCTCTATACTTTTCAGAATCCCAAAAGACAAAGATGTCTTTGTAAAAGTCCAAGAAAAGAAACCATTCACCGGAAATCAGAAAACATACAGTGTGTCTGGCATATGGATAAAACTCCATTATTCAGAGCTCTCTAATCTTTTAGGTTTAGTATAACTGCAGGTTTGTTATGACTTAGTGTGTGGAATACCACTGATCAGAATCTTTCAGCTTTTGTTGCATTATATGATAACAATGACTTCTGTTCACTGTGTAAATATGTTTCAGGGCCCAATGAGAGTGACAATTATTTCTCAAATGTGTTCTGAGGAATATTTTGAGGAATACCAAAGCTGCAGCCAACTTTCACCCAACTTCTTAAAAGTCCAATTATTAAACTGAGGGTAGGGTGGATGCGGAGCTAAGAGAGAAGAATTCTCGTGGATCAGTCATCACTTCTGCAAAGGATAATTCATGTGCAGAATTGTGTTCCAATTAACTCAGCAGTCTCCCATCTGCAAAACTGTCATTTTTTTTCTCCTTCAACAAATACATGAGGATCTAGCAAAATGCCCTAGTAAGGTAATAAGTCACTTTTTGGAAGCATATTAAAGATACAAATTTTTAGCATATAGAACCTGTACAGTTTTTTAAGAATATATATCAAAGTATTTTATATTCTTTGGAGTGATTGCATAGAAGACAAATTATTCTGACACTTGTTAAAATGACAGGGAAGACTCTATTTAAGACTTGTAATAAAGGTCAATTCTATTGCAACTGGGGAGAAAGACTGGGCTCAACTCCAAATACAGGAATAAGTGGGAATTTATAGACAATGAGCAGAGTGAGGGAGACAGTGGATGGACAATTATTAAGAGGAGGCATCAAGGACAGGGGGATTCTTCCTAAACTGGCTTAACAAGATTTTTACTAAAGTCAGAAAAAGGGCATAAACATCAAGAGTGAGGGATGATGAACTTGATAAGATATTAAGCATCATCAGACATCAAGGGTAGGAGGATTCTTGTTAAACTGACTAAGCAGGATTCTTTGCTGAAAACAGACTAAGGTTGAGATATAATAGAGAAGAGGCCTCAGAGGAGTCTAACTAAAGTTTGGTCAAAGAGCAAACCTTTTTCATTGTAATAGTATTGTTTTTTTCATTTATTTTTTTTACATGTGCATTGTTAGCATATAGAAATGTTATTGATTTCCATGTGTTGAACTTGTATCCTGCAGCTTGGCTGAACTCACCTATTTGGTCCAGCAACTTTTTTGCATGTGTATAGATTTCTTGGGACTTTTTTTTTTTTTTTAGTGTAGACAATTATGTCATTTCCAAATCAGAAGTTTATTTTTCCTTTCCAATCTTTATGCCTTTAATTCTTTTTCTTGCCTTATTTCAGTGACTAGAACTTTCAGTACTATGTTGAATAACAGTGATGAGGGTGACCACCTTGCCTTACTACCAATCTTAGGGAGAAAACAGTTTTCACAAAAACATATAATGATAGCAGTAGAATTTTGGTAGATGCTCTTTATCAAGTTGAGATAATTCTTCTCTATCCTTAACATACTGAGAGCCTTAGTCATAAATGGCCATTGGATTTTGTCAAATGCTTTTTCTGGGCCAACTGATATGATTATACAATTTTTTTCTTTATAGCCTATTGATATGGTCAGTTACAACGTTTGATTTTTGAATGTTGAACCAGCCTTGCATAACTGGATAAAATCCCAGACATGGTCATGGTATATAATTATTTTTGTATATTGCTGGATTCAACTTGCTAATATTTTGTTGTGAATATTTATGTCTAAGATCATGAGAAATATTCCTCTAGTTTTCTTTCTCTTTCTCTTTCTCTCTATTTTTTTTTTTTTTCTGTATTGTCTTTATCTGGTTTTGGTATCAGCATAATTCTGACTTCATAAAATGAGGTCAGAAATATTTCCTCCTCTTCTATCTTTTTTAAGATTTTGTGGAAAATTGGTGTTAATTCTCCTTTAAATATTTGTAAATTTCCCCAGTAAAAATATCTGGGCCTGAGGACTTCTTTCTTGGGAGTTTTAAATTTCTTTAACCATTATTGGGCTATTTAGGCTATCTATTTCATTTTGGTTGAGATTTAGGAATCAGTTGTTTTCAAGAAATTTGTCCATTTCTTCTACATTTTTAAATATACGAATATAAATTTGTTTACTCTATTTTCTTAATATCATTTTACTGGCTGCAAGATCCTATAGAGACATCTCTTGTTTCATTCCTACTATTGGTTATTTATGTCTCTTTATTTTTGTCACTCTTGCTAGAGGTTTACCATCTTTACTGATTTTTTTCTGAAGAGCCAGCTTTTTGGTTTCATTGATTTTCTATATTGTCTTCATATTTTGAATGTTATTGATTTCTGCTCCTATTTTTATTATATCCTTCCTTCTTCATGCCTTGGGTTTACTTTTCTTTTTCTAGATTTTTAAGGTGGAATTTACTTTATCAATCTGAGGATTTTTCTCTTTTCTAATGTATGCATTCTAGCATTGCTTTAGCTGCACCTCACATATCTTGGTATGCCTTTATTTTCATTTTCATTTACTTATATTGATATTTTATTGCATTTGAGACATCTTCTTTGACCCTGGACTATTTAGAAGTATATTTTAAAATTTCCTAGTGTTTAGAAGTTTTCGTCTTGTCTTCTTGTTAATGTTTTCTGCTTTGATTTCATTATGGTCAGAGAACATACTTTGTATGATTTTGATTCTTTTAAATTTTGAGGGGGGTGTGTATGGCCAGGATATGATGTATTTTGGTAAATATTCCTTGGACACTTGAAAAAAATGTGTATTCTGCCGTTATTGGCTAAAATAGTCTATATATGTCAATCAGATTCTGTTGTGTTGTTCAGATCTTCTTTTTCTTGATGATATTTTTATATAGAAGTTCTGAGTCACTAAAAGGGGAGGTGTTAAAGTTCACAATTAAAATTGTGAATTTGTTCATTTCTCCTTTCCTTTCTATCAATATTTACTTCACATATTTTGAGACTTTCCTGGTTGGTGCATATGTATTTAGGATCATTATATCTTCCTTTTTTTTATTACCTCAGAGGTGCCTGTGGCTGTCTTCCCTTTTTTTTTTTTTTTTTTTTAATTTATTTTCTCTCTGTTGTTTAGATTGGGTAACTCCTATTGATTTGCCCTCAAGTTCACAGATTCTGTATTGGTGATCTTCACTTTACTGTTGAGTCCATCCAGAAAGATTTTTGTTTATGTCACTGCATTTTTCATTTCAATAATTTCCATTTAGCTTTTTTCATATAACTTTTTTCTTTGTTGATATTTTTCTTTTTTACAAAGAGAATTCATAATTGCTTGTTGAGGAATTTTTATGACAACTCTTTTAAAATCCTTGTCAGATAATCCCAACATCTGATTCATGTTTGTGTTAGAATCAGTTGATTGTCTTTTCTCTTTTCGTTTGTGCTTTTCTTAGTTCTTGCTATGACAAGTTATTTTCTATTGTATACTGGACATTTTGCCTATCATGCTAAGAGTCTGAGGGTTAATTAAATCTTTCCTTTTTTTTTCTCTCTTTGAAGGAAATCACCCTGATTAGGTTTAGCATGTAGGTACTGGTCTAATTTTATAGTCTGTGGTTCTAATGAAAATTTAATTTTCCAAGACTTTGCACTTTTGGTCTACTTGGTTTATTGGGTCTTCTTTAAGCTCCCATTCATCCCTGCTATTGTTGCCTGAGGTGTCAGCAGTAGCTTCCCTAAACCATGCACGTGGTGTTTCTTGGTCAGAGAAGGGAGTGTCTGGCCAAGAGGGACAAAGTGCCTTTACATGCTGGACTGGTTTTTATGACTGAATCTCCTTGCTGGTGCTGCCTATTTGCCCAGTGTCTCTAGTTGGGGAAGAGAGTCTCAAGCCCTATTAAGAAAGCACGACAGCACCTCCCGTGATCATTAACTATTAGTGTGACTCCTGATTGATTCTCCTTTTTGGTGATGCCAGGCTCACTTGGTGTCGTTGGAGAGACTCCTGTTTGATATGAGGGTAAAATGATCCTACCTGAGCTGCCTATACTTTCTAGGTTGGGGGTTGAGAAATGCTGGGGGTGGGCCACTTTCCTCTGATGGGTGGAGGGAATGTAAAATGTTCTGCTGCTATGTGTCTCAGGTCTTGGCATCCCAAACCAGTCTGCCTTCCTCTTTACACTTTCAGAAGCCTTCTTTTAGTACTTCTTGTTTTATTCCAGTGTTCATAATTGTACTTGGTAAGGAGAAACAGAGAAAAATAATCTACGCAATCTTGCTCAGACCAGAAGTCTGTACCATAACATTTTAAATACTTTTTAGAGTATAAGAAGAATCATATATTTTCACTATAATTTTAGCTGAATATAATCTATAAGTGAGAATATAAACAAAATATCAAAACATGGAAAAAATACTGTGGCACTGAGGAACTTAAAAAATAAACATTATATATATTTGTATATATTTATATATATTTATTTTGCTAATATATATTTATCATAGTGGTACTCAAAAATAACCAAATTGGGAGGAGACCTTCAAGATGGTGGAAGAGTAAGATGTGGAGATCACCTTCCTCCCCACAAATACATCAGAAATACATCTACACGTGGAACAACTACTACAGAACACCTACTGAACGCTGGCAGAAGACCTCAGACTTCCCAAAAGGCAAGAAAATACCCACGTACCTGGACAGGGAAAAAAAAAAAGAATAAACAGAGACAAAAGAATAGGGACGGGACCTGTACCTCTGGGAGGGAGTTGTGAAGGAAACAAAGTTTCCACACACTAGGAAGCCCCTTCACCGGCAGAGATGGGGGGTGGCAGGGGAGAAGATTTGGAGCCACGGAGGAGAGCGCAGCAACAGGGGTGCAGAGGGCAAAGTGGAGAGATTCCCACACAGAGGATCAGTGCTGAGCAGGACTCACCAGCCTGAGAAGCTTGTCTGCTCACCCACTGGGGCAAGTGGGGGCCAGGAGCTGAGGCTCCAGATTCACACATCAGATCTCAGGGAGAGGACTGGTGTTGGCTGCATGAACACACCTGAAGGGGGCAAGTGCTCAACAGCTAGCCGGGAGGGAGTCCAGGAAAAAGTCTGGAACTGTCTAAGAGACAAGACACCATTGTTTCAGGGTACACGAGGAGGGGGGATTCAGAGCATCACCTAAATGAGCTCCAGAGAAGGGCATGAGCCATGGCTATCAGCGCGGACAGCAGAGACGGGCATGAAAGGCTGAGGCTGCTGCTGCAGCCACCAAGAAGCCTGTGTGTAAGCACAGGTCACTATCCACACCTCCCCTCCTGGGAGCCTGTGCAGCCCGCCACTGCCAGGGTCCCGTGATGCAGGAACAACTTTCTGGGGAGAACACACGGCGTGCCTCAGGCTGTTGCACCATCATGTTGACCTCTGCTGCCGCAGGCTTGCCCCATATTCCGTACCCCTCCCTCCCTCGAGCCTGAGTGAGCCAGAGCCCCCTAATCAGCTGCTACTTTAACCCCGTCCTGTCTGAGCGGGAATCAGATGCCGCCAGGCGACCTACACGCAGAGGCGGGTTCAAATCCGAAGCTGAACCCCAGGAGCTGTGCGAACAAAGAGAAAGGGGAATTGCTCCCAGCAGCCTCAGGAGCAGTGGATTAAATCTCCACAGTCAACTTGATGTACCCTGCCTCTCTGGAACACCTAAGTAGACAATGAATCATCCCAAAATTGAGGTGGTGGACTTTGGCAGCAACTGTAGACTTGGGTTTGCTTTCTGCATCTAATTTGTTTCTGATCTTATGTTTATTTAGTTTAGTATCTAGAGTTTATTATCATTGGTGGCTTTGTTTATTGATTTGGTTACTCTCTTCCATTTTTTTTTTTTATCTATAGATATATATATATATTTCTTCCTTTATCTCTTTTAGTGAGTGTGTATGTGTATGCTTCTTTGTGTGATTTTGTCTGTATAGCTTTGCTTTACCATTTGTCCTAGGGTTCTGTCTGTCTGGGTATTTTTTGGGTTTTTTTGGTTTTTGGTTTTTCTTATTACTTTTGAAATTTTTTTTATTTTTAATAATTTTTTTATTTTAGTAACTTTATTTTATTTTATATATAAAATAAAGATATATTAAACAAGATGGACTTAATTGATATTTATAGGACATTCTAACCAAAAACAACAGAATACAATTTTTTTTCAAGTGCTCATGGAACATTCTCCAGGATAGATCATATCTTGGGTCATAAGTCAAGCCTTGGTAAATTTAAGAAAATTGAAATCGTATCAAGTATCTTTTCCAACAACAACGCTATGAGACTAGATATCAATTAGAGGAAAAAATCTGTAAAAATACAAATACATGGATGCTAAACAATACACTACTAAATAACCAAGAGCTCACTGAAGAAACCAAATAAGAAATCAAAAAATACCTAGAAGCAAATGACAATGAAAACACGATGACCCAAAGCCTATGGGATGCAGCAAAAGCAGTTCTAAGAGGGAAGCTTATAGCAATACAATCCTACCTCAAGAAACAAGAAACATCTCAAATAAACAACTTAACTTTACACCTAAAGCAATTAGAGAAAAAAGAACAACAACAACAAAAAACCCCAAAGTTAGCAGAAGGAAAGAAATCATAAAGATCTGATCAGAAATAAATGAAAAGGAAATGAGGAAAAAATAGCAAAGAACAATAAAACTAAAAGCTGGTTCTTTGAGATGTTCTTTTTATAAACAAAATTGATAAACCATTAGCCAGACTCATCAAGAGAAAAAGGGAGAAGACTCAAATCAATAGAATTACAAGTGAAAAAGGAGAAGTAACATCTGACACTGCAGAAACACAAAGGATCATGAGAGATCACTACAAGCAATTATATGCCAATAAAATGGAGAACCTGGAAGAAATGGACAAATTCTTAGAAAAGAACAACCTTCCAAGACTGAACCAGGAAGAAATAGAAAATATGAACAGACCAATCACAAGCACTGAAATTGAGACTGTGATTAAAATCTTCCAACAAACAAAAGGCTTCACAGGTGAATTCTATCAAACGTTTAGAGAAGAGCTAACACCAATCCTTCTCAAACTCTTCCAAAATATAGCAGAGGGGGGAATTCTCCAAAACTCATTCTATGAGGCCACCATCACCCTGATACCAAAACCAGACAAATATATCACACACACAAAAAAACTACAGACCAATATCACTGATGAACATAGATGCAAAAATCCTCAACAAAATACTAGCAAACAAAATCCAACAGCACATTAAAAGGATCATACAACATTATCAGGTGAGGTTTATCCCAGGAATACAAGGATTCTTCAATATATGTAAATCAATCAATGTGATACACCATATTAATAAATTGAAGGAGAAAAACCATATGATCATCTCAATAGATGTAGAAAAAGCTTTTGACAAAATTCAACACCAATTTATGATAAAAACCCCCCAGAAAGTAGGCATGGAGCGATCTTACCTCAACATAATAAAGGCCATATATGACAAACCCACAGCCAACATTTTTCTCAATGGTGAAAAACTGAAACCATTTCCACTAAGATCAGGAACAAGACAAGGTTGCCCACTCTCACCACTATTATTCAACATAGTTTTGGAAGTTTTAGCCACAGTAATCAGAGAAGAAAAAGAAATAAAAGGAATCCAAATCAGAAAAGAAGAAGTAAATATGTCACTGTTTGCAGATGACCTGATACTATACATAGAGAATCCTAAAGATGCTACGAGAAAACTACTAGAGCTAAGCTACCAGAAAACTACTAGAGCTAATCAATGAATTTGGTAAAGTAGCAAGATACAAATTTAATGCACAGAAATCTCTTGCATTCCTATACACTAATGAGGAAAAATCTGAAAGAGAAATTAAGGAAACACTCTTATTTACCATTGCAACAAAAAGAATAAAGTGCCTAGGATAAACCTACCTAAGGAGACTAAAGACCTGTATACAGAAATCTATAAGACACTGATGAAATGAATTAAAGATGATACAAACAGATGGAGAGATATACCATGTTCTTGTATTGGAGGAATCAACATTGTCAAAATGACTATACAACCCAAAGCAATCTACAGATTAAATGCAATCCCTATCAAATTACTAATGGCATTTTCACAGAACTAGAACAAAAAATTTCACAATTTGTATGGAAACACAAAAGACCCCGAATAGCCAAAGCAATCTTGAGAAAGAAAAACGGAGCTGGAAGAATCAGGCTCCCTGGCTTCAGACTATACTACAAAGCTACAGTGATCAAGACACTATGGTCCTGGTACAAAAACAGAAATATAGATCAATGGAACAGGATAGAAAGCCCAGAGATAAACCCATGCACATATGGTCACCTTATTTTTGATAAAGGATGTAAGAATATACAGTGGAGAAAAGACAGCCTCTTCAATATGTGGTGCAGGGCCAACTGGACAGCTACATGTAAAAGAATGAAATTAGAACACTCCTTAACGCCATACACAAAAATAAACTCAAAATGGATTAAACACCTAAATGTAAGGCCAGACACTATAAAACTCTTAGAGGAAAACATAGGCAGAACACCCTATGACATAAAGCACAGCAAAATCCTTTTGACCCACCTCTTAGGGAAATAGAAATAAAAACAAAAATAAATAAATGGAACCTAATGCAACTTAAAAGGTTTTGCACAGAAATGGAAACCATAAACAAGACGAAAAGACAACCCTGAGAATGGGAGAAAATATTTGCCAATGAAGCAACTGACAAAGGATTAGTCTCCAAAATTTACAAGCAACTCATGCAGCTCAATATCAAAAAAACAAACAACCCAATCCAAAAATGGGCAAACAACCTAAATAGACATTTCTATAAAGAAGATATACAGATTGCCAACAAACACATGAAAGGATGCTCAACATCACTAATCATAAATGTAAATCAAAACTACAATGAGGTATCACCTCACACCAGTCAGAGTGGCCATCATCAAAGAATCTGCAAACAATAATGCTGGAGTCGGTGTGGAGGAAAGTTAACCCTCTTGCACTGTTGGTGAGAATGTAAACTGAAACAGCTACTATGGATAACAGTATGCAGGTTCCTTAAAAAACTAAAAATAGAACTACCATATGGCCCAGCAATCCCACTACTGGGCATATACCTTGAGAAAACCATAATGCAAAAAGAGTCATGTACCACAATGTTCATTGCAGCTCTATTTACAATAGCTGGGACATGGAAGCAACCTAAGTGTCCACTGACCGATGAATGGATAAAGAAGATGTGGCACATATATACAATAGAATATTACTCAGCCATAAAAAGAAATGAAATTGAGTTATTTGTAGTGAGGTGGATGGACCTAGATTCTGTCATACAGAGTGAAGTAAGTCAGAAAGAGAAAAACAAATACCGTATGCTAACACATATATATGGAATCTAAAAAAAAAAAAACAAAGTTTCTGAAGAACCTAGGGGTAGGACAGGAATAAAGATGCAGACGTAGAGAATGGACTTGAGGATATGGGGAGGGAGAAGGGTAAGCTGGGACGAAGTGAGAGAGCGGCATGGACATATATACACTATCAAATATAAAATAGATAGCTAGTGGGAAGCAACTGCATAGCACAGGGAGATCAGCTCCGTGCTTTGTGACCACCTATAGGGGTGGGATAGGGAGGATGGGAGGGAGATCCAAGAGGGAGGAGATTTGGGGATATACGTATATGTATAGCTGATTCACTTTGTTATAAAGCAGAAACTAACACACCATTGTAAAGCAATTATACTCCAATAAAGTTGTTTTAAAAAATAACCAAATTGTGACACATGTTATAAGGTATTAGGTACACCTACTGTGCTAAGCTACCAAAAGAGAACTTATAAAAACAACAAATTCAACAAATTGTACCTTTAGTTCAAAAAAAAAACCTTCTAAAGAAAATATAGGTAGGACTGATTATTTACTTAAAACAAATTCATGGGATTCTCTAAAATATCTCCTTCTGAGTTGATTTCATTTATGGTTCAACATTTTCATTTACAAATTATTTTTTTAGGCATGCATAATTGTACCCACAATTTTGATAACTGGTTTCACAGTTGCATACGGAATGTATACTCCAGGAAGGCTAGGTTTGACCAATTGGAGCCCTCATAGTTGACCAACGCTTTGGGTTCTTCTGGTCAGGGTCTCAGGTTTACCAGACTCAGAAGGCTGACTGACCTGATACAAACCATAAATCTGAAAGGGTAGCCTGAGGCAATGTTCTGTGGTAATACAACAGTTCTGTTTCTTGATCACAGTGGTGTTAACACAAATTTAAACGTGATAAAATGACAAAATCGAATGAACACACTGTACCAGTGCCAATTTCTTTGTTTTGATAGTGATTATGATTAAGATGTGACAATTGGGGTAAACAGGGATAAAAGTACATGGAAACTCTCTACTCTTTTTTTCAAATTACTGTGAATCTATAATTATTTCAAAATAAAAAAAGTTAAAAAAATTATTATAGCCTATTTAAATTTATTTAGGGCAAGTACCCAATCATTATTGCTATTAAAAAAATCTTTCTTAGGTAATGCATGTATTCTTTGAAATGAATATTAGAATTATTTTGTGAAGTCCTAAAAATGAAAAAAGATTTCATTAGCATCATATTACATTGACAGGTTATTTGAGGGTAAGAACTGGAAACCTTATAATATTGTCCTCCTATCCTTGTACTTACCAGCTGGAATGGACCGTACCCCTGGCTACCTGGCTATTGTAGCTTCAATGTCATAGGCACAGAAGCCTAGCAGAGGAAATGTGTGCAACTCTATCCACTATGGAAAATGATGTTTCCTTTCATTAGCAAAGGAGTCCATGGAATCAGATAAGTCCAGAAGGTGTTAATAACAAACTGTAATTAATGTGTCAAGAAAGGCAAAGCTTCTTTATGGAATTGATATTTGTCAAGATGAGATATCCTGCTTCTCCAGTGGGGATTTAATAAAATTATCTTTATTAATAACAATGTTTTTGCAAATCATAAAATATTTTATATGAAAAAATAGATGGGATTTGTAATCTTAAAATTCTTAGCTCATGGTTATGTCTTTTCTCTAGTTTCATAATTTTCCATGCTCTAATTTTTAGAATAGTGTTTGTGCCTTCTATAAATATTAAGTGTGGATCTGAAAAGTATGAGAACACACATTGAGTATAACTTTAAGCACTGATCCAGTCACCTCTGATTAAAACTGCCTAGTGGTTAGAGACAATTAAATTCACTCTCTCCCATGGTCTGGAACATCTTATGTAATCTGGCCACTGTCTACCTCACAGATCTCACCTCATTCTGTCCTACCTTTTATTCTATAAATATTTATTGACACTGCTTATATACTAGTTACTCTTCTAGGTGCTGGGCATCTAAGAGTGAAAAGACAGGCACCATGGTGTACTTGCTTTCATGGAGTGACCCTTCTAGTAGGGAGAGTTAGATTTGCAAGTAAATGAATGCTTTCTTTTCCATGCATTTATTCCTGTAAAATGTTATGGAAGGGGGGGAGAAAAGCACTTACTTTATTCCCAACTAGTTGCCAGTTTTTACCTGTAGCCTTTTGAATAATAATCACAAGACTGCTGTTAGAAAGAGCCAAGCAAACATTTTTAGACCTTAAGTCACTACATTCAAGGTTCAAGGGAGTGTCCTATCAGTGTGACATTTTGTCATGTGCCCACCACTTGGCCAGGGAATATTGGAGCATCTTGGCTGACCATACCACCAAGATCATTTCACAGGTGGGAAGGATATTTTCCCACAGGAAGATCAGGAACTTTCAGGTGTGGTGGCTGCCATGACAATTAAAATACTAGGCATATTCCTACCTTTATACTCCAGTGAAGAAGGTATGACACACATTATGGTGTCGGTTTTGCAAGTGAAGAATCTGAAAACTTCAAACCTCAAATTGCACAAAGCTAAAGAGGTAGTAAGTGACATGGCTAAGGCTGGAACTTATTTTAACTTCAGGATTAGTGTGTTTGTCACTATCAGAAATTACTAAACTGAGGCTCAGAAAGGAGCTTCAAGGAATTTATGAATCTCTTGAAATAATATGCAAAATGTTGTTTTTAGGTTTGGATGGGAGCAGGTGGTCTGGGTGTTTAATTAGATTCTTTCTTTTTCAATATCATTTTTATTGAAGAATAGTTGATTTACAATGTTGTGTTAATTTCTGCTGTACAGCAAACTGATTCAGTTATACATATATACACATTTTTCTTTAAATATTCTTTTCCATTATGGTTTATCATAGGATATTGAATATCCTATTGAATATAGTTCTCTGTGCTGATTAGATTCTTAAAAGGCTTATGACCAAAAAAAATAAAGTAATAATCATAGAGTTAAGAACTACTGCATGCATATTGCATCTATTGAAAGGAAGTAAGTAAATATGAGTCCGCTACCACTATGCAGCTCACATCTTTCTCTTTCATGTTTGAAAAGATATGAGAAATTAAAATTAAGCTGGGAATGGAGTAACGCATTCCACCATTAACCGCTAGTTTGGAATTAGTGACACACTTTCTGGGAAGCACCCCACAGGAGCCTATCTATAAGAGAAGGGCTGCTTTGTTTGAGAGGTAATGACAAGCATCTACTCCTACAATTCTTTGAATCATCTCCACATGAAATGGGATTCCTGTTTAGCCTCTACTCTTTTTAGTATTTGCTCAAGTAGGAGGAGAAGGTTGCTGATTTGTTCACAACTGCGTAGTGAAGGAACTTGGACCATCTTGTTTCCTAGCTTCTGTAGGTGCCTCTAGGGAGAGCTAAGTACTAGAGGAGATTAACCTTGAAGTGTGTACTTAAATAATTAGATCGAAGACGGACTGGAGACTTATCCCTCAATAAACTTACACTACTTTTAGGAAATACAGTAAGTCAAGGATTCCCCAAGAAACCAAAACAAAGTATTTCTTCTTGGCTCTGAAAGTAAAACTATAGGAATAACAGATGTGAAAGTGCTTTGGAAAAGTAGTTAAAACACTAGAAAAATGTGATGGCTTATGATGGAAGCAATCCCCCTGCCCCCTCCCCCGAATGCCATATTATAGTTTTATGTGCAGAAAACTGGTAGCAACAAAATGCATTATTGAAAAAGAGCACCTAAGTAGGAGATGATTTAAGAGTGATAAGTGTTACTATTAAGAATTAGCATACTTTGGTAGGGTTGCCTAAATTTATTATTTCAGTGATTTTTATTTTGGGTACTTAAGGATGATATTTTCCCCCTTGGAGCACAGAGATGAATACAGGTTAATTCTACTTGCATCTGGCTGAATGTTCCAAGACTGCTCCTGTGGGTTTGGGAATCAAGCAGAGATCAATTCACACAAAGCCCTTCTTTGCTGACTCTATA
The DNA here is from genome assembly GCF_965194825.1 of Balaenoptera physalus. Classification (NCBI taxonomy): domain Eukaryota; kingdom Metazoa; phylum Chordata; class Mammalia; order Artiodactyla; family Balaenopteridae; genus Balaenoptera; species Balaenoptera physalus. The sequence goes on along the minus strand of NC_138885.1, from coordinate 101,662,688 downwards.
CTCATTTCTGACTTCTTACCCTTAGATAATAGTTAAAACTTAATTCGTGGGGGCAAAAAAAAGGCTACTGTTTCAGCTTCAAAATTCTACGTTCTTTATTTTCATCATCTGTTGGATGATTCAGGAAGATAGGACTTCTCCATGTACTTGTCTTTTCCCAAGTGAGGAATCTACATGAGGAGCTAAAATGAACAAATACATTGGAATTCACTTCTCTGGCATGTTTTAAGTTACATATATATATATAACCAACTACTACTTTTCTATGGTCTTTCCCCAGAGTCACTTTTTACAATGTAGATTAACTGGATCTCTTTTTATTTATCAGGCAAGAGTTATTTTCCCTTAGGAGATAGCAAGGGAATAAAATGAGTGAACAAATATGGGGCAAGGGAGGAGGAAGTAAGGCTTTGATTACTGCATTTTAAGAATATTTGTCATATCCCAAGCATCTTTGTTAAACATCTATTAAAAGTAAGCCCTGCTACAAAGGATGCTTCAGTCAATCTAGCACAGCAAGTGAAGTATCCTACAGCGGTGTTTGTCAAAGCGTGGGTCCCAGACCATGGCAGCAACATCACTCCGGAACCTATTAGAAATGCACATTCTTCGGTCACACCCCAGGACTACTGAGGATGAGATCCAGTAATTGCCATTTTAACAAACCCTCTGGATGAGTCTGATCCCCACTAATGTTTGAGAACATCTTCCCTAGTGAACAGCCATCTTCCTTTTGTCTTAAGATACTTGAATTATGTATATATATGTTTTAAATATATATATATTATTGAAGTATAATTGCTTTACACTGCTGTGTCAGTTTCTGCTGTAGAGCAAAGTGAATCAGCTATAAGTATACATATATCCCCTCTTGTTTGGATTTCCTTCCCGTTTAGGTCACCACAGAGCACCGAGTAGAGTTCCCTGTGCTATATAGTAGGTTCTCATTAGTTATCTATTTTATACATAGTAGTGTAATATGTCAATCCCAATCTCCCAATTTATCCCACCCCACCCCACCCCCTTTCCACCTTGGCGTCCATACGTTTGTTCTCTACATCTGTGTCTCTATTTCTGCCCTGCAAACCGGTTCATCTGTACCATTTTTCTAGCTTCCACATATATCCGTTAATATATAATATTTGTTTTCCTCTTTCTGACTTACTTCACTCTGTATGACAGTCTCTAGGTCCATCCATGTCTCTGCAAATGACACAATTTCATTCCTTTTTATGGCTAAGTAATAATTCTTTGAAGATACCTGTATAAATATTTTTAATGAGGTTAATTTACTTTCATGAATCTTTTAATTTTTAATATCACAACTTTTTGTTAAATCAATATTCCACTTTTATCTTATTGTGATTATATTCACATAGTTCTCTGCTAGGCTATGTTCTATGATTATATTTCCTTTTTTAAAAAAATAATCCTAGAGCTAATTATTGTCATTTCCTGAATTCCATCAGGTATTCTTATTCTTCCCAAACCATCTAAGAGAATTGTAAAATTACTCTAAACTCTATTTTTTGTTTGATCATGTACATCAACCTCTGTTCTTACCTTTACCTAGTGAGGGTTCCTTCCAGGAGCCCTTTGTGCCCCTAGTGGGATTATTCTTCTCTGAGCCTTAGGCAGAGCTCTCCTTCTGGGTTTTCCCTTGTCTCTCCTGTGGGTCTCATTTCTCCTGTATCCACTGTTTTTTTCTCTTTATTTCTCTTTATTAACTCCTTTCCCCCTTCTCTGTCCTCCCTGATAAAAGATGAATGCAAGTTAAACATCTTGAACCTAGTTTACGGAAAAATGCTTTTATTCTATTCTTACACTTAGGAGTTGGCAATTTTTTGGCTGTCCATTCCTTTTTAAAACAAACCATAAAAAAATGACATGGAAACCTTGAGTTCAAAGCGGAAGTTGTCCATTGATGGGCTTTGCTGGAAGATCTGATCCAGCAGGAACTCAGTTGTGTTATTAGAGTACCCACCAAAATCACTGTCTACATATCTTTTCTTATGGGCTGCTCAGTTTCACCTCATTCGATTTATTTCAATTTCTTATCTTAAGGAAGAGGGAAAAGTGGTAATTTTATTCCTGACTCCCAACCAGAGTTATTGAAGCCAAGCAGTAGTCAGGAAAAGGGGTCTTGCCTTTCAAGGCACAGAATTTTGCTTCTCAGAGCAGCACCCCTCCTCCATTCTGTTGCATTCAGATTTCCCCTGATTTTGTGTTGCCTGTAGGTCTTGCAAATGAAGATGTCTAATGTGTAAGAGTGATATATATATATACAGTTCTGGTTGCCCAGAAAGTGATTTGTGCCTAAGATAAATATTTGGCGCCTATTAATAAATGGATACCACGTTGTATATAAGGAAGTAATTAAAGTGAGTTATGGTATGAAGTAAAAAGAGTGGAGGATGGAACCATGGGAAACTTTAACATTTAAGGGGCAATTGAAAAAAATCCTATAAAAAAAGAAAATATTAGTTTAGGTTTTCTAAGAAGCAGACTGAATTAGATGTGCAAGAGATTTAGTGGGGAAATCACCTGCAAAGGATAAATGGGAGAGTGTAAAGGAGAAGGAGGGGAGAAATTATACAACTAGATGTGGATCTGATACCTGTGAAAGGAGAAAGAGATGGAAGGATTGGGTAGGAAAAATGTCACGTGCAATTCACTTCTCAAAAAATTTTGACCAAACCAATGGGAAGTCCCTGAGCAAAGATATCTTTTGGATGAGTCCTGGGCAGGCAGGAAAGGGTGGGGACTAATACCCCTGCCATGCTCATCATCAACTGGGAACAGCAAAGAGGGAGTGTGAACTGCGTGCAAATGCAGTGATGAATCCCAAGGTGAGGCAGCTAGGGCTTCATCTATGCTTCCTGAAGCATGGTTTCTTAGAGAAAACCTGAAAGGCAGATCTTAGAAATGAGAGAAACTAGAAAGAATGGCAGTACCAAAGCCACAGAGAGGAAGTTGTGTGCATTTATTCTCATAACTCTGCTATAAAAAGAAATGATGGATAAATTATCTTAAAACTGCAAATTTGAGCCTGAGACTTTTCCCTGTGAAACCTGTAGTTAACAGTCATGTGCAAAAATGTGCATAATTGGAGACAACATTAATACTGGGGAAAACATAGTTCTGGAGAAGATGATGGATTGGCTTAAAAGTTTAAAACCATTTATAATTTTCAAATATGCACTTTGAGTTGATTTGAAATATTTCATACTTGAGTTTCCTAATGGAGTTAATTAATCACAGCTGATCTCATTGCAAACACAGCACCAACCAGTAACAACGCAGTCACAGCACAAGTGAAAATCAAGGCATATCACTCCTACGTATTTAGTGATGAGGAAGGGATTTCTTTCCTAAACTTTTCCTTACCTTATTAATATGTAGTATTCCAACATAGTTCGAAACTCAGTTATGGCTACAGCCTTCTTATAACCACAACTGCTCAATTTCTATGTTATCATTCCTTGGGAATTTTAAAGTTATCAAATTTTTCTATTATCCCTATAGACTTATTCCGGAAAAAAGCAGGTTCACATCTCCTAATTCCTACCTGTATGCACATAACTGTCAACCAATGGTCCAGCAGCAGGGGTCCATTTTCAGAAGTATGTTGGGATGTGTCCATCATATATACATGACACAGATGAGGAGTTTAGAGAGAGAAAAGAGAGAATGAGGAAAATCCCTATTTATTGCAGGTCACTTCTGCGTCTGCAAAGCTGAGTGAGGACTTCCCTGATGACCGCGCCCCAGGACTCTAGAGTGATTGCTCTGCATAAGAAGGGGGACAGATTGGGGGGTGTGGGGAGAGTCCAGGAGGGAAACCACAGGAGTTAGGATGACTAAGCTCTGGAGTGGAGAAACAGAGGCGATGAGGGAGAATAAGACTATCAATTCCATGAGGGTAGACACCATGTCCATTTTTGCTCTTTGTTTTATAACCAGCACAGCAATGGCCTATTGGTAGAAATCAACAATTTGCAATTCTAATATTCAAAATTAAATGATTTTTGTTCTCTAGCTGATTCATGTTTTAACGAATTTCTGCAACTAGCTCAGATTTTAAAGTACAGAAGAGCACTGCTTCCTTTAGTCAAACCTGTAGTTTAGCCCTGTTCTGGACACAGTATAGGTTTTCAAGAACTATTTGACGGGATTGAACTGTCACATAGTTTTAGTTATTTAACCTCTGAGATGTTTAATTTCTATAATGTGATCACATCCCCTTTTGTTTCCAGATGAGCAAAATCCAGTGTGGACTCTTGAGGAGAAAGTCTTTCTTCTGCATCCCCCAGGTCTAGTAGCTGTGATACATTTCTTTACAACTCTAAGTGAAAGGGGGGTGGGGAGGTGGCTTGGGATCATCTGTTAAAATCCAAACTGCCTCGTTATATACCTGGTGACATACCAGCTAACCAGGCCTAACAGATTCTTCTGTATGAAGTAGCTATATGTTTAAACATTCAATAACAGGACAAAAGTTGGTCCCCACACCCACCGCCATCAGACCTCTGTTTGGCATCCACTCCTCAGGCTTTACACAGACCTGCTCTGAAAATCACGAATTTAGCAGAATTATATTTAATTTTTTAAAACTTCCAGAATGTGTTGATTTTTTTTTAAATCAAAGGATTGTATGATTATATCTAAAAAGAGGATACTTGAAGAGATAATTTGAGGCTCTAAAAAAAAAAAGTCAACTCAGCTCTCCAGTGACCTTCATTTCCATTTTTCCAAGAACCAGAAAGTGTGTGTGTAAATGTTATATGGAATATAAATATATGTAAAATATACTCATATATATATATATATATACACATGGCATAAAGTTGTAGTGAACTTCTAAATACAAACCAGAATTTCAAATCTTTGAAAATACAGTTAAGCATGTAGATTGGGTTTAGCTCGTTCTTATTTTTGACACTGGCAAAACTTCAAAATCTTGAAGTAAAAATAATTATTTTTGTTACAATGGTGCAACATATGTAATTAGAGTGGTTTTAGGGACATATGTGATGATGAAAACAATTGAAGTCATTAAGCTTCAGTGAGCTTATTAAAGTGTTTACAGATCATGGTCCCTTTGTTTTGAGCTGAATTCAGGTATCTCTCTAGAGGTAACATCAGTAATCCATCTGAATTTTCCATTACTGTTAACACTGAAAAAAAGTAAGAAAAAGGTAATTAAAATTATAATTAAACCAATACTGAGAAATAACTTGAGACAGAAGAAGTTTATAAGTTTTTGCAAAAGTTTTCTTTTTAGAGCTGCTTTCAGATTTTTCAAAGATAAAATAATATTGGTTGGATATTGTGCATTTCTTCATGATGGTCAAGTATTCCCTAATTACTCCCTGTAGACATTTCCATAGTTATGAAGTTGAACATGCAAGTTTGAGTTATTGCTACACTTTCACATTATATTAAATGAAAAACGAAGTTGCAAAGCAGAGTTAGTAGTACAATTCCTTTTATTTAACAAAACATTGATATTGCAAGTAAAATATATATATATATATATGTATAGACATATAGTTCTGTATTCATGAATATATGAGGAACAAAATATTAACATTTAATTAATAGTAGTTAATCTTGGAGCAGAAGTTTATGGGAGAGATGGAAAACTTCCCAATTTCATGTTCTTTCAGTTATATGAATTTTTTGATCACCTATTTCATTGTTTTTATTTAAAAAGTCAACAAGAACTCTAGGACCTTTTAAGTTTTCATCTTTACAGGATTTCTTTTAAGATAGAAAAGAATGGTTTATAGCACTGTTTAAAAAGATTCCTCTTTTTTAAAAATTCTAATTCCTTTCCTAAATCCTTGTGAATTTTTATTATTTCTCCGTTAAACTGGTTGTAACAGGGAGCTATATATAGAAAGTTTGAAAGACCTCTCACAAGGTGGAATATGAGAACGATTTGTGAAGGAAAGCTCTGAAAAGAGAGGGTATTGACAGATCTAGGGGGGTGGAATGGAGGTACAAGGAGAAAAGGATGCTTCTAGAATAACATGGAATGTTCTTCCTCTCCACAACACTAGAAATGACTAAAGATGTGAACAGGTGAGTTGGCCTCTCTGAGAAATATGAGGATTGAAGGTGCAGCGTACAGTTTTCTTAGATGGGTGGCAATAGCGCTCTCTAGTGGACGCTGGGGAGCCGGCAAATCAGGGAAAGCAGGACACTTGGCAATGTCCCTCCAAAGATAATGAGAAATTCAGACACCTAGAAGAGGAAATGTGTCTGGTTAAACACGGTGGATTCAATACTTAGGTCTCTTCTCTTTTTCAAGACACCGTTAAAATGCTAGTAAATCGGGAAAAAGGTAGACATCCTTCAAAATGAGGCGATAAGATCAGATAAGAGATGGGAATTAATTTTTGAATGCAAGAAAGTGGATGGAAGTTTGCAGAGGTGGAAGCTGGCTGCAAGAAGGACTCCAGTAAGAGACAAGTCTATTTTTTGATGCAGAATCCCAAAATGTCTCATGAATTGGAGGTGCCATTTAAAACTGACATCTCATGTGAGGTGTGGAGTGGAAAACAGGGAGTTGCTGGTGTGTCTGGATAAAGAGAGCGTGAGGTCCTGCTGATCTGGGCAACTGCAGGAGCCTGGAGAGCACTGCATCACACCAGTACCTGGGCCTCAGGCCCAGAAACTCTGAGTTAAGTTAGTCTGGATGGCACCCAGGTATGTAGATTTTTGAAAATCTCCTAAGATGACTCTGACTTGCAGCCAGGAGTGAGCACCATGGCTCACATACAAATTGACCGTTGTTCCAAAAGGAAACAGGCTATGTTTTTAGCGACTTTACCCAAGGTTTCCCATCCAATAGGAATGAGTTAGAATGAGAAGCAGTTCACTCTTTCCGGATTTTCTTTCCATTGGCCACCCAGCCTTGAATTCTGCCTGTTGGAGGCAGTGTGACTCACCCTCAGCTCGTTGTGACACTGTGTCTCTAAATAGTGCCACCGGGGGCTTCCCTGGTGGCACAGTGGTTAAGAATCCACCTGCCAATGCAGGGAACATGGGTTCGAGCCCTGGTCCGGGAAGATCCCACATGCCGTGGAGCAACTAAGCCCGTGCGCCACAACTACTGAGCCTGTGTGCCACAACTACTGAAGCCCGTGCACCTAGAGCCTGTGCTCTGCAACAAGAGAAGCCACAGCAATGAGAAGCCCGCACACCACGACGAAGAGTAGCCCCTGTTCGTCGCGACTAGAGAAAGCGCATGCGCAGCAACGAAGACCCAACGCAGCCAAAAATAAAATAAATAAAATAAATAAATCAAAAAAAAAAAAATAGTGCAACCAGAACCCCAGCAGCAGAAAACTTTGTAGGTCAGAAATCGTTTATAGATTAAGAAAAAAAGCATCATCTTCATGCACCATTGAATTACAATCTTGAATGTATCTTTTCTCTTGTTTACACATGCCTCTGTGCCCCATGAGAAAAACAGATAGAGCAAAAGAAAGAAACAGTGCTGGTGATCAAGAAATTTGATGCCCTTTGGTGTTGATTTTTACTCCCAGATCACTGCATTTAAAATCGAGAATGCAGGGTTTTCATGCCATGCTTTTCCATGGCATTATGTTTTCATACCATGAGAGCAATTCTGATATAAAGCAATATTGCTCTGAAAATAGAGTGCCGTCCCTCAGAATGAAGGCAAATGAGGATTTAGAACCTTTGCAGGTTGTACTGTCAGTACTAATTTGAGTGCTAAATTTCCATTTGCAAACCTAAGTAAACAGGAATGTAGACAGCTTGAACAAGATGAAATTGTGATATCCCCCAAAGGAACATTGCTGATCAGGGAGAGCTCAGCATGAATTTGAATCAAAAGCATCTGCAACAACTTTAACTCTGCTTCATGCCATCAGGGCTGGACCAACACAGGGAGGTTGAACCCGTAACACCTGGGATGGAGGGCAGAGCGCCATACCCTAGCCATTCTGAAAGGCTCTCCAGATTTTTGTAGCACGTGGGGGCCGATGCTAGACAATGACCACATCCGATTCTTGTGCAGCTGTCCATCATAGTAGGCACTGGCAAATTCCGGTTCCTGAACTCATCAGCAGCAATAAATATTTATTGCATGCTTCATGAGCACATTGGTAGCAAGACTGAATTTTGCACTAAATTTGAGTATAAAATGTCATTCGATTTAGACAATACACTTTAAAGGCACATGAGAAAATTCTTTCTGAATGAAATAACAAATAGCTGCTTATATAATAAAACGCGTCAGAGCCACAGGGAACCTACTGAAGGCACAGAAAGAAAGATTTCCTCTTGACAGGAGGATTTTGGCTCTGTGTAAATCCAGCAGAATTCTCTCAGCCAGCCGGGGCTCTCTGCTTGAGTAGACAGCCTAACTAAGGTATCAAAAATGGTATTGTTTGGACTCATAAAGTTTCAGTTTTTCTAGAAGCCACCAGAGGATGGTTGCTGGGCAAGGCAGAGAGTCAGAGAGAATAGATGTGCTTTCCTACATGGGCAAGGTTTGACTTCAGGGGATGTCGAAGGTGTTTCAACAAGCGCTGATCCAGGAGAGCTAGTAAGTTGAAAAGTGAGATTCACGCTAAGTATACAAACTCCCTGTGGGTGATGGAGGCAAAGCCGTCACACACATATAGGTAAGAGTTAAATAAAAACCCTCTTCTCTCCGAAGGGATCTCAAGTCTCTTTTCTCTTATAGTCTGTGTCCAGAGCTGCGTGGAATATATAATAATTTTTCCTACTAACGTAAAAACGACCTCTCACTGTTAGACCATACTTGCTAGGAAGAAAGAGAATCTACGTTGGTGAATATTTTTTCATCGTATCTAGATCATCAATGGCAAGTTGAAAACATGAACAAAGAAAGAAAGATCTTCCTAAAGCAGAAATGAGATTTAAGGAATGAATGAAAACTAGACTGAGAATAATAAGATTTTAATTTTTAGTTTTCAAAATCTCTCGATTTGGTGTGGAGGTGTGCACGTGTGTGTACGTGCAACCCTTTGTAGACACACACGTTTTCTTTATGCTCATTGTACAAGAATAGTCAAATTAGAGGTCCTGGAAAGCAGGGCAGCAGCTAACACAAACAACAGAAAAGGCACCCTTCTGGGCAAATTAGCGAAAATGTTCTTCTTCTCCAATCTGACTACAGCCCAGCTACCAGGCTCATGAATTGATCATTTCAACCCTCACCTCATCTCCACCCCCACTGACATATACCTCTGTATCGGGCATAACCTGCGTAATCCTACTGGTTTACCATCCTCCAGAGCAAAATGCACCATTGCCATCTCTACCTTCTTTAAATTGTCTTAGTAAAACAAAAAAATTAAATAAAAAACACTACTTGATAAATTGTCCTACTCCAAAGGGGTGACATAGTTAAATGAGGGTGTAAACCAGAGATTCTAAACCTAAGGCTCCAAGTGCCCTTGGAAATACAATGTCTTTTGCACGCGTACATCTGCATTTTTCTAAGGACAGGGGGTTTGCAAATGTGTCAGTGACCCCAAAAATTTAAGCCTTAAGCTAAAGGATAGTGGAATTAATAATTTAGAAACATTCACAAAAGAATAATTTAACTTTTAAAAGGTGCCCCTGGATTATCCAAATGAACTTTTACATTAAGGTCTGAATTTACCAAACTTGCTTAAAACAAAATTCTTATAATATTAGGGGATGGTTTCAAATGAAGTGTTTTAATAAGTTGTTTATAGTCTAAAATTCTTATCTCAAAAGCCAAATGAAGATATCTGAGTCTTGTAATTAGACATGTCTTTTTCTTTCATTTATTTTTCATGGGATGTTTCATTATTCCAAGACTCTCATTTCCCTTTAGCATAGTGATTTTCACTTTGAAAAAAATGTCTAGTGATTGAAAAGTTCAGCTCATTTAAGTGACGTTGTGTATTTTTCCTTCTGTCATATGAGAATCACAGAATGGAAGGAACCCAGAATCCCTTGCTAGTTTTCTCCTTTATGCAAGATTATATTCCACTTGGTTGGATTTTCTTCTTTCCCTTTAAAGATAAATCACTTAAAGAATTTCTTTCTGTTTATATGACATATAAGTTTAAGAAATATATTCCATAAAATAATATACTATTAATAAATTAACTATTTGTTCATGTGATATTCGCTATGTCGACCTTACTGTTTTAAAGCTCTTTGATTCCCCTAAATATTGTTAAGTCTTTATTGCCATAAAACATCATTACTTTCAGTTCCACTGTTTCACTTTTATGATTTTTCTAAAAGGGTTAGTGCTGAAATTAACCTTATGCCTTTACAATACCATCTTTTTTTTAAAATGTGCTTAACATGCTCTTCTTCACAAATGAGGCAATCAGTTGCATAAATATCTCTATATAAAACAGAAAATAACATTTTATTGAATTCGATAAAACTGATATGATACATATTTCCCTGGTCTCCTTTGACTAGTGAGCAAAAATGAGCTTTATTCGTTAGCCTCAAAATGACAAGCAATTTGCTTTACATAAATATTACCTTCTGTTCATATACATACATTTTCCAGAAAGAATTAACAAATATACTTTGTAGATTTTCTAGAATTCATTGTCTCGAGATGTTAAAAAAAAAGGAAGGGGTAACAAAGAGTCTCCAACAATACCCCCAACACTCACTGCCTCACTGTATGCCTTAAAATTTCTTTCAGGTTTCTGGACCCAATTCTAATACGTGTGTGTGAGTGTGTGTGTGTGTGTGTGTGTGTGTGTGTGTATGGAAGCTTCTCCACACCAACAAGCAATGCTTGCAACCAGCAGGCTGTCTGAGAATTCAATTCAATTCTGATACTATCTACCTGGGGATGGCATCAGATTCCACAGGTAAAGGGCTCATTCCTACAAGACCACCCTTCACTTTAGACGTCAATCACAAACCCAGGTTATTACCTGTGCTCTGACTACAAACTGTAGGTTCTAATGACTCTCCAACTCAGGACGCTAATCACAAGATCAGATTGTCGCCTGTGTTTCTGACTGACTGCCTTAAATTAGAGGTTCCTACAACCCCCTTTCTGTTTGATTGATTTGCCAAAATGGCTCACAGAACTCAGGAAACCCATTTACTCACTAGAATATCAATTTTTTAATAAAAGAATATAACTCAAGAACAGTCATATGCCACAGAAGTAGAGAACAAACCTACAGATACCAAGGGGGAAAAGCAGTGGGGGGGGGCGATGAACTGGGAGATTGGGATTGACATATATACACCACTGATACTATGTATAAAATAGATAACTAATGAGAACCAACTGTATAGCACAGTGAACTCTACTCAATGCTCTGTGGTGACCTAAATGGGTAGGAAACTCAAATAAGAGGGGATATAATTATACGTATAGATGATTCACTTTACAGCAGAAACTAAAACAACATTGTAAAGCAGCTATACTCTAATAAAAATTAATTTAAAAAAAAGAGCAGTCATATGGATGAGATGCATAAGGCAAGGTATATGGGAAGGAGCGTGGAGCTTCCAAGTCCTCTCCAGAGACATCATTCTCCCTGCATCTCCACATGTTCACCACCCTGGCAGCTCTCCAAACCCTATTCTTTTGGGTTTTTATGGAGGCTTTGTTACATAAGTATAATTCATTAAATCATTGGCCATTGGTCATTAATGACTGATTCAACTTCCAGCCCCTCTCTCCTCCCTGGAGGTCAGGGGTTGAGACTGAAATTTCCAAACTTCTAATCACATGATTGGTTCCTCTGGTGACCAGCCCCCATCCTTACTTGATCTAAGGGTAGCCCAAAAGTCACTTCATTGACATAACAAAAGACAACTTTAATCACTCTCACACTTAAGAAATTCCAAGGGTTTTAGGAGCTCTGTGCCAGAAATTGGGATGAAGGACAAATATGTATTTCTTATTATAAATCACAATATCACAGAAATTTTCTAATGAAGATCTCTCTTTTCCCCAGTTCTTCCGAAGACTAGAATTCTGATCTTCTGAAGAATCTCTCTTTTCTCCCTTTCACTCAGTTCATTTATTTGTTTTCTAATATAAGGATTACATAATTAATGTGTGTCTATTTCAAAGTGTATCATTTAAGCAATGTGGTTATTTATAATTGCTAGAAACCTTTAGTGATAGAATTGGGCATTGCCATTTTTATAAAATTGAGCTTTGTTTTGCTTATTAAATTTCCTTCATTTTTTCTTTGTTTAGAAGTTATTAACATTCCCTTAGAAATTATGAGCCTGAACCCTCTCACCAGTGCTTGGGCTGGAATTCTAAACAGAGGGCAACATACTTGGGTGAGGAAGCTAGGAGTATGGCAGCTGTGCTCAAAGTGAGACAACAAGGGAGGTATCCAGTATGACACAGAGACAATATCTTGGATTTGGAGTAACTGGATTTAGGACCTGAATTCAAAATTTTTTGGTCTCTGCTGCATGCATTTTGGTAGGGTATTTTTTGACTTTCACCATCAGTATTTTTTTCAAATAAAGTAATCCTCAGGGATAAACTCAAGAATAGCATCATTCTGAGATTTCAGTGTTTGTTTCTTTTGGAATTCACAGTGGAAGTCATATTGTTACCTGTTTCTCTTGATTGGCCACTGTGAGCAGTGCTTTTGATGAATATAATTAATTATGAGGTGCTCCAAAATTCAAGACACTTGTTACTTAATCATTGTCATTTTATTGTTTCTTATTCATTTTTTTTAAATTCAAAGACATTTCGCTATTTATTTTCAAAATAATGTTTTTGTCCTTAGGAAAATCAAACCATTTCTAAACACTTTATGAAGATGGAATGTAAGCAGAACTTGTTAATAATAAAAATCACTGGATTGATTTATATTTCAGTTGGTTAGTGACTTCATGCCATCTCACACAATAACGGTTCTACAATTGGTTTTTAAGAAAGAAAAAATTCATTTTTATTTTATTTTATAATTTTCAGCTGAAAGACAAAGCACATAAAGACCATGAAACAGAATCAAGAATGAAAGAATTAATAGCCACTTTTCTGGTAAGTTTGATAAATCAAGTGGTCTCAATAATTTAAAATAAATACATATACAATTTTAAATTATTTTTAAAGAAAAATTCCTTTTATTTGAAAAAAATTATACCTGCTATGATAGAATCTTTACACTGATAATTTTAGTCATTTCTTTTGCTATTAGGAAAAGTAATTTGTTATATGTAGGCAGTTACTTAGGAGAACACACTCCAACTTTTCTCTCGGGTAACGTGTTTTTGATAGCATTCTGTACTGGACAATTATAGAACAAATCATCCTCACACACTTTATTAAAAACACTTTTTTGATGTTCTAGATAGTTGGCCACTGGATTGCTCCTAAGACCTTTATTTTCTCAATATTACTTCCTTTTTTTGCATTAACATGGGTGTCTCTTACACTTCTAGGAAATATTGATCATCTTTAGTAAAATAAGTTTCCTGTGGTTACAAATGACTTGTGGATGTGGTGAAAGAAAGAGCATTGATCTCGAATCCAATAATCCCATATGTGCAGACAGGAGTCTTTATGAATCCTGTTTATTTATAGGTTTCTATTAAGTGGCTCAGCTCGCAGGACTGGAGGTACTGCTTTATTATCACAACAATGCTTTTGAAGCCAATAACAAAAACACCAATAGCAAATTATGAAAAAAATCAGTTTTACCTAGGCCTGTATTTATATAAGAACACTATCCTATTAAAAGAATTGGTTCCTTCAAATTTCAGTGAAGCCTTGCTTCTGTGACGTTTTCATCCATGTGGTAAGTCATTTTTCCTAGAGCTTTGTTTTTCCACACTCTTATTTAAATTACGGTCTTTTCTTATTCAATATTCATTTTTCATTAAAAACAAAACAAAACTATAAAAGATGTTCTTAGAAACTGTAACATCAACTGTAACCATCTGAAGAGTGATATTGGTTAACGATAATGCCCTAGTAGCATTTAAATTGACTAATTGAGAGAAGTAGTTTCTGTTCTAATAAATTTAATATAATATATAGTCTCTTCATAATCTAACATTTTGGTGTTTGTCATGGGTATATTTAGGCAACAAAAAACTGTTACTTTAGGACTTCCCTGGTGGCACAGTAGTTAAGAATCTGCCTGACAATGCAGGGGACATGGGGGTTCGAGCCCTAGTCTGGGAAGATCCCACATGCGGTGGATCAACTAAGCGCGTGCGTCACAACTACTGAGCCTGCGCTCTAGAGCCCGTGAGCCACAACTACTGAAGCCTGCTCACCTAGAGCCCGTGCTCCATGCTCCGCAACGAAGAGTAGCTCCCGCTCGCCCTAACTAGAGAAAACCCACGTGCAGCAACGGAGACCTAACGCAGCCAAAAATTAATTAATTAATTAACTAATTAATTAATTTTAAAAAAACCTGTTACCAAAAACGTATAGTTAACAAAAAGACTCACTAAACAATGAGTTATTCCTCTAAAGATATAAGTGAATGGCAAATTAGAGACATGGTCAGAAAATAAATGATACCCGTTGTGCCCTAATTGTCTATTAGTCATCTTGCCCATGAAATCCAGCTGTAGTGTTCTTGAGGTGATTGAAATGACCCCTGGGGTATGTCTGCCATTATAAGGCAAAGGAAAATTTCTACCCCAATAATTGTTAGTCTGGGATCTCTCCCCACATCTTTTCCTTCTTTTCTGCCCCCAATCCTTTCAGATTTAACATCCAGGTTGAATGCTTCGTCTTAAAATTGATACTTTGCTAATTTCTCCATTGCCTTTCTTTTGCTGCTGTAATTCTTCACCTATGGGGAAGTAAAGCTCACACATTCAGAACCCTGTGCAGCATTGACTATGAGGTGGATGTCGTTCAAGCAAGGTCTGTTCACATGCAAATCTCAACTGAACCACAAAGAGGGACAACCTTGGAGCAAAATGTATCTTGTTGCAATCAGCTGTTTTTCAGAGAAGAAGTGTATTTATTTGAGTAATAAACATTTATATGCCAATATTGAAAAGTTAATAGAACTATTGCATGTGAAATGTCTCAACCACTGTGTAAATGTAAATGTACAGAATTTTTAAAAACATAATTATAAATCCAGACAGCTCTGTCAAAATATGAGCAGGTAATACCATTAGATTAAAAAAGTGATAGGTCATATATTATAAATATATAACATATCATATTGGCATAAATAGGATTTGATGCATAAAAGTTATTTATATCAAAATTATTTTGACTTGACTATCAACTAACTAGTCCTTTAAGAAGATGATGCAGCCAAGTGAAGTTTCCAGCCTGGTGTCAGTAAGTATTTGGCAGGATCAGTCCCTAGTTCTGAGCTAATGGCAGACATGGCTAATCAATCATGGTGCTCTTTCTTGCTGAGTCCAGATTTAGCCTTAGGGATCACCACAACTGCCAAATCCATTATTTTTTATAATAGCTGCCTGAAAAATTGTGTTGCAAAAGATTGTATTTGCAATCCCAGTTTAGGGCAGCTCTTCTGGGTTGCAACAGTTGATGATCACTGATATAAAACAGAATGGTTCATAGCTTATAAAAACTAATTTGATTTAAGTATCTTGAATACTTAAATCGAATTATTTAAACGGAATAATTTACACATGACCACAGATCAATAATAGATTCCAAAGTTACAACTGCTAATAGTAACAGGATTAAAACTTTTCTCCCTTGTCATCACCTACTTCTCTTGCCTTTTTTTTTTCACAGTGAAACCTTCTAAAACAACTTTCTTATATTGATTATCTACATCTGCTCACCTCTAACCCCTTAACTTTCTCCCATTTGGCTTCCATTCCTACCGATCTATTGAATCTTCCTCACTTAGATTAAAAAATCACTTCTATATAATTAAACCCAATGGACAATTTTTTAATCTTTATTTTATTTCCAAGCAGCCTTCTGTAGTGCTGATCACTTCTGCAACCTTCTCTCTCCTTAATGTCCATCATCAGTGTCTCCATAGTGTCACCACACAGTACTGAATTTCTTCTTTTTTTTTGTTCTTCCCAGTTTCTTGCCATCACCTAAACCTATAACCAAATTTTAACTGGTGTTTTTCAGGGCTCTGTCAAAGTTCCTCTTTCTTTTCCCTTTGTGCATTTTCCCCCATCGATGCCTTATATTACCTGCTATATACCTATGACCCCAAAATCTGTATTTGCCACACAAACAAACCTACTGGGCTCCTGATTTATATTCCAAGTACCTACTTGACATTCCTACTTGATTCACAAGTACGTCAAACTAACTAAATCAAAACTAAACGCTCCATCTTCCTTATAGAACCCTTGCTGTTTCTTCAGTGTATCCTATTTCAACAAATGGCCCTGCTCTCCTTCCTGTGGCTCAGGCCAGAAATGGGAAACTCTCTTGACTTGTTTTTTCTCCTCACCTATCACCATCCTTTTTATCTGTTGTGCCCCTTGTACTCTATTAGTATTTTTCAAATTAGTCCCTTTCTCTCAATTCTCATGACTACTAGTTGAATTAGTCTTCCTATTTCTACTCTTGTCCATCTGAACCATTCTTCATCGTGCTGCCAAGGTGTTGCAAAACTCTTAGTCTACATCATTATTTAAAACCTTATGATAATTTTCCTTATCATTTACATCAAATCCAAAATCCTCACAGGATTCTCCCTGGTGTGGCTCCTCTCTAGGTCTTCAACTGTATTGTTCACCGCATTTCTTTCCTTCATCTCTATCATGCTTGTCTCTTTTCAATAAAGGGACTTCATTGTCTAGCCTGAGGACTTTCAGGCTCATTTTATTTTTTTATCCTGGTATACCCTTCACCCCTCCATTATTTAGGCAACCCTTACTCATCTTTCAGGATTCATATTATATGGTTATTTCTCTCTGAATACCCAGGTTGAATTAGTTACTCCTGCTGTATGTTTCTACAGCGCTCTCTACCTGCCTTTTTAAAACAATTGCCACACATGACCTTTTTCTTAAGTTCAAAAAGGCAGATTTCATATTTGTCTAGTCTGTGGCTATATTTTCAGTATAGTTACCTCCGAAATATTTTGGAAATATTGGTATTCTGGAAATCTTATAGAGAAAATAAAAAACTATATTTTGCCTTCTTAAGAACACCACTTTTGCTTTGGAGGAATTCTTTTCAATGAGATACAATCTAGTGGGTCTATAAGTCAGGGACCTTACCTTCCCCCAGGCTAAGGTTAGGGATGAGACCAAATTTTCATGATGTGATGAACCCTCCCTGGAAATTGAATCTTGAGCAGAGTGGGAAAAATAAGCAGAACATGAGAGTTAGTTTCTTTCCTGTGGAGGTACTGTACGTGCCCTTGACATTCCTGTGTCTCACCTCCCTGTTTCCAAGACTGCTATCCCCACCCTGATATTACTTCTCAGGACTCTGTATTTGTAATAAATTTCCTTTAAAAAAAAACTATCCAAAGTTTTTTTATATCACTTACAATAAAAGAACCCTAATTGGCAGTTTTTACTTCTTTTTGTTATTTTTAACATGTCAAAAATATATCATGATTTGCATAGGATTCTGGATTGGGATCCTGTGATATTCTGTAGCTGGTATTTAAAACTGATGACTCTCAACTTATTGTCTTAATCCCTCCTTGCCTAGATATCATGTGTTTTTTAAGCATCTTCATTTCCATCAGTCCTGTAGTCATTCATTCATTTATACATTTCCTCCACAAATACTTATTAGTATGCTTTCACTATTGTAAAAATTAATAAATAGAAACCTCAGTTAAAATAGAGTTGGGAGGTTAGAAGGAGAAGCTCCAATGATAGCAGAACCCAACAGGACGAAGGAAGATTTCCTTTTCTTGCCTGGCAAGATCTCAGACCCTGAGAGACTCACAACTCAGCCAATGAAAAACCACTATACCTTGAATTCTCAATTCCTCCAATGGACTCTTTGTTTACTATAGCCCTCCCAACTTCCTTTTCCCTTCTATATGAGCCCTCCTCTCCTTGTTGCGGGGGACTTGCACGTCGCTCATCATGGTTGCAGACCCCATATTGCAATATTTTGCTGATCCCAAATAAACCCATTTTTGCTGGAGAAACAACCGGCAATCTATTCGTTTAAGGTCAACACTATGTATCATATATTGACAAGACACTGGAAATACAAACATAAAACACATCATTTTGGTTCAAAATACTAGTGATGAAATACAGTGATCAATACATATCTTGAGATATGATAAACGTTATGAAAAAGATTACATACAAAGTAATATTCTATCATGGGCAATGGAGGGCTAAGGTTCTGTGACAACTCAGTGGTATAATGAAAGCCTTGGGGAGGTGGGCAGTGGGCAACTAAGCTTTAATAAGAATGGACGGACATACCTTTGTGAGGACATATCATAGAGTAGTTAAGAGCACAGACTCTGGATCTAGAGTGGGCTTAAACCTTGGCTTTGCACCTATGGCATAGTTTTTCAAACCAAACCATACCAAACCAAACAACACACACATACACACACACACACACACACACACACACACACACAGAGTATCATATTAAGCCTCTAGATGTAACTACCAGTTTATCAGTAATACAGGGGAAGGAACATTTTAAATAACACCAGAAGGATGCAACCAGCAAAATCTAGAATTTAGAAAACTCCACAGAACAAAGTCTGCTTTTTATATTAAATAAAGAGCCAATGAAAATCAGAGGCAAAGAGAATCTATAGATTAAAAGAAACTTAAGAGACATAATTATATGGAATATTTGGACTTTAGATCCTGATTTAAACAATCCAATAGAAAACTACATTTATGAGACAACCACAAAAGTCTAAATACTGACTAGATTGTGAAAATAGTTGTTAATTTGTAGATTTGAATATGGTATTGTTATGTTAAGGACAGGTCCCTTATATTTTAGAGATGCATGAAGAAATATTTACAAGTAAATAATACGTCTGAGATTTGCCTCAAAATAATCCACTTGGGAAGAGAAGTGAAATGGACTTATATAAAAACCAAGAGTGGACATGAATTGTTGATGAATGAATATTAGATAGTTAAATAGGACTAAACTTATAATGAAACTTTAAAAAAAGAAAAGTAAGTAAGAATTCTGGATCTGCCATTTACCCATAGGCCAGCTGTGTGATCTTGAACAAATTATATAACATCACTGTTTTAACCTAAATTTTCTTTATTTGTAAAGTAAGGACAACAGTAAATTAGTCTTGTAGGATTGTTGTGAGGATAAAATAAACTAGTTTATGTTTATGTTTAGAGTCATGCCTGGCCCAGAATTATGTTTTGTAAGTGTTTGCTCTTATTATTATTAATTGGTATAGCAAGAGGATAAACAATACGAGAAAAAAAGGCTAGAGAGGAAACTGAATAGATGAGAAATCTACAACAGAGATGAAAGTTAATAAAATGGGAAATAGGTTTTTAGAATATATAATGATGTTCCAAAGGGACATTAAATGCATTTGACCAGTTCCTATATAATGTACCTATGATTCCAGGGTTTGAACTCAGTGTATAAGAGTAGAGGGAACAGAGAAAGAAATAATTTCATCCTCTTTGTTTTTTATTTGTGCTAAACTATAAGACCTCTAGAAACACACAGTTGATATTTGTACTTTACAATTAACATGGTTTGTTCACTAAAAAATCTTATACAGTGTTTTCAAAGAGAGCCAGCTTCCCTTTGATAAAGTTTTCCAATGCTATTGTCTTCATGAGAACCACATTTCATAGTTCACTACCCATGATGTTTTTAGTCTTCCAAGTTAGTGGCTTTACCTAAATTCAGCAAACCTGTATAAATCATGGAAAACATACATTTTTCTATGTGAAGTATGATTCATTATTTTATTATTATTAATATTATGATGATGATGACAATCACCTCAGTGCATTCGGAGTCCATTTTCATTTTGGAACCTTTTTGCCTGTTTGTTGTGTTGTAAGTGATGACTTCAATAACCACCTTAGTTACTACATCACCAATGAGCTTGTGTGTCATTGAAATGATTTTCCAGAGGTAATGTGTTTCTGATCTAGCTTGTTTCATTGTTTTATTGAATATATGAAAAATGTTAGAAATAGCAGCACTTTAACAAAATGATCATGTGGGAATATTGAAGATGAAAAGCAACGAAATATGGTCACGTGGCTAGCATAATTGTATGGACTTTTTTTGCATGCAATATTGACTAATATAGTGTTTATTATTCTAATGGAGACTGTGGCAGTGATCTATAATTGTTTTTAAAAGCACTATTAATTTTATTTTTAAGTTGGCTCAGCGTATTTTTTTTGCTGTTGTTTTAAAAGAAACTATATATGATTTTTGCTTTCCACGCTGAAAGTTACTAAAAGTTGTTGTCTCATGTATTTAGGTGTATCACATAATATAAATTTAAGTCAAATTAAAATTAAATAAAGTCATCTATTTTATGTTATGAGCATCTCATAAACATTATAAATATTAGCAAACATCAATGTAGAAATAAGAAAAAGAGAAGTACACTAGATGTAATAATTAATATTAGTAATTACTGCTATAATTTACAGAGTATTTATTATTTGGCAGCACTGTGCTAACTGCTTTATGTGCATTATCTCATTATTCATCACTGCAATTCTATTAGCAGTTGTGACATCTTTTCCCTTAAACAACAGTAAATAAAAAGAGTCTACGTAAAAAGCGTGCTTGCTTTAGAGCTTTAAGAAAATCCTCTATCCCTTTCTCCACTTATTAGGATGCCATCCAAACCCCTCTGATGTAGAACGCCCCAAGCCAACACTGTCTATAGGAGATCCTATTATCATACACATTTTGCAGAGTGGAAGGCCAATTCTGAGAAGATTAACTTGTCCAAAGGCATACATTCAATGCATGTCAGAGATGACGCCCTGCAGTGATTTTCTCCACCTAGTCTTTCATATTGATGCTCCTCTTCTTCCTTCTTACCTGCTGCAGAAGTTAATTATTGGCAAATTTTAGTTTTTAGGTAATTAAATCTTTAGTTCATCCAGCTCTCCCCACCCTACAAAAGAGCTGCTCCTGTCGGTGAAATATTTACAACCTAGGCTTCTCCTCCTCCTCCTTAGAAGCTATCAAAGTAGCCTGATCCATTCTAGCCCCTTGAATGCTTTCAAACTGGTATTTTTCAAGCATTTGTTTGCCACGTTCCTGGAAGCAAGTGACAGAGACAGGTGAAGGGTAACTGCTGAGGCCCTGGAGCAGCTCCCAGCAAACGTAGTAAGTTGCAGTGTAGTGATCTGAGACAAAACCCACTTTAAAAATTTTACTCTGTGCATGTGTAGGTATGTGTGTGTGTGTGATTGCAGGTGAGCTATTTGTGTCCTCTTCCTATATTTCATTTAAATGGACTGTGAGATTAGACTTACCAGATTCCTGTGAATTATAAATGCTTTAAAAACAAACCCACTTTTTTGTTTTGTTTTGTTTTTTGGCTGAGCAGCGCGGCATGCAGGATCTTAGGTCCCTGACCAGGGATGGAACCCGTGCCCCCTGCACTGGAGGCACGGATTCTTAACCACTGGACTGCCAGGGAAATCCCAAAACCCACTTTTTTGGATGAGAGGTTATTTGTAGGGAATATTATGTAATGCTTTATAGATCTAAAGCATAATGAGTTTAAATATTCTTCTAGAATTATGAGATTATTCTAATTCGTTTAAGGAATGTAATCCTTTTATTCTTTATCAATAATTGTTACAGAACAATATTAGCTCTTCATTTTGAACAGTGATTCATTTTTTGCATGAACTGGTTATCTAAAAATAATAATAATAAAAAATAAAATAAAAGTGAAGCATACTTAAAGATTGACCTTTTACACTGCTCCAAAAATAATTACTATGATCTTTATATATAAGAATATAATAAAGCAACATCTGTTGTATCAAGATCATTGTGTCAAGATTCCACTAGAGAAATAGAACCAGTAGGATGTACGTATGTATGTGTGTGTGTGTGTATATATACACATAATGAACATATATATGATTTATTACGAAGAATTGGCTTAGATGATTATGGAGGTTGGCTAAGTAAGTCCAGATATGTAGAACAGGCAACCAAGAAGGGAAGACACTGAACAGAATGGAACTCTATCTCCCAGGAAACCTCAACCCTGATTTAAGGCCTTCCAATAGATTCAGCTGGGTCCACCCAGATTACCCAAAGTAATTTCCCTTACTTAAACTTAAATTATCATGGGATTTAAATACATCTGCAAAATGCCTCCTCAGCAACACCTACGTTAGTGTTTGATTGAGTAACTGGGAACTATAACCTAGCCAAGTTGCCGTCTCAATAAAGCCATCACATCTGTGAATTCCCTACCCTCCTCAAGAGCTATCACACTGTCAGATCTGAAGCTCTCTCTGAACTCCTGCCTGCTCACATCCTTCTGCTTTCCCTTAGAGAACTATCATATTGAACCACCATAATGGATTTTTAAAAATAATGTATTGCTTTTTTATTGCCTTTGAAATTTATTAAAAATGGCGACACTGTGTCTTTTCCAGGTATGCTGTTTTCACTTAACATGTTTCTAAGATGTATTCATTTTTTAGTAGCTGTTTTCATTTATTTTTAATGATCTACATTATCGGATTATTTGAATGCACCAACAGTTATTTATCCATGCTTCTATTTATGATTATTTCATTTTATAGTTATTAACTATTAAAACAATAAATTTTGAAACTTTTTGTACATATCTGTTTATTCACATCTTAAAGGATTTCTCTGGGTAAGTACTTAGGATTGGAATTTCTAGGTTTCATGTGGTAAATGTAGATTGAACTTAACGAGATATTTTTACAGTGATAATATTGATTAACTTTGCTTGCTTCCCTCAGTATAAAAATGTAGATTTTTATCTACACATGGTTTCATCAGACAATATTAGTTTCCTATTACTGCTATAACAAATTACCACAATTTAATGGTTTAAACAACACAAATTTATTCTCTTAGGATTCTGGAGGTCGTAATTACAAATTAAGTTTCTCTGAGTTAAAGTTAAGGTGTCGGCAGGGCTGATTCTTTCTGTAGGCTCTGAGGAGAAAATCCAATTCCTTGACTCTTCAGCTTCTACAGGCTGCCTGTATTCCCTGGATTGTGGCCTCTTCCTTCATCTTCACAGTGCATTTCTAAACCTCTGCTTCTGTCATCACATCGTCTTCTCTTCTTTTGTAGTCAAATCTCCCTCTGCCTTACTCTTATAAGGACATTTGTGATTACATTTAGGGCTCACCTGGATAATCCAGGATAATCTATCCATTTCAAAATCTTTAATTGAATCACATCTGCAAAGCCCCTTTTGCTATATAAGGTAACATTCATAGGTTCTGGGGATTAAGTGGTGTTCACCTTTGGGGGCAGAGAGCATTATTTAACCTACCCTTCAAGTTTTCGTGCCAAAGTTGTAGATATAAAATGCAATCTTATTGTGGTTTTAATTGGTATTTCCCTTAATACTAATCAGTTTGAGCATTTTCTTATATGCAATGGGCACTTGGGTTTCCTTTTTTGTGAAATAAACGTTTATATATTTGATCTTTGATTTTGATTGAAATGTCAAATACATATGCTGAATAAACATTCTTTATTGATTATGCATATGACAAATATCTTTTACCAGTTTTTAATTTATCTTTTCATTTTAATGCTCTCTTTTTATGAATATGTTATTACTTTAATATAACCAAATCTATCTATTTATTCCTTTATGCTTAGAAATATTTGTCTCATCTAAGAAATATTTTTCTAGCCTAAACTATAAATATATACTCTTTTATTTTCTCCTAAAATATTTAAATATTTGTTTACATATTTGTATGTAATCCAACTTGAATTGATTTTTGTTTATGATATAAGTAGAATCCAATTTTCTTTTTCCTTATGGCTAACTAACTGTCCCAGCATCACTTATTGAATACTGCCACTTACACCCTACTTTAAAATTCTACTTCCTTGTGAATCAAGTGTCCACATATGCTTGAATCTGTTTCTAGGTTTGGTATTACGTTCTATTGTGCTATTTGTTTACCCCTATACCAGCACTCCATGATGTTACTGTAGATTTATGATAGGTCTTAAGCTCTACCAGAGCAAATACACCACTTGGGTCCTTTTAGGATTATCTTGTCATTTCTCATTCAAATAATTTTAGAAAAACTTATGCCCAGTTCTGGAAAACCCTGTTGACTTTTGCTTGGAATTGCATGGAATCTATAGATCAATCTGGGGGAATTGACATCTTAATGATATATAATCTCACTTAACCATGAGTATCTCTGTTTCTGCAGATATTCTTTAAATTATCTTTTAACAGGGTTGCACAATTTTCTTCATAAATATTTTACACATCTTTTGTTATATTTATTGTTAGATGCTTTATATTTTTGTTACATGACATTTTACAATTATTATCTCACTATTTTTTGCTGTTATAGAGAGATACAATTGAGTTTTACACGTTGATCTTACATCCAGATCTTTGCTAAACTCTTGTAAATTCCAAAAATTTAACTGTGGATTATTTTGGATTTAACATGTAGACAATAATATTATTCCTGAGCAATTAGAATTTTATTTTTTTAAATCCTTGTAATTCCATTCCATAGGTTACCTTTTTCTTCTGTTGATTGTTTCCTTTGCTGTCAAAGAGAACTCACACAAATGACTGATTAAATATTGTGTGATTATATCTATATGTATAATATATAGATATATATATATATAGTATTATTCTATTTATATGAAATCCTAAAAGAGAAAAAGCTAACCTGTGGTTAAAATATATATATATATATATATATATATATATATATATATATATATATCTCAGAAAAAGAGTTGTCTCTGAATAGTGGGAGGTGAATGTTTACTGAGAAGAAATGTGAAATAAATTCTTGGATGATGGTAATGTTCAGTATTTTGTTAGAGTTTTGGGTTGCACAAGCTTATGTATTTGTCAGAATGTACTGAATGATACACTTAAGATTTGTATATTTCATTGTGTGTAAATTTTGCCTCGAAAGAAAAAAAAGAAAAAAAGGATTATAAACAAATATTGAACTTTAGTTAATGATAATTAATGGTGTATACAGAGACCAAGTATTTGGGAGGAAGTGTAATGACGTCTACAGCTTACATTGAATTGTATAAAAAAATAAGATCTGATAGATAAATAGAGGAAGACACAGAGGAATGGACAGATAAAATGTTATATTATGGAGCAAGTAAGGTTAAAGACTGATTATGGAATCTGGGTGATGAGTATAAAAGTATGTGTTCATTGAAATTGTTTCAACTTTTCTGTACCTTTGCAAACTTCATAATAAAATATTAACAAATATAGAATGAGTATATTTCCATATAAAATACCTCCATAGAATCATTGACAGTTTTTCAGAACTTTCTAAGTGTTATTTGAAACTCAGTACTATGGCATTACTGAAGGCACGGAAATTTTTAGTTTACTTTGATACATTTTATAAATAAATAATTTTACTTTTATGAAGTGCCTTCATTTGATTACTTTCATTTAGGCAAATTTGAATTTCAAAAATAAATATATTTTATCATGATTCCATGAAATATCTTAAAGTTATTCGACACGTTTTTATTAAATGAAGGTAAAATATGGGTAATGACATTGTTGCGTAGATATAAATCTCCACCTAGTTTTAGTTAGTTAATTCATTTCTAGCATGTTGAGTGTATTATTATAACTATAAGGTTAACAATTAAACAAACAAACAAACAAAGAAGAAGAAACTAAAGCTTAGTGATTGCAGATATTGCTCAAGAGAAGAGCATTTGATCATAACTCAAAGGAGCTCTGTTTCAAATCCAGAGGTCCTCTAATAACTTTTGCAAATGGATAGCTCCATTGGGAAAGCCTGTGAAGTTTATGTGCTTGACCCCTTCTTGCTTTTTGTTTTTTCAGGTATTGTCATTTGGAGACTGTGCAGAGTTGTTCATGTGTTGTTAGCTCATGAAATAATTTTTATAATGCTTTTACATAATATCTGTTACAGTAAAGATTTCAGAATTTTTGCAATACGTAGACATAGAGGTTAAACTCATTTCTATCATTTATTACATTTTGAAAGAAATTTTGAACAAGTCTTATTTTGCTTATGATTGAGGAAGGATAACTGTTTCTCCTAGAGTCAGTGTATTCATGGTGTTCATATTATATTAAGCCATAGTAAAAAAAGTGAAAAATCAAGAAGAATGTTAATATAGTTTGTGGGTTTATTATTTGGTTGTGTTTAAACTCTGATTGTTGAAAACTAACTTTGAATAGTTTTAACACAAAGAACTGAAGAGAAGAGAAAACAAAGCAATACAAACCAGTGATCAACCAATAAACACAGAAGCCTGAACTCAAAATGAATATACCACCTACTAGGATATAAAACATTTGCAAATTATGTGAGGAAATTTAAAACAAGTTCCCCTTAAATTTTGAGAGTGAAAGTAGATTTTGATTTTGAAAGCATATCTAGTTTATATCTGTTGTTTTCATTCATTTTAGGACCTAAACAAGTTCTTGTGCTTTCCTTTTTAAAGGTCAACTTGTTACAGAGAAATCATACCTTTCCTTTAGTCACACACATCATCTCTAATTGTGCCCCAGAAAACAGACCCACTATTGTCAGGGTCAGAAATAATTAGCAGATTGTTGCATGTCTTTTCCCAAATTCCACAGAAAGAATATCTTAAAATCTTTATAGAGAAGCAGACCTGGAACTACCTAACACCTTTAGCTTATTATAACAGTTAGGTGTTTGGAAAATTAATTTTTATCCCTAATGCAAATATAAATGTTAGATTAAACTTGTAGGTCTATGATCATTCCCTATTTCTTTCAGTTAGAATCCTAGGTATCAAAATGTTTTGAAAAGCAAAATAGACCATAAGTAAACCAGCATATGTATTTTGTTCAGTAAAATGCAGAGAACTTAAATTGTTTCACTGCATTTTCTTACAGAAACCCTAAAGGGCTACTAATTTATTTTTTAAATCAGGCCATTTCAGCTAGCCAGGTGAAAATATAGAGTTTAAATGTAGCAACCAGAAACAAAACAAAACAAAACTCACCTTTGCTCTCCAAGGATAACATAACCCAAATAGTTTTAAGATCTAGAGAATCAGGCAAGATTATTGCTTACTGATTGAACCAAGTAGCTAGTACCTATTCAAATTAGCTTTCTAGCTGTGTTATGACATATATACACTACCGAATGTAAAATAGTTAGCTAGTGGGAAGCAGCAGCATAGCACAGGGAGATCAGCTCGGTGCTTTGCGATGACTTAGAGGGGTGGGATAGGGAGGATGGGAGGGAGGTTCAAGAGGGAGGGGATATGGGGACATATGTATGCATATGGGTCATTCATTTTGGTGTACAACAGAAACTAACACAGTATTGTGAAGCAATTATACTCTAATAAAGATTTATTAAAAAAAAAAAGAAAATAAAATTTAATTGCAAACCTAACACCTGTTTTTCAATGAGGCCAGAATAGGACTTCTCTTGTTTGTTTATATGTTTTTTAAAATTCATACAAAGCTACTCAATGAACTCAAACTAGTACAGCCTTTGTGAAGGGCAATTTGACAGCTTCTATCAAGAATATTACACACACAAAAAAATTACACATGCTTAGACTCAACTTCTAAGTTTTTTTTCTAAAGAAACAATTAAGAATTCATTAATTTAGGGTTTTGATTATTATAATAGTCTAGATAGAAGTAACCTAAATATATGGGATTAGGAGATTTATTAAATATAATTTTTTTCATGCAATGCAACACTATGAAGTATATAGCTAAAGATTTTTTAAGGTCATGGGCATACACACCAATGTATTAGTGATAAAATTTTTTTTTCCAAAAGTTATATATACTAGTTATAAAATCACTCACTTTCAGACATATACACAAAAACATAAGAAAAGACTGGAAGAAAATTCAACTTAATCTTGAAAATACTTAGGTCTAAGTGGAAAAATTATAGATAACAGTGTTTTAAATCTTTTTCCATCTTCCAAATATTCTATGACAAATATGTGTAATAACTTTTATCAACAGATAAAAATATTAAAGTTTGTAAGTATAACAAATACAGTTTCTCCAAGCATCAATTTTGGAAATCCCTCCACATCATGCTGCATACATATAATGAAGGACACAGACAGGACTAAGCGGACTTAGGTAAGCAATTTAAGCTTTCTGTGACTTAAGTTTGTTAATTTATTAAACATACCTCATATTGACCTTTCATCAGAAAAGGAATAAATCTTGGTCTACAAACTTGGATGGGCACTATACAGCTTTTATCATTTATATTTGAACACTATGTCTGGCTAAACATTAAAGTGTTAGAAAGTATAACATTAGTAATAACCTGACCCAAGTTATGAAGACTTCTGAAACAGTAGAAATGTGGCATTTTTATTAAAATTTAAAATATGCCTGCTCAACACCAAATAAATCAGTGATGGGTTATTATAGCTCTCATAGCCTGAAGGCCAATGTTACCAACTATACAGAATGTTTTGATAGAGCAATAGAGTAGGAATTCAAATTATATCAAACTTCCCAATTAGTCAGTAAGATTTAGATACAGGCTGCTCTGGTTATAGTGATTCCACTATAGACTAAAACTCCGAATAAGGGGAACCTTCAGAATTATGTTACAAACTGAAAAAAAAAAATCATCCTCTAATATTAAAGTTAGTAAGTATGAAAGATGGCATCCCTCATTTCAACAAACAGGTTTACTTAAAGGGTTTAGAATTGGGGTGCTACTGATATTGAGGTATTTCCAAATTCCAATCAAGAAAGCTAAGGTTTCTCAGAAATCAGGAATCTGTTCCTGTGCACACTGTCTTATCTACTACCTAAAGCACATTTATTTTTATAGTCAATCTGCAAATGCCTACTCCCTCTTCAGGTCAGCTCAGATACTTTACCCTCTAGAAATCCTTTTCTAAGTCCGAGATGTTTTTTGTTTTTGCTTTTTCTCTTGTGATTCTACTGTACCTTATGTTTTAATAACAATAGCAAGTATCATTGGAAACTAGAAATCCAAATTTGTGTGATTACTCTTTTTTTCCTTGAACTGCTCACTTTTTGAAAGCCAGAACTGGCTATTTTTGTCGCTGCCAATGGCTAATATGGCAGGTAATATAAGTTTGCTGAACGAATCTTGAATGGGTGTACAAAGTGCTCTCAAGCATAGCCAAGTTGACAAAAGTTTATCCTGAGATCAGGTGTACACCAAAAAAAAAAAGAAGCTGAATATTTTCAAATACATCAAAACATATTCAAAGTAAATTTAAGCAGTAACACAAGAAGGGAAGTTGTCTATATGGTTATGTGACTATTTTCATTTTTAAAGAGAACCAAATAGTAGAATATGCACATATTTCTATAGTTCACAAAAGGAAAAGGGTGTCAAATTTTAAGGACTATCATCAGTTATTTGAGCGAAAACATCTTTCAAGCAAAAAAAGAAATTCATCAAGATATGAGTCATATCTTGAAAGAGCCCTAAAATTTATGACTTTTTGTTTAGTCCAGGACACACAGATCAGCCTGCTGATCTATAATGTGGTTACCCTGGGTTGATTTACCCATCAGGAAGGAGAAGCCAGGGAAATGACAGGTACTGGTTATACCGCCAGATATCTCTGTCATTGTGAATGTATAAATTGCCATTCTGGTTTATCTGTCCCCTTCTTTGTGAAATTAGCCACTGTGAATCAGTTCCTCAGAACATAATCACTTCTGGAAAGACTGATATCACAGAGTTCTCAGGGAGCATACCTAAAGGCTGGGTATTAAATTGTGGAAACACTGCAGGTAAAGTCTTACCTGAAGCAATGGGCCAGCCAGCCAGCCTCTATTTATAGTAGCTCTTGGAAGCAGCTGTTGGTAACTGAATGCTCTCGTTTCCAATTAAAATGTACGCAATATAATTGCTCCTGTCAAAATCTTCCCTCTTCTTATGCCTACAGAGGTTTGTAAAGTGTCCTTAATTGCAATTTTGGACATTACAAAAATTGACTGCAACAAACATCCTTTTACATGTTCTTAAGTTAATTAGAGCATACACAAGGAAGGAGATTTTTTTTAATCATAAGGGTTATATCCAAAAATTAATAGCCTGCATGACAGAGGTACTGTCAATCAGAGCAGCTGCCAGCCAAGCAGCTATAGAAAGTGTACTGTTTCAATACTAGCCCAGGAAATGTGTTGTACTTTCATTATAGAATATTAAATTATCCAAGGAAGTTTATACCAATTTACTCTTCTCCTGAAGTGGGAACTTTAGGGGTTTAACTCTCCTTTGAAGTTTGCACATGCTCTCAGTTTATCCCATCACATTAGATGATCTTTATTTAAGAGACGTACTTAACTTGTATTTCCCAATAACCTCTTCTTTATAATATTAAAATAAGACCTTTAACCAGTGACTTTTTAAGAAAAACTAAAATTTAGTTGAAAAGATTAAACTTATATGTAATGATTATTATGTATAATTTATTAAAATATTGTAAAATATAAATGCACCAGTATATTTTTAAAATGTATACATATAACTAGAGTATACTTTTGGAATTAAGTACCAATTTTTCCTTCTTAGTATTTTGATGTAGAAATGAAAATTGCAATGGGTATCTATTTTAATGTTTTTGTTTTAGTCTTGGTATAGAGTGTTGTTCTTTTATTGCATGTATTGTTTTTAAAATTTTAACCTGCATTCCCGATGAGTCAACCCAGGGCTCGTTGTTTCTTAATATCAAAGCAACATGTATGAATTTTCATAATAATTACATTATTATTTCAGGCTACACTTTGTGTTTTTTTCATGATTTTATGACATATACTTTTATTAAAATTCTTTCAAATTCTGATTTTTCAATTACAGATGCTCAAGACAAGTTTGTACACAGAACTGGGTAAGAGTTATTTACAAGATTAGTACCGAAGTCCTGGAGTCATTCCAAACAAGGGCATTGCTACCAATGAATTCATGGTATAGGACTTGGATAAGATCATAAGTCAAGAAACAGAGGCTGACTTTAAAATCTAGAAGGTAGACTTTAAAGGTAGCCAATGGGTAAATTAGGTTAGTGGTATTAGACATCACAGTAACCAAAGAATGAGAAAGTTCAACCATAAGGAAACAAAGTTAAAGACTGAAGTACATATCGATGAAATAGATTTTTTTAGAGCAAATATCTAGCATCCATTGTGACTTTCAGTTGGGCATGGAAGATAGAGTTGGACATACTACTCCGAGATGTGGAGAAAGATATTTAGAGACCCAGACTAAGACGGACAAGTATTTCCAGAATAATCAACGGTATATGGGGACAGTGAGATTATTTGAAGTTGAAGTCATCCTTGCATACTTCCAGGCATATGGTTATTATAAATATAATAAACAAAATAGTTTCCCACACAGATAATCAAGGTATAATTATCAAGTTGCATCACTAAGTTCACAATAATAATAATATTAACATAATATAATATTTCATAGCTAACATCTTTCAAACCCCCAGCTTCTATGAAAGACAGAAACTTAAAGTTAGTTTACATTATTTAGGTGGCAAAATTATTATTTCTTTCCTAATAATCACATATAAAGACAATGATCATAAATGTCCTAAATGAGGTATGTTGCAGCATTCTGTGTTAAAACTCACTGGTCCAACTCTAGAATCAAATACAAGCTTGTTTACCTAAAAACATTATTTCTGAAGGCATAATGGGTTTAGTTGTTCTTAAAATAATCTAGGAACTGAGCAACACAGCTGAATTTTCATTAAGTTTATACTGTTATTAATTAGTGCTACAGGCATTCAAAAATGAGATTTTGATATAATCAGAAACTAGAAACTATTGCTTCTATAAAAAAGAAAAACACAGAATGCCATTAGTACTGCATTCTGGTGAATGATCTCAACTTAAAAGTTGAAAGGCAATAAAAATTACTGAGTGAAATGTGGAATCATATATTGAGATGAATATTGATTGAAATACTTCTTTTGGGTAGAGGAAGACAAAATGGGTAAAATATCATAGCTTATGCTGTTTTTCTAGATTTCTGAAAAACACAAATATCACACTTTGGACTCTTAACATAGGTGAAAATAAAATAAATTTCCCACTTGGGAAAACACTTCTTTTTTCCTTTCTAGGAAATGGGTTATCAGTATGAGTTAATTAGTAGAAGTAATTGCATGGATATGATTAGCCAGAAAAACAAAACAAAACAAAAACGAATTTTTAACTCCTGGCTATCTTCACTTACTGATGTTGAAACTAACCAGTATCAGATCAAAAATTACCTAATCATATCAATTCTTTATTTCTTTGATGGAAACACTATTCCTGGTCTTACTTTTGTTGAGTTCAATGAAACCAATGAACTATTTAGCACATTGATATATGCATAAAATTAAGCTCAAATTTCAATATTATCAAATGAACATATCATTACATATCATTTTCAATAAACTAAAATGAGCCCAAATTCTTATAGTAACTTAAAACTGAATTTTAAGTGTTTACTAAACAATAATTACATATGGAAAATATCACCTCAAGGTAGCTTACCCTAAACATTCAAAAGCTCTCATGATTCCTACTTAACTAGAAGATAATCTGAAGCTCAAAATATTTATGCTTCTGTTTTAGGCCATACAAGAATTAATGAGAGAATCAAAGATGGATCCAAAAATTTGAGGTGCTGTTATATCAACTATTCTTTATTATTTGAAAAAATAAAATGTATGCAAACCTTGTCTATGGTGCATGGATTCACAGTTACCAAGTATGTAGGTTCCATTCCAATCCTTGGAGATTAAGTTCAGTGTGTGGCAAGATTTCTTTCCATAAATTTATTGTCAGTTTTTCTGAAAGTTTTCAGAATGAACTGGAGGGTCATTAATTGCTTTCTCTGATAAACAAGTTATTTAAAAACATATTTTGTTTTGGAGTGAGTACACTAAATACAGTTTTTCAAGTGGGACTCATATTTGAATGTGTCTCAAAACATTTATTTAGCCTTTAAAAGCATTGAGATGCTTCTGAAGTAATTTATATTTATAATATATAATAATATTAATTGACTAACAAAACACCTTTAAGTGAAAAAACTTACATTTTACAGATAGAGAACATAATACCTGTAACACAAAATTATTCTTTCTCACTATTAATATATTCTACAGAATAACTTGTATTTTAATTCCTTAAGTGCTTGATATTGTCTTTGGAAATGCTAGCTAATATGCTTCCCATCTATTCCCCATGGGAATTTGCACTCTTACTCAAAGTATTTTATGACTTCTAAAACTCTAACTTTTTAAGAGTTATTTCAACATTTCTGAATTTGAAATTGACCTTAGCCCTGTAAATGTGTTGTAGTAGAAATGTGTATTAGAATGTTGCATTAGAAATGTGTTATATAGAAAAGTACTTCTATACTTATAAAGTTCAGAAATTATTTTAATTTAAACTTAATTACTTAGTTCAGGAAAGAATATCAGAAACAACTATTTTTGATAAAGTGTGGGAATAGGATTCAAGATATTATAATATGTCAAAAACATTTGTAGAACTAGAAATAGAACTAAGCAATCATATTCTAAACATTTTCCTTTCTTTAAAATTTAAGTTGCCTCGGGAAGTTGAAAGTAGTCAGGAACGTTTAAAGAAGGAGAACAATGGTAATGCCTCATTGTACTTTTGCCCCCCAATGAATATATGTACACACACACACACACATACATACACACATATCTTTATTCTTCATTAACGTTACTGTATTACACATTATGAAGTCTAATTTTATGCCAGTGAATAATATAATTCACTCCACTAATGTTTAGTGAATACTTATGCTAGGCATAATTCTAAGCAATGAGGATATATCACAGAATATGTATGATCAGAAATGAAATTTCCAATATAGTCAATGTTCAAAAATATTCAAATAATGATTTTATATGTATTATGGCTCTTTCAGTTGAAAGTAATATAAAACCTAACATAATAATTTTCAAAAAGGAGAGGCATTTAGCTCATGCAATTGAAGAGTCCAAAGATGGATTTGGATTAGGACCTAGCTGGATGTAGGTTTCTAAATGTTGTATTGGAGGGTCTTTTTCCATTTCCATAATGGATGCTTTCTTCTCTATGTAAGTTTCCTTTCAAAGAAGGCATTTTCTACATAGCAGGAAAGATGGTAACTGACAGCCAGGCTCAAGCCTAAATATCAATTGCTTTGTGAGCCAAAGAATGAGAGATATTTTCTCTTTTAGCATCATAAATCTTAGGGAAAGTTCTGATTGGTCTTGCTGTGAACCATCCTTCAACCATTCGCTTTGGAAAGAAGTATCTAAATGGCTGTGCCTGGATTACATATCTACTGTTTCTGGGGGAGTGGAGAGGAAGAAGGAGGCTGTGAGACAGTCCCCTCAAATTGTACAACATAGACTTGCCATAGGAAAACATATTCAGAAATTAGAATAAGTAAGGAATGTTGCTGGGCATAAAACGATAGTCATTCTGTATAGTAATTTTCAATACAGTTGAGATATGATCATTTGCTTCTCTGTTATTCGCTTAATGTGCATACCTAATTGTCTTTCATCAGGTGATATGTAAGTGTTATTATAATTACGCACTTCCCAGGTTTAGCTATTGACTGGAGTTCTTCAGAAGACCTAATTCAAATTGCTAATAAAAGCTATGTAATTTAATAGCTGTCAAATATTTATTCTTTATCAAAACTAGCATAGGAATAACTGTAAACATAAAATAACCCTGGACATGAAAAATAGAAGCAAAATGAGAAAAAGGTAGGGAAAATCTAATATTATAAGATA
Organism: Balaenoptera physalus; assembly: GCF_965194825.1. NCBI lineage: Eukaryota > Metazoa > Chordata > Mammalia > Artiodactyla > Balaenopteridae > Balaenoptera > Balaenoptera physalus. Next base: position 101,627,710 of record NC_138885.1, on the reverse strand, counting down.
AACTACTAATATTATGTATTCGGTCCTATTCTAGGCAAATGTTTGACATTATCTCACCAATTTGTGGCAATTACCCCACAAGAGATACACCATCACTTTGTTTTCAAATGAAAAAATAGACTTGGACAAAGGCGGATATCTAATGGCAGATCAATCTGACTCTGGATTCCATGTTTTTTCTCTATACAAGAGAGTAAGTTTAAGAACACAAATACATTTGAGTGTGTGTGAGGGGGCGGGGGGTGAGAGAGAGAGAGAGAATGAAAGAGAAATATCTCAGCTTCAGAGCTTTCAGTGTGTTCAGTCGAGTTCTCTGTTGACACTGTTTAACAGAGTTCAATTTATTCTTCTGCCTAATCCTGCTTCCCTCACTTCCTTACAAGTGTTATTCCTAAAAAGCACTCTTCAGTAAACCACTTGTGTGCAAATCTCCGTTTCAGACTCTGTTTCCTGGGAAACCTAACATAATAGTTGGTGCTAGGAGTAATCCTAGAATGAAGAATCTAAGAAGGATTTTGAAGTTGAATCACACCTGCTGTCTGGCTGACAGCCAGGATCCATTACTAGTGGTAGGTAGAGCATGGAGAGCCCCTTGCACAAGGCACAACTCTCACATCTTTCACTTGTGGTTAACTGGTATAATATAGCCATGAAAGGAAAGGTATTGGAAGGTGCACTATCTCAGGCATTTGAGAGATCTAAGGGAAGTAATAATTATAAGAACTATGAAATTAGATATCCCTTATCTGAGCAATAGATGCACTAGATAAGACAAAGGAAGTCTGAGGTTGATTAATCATCATTTCAAGGATAAATATAAAAACCGAGAAAGAATAATTGTGGTGGCATACAAATAGACTATCATGTATGGCATCCAGAAGAGAAAATAAAAGCTCAGCATCAGGCCTAGAACAGACATAAATAATAGCAGAGCTCCAGAGAAAATAAAATTCTCAACCCTGTCAAGTCTGCAATGCCAGGATTATATCTTGAAGGGGCGGGAGCCAGAGACACGAAATGGGGGCATCTGGGTTGATGCACTAAAAATTTTTGAAATCCCAGATTCCTTTGAGCACCTGGACCTGTGAAAGTGTTCCTCTCTTACTGATTAAAAGCTTAAGAGTCCTCCCTCTTGCTTGGAGATAATGTAGAGGATCTTGCTTTGCTAGACAAAATGAGCCCCCTTGGGATCTTTCTCCTCTTCTTCACACCATATCAAAAGCTAACATTAAGCTTAAACATAACCTGGTCAGGGAAGTGCTTGTCTTCTAAGAGAAGAAATGAACCCTACCATGAAGAATCTATAAGACCTAGCCAAAATAAATACTTCTGAAAAAAAATTTCGCAAAAATCATTTTCTTTATTTAATGAAATTAACTTCTAAATTCATGAAGTTAACTCTATTTTGCTCTTACTTTCCTGGAAAAAGGAATGCATTCCAATAATGTCTCAAAGGGGACTGATTTGGAGAGACCTACTAAAAGAGATAATCATCACAGAACATGTGGGAAAAGACTATCCTAGGTTGCTCTATCTTTTCCCTCTTCCCATGCAAGTCATAGAGCTCATGAGTATTAATCATTTCAACTTGGTCTTGAACTAAGTTCAGAGTGATGGCTTCTAGGACAAATGATTATCAAATGAGCTGTTTGTTCTCTGGCTATCAGGCTTTGTATGGAAAGTTGGTTTTACTCAGGTAAGCTGTGCAAAAAATGCACATACATGAATAAAAACTTTAGTTTTAAAGGCCACACTTGATAAAAATTTATAATACTTAAAGTACTCATAAATTTTAGACCTTCTAAGTAGTTTCAGATTTATAGACATAAAAGGTATTCAGTCGTGTTCATAGTTTTAGAGCTTCTTATATGCCATTATTGTTGACTACATGATGACTTTAATATTGTCTTGGCTAGGAGGAGATATCTGAAAGACCATAATCATTTATAAATAATTGTATTCAATTTTACAGACATAAAAATGAACACATTGGTTCTGTGAGTTCCAGTAAGTACAGTATTATAAACCTTTGAGTTCTTCCATAGTAATCATATTTTAATTGTAATACAAGGTGAATAGCTTTTATTCTAATAGGAAAAAGCACTAGATGTTAATGAGCATCATATAAGTATACTTAATGAACTCACATTTTCTGAACACAATGAAGTGTTTGGTTAATTCTTTCAGTAACATTTCTCTCTTGAAAGTTTGGCCAAGTTATAGAAATAGGGAAGGAGCCAAAATTCATGATGAGAGGGAAGAAATAGTGATTTAAACTGATGCCCCTACATGATGGTCTTCTTCCTACTTAAAATGAATAAGGGGAAAAGCATCTCTATAGGCAAATTTAATTAATGAATTCTCATAGAATGTAGGAAGATGCTGGTCAGCTGGGCTCATTTATAAAATAGTACACAAAAACCGTAAGGAAAATATGAAAAGTAATATGTATCATCTCTTCAAGTAGATTAATACTGCCATGACTCATTAGACTTTTTCCAAAGGTGAAAGGTAACAGTGGTTATATTCATATTGAAATCATGATTAGGCTTGTTTCTTTCCTTCTTCACAAAAGTTTCTGCAGTCTTAAGCTTGCTTAAGAAAGCTTAAGTGAAATGCTTAATAGCCAAAATCAATCCGGCTTTATTACTCTGAAATTCCCTGTTTGAACCATCAAGCAGGTTTATGACTCTGAAATTCCCTGCTTGAACCATCCTCATAGTGAATAATACTCAAGAAAAGTTGTATTTTCACCTTTAGTCACTGGATAAATAGAGTGTAAGAGTATTTTATCAGCATCTCCAGAGACCAGTGACCTTATCATTTTGGACTTTATCACTTTTCTCAGCCTCTCTGAAAAGAATTTTGTTTTCCAAACTACCTCACTAAAGTTTCAGGAACTTTTACTACACTTGGGTTTCAAGCAAAAAGTTTATAAAAGGAACTACAATATGAAGATAGAAGCAGAACAATTCAATATCTTATGTTATTTTTTTCTAGAACTCAAAAAAGGAAAACAGAGAACAAGAATTACAAAACATCAACAAGACTTCTACTAACCTAAAAACACTATTTTCCATGAAACTATGTTGTTGATAAGAGTGTAAACTGATACATTTGTAGGGGCATTTGTCAATACCCATCCTTCCACAAGTATATATATATCTATATATCTATATATCTATATATATATATATATATATATATATATATCCTTTCAAATAAAACATCACTTCTGGGAATTTGTCTTGCTATTACATGTACACATATGAAATTATGAATGTATAAATTTATTCATTTTAAGACTTACAATAAAAACTGTAAGCAATTCAAATGCTTGTCAAAAACTTAAATTTATGACAATTTCCCAAATATTTAAGTTACAAAAACAAGCATGAGAACTATGTGTTTTCATGTAAAATAAGGTGTTTACACAAAGAACTTCTAGAAAGACACTCAGAGAATTAATTAAGGTAATTTCCTGGGACGATTGTGGATTGGTAGGGAGGAGGAGCCTAGTCAAACTACAGCAGTGCTTCTCAACCAGGAATAATTTTCCCCTAGGGGACATTTCACAGTATCTGGAGACAGTTTTATCACAAATGGGGAAGGATACGATAATTAGATGGAGGATATTTGCACATAATTGTCAATTTTGCAGAAGTTTATTTGTAAGATAGTACCCTACCCTACATGGCAAATGTTGAATACTTGGAGTCTCATTTTGGACTTGTTTAGGGAACCATCAAAAAACGAACTATGAACGTACTTTTTCAAAGAATTATGAGCAAAATGTGTTTTTCAAAATTGGTCTTTAATATGTTCATTACTTTGTATTATATATGAGACTGGTTTTATCCTAGATAAAGTTTGGTTTCACTTTTATTCTAAACTAGCATGAAAATCTACCCTTAACCAAATTCTACATGGCCTTAATAGCAAGAATCTGGTGTTTAATATTCATCTTGTCTAGCATTTTATCCTTTTAACAGCACTTGGCCTTTTCTTGGGTAAAAGAAAATAGTAAGAATGCTCATATTCTTTAGCAGACAGCTCAATGCATGTCAGCATATTCTCATGGATGCCAAGGCTGAATATATCACTGCTAGATCCTTACATAGAGTGTAGTATTTTGAACCAGCTCTTTTGATATAATGTTTTGATATAATGTTACACACAAAGCATTATTTTATAAACAAGCTTTTTGTGCAATAATAGATGTTTGTCATCAGGGATGAGCTGGAAATCAAACCTGTTATACATGTAATTCAATGTAGTCTGCCCTTAAGAGAATCTGAGTAAATATGAAGACTCTTATACCTTAATATACAAATTACCATCATTCCTAGGCCCCAAATGCATAATAGCTTCTTAGCCCTCATTCATTGTCAAGGTTTGTCAAGGATACAGGAAGGGATATCTTATTTGTATTCACAAATCAACATGAGCTTCCATCTGTCAATGACCTAACTCAGAACCACCATCACCACTTCCACTGAGGTTTCGAAAAAGAGATTAAGAAAAATGGGAGAGATGTAATATTTGAAGATTTTATGTTAGAAATCTTTAAGGAGATAAAAGACATAAATATCCAGATTTATGAAGCACATAAACATAAATTTCTAAAATTACCCATAGATATATTTTAGTGGAATTGCAAAAAACAAAAGACAAAGATATAATCTTAAATTCAGCCAAAGAAAATAGAAAGATGCCTACAAAAGAAAGATTATTATCAAGTAGCAATTTTCTGAAGGGCATTGATGAAAGCCAAAAAGTAGTGGAGGAATATTTTCAAAAGCATAAGATAATTATCAAACTAAAGTAGCATTAACTTCTAAATATATACTGAACTAAGCATTAAAGAATAAAAAGGAAATAACATATTAAAAATACACTAGGAACTTCTCATTAAGTAAAGGAAATGATCAGGGGTGTACATCAAAAGGAAATAAAATAAATCTAGCATTTAGGTATGAGATGCAAAAGAGATGGGTAGCAAAAAATTCGTAAATATTTAGAAACTAAATAGAACAAATATAAGCATGTTATTGTCTAACTCTTACAAAAAATACGAATTGGACTAAAATTTTGAAACAAATATATGTAAGATGTGAAGAATGTAATTAGAATTACAGTACTTTGAGATCCTTTTATTGATTTGAAGAAAGATTGTGCTATCACCTAATACTATGCTTTCCTAGTTGTGTGACCAATTGTGACAAATAAAAACAGAAATAGAGTTTATAACTTTCAATTTATTAGAAGATAGAAAATAAAACAATTTTTAATCATAAAGAAAACAGGAAAAATTGTTATAAAAAAAGTTGTTATAAGGGCAAATTAGATTAAAATACACAAAATCCAAATATATTAGCAATTAGCATAAATATAAATTCACTAATCCTTAGGTCAGCTAACTTTTTCTCTCAAGGGATGCATAGTAAGTATCGTAGGCTTTGCTGGCCATATGGTCTCATGATTATTCAATTATGTCATTGTGGCAGCAATAGACAGTATATAAATAAGTGGGGTGGCTCTGTTCCAATATAACTATATTTACAAAAATAGACAGCCTGCCTTATTTGGCTTAAAGTTCATAGTTTGCCAATGTACTCAAACATCCACAAGTTAAAAGGAAAATATGATAGAATTAGTCTTTTATCTTTAAATTCCAGCTATATGATGATTATAAGAGAAAACTAAAAAACATAAGGCAGAGATATTTGAAAATAAAAGAATAGAAAAAGGTATGCCAGGCCAATGTTTTTAAAATAAATAATTTGCTACATTAATGTCAAGCAAAGGAGACTTTAATGTAAAAATTATTTACAGAATAGGTTAAAAGGCTACACTAGAATTCTATATAATTTTAAATATATATACAGCTAATGGCATATTCTCAAATATATGCATGTGCATGTGTACATAAAAGAAATAGACCATCATAATGGAAGATTTCAATATATTTCTTTCAGTAACTGATAGATAAGGCAGACATAAACTTAATAAGGATATAGAACATTTGAAAAATACAACTAAATTAATCTAAAGGACATATGTGGTATCCTGCAGCCAACAATCAGAAAATTAATCTCTTCACAAGCAAATGTGGAATATATTTGAAAACGGTCACACACTATGTCATAAAACAACTTCAACAAATTTCAAAGCTTAATATCTTAAAGATAAATTATTTATATTTAAAATAGATGTGATATGATAAATTTGAAAACAATAGACAGTAAAAAAAATTTTAAATACAAAGCATATATTTGGTAATATCAAAACACACTTCTTAGTAACATGAATAAGTATTCAAAGTAGAAGTCAGAAAATATTTCAAATTTAACAATGAAATACAGTATACCAAAACTTGTGGAATATGAGTAAGTGGTAATAAAGAAGAAAATTTATAGCAATAAACACCTAGGTTAGAAAATAAGAAAGTCTGAAACTAACAAATTATTCAATTTTAAAAGTTTGAATAAAAACAAGAGAATAAAATCACAAAAATATTGAAAGAAGAAAATCACAAATATAAAAGCAAAAAATTACTAAAAGTACAATGAAGAGGCTTGACAAATCCAGAAGCTGGTTCTTTGAAAAGACTGTTTGGTCATACCTTGAAAGCAGGGCCTAAGACAGTGGCTAAATGTGCTTATTTTTTACTAGGGAATGTGATCCTAGGGAACAGGAGTGAGGGACAAGGGTACTGAAGCAGCCAAAGAGGAGACACAGGTGAGGTTGTGTTATTGAATTGTTTGATCCCATAGACCATTTCTCAGAAGTCTTACAAACTGCATCTCATGATAGTCCTTCCTAAAAGGGAGAGGTAGAAATAGAGAGGTATATATCTACTGGCTGAAAAGGGAAGACAAAGGGGCTAAACTTAAACCTAAAACCTACTAGATTTTAGGTTTAAGTTTAACCCCTTTATCTTCCCTTTTCAGCTATCTATTCATAGGTCCCAGTTATAGATCTATAAATTCCCACAACTCAGCACAAAAGGTAACCTAGAGCAAGAGGCAGGAAGTACTGAGACAAAGCACTGGAAATTTGAACCTGCATGAAGCTGGTCAACTCCCATGTAGAGTTGGTCACTGCAGCAGCTAGACAAAAGTGGTCCAAGGCACCAGAGACATTTGAGGCCAAGAGTGTCTGAACTGGTATATAGGAATTATCTGACATAATGAAAAAAAGTAACTTAACTGTAACAAGTTTTATTAAAAAAAAAAAGATAAAAGCAAAAGTAAAAAAAATCAAAGAATAACATTGTTCAAATAAATTTGAAAACTAGACAAAATGCATAATTTCTTTAAAAAATATAACTTTTTGATCACAAGGAATTAGTAATGCCAAATAAACTGATAACCATGTAAAGATATTACATCCACAGTCTAAAATCTATCCCCCCAAATTAGCTTTAACAAAGAGTAAGGGAAAAGATAGTTCCAGTTTTATACAAACTATTCCAGAGAAGAAAGAAAAATTAAATAAACCATTCCAAACCAAATCCACCAAAGATAAAAAAGAAAAAGTATATATTCAAGTTTGGTTTAATTCAGGAACACAAGAACATATTAATATTATAATTGAGTAATATAATTTACCAACTTAAAAATATATAAAACTATATGGTTATCTCAATAGATACATGAAAAGCACTAAAAAAAATTGACATCTAAGATTTAGGTCATGACTATGACATTGTAATTAACGCCTTTATCTAAAATAACTAGAAAAGTTAGAGAGCTTCTGAGGCAGCTGAGACTTCAAAGATCAATATCTCACAGGGAAGTGAAGCTTATTCAAGGGGGCCAAATATTTACTTAGACTTAAAAAGCCTAGAGTAAAAGGCAGAAAAACTGGCATAGATTGCACAAATCTCAGAGTTTGAGGGATGAAAATTGAACCTGGGACTGCCAAGATAACTAGCTAGGACTTGGGGACTGGAGACCTGGAGAGAAGGGAAGGGCAGAGAATTGAGCCTGACTCTCTGGGTTGGTTTTCTCAGTGAAACATGGGCTTATTCTTAAATTGTAGAAAGGCAAGAGAAGAAAGACTGGAAAACACAGCAGAACTTTTATCAAGCTTGTAGTTTTGGGGAAACAAATTGAAGCTCAGGACCATACAAGTAAGGAGGAGCACATATAAACACCGAGGAATTCAACTGAGACCCCAGGAGAGCAACAACATTCTAGAAGTGAGGGTGAATGACATTTAAGCCTAGGCTTATAAAATCTGAAACCAGATGAAGACAACTAATTCCCTAGTTATTAAAGTGAATTATCCTTACAATAGTTGTCCATCTCAGGCTTTCGTTCCAGAGAAAGTAAAACTATCTAGATCCTTTATGAGTTTTCTTACACTATGTCTGGGATGCGATTAAAAAAAAATTACCAAGCACACACATGCACAAACACACAAAGACTAGACCAAAAATAAACAATTGAAACAGTCCCACACGTGGTTCAGATTTTGGAGTTACCAACAGTGAATTTTTACAATAACTTTGATTAAAACATTCAAAAACATAAATAACAAGATTAAGAATTTCACTAGAGGACAAGAATCTATTTAAAAATTCAAATTCAAATTCTGAAATTGAAAACTACAAAAACTGAAGTAAGAATTAAATAGATGGGTTCAACATTAGAATTGACAATACAAAGAGAGAGAGAGTGAACTAGAAAACAGGTCAGTAGAAAGCATCCAACAGAAGCATGGAGGAAAATAAAAAAAGGCAAAATAGAGTTCAAAATGCAAAAGGAAACAGGCAAAAAGATCTAACATATATGTAATCGAAGTCTCAGAATATGAGATGGAAGAGAGAATGGAACAAAAATATTTGATAGATAGAAGTTGAAAATAGTCCAAAACTGTTGAATGACATAAGATTACTGATTCAAACTGTCTAAGAACCCCAAGCAGGGAAAAAAAGGAAAGAAAAGAAATGAGTTATAATTAGGCAGATGAAAATAAATTACTAAGGATATCATATTAAAACTGTTGAAACTGAAAGGTAGAAAATCTTGAAAGCAGAGAAAAAAGTTTATCTTTAAATGAACAATAACACTAATAGCTAATTTCTCAACATAAACAATGGATGCCAGAGACTACAAAATATCTTCTGTGTTGGGGGGTTAACGCATACACACACACACACACACATGCATACACACACACACACACACACACACACACAAAACCTCTAATCTAGATGTTTGTATTCAGTTAAATTATTCTTCAAAACTAAGGGAAAATGTAGATATTTCTAGAAACGAGATAATTTATTGAAGCAGACCCAAAATAAATGCAATACCAAAAATAATGTAATCCCTTTAGAAGAAAAACAGATCTCTACAGAAAAATAGAAGTATAGGAAAGAATAAAGATCAATAGAAAGAGTACATATGTGGATAAATTTAAAGAAATATTGACCGTAAAAACAAAATAATACTGTTTTGTGAGATTCAATTATAGGTAAAATTAAATGCATGACAAAAATTACATCAAAGGAAGAAGAATGAAAAAAGATGAAAAGTCTTCTAAGGGTCTAGCATTATCTGGAAAACTGTAGATGTGCCGTTATGTTATATGTCAAAATATATGTTGTGATTTCTAGATTAATAACTAAAGAAAGAGTGAAAAATGTAAATCCAACAAGCTAATAGAGGAAACAATTGGGATAATTGAAAATAATTGATTAAACCAAATGAAGGCTCAAAAGGAAAGAAAAACGAAGCTAGAACAAGTGGAACAAATAGAGAATAAATAGTAAGATGGTAGATATTAACCTATATATCCATAATTATAATGGATGTAAATAGTATAAATATTCTAATTAAGACATTAAGATTTTTAGGCTGAATTAAAAAAAAAAAAGAAAACAGCTATACACCTGTTACTTCCAAGAGACACCCCTCACTATAAGGACAAAGATCTTAAATGTAAAAGAATAGAAAAATATGAACCTTGCAAACACAAACCAAAATAAACCTGTTTTTGCTGTACTAATATGAGAACAAGTTAATTTTAAGGCAAGAGATGCTTCTAAAAATCAAATTTGTATGTTCCATTTAATATAGCCTTAAAATATAAAAGGAAAAATGACAGAACTAAAATGAGAAATTAGCAAATATACAACTTAATCCATAATTTTAATACATATCTCCCTGCAACTGATGAGACAAGCAGACAACTTAATCAGTAATGATATATAAAGCGACATAATTAACTTGACCTAATTGAAGTATCTAAGACGTTACACCCAATAATGTAGGAATACCCACTCTTTTCAAGTGTACATGGAATATTTACCAAAATTGTCCATAAATATATCTGAACAAAGTTTTGATGACTGAAATTATTCAGAATAATTATCTGACCTCAGGGGAATTAAGCTAGAAATCAATTCTAAAAGAAAACTGAAAAGTCTCAAATATTTATCAATTAAGCAATATATTTCCAAACTACATAACTCATGTATCAAAAAGTAAAGAAAAATAGAAGATTGAAAATATTTTTTAGAAGATAATGCAAATGCAACATATGGCAATTTGTGTTATGTTGTTAAAGCTATGTTTAAAAGGAAATTTAGAGCCTTAAATCCTTATTTTATACGAGAATACTTAACTAAATACTGTTCAAAAGACAGTGGCAGCATTGAGGAAAAAACAATCAATTCTGTCCATGGAGTACAGTTTGGGAAATATTTTGTGGAGAAATAATTCTTTGTCAAAGTTACACTTTCTAAAGTGACTAGCGTAGGATAAGTGGAAAAAATCATACGGAATGAGTCTGGAAATGTATGGTGAGGTAGTATGAACATGCTAAGGAGTTTGGAATTTTTCCTATTGGCCAGGGATTTAATTAGAATTAAAAGAACCTACAGATTTAGAATGTTCTTGAAATAATATAGTCAGAAATAATGAGGGAGAAAATTAATTTAGTGCTTGGAATGTAGAATGGAATATGGATTCACGATATATTTCTTGGGTTGAATAGACAGTACTTGATTACTTATTGGCTCCTGGGGAAAGGAGTAGATAAGGAAAAGAAGGAGAAATTTTCTATGTGATTTACTAGTTGAGTATTGATTCCACTAGCATGAAAGAAAATAAAGGAAGAGAATTTCAGGATAAGATAATGGAGCCTGCTTTGGTGCATGAGTATAGGATACCTGTTATAGAATCAGTTGAAAGCAGCTAATAAATAATTTACATTATTAGATCAAAACGTGAAAGAGAGGGTTGTGATATACACCTGGGTGTTATCAGTTGAGGTAAGAGGAGTAGATAAGACTGCCTAGAAAGAATGTAACTTGAAAAAAAGAGGAGGACCATGGAGAGAATTTCATTGCACATTGAAATTGAAGGTGTGGGCTGATTGAGGACATAGACCAGACACCACAGAGAACTGTCAGAAAATCCAGGGAGATATGGGATTATATACCAGCAGAATATTAAAAAGGAAGGTTAGTCTACTTTATCAATACAGCAAGATTATTGCCCTTCTCTTCCACTCTCTTCTTTAATACTAAACAAATGTAATACTCAGGAACCATGAATGCTTTCATCCCCTATTTATTTTTTTTCACAGAATAAGATTTTGGAACACAGACATCAATTATATGAAATTCTCATTGATAATTGTTTAACTAGGCCAGACTGATCAATATTTAAACGAAACTGCTAATACAGTTGTTAATACAGCTAATTAATGTAAAACAGTTGTCAGGAATATAAATAAAAAATAATCATTTGATGTTAACATTATTCAACTTTAGTCAATCAGTTAACAATCAATGTCAAATCACCAAGTATGTAAAATCGTATCCTCTTTATGATACATGTCCAGTTTAGACGTTACCTTTAGGCATGGAGGCATAGATAAGTTTAAAAGCTGAGTGAGTCGATTGAATGTAAAAGTTCCAAGTGTAAATCGTTTTCCTTCTCTTTTGCATTTGCTCTGATAGGGAAGATTTATCTACTGGAATACTGTCAAAAGCATTTCCATGGAAACCAGCTACAATGATACCTATCTCGATATATTATGCCAGATGCTCTTATAGAACTTATACAAATGGGGAGATAATAATACTAAAAATATTCTTAATTCACTTACACACCAATCTGCTCTAGAAAACAAATAAAGCTTAAGTGAAAATGTCTGCAAATTTTCTTTACTACAAATGTTCAGGAAAAATTTTGTTTATCACCCCCTCCCCTCCTCCAATAAAAAAGGACTCTTTAAATAACAATAGTTCAGAGACAAAGAAATATAATTAGAATTAAAGTACTATATTTGAAGGCTTGACAATACCTCTTTGTGGCAAACAATTTGATCTCTTGGCATTGAGCGGTTCAGTAACAAACAATTAAAATACTGATTGCAATATACAATTGGTTTATTAAAAATCTACTTCAGGGATTTATTGTTCCCCTCAGGGTTTGAAGTGAACTTTCCACTCTTCATTGTTATTCAGACTACCAGGTTTGGGGGAATAATCAGTTCATCAACTGGGCTTAGGAAATGACCCTCATGTCACCTTCTTTGTTTGGTTTTGCAAAGGTCACCATGCAAATGTGCATGCTTCACACCCAAATAAGCTCAGAGAAATGGCCTGAAATCTGACATGTCTTGTGGCTCTGTGACAAGTTCTGACCCTTATTTTCCATAAAAGCCCTGAACTTAGAGAGGTATGTACTTTGAGGGTACAAAAACTGTAAACAGAGCAATCAGGTTCCACCTAAGAAACAAACAAAGGTGGAAATGGAAAGCCTTTTTCTTTTCATATGAATAACAAGACATTGTAAATCACAACTTAATACAAGAAAATACACTTAAAATATCACTATCTGCAGTTTTTTCATAAATATTCAAAACATGACCCATTTATTTTAGTCCACAGGACAAATTTAACTGAAGTAATCTGTCATCGGAAGACATAACCTATTATATGGCTTTTCAGCTGATGAGAGCAGATGAACAGATGAAAACAGTGAAATGAAAATAAAAACGACATGCTCTTTCTGAACAAGTGATATCACTGTTTTGATCTAAAATGGCAAAGGAAAATAAAGTTATTGCAGTTATTTAGAAAATTCAGGCTCTTAAACCGCAAATCACTACTTTCTTCCAAAAGTATCTATATAGAGTAAGAATGTACACTTTTGTTTACATTATTATTATAATTCCACAATGTGGCTTTTAATATCACTTTTTCAAAGCAATTTTCCTGATATTTTGATAACAGCAACAACAAAATAATAGCATGTTTACATCAAAATTGATCAAATGTGTTCAGAAGTAGCTGAAAACATGAGGAAACAAATGAATTCAAAGTAAAAAAAAAAAGATTGGAGCAAATTTTTTAAAGTGATTTACTATCTCCGTGTTTTTTTTTCTTTTTAACGTCTAAAACATTTGAAAAATAAAATAGGGAAAGGGGGATAGGAAGAATGTGAGATCGAGTTTATTTTTTTAATTATAAGAAACACTTCAGACACTCAAAGTGGTATAAAGAATATTACTACAAAACCAAGTATCAATCCTCCATCCAGCCTGAGAAATAAAACTTTATAATAATTGAAACCCCTCCTCCCTAATCACATCCTAAATCAGCTATGCTGAATTTTGCATATATTAATCCATTGTCAGACTTTATAATTCATCCTACTCTACTGCTTAATTGTATTAACCATGAATTTTTTAAACGAATAACAACAATGATAAACATATATATCTCTGTTTTTGTAAATGAAACGTTTCTCCACCAAACTGGACCATTTATGTGTTTAAATTTAGAATATTATGTAAATAAACCTAATATTAAATAAAGGATAAGTTTTCATTTATGCAATTCTATACATGTTTGCAGATTGTTGTAATATGAGACTTGTCTGTGGGTAGTTTTTGCAGGGTGACAGTGATTGGTTGAAAGATACCAACAGATACTAACAAACGGCACAAGTACTTTTAACATAAGTGAAGTTGACAATCATTTAACTCTCTGAAAACTGACTATAAAGATAGAGCTGAATTTTCTCTGTTAGGAGGTCAAGCATCCATTGATTTTAAGTCCCAAGAGAGCACACAAGACACATCTGGACCTAGTGAAGTACCCGTCAGGCCCCCTTTAGCATTCTGTCTGCTCTTTTATTCTAATACTCTCCTGACCCCTCCTAACTGATTTCGAGACTCACTTCGCCTTTTGTTCCAGACATTCTATTTGTTCCATTGTTTCTTTTTCCTTGTGTTTCTGTCTGCCGTTTTAGTTTGGTGGTTTTCTATGATGTTTTCCTCAGTTTCCTCTTTTTTAATGTTTTGTTTCTCTGCTCTATATTTATTTTTTGTGGTTACCATGTATAAAACATTTCATAGATAAAATAGTCCTTTTTTCTGCTGATTGCATCTTATCTTCATTTGCCTAGACTGGTTCTGTCCTTTTCCTCTTCCCCTTTTATGTTTTTATTGTCTCAAATTATCCCTTTGTATTCTGTGAGTTTATTACCAAATCGAAGTAGCTATAGTTTTACTATGTTTTCCCTTTAATCTTTATCCTATAATTAAGTGTTTAACAAGCTGTTCCCATATAGAGTTGTAATTTTCTGATTCTGTCTATTACCTTACTCAAAGTTTTGTGTACTTTTGTCTTTTTATTTCAGGCAGAAGAGCTCCTTTCAACATTTCTTGTAAGGCAGGTCTAGTGTGGATTAACTCCCTCAGCTTTGTTTGTTTGTTTAGGAAAGTCTTTATTTCTCTTTCATATCTGAATGATAACTTTGTTGGGCAGAGGATTCTTAGCTGACAGCTTTATATCCTTCAGTATTTTGAGTATATCATTCTACTCTCTCCTGGCCTATAGAGATTCTGCAGAGATTTCTCCTGATAGAGTAATGGGGGGTTCTTTTGTAGGCTACCATCCTTTTTCCCTGGATGCCTTTAAAATTCTTTGTCATTGACTTTTGACAGTTTTAATATAATGTGTCCAGGAGAAGGTCTTTTTGTGTCAAGGTAATTACATGTTCTCTTAGCTTCATGGACTTGCAAATTCAGTTCCTTCCCCAGGTTTGGGAAGTTCTCAGATATTGTCTTTAAATACAGTCTCCACTCTCTTCTCCATCTCTTCTCCTGGGATGCCCATTATCCTAATGTTGCCCTTCCTAATAGAGTTGGATAATTGTCATAGAATTTCTTCATTTTTTAAAGATCTTAATTTCTTCTCCTCTTCTACCTGTATCATTTCTAGATTTCTATCTTTGAGCTCACTAATTCTCTCTTCCAAATGCTCTGCTCTATTTCCAATGTTTTCTCATGTGTTCTTCCTGTCATTTATTAAGTTCTTCAGCTCCAGAATTTCTTTTGGTTCTTTTTTAAAGTTTCAATCTCTTGGTAAAGTACTCCTTCTGTTCATTAATTTTATTCCTGAGGTCTTTGACTGCCTTTCTGAGTTTTTTTGTTTGTTTGTTTTTTGTAACTCACTGAGTTTCTTCAGAACAGCTATTTTGAATTCTCTATCAGTTAGATCACAATATTTTGTGACTTTAAGTTTGGTTCCTGCAGACCTGTCATTTTCTTTTTCTTTCTTTCTTTTCACAAATATCTTTTGTGATATTTTGTTACCATGGTTCTTCATAGAGCTTGATGAGTTTTTTCCTGCCAGCACATTTGAAGTAGTGAATACCTTTCTTCTTCAGATAAAACTTGTTTTTCTTACTTGATTCTAATGATTCAACTGGTTAGTAACTAGAAATCTGTATTTGGTTCCCCATTAGGTGGAGATATAGCACAAGCTTTTGGTTTTTCTTACCTGAGCTGCCTCCGGTTATATTTGAGGGTCACCACTTTCTGTCCTTCACCCCTTCTATCAGAGGTGTCACAACATGCCCTCATAGCTGGTGCTTGTGTCTCCAGGGTCACTGGTGCCTTGCTACTGCCAGCGTTGCTGGTGTCACTACCTGAGGAACCAGGATGGCGAGTGTCTCTGCCATGTCTGGGGTCTTCTGGGTTACAGTGTAGACTTAAAAAAATGAACTAGGTGAGAGTTGTGAGTTAAGTTTTATTTGGGGCAAAATGAGGACTATAGCCCTGGAGACAGCATCTCAGATAGCTCTGAGAAACTGCTCCAAAGAGGTAGGGGGAAGGTCAGTATATAAGTGATTTTGGTGAAGGGGAAGTACATGCAATCAAGCACATATTTTTCTGTACAAGGTTTCTGCTAGTCATGAGGAGCAGTCGTCACCATGAAGGATTTTAGTGCTTTTCTAGATATGAGGAGATACAAGAATTGGGCTCATAAAATCAGCTCCTGAAAATATCTAACTATCTGAAGATCTGTTCTGCCAGTTTTTCCCAGAGAACAGAGTGCCTCATCTCCGCTCTCCATCCTGAACTCCTTTCAGGGGCTGTTGAAAGTCAGCAGCTGCAGAAGCACATGATTTAATCCTTGTAAAGGTAGATGGCAAGTGCCAATGGCAAGTGCCAATTTGTAGTTGACAACAGGATCTGCCCCCGCAGGGGGAAGGGGGGGTCGGGAGGTTGCTGGGGCCATGAGTACCTCTGTCATGACCAGTTGTCTGGTTTGTGGTTGCTGCTGCTGGAGGGGGTATGGGGGGAGCAGAGTTGCAGGTGCCTCCACAACTAGATGGACTGGGTTGCAGGCCCCACTACCTTTGCTGTCTGTTTCCCTGTGGCCACAGGTGCCACTGAGGCTGGGAGGCCAGTATCCTGCCTCCTCTTATGCTACTGGGTTCTGTGGGGCTGCAGGCTCAGCTGCTGCTGCCGGGGGTCTGGGATCACGGGCACCACCTTTGCTGTTCTCCCAGTTCTTCCTCCTTTATGTATTCCAATCCACCCCCGCCCCCTCCTTTAGACGTACAGGTTTGTGGAATTCTCTGGCATCCTGGTGTGTTAGGCAGAGGTACCTTTGCTGAGTTATGGATGTTTTACAGGTTGTATATTGAAAGGGAGAGACAAAGGGAGCATCTCATGTCTCCATGATTCTGACATCACTTATTGTGTTTTGAGTGAATGTCATGTATTTTGCTTTCTGATTGGATGAATAAAAATTTTTTTATGCTATTTTCTTTTAAAGAGAATAACTCGAAATCTACCAGTCTCAAATGAACCCCAGGGGGCTTCTCTGGTGGCGCAGTGGTTGAGAATCTGCCTGCCAATGCAGGGGACACGGGTTCGAGCCCTGGTCTGGGAAGATCCCACATGCCGCGGAGCGACTAGGCCCGTGAGCCACAATTGCTGAGCCTGTGCGTCTGGAGCCTGTGCTCCACAACAAGAGAGGCCAATAGTGAGAGGCCCGCGCACCGCGATGAAGAGTGGCCCCCACTTGCCACAACTAGAGAAAGCCCTCGCACAGAAACGAAGACCCAACACAGCCATAAAAAAAAAAAAAAAAAAAAAAAAATTTAAAATGAACCCCAAGGGCTTCCCTGGTGGTACAGTGGTTAAGAATCTGCCTGCCAATGCAGGGGACAGAGGTTCGAGCCTTGGTCCGGGAAGATCCCACAGGCTGCAGAGCAGCTAGCCCGTGCACCACAACTACAGAGCCTGCGCTCTGGAGCCCGCGAGCCACAACTACTGAAGCCCGCACACCTAGAGCCCGTGCTCTACAACAAGAGAAGCCACAACAATGATAAGCCCACGCACCACAACTAGAGAAAAGCACGTGCACAGCAACTAAGACCCAATGCAGCCAAAAATATATAATAAATAAATAAATAAATAAATAAATAAATAAATAAATAAATAAATAAAAATAAATAAATAAAATGAACCCCGGGACTTTCCTGGTGGTGCAGTGATTAAGAATCGCCTGCCAGTGCAAGGGACATGGGTTTGATCCCTGGTCTGGGAAGGTCTCACATGCCGCAGAGCAACTAAGCCCGTGAGCTGCAGGTATTGATCCTGTGCTCTAGAGTCCGCGAGCCACAACTACTAAGCCTGCACTTTAGAGCCTGAGAGCCACAACTATTGAGCCCATGAGCCACAGCTACTGAGCCTGTGTGCCACAACTACTGAAGCCCACGAGCCTAGAGCCTGTGCTCCGCAACAAGAGAAGCCACTGCAATGAGAAGCCCACGCACTGCAACGAAGAGGAAACCCTGCTCGCTGCAACTAGAGAAAGCCTGCACATAGCAATGAAGACCCAACACAGTGAAAAATAAATAAAATAAAATTATATTAAAAAATAAATTAAAAAAATAAAATGAACCCCAATGACTTGTATAAAGAAAAATAAATCATTGGGTTTATCTAATAAAAACATTCACTATCTAAAGATAATTAAGAATTTATTTTATTGAGGAAACCCAAAACTTTCTAACTTTCTGCCCTTAATCATATATCACCACTATAACCTCATCATTGGACAAAAGAGTCTGAGTATGAAAGACAGAGCATGTGAGAGGAATGGATAGCAGGATTACTTGATCATTAAATGAATTGGCTAGATTGGGTTGGGTTATGTTGCTTAACAAACAACACACACATTTCTGTGTCTTAAAGCAGAAAAAAACTATTTCTCTGGGGAGCATGCTTCAGATGTGGGCAATTATCCAGGATCGCTGACCTGCAGATGATAGCTTAGCTCTGTAACTCCATATCAAGCTGTGTGTTCACAGCCACTGCTGCAGGGCAAGAGAGAGATGGAGAATCATGGACCAGCTTATAAATGCATCCACTTGGAAGTAATAACTTCTCAGTTCTGTTCACATATCTTGGCCAAAGCAAGTCACGTGGCCACTTCTAAATTTGAGGGTGTAAGTACAATACTAATTCATGCCTGGAAGTAGAAAAACTGGAAATAATGGGGAGCAGTACTAGTGTCTATAGTGCCAGTCTTCAGTACCCTAGCTATCAATAAGTTCTTTAGATCAAATCAGAGCTTAACCAAGCAAAGGGAATAAACAGGGCTAAGCATTAGATAACAACTCTTACTCCATTTTGAAGATCAAATTCAAGTGTCACCTATTGGTGATGTGTTCCTGACCCACCTAGGAAGATTTAGTTCTCTGTCTCTACAGCATATTGCTAAAATAATACCATATTGTCCTAATCTATTGCTTCCCCCTATATGACTACTGAGAGAGAAAATACCTTTTGAACTTTAGTACATAAGATGATAGCTGGCATACAGAAGCTGATAAAATAATGAAAGACAGGAGGAGATGAGTTGGAGGAAAAGAGAAGGGAAAGGAAGAAGGAAGGAAACAAGAAAAGAAGAACTTGGTTAAGATAGCCCTATTTTGCAATGATATAGCTTTCATAGGCATGATACTATGTCTTTGGATTTCCTCCACACTGCAATTTTCAAAGCCCTCCAAAGTAATTTTAGAGTATATGGCAGAGGCTGTTGATTGGGTACCAATATCTTTTCTCCTCTTCTTCCTTTAGCAAGAGAAATTTTAATGTTAGAAGGGCTTATGCTAAAGACTATATTTCTTAGTCTCTCTTGCAGCTCTGTGTGGTCATATGATTAAGGTCTTATTAATGGGAGAGGAGAGGAAGTGATATAAGAAACTTCTTGTTCATGCTTTTTAAATGAAATTTTGTGCCCTCCACTGTCCCTCTCTCCTTCCTCATGATATTGCTAGAAGAGCCATTTAAACTACAAAATGAAACTTGCATGTTAAGGATGGCAGAACAAGAGAGAAAGAATCTAGATCACCAAAACTGCAGCTACAAAACCTGTCACACACTGCTTAAGTTTGGACAGTTACTGAGTGGGAAATACATTTCTATGTTATATACAGTTGTTATTTGGTCTTTACCTTAGCAGCCAACTAATTCTGCATCCTTACCAATAGGGAGTTTAACATAAGTTTAAAACACACACACACACACACATGCACAATCTTTTTTATTCTAGTGCTAGGCATCAACAGTGCAATAGCAATACAGTCAGAGGTAAGTTTAGGTGAAACTGCTAAAATACAGATAAGTGTTTCAGAAAATGCAAGAGAACAGAGAAATCAATATTGATTTCATCTTTAATACCACAAAAACTATAGAAATATAGAAGGGTTTGTTAATTAAATCAGAGCCTCAGAGATAAGCATTTAAAAACCTTTGTGAAACACATTTAAAATTGGAGTTATCTGATTATAAGTATTCATAATTAATTCCAAATACAAATTAACAAAATGTTGTGGGTTTGTTTTTATCAACCTCTCCTCTGTGATACTGAATCAGTCCTATGGGAGCATTCCAACCACTGACTTGGCCAATAGACCATTAGGAGGCATCATATTGTTCACAATTTTGCCTTTTCAGTAGCAGCTGTACGGTTTCATTGAGGGCATTGCCACATTAATAGTCCCACGTGTGTCAAAATTTGCATAAAATAAGCAGTCATCAGCAATTATGATTTGCCAGGAGAAGATTCTTTAAACCCTTCTCAAAGCCAATGACAGATGTATGTCTCCTGATTTTAGGATCTAATTTACTCCAGTGCTGGGCAGCAACATGAGGAAATCATCGCATATCTTAAAAATCAGTTCACCTAAGCATACTAAAGAGAAGGCTTACCAAGAGAATAAATGCAAAAACTAAATCCAATATTCTTATTCAACAAATGTGAAAATGATAAACCTGTGTGTGTGTGTGTGTGTGTGTGTGTGTATGTATATATATCTCACCTAAATGTTTGAGTACTTTATTCAATAAATAGAAAGACCCAGAGGGCAGCCTATAAAACCTAAATCATAAAGTATACCTGCCTTGTAACATCACCTACAAAATATTCCATGTTTATCATAGGTAACGTGTCCAAACTGTCTTCATTTTCAGATAAACATGAGCTCAGGGAGAGAATTGACTTTGAAAGGCTAAGACCTAAATCGTTATTTTTCTTCAGCAGGATTAAGAATGTCTTTGGGGACTGCTAAGCAGTGTTTGTTTGCTTTCATGGTTAAAAAAGTCCAAGTAATACTTTCTGATTATGTGTCAGGAGTTAAAGTAGTACAATCAGATAGTACAGTTAAAAAAATTTTTTTAACAGGGAGACATGGTTAAATAAAAAAGGAAAAAATGATTCACAAGTTTTAGAGCAGAACATTAGCGGGCTAGTTAACACAGTATATTGTTGGTGCTGATTCTGCATGCTTTGTGATTGGCAAATTCTTAATTTTTTTATTCCTCTACCACATTATCTGGCAGGTGAAGATAATAGAGAGAGCATGGATGTTACTCCCTGCATTATTGAGAGGCTTAGAAAAAAGGAATAATTTTCTGGTATGTATTGTAACTTATTGGCATGGATTTTACTTGGAAGCAATCTGCATAGCAAATTTCAATTAGGGGACATTTTGAATAAACCCTATTCAATGACCAACATGCTTTGACCCCAATCTTTCACTTGTCTAATATACATCACCAAAAACTGCTCGTATAAAATGGATTCTGACACAGCAACCCATGTTTACCTTGTAGATGGGCAAAGGAGGTTGAAAGGTTTTATAGTAGCAAAAATAGCCTCTTTCTTCTATTTATGTGAAACCAATGAATGAGCCTATCATAGGGCTAAAGAAGGACGGAACAAAACCCTAGCAGGATCTCAGTCTGGTTCATGTCAACAAAGACACGGAATTTAGTCTTATTTCACAGCTATGGTGGGGGGTCGCAGATTCACAGATATCAGTGTGGTAGTCAGAGTAATGGCCGTCCAAAGATTTCCACACCTTAAACCTTGGAACCTGTGAATATGTTACCTTACATGGCAACAGAGACTTTGAGGTAATTTGTTATAGCAGTAATATGAAACTAATATAGTCTACAAGAGAAAAGAGGGAAAACTTCACTGGCTTTTTTCTTAAGAAGAAAATGTGTTTTTACTCTCCTAAAGGCCAAGAATCATATAAAACTTGCATGTTTTACAGACAGTGCCTGGTTCTCTCCTACTGTCCTAATGTAAACTGTTACTCTGACGGGACCGACAATGCAGGAGGCCCAGAGCTTGCCTGATGCATGCCAGACCTCCTCCAAACACTGCCTCCACGGCTGCGTTCAGAGAGCGAGCATGATCCTACTACTTCTCTCCTTAAAATCCCTTGATATCACCCGCATAGCATTCAGGATGGAATGCACATAGCTTAATACATAAGATCCCTCCTGAAAATCCTCTCTAGCCTCTTCCAATCCCCTCCTCGCCAGCTCTCAACACACACACACACATACACACACACACACACACACACACTTTTCTCACTCTCACTTTGTGTGTGCATGTGTATTAGCTCTGACACAGAATATAGAATTAATTACTTGTAGAGTTATTTTCCTTTCTTGGGTTTATTTTGTCATCTAGCTTACTTCTAATTCTTCAAAATGAAGGAGAGGATCATTTTCTCAAGGAAGCTTCCTTTCCTGATGCCTTGATATTACTATTATAATGTAAATCTCCATTTTTCTCTTCCTACTGAACACTTTACATCATTATTTATAAGATTTATCAATTGGGACTGCAACAATGTATAATGTTTCTTTCCCACTAGACAATTAACTTTTTGATAACCATGATTGAGTCTTTTTTCAATTTTCAATTTTTTATTGGACTTCCCACATAGAGTTAATATTCTAGGTGGTCAATAAATGTTGAAAACAATGAATGAATGTGGTTGTGATGATGGGCAGGGTACTGCTCTTTGAGAGCAGTAGTTATTCTTAAAAAGTTTTTTTTGGAACAATTATGGTCACAACAACCATCCTTAATCTCTCCTTCAAGCTTCCCCATGATAAAAGGCCCAATTTCCAAGACAGTTTTCTGGGGAAAAATTTAGATCATGGCCACCCTTCAGATATTCTGTGTCTATACATAAACTACACCACCTTAACATGGCATTCTTCACTCCTTCAGTATTAGTATCATTCTTTCATTTATAAGAAAGCAACACAAAACTCTTAGCAAGAGCCCACCAAAAATATAAATGATCACATTTATTACTGCAAATGTTAAGGACTAGAAAATTGGAGCAATGACAAACCATTAAACGGACTAATGCTAATCGGAAACAATTTTGAAAGAGGTTAGTTGTCAGCGAATCATTAAAAATATGTTGAACTAGTTTTATGAAAAAATTGGAAAAAATATTGGGGAGTTGTATAATCATACGTTCCTGAGTTGCAAGGATCCTGGAAGCTTATTAGCCACATTTATGAAGAATGTAGAACTTTGTTGGGAGAAAGTAAGAATGATTAAATCTGGCTAGAATGCACGACTTGAGTAGAGAACCTGAGATAAATGGGCCAGTTTCTTGCTTATTATTATACATTAAAAACAAAACTATACTTTATGACTTAATGTTGTCCTATATAAGAATAAAATGATCTTTTTCATTTAGTAATAAAAGATCCATTTGTCTCTTTCTTCAAAGACAACAAACAGTAATACCATAAAATACTTCCATACAGTATCACTCCCACATTCTTGTTAAAAACAAAGATCCTCTTTCTTGTTTACATAACTAGGCTATGGAAAGTAGCATAATTAAAATCTTAGTTTTACTCTTTGTGGGTAATTGATGCTTCTCTATTTGGAGGTTGCAATTCCTTTTATCCAAATGTACATTCATTCCGTTTCAAATTTGTTGCAATACAAAGGAGACTGAGAAAATTCCCTTAATGCCTATAGTTGGATCATTCCCATCAACCTGCATACATGGTGAAATATCTCCCATCTGAATAAAAATTCACCCTCAATCACCATCCTCCTCCAGTCTCCTACCACACTTACCTGTTCCACAAAAAGCAAAAGTTCTCAAAAAAAAAGTTTATTCTGATTGATTCTACTTTCTTTTTACTTCTTCTCCCATTGAGTCACTTTATTTGGGTTTCCATTTCAATGACTCCTCGGAAAGTTGAACGACCAGGTTGGCAACAACTTCCATCTTTCCTAATCCAATGTCCGTGTATTAATCTCCAGCCAATAAAACCACCTTCCCTTTAGCAATACTTTTCTTGGCATCTAGAACATCATACACCCCTGGTTTTCCTCCAGCCACACTGGCAGCCTTTTCCAAGTCTCATTTGCTAACTCCTTTTCTTCTTCCCAACCTTGAAATCTCGGAATAATATAACAGGGCTGTCTTTGGCTCTCTTCTTCCCTTACGTGCACTCACATTTTATGTGGTCTTTTCTGTTCCTATGGCTTTAAATCTATAGCTGAATTTCTCACTTCCTCTTGAGTTCCAAACTCATAACCACTGTCTGCATTTCTATTTGGATGATAATAATAATAAATTTCTACAGTATGTGGGAAACTATTCCTAGATTTTTATATGGATAACTAATTTAATTCTCACAACAACCTTAGGAGGCAAGTCCTTTCGTTATAATTACATTTCGCAGACGTAGAGAATGGACTTGAGGACACGGGGAGGGGGAAGGGTAAGCTGGGACAAAGTGAAAGAGTGGCATGGACATATATACACTACCAAAAGTAAAATAGATAGCTATTGGGAAGCAGCCACATAGCACAGGGAAATCAGCTCGGTGCTTTGTGACCACCTAGAGGGGTGGGATAAGGAGGGTGGGAGGGAGACTCAAGAGGGAAGAGATATGTGGATATATGTATATGTATAGCTGATTCACTTTGTTATAAAGCAGAAACTAACACAACATTGTAAAGCAATATACTCCAATAAAGATGTTAAAAAATAATAATAATTACATTTAGTAGAAGATATAAATAAGCCACAAAAATGTTAAGCCACTTGCCCAGCTAGTAAGTAGTGGAGCAGTAAAATTCTAGAGTCTCAATCTTAAACATCACTCATGGGAGTCTCACAGTTAATTTGTTCAAAACTAAACCGTTGAAATTTTTCTCCAGTCCGCTTCTCTCCTGTCCTGTCCATGTCTTTAAAAAAAAATTCTAGTTGATCATCTTTGACTCATCTCTTTCTCTCACATCAACATTCAATCCAGACTAGTCCATTCAACTTAAAAATAAATTCCCTTATTGACTATTTAAAATCACCTACACTGCTACCACTCCGTTTTAAGTCATCAACATCTCTTTCTTGGACAATATTTTCCCCCGCCCTTAACTTCTCTCTTTATTCTATTCCCCCTTCCTTTTATTTTTCATCCACTGTGAGAATATCACAGAATGACATGGACCAGATTATGTCACTGTTTTTATCAAAAACTCCAATAGCTTATTAGACAATTTCATAGTCTACAAAGGGCTACCTAGTCTAGACGCTGCTTATCTTGCTAAATCCCTTTTGTTACACTATACTAACCTCCTTGATGCTCCTCAGACATCCTTTTCAGGTTACTATTGACTGTCTTTCTATTTGCTGATTCCTTCAACTGGAAAGCTAATATGATTAGTCCATGGTGGAGGAGGCAGTTTGTTGTAGACTTAAAATCCCTAAGAAAATATAGTTGGTAAAAGTTAGTTGATTCATTCATTAGTTCATTCATTCATTCAACAAAGAATTAAAATCTATCTGCCAGGAATTGTAAAAGTTATGTAAGGGCTACAGAGATAAAGTAGACACAGACCTGCTTTTAAGGACTATACCTTCTATGAATGACAATTATTTACAACTCACCTTTACATAACACAATCCCTCAATCATAGGTGGTGATTTTTTCTGAATAACTAACAGACATTGATTTTGTACTTTTTGGTTAACTTGGGGAAAATATTAGAACAGCATCCAAGATAATACCAGGGAACAATTTCAGAGATCCAAGTGGCAACCATGAAAATGGAAAGGCTGTCAGTGCATTCCTGTAGACTAGTGGAGAGAAGTCCACTTACAGCTAACAATCAAAACTATAGGTTGAAAAGGTATAGGCATAAGAGAATATGATAGGAGAAGCTTCCCCCAAAGCACCAGTAAGTAGAAGACAGTAGTTTCTTTTTTACAGTATTTTAAAATTATTATTCAATGACTTCACTCCATCTCCCAATACACACACATAAAAATTTGTGACTGTAATTTTCATGTTTTAGGTGCATTTTTATTTTTGTTCTTTTTTTGTAAAAAAAGATGACAATGGTAAAGAATAACAGCATAGTAGAATATTTTGATTTCAACAAATGCTATGTTATCCATATGATAACTTATAATCTTCCACATTTAGCCTATGAATTTAGTAAGCAGGATCCTTTTTGAGGGAAGAAATGATAAATCCATGATTCACATTCCCCAGAATTTTTTCAAATCCCTTGAGTTCAGCATTCCTTTCTCGTCTCAATCATCTATACCTATATCTATACTTATGTCTATATCTAATCTATGTTGGGTGAAAATAAATAGCATATGAGAGACATGGTAAAATGTGAGATCAGATGACAGTAAAGAATGGTTGGGAATGCGGAATATAGAAAGAGAATTTTTTTTTGTAAAAAGATGCTTAAACATCTAAAACATTGATCCCCAGGGTACACTTAGACACTTCCAGAGCTCCTCTGGGGATACAACACACAGCTAAAGAGATACTGATATGATTAACATGTGATCTTTAAGGTCAGGAGCAACAACAGAGGCAGCAGCAGTCACAGTAAGCATTTATTGACTGTTTCTGTGCACTAGACATCGTGTTAGGCTCTGAGGAGATACAAATAAATATAAGATACAGTCAATGATATTCTAATATATCCACAGATTGTACAATTTATTATGATACTTATAGCAAAGGAGAGCCATTATTTGTAGTGTTATTGTGAGTATATATAGATTAGGTGAGGCCATGGAAAAGTATATATGAAGAGAGATGGACTCAAACAAAGAAAGAGAAATGACTTTCCTCATTTGGAAAACATATGTAATTTGTGACAATAATAATAAGTTCCAGTTCCTGCTATGGATTAGGTACTGAAATATATTTCCATTAAAGTAGTGAGGCTGCTGACTGAGATGCAAGACCAAGACCAGAGGGTCAGCTTAGCACCAACCTGCAGACTCATGAAATTTTGGAGAGTTTTGCTGTGCAATAACAGCTAGTTGACACACAAAGTAGAGCTCGGAAGACATTTGTGAGCCTTCCATACCCAGATGATAGAGTCAAGAGTGCCACTGAGATACCACAGAAAGAAAAGAAGGTGAAGATACAATAATAAAATCTTGGGATATGCCCATATCTAAAAAAGTGAAAAGAAGAAGGAAAACTGGCAAAACACAACATCTTCAAATATATTCTGATTTTATTAGCATGTTATATACAATGGTTCAAATTGATTATTCCTCTTCTGATAAACCTACCACAACATTTACTTGAGAAACCATCCTTCCCCTACTATAATCCCACTTGCCTCAGGTTCCTAGAGTTGTAAGCATGCCTAGCCAGCTGAGAATAACAGTCTCCTGGACATTGTGATTGACTAAGGAATAATCAACTGGACCAATCATAGCCAATGAGTGTACTCTTTTTTTTTTTGCACTTGAACCTGACAAAGAGTAGGTCTAGTGTTGCTAGCAGCTACCTTGTGGAACCTGAGAATGAGGACAGCATGGAGATGAACATAGCTAAGAACTAATAAAAGAACAGGTCTGGGTGACATTACATATTTAAACCTCTGCCACTGCTCATAACTGAAGCCAGTGCTTACATTAAACTTTTCAGTTTGATGTCATAAAGGTAATAAAGTCCTCTTTTGCTTAAGCCATTTGAGTAGGATTTTTCTGTATTTTACAATCAAAAAAACCTAATACTTTAAGATTTAAAAAACAATTTCTTTTTAACTTTCCCTTTACAGTTTTACACAAATAAGAAAAAAAAAAAAAAACAACACCAGATTTAAAGAACATTTGAACCATTTGTTTTCTGCATCTCTGGTAAATACAAAAATAAATTTTAATCAGTTTTTTCTTAATATTTTCTACAGTCATTATCAGTGGT
Organism: Balaenoptera physalus; assembly: GCF_965194825.1. Lineage (NCBI taxonomy): Eukaryota > Metazoa > Chordata > Mammalia > Artiodactyla > Balaenopteridae > Balaenoptera > Balaenoptera physalus. Next base: position 101,599,837 of record NC_138885.1, on the reverse strand, counting down.
ATCAGTAATAACTATAACAACCACCTCCATGCACCTGGTACTCTGATATGAACTTTAGGTATATAGATATATAAAAATTTCATATAATCTTTAAAACTGACCTATAAATTAGCTGTTATTATATCAATTTTAAAGATGAGGAAAATGAGATAGAGACATGGAAGTCCAGTTGCTATTAATAAGTCAAATTTAATAACTGATTTTTCTGTATAAAGTCTAATTAATTGAGAGTAAAAGTGTCAGAACTTAGGAAACTGTATTTTAAATAGAAATCCTATTTATCCTTCAATGATGAAAATACAGGAAACATATTAGGAAGTTAAAGTATCACAGTAGCATTCCAAATATAATCAGACTTTTCAAGTCTCAGGACTGAGAAATAAAAGTATCATATACTCAAAATCTGCTGAATTAACTGAAGTTATGATATCTCATACGATGAGCACAGACATCGCTAGCAATTTCCCAGGTGAAAATACGGATGAGGTTCACTCACTCACATGATATTACAGTCTAGTCAATAAAGCATGTTTTTGCTGAATCAGTAACCATCTAAATGTAAGCTCTCTAATCTTATCCCTGTTGAAAGTGGTTAAGATGTTTTGATAATTAGAAAATCAAGGATGACGATTACCTATTTCTGTCTATGACACTGTTAGATCCTTATTGACCAGCCATGGTTTATCACAGAACATTCATCTGATATATACCTCAGGAGTACAACATTTGTACTGTAAGCATTTCTTAACTGGTATACCATTTAGAAGTAGGTTGGAGTGTTCAAAAACTTAGTAAAACTTTGCAGATTATTACACTAAATCAACTATGTTATAAATACATGTATAGCTAAGACTCAATTACCAGGAAAAGGATTATTTTTTGGAATCCTTGGAAAATTAAAGTGGGACATAATTTTTATTTTATTACAGTCAAGGCAATTTCTTATGAATTCCTTTTTCTTAAATCAATGTTCTTCTCCTCCTACACAAAAGAATTTAAAAACCTGAATGTATGTCATCCTTTTAGTTAACTGTTATTTTCAAAGAACACATTTTGGGAACTTGAAAGGAGACCATATGTAATTGGGCGAGGTTGTGAATCAAAAATGTGCAGCCCTGTGTGATAAAATTATCCATAATAACCAGGTGACCCAAGGTCAGTAAAATATGAATCACTCAAAATCCTTTCCCCAGCTGCATCTCAAGCACTCTTCAAATACAAAGATTGCCCTTTGCTTTATTTTATTATTCTTTCCCTTATTTTAATAAATGATGGATCATTTTCTGGTTTTAAGGTTACAATTCTTTGTTACAAAATTCCTTTTGGGGAATCAACATTTCACAGACTTTTGATTTGTAAGTGCATATTTCTGTCATCACAGTGAAGTATTCACCATGTACCTTCTCTGGGTGCACATGTGCTCTTGTGAGACTGATTTGGTTGTGAGGAACAAGCAGAAGCCTCTGTCTCTCACAAACCTTGTGATAGGAGCTACCAGCCTACTGTTGCTGGCCTCAGGTTAATGCTTTCAGGACATAAACTTTCATTTTTATAAAATACAGTGTTATATATTACTTTTCCTAAGGCAGGGAGTAATCTTCAATTTGTCCAATCTACTCGCATTGCTACATATGGCTGTTAAAAGAAATCTAGTCACAAACTTATCATCCAGAATAGGAATATTCTTTTGGTAATGAAGAACCAAACCAAATGTGATTTATAATCAGGAGACTGCCCTTTTAAAAATGTTGACAGCTTTCAAGGCTTTTTCCCAATATATACCCATTATCTCCAGGGATTTATACCCCAGGGAATTTAAATCTCCATTCCACTGCCCCCACCTTAAAAGGTAATTGAAAAATAAAGTGTATTAGAAGAATGTGGAATCTTAACATTCATCCAATAGAGTAGCTTCCACAGACCAAATCCTTCCAATTGTAGATACAAACAAGACAAGTTCATGTTTAAGGCAACCAAGGATAATCAAAAAGGGATCAAGAATAAGTGAGGCAAAAATAATACTATTTTTGCTTCCCAGCTGGCAAGAACTGAAGGGAAAAAAGCCATAATATTCTAATAATAGAGAAAGAAAAGGGAGAAGCCAAATCGTTCAGGAAGAATTGCCATATGGCTGGAGCTGAGAACAAATGTGGGTGTGACTTACACATGATACAGTTACGCAGGAGAGGGTGCCATCAATAACTGTGGTCACTACAACTGAGATCTGTGGATTCCTTTCCAAATTCTTCCACTTTTGAGCTTATTCTTTCAAGAAGTATTTATTAGTGTCTCAGAATAGAGTTAATGATAGTCAAAAGAAGTTATTTATATATAAACAAAGTTGGCATCACAGACTTTTATTTTGTATGCAGCCAAGTACACATTTTTAACAGCTGTATTTTACCATTTTTGAATCAATCCATACTCTTCAAATAACACAAGTATTCTAGAAGTACAAAAACTGATTCACTTTGACAAAGCATAAGCAAATTCAAATATAACCAATAACTCTATAATTAATTATATCAATTAACTTTTAAAATAAATGAATCTTTCTTGAATTAGTTACCTGGGATTTAAAATCCAAACCTTGGTAATTCATAAATAGAGATATTTTGATTATAGTTTCTCTGATAAAATACCTCATTTTATACATAGTTATAAATGTATGTCTAAAACTGGTTTTGCTCCAAAGTGAAAGAATATGATACAAGGAAATGAGTTTCTAATTTAATAAAATTCATAAACCTTCCCATTTTTCTTTTTAAAATAATTGTTTAACTTTTTAAAGAATATTTTTATTTATTAATAAAAGGTGTTATAAGAAAAAATATATATAGAGAGAAAGTAAGACATAATTTTTGTTGATTAGGGTAACTACATTTTTTTTAAATCATGAAGGAAACGTTAGTTTTGCTTTGTTGGGAAGGCTCCCAGACAGAATAAACACTTATCTCTTGAGGTTCCTGCCATCTCTAATAGAATATTTTTGACACATTTTCCCTAAAACAACTGTTGCCCAAGAAGGAAGAATACACATTTTATAGTGTAATGGATCAAAAGAAAACGACTGCATAATAATAATGATAATGACAATGCTTGTAGCAGTGGCTAACATTTATTGAGTACTTATTATGTGCCAGGGACTCTTCTAAACATACTTCATGAAAAACTCATCTAGCCCTCACAAAAATCCTATGAGATGGATACTATTATTATGATGATGTTATATATGAGGAAACTGAGGCATAAAGACGTTAAATAAACTTGAAAATGTGATATGGCTAGTAAGCTTGAAAACCTGGAATCCACGCCTATGTTCTTAAGCGCTAACAACACTGCTTTCTCCATGGTAGTATCAGAAACTTGCTGATTAAACAACACTAGGATAGTCTTTCCAGTCTGAACATAGCTTGAGTCTATAGTAAAATAAACATGTTTAGCACTTATCATGTATTCAGTTTTTAAAATCACTTTTACTTCAGTTCAACACAATTATGACTCAGATTTAGAAAATAAAAAGAAATATAAAAAAGGGGTAAATTTACAGTTCCAACTACCAATTTTCAATGTTCTTAAAGAAAGCAAATAGGCATGAGTGCTGCATCCCTGTGAAATCCACACTTGGGTTTTTAAAATCATCCTGTATTTTGGGGAAAGAATGTAAACCAAGAAAATCATAGCCAAGTCTACTGGGCAAAGTATGTTTTCTTTATTGGTGCTGCACACAGAACCAATTTTTACCCCCCAAAAAGTGACTCTTTGGAAAATCCTCCAAAAAGCCATTGAACTTCTGCCAATAAATATCCCTTAACACTGTGGAATAAACAAGAGCATCTGGCACTACTCTGTGTGAGCTGTCACCTTTACTCTGCCTGTTCATAGACTTTCTGGAAAAGAAGGTGATGCTTCCATCTGGTCACAGTAGCAAAGAAAGCAGAATGCATTGAAGCGCTTCCACTGAAAATCTGAGATTAAATCCTGCAAGACTTCGCAACCTGAGGGGGAAAAATAGAGCACTGGCTTCTTCTCATAATGAATAGTTCCTAATGTAATACCTAGACAGAGTACTGGAGGAATAAAGAGGGTCACTAACAATTTGCTCACTTTTATATAGGTTTAACTTATACAAGTTCACAAGTTTTTAACCATTTGTGATTTTCTTTTTAATAGTAACATGAAGACTTTTGAAGGTCTGCCAGGTAAACAGCAGTTTTATTGGCTTTATTTGGGTGGCTGAAACTTTTGGAGTTTTGTTCTAAAACAAAATGCATTAAAATAAATTATAAACAAATAAACTGACCAAATAAATAAATTAACTAGACAAGAAGGAAAAAGGAATGTTGGTAGAGAATATGATTAAGGCTATTAGAGAATAAAGTGGGTTTTTTTTCTCTTTTCTTTTTTTTAACATCTTTGTTGGAGTATAATTGCTTTACGATGGTGTGTTAGTTTCTGCTGTATAACAAAGTGAATCAGCTATACCTATACATATATCCCCATATCCCCTCCCTCTTGTGTCTCCCTCCCACCCTCCCTGTCCCTTATCTAAGACAATTTTAGCTCACTTTTAGTTTCCTAACTCTATTGGGGGGATGCCAAGGTCAGTACCACAACCTGCTACTGATATGAGTATTTGCCTCCATGTAACTGTGCATTTGAAGTGTGCTTATAATTTACTAAATTTTTTGTTGTTGTTGATAATAGGGTAAGAGATTCAGAGACCTCCCTTTCTTTACTGTCTTTGAGCCTAGAAATGCCTTAGGCTCAAAGGGTATAGTTCTAAAATTGACTTGATTTGTAGCAGGAGATGCCTTAGAATATATATCATTCCATAATACTGGAATGCAAAAATCTAGACTCCCTGTGAATATCTTACAGGTTCTGGATTGTTGCTTATCTTGTCTCATATACCTAGAACTCTGTGAGTGAAGTCAAACTTGGGCAGGTAATATTAGTTTCTATTTGACTAAACTTAACTCCCAGGGAATCCAAAAACACATATCTAAGACACAGTGAATACATTTAGCCTACTAGCTTGACCTTGAAGGAATATCTTGATGACAAATGTCAAAACTTGTACTAAAAGAAAAGAAGGTTATATCTTCATAATATTGAAATTCATCAAATAAGAGAATTCAGTCAATGGATATGAGTGAATGGGGAAAACCGTGGTTACCCCAAACTCTTTATTTTCAATTACATGTATTTTTTTCAAAATTACATAGTTATCTGACATATGTGCAGAGATTTTGTGGAAGGTCACAAAAAAGAATCGTTGAGAAACATAGCTTCTTATCTATGGTATGGCCTTTCACACAGTCTGGTCATGACAGGATCATGACTTTTCAAGTCAGATGGTTAGGTTCAGGAATGGCGTTAATTTATATAAAATGAAGTATAGCTTTGAAGAATTTCAAAGATTAAAATCACATTATTGTCTTTTAAAAATTAAAGCAACAATTTTCTAAGTAGTGATGTAATAACCCAAAGTGGTTATATATGTTACAAAATACTATCTCACCTCCAGAAGGAGGTTTGGCACTAGGGTAATCAACTTAGGACTACTGTTACTGTAGGAGGCTCTTTATTTTTTTAGGTATATTTGGTATTTACAACATAATGTTGAATTTTTGCTGCATATTAATTTCTCTATTAAACACAGAAAAGACAATTTAATACATTAAGCAAAAATCACATTGATTTTTAAGAAAATATCTTAAATAAAAATTGCAGGGGCTTCCCTGGTGGCGCAGTGGTTGAGAATCTGCCTGCCAATGCAGGGCACACGGGTTCGAGCCCTGGTCTGGGAAGATCCCACATGCCGCAGAGCAATTAGGCCCGTGAACCACAATTACTGAGCCTGCGCGTCTGGAGCCTGTGCTCCGCAACAAGAGAGGCCGCAACAGGAGAGGCCGCAATAATGAAAGGCCCGTGCACCGCGATGAAGAGTGGCCCCCACTTGCCGCAACTAGAGAAAGCCCTCGCACAGAAATGAAGACCCAACACAGCCATAAATAAATAAATAAAAATTGTATAACTTAAAAAAAAAAAAAAATTGCAGATTGTGGTTTCCTCTGAAACTTAGAGAAAATCAATATGGGGCAGGAAGATTCTTAACCACTGCGCCACAAGGGAAGCCCTCCAATTCTTAAGTCTCACTTTTTCTTCTTTTAAAATTATGTTGGCTATTACTTCTGTAAAAAGTTTAGTAAGAGTGGATATTATTGACATCCTTGACTTGAAAAAAATTTTTAATAAAAATGAATGTTGATTTTTGTTACTGGCTTTTTCAACATTTATAATAATAATCACATAATTTTTCTTCTTAGATCTATTAATATGGTAAATTTATGTTAATAGATTTTTCTAATATTGAGTCATCCTTGCATTATCAGTATAAAACCCTACTAAATCATGGTTTATTATTTCCTTTCTATGGCTTGGTAGACTATTTGCTAACATTTTATTTAGAATGTTTGCACCAATATCCATAAGTGATATTATTCTGTAATTTTTGTTCTATCTTTATCAAGATTATGTATGTGTTATGTCATACTGATTGAAGTAAGTCAGACAGAGAAAGAGAAATATATGATATCGCTTATATGGGGAATCTAAATAAAATAATACAAATTAACTTTTTTTCAAAACAGAAACAGACTCACTGACTTAGAGAATTAAATTATGGTTACCAGAGGTGAAGGGTGGGGGAAGAGGGATAGTTGGGGAGTTTGGGATTGACATGTACACACTGCTATATCTGGAATGGATGGCCAAAAAGGACCTACTGTATAGCACAGGGAACTCTGCTCAATATTCTGTAGCAACCTAACTGGGAAAACAATTTGAAAAAGAATAGATACATGTATATGTATAACTGAATCACTTTGTCGTACACCTGAAACTAACACAACATTGTTAATCAACTGTACTCCAATATAAAATAAAAAGTTAAAAATAAAGAAAAATAATTTATTTGATAAAAAAAGATTACCTATGTATTATATTTGCTTCACAAAAAGAATTTTGAAGTTTTCCTTTATTCTTAATACTCTGAAATGATTTATGTAGTTGTGAGACTATTTACCAAGGCTTAGTCCTGAGTTCAGGAATTTAATACTTAGAGTCTGATGTTCTCAGGGGTTGATTTTGTCTTGGCATTATCTAAGTCATCCACATCCCTCTCTCATCCTGTTTTGCATGGAGTATCTAAGTTTCATCATTCTTGCTCCCTCATCCCATAGTCCTGTATCGTAGCCAGAGCTTTCAGGGGTAGTTATTCTGGAATTTGTAGTTTATTCTCTGCTTGCAAGTAATTTGAAGTGTTCAATGTTCTCTGGCTCCTAGTAACAATGAAAGGTCACGTGTGGTTTTATTTGCATTTCTGTCAGCTCAAGATTTTTTATTTTGCTGGATGTGGAGAGATTCAAATTCAGATAGCCACCATTATCCTCCGGATATTTTTTTAAAAATTTAAATAACTTCATACAGACATTCAAAGGGACAGTATTTTTAATAATAATAAAATCTTCCTGGAATTTAGTATATACTCACTATAATTTGTTTAATATGTTGTTTAAAGTTCCCCATCCATGATAAATCTAATGAAAAAAAAAAGGAAAATCTGAGGTAAATCTTTCAAGTTTACCCCCCAAAAAAGAAAAAAATGTTATTCTGTATTCCATTTTTTTATTTAAGGAGATTTTCAGATTTCAGTTTGACTGTCATATTCATAAATTTTAAAATAACTTGCCTATGTCAATAGTCTTTCATCACTATAACTAAATACTTTGAAAAAAAATAAACTGTTGTTTTCAAATTCGATTTTAATAGAAGATCCTGAATATTTAGTCTGACAGTTATATACTTAAGAATTGATCAGGCGGGATTTCCCTGGCGGTCCAGTGGTTAAAAAAAAAACTTTGCCTTCCAATGCGGGGGGTGTGGGTTCGATCCCTGGTTGGGGACCTAAAATCCCACATGCCTTGTGGCCAAAAACCCAAAAAAACATAAAAACAGAAGCAATATTGTAACAAATTCAATAAAGACTTAAAAAAAATGGTCCACATTAAAAAAAAAATAAAGAATTGATCAGGCATTTTTCAAGCCAATTAAAATATGAATAACTATTTTGAGGGTTTGGGATTTAACTTTCAGCAATAAAAATATTGATGTTAACTTCTGCCTTTGGAGAAAACAGTTTTTATAAACATACTTTTATTAACCTTCAACTGACTTTCTAATATTATATTACATATGACAGCTGGTACTGTGATAAAATAAAAATGGCCACAATTTATTGAAATCTCCTCTATCGAGCCATGGAATATATTTCCCTACCCCTTGAATTTGGACTGCTTGAATTGAACAATACGGTAAGACAAAAGTGGAGTTATGTGATTTATGAGCAAGACCTCAAGAAGCCCTGTACTTTTTAATTTTTCCCTCTAGGATGCTGCTATCCTCGCGTGAAGAATCATTCCAGCTGTTTCCAGCCATCTTTGCTGATGTTTAGACATATGGATGAGGCCATTCAGAACACTTCAGCACTCAACTGTCTTGTCTCCTAATTCCAACTGTATGTCCCATGAGAGTTCTGCCTAAGAACCACCCAGCTAAGCCTAGAATATTTTTTTTTTAATGTGCAAATAAAAAGTTGTTTTTAACCATTAAGTTTTGGAGTGATTGTTTATGCAGCAGTAGAAAACTCATCATTTATACATCTTTGACAATATATCATTATTTTGTTGGTTTTTATTTAGAAGTGGGTTTTTAGTAATTCTCTAAAAAATATCTGGAAAAGACCAATGGGAAATTTCTGTATATAACAGAAAAAGAATATTGGGGTTGAAGATGATTTTTGTATTAACATGCGATTTTGAAAATGTCTATTAGTACTATATGCAATGCAAATAAAAAATGAGTTTAAAATTAGAAAACAGAAGCCTTTTTCAATTAAAAAATAAAATTATATAAATGCATAGTATTCTTTTGATGTATTTAAACCCTCTAAACCTTGTGATAGATGAAGGTACAGGTATTTTAATTTGGGTATCACATTTTGATATGCTTGTGTGAATTGGAAATAGGCTTGACAAACACTTCTAGAAATTGAATCAGTATCTAGAGGTAAAAATCTAAGTTATTTATTCCAAATAAAAATGGTAAACATCAAAGATAAGAAGGCTACCACAATTCTACAAGAAAAAAATTATATTGATTCATGCTGCTGGTATAGAGACAGTTGCTAGACTATTGGTAGCCCACTTACCAAACTGTGTGGTTTAATTTCCTTAACCCACAAAATGGCAAATTGATGACACAATCAGACATTATAGCACCAAGTCACAGCGGATAACCTTGTCCATATGCATTTTTAAATTAAAACAAAAGAATGAAAGAAAGAAAGGAAGCAAAAGAGAAGATGTACTCATTTTACTTCTAAATATAATGTTAAGGGTGGGACCTACTCAATTGCAGCTTGTCTGCTTTCTTGAAGCCTCATTTCATGTTACCTGAGATTCAATCTGCCATTGCTCTGTTTTCTCATCAAGGAAGACCAAGAACTTCTAGTCAATAAAAAGAAGAACTTCAAATGCACTTCTGTCTGGGAGACAAATGAAGTTCACTGGGTTTAAAAACATACTGTAATGCTGAGTGGATGCGTTATTGGTTACTGAGGTGGCAGGATTCCTAGGACAGGAAGACCACCTCTGAAGAGTTATAGCTTGGTGCTCAAGGACAATTTCAACTGAGGGACAAGGATGATAACTTTCTTTTCTAATTGAACAAGACAGATAATTGGTCATCAGAGTTGTTAGAGATGCACCTACAATGAAAATGCATATCTATATCTGGAAGGGAAGTTTACGCTCAATAGCAGCGCTTCAGGAAACAGTGTATTATATCCACCCTGACCTCTATATACATCAAAATAAACAAAGAGGTATTTGCCTGTTTTCAACTTCATGATAGTAACATATTGGTGAGGTTCCTTGAAGTTTTAACCATTCAAGTCCATACTCAATGAAGTATTATCTGCCAAGTAAATATCCTAGTTACAGACTATGAGATTTGCATGTATGTACAAGCTTTTTCTTTTTTTTCTTTTTTTTTTAACGTTTTTATTGGAGTATAATTGTTTACAATGGTGTGTTAGTTTTTGCTTTATAACAAAATGAATCTGTTATACATATACATATATCCCCATATCACTTCCCTCTTGCAACTTCCTCCCTCCCATCCTCCCTTATCCCACCCTTCAAGCTGGTCACAAAGCACCGAGTTGATCTTTCTGTGCTATGCGACTGCTTCCCACTAGCTCTCTATTTTACATTTGGTAGTGTTTATATGTCCATATATACATTACCACTCTCATACTTTGTCCCAGCTTACCCTCCACCCTCCCCATGTCCTCAAGTCCATTCTCTAGTAGGTCTGCGTCTTTATTCCCATCTTGCCCCTAGGTTCTTCATGACCTTTTTTTTTTTTTTTTTTTTAGATTCCATATATATGTGTTAGCACACAGTATTTGTTTTTCTCTTTCTGACTTACTTTACTCTGTATGACAGACTCTAGGTCCATCCATCTCACTACAAATAACTCAATTTCGTTTCTTTTTATGGCTGAGTAATATTCCATTGTATATATGTGCCACATCTTCTTTATCCATTCATCTGATGATGAACACTTATGTTGCTTCCATGTCCTGGCTATTGTAAATAGAGCTGCAATGAACATTGTGGTACATGACTCTTTTTGAATTATGGTTTTCTCAGGGTATATGCCCAGTAGTGGGATTGCTAGGTTGTATGGTAGTTCTATTTTTAGTTTTTTAATGAACCTCCATACTGTTCTCCATAGTGGCTGTATCAATTTACATTCCCACCAACAGTGCAAGAGGGTTCCCTTTTCTCCACACCCTCTCCAGCATTTATTGCTTGTAGATTTTCTGATGATGGCCATTCTGACCGGTATGAGATGATATCGCATTGTGGTTTTGATTTCCATTTCTCTAATGATTAATGATGTTGAGCATTCTTTCATGTGTTTGTTGACAATCTGTATATCATCTTTGGAGAAATGTCTATTTAGGTCTTCTGCCCATTTTTGGATTGGGTTGTTTGTTTTTATGATACTGAGCTGCATGAGCTGCTTGTAAATTTTGGAGATTAATCCTTTGTCAGTTGCTTCATTTGCAAATATTTTCTCCCATTCTGAGGGTTGTCTTTTCGTCTTGTTTATGGTTTCCTTTGCTGTGCAAAAGCTTTGAAGTTTCATTAGGTCCCATTTCTTTATTTTTGTTTTTATTTCCATTTCTCTAGGAGGTGGGTAAAAAAGGATCTTGCTGTGATTTATGTCATAGAGTGTTCTGCCTATGTTTTCCTCTAAGAGTTTTATAGTGTCTGATCTTACATTTAGGTCTTTAATCCATTTTGAGTTTGTTTTTGTGTATGGTGTTAGGGAGTGTTCTAATTTCATTCTTTTACATGTAACTGTCCAGTTTTCCCAGCACCACTTATTGAAGAGACTGTCTTTTCTCCACTGTATATTCTTGCCTCCTTTATCAAAGAAAAGGTGACCATATGTGCGTGGGTTTATCTCTGGGCTTTCTATCCTGTTCCACTGACCTATATTTCTGTTTTTGTGCCAGTACCATACTGTCTTGATTACTGCAGCTTTGTAGTATAGTCTGAAGTCCGGAAGCCTGATTCCTCCAGCTCCATTTTTCCTTCTCAACATTGCGTTGGCTGTACGGGGTCTTTTGTGTTTCCATACAAATTGTGAAATTTTTTGTTCTAGTTCTGTGAAAAATGCCATTGGTAGTTTGATAGGGATTGCATTGAATCTGTAGATTGCTTTGGGTAGTAGAGTCATTTTCACAATGTTGATTGTTCCAATCCAAGAACATGGTACATCTCTCCATCTATTTGTATCATCTTTAATTTCTTTCACCAGTGTCTTATAAATTTCTTCATACAGCACTTTTGTCTCCTTAAGTAGGTTTATTCCTAGGTATTTTATTCTTTTGGTGCAGTGGTAAATGGGAATGTTTTGTGAATTTCACTTTCACATTTTTCATCATTAATGTATAGGAATGCAAGAGATTTCTGTGCATTAATTTTGTATCCTGCTACTTTACCAAATTCATTGATTAACTCCAGTAGTTTTCTGGTAGCATCTTTAGGATTCTCTGTGTATAGTATCATGTCATCTGCAAACAGTGACAGCTTTACTTCTTCTTTTCCGATTTGGATTCCTTTTATTTCTTTTTCTTCTCTGATTGCTGTGGGTAAAGTATCCAAAACTATGTTGAATAATAGTGGTGAGAGTGGGCAACCTTGTCTTGTTCCTGATCTTAGTGGAAATGGTTTCAGTTTTCCACCATTGAGGACGATGTTGGCTGTGGGTTTGTCATATATGGCCTTTATTATGTTGAGGTAAGTTCCTTCTATGCCTACTTTCTGGAAGGTTTTTATCATAACTGGGTGTTGAATTTTGTCAAAAGCTTTCTCTGCATCTATTGAGATGATCATATGGTTTTTCTCCTTCAATTTATTAATATGGTTTGTCACATTATTTGATTTGCATATATTGAAGAATCCTTGCATCCCTGGGATAAACCCCACTTGATCATGGTGTATGATACTTTTAATGTGCTGTTGGATTCTGTTTGCAAGTATTTTGTTGAGGATTTTTGCATGTATGTTCATCAGTGATATTGGCCTATAGTTTTCTTTTTTTGTGACATCTTTGTCTTGTTTTGGTATCAGGGTGATGGTGGCCTCATAGAATGAGTTTGGGAGTGTTTCTCCCTCTGCTATATTTTGGAAGAGTTTGAGAAGGATAGGTGTTAGCTCCTCTCTAAATGTTTGATAGAATTTCTCCTGTGAAGCCATCTGGTCCTGGGCTTTTGTTTGTTGGAAGATTTTTAATCACAGTTTCAAATTCAGTGCTTGTGATTGGTCTGTTCATATTTTCTATTTCTTCCTGGTTCAGTCTCAGCAGGTTGTGCATTTCTAAGAATTTGTCCATTTCTTCCAGGTTGTCCATTGTATTGGCCTATAGTTGCTTGTAGTAATCTGTCATGATCCTTTGTATTTCTGCAGTGTCAGTTGTTACTTCTCCTTTTTCATTTCTAATTCTATTGATTTGAGTCTTCTTTTTTTTCTTGATGAATCTGGCTAATGGTTTATCAATTTTGTTTATCTTCTCACAGAACCAGTTTTTAGTTTTATTGATGTTTGCTATCTTTTCCTTCATTTCTTTTTCATTTATTTCTGATCTGATCTTTATGATTTCTTTCCTTCTGCTAACTTTGGAGTATTTTTGTTCTCCTTTTTCTAATTGCTTTAGGTGTAAGGTTAGGTTGTTTATCTGAGATGTTTCTTGTCTCTTGAGGTAGGATTGCATTGGTATAAATTTCATTCTTAGAACTGCTTTTGCTGCATCCCATAGGTTTTGGGTCGTCGTGTTTTCATTGTCATTTGTTTCTAGGTATTTTTTGATTTCCTCTTTGATTTCTTCAGCAATCTCTTGGTTATTAAGTAGTGTATTGTTTAGCCTCCATGTGTTTGTATGTTTTACAGATTTTTTTCCTGTAGTTGATATCTAGTCCCATAGCATTGTGGTCAGAAAAGGTACTTGATATGATTTCAATTTTCTTAAATTTACCAAGACTTGACTTGTGAACCAAGATATGATCTATCCTGGAGAATGTTCCATGAGCACTTGAGAAGAAAGTGTATTCTGTTGTTTTTGGATGGAATATCCTATAAATATCACTTAAGTCCATCTACTTTAATGTATCATTTAAAACTTGTGTTTCCTTATTTATTTTCATTTTGGATGATCTGTCCATTGGTGAAAGTGGAGTGTTAAAGTCCCCTATTAAGATTGTGTTACTGTTGATTTCCCCTTTTATGGCTGTTAGTATTTGTCTTATGTATTGAGGTGCTCCTATGTTGGGTGCATAAATATTTTAAATTGCTATATCTTCTTCTTGGATTGATCCCTTGATCTTTTTTTAGTGTCCTTCTTTGTCTCTTGTAGCAGTCTTTGTTTTAAAGTCTATTTTGTCTGATATGAGAATTGTTACTCCAGTTTTCTTTTGATTTCCATTTGCATGGAATATCTTTTTCCATCCCCTCCCTTTCAGTCTGTATGTGTCCCTAGGTCTGAAGTGGGTCTGTTGTAGACAGCATATATATGGGTCTTGTTTTTGTATCCATTCAGCCAGCCTATGTCTTTTGGTTGGAGCATTTAATCCATTTACATTTAAGGTAAGTATCGATATGTATGTTCCTATTACCATTTTCTTAATTGTTTTGGGTTTGTTATTGTAGGTCTTTTCCTACTTTTGTGTTTCCTGCCTAGAGAAGTTCCTTTAGCATTTGTTGTAAAGCTGGTTTCGTGTGCTGAATTCTCTTAGCTCTTGCTTGTCTGTAAAGCTTTTAATTTCTCCGTCAAATTGGAATGAGATCCTTGATGGATAGAGTAATCTTGGTTGTAGGTTTTTCCCTTTCATCACTTTAAATATGTCCTGCCACTCCCTTCTGGCTTGCAGAGTTTCCGCTGAAAGATCAGCTGTTAACCTTATGGGGATTCCCTTGTATGTTATTTGTTGTTTTTCCCTTGCTGCTTTTAATATTTTTTCTTTGTGTTTAATTTTTGATAGTTTGATTAATATGTGTCTTGGCGTATTTCTCCTTGGATCTATCCTGTATGGGACTCTCTGTGCTTCCTGGACTTGATTAACTATTTCCTTACCTATATTAGGGAAGTTTTCAACTCTAATCTCTTCAAATATTTTCTCAGTCCCTTTCTTTTTCTCTTCTTCTTCTGGGACCCCTATAATTCGAATGTTGGTGCATTTAATATTGTCACAGAGGTCTCTGAGACTGTCCTCAATTCTTTTCCTTCTTTTTTCTTTATTCTGCTCTGAAGTAGTTATTTCCACTATTTTATCTTCCAGGTCACTTATCCGTTCTTCTGCCTGAGTTATTCTATTGATTCCTTCTAGAGAATTTTTAATTTCATTTATTGTGTGTTTATGATTGTTTGTTTGCTCTTTAGTTCTTCTAGGTCTTTGTTAAACATTTCTTGTATTTTCTCCATTTTACTTGCAAGATTTTGGATCATCTTTACTATCATTATTCTGAATTCTTTTTCAGGTAGACTGCCTATTTCCTCTTCATTTGTTAGGTCTGGTGGGTTTTTACCTTGCTCCTTCATCTGCTGTGTGTTTCTCTGTCTTCTCATTTTGCTTAACTTACTGTGTTTGGGGTCTCCTTTTCGCAGGCTGCAGGTTCATAGTTCCCATTGTTTTTGGTGTCTGCCCCCAGTGGCTAAGGTTATTTCAGTGGGTTGTGTAGGCTTCCTGGTGGAGGGGACTTGTGCCTGTGTTCTGGTGGATGAGGCTGGATCTTGTCTTTCTGGTGGGCATGTCTACGTCTGCTGGTGTGTTTTGGTGTGTCTGTGACCTTATTATGATTTTTGGCAGCCTCTCTGCTAATGGGTGGTGTTGTGATTCTGTCTTGCTAGTTGTTCGGCATAGGGTGTTCAGCACTGTAGCTGGCTGGTCATTGAGTGAAGCTGAGTCTTGGCGTTGAGATGGAGATCTCTGGGAGATTTTTGCTGTTTGATATTACGTGGGGCTGGGAGGTCTCTGGTGGACCAGTGTCCTGAACTGGCTCTCCTACCTCAGAGGCACAGCCCTGATGCCTGGCTGGAGCACCAAGAGCCTGTCATCCACACGGCTCAGAAAAAAAGGGAGAAAAAAAGAAAGAAAGACTGTGCGTCTGGAGCCTGTGCTCCGCAGCAATAGAGGCCGCGAGAGTGAGAGGCCCGCGCGCCGCGATGAAGAGTGGCCCCCACTTGCCACAACTAGAGAAAGCCCTCGCACAGAAACAAAGACCCAACAGAGCCAAAAATAAATAAATAAATACATTAATTAAAAAAAAAAAGAAAACAGTCTTTGGATTCATACAACTCCAATTTCAAATAGGAGTTCTACCACATGCCAGCTACTGGGCCTGCACCAAGTTCCCCAAACTTTAAAAAAAAAAAAAGGAAAGAAAGAAAGAAAAAGATAAAATTAAATTAAATTAAATTAAAGTTATTAAAATAAAAACAAAAAATAATTATTAAAAAATTTTTAAAGTAATTTTTAAAAAAAGAAAGAAAGAAAGAACAACCAAACCAAAGAACAAATCCAGCAAAGATAACAAGTGTTGGAAACTATACTAAAAAAAAAAAAATGGACAGACAGAACCCTAGGACAAATGGTAAAAGCAAAGTTATACAGAGAAAAGCACACACAGAAGCATACCCATATACACTCACAAAAAGAGAAAAAGGGAAAAAAATATATATATCATTGCTTCCAAAGTCTGCCTCCTCAATTTGGGATGACTCGTTGTCTATTCAGGTATTCCACAGATGCAGGGCACATCAAGTTGATTGTGGAGATTTAATCCACTGCTCCTGAGGCTGCTGGGAGAGATTTCCCTTTCTCTTCTTTGTTCACACAGCTCCTGGCGTTCAGCTTTGCATTTGGCCCTGCTTCTACGTGTAGGTCACCTGAGGGCGTCTGTTCTTCACTCAGACAGGACGGGGTTAAAGGAGCAGCTGATTCGGGGGCTCTGGCTCACTCAGGCCGGGGGGAGGGAGGGGTACAGATGCGGGGCGAGCCTGTGCGGCAGAGGCCGGCGTGACGTTGCACCAGCCTGAGGCGCGCTGTGCGTTCTCCCGGGGAAGTTGTCCCTGGATCACGGGGCCCTGGCAGTGGCGGGCTGCACAGGCTCCCTGGAGGGGCGGTGTGGAGAGTGACCTGTGCTCGCACACAGGCTTCTTGGTGGTGGCAGCAGCAGCCTTAGTGTCCCATGCCCGTCTCTGGGGTCCACGCTGATAACCGCGGCTCACGCCCGTCTCTGGAGCTCCTTTAAGTGGCGCTCTGAATCCCCTCTCCTCGCGCATCAGGAAATAAAGAGGTAAGAAAAGGTCTCTTGCCTCTTCGGCAGCTCCAGACCTTTTCCCGGACTCCCTCCTGGCTAGCTGTGGCGCACTAGCCCCTTCAGGCTGTCTTCACGCCGCCAACCCCCGTCCTCTCCATGGGATCCAACCTCTGAAGCCCGAGCCTCAGCTCCCAGCCCCGCCCGCCCCGGCGGGTGACCAGACAAGTCTCTTGGGCTGGTGAGTGCTGCTCGGTGCCGATCCTCTGTGCAGGAGTCTCTCCGCTTTGCCCTCCGCACTCCTGTGGCTGCGCTCTCCTCCGTGGCTCCGAAGCTTCCCCCCTCTGCCACCCGCAGTCTCTGCCCACGAAGGGGCTTCCTAGTGTGTGGAAACCTTTCCTCCTTCACAGCTCCCTCCCACTGGTGCAGGTCCCGTCCCTATACTTTGTCTCTGTTATTTCTTTTTTCTTTTGCCCTACCCAGGTACGTGGGGAGTTTCTTGCATTTTGAGAGGTCTGAGGTCTTCTGCCAGCGTTCAGTAGGTGTTCTGTAGGAGTTGTTCCACGTGTAGATGTATTTCTGATGTAACTGCGGGGAGGAAGGTGATCTCCACTTCTTACTCCTCCGCCATCTTGAAGATCCTAGCCTAGAAGCTTTTTCTTAAATCTGCTCTTTCTGTTACTTCTTTCCCACATAACTCTGATAAAAGAAGACAATGTACACAGCATAACTTTGCCACTTATTCCTCAACTCTCTGCTTGCCTGACATATAAGACATATAGGTAATAGGACATATCACTGCTGAACTTTACATAATTTTATTTAAAGTATTTATCTTATTTTTCCTAGACATATTTCATTCATCACTTTTAGATGATACAACTTGACTATATTGTAATATTTCTCACTGAGAAAAGTAGGATTCATATGAGATGAATAAACAGTGATTAACACTTAAATTTTTCCCGGTACAACCATATCTTGGTGACTTCTCTCAACTATCCATTTCCTCAAAAGAGCATCAAAACAACTTGACGGTAAAGCTAGGCAAAGTAACTAACCTGTAGAGATTATTGCTTGCCAAACTAAGGGAGATCATTTCATTGGTAGACTCTTAATAGTGTCTGAAGTTGGGAGGGAACAAAGAGAAATATTTATGAGGTTTTTGGTGTCTGATATAAAGTAGGTCTTTTACAGCATATACACACTACTATATATAAAATAGATAAACAAGAAGGACCTACTGTATAGCACAGGGAACTGTACTCAATATCTTGTAATAAGCTACAAGGGAAAAGAATCTGAAAAGAGATATATATATATATACATATATATATGAATATATATGTATACCTGAATCACTTTGATGTACTCCTGAAAGCAACACAACATTATAAATCAACTATACTTTAATTTAAAAAAAAAGAGGGGAAAAATAAAGTATCAATAGATCTTTTACTGTGAAGGTTTGTTTGGGATTGGGCACAATTCATGATATAATAATATAGGATTGTGGACACAGTGAGCCCAAGTTTCCCAATTAAGTCTTGAGAAGTGAACAGTCATTTAATGAGCCTGGTTGAGGTAGTTATTCCTGATTCCTTTCATGAGGGCTGGCTGAGTCTTCTAATGCTCAGATAAATGGATTTTCAAAAACGTCTTGAAGCAACAAATAAAGTTATTTGCATTTTCATCTTCCTATGCAAGAGAATTCTGGAATAGTCAAGTCATGTTATTGTAGATAGTAGCTGAAAGAATCCAGATGATTTCTGTCTTACTTCCAGAGGTCAGAAGGCATCAGTCTCCAGATATTAGAGAGAAGTTGAAAATAGGTAAAAGCCTGTCTGAGAGTTATACTAAAGTTCATTCCCTCTGAAACTTTTGGACAAGCTCAGGAAAGGGCTTAAATTTAACCTGGTACAAACAAAACAAAACAGAACAAAATAAACACAGTGTCAAGAGTGAAAGGGAAAGAAACAACTAAGCTATGAAAACTCTTCAAAGGCCTGTATCATTTGTTCACTGAGCACTCAAGGCTATGTAGCATTATTCGTTCCTTACTCTGCAGACAAGGAAAATACAACAAAATGTTTTCTGAGGAGGCAGCTTGTTCCAAGGTAGACTGAGTTTAATAACCAACATTGTTCTTGGCCCAAATGTCAAAAGCTTTGTGTTCCTCTTCACTGTAATTGAACTAGTACTGAGACACATAAAAAGGGATAAAAAGAGACTTTGGAAACAAACACACATTTTTGCTTGAGTAAAATTTAACTTAAACAGAAAACTCTTGAAAATCACAATTCATTGCTGGGAAGTCTCACTATAAATATGACCAATGGTAACACAGAATTCATTTGAACACAGCTTCCCTTTCTTAAAAGATTTAATTATTGAGAATATTATAAGTATTTTATAGTAATGGAGTCAATTGCAATGGAGTCATGAAATAATTAATCTTAAGTATAACATTATAGTAAGTTTTACGTGGTTCCATTTACACTACTAACACTTCTCAAGGGGCATATTTAAGAAGTAACCAGTATCCATATTCTGCTAAACAAATATGTTTGTCTTTTGTTAAATGGGTGTTTTAACTGAGGAGAAATGTTGCAATGAAAACTAGAATTTTAGACTGCCTAGGAAGAAGAGAAGAATGAAAGAGATACTCTGGCTAAGACTATGAACTTTGGGGGGTGAGGATGGCAGAGGTAGAAAAGTGAAATGTGAAGTAGGTTGTTGTAGATGGCCCGTGAGGTGGCCCCCAATGACCTCAGTCTCCTAATATTCACACCCTTTTGGAATCTCCCCTCCATGAGCCTGGGCTGTTTTAGGAGACTCACTTCTAACAGACAGGCTAGAGTAGAGCAATAAGATGTCACTTTCAAGATTAGATTATGAAAAATGTGGCTTCCATTTCTCTCTCTCTCATCCCTTGGTCTGAGGGAGCCAGCTGCCATGTTGTGAATAGCCCTAAGGAGAGACCTACATGGAGCAGAGCTAATGACTCTGGACATAGTCAGTGAGAACCTGCCAACAACCATATGAGTGACTTGGAAGTGGATCCCTTCCCCAGTTCAGCAT
Organism: Balaenoptera physalus; assembly: GCF_965194825.1. Taxonomy (NCBI): domain Eukaryota; kingdom Metazoa; phylum Chordata; class Mammalia; order Artiodactyla; family Balaenopteridae; genus Balaenoptera; species Balaenoptera physalus. The sequence continues at coordinate 101,579,801 of NC_138885.1, read as the reverse complement.
TGAGATGGCTATAATCCTAGCCAACACCTTGACTGTAGCCTTGTGAGAGACCTTGGAACAAACATACCCAACTAAGCCATGTCCAGATTCTTGGCCCACTATGAGAAACTATGAGATAACGACGTTAATCTTTTAAGCTAATAGGGTTTTGGAGTAATTTGTTACATTGCAATAGATAACTAATTCATAGGCATTTGATTAAGTTTTTGCTATGTAATATTTGATGTGAATCCCCTTTTCCACTTCTCACAATTCCCAATTTTTAAATAAAAGATCCATCTCTCGTGAATTGATTTTGGGGGCGTGCAATGAACAACTAAGTAATTCCTCCAGATGACTGTGACTTTTAAAAGATGCTAATTGTATCTAGGATATACATTTCTAATTGGTTGTTATAAATCCCAAAGAGATCTTTTAGGGACACAAAGAAGGACAAGGTAAGTAGCAATGTCATTTTTGAATGAGTTGGCAGTAAGATGTGGTCTTATCTTGCATAAATCTACTTCTGACCTTTATGTTCTAAAGTTTAATCAATGCTTTATAGAGGAGGAATTACACTTACTAAATAAAATAAGTCACTGGAGCAGCAGTGACTTTTTTCTTTCTTTGAAGCTTGTAAGCAATGGTTCTAGAATGTCACAAATCAAAGGGGAAAGATGACCAGCACCTTGCATTTTCAAAATACAGTAACTGAATTGTTATCTCAGTTAAAGAAATTAAAAGTGCATATGTGAAGAGAAATAGAATAAGTTTTGCTCTTGTTCTGAAAATGAGTTACAAACTTAGAAATAAAATTTATGGGTTTTGTTAGAAAAAACCCACAGTATAAAATTATGTGGAAGGAAGAGGTAAATAGCCAGCCACCCACTTCCAAGAAGTAATCAGGGGGGATGAAGACTGTATCCTTCTAGACACATACTATGCCAAGACCAGTGAGTAGCACAAAGAAGGTATTCCATAAATATTTGTTAAATGAGCACAAAATTCATTTGCTGGATTTTAATTGACAGTTTGTATTTGAATGTGAATATTATCTGAAGCCCAAAACCCATAGCACAAGTAATTCACATTCTTAAGAGAGGTTCTCGATGACCTTCAGGATATGAGATATAGGGATGCTGTATGATTTATGTCCAGAGGGTTTGGGGTACTCAGGAACAAGAGAACCCACTGCCTTTTTTTAGGAAGGACTGTGCCATTGCCCCCTCTCATCACCTGGGGAGAGGATGGAGCTGCTTTCTCCCACCCACCACCTCACCTTCTATAGCCCCAATCCTCAACCTCGCCTCAAGCCCAACGAGGGCTTCAAGAAAACCACTAATAGACACTGGAGCTTCTGCTAAAGGAGAAAATTGTACTTGCTGAGCCTTGTGGCTAGATGCCTGCTAAGTGTCAGGCCATGGGCCCAAAGCTGGAGGAGTTTTGGTCAAGTTTGAACTGTTTTCCCTGCAGTTTGGGGGACTCCAAAAGGGGACCTCCCATGACTCTCACCTCACACGACTCTCTAAAGGAAAGTGCCTGATTGGAACTGCTTTAATAGCAAGAAGAAACCAAGAAGGTTGCTGCTGTAGAGACCCAGGTGTTCAGATCATGGTCAACAACATGGGACAGGGTCGGGTTGAAGCCATCTTAAAGCATTCCCCTGTTGTGACGTCTGTGTGACATGTTTACATTCGTTAGTTTAAGCTCTCAGTTTAGGGCCATTTTTTCCTGTCCAGGATGTGGGGAAGGGAGGGCCACTTCATGCAGGCTGTTCAGAACTGGTGCGTCCAGAGGAACCTAGTGCTGCAGGAGCATGCAGCTCGAGCAGAAGGTCAAGTCCCTGAGGTCGTTGACCAGGCAGCCAGGGGAGGCCTTGCAGAGGTTGGAAAAGGGCACGAGTCACTGTGAGAAGTAGGTGAAGTTGTAGAAGGTGTCGGAAGATACTCCCAAACTGAGCGTTGGACATGGCCTTGATGAGGCACCTCAGCTCCTGCAACTCCTTCATCCAGACACCCTGTACCTGCCAGGCTCAGGTGAGCTCCTGCTGCCACATGCAGGTGCTGCTCAGGTTGTTGTCGCAGATGTCACCCTGGATGAGCTCCCTGTGCCAGCCTACTGCAGCAGGAGATCCGATCTGCCAGGTCCCGGTAGAGGGGTCTCCCCAGGAGAGTACGCGGGCCCTCATCATTCCATCAGGAGCAAGTCAAACAGGTTTCACAGCGTAGCAATCATGCCCTTCTCCAGGCGGGTGTTGTCCCACCAGTATGAGCCCTTCTCGCCTAGTTTTCTGACAGCTTGTGCCGGTTGGTGAAAAAACTGGGCTTGTGGACCTGGATGATGTCCACATTGAAGAATTGTGGCAGTCGAGGCCCACTGTTTGGTAATCCTTGTCCACAAAGCAGAAAAGACTGCTGGTGTTGAGAGACGGCTGTTTCCCATGGGCCACTGGCCCAGGAAGGTGAAGGTTTTGTGTCCTTCCAGAATGTACTCCATGCGCTATTCTACTTCAGGGCACGAATCCACACTCTAGAGGTGTCTAGTACACCCTGTGGGCTGTGCCCATCTCAACACCAGACACTTTGATAACTAGCGTAAAGAAGAGCAGAAATGTTTTTTTATTGGCAAAATTAACAGCATCTTAGGTAGCATGAGAATGTTTAAGTGGATTTTCATAGATGAAATCAGCACTAACCAAGCTATGTTGATTGGCTAAAATATTTTAGAAACATACTTAATAGTCAGATAATCAATGAGATACCTTTTTCATTTGTTCTAGGGATGGCTCTTAAGGCTTTATTCCTAACTGGTGCTATGTCCAGCCATTAGTTTAGGTAGATTTTTGGTTGTCTTATGTCCACTGCAAGGTAAAGAAAAACTGACTTCTTGAATGCCGTCTGCTCTGCCATGAATAAACCTTTCAAGAAAGGTGCCTTGGGGAACACTTAAAAGTTCAGAGCGCTGGGCCGTCATCCAGCTTTCGGAGAACCTTGTAAGAACTGTCTGTGTTGCTTCTGAATATTTCCGTAATAAATATCTGTGTGTAGCCGAGTTTGTCTAAGACTTATTTTCAGTAAAACCTAATGGAAGGGTATAGCAAAGTAGCTAACTCTCAGATTTCTTCAAGAGGCTTCTTTACCAAAAGACTCTTGCTGTTTACCAAAAACAAGTTAAATATTGTGCCATTGGCTTGACTCCATTCTCAATGGTCCCTAAGATGATTTCCTGTCAGACAGAGGCCACATAGAAGAGAGAAGCTGTATGGGGTGTTCTGTCAGAGCAGCGGCTGAAAAGCAGGTTACAGGGGCCAACTAATGAGTGCGCCCTCATACCAGAGGACAGTGATATTCAACATCCACAACGGAGAAGTCTTCAGAGAAGCCACACAAGCATTTCTTGAGGAAAAGAGCCAACATTTGGACAGAGGCCAGCATACGGAACACTGAAACCAAATTACAACAGAATCAGCCGGGGGGATTTTGTTAACTATTTTCCATCTCATGCCCACTCTGAAGGAACAAAAGCAGCAACTAGCTGTAGGGCAGAGATGGGAGAAAAATAGAAAAGGCAAACCATGCCTCCTTGAGCAGCTGGGCACTAAGGAAGAGAAGATATTTTTAATGAGATGTGAGATGAAAGTTCTGACTTGGATCACACTGAATATTTTAACCCTTGAAACTAAGACTATTCTAATACCTCAGTGACTTAGCAGTATTGACCAACATCATTTTTCACAATTGCACCCTGTCAAGTTCACCTAACTAAACCACATGTAGACACACAGTAAAGAAATTGCATTATAAATGCTGTACTGCTGTGAGCTTTGTTCACCAAAAAATACCTTGGAGATCTTTCAGTAACAAAACATATAGGATTTGCCTCTTCTCTCAGCTCTGTAATATTCCATAGTATAAATGTACCATACTCTGCAAATCATATGCTATTTTTTCATATGCTATTTAAATAATCCTTAACTGATAGTTGCTTTATTATTGCAAATAACGCTGCAATGAAATTTGTGTGATTAATTCAACAAAGGATTGAATTCCATCACAGGAAATATAAGGAAAGTTCAGTTTCTTGCAAACTTGACTTTGTCACCTGATATTCATATCATGGGTATACACATATTCATTTCATTATCCTGGTTTGATTTATATAAACTTGCTGTCTCCAATTTCTTTCTCTCATTCTTTTTGAAACCACTCCAATCAGGTTTTTATCCAAACTACTCCCACTAAAATGTTCTTATAATGATTGTCTTTCATATTGCTAAATCTAGCAGCCAGTTCCTCATCTTTCTTGGCTTATCAGACGCATTTGACACAGTTAATCATTCTCTCTTCCTTGAAACATTTTCTTCTGGGATGCCACACTTACTTGAATTTCTTCATATCCTTCTGGCCTTTCCTTATCAATCCTGCTTTATGTCTCCAACCTCTTGGTGTTTTATTCTCCAGGGCTCAGTACTTGGACCTTCTCACTTTTCTACCTATACTTAATCACTGAGTAACATCATCCTGTCTCATAGCTCTAGGTACCTTCTCTATGGTCATCACTTCTAAATTTATAACTCCAGCATAGACCTTTCCCCTTGAAACTAGAACTTTGCTCTTCGCATATTTGTCCCTCTCTTCCCAATAACATTGTCCATTCAACTTCTTACTTATATAGCTTTTAGTCACCTCAAGCTTATTATATCCAAACTGAACATCTGATCTTCATCCACAACCATATTCCTCCTACAGTTATCCCCCAAACATATTAACTTTTACATAAATATTACCTGTTAATTGCTATATTTATTATTTTTTTCTAGTTTAAAGAGAGAAGGATTTTTGTCTGTGTTGGTTACTGTTGCATTTCAGTGTTTAATATAATGTCCAGCATGTTAATTGAAATATTTTTGGAACAAATGAAAGTTATTCATTTGCTTCTTGCATATGCAAGGTACAAAGTTAATTTGTGGTAGATTAACCGAAGTGGTTATGACTTGAGGTAACGTTAATATTTTTTGTTTTCTTTCTTTGAGAATAATTTTAGTCATGATCACAAATTGTGTGCTGGTGCATGTGTGAGATACTTTGAGCTGAAAAAAAAAATGTATATTCTGCCTTGGCAGCTTGACTGTTTATATTAAAGAGATAGACATTACAAAAAGTCTAAGAAGAAGAAAAAGAAAACATGACAACCTGAGGCCTGAAACAAAAAGAAATTTAACTTCGGGGAAGAAAACTTTGCAAAAGATATTTGTAGGATGAAGTACAGGGGGAGAACGGCAACTACATTGACGGCAATTCTTTTATATATCAAATGTCTAATACACTTATTCAAAGTTCATTCCATCTTGCATCTCATCAAAGTGATGACAGGTGGGTCCAGTATTTGCACCGCAAACATCTTTGCCATAGACACCTTTGCCTCTAACATCTTCACCACATAACTAATAGGCTGTAGGGCAATTTTGTCATAAAGATAAAATAACTGGTTGACACTTTGATTTGACAATTTGTTTTCAACTGGTTGACAGTTTTGTTTCATTTCCACATTGACACAGTACATTGATTTTTAAATTACGTAAATCATAGCCCTCATGATGGTCTATACAGTGAAGAGTAGACATGGCCTTAAAATAGTGGATGATAACAGCTACGTATATCAATTTGATAGAAAATATGGTGACAAAACTTACTGGAAGTGTGAAATAAGAATGTAAAGTCAGATTGCAAACTATTCTAGAAAATTATAAAGTATCAGTTGCAAATCCTTCACTGATTTGAAGTGGCAAAGATGTCAACCTCAAAGGTGCTTATGATAAAAGTTTCTAGAACAGATGGTAGGATGCTAGTGTGTATTACCACTGACTGACTTTATTTGTATGAATTGTATTTGGGATTATCCTGAATAATATTTTTCAATTTGGGCCAATTATTTCCCTATTGTGAGTGTCAAGAAAGTTCTGACCTTTAGAATGTTGATACTACAAAAGGTCGAGGTTCATACTGCCTCACAATGGTTGGGATTGATAGTCTGCCTCACACTTGAAAAGTTCTCAGAGGACAGGGAGGTAGTTGAGGCTGAACTGCTCCAATTATTTTCCTACCTCTTCATATTACCCAGAAAGAAGAATATGCATTTTGGGGAATTTTTTTTGTCCTAAAGGATAACTTAAAAAACCATCAGAGTAGAAAACAAACTTATGGTTTCCAGGGGATAAGAGTTGGGGGAGGGATAAATGGGAGATTGGGACTGACATATACACACTACTATATATAAAATAGATCACTAACAAGAACCTGCTGTATAGCACAGGGAACTCTGCTCAATACTCTGTAATGATCTATATGGGAAAATAATCTTAAAAAAAAGAGTGGATATATGTATATGTATAACTGATTCACTTTGCTGTACACCTGAACAACTTACAATTTACAACATTGCAAATCAACTATACTCTAATAAATATTAAAAAAAAAAACTATCAAAGTCTAGACTTGGACACTATCCAATATGGTAGCCCATAGCCATATAAAACTACTTAAATTTAAATAATTTAAAAATAGACAAAGTTAAAAATTCAGGTATTCAGTTGTCTTAGCAATATTTCAAGTGCTCAGTAGCCACATGTGGCTAGTGGCTACTGTATTTAGCAATGTAGATATAGAACATTTTCCTCAACACAGAAAGTTCTATTGCACATTGCTGGTCTAGAGTATAATCACACAATGTCTGATTTTTGAAGACCATAGACTGTAATGTTGAAAAATACAGACTTGGGAACCATAGCTTGAATTCTTCAGTTTTAATTCCAAATTCACTACTTTATCAGCTTTGTGACCATAGGCAAGTAACAATTTTTCTATGCCTTACATTTCCTGTCTTTAAGATGGGCTTGGTAACAATAATCTACTTCATAAAGTAGTTATGGAGATTAAATATGCTTTATATATAAAGTGTTTAGAACTGTGCAAAATAAAATAAAAAATAAAATTAAGAAAATCAATTATTTTAAAGTATACAAGTTAGTGGCATTTAGTGCATTCACATTGTTGTGCAAACAAACACCACCTCCATCTCATTTCAAAACAGTTTCATCACCCTAAAATAAAACCCTATATCCATTAAGCAATCACTCTCTATTCTTCCTTTCCCCCAGCCCCTGAAAATCGTCAATTTTTCTGTCTCTATAAATTTATGTATTCTAGATATTTCATATAAATGGAGTCATACAGTATGTGGCCTATTGTGCCTGACTTCTTTCTCTTAGCATAATGTTTTTAAGGTTTATCCACATTGTAAGATGTATCAGTACTTAATTCCTTTTTACGCCTGAATAATATTCCATTGTATGTATATAGCACTTCTTGTTTATCTGTTCACCCATTGATTGACATTTGAGTTGTTTCCACTTTTGACTCTTGTCAACAGTGCTTCTATGAACATGCATGTACAAGAATCTGTTTGCATCTCTGTTTTCAATTCTCTTGGGTGTATATCTAAGAGTCAAAAGTGTTAGAACATATGGTAATTCTGTGTTTAACTTTTTGAAGAGCCACCAAATTGTTTTCCAAAACTACACTTTTAAACTGTGATTATTTTCTCTTATCACAATCTTAGTTTTAAATACTTTTATGTTCCTTTGTTGAAGTAAATCACAGGAGACTACTCTTCCCTAAATGGGGTCTGCCCCATTATTATACAGCCCAGCTAATTATATCCTTCTTCCAACCATGAGAAGAACCTGGCCATGAAGTCATCTTCATTTGTTCACATCAAAGCTTTGCTCTTGTTTTGAGAATCTCACTTATTGATATCTGTTTAGGCGAGCCACCAGTAAGATCCGTTACAGTATGAATGACCAGGACCAATGCTTGCAGTCTCTCAGGTTTCTAAAAACTGAATAGAGTTTACTTTTTGCATCTATTACAAAGCCACTTCATCTAGAGCCCTGGTTTCATAAAATCAGAGGTAGCTGGATTAAAATCCCAGCTCTTATTTGACAAACAGTTTGACATTACACAATTTACTTAACCACACAAAGCATCAATTTTCTCATAGATAAAAGAAGTTATCCTTTAGAAATTTTTGTGACAATCAACAGCAATTGACTCTATGAAATTTTAAGCAGAAAATCATTTTGTGGGTTGGATATTGAGTAGCTTAGAGAATCAAAGGAAAGGCTGGTGATTGAGTCTCAAAATAGGCAGGAATTAGTATGGATCTACTAGTCTAATAAATTTTAAAATCTTGTCAGAATATTGTTGCTATTGAATCACTCGAATCAAGATTCAAAGTTCTAGGAGAAGGAGTTCAGTTGACTTAGTTTGGGTCATGTGCCCATCGTGTAGTTCTCTAAGGACAAAATCCCTTAATTAACAGCTCCTTCAAGCTTGAACTCTCCTATAGAAAGAGAAATCCTCAAAAAGCAAATCAAGGCACTGCATCTAATGAAAGTAAGAATGGTTTCTGGTCTTTAATGAAAATTTAAAGAGATTATACACTTAAAGCATGTAGAATTATAGGTACAAAATAAGTACTCATGTACAGCGGTCATTACTACTACTACTATCACTACTATTCACATTAAGTGGATAGTTTATTGATTGGTAGATGTCCTGGAGTGGACTCCTTCAATGACTAAGATTTCAGTCCTCGAATATGATGAAGGATTGTAATAATCAGATTCTGATGGGAACTTCGGATAGATTTTAATGTTTACTTCCTATAAAATATATGAAATTTAGAACACACTACTCCTATGTGCCTGACCTTAAGTCTCGTATCTGTTGGTTGTCAAGGAAAGGAATTTGGCCAAATATAAGGCAGGAACTTTCTCTTAAGATACTTCACTTCTTCCAAGTGTTGCTCTCTTCTCTCGTAAATCTGAACATGATTATCTTAACCCTTACCTTCTCCTGGAAAAATACATTCTTTCTGCTTGGACATCTGATATATTAACTTTAGCTTGTTCATTTGGGTCCCTCTGGGGACCTGAATGCTGGGATTGGTTACAGGTATGTTGGGATCCCATCTGCAGCTGTTATATAATGATCAATTAAGTTGCTGTTGGCTCAAGGACAATTGTAATAACCTAAAAGGAAAAATTCCTACCAAACTTACCTATAAACAGAAACGAGTGGTGAGGAATTCTAGCAAGTATACAAAATCTGAGTCCACATTGACATTTCCATCCTGGATAATAACATCACAGATTAGTAGTTAGTCTCACTGGTGTTTATTGCTACCTCTAGGAAAGATATTTTGGATGTTGTAGAAGGCAATCACTTCTGCTTACTTTTATTCCTGCATTAACTGCCCTGGAATCCATTAATACTCATTACTGAACTGGGAAGGTTAGTTGCTGAGAAGGTAACGTGGCCTGAGGGTTTTAAAAATTCAATTAGATAATTTATACTCGAAAAGAATATCTTCAAATTTCATGTAGTTGCCTCAAGAGAGACATTTCTTCTGAGTTATGGGCTCTATATCATTCCAGGCCCAGCCTTGAAAGCAGAAAACATCAGGTATTTGTAAAAGATGATTTGATACAAGGAATTGGTTATACAAGACATTTAAAAATTGAAAGAGTAAAAAGGATGCTGAGGTAACCTTAATATTATTAATGGCAGGAAGCAGCTCCTACTCCTGTGGTTGGAAGAACAAGAGGGAAGAGACGGAATTACCAAAATCCTGGAGCTTAAGGGAGGGGCCCTTACGGACCTGGGGTTGGAAATTCTGAGGAGGGCAACACACAGCTATTGCTTATGTCCAAAGAATCTGGAGACCGTAGCAGTCCTTCACTGTCAGAGGGAAGCTGACAGGACTTGGAAACAGAAATAGAATCCCTTTGCCCTTTATCCAGGTTTCCAGTGTCATGTGATTGCCTCTCATTGGCAGAACCTAAAAGAAATCCAGCCAGCAAGAAAAGCTAGTAAATATATTTTGGAGACTCTAAATCCTAGCATCTCAGAAAAGAGTAGAGAAAGACAAACTTGGAGCTAAGAAATGATAGCTGTATAACTAGCACTGATTCTTAGCAATTTGATTTACAGGTATGCTCGTAATTGGTTGAATTGAGGGGATAGCGTATACTTTTTTTTAAGACAACAAATTTGTTATTCTCAAATTATCATGCTCTTGCTTATTAAAAATTTAACTTACGTATTTTCCTATTAAATTGTGCTGGTGTTTTTTGTTGTAAATCAAGAGGCTGTATATGTGTCAGTCCTTTTGTGGACTCTCTTCTGTTTTTTTCAAATATTTGTCTACCCTTATTCAAATATGACCCTGTTTCCATACTTTAGCTTTAGGATTGGTTTTGACCTCTCCATTTCTTTAAATTTTCATATAAATCTTGGAATTGGCTTGTGTATGTCTACAGAAATTCTGCTGGGATTTTGATTGGGATTACATCAATTCTATTTAGGTATAATTTACCTCTAGCAGTTTAGAGACTTTCAACCCATAAACATGGAATATTTTTCTATTTATTTATATCTTTGAATATTTAAACAATGCTTCATCTATAATTTTCAGAAAAGTCTTGCATATAGTTTATTAATATTATTCCTCTTGTTTTATATACAATAAAAAATGCTATTTAAAATTTGTATTGTCCAGTTATTTGTTGCTAGTTTATAAAAAGATAATTGACCATTTATCCCGTGAACTTGCTAAATTCACTTATTAGCTCTTGTAGTTAGTAGATGTATTTGTTTTTTCTAAATTCACAATCATGTTCTCTGTGTATAATGACAGTTATGCTTCTTACTTTTCACCTCATTTTTCTCTCTCCCAGACTCTCTCTCTCTCCTATTTCTCTTTCTTTCTTTACATTATTACATGAGCTAGGACTTCTAATACAATGTCAAATAAAAATGGTGATCATGTACATCTTTGTTTTTTTTCCTTCACTAGGGGAAAAATGTTCAATATTTCAGAGTTAAGTCTGATGTTACCCGTAAGCTTTTTGTAAATACTATCAAATTGAAGAAGTTTCCTTCTATTCCTAGTTTGCTGAGAGATTTTTTATGAAAGTTATTAAATTTTATTAATACTCTTTACACAACTAAGAAAATCAATATTTTCTTCCTTTATTATGTCACTGAGTTGAATTACATTAATTATTTTTCTAATGTTAAACCAACCTTGTAATTCTGAAATACACTCTATTTGGTCATGAAAATGTATGCATTTAGTACATCACTAAATTCTAATTGCTAGTACTTTGATAATATTTGGCACATGTTCATATGGGGCGTGGACCTGTAATTTTCTTTTCGTGTAATATCTTTGCAGGTATTGGTATTAATAATCTACTTGACATAAAAAAGGGGTTGGGAAATATTTTCCCTTTCTATTTATTCTGAGTTTGTGATAAAGTGTTTTTCTTTTTTGTTTTTGTTAAATATTTGGTAGAATTCACCAGTGAATTCATCTAGTTAGAGTTTTGTTTGTTCTGAGAGGGGAAGTTTTTGAACTACTGATGATATATATAAATAAATGTAGCATATATAAAATATTCAGGTTTTTCTTGGGTGAGTTTTAGTGTGTTGCATTTTTCAAGGAATTTGCACATTTCAAATTTGTTGTCAAATTTATTGACATAATTTATTCATGGTATCGTCTTATTATCATTTTATGCCTGTAGGATCTATGGTGAGATTTTTCTTATCATTTCTGAAATTGCTATTTTTCACACTTTTATCTTGATGCCTTCTAATAAGATTTTATTATTTTTTATAAGTCTTTACAAAGAAAGAATTTTAGCTTGGTTGATGTTCTCTATTAAATGTCTCTTTTCTTTTTCATTCATTTCTGTTCTTATCTTTATTATTTCTTCCTTTGGTTTATTTGTATATCTTTGCTGTTATTTTTTAGTTTCTTGATATTAACGCTTACATAATTAATTTTAAAAACCGCTTTTCTTCTTCTAATGTATGTATTTAAAGCTAAAAAAGAATCCCCTCTAAATATGGCACTGCTTTAGTTACATCTTACAAACATTGGTAAGTGTGTTTTTCTTATCATTTCATTCAAGACATTTTCTCTTTCCATTGTGATTCCATCTTTGCAAAATAGATTATCTAGACATCTATTGCCTAATTTTCAAACATATTGATATTTTTCTAATCACCTTGTTTGTGATTACTCCTTTAATTCTTGGTATTTGGAGAACATACTCCATGTAATGTCAATCCTTTAAAATTTATTGAGATTTGTATTGTAACCCAGCATACTGTTTACTTTGGTGAATGTTTTATAGGTACTTAAAAGCAATTCACATACTGCAGTTGCTTTATGTATTATAAATGTGAATTTGGTCAACCTGGTTAATAGGGTTTTTCAAACATTCTGTAACTTCCTGATATTTTTGCCTGTTCATTCATTTAATTTCTGAGAAAGATGTGTTAAAATTCCCAACTATGATTGCAGACGTGTCTGTTTATCCCTTCAGGTCTATCACGTTGCCCTATATAATTTAAAGCTATGTTATCAGCTATACACACATTTAAGATTACTTTTTTTTGTTTTTTTTTAACTGACCCTTTTATCTCTATATAATGCTACTCTCTGTAACTGGTAATTAAATTGAACTACCTTGAATTAAAGTAAACTTTGTCTGGTATTTATATAGCCACACCAGCTTCCTTTTTTTGCACGGTGTGTCTCTTTCTGTATTTTCCTTAATCAGTATTCTTATATTTATATAAGAATCTTTATTCTAAACAACACATTGTTTTTAACGCAAACTGAACATTTCTACCTTGTACTTGGGATATGTATGTGTTTTCTATTGCTACTGTAACAAACTGCCACCGGGTTAGAGGCTTAAACAACACAAATTTACTATTCTATGGTTCTGTGGGTTAGAAGTCCTATACAGGTCTTACTGAGCTAAAATCAATATGTCAGCACTCTTGCGTTCTTTTCAAGAGACTCCAAGGGAGAGCTGTTTCCTTGTCTTTTCCATATTCTAGAATCCACCTACAATCCTTGCATCATAGTCTTATTTCTCCATTCTTAGAGTTAACGATATAACATCTCTCTGACCCCAATTCCAGCATCACATCTTTTTGTCCAGCTCCAGCTAAAAAAGGTTCTCCACTTTTAAAAGCTCCTGTGATTATATTGGTTCCATTCAGATAATCCAAAATAATTTTCACAACTCAAAGTCCATAATCTTAACCACATCTACAAAATCCCTTTTGCTAAGTAAGGTAACATATACACAAGTTCCAGAGATTAGACATAGACATCTTTGGGACCATAATTCTGTCTACTACAGAGTATCGATTTACCTTTTAGGTAATTATTGATATGGTTGAGTTTAAGTCAATTATTTTGATAAGTTTCACTATTCAGTTTCTGTCTTATTTAGTTTGTGCTGCTGTATCAAATAAACCATAAACTGGGTGGCTTAACCAACACACTTATTTCTCACAGTTCTAGAGGCTGGGAAGTCCAAGATCAGAGTGCCAGCACAGTTGTGTTCTGGTGAGAACCCATTTCCTGGTGTGCAGATGGCTATCTTCTCACTATATTCTCACATGGCAGAGAGCAGAGAAAGCGAGATTATCTTTCTAGTATCTCTTTTTATAAGTTCACTAATCTTATTCATGAGGGGTCCATTCTCATGACCTAATTACCTACTAAAGGCACCACCTGCAAATACCACCACATTGGGGATTTAGGCTTTGACATATGAATTTTGAGGGGACACAAACATTCAGGCCATAGCAAGTTTCTAGTAACTGTTCTGTTTATATTTCCCTATGGTCAGATTTTAAAAAGTTATGTTGAATATTTTTAGAAAATAATGATTTTAATCAAGATTTTCATAATTCAAATTTTATATAGATGGGCCACATAAACTCTTAAATGTCCTTTACTTTTCTCTGTGACTTAAATGTATATTTGTCCATTTTCTTAGAATTAACTAATTTGTTTGTTTGAGGTTTCTTATAACTTTCTTGCTTTGATTAGATAATGGGTTGTGTAACTAAGTGTGTATTCATTCCAAAGAGGAAGCTATTTCCCTGACTTCTCACTGTTACCACCATTTTCCCCCTAAGGCATTACTTTTAATGCTGTCTTTATTCCTTCATTTAAAATCATCTGATCCTTTCTTAAGCATAATTTTGTCTCTTCCCAGTGTGTGCTTCTCCCTTACTCCAAGCAGAAATCGTTTCCTTTCTATTTATGCTTCTGTCTTCAGTTCCTCCAATTTAACAATGGCCACATTTACCCTCTGTTCCACCGCCACCGTAGAATAGCTGCTCAGCAGTTAGTTGCTAGACAGTGTAACCTGAAACTCATTTCTCAGCAATACTTTAGGAAAACAATAGTTTTGGAGGAATTCTTGAATGTCAGTCACCTATCCATGCGTCTAAATACTGTCAGATCTCTCTGTGGATGAAACAACAGATCTACAGAGAGTTACACACCTGGGTCATATCGTTTTTGTCCCCCACAGAACTACTTTCACTGAATTTCAGTTTGGCATGATGCTATTGACTTATCTTGAGCAAAATTTTTTTAAACCAGTCTGTGAACCACACTGTAGTGTTTCCTCTAGAGATGTGTTTGCAGATACTATTTACTGTACTTTGTACAGTTTCCACATGAGAACACAAGACACCAGATTTTTTTTTTCTCTGGACTCAGTGTGATGTGTAATTTTCCTTCTGAGCAAGTGACCGGGTTTCATCGAAGGAATTTTCAGACATGTGCAACTGACAATGTTTTCTTCTTGCTTAGACTTCCGGGAAGCTCTTAGTCAATGTCGAGGCACACTTTCAGTGAATTTATGGCATACATGTTGGGTAGTAACTGTTCCTATCTCCATCTTATCTTTTTTATTCTCAGTTTTTCTTTCATTTTCCTCCAAGATTTTCAAACACAATGGGATTTCTTTTCTTCTACTTGCAGCTGAACCCACTCCTGATTACTATACATGCTATACATTAAATACAAGACAATCACCTAATACAAAGTGATTTACTTTCCAGTTTTCTCATTTATTTTTATTTTAATACTCATGGTTTACATTTTTTGAATGAGTTAAGTGAATTAATTAATAGAGAGGTTATTATATTACTTTGGATTCTTTGCATAGAAATTGAATCTGGCTAACTTCAATAGTAAAATGTAAGCATAGTAGCAGTTTACATTCACACACTCTAAGGGAAGTTTGTTGTTTGGAAACTGACAGAAACTAAAGCTGCAATGAAACAGGGACTACAGAAATAAGTTTTATAGCAGGAACAGTTTGTCATTGAATTACATCATCTCCAAATTGAACCTGTGACTTCATCCCTTGCTCAAAATTCAAAGCTCTAGAGGAAAGCATTTGATTAGCCAATTGTGAATCACATGTCCTCAGCTGTACTAGGCTGGGGAGTGGAAGTATTCTGCCACTTCCGCCTCCATAGCAGGGGGCAAACACCTGGTTTCAACATCCTGCTAAGACTACACACAGAAAGAAAGAGGAAATCTTCTGAAAGGAAATTGATGTGCTGGTAGAAAGAAGGAATAGATGCTGGAGGACTGAAACAAACAAACAAAAATGTCATTCAAGGGGCTTCCCTGGTGGTGCAGTGGTTGAGAATCTGCCTGCCAATGCAGGGGACACAGGTTCGAGCCCTGGTCTGGGAAGATCCCACATGCCGCGGAGCAGCTAGGCCCGTGAGCCACAATTACTGAGCCTGCGTGTCTGGAGCCCGTGCTCCGCAACAAGAGAGGCCGCGACAGTGAGAGGCCCGCGCACCGCGATGAAGAGTGGCCCCCACTCGCCGCAACTAGAGAAAGCCCGCGCACAGAAACGAAGACCCAACACAGCCATAAATAAATAAATAAATAAATAATTTAAAAATTAAAAAAAAAAAAAAAAATGTCATTCACAATAAAGTAAGATACAATATGATTTGCAACTTTGGCCTATTACCACTGGTGACAAAAAATGAGAAGAGATGCCCCAGAGAGAAAAGGTAGAGGCCTTGTTTATGAAGCATTTCCTCCTTTCCAGTTTGAGAATCAGCCCTGGAGGCTGAAAGGACACGTGTGAGACAGAAAACAGTGCTATGTACTCCTTTCCGAAAAACATAGAGAACTTTATTTGCTGGAGAGAGAGACAGAGATAAAGAAGGAGAAGCATACAGTTTGGAGTTAGAGCTACAGATTTAAATTCTGGCTCTTTTACAAACTATATGACTTTGTGTTAATTTTTCACCATCTTTGTCCTTCAACTACAATAGGTACAGAATGAGAATAATACTCATCCCACTGGCTTGTTGTGAGCACTTAATAAATTATGTAATCAAAATAAAAAAGTGCACAATCAGAAAACAAGGTGTAAAGCTTACCAAAGTTTCAGGCGAAAACTTTAAATGTATAATGTGAAAGATAGAAACTGGCTCAGTCCCTTGTGAAAACCAAATGGTTGATACCTGTAGAGTATGAGAGGAATGTCACCTTAATCTTTACCTGGTTTAATTCTCAAAACTTAAGTGTAAATAATATTTAGATACTACTGATAGTCTAGCTTTCTACCTAAAGCTGGATGGTTTTTTCCTTAAAATTTTAGACCTCAGATTTACTGTCATTACCTCAGGGATTGGATATGTGCTGGTTTTTCTGTGGTCAGCTTGACCCTATCACCAGCCCCATCTATGATATGTCTGCATCACAGAGGAGAAGCCAGGAAGTACATTTAACAGAATCCCCTTCTCCATCTTGTTTCAATTTAAGAGTCAGGTAATGAGACATTTGCATGAATTCTGGAGTGAAAGACAGGGATAGTCCACTGTCTCCAGGGACAATTATGGACAGACATGTGGGCTGGTGTCGGAGGTAACATTTGAAGCAAACTTCAGGTTAACTTTTTAATAATTGGTTGCTTAGATGCTGGTGACAACTTCTCTAACCTTTGTTCCCTTAGCACATAGTAGTTGGGCAATTTTTTATGTTTTTCTAATTTTACATCCAAATATAAACCTGTATAACAGGAATACATAGAGTGGTTTCTTTTTTCTTGATGGATCCCTGACTGCAAACCAAACTTTTTTTTCAATGAAATGAAGGACCTGACTGCTGACCCGACTTTGTTTTATAATCTCAGCAGTGGAAAAAAACACTAAACAAAAAACAAACAAACAAAAATTGCAGTACGATGTAATTGTATTTACTTCTGCTCAGATTCTGTTCCTGATGTAGTAAGTCTGGGTAGGACCTAGCAACATACATTTTAGTCATTTCTCCAGCTTGTTCTGATACAAGTGACCTAACATTACAATTTAAGAAAAAACAATGTAAGGCTTTGGGGCTCTATTAAAATTCAACTCCTTCCATAATACATTTTCATTCATTTATTCCTTCATGTGAATTAAGTGAGTCAAGGATCTTAGAGCAAGTTGACAGAAAACTGTAATGAGAGGGCATATTTTCCCTGGGAACTTGGTGGGAAAATAAATATAAAAGAAGTTCAGAATTCCAAACATAGACTTGATTTTTTAACTATTTTTTCCTCCGGTAAAGTAAAGAAAAAGACATTGGACAACTAGTAGCAAGAAAAGTGGAGAAAATGTAAGTTACAGCATATTTCCCTTGGGAGCTTCTAGAAATTTTGAAGTAGTTTCAAGGAAGGAAGTAGATACCTCAACCTACTGCCACTTGTCAGTACCCATTGGTTCACTGGAGTTGAAAAAGGAAGAAAAGTTCTAATTTAGAAACACCCCTATCTAAGTTATATTTTTTCCATGATAATGCTACATGATAAGCCACCACAAAACCTTAGTGGCATACAGCAATAAACATTTATTTTAGCTCATGGGTCTATGGATCGGCTGAGAGGTCTTGCTGATTTAATCTGGCTCAACTGATCTTGAGCAATCAAGTTTATTATAAAACCGAGTTAGCTGGTGGGTTGCTCAGGGCCAGCAAGACTAGGATAATCTCAGCTCTTTGGGTTCCACTTTACATTATTTCTCATCCTCCACTAGGCGACCTGGGGTTGATTTTCTTGATTGAGGTAACTGAGAGAGTGAGAGTTCACAAGGCCTTTTGAGGTCTGTGTTCAGAAGTGGAACACCTTCACTTCTGTCACATTGTTTTGGCCAAATCAAGCTAAAAGGCCATCTCAAATTAAGGGGCAAAGAAGTAGTGCTTTAGATGAGAGAGGCTGTAAAGATGTCATAAAAGACACAAATACAGGGAAAAAGAATTGGGACCAGATGGGAGCTATATTCTAGCAGGAGAAAGAATATTCTGTCAATGCTACAGTCTTTCTCTTCTCTTTATGTAACAATTCACTCCCAGTAATCCAGAAAAATGATTTTTGCCATCTGTGTGGCCATAATTCAGTAAAATTATTTTCTTGTTCAGCTAATAAAGAGATGAGAGAGAATAACAGTACTCCAACTCCTCTGAATATCTAGGGAAAGGAAACGCATCACACTTCACGCATAGGCTTCAGTGTCAAGTTGAAAATAGCTACAAATACCATTCTCTGCCAATAATTCATGTTGGGGTCTTGATATCCACAGAGTTCCTTATCAGTAACTAAGAGAGAAGAGAATGAGTTTTGATTTCTTCCCCCTACGTTTCAAGTTAAAAGAAGGAGCAAACCTTATTGGCCTACATAAAATACAAAGGTTGAAAAGTGAGAGGAGAAAAAGGCAAAAGAGAGTAAGAGTGGACACTTCTCCATAGTAATGGAAGGAGAAACCTGTGATTCTGCCCAAGATTGTGATTTTTCATTTACATGGCAGGTTGGCCTTTAATATCATTTGCAGTTTGTTATAAGCCAGGTCAATAAAAGGAAAGTAAGTAATTTGGTGAAGATAGTTGAGCAATGCCATTTTAATCCGCTAAATTAAACATGTTAAGGAAGACATTGATGAGCATATAATGAAGCAGGTAATGGAAATTATGTCTCCAGATCTCTTTTTGCACCACTTTATTCTGTCTCTAGACTCCGCCACTTCACCCCAAAGTTCTCAGACTATTCTTCACCCTCCCATTATGTCATGATTCCCAACTGCCAGATGATAGACCCCTGAGCTAGGTTACATTTTACAAAGAAGTTTAGTAAAACATCCTTGTCTTCTAAGGAAACAAGGACATTTTCAGAGGACCTGGTTTACATAATACAGCAAAGAGTCACTAAACCATTGTAGCACGTAGCTCTATTAGCTTTAGTTTAGTGGGGGTTTTTTACGATGTAAATTCAGTCTATATTTTCTCTAAGGAATTTTCTAGAGTGAAATTCCCTCTCTTGAACTTCAGCATCGATCTAGCAGTGCAATTCATGCTAAATTAACACAGGTCTAATTTTTAAAACGTGATAATATTTATTGCTAGATTGTGTATATGCAATGTCCACAGCAGCAGAATATTTTAAAATATTAGTCTCTGCTACCATCAGTGGCAAATCCTTCCACTTACATATTTTTCTTCTTTGTTCTAGTTATTATGTCCTCCTATGTATGGTATTGATAACTTGTTCTTTTAACTTGTTAAATTAAACATATTAAGGAAGAAATTGACGAGCATGTAATGAAGCAGGTAATGGAAATTACGTTTCCAGTTCTCCTGTTTGCCCCACTTCATTCTGTCTCTAGATTCTCCCAGCCCACCTGAAAGTTCTCAGTCTATTCTTTATCCTGCCATTATTGCTTTCCAGAAGATCTAAAAAGAAGAAGAAGAAATAGCTTTCACACAAAGTGGCATGCAATGGATAAGATTTAATAAATGACACCTACACTTAGTGTTTGTGTGCCAAGAGTGCCGAGAGTCTTAATAGAAAATGCTGCCATCCCCAGAGGCTTCACTAGGCTGTTAGCCATCTTCAAATAATGCTATTTAAAAAAATATGGAACCTATTTATGTTGACTCTCACCTCACTTCTCCAGTCACTCTCAACACTTGCTTTGAGTATTTGGCGTAAGTAACGTGAATATAGAGAGGTGTAGTCACCTTGTGTTCTTGCTCCTGTCCTCAGCCACGCCTACCCTCAGAACAGAATAAGAAGAGAGGAGAGCTTCCCTGGTGGCGCAGTGGTTAGGAATCCGCCTGCCAATGCAGGGGACACGGGTTCGTGCCCCGGTCCGGGAAGATGCCACATGCCGCGGAGCGGCTAGGCCCGTGAGCCACAACTACTGAGCCTGCACGTCTGGAGCCTGTGCTCTGCAATGGGAGAGGCCACGACAGTGAGAGGCCCGTGCACCGCGATGAAGAGTGGCCCCTGCTCGCCGCAACTGGAGAAAGCCCTCGCACAGAAACGAAGACCCAACACAGCCATGAATAGATAAATAAATAAATAAATAAATAAATAAATTTATTTAAAAAAAAGAAGAGAGGAAATGGTCTGGTTCAGCTTCTGTTTAGTGTCCTAATATCTCAAACTAATAAATACCATAATTCATCTATCCATAGGGGTCCATAAAATAAAGGTGTATTTTGTAACTAATGGCATGCTAGATTCAATAAAATATAGTACTAAATCTATCATTTCTTGTTCTTCTCTCTCTCTACCAGTATTCTTCCAGTGACATTAACTGTGAGGCAAGATTGCCTCACATCAGACCGCAGAGCTGTGTAAGGGAGCTGTGTGCTAATTTAAGGAAAATGCATGATGGAAAAAAAATACAGTGCTATTTAAATTATATGCTATAAATAAATGTCAGCTTTTATTTAAATAGTAAATATGATTGGAATCTAAGCTGTACTTCTTTATAAAGACTGAATTTGGTTAAGACACAGTTTTGAAATGTTTCTCCAGGTTATATATTTTAAAGGGTTTCTAGAATATTCTTTCATCCCCTTCCTCCTGTACAGTGGCACTGCCTTTATATTTAGAGAACTTGAGGGTGAAAGATGAGTTATTCTAGATAGTTCCATAAACACAACTGGGAAAGATGCACATCAGCTATGAGTAACTGCATTTTGGATCAATATAAGATGGAACTTTCTAGCTATCTAGACTCCTCAGTATAGAGTGATCTTGTGAAATTGTGAGGTCCTTATCTCTGCAGGCTTTTGAAGCAGAAGCTGTCTGTGATTCTGTCAGGGATGGTGACGAGCTGATTCCTCCTTGGGTGATATACGTAGGACTAGAGGAACTCTCCCCTCCAACCTCAGATTCAAAGGTTCTATGGCATGACAATGTATAAAAAGTCATACATTCTATATTTAGAAAGCAACGCCTTACTATGAAAGCTATATATTTGCCATTTCTCGAAGGAAAACAAGAAAATACAATCAATGTTTCTTTTTTTACTATGATATCGCTCTGCTTCATATTCAAATGTGGCCTCATTTTTTCCCCTCCTTTAAAGCATGCTTAGTGCTAAAGTGTTAAAAAGTACACCATTGATGATGGATCTTTAAAAATAGCTTCAGGTTACTCTGTAGAAACTGCTGACTTCACTAAAATAAAAATAAAAGAAAAAACTATAACTCCTGATATAGTAGCAACTATTGTTCAGAATACTGCCTTGATGTGGTTGGGAAAAAATTTAAAGTGTGTATTACTCTGAAAAGGACTAGAAATATCAAAATATAGAAGAGTCTAACTCTAGCGGGTAATAAAATTCTTCCAAATCCTGGCATGCATTTACAGCTTCATTCACAGTTTTCCTATTTCATTTCATACAATATAGCACATGAATTGAGCTCTTTTAAGTCTTACCTTTCTGGCTTCTGTCCTGTTTTATATTTTTAGGTACCCTTTCCCCACCTCTATGCCTTTAGTTCCTAGTTTCCTCTGTTTACCAATTACAGCCATGCAAATGTCTGCCATCAGATTTGCCTCAGAAACTGTCTTATTGAACACTGATTGTTACACATTCAGGTTTTAACCTGACATATTCAAGTGGAAACTTGATCCTGTTCAGTGTGGGGAGATCCTGTTCAGTCCACCTGACTGAAGACAGCTGGTCACGCCCACAAGTGGCCGTGCTTGTCCCAGAAAATCATGTTGTCAGGATACGCCAATCTGAATAGTGGAACTGAGTCACACTGACTGACTTTGGGCAAGACCAGCACACACACTCTAATGTGACTGTATTTACAATGTCATGCACAGTTGTAACCTAAAACCCTGCTAACAGATTAGAACATTCTATTCTGTTCCCTGTAGAATCCCCAAAGGGAAAAAATACCTACCATGAGGGGTTTTTGCTTGTTTACTTGTTGACTTTGCTTGATAGAATCTATTAAAAAATCTATAATATGACTCTAACAAATTTGTAATGAGTGTAATCAGCCCATTTTATAGATCTCTAGATCCATTGTTCTTTTCCTTTTTTCTCCAGACGTTTTACTGCTTTCCCAACATCCTGTATTGAACCTGATTGATTACAGGGCTCTTTCTAGGGTATCTAAGTTCAAACTTCTCTGATTTTGCTGAAAGAACCAGCATAGGCAACCCACAAACTGATGCAAATAGCTGAATTCAACTAAATCCCTTCCACCCTACCCCAACCACTGGTTCATCCAAAACCTGGCTTCTCCATCTCAAACAAGTCCTCTAGAACCGGAATGATTTGCTTTCAAACTAGGATTACAAATATGTACGGGATGATTTACAAATTTATCTTGAAAATAAAGTATAGAACACCAGTTGCTTCTAATCTCTTTAGGGAAGTTGCCAGAGGGTTATAAAACCAAATAAAGTATAGCAGGCATCCCAGATGGGCTTAAACTGTGACTTAGGCCAGATATAGGGAATTAAGAGTTGTTCTCTTCTCTCTGGTCTGTTTATGTTCACTGATTCACATGTGGATTGAAACAAAACAAAAAACAAAGCAATGACCTCTCCCAACAAAAGAGTAACCTGGGCTTTCTACCAGCTTGGGGCTCTGGCAATAGAACTGTTTGGTGTACTAGTCAGGGAAGTCCTCAAGAAAGAGTTTGCTCCAGAAAGAAAGTATCACACAGCACAAGGAACCACACTCAGCCGCAAGGCCTACTGGCTGGAGAGCAGTGTGGCTTGTTGAGTCAGGAGTAGAATGCAAAAGTATTCCCCACCTGGCCATCCTTTGTCTTGTGTGGCGTGCCTAGCCTTTGATAGAGTCTGTTGTTGGAACAATGAGGGTATTTTTGGTGACCATGATGGTCTAAAGATTAGAGACATTTATCTCATTTTCTCTGCACTGTATACTTTCATATTTTCTTTGAATGTACGAGAAAGCTGGTAGCCCCTAAAATGACTAACATTGAAGCCCCTGTCAATCTGTTGACATGACCCAAATTCTGATATAGTTTAACTTAAAAAATAAATAAATGTGACATTGACTGAAATAGTAAGGTTGAAAAATAAGATTATGCCCACTATGTTTCTAATAATTTGAAGTCAAGAAATGCCTCCTATAAAACTCTTAACCATGTGCCGTAGTGGAAGGGAGTGTTACACTCTTGATTTTGCACTGAAATATCCTGAGCCCTGAACAAGTAGTGGTGACAGTAATTTTAGAAAAAAGGTCAGCAGACTATAGCCTTCAGGCCAAAGCCAGCCCACCATCTTGTTATGATTTAGTTACATGAACATATGTTAAGTAGAGCACAGATGCCAGATGGTTAGGCTCAATTCAACAGAATACCACCAGAGAAAGGGAAATAGAGAAGTTTATTACCCACAGGTCCTGAAGGAAGTACACGGCATGCCTCAAGGGACCACATGGGGAGGTCAAGGCAGGGTGCAGACAGAGAGAGAGCCAGGACCTGAAGCACATGCCTTTACTAGGATCTGTGGGTGGAAGCACTTTGGGATTCCTGGCCTATGACTGAACTGGTCAATTCGAGCCAAAAATAGCAGGGTTTCTGCAAGCCCTATGGGGGTCTTATTTGATACAGCAGGGGAAGAACCAAAGAGATGGGGGAGACTGTTGATCGCAAGTACTGCTGGGGGAGTCATATCAGGAACTCACATTTGCTTGTGACTCTGTGGGCTGTTATCTAGGACATGTGCTTACCTCAGGGAGCTTGTGTCAATTTAAGGCCCCGCAGACTGCTTGGCCAAACAAAGTGGATGCCGAAGCAATAATACCATGGAATAGCTTAAATTCTTGAAACATCTGTTTTTGTAAATAAAGTTTTATTGTAACAGAGTTGTTTACATATTGCCTATGGATGATTTTGTGCTACCAAGCAGAATCATTCGAGTAGATGTGATAGTATGGTATGGCCTACTGAGTCTACAATTATTTGCTATGAAGCTTTTTCCAAAAACTTTACCAACTCTTGTTCTAAAGTAGGACATATCACTCAATCCAGTTAACATCAAAATCCAGCCACAGCAGCCAATCTTGTGCAGATCTGGTACCTAGTTGTCCTCCTGTCTATTTTTTACCCTTTGATCTGCTGTGCTCTGTGTTGCAGCATTGTGTGTTTCCTTCTGCCAGCTTCTATGTCGGCTAGCTTCTACCTGAATTAAGACAATAAAAGGTACTACGGGGAGATTAGGAAGAGAGAAAGAAGCCTGGTTATTGGTCTACTGCCACTCGGCTTCTGGCAGCTTCTTGAGTGAGGATTGTACCTCTTCTATGAATTCCATTCATGACAGATTCTCCTTCTGTGGTTGCAGCTTCCACTTCTTGGCTTCTGGTCACATCACTTCTTCCTTGTTCCTTCAGATTAGGGATAAACTGGTCTCCTATTGTGTTGCTAATCTTAGGGTTGCACTTGATCCCCTGTTTGGATTCTCAGTCCTAATATCACTTAAGTAACTACTTCCCTGCCTTCAGTTCCCTCTGCTGTAAATAACTGAAGTGATTTCTACTTTTCTAGTAGACAAGGGTCAGAAGAGAGGAAGCAAAGCAGCTCTGATTAGGAGGCTCCTTTGTGGTGCTATGTGAGATGCTAGCAGCTCCAGAGATCCAACTCAGCTACCAGGGATAATGAGCAATAACCAGGCTTAAAGTAGGATACATTTAAGTCACATCTCAAGGATTTGCAGAAATACTTGTGGAGTAATTACATTCCTGTGAGCAAGTGGGAGCTTGGTATCAGTGAGACTCAGGCACAAATATGAATGTGACTTCAATTTTACTCATACAGTGGTGAAAGCGGGACATTTAGTTACCAAAAGGATTCCATTTTGAACTGTAGTACTGTTGATTTGTCATTATTTGTCATCACAATAATGCCATTCAACATTTTTCCTGAAAAACTAATTAAAAGAGTTATCATTTCTTCTATGGGAAATAAAAGAAAAAATTGAAGAGATTTCAATCTGTTCATATTTCCATTATTGTCATTAAAGATAAACAACTTTCAGACTTCAATGCCCACTGCCAGTTCTAGTCTGCTAAGGTCTGGGGGAGTTACAGAGGCCACTATAATTTAAACTCATAGTTTGATAGGAACAGTCAGCCCTAGTTAAATGCCACCAGTAGCTAATGCAGTTTGGACAGTTTAATTATGTACTTGTCTGAACACTTGTCACACTTCTGGTGACTTCAAAGCTGTGTAGTTGTCTTTGGCACTAAAATTTGCAAAGTGTTTTATAATCATTTTTATTAGTGCTTCTTCATATTAGATCAGACAAAAAATGAGACATGAAGAGGTTAAGTAACTTGACCAAGGCTAGACTGAACTGACAAGAAAAAATTGAGGCTGATACAATTAGCTAAATGGTTCAAGTAAAATTAAAAGCACATCTCTTAGTTTGGGGAGGGAGGGATGGGAGGAGTTTAAATTACTAAGCTAATTATCTGATAATCACTTAACTCTCTGATCTAAGATTAAAACCCATCGTCCCCAAGTCAGTGTCAAAATACTTAGTGTATTGCTTAATGCTATATTTTTATTGAAATTATGAACCTATGTATTTGAAGATTCTGACGCCTTGTTTTTGAAGTTACATATTGATATCGCCACCTAGTGGACTGATTTGTAATGAAGGCAGGCATAGGGCTTGGGGGAGGAAAAGGTGAGACCAGATGCTCCTTGAACCATTCATCCCTTAAGCACACCTTCTCTCTCAGTTGCTTCACCTCTAATGTTGAACCTGAAAATTTTGTTCTGAATAACAACTCTCAGAGAAAGAAATTCAGCATCATGTTATTAACAGACTTATCTTGCCTCCTCAAGGAGAAACAGATGAATGAAGTTCCCAGTGGCCAGGAAAACATGAACATATGTTAAAGTCATTAATGGCTGTGTCACTTCTGTTTAGCAGCAAGGTATAATGACACAACTGATTTGCCTTTTCCTCATTATAGAGTGTTAACAAGGAGAGTAGTTATGACAGAAAAGATGAGGATGGCAGCATTCTTTAAATTAGAAGTAAAGGGTATATCTAATACACAATGCATTTCTTCTGCTAAAAACAATACATTTTATAGAAAATCTATTTGGTATTTCCATTGTGAGATATATCTATTATGTTATGGGGATCAACTGGGACTCTGTTTTTGTTTAGTCCTTCTCATTTGTCCACTTTAGGACAGAACTGTGTTACTTAAACAACTGGCTTGTATCGGTAGGTTTCCATGTTAGACAATTTTTCAGGGTCATTTTTGTAGGAATTTTTTTTTTGAAATGTAATATTTTTTGCATGTCCAAGGTACTAAAAGTTTATGCCTTTCCCTTTAGAGACAATGGTGTGCATGTCATTGATGAGCATCTTTAAAAGAAACAAACTTCTTTCTGTTGAATCAATCCTTCTATATCTGTACCACTTCTTTAGGTTTGTGACAAAAAAGAAGAGCAGAAATAATAACTGCAGACATTCTCCATAGCACCTAAACTTTTCTAGCAATTGTGAGATCCAATAAAGGAGCTAAATCCTCAACACTACTTTGTAATAGTAGTAATCTTCTGGTTATTACACAATTATGTCTTTAAAATGAGATATTTTGCTCTATTAAATTACCATCTTGCATAAAAATGTCCTCATACATTTTTCATTCCTTTTCTAATTATTATTAGTTGGTTAAGTATGTTAAAAAGTCCAAGCAAGAAGCACCTGATGATTATATTATATAAAATATTGAAAATTTAAAAAAAGTTTAGACATCAGGCAAACATTTCACAACAAGCATTTTTCTTCAGTGTGTTACCATGAAATAAATACAAAAAGTGTGCATTTGCATTTGGAACTACTGGGTAGGTGAGCGACTTTTTTTTTTTTTTAACTTTTTTAACATCTTTATTGGAGTATAATTGCTTTACAATGTCATGTTAGTTTCTGCTGTATAACAAAGTGAATGAGCTATATGTATACATATATCGCCATATCCCCTCCCTCTTGCATCTCCCTCCCACCCTCCCTATCCCACCCCTCTAGGTGGTCACAAAGCACTGAGCTGATCTCCCTATGTGATGCAGCTACTTCCCACTCGCTATCTATTTTACATTTGGTAGTGTATATATGTAAGTGCTACTCTCTCACTTCGTCCCAGCTTACCCTTCTCCCTCCTCGTGTCCTCAAGTCCATTCTCTACATCTGCGTCTTTATTCCTGTCCTGCCCCTAAGTTCTTTGGAACCTTTTATTTTTTTTAGATTCCATATATATATGTTAGCATAGGGTATTTGTTTTTCTCTTTCTGACTTACTTCACTCTGTATGACAGACTCTAGGTTTATCCACCTCACTACAAATAACTCAATTTCGTTTCATTTTATGGCTGAATAATATTCGATTGTATATATGTGCCACATTTTCTTTATCCATTCATCTGTTGATGGACACTTAGGTTGCTTCCATGTCCTGGCTATTGTAAATACAGCTGCAATGAACATTGTGGTACATGACTCTTTTTGAAATTTTGGTTTTCTCAGGGTATATGCCCAGTAGTGGGATTGCTGGGTCATGTGGTAGTCTTATTTTTAGTTTTTAAGGAACCTTCATACTATTCTCAATAGTGGCTGTATCAATTTACATTCCCACCAACAGTGCAGGAGGGTTCCCTTTTCTCCACACCCTCTCCAGCATTTATTGTTTGTAGATTTTTTGATGATGGCCATTCTGACTGGTGTGAGGTTATGCCTCATTGTACTTTCGATTTGCATTTCTCTAATGATTAGTGATGTTGAGCATCCTTTCATGTGTTTGTTGGCAATCTGTATATCTTCTTTGGAGAAATGTTTATTTAGGTCTTCTGACCATTTATGGATTGGGTTGTTTGTTTTTCTGATATTGAACTGCATGAGCCGCTTGTAAATTTTAGAGATTAATCCTTTGTCAGTTGCTGCATTTGCAAATATTTTCTCCCATTCTGAGAGTTGTCTTTTTGTCTTGTTTATATTATCCTTTGTTATTCAAAAGTTTTTTAGGTCCCATTTGTTCATTTCTGTTTTTATTTCCATTTCTCTAGGAGATGGGTCAAAAAGGATCTTGCTGTGATTTATGTCATAGAGTGTTCTACCTATGTTTTCCTCTAAGAGTTTTATAGTGTCTGGCCTTACATTTAGGTCTTTAATCCATTTTCAGGAGATTTTTGTATATGGTGTTAGGGAGTATCCTGTTTTCATTCTTTTACATGTAGCTGTGCAGTTTTCCCAGCACCACTTGTTGAAGAGGCTGTCTTTTCTCCATTGTATATTCTTGCTTCCTTTATCAAAGATAAGGTGACCATAGGTGTGTGGGTTTCTCTCTGGGCCTTCTGTCATGTTCCATTGATCTATATTTCTAGTTTTGTGCCAGTACAATACTGTCTTGATTACTGTAGCTTTGTAGTATAGTCCAAAGTCCAGGAGCCTGATTCCTCCAGCTTCGTTTTTCTTTCTCATGATTGCTGTGGCTATCTGGGGTCTTTTGTGTTTCTATACAAATTGTGAACTTTTTTGTTCTAGTTCTGTGAAAAATACCAGTGGTAGTTTGATAGGGATTGCATTAAATCTGTAGATTGCTTTGGATAATATAGTCATTTTCATAATGTTGATTCCTCCAATCTAAGAACATGGTATATCTCTCCAGCTATTTGCATCATCTTTAATTTCTTTCATCAGTGTCTTACAGTTTTCTGCATACAGGTCTTCTGTCTCCTTAGGTAGGTTTTTTCCTAGGTATTTTATTTTTTTTGTTGCAGTGGTAAATGGAAGTGTTTCCTTAATTTCTCTTTCAGATTTTTCATCATTAGTGTATAGGAATACAAGAGATTTCTGTGCATTAACTTTGTATCCTGCTACTTTACCAGATTCATTGATTAGCTCTAGTAGTTTTCTGGTAACATCTTTAGGATTTAGGATTGTCTGTGTATAGTATCATGTCATCTGCAAACAGTGACTTGTTTTACTTTTTCTTTTCCAATTTGAATTCCTTGTATTTCTTTTTCTTCTCTGATTGCTGTGGCTAAAAATTCCAAAACCATTTTGAATAATAGTGGTGAGAGTGGGCAACCTTGTCTTGTTCCTGATCTTAAAGGAAATGTTATCAGTTTTTCACCATTGAGAACTATGTTATCTGCAGGTTTGTCATATATGGCCTTTATTATGTTGAGATAGGTTCCCTGTATGCCTACTTTCTGGAGGGCTTTTATCATAAATGGGAGTTGAATTTTGTCAAAAGCTTTTTTCTGCATCTATCAAGATGATCATATGGTTTTTCTCCTTCAATTTGTTAATAAGATGTATCACATTGATTGATTTGCATATATTGAAGAATCCTTGCGTTCCTGAGATAATCCCCACTTGATCATGGTGTATGATCCTTTTAATGTGCTGTTGGATTCTGTTTGCAAGTATTTTGTGGAGGATTTCTGCATCTATGTTCATCAGTGATATTGGCCTGTAGTTTTCTTTTTTTGTGACATCTTAGTCTAGTTTTTGTATCAGAGTAATGGTGACCTCGTAGAATGAGTTTGGGAGTGTTCCTCCCTCTGCTTTATTTTGGAAGAGTTTAAGAAGGATAGGTGTTAGCTCTTCTCTAAATGTTTGATAGAATTTGTCTCTGAAGCCATCTGGTCCTGGGCTTTTGTTTCTTGGAATATTTTTAATCACAGTTTTAATCTCAGTGTTTGTGATTGGTCTGTTTCTATTTTCTGTTTCTTCCTGGTTCAGTCTTGGAAGGTTGTGCTTTTCTAAGAATTTGTCCATTTCTTCCAGCTTGTCCGTTTTATTGGTATATAGTTGCTTGTAGTAATCTCTCATGATCCTTTGTATTCTGCAGCGTCAGTCGTTACTTCTTCTTTTTCATTTCTAATTCTGGTGATTTGAGTCTTCCCCCTTTTTTTCTTGATGAGTCTGGCTAATGGTTTATCAATTTTATTTATCTTCTCAAAGAACAAGCTTTTAGTTTTATTGATGTTTGCTATCTTTTCCATCATTTCTTTTTCATTTATTTCTGATCTGAGCTTTATGATTTCTTTCCTTCTGCTAACTTTGGGGTTTTTTAGTTGTTCTTTCTCTAATTGCTTTAGGTGTAAGGTTAGGTTGTTTATTTGAGATGTTTCTCGTTCCTTGAGGTAGGATTGTATTGTTATACACTTCCCTCTTAGAACTGCTTTTGCTGCATCCCATAGGCGCTAGATCGTCCTGTTTTCATTGTCATTTGTTGCTAGGTATTTTTTGACTTCCTCTTTGATTTCTTCAATGATATCTTGGTTATTTAGTAACGTATTATTTAGCCTCCATGTATTTGTATTTTTTCCAGTTTTTTTCCTGTAATTGATATCTAGTCTCATAGCGTTGTTGTTGGAAAAGATACTTGATACAATTTCAATTTTCTTAAATTTACCCAGGCTTGATTTGTGACCCAAGATATGATCTATCCTAGAGAATGTTCCATGAGCACTTTAGAAGAAAGTGTATTCTGTTGTTTTTGGATGGAATGTCCTATAAGTATCAATTAAGTCCATCTTGTTTAATGTATCATTTAAAGCTTGTGTTTCCTTATGTATTTTCATTTTTGCTGATCTGTCCATTGGTGAAAGTGGGATGTTAAAATCCCCTACTATTACTGTGTTACTGTCGATTTCCCCTTTTATGGCTACTAGCACTTGCCTTATGTATTGAGGTGCTCCTATGTTGGGTGCATAAATATTTACAATTGTTATATCTTCTTCTTGGATTGATCCCTTGATCATTTTGTAGTGTCCTTCTTTGTCTATTGTAATAGTCTTTATTTTAAAGTCTGTTTTGTCTGATATGAGAACTGCTACTCCAGCTTTCTTTTGATTTCCATTTGCATGGAATATCTTTAACCATCCCTGCACTTTCAGTCTGTATGTTTTCCTAGGTCTGAAGTGGGTCTTTTGTAGACAGCATATGTACAGGTCTTGTTTTTGTATCCATTCAGCCAGTCTATGTCTTCTGGTTGGAGCATTTAATCCATTTACATTTAAGGTAATTATCAATATGTATGTTTCTATTACCATTTTCTTAATTGTTTTGGGTTTGTTATTGTAGGTCTTTTCCTTCTCTTGTGTTTCCTGACTAGAGAAGTTCCTTTAGCATTTGTTGTAAAGTTGCTTTGGTGTTTCTGAATTCTCTTAACTTTTGCTTGTCTGTAAAGGTTTTACTTTCTCCTTCAAATCTTAATGAGATCCTTGCTGGTTAGAGTAATAGCTGTTGTAGGTTTTTTTTCCCTTTCATCACTTTAAATATGTCCTGCCACTCCCTTCTGTCTTGCAGAGTTTCTGCTGAAAGATCAGCTGTTAACCTTATGGGGATTCCCTTGTTGCTTTTCCCTTGCTGCTTTTAATATTTTTTCTTTGTATTTAATTTTTGATAGTTTGATTAATATGTGTCTTAGCATGTTTCTCCTTGGATTTATCCTGTATGGGACTCTCTGCACTTCCTGGACTTGGGTTGCTATTTCCTTTCCCATGTTAGGGAAGTTTTCAACTATAATCTCTTCAAATATTTTCTCAGTCCCTTTCTTTTTCTCTTTATCTTCTGGGACCCCTATAATTCGAATGTTGCTGCGTTTAATGTTGTCCCAGATGTCTCTGAGATTGTCCTTAATTACTTTCATTCTTTTTTCTTTATTCTGTTCTGCAGAAGTTATTTCCACTATTTTATCTTCCAGGTCACTTATCCATTCTTCTGCCTCAGTTATTCTGTTATTGATTCCTTCTAGAGAATTTTTAATTTCATTTATTGTGTTGTTCATCATTGTTTGTTTGCTCTTTAGTTCTTCTAGGTCCTTGTTAAATGTTTCTTGTACTTTCTCCATTCTATTTCCAAGATTTTGGATCATCTTTACTATCATTGCTCTGAATTCGTTTTCAGGTAGACTACCTATTTCGTCTTCATTTGTTTGTTCTGGTGGGTTTTTACCTTGCTCCTTCATCTGCTGTGTATTTCTCTGTCTTATCATTTTGTTTAACCTACTGTGTTTGGGGTCCTTTTCGCAGGCTGCACATTCATAGTTCCCGTTGTTTTTGGTGTCTGCCCCCAGTGGTGAGGTTGGTTCAGTGGGTGGAGGGGACTGTGCCTGTGTTCTGGTGGGTTGGGTTGGATCTTGTCTTTCTGGTGGGCAGTGCTGCACCCAGTGGTGTGTTTTGGGAAGTCTGAGAACTTAGTTTGATTTTAGGCAGACTCTCTGTTAATGGGTGGGGTTGTGTTCCTGTCTTGCTAGTTGTTTGGCCTGGGGCGTCCAGCACTGGAGCTTGCTGTCTGTTGGGTGGACCTTGGTCTTTGTATCCAGATGTAGATCTCTGGGAGAGCTCTTGCTGACTGATATTACGTGGGGCCAGGAGGTCTCTGGTGGTCCAATGTCCTGAACTTGGCTCTCCCACTTCAGAGGCTCAGGCCTGACACCAGGCCGGAATACCAAGATTCTGTCAGCCACACGGCTGAAGGCTCCACTGGGGGAGGATCTGTTTGCAAGCTCCTATATGGTTGCAGGCAGGATTCAGTTCTTTGAGGGCTGTGGGACTGAAGGCCTCAGTTCCTCAAGGAATGTGGATAAGAGGTTCCCTTCAGTTCTTTGCCATGTGGACCTCTCTATAAGGCAGCTCACATATGACAGCTCAGGTGTTTCAGGGGACTCAGCACAGGTCCAGCTATGAGGGGCTGGTAAGCCCTGAGTGTCTGGAGCAGCTTAGAGAATGGCTGAATCAGACCTGGGTTTTTTAAATAAATTTATTTATTTTTGGCTGCATTGGGTCATCATTGCTGTTCGCAGGCTTCTCATTGCCGTGGCTTCTCTTGTTGTGGAGCACAGGCTCTAGGTGCACAGGCTTCAGTAGTTGTGGCTCACGGGCTCTAGAGCGCAGTCTCAGTAGTTGTGGCGCACGGGCTTAGTTGCTCTGAGACATGTGGGATCTTCCTGGACCAGAGTTCAATCCCATGTCCCAGCATTGGCAGGCGGATTCTTAACCACTGCACCACCAGGGAAGTCCATGAGTGATTTTTTTAAACTTTTGAGATCTAACAATGCATCTACTTATAAACACCAAATGAGATACATATATTATTAATTTTGGCCTCATCCATAAAGACACATCTTGGATAATCTCACATTTACTATTCATAGTGAAAGCAGTTATTTGGGCAATATGTTAAAAAAAAATTTTTTTTACAAAGAATTCTACAGGATATGGGACATTTAAAAGAAGCTTGGAATACATAAAAATTCATTAATCCCTTTGGGCTTTCCATAGGCTTTAGAATACATATGCGTGCTTGTGCGTGTGTGTGTGTGTGTGTGTGTGAATATATATATTTAGTGCTTAAGGAGTTATGGATATAAAAAATATGTATTTTAGCTCAATGTCTGATACTATTATTTGGCATCCTATTAAGCTGCACTCTGGTGATATGACTCATTTCCTCTTTCTATTTCTCCACATAAAAATTTCAATTTTAGCTTTAATTTTTTTTTAGAAAAGTATAGATGTGCACAATTTAAAAGGTCAAAGGTTTTGTTTTGTTTTTTTAATAACAGTTCCTACTTGCTCTTATTCACCATTCCTCAGCAAGCAACCACTTTGATTTCTTGTAGATGATAATTTTGGTAATTACAACAATGTCTTCAAATAATGTGGAATTGATATCCATTATGGAGGTGAGAAATCTGTTCTTTCCCTCCCTCACTTAACCCCAGAGCCTGAACTTCCTTCCATACTCCCCACTCATATTCATAATATCCTAACATTGTCACCTTGTGTGGATCATTTTCTGAGTTTACATTATGCTATGGTAATTATAATCACCACTGAGCAATGTGGTAAGATATGATTACTTTTTCTTCCCTGAACAATTTTTTGCTCTCTCTCTAGAGATAGACTAGTGATTATATTATTTTTTATTAGCTTAGCTATATATATATTTTTTAATTCCACTTCAAAGCCTTTGGCCACTTGCCATATTCTTTCAAAACATCCAAACACGTCAGGTATTTATCTTCTTGAAGACTTCTCTCCCAGGACCTTCTGAACTGCCTCAATCTGAACTGGTTGTCCCCTGTGCCTGGTGTGCAGTTAGCAACATGAAACTTCCCTTCACCAACTTCTTGGGTTTGGATCACATGCTTTCTCTAACTCTCAACTTTTTTTTCTTGAATTATTCCACTATTAAGTGTAGCACATCTTGAGAAAGAATACAAGGAAGGTAAAGTTTTGAGACTGAAACCCAGCAGGACCCTGTGGGACCTTCCCAAGGACAGACCTTTGTGTCTCCCATCTCTTGTTTGTAGAAAAGCTGTAGCCTACTAGGCTTTTCTGACTTCCAAAGAGGAAATTTAATCAGAGAAGTAAGAAAATACAGAAATAGAGGAAAACAAACAAGACAAAGTAAAAATAGTTTAGCCATAAAACAAAGTCAAGGACCTTTAGTTCCTCCTCAAGAGCTATAGATAATCTCCTGAGCCATATCCTTGAGTTGTTTTGCAGATACTAAAACCTCCACCAGATGGAAGACATTAGCTGCTGACCACCAGCACATAGACCCTAGACCTACTGGAACCAGAAGGTTAATGATGTTGATTCCCCTAAATACTACAGTTACCTCATCACCAACCAATCAAAAGAATGTCCATGAGCAGATCACACACCCTGTGACACTCTGCCTCACCCTGTCTTTTGAAAGCTTTCTCTGAAAGCCTTCGGGGAATTACAGTCTTTTGAGTATGAGCTGCTCATTCTCCTTGGTTGGCCCCCATTGGGCACCTTGCAATAAACAATGCAGTTTTCTTCACCACAACCTGGTGTCAGTAGATTGACCTTGCTCAATAGTTTTCTGATGTTTATCACTCCAGTCATTGAATTTACATTTTTAGCCAAAGTGTTTATTTCATGTCTATAACATTGAATGTGAAGAACACTACCACACACTTACCCTGTTACACAAATTAGATACAAGCTTTTCCCAGAAAAATCCCTTTGTGAGATTGATATCTAGTTAATGGATGGTATAAATTTTTTCTATCAATACTTAGCAGAAAAGAATTCGACTTTGCATTTTATTCCCCCATAATTAACACCCACATCGATATTGTAAATGAAAGAATTTTGTATTCATTTTGTTGACAGAATGATTTGAGACCAGGGAGGAAATGCCATTTGACAACCTCTGCATATTCTTCATTCTGAGGAGAAATGCATTCTGCTGGCTGTCCAATCAATTAGGTAGACAAAATGAATTTCATCATAATTCTGTCAACAAAATGCTAACTTGGTTAAATTATTCTCTCCACAAAATGAATTAACTGAAAAATCCTTTTGTCCACAAAATAGATTTAAGCATTTAGTGAAGCCTTGTAAATACTATCGTCTGTCAGTTTAGTATGTGTATTGTAAATATGTGGATTGGCTATGTCAGCATTTCTAGTTCTTCAGAGGTTATGGACCTGTCGGTTGTAGTTTTCCTTTCCATTTCAGGTCAAGTGGAGAATGAAGTCAATTATCCAGAGAATATCATATGGTAGATAAATGTAGCACTGTCCAAAACTACTGTAAGTTAGTTCCATTTGAGCATTATGCATTTTTACAAAGTATAATTTAACAAGCTTGCCAACTAATTGTCTTTAATTAGGGCTTCAAATGCAACAAGTCGTTTCAGGGATAATTCTTCATAAAGAAAAGAGACTGATGGTTCAACTTCCTGACAAGGTGCTCTAAAGGAAATAAACCTTTTAAACATACTACAATACATCATTTAAAAAATTATCCAGTATCACCTTCTATGATATTGTTCTCCCCTTTGAGAGTATGAGCATTTTAAAATGAATGCTTTGGAAAATTCATGAGTTGCAGATGGTATAATATTTTTAATAAAAAAAAATTTTAGTTGGACCCAGCTTACATTATTTGATAGAGATTTTTTTAAAGAATTGTTCATCAATGTGATGTCCAGGAACATATAGTTTGATGCACGTTTATTTTAGAGTATTAACTTTACTTGTTTATGAAAATATGCAATAGCTGTTTAACAATAAGTTTTTCTTTTAATTGCTATATTTAATCAATCGTATAAATTGACATTTCTCACCAAACCTAAATCCAGTAGGAATAGAGAATTTTTAGACTATTAAATAATGTTTTTATTTCTATGAATATTTCATTGGCTTTGGAGAGACACTATTATCTTCTATTATTCCAGTAGTTGTCAAATTATTTAATTTGAAAGATGATTATGTTTCATATCAAATCTTTACATGATCATTCTTTTGTTTGATTGGAATAGAATAGACTAGGAAGAATAAGAGAGTTAATAGGAAAATTAATAAGATAGTTCTCTGCACAAAATATGCTCATGATTGAGAAGCATAGGTTTAGGCGAGTTTTAACTGGTGACAATATGGAAAGGAGGTGACTTTCCTAATCAATTCTTACCTAAAAATGAAGTCATGCTATTTTTAAAAACAAAATATGGTGTGACAATTCTGTACCACTTAAAAAAATAATTTCTTCAATGGTATCACTTTCAGTAAAATAAATTTATCACTAATACATGTTGTAAGGACCAGCAAATCCTTTTTTCTTACTAACTAAAATAAGTGCTAGACCATTTAAGCAGAAATATGAACTAAATTTTCCCACTGAGGTTAGATTAGGAACAAAATGAAAATCAATAAGGGAGATGTTGCTGTGTCCCCAACATGAAAACAGTGACTGACACTTAGTAGATGCTCAGCAAATATTTGTTGAATAATTGAACAAACTATCATAAATTTCCCTTCTCACAAAGTATGCCAGATTTTATATAACTTAATCAACATGTACAATAGTTTTCTTTCACCCTAAAATTATTAATCCTTTGTCATACATAGCAGTAGTGTGTGAAGAAAAAGTAGCATGGAAAATACACATTGCTGGACTTGTCTATTTTTGACAGAAGTAGAAAAATCTTCATTTGCAGAAATAGAGGACAGAGTTCTGGTGTGATTTGTTCCTGTTTGGAACAAACACGTGCATAGGAATCAGGTTCTCATTCTTTTTTAGTGAGATCATTTTGTAATCTGTTTTGTCTTTCTCTTTGAAATTATTGAATTTAGAGAATTCCAGAGGATTACATAATCCAAGCCATACTACTAATGATAAGAAAGTTAAAGGACATTGATGGAGAAAAATATGCAAGTGGTTTGTCATGCACAGACTGTGAAATGGGCTAATTAAGTCCCATAACACGGTTCATAAATTCTAGCAAGAAATAATGACCAGCTGGAAGGTTATGGGCAAGATCTAAATGCACATGGAATAGTATCATCTTCAAACTTGAATACTTTGAAACATTGTCATTGAAAACTATTATCATGATTCTCCAAACCTCTGCTAGAGAGACCATATTCTCTTTTATGATTTTATAGTTACAAGTTAAGAATTAATAAATTATATAATATGTATAAATATAATATAAATTAATATATAATTAAAACTTCAGTAATTAACGCATAATGTGCAATATAATCAGTGGTAATATAATGTATATTAATTAATCTATAACATAATATTTTATTATGTATATTCTGCATATAATTTTATGTATACTCTGAAACTAGGCAAGGCATAAGCAAGGCACAGATATATAAGTACACAAATACATTTATAGTTATATTACTAAAGGCAGTCCATGAACTACTAACGATTAAATGTTAGTCACATAGGCTGATTCAAAACACATCACATACAAATGCATAGTATTTTATGTTAATTTTATACTATAGATGACTAACAAAGTGAGAATGATTTAATGATAATGTAGTTATTCCTGTTTCCTTTTTGTTTTTTTGCTTATTTATATTTTGCGTTTCTTTACAGTAGAATGCTTTGCTTTTTAATTGAAAAACAATTAAAATAGGATTATATATTTTAATAAACATAGTAATATATATACATAATATAATGATACATATTGTGATAAACTACATTTGCAGTAAATTACTTTTCCAGACTAACATAACACATATGAGATCGTGTATTTTTGTGAATGTGTTGCAGCACATGGGATCAGGAGACATTCTCATACTTCCATATTCCACAGAATACAAAACATTGATCACCACTTTATGTAGGAATAATATTGAAATGCTTGTAAATTTTAAGGGCCAAGTATGTTTAATTCACTGCTCTATTATCAGCCCCTAGCACAGGGTCTAGAATATAGTAGAATGAAAGATCACAGAAGTTTCAGCCTCTTTTCCTCTCCACATATACAGAGAGTATCTGCCCCCTCTACCCCTGATTCATCTACCTGGCTGTTGCTTCTCCTGGTCATGTGCTTTGCTCCTCCCCATCCCATCCCTTCCAATTTCACTCTAGGCCAGCTCTTAATTTGCTTTTGGTCAACACCTGAAACTCAGGGACTAAGTCCCCTTTGCTGTGACTTGTTACTACTCTGGTGGTGTTCTGCATATATGTGAAATTTAAAAAGTTACACTTATACCATCCTAGTCTCTTACTTCTTCTCAAATCACCTTCTGTAGCTGCTTGGGTAAAACAGAATTTACCAAGTCATGGGGTTACTGAAGATAACCATAATATAGGAAAAAATATGCACAAGGGTAAGCTAAATATGACCATGACAAGAGTCCAAGGAAATTGAACAAAAGACAAAGTTAGATTATCCCCAAGTCTTGTTTTTCTGTTTTAAGGTCAATATTTTCTTTAAATTTCAATAGAGAAAAAAAAAGAAAAGTCTTTGTTACAAAGCCTCTACCCTTCCTCAGGAATTCTTTCTAATCACATGGCTTGGTCTTAATAAAGGATTGTTATGGGTTGGTTTCTGGGAAATCAGACTCAGAGGTGGAATTTTACACACAGGATGCTTATGAAGAGGTGCTCTTAGAGAGAGGGGAGGAAGCAGGAGTGGGAAGAGGGAGAAGTCGATCTGCGAAGCCGGCCTGAAGCCTTTACCAGTTCTACAGGAAGCTATGGGGCCAGAGTGGCGCATCGGTGTAGCGTCCAGGAAAATCTCCTCTCTAACCCTCCATCCTACTTAGACCCTGAATCAATTAGTCATTGGAGATGAGTCTCCCAGGGTAGGAACATAAGCATGAGCAAGGTGGCTGTCTTAACCTGAAGTGATCCCTGAGGGGCTGCCTGCTGACAAAACTCCCAGCAGCTGAGGAAACAAGATTGGGAAACACCATTGATTGGGGAAACAATTTTGATTGGGGACCTGGAAAGAGCATCACAACATCCACAATGGACCAACTCCAACCAATTTAATCCTGCAGTTCCAACAACATACAGAAGTACATTTTCTAAGAATTGAGTGACTTAGACTAAAATGACATATGAAGTTGTGTGTTTGTATGCATATGAGAAACTGTGAAGAGCAAGAGGTAGGAGGTTGAGGTCTTTAGATGTGCATTCTTGAACAGGCTTGAGCGCTCCCAGACCCCTTAGAGTCTGAAGTCTCCCACTAAGTCTGAGGTGGAAAAATTTCTCTTCATTTTTCCTAGGCTTCTGGGTTGTAATTATTGGATCAATGACGCATTCACAAACAATTCCCCAACGCAATAATTCATTGAGATGGTAAAGTCTAACTCCATTCTGAGGAAAGGAAATATTTTTCCTAATTGTAATATTAGCTACAGCAAAATCCACCAAAACTAATAAAGATTTATATTACAGTACTCAGCAGTGTTGGTCCCTTTTACTCACTCTTCTCCTTTCAGGTTACCGTTTACCTGATGCATAATAAATTATGTCTCCCCACCTTCATTTGCCTGGAAAAATATTTCTTTTCCAGGACCCAGCCAAGATGCTATGCTCTCCAGTGAGTTTTCCCTAATTCTCAGCATGAATTTAAACTTTCTCTTTTGTGTTTATACGATATTCAATAAATAACACAAATAATTTACCTTACCATGCTAAAATTACCTGTTTGGATTTTGTATACACTGAAATGAAAGGAAAGCCCTTGAATATAGGGGCTGTATTTTATTTGTTTTTTGTTTTTTGTTTTACTTTTTATTGGAGTATAGTTGATTTACAATGTTGTGTTAGTTTCAGGTGTATAGCCAAGTGAATGTCTTTGACTTAGTGACCAGACCACTAGTTGTCACAAAATAGGCAATAGATATTTGTTATTGAAGGGGAGGATGGCAACTCCGGCACTACCTCATTCTTGGATAAGGAATATGCTCCTGAATAGATGATTTGGGGGGGAAATGAATTGATTAATGTCCAGTTTCCATTAGTTGAAAGCCTACTACCGTATGCTGGGTTGGGAAATAGACAGTGTTATATTATCACTTCACATCCACGGGTAAACTGAGGTTTAAAGAGGTTAATAAAAACACAAATCTCTTGAAAGTAATACTGCTAATGAAGGGCTGATATCAGAGCCAGATTACCTGACATTCTTTTCATTACACAAGGCAAGACCTCAAAGGAGCTGCCAGCTACCCTAGGTTGGTGAAATGCAGTGTTGATTTTTTAGCCAATCTGAGGGTCAAATGAACTATTGTATGTAAAACTGGTCGACAAGTGAAAATTTAGAGTTCTAAAACTCCTAGTTGTCATAATTATTTTTGCTGTTATTATTATTCTGTGAAGCTTTGCACGTAAGCCTTTTATTTTTAAAATCGCTTACATAACTAATGTCCTGTTCTGTAGGAAGGCGAACCTTGATTAGAAAGCTTATTTCTATTATACTTTCTGTCTTCACTAGAAAAAGAAGCAAAAAAATGCTTCTATACTGATGCTTCCTATTTTGTATTATAATTACATCCATTCCAGCAATTGTATCTTTGAAAGAAATAATAGAAAAGAATCATGCTATGGTGAGCAAAGAAGCGTACTGATGATAACTTCATGTGGATAGTGTCAGCAGTTGCCAGCATTACACAATAAACAGTGTTTTGGAGCTAAAGTGATAACTTGGGATTGGCTATATTGTATCGCTGAACACCATTTCCCATCTACATCTTTTCTTGTATAAGTTGAGAAGTTAATGTTTAGCAGAAGTGAAAGTGAACAATAACAGGAGCAAAATGTTGCATTAATACTTAATGTAATGCTTTTTGAGAGTATAAAAGGAATAAAATAATTCAAATGCAAACGTTATCTGCCAGGATACTTTCAATTTAAATGTTTTGCTAGGAATACCTTTATTTTGCTGGAGTTTTGCTTGTGAGAAATAAGAACACTATAAATAACTGTAAGCTTGCCTTCTAACATTTCAAATGAATCCATGATGATCCTCTCACTTTTTCCTATGGTTCTCTAAAATAGTAGTTCCTAGACTTCCAGATGTCACATATCAATCGGAGGTTTGCAAACATTTTATTTTAACAAATAAAAACATTTGCTCAAAAGCTACTGTATGAATGCTAACCATAATTTTATTAAATAAAAGATTTAACCCAATAACTATAAAAATGTTAAATAAATTTTATTTTATGAAACTATTGAAATAATCCTCTTTCTTCCCTTGTTATGAAAGAAGGACACAATATATAGGCTTGGCATATAGAATAGTTCTCATTTTTATCTCAGGTGAAAATAAGATGTACAGATTGACCTTGGATTTGAAATGGGTGTTTCTATTACCTAATTAATTTCCAGTAATACTTAATATTATTAGATTTTAATGAAAAAATTAAATGCTTGAGAAAATTCACTCTGCTTGGTGTTTCCCAGGCTTTATTAAATCAAAATATATTCTATGCCCCAACTTTCTTGATTGCATATTTCAAAAAGTAGATTCTTATTGAAATGCTAAATTTCAATAAGAAACCAATGCTCTGTAAAAGAAATCAATTGAACAATTTATTCAATTGAACTCAGGAAAATGAACTATTCTTTTAAGCGTTTTGGACCAGAGGGTGCTTTTTAATGATGAAATCATTTTATCTTTTTCTTGTTATTTACAGAACTGAAGAAAAAGCCTGCCTAATTCCCCAAGCTCTTATATCACAACGTCTGAATTTATGCATATGTTCAAAATGGCTTCGCAAGCTTTCAGAGAAGGACGTTAATGTCAGTGGGGGGTATGATTCACTACTTTAATATGTTCTCTTTATTGATTTCAAGACAAATAAAACATATATGATTTCCAGTAAGCAACTGGGTAAATAACGGTTGAAATAAATGGACTAAGAGAGAATTTTGCCCTATTCTTCATGACTCTGATAAACTCATTGCTGGAAACTATGTTCATTCTGAGGAAAATAAGAAACAAATGAGAAAAAATTTGAGAGATAAGCACAAATAATAATTAAGGGTTTCTCTGAGAAAAATAAATAAATGAAGTAAAACTAAAACACTTGGTCAAACAATAACCAAGCAAATGTATACATTAACAACTATGATTCCTTGATAGGCACAAAAACCAAAGGGGCAAACATATTATTTAGCAGACTGCATGGAATCATAAATGGAAACAGCTGAATACCAAATGGTTTTCTAAAGAAATATTGAAAGATTAATTCTCTCTGAGACTTTAGAAGTAGATGGTGTTGGACACTAAATCTAGCATTTCTAAGTTCCAGGAAACTATGATTTCTCATTATTCACATAACTCCAGCCAGGAGTCAAAGAACAAGGGCTTGAACTTTTCCTATGTGGAGTTCTGAGCTTCAGTGTTCAAACATTTACTTGTAGGTTGCATACAAGGCAACTGTGGTGAGGAGTTAGGTGTCTAGAAACCCCTCAGGGGATCACCAAGCCCTGCTGTATTTTGGGAATAACTTCAGGACCAGGGCATGTTCATTAAGTGTGGTCAATAGCAGAGCTAACCTTTCCAGGAATGGCTGAGATCCAGAGAGCAGACAACTGAAGGAAGAGGTCAGAAGTAATATATTTAGGAGGGTATCAGGATGTCAAGTTATAAGGAAAGGAAATCGTATAGTCAAGGTGGAGATCATTCATATTTAAGATGAGCAGTAAATAATGGCAGAAAAAGTGTGAATTGTGCAGAGTATAGGATTGAGTTTTTAGTCCAAGTAGAAGTAGACCTGGTGTCAGTAAAAATGAGATTCCTATAAGGACACCTGATCTTGTAAGAGTGTAAGAAAGACCGAGGAACCAGAGGAGCTGAGACAGTTATTAGGGAATCAAAGCAGTGAACTGAATACATAATTATAGATTAGAACCCCATTGCTGGGGAAATAGGAAGGAGAAATCTGGCTTAGTCATAGGAGAATAATGCAAAAATAAGAGAACTAAAGTCACAGCAGATGCAATAGCAGCTGCAAGAGATGAGGCTGATCACTAAACTGTTAGCATATTATTCTGAGTTTTCTTACTTGATACCCTTCCTCTAATCTGAACTAAGCCCTGATCTGTGGCAAAGATGAACCACAAAATGGAA
The DNA here is from genome assembly GCF_965194825.1 of Balaenoptera physalus. NCBI lineage: Eukaryota > Metazoa > Chordata > Mammalia > Artiodactyla > Balaenopteridae > Balaenoptera > Balaenoptera physalus. The sequence goes on along the minus strand of NC_138885.1, from coordinate 101,536,172 downwards.
CTTAATTGGCACAGTCTTTGAAGATTCTAACCTTTATATGAGGAGCCCATACAATTTGTAATATTCCCCCAAAATTCAGAGAAGGTCTTTCTCTCAGCTTTCAAGTTGTCTCAAAACAAAGTAACTTAGACATTACATAATTATTCCCAAAGATCTATTGGGGAAGGGGAAGCTGGACATAGGTATCATCGATAGTAACACAGAATGTACAAAGATATGGTATATTAGTTTCTAAAGCTTCTCTACTAGCATGAATTGGTATACTGCCACAATTTACCTGACAAGTGTACTATTTATATTAGAAGTTTTCTCACCTCCAAAGAAAGTGTTAAAGAGAGCTGAAATCAACTTATCTCATTTTATTCAATTCACAATTATTTATTTGGTTAAATTAGTATGTGGCAGGCATTGTACTAGGGCTTGGAAGTACAGAGATGAATAAAACAAAATCATAATTCTCAAAAAGCTTGATTCTAGTAAAGAAATATACACTAACATACATTCCAAAGCAAATATTTATGATTGTTATAACTATGCATACAGTAAAAACTCTAGCAAAGAAACATAAAAGCGCATAATGGAAGTGATTAACTCTACCTGACTGTCGAAGGGTCAACAATGCACTTCATCATTTGACATTAAAATTTTCCTGATTTCTTCAAAAGGCAAAATTGAGCAGAGTCAAAATATCATGAATTGTGTGTTAATAATTTTTTAATGGGGGCTGGTTGAGAAGAGCAGGATGAGTTATTTTGTTAAATTTTAAAAGTTAAAAATAATTCACTGGCATTTCCAATTGCTTTCTTGTTCTCTTTTCCCATCTACATTGGTGCCATAAGTCATAATACCATTTCATTCAGAGCAAATGCACAAAAAATCTCATAGTTCATTTGTAGTGTCTGTTCATAGCCCTCAGTTGTAGGATAGGAAGTTTCTGGAACTAAGAGAGATAGTTCACGGACAGAGAAGGCAAAGTAGGAGGAATCCTGAAATCCCACAATTCTTGAGCCAAAAAGAACTGGTTTAAAAACTGTTAACCAAAATTCTGTTTTTCCTTTATTTAATAAGTGCAATTAAGAACTGTATAAATACATTTGAATTTATAAGAATTGTAAAATAAAGATATATAAATCTGACTAGAGACAGACTAGTGTTTGGTATATAATATCTTTTAATAAATATTCATTGAATAAATTAATGAAAGAATGAGTTGGAGAAAGCATTATTATGGATAACAGGAAAATTTGAGATCAAAAGAATTCTTTTAATATTCCTAATCCATTCTAATGGGATTATTTTGACCTTAGGAAGGCCATCAAAGTGGTATGTGACTACAGCATTTTTAACGCAACAGAGATAACCTTGTCTAATTCAGCGAGGTAGTAGGACTGATTATGCTGGTCATACTAAACAAATGAAGAGTGCTGAATTATACTCTCCGACCTGCTGCTACATTGTTTTGCGAACTAGTGCAAATCACTTAATCCTGGCTTCCTCTCTAGGGAAAGTGCATGGAATTGATAAGCAGTTTAACATTTGGGTAGTTTTACACTTTAGTATCTTATGCCAATAGAGAAAACTAGTTTTTAGGACTCAGGGAACCTTTGATGGAAAGGTATTATGGCTAGCTATTTTTAATGCATTATCATTTTTTTAGTTGCAAATATGGACTTTGTTTATAAATTCAGTATGAATGTGAAGTACTCCCAAACAACAGAACTGGCATCACCATCCTGAAAGTTTCCCCGCAGAACGAGGAGGGTCTGTCATTTTAAGTTTTTGCAGAAGTGGTCTATTTCAACTCAAGAATACTGACCTTTTGGGGATTCTGATTCAACTCTGGAGTGAGAAAGAAGCAAAATTAAGTCACTGATTACACACTGACATTAAAAGGTTATTTGCAGTTTCTGCAAATGGACAGTCATAAGGCAAAGCATGTGCTCCACTGAAGCTGCAGTGTTTGGTGATCAGACACAGCAATTCTAATCTCATCTTGCACTCTGCTGTTGATTGCTGTTCTTTGTGTTATGGCTACAAAATCCCAGAATAGCAGTTACAGGATGAAGATGCCATCAGAGATTAGAAAAATGAATTTGACTTTATATAACATCCTTCATCTGCCCTGTGTTTTAAAAATAGAAAAGAGAACTCATGAAAAAGATTTTGAATGACAGAAACAGAGAAGAACAACACTATTTGCAGAACAAATATAGTCCAGACCAGTGGCAATGGAAACTTTTCCAACCAGGATGAGTGAAATACAGTCTACTCTAGAGGCACTTTATAGGCATTGAAGGATGACCTCTGTCTCTATAAAGAGCCTTTGGCTACATTCTGAAACTACTAATAAGAATGTCAAGACCACTTCTGTTTTATTTTTATGTGGGCATGGTTCCATAGAACTGTTTATAAAACACTGTCTTATCGACTTCCTCATTTTTAATCAGTAGATGAAAATAATATCAAAGCTGGTTTTTCTAGGACTCACAACATGAAAACAGGGAAATTAAGACAGTACTCAATCTAACTAATTCCAATGACATTCTTTAGGAGTTAAAGTTTAATTGCTCCTCATTGAGCCAATTATATTAATACTTTGTAATGCTCAACCATAACATTTAATTCTTCAGCAAGCTAAAGAGGGGATTGGTGAGTTCCAGTGTAAAGTGGTTTGGCTTGTCCTTGTCTTGTAACTAAGCACTTATTATTTAACCTATTCTAGAAGGTATTTTGAGAACAAAGAGAAACATAATTAGATGGCAAAATGCCTTATGCTAAAAACAGTGAGATAATATTGACTTATATGTGTATTCTTCAGGAAAGCCTTCCCTACCACCCACCACTCTTCCAATGAGATCAGGATGCCTGCTGTATACTCTCATAATACTGTACTTTTCCTTCTCCTTGAAGTGATTCTAATACTACATATGATTAGAATCTGTCTTTACTACTAGACCATAACCTCCTGGTTTTGCTTGCTATTGTGTCACCAGTAATTACTACAGAGTACATTTAGTTGATATTTATTGAAATGATGAATATTTTATTTCAGAAACAAGCAGCCTTATCTCCTAAAAACCACAACTGTCATCTGGCTCCCATTCTTATAAATATATCCATTTCAACCGGAAATTATCTTCATTTTAGATTCTTGAGTTGAACCATGTTAATTGGAACAAGCTCACTGGACAAAGGTATCTAAGGCTTTAAAAACAGAATTCTTTTAAGATCTTGATTGTCAATTTCTTCATACCCAACTCAAGAAAGGTCAAGTACCCCTAATCCAGCTTCTCCCCAAAGGGAGACACACTGCTTCACTGAGAGACCATATTCAGCTCATTTAAAACACTTCTAGACAGAAGGAGAAGAAGCAGTGTAGCCAGGGGGATTCACCTACAAAAAGATTTACCTGTAAGTAACAAAAATTTTAGGACAGAACTGTGGTAATAATATTTAAAGATGTAATTATATGATGCTTTTCTGCCTAGGGGTTCAAGACATTATTACATTTGTCCTCCCAGGTAGCTTTTTTAAAATTACAAATGGCTCATTACACAAAAGACAAAGGCAAAAAGAACAGTATTAACACTCAGGCCATTTTCTTGATTCATGCAGATTATTTATCTTCCCATTAAAGCTTCATCATCCAAAAGATACCAATTGAAAAATCACAATTATCCCTACTGTTTCTTAAATAAAAGTAATCAGAATCCATAACTCATTTATCCCAGTAGTGATTTTCCATCATTTTCTTTATTCTTAACCTCAGATTCTCTGCAAATATGACACTGACAAAAATCATCTAGGGATTTAAGTATATACATATTTTTTCACGAATATGCATGGATAGGTTGAGAGAGAGGAAGAGACTGATAATAGATAGATAGATAGATTGACAGAAAGATCTTTTAGGATTCAATTTTAAGAAAGCTCCATCCATAATAGGGCTTAGTTAGAGCAGTGTGAAAATGATCTCATTTTAATATGGTCCTCCATGGCATGGATATTGAGGAAAGATTATAGAGAGATCAGAATGTTTCCATTTGCAAATTAAAAAATTAAGAGTTTAAACTCCTCTTGGATTATTCACAAACAGCCCTTTTACCTAGATAAGACTTCACAGTCTAGTTTATTTATTACTTAGGTCCTGAATCTCCATAACTAAAGTCATCAGTGTGCTCTGTATCACAATAGTTCTCAAGGGACCTTCTATTTCTGCATATTGTCTTATTGTTCCACTCTTCCATTTCTGCAGCCCTTACATACTTTATTCAAAAAGTCAAAATGTTTCAGAAAATTCTACTCACATGTTCTTGGAATAGAAATAGGAGGGTCATTTGCTGGGCCATACTTAGGAACATTTTGACTTACTACTCTCCAGTCAAAAATATTCAGTTCATTGCTGCCATTATAATGAATGCCCTTTGCCAAGATTTGAAAATTAATATATTGGCTTCTGATGTCATTTTTCCTCCATGAACTTCATACCCATTTAGCTTTTCTATTACCATAATCATCAATGCACAAAGAATCTTGCTCTTCCACAAATGAAGGAGTAAGCAAATGTAACCAAAATTGAAAAGTAGACAATGTTACTTTGTTTCTACTGTATGCTTATTCAGCTGCCTTTTTGTATTTTGGGGGACCCCCACCAAATATCCCTAATTATGTCCTACTTGTGATCCTAACATTTTCTGCACTATCAAAATAGAGAAGTATACAAAACCCATCATCTCCCTTTGATTAAAATGCTGTCAAACATATCTGAAAGCTTAATATTTGATTGTGTGATGAAAACAAGAAGATAATCAAGAATGAGATAAAACAAATGGGATCTTTGATTTAATGTCGATGAAAAAGAGTAATACTGTTTTAAGTGACAGCTGCTGTGTCATGAACTTGACATTCGTGATTATATTGCATACTTACTACCACCATGATTATCTGTATTTTGCAGATGAGAAACTGAACTCCAGCGAGGGTAAGTGAATTTCCTAAGATTACAAAGCTAGAAAATGGTGCTAAATGGTAGAGTTTGACAGAAACCTAGTGTTGTGATTTCAAAATTTGTAATTTTAGTCACTGCTTTATAATAGATGACCCAGAGAAAGCAGGACTCTTTGTTAACTATTTAGCTGCTACATTTTTAGTTAAAAAGAAAGCTCTTCAGGATAGAAAGCTCAAAACTACCTTGCAACAGGAGACTTGAAGCCCAGGATCAGAGGGTGGATCCTAAGAAGAGTGGGCTGCCTGAAACAGGCTTGTCTTCTAGGTCCAGACTATTCACGTTGTTAGGATACCACTAAACTTCAATCAAGATCACTGAATTAGTTTTTATAATAGTGGATAATTTAGGATACTGAGAGAGGCTAAAAAAGTTTGGAGATAGAAAACAGCTTCTGTATTTCAGAAAAGGCATTTTCACAAACTATAACTTAGTGAACTTGATTTTGATACTAGGCAAGATTATCTCATCCAATAAAAGGATTATTTGTGAACAGCAATGTGACTAATCAGTAATTAGCAGAATGCAACAGAGGTCAAATTAATGTCTACTTTTTTAAAATTGGAGTATAATTGTTTTACAATGTTATGTTAGTTTCCGCCATACAACGAAGTGAATCAGCTATATATATACATACATCCCCTCCCTCTTGGACCTCCCTCCCACCACCCCCATCTCACCCATCTAGGTTCACAGTCCCCAAACTTTTTGGCACCAGGGACTGGTTTTGTGAAATACACTTTTTCCATGGACCAGGGCATGAGGGGTGGTTTCGAAATGATTCAAGCATATTCCATTTATTATGTTCTTTATTTCTATTATTATTACTTTGTAATATATAATGAAATAATTATACAGCTCACCATAATGGAGAATCTGTGGGAGCCCTGAGCTTGTGAGTCTACAAGCAATTGATTAACTATGGTCTCTGTGCAGTCAAACCTCTCTGCTAATGATAATCTGTATTTGCAGCGGCTCCCCAGCTCTAGAATCACCACCTCAGCTCCACCTCAGATCATCAGGCATTAGATTCTCATAAGCTGCAACCTAGATCCCTCACATGCGCAGTTCACAGTAGGGTTCCCACTCCTATGAGAATCTAATGCCGCCACTGATCTGACAGGAGGCGGAGCTCAGGTGGTAATGTGAACGATGGGGAGCAGCTGTAAATACAGATGAAGCTTTGCTCTCTCACCAGCCGCTCACCTTCTGCTGTGCGGCCCGGTTCTTAACAGGCCATGGACCAGTACTGTCCATGGCCTGGGGATTTGGGACCCCTGATCTAGGTCATCACAGAACACCGAGCTGAGCTCCCTGTGCAATACAGCAGCTTCTCACTAGCTATAGATTTCACACATAGTGGTGTATATATGTCAATCCTAATATCCCAATTCATCCCACCCTCCCCTTCCCCACTGCCTGTGTGCACTCATCCGTTCTCTACATCTGCATCTCTATTCCAGCCCTGCAAATATGTTCATCTGTACCATTTTTCTAGATTCCACATATATGAGTTAATATATGATATTTGTTTTTCCCTTTCTGACTTACTTCAGTCTGTATGACAGATTCTAGGTCCATCCACATCTCTGCAAATGACCCAATTTCGTTCCTTTTTATGGCTGAGTAATATTCCATGGTATATATGTACCACATCTTCTTTATCCATTCATCTGCTGATGGACATTTAGGTTGCTTCCATGTCCTGGCTATTGTAAATAGAGCTGAAGTGAATATTGGGGTACATGTGTCTTTTTGAATTATGGTTTTCTCTGGGTATATGCTCAGTAGTGGGATTGCTGGGTCATATGGTAGTTCTATTTTTAGTTTTTTAAAGAACCTCCATACTTTTCTCCATAATGGCTGTATCAATTTACATTCCCACCAACAGTGCAAGAGGACACCCTTTTCACCACACCCTCTCCAGCATTTATTGTTTGTAGATTTTTTGGTGATGGCCATTCTGACTAGTGTGAGGTGATACCTCATTGTAGTTTTGATTTGTATTTTTCTAATAATTAGTGATATTGAACATCTTTTCACATGCATCTTGGCCATCTGTATGTCTTCCTTGGAAGAATGTCTATTTAGGTCTTCCACCCATTTTAAGATTGGGTTTTATTTTTTGTTTTTGTTTTTTTTGACATTGAGCTGCCTGAGCTGTTTGCATATTTTGGAGATTAATTCTTTGTCAGTTGCTTCGTTTGCAAATATTTTCTCCCATTCCGTGGGTTCTCTTTTCATCTTGTTTATGGTTTCCTTTGCTGTGCAAAAGCTTTTAAGCTTAATTAGGTCTCATTTGTTTATTTTTGTTTTTATTTCCATTACTCTAGGAGGTGGGTCAAAAAAGATCTTGCTGTGATTTATGTCAAAGAGTGTTCTTCCTATGTTTTCCTCTAAGAGTTTTATAGGTGTCCAGTCTTACATTTAGGTCTTTAATACATTTTGAGTTTATTTTTATGTATGGTGTTAGGTAGTGTTCTAATTTCAGAGGGAGGAACACTCCCAAACTCATTCTATGAGACTACCATCACCCTGATACCAAAAACAGACAAAGATACCACCAAAAAAAGAAAATTACAGACAAATATCACTGATGAACATAGACACAAAAATCCTCAACAAAATACTAGCAAACAGAATCCAACAACACACTAAAAGGATCATACACCATGATCAAGTGGGATTTACCTCAGGGATGCAGGGATTCTTCAATATACATAAATCAATCAATGTGATACACCATATTAACAAACTGAAGGAGAAAAACCAAATGATCATCTCAATAGATGCAGAGAAAGCTTTCGACCAAATTCAACACCCATTTATGATAAAAACCCTCCAGAAAGTAGGCATAGAGGGAACTTACCTCAACATAATAAAGGCCATATATGACAAACCCACAGCCAACATGGTCCTCAATGGTGAAAAACTGAAACCATTTCCACTAAGATCAGGAACAAGACAAGGTTGCCCACTCTCACCACTATTATTCAACATAGTTTTGGAAGTTTTAGCTACAACAATCAGAGAAGAAAAAGAAATAAAAGGAATCCATACCAGAAAAGAAGAAGTAAAACTGTCACTGTTTGCAGATGACATGATACTATACATAGAAAATCCTGAAGATGCCACCAGAAAACAACTAGAGCTAATCAATGAATTTGGTAAAGTTGCAGGGTACAAAAATTAATGCACAGAAATCTCTTGCATTCTTTTACACTGACAACAAAAGATCAGAAAGAGAAATTAAGGAAACAATCTCATTTACCATTGCAACAAAAAGAATAAAATACCTAGGAATAAACCTACCTAAGGAGGCAAAAGACCTGTACTTAGAAAACGATAAAACACTGATGAAAGAAATCAAAGATGACACAAACAGATGGAGAGATATACCAGGATTGGAAGAATCAATACTGTGAAAATAACTATACTACTCAGTGTAATCTATAGATTCAATGCAGTCCCAATCAAATTACCAATGGTATTTTTCACAGAATTAGAACAAAAAGTTTTACAATTTCTATGGAAAAACAGAAGACCCCAAATAGCCAAAGGCATCTTGAGAAAGAAAAATGGAGCTGGAGGAATCAGGCTCTCTGACTTCAGACTGTACTACAAAGCCACAGTAATCAAGACAGTATGGTACTGTCACAAAAACAGAAATATAGATCAATGGAAAAGGATAGAAAGCCCAGAGATAAACCCACATACCTCTGGTTACCTAATCTATGACAAAGGAGGTAAGAATATACAATGGAGAAAAGAAAGTCTCTTCAATAAGTGGTGCTGGGAACACTGGACAGGTACATGTAAAAGAATGAAATTAGAACACTACATAACACCATACACAAAAATAAATGCAAAATGTCTACTCTTTTTTAAAACAGTTAAATTGTTAGACCTGGAAAAATATGGTGGGAAAGGTATATTGGGAACCCTGCTGAATACTTGATAAACCATATAATATCTTTGTAGCCAAGATGGACTAATATGAGTCTTTGAAGGGAAAATTCATTAGAGAAATGCTTGGATGAAATAGTAATTGTCTGTCTGTTGAAAGAGTCCTATGGCTTTTCATATGGCTCTGACTGGGCACTGCCATAATAAAAATTATCTGGCTTTTCATTGAAAAGACTGAAGGTATATACATCGAATTCAGAGATGAAATAATGTTGAAATAGCTTGAAAATAGACTGAATGAGAGAAAATGTTTACAGACTGGACTAATGAAAGAGATCCAATAAAATGAGAATTACAGGAATAAAACTGGGTCTAGAAATCAAAATCTACAAGCATAGAATTGTGGAGATATGGCTTAGCAATAGGACATGTATGAGTAAAGAATAAAGGAGGGCTGCAAAAATTGATAAAGTGATTACAAGATGTATTAAAATAACTCAAATACCTATAATTATCCAGGTGATATAGAATGATCTGGAATATTTGGGTTAATTCAGAGCCCTACACTTTAAGTGCAATTTAGATAAACTAGAGAGTTTTAAGAAGAGACAAAAGCAGAATGATCAGAATAGAATAAAATTATTAAAAATTGAAAGAATGGATTGCTTGGTTAGGAATAAAGAAGACTTAGATAGAAATATATAGCTATCTTTGAGTGACTTGATAATTTAAGCGGAAAAGAAAGATGCTGGAGCTTTTTAAACTCAGGTCCATTTGACTCTACACTTTCCACTCTGTGCTTGTACCTCATTCTAATAATCATAACTCTCAAAGGAAGTAACAAGATTGGTCGTGGTCAAGCATGGTCTCCAACAGGAGAAGTGTTTATGCCTAGGTGTATAAGATAGAAGACCACTTGACAGTGTTACTGTAGAAAGGATTTAAGTATAAAATTGGGATGGGATTACTCAAGTATTTCTCAAGGGGAATGCTATTATATTTTTGGAAGGACAAGCCTTTGTTGTTCAGGACTATCCCACCCATTGTGACATGTGTGTATCTTTATTCCCTGGAGCATCAAATGCCAGTAGTATCCTCCAGTCATTGCTCCATCCAAAAAGGCCAATAACCATTTTCAAATGTGCCCCTGAGTGAGTGTTTCTCTCATGCTTGAGAACTACTTTACTACTAACCTTTGAAGATCTTTTCAATTTTGACTCTAACCAGATTATCTACTGAGTTATTAAATTTGTACCTTGTTATAAATACTTAAAAATACTGTCCTTTGTGTTTCTGAGTTTTGCCCATACTTCCTTTCTTCCTTCAGTCTTTCTCTTCCTTCCTTCAGTCTTTCTCTTCCTTCCTTCCTCCCTTCCTTTGGATATTAATCAAGAGCTGTCCTTGGTGCTGGAGACACAATACTGGACAAAACAGGGAAAATAAAAGCTACCTAATGGAATATGCATTCTAGCTGGTTGTGGGATAATACTTCCCCTCATACCTCCATACCACCAACACTGAAAATTTTGCTTTGAAAGGTTAAACCTATCAAATTATTAATCTGATTACCCTGGAAAAGAAAAGTTGTTGGTTTGGGAGAATGTGATTGGATCCAGGAGACTGAGAGTCAGTGGCAGGGATTGGAGTGTGATTCAATTCTGAATCTCTGAAGATGTGGGCATGGAAATAAGTGTATGGAGATAGCATGCTAACTGCTGGGGCTTCTAGAACTGCAAATCTCTCTTGAGTTTAGCATGGAGCTGGCTGGTGCAGTCAGGAAAATACCTGTTTTCAAATGGAATGTGCAAGTCTGAACCAAGTGAAGGTGTCCAAAGAAGTTGCTTAATACCTGAAGACCAGAAGACCTGCTCACATTCTTGAACTATGTAAGCTCTGTGTTTCTTTATGTCCCCAAGAAAGCAAGGAGAGGCATGCCAAATGAGTGATATTGGACTTCTCACTAATCATCATCGGTGGAAATTAAGCCACATTTTATCTTGATTAAAAAATATAATACTCTTGCATCTGATTATCTTGAAGAAATTGACTATCATTTTAAAATATGATTTTAAGCATGTGTTGTTTCCCATTAAATAAATTTCAGGTATCAGGTAAAACAAGCTGAAGAGGTATAGATGGAATAAAAGAATATTTTCCTTGCCTTTGAATCTTATAATGCTTAACACTAGACCTGAAAGTTAACGTTCCTTAACTAATTTGGAGACCTTAACCAATTTTGGAGCTGATGAGGGCATAAAAGAGTGAATGACTTATAAAATGTCCCTATTTTCTTGTAGCATGTGTGTGTGTGGGGGGGGGGGAGGTAAAGATTCACTCTATAATTTGATTATTTTCCTTAAAGATTTTAAATAAAAACATATATATGTAATCAAGATAGTTCTTATGTAAGTAAAAAGAAGATCAAATTCATATAAATATGCAGAGACAATGACATCAGAAATTCTGAACTAAATGATCACTATGGTTAAACACTAAATTTAGCTCTGTGCTCCTTGGCAGTGAAGGGAAGAAGACAAGAGAAACAAAGATGCCAGTTCAATGAATAAAGATTTTTAGTGTTGTTATTCCCTGAAATTATTGATCGTAACCAGATTATCTATTGAGATAAATAGATTTGTACCTTAAATTTGTAGGTCATTATGTAAAGAAGAGAGGGCAATATAATAAATATATACCCCAAAGCAGTTAAATATATGGACATGTTTTATAGGAAGTTTCCTAAATCAACCTTCAAATAAACTATCCTACATAAAATATCAAAATAGTATAATCATATTTAGATATTATTTTTACATAGTATCTTTCCCTTGAAAAGTCTACAGTGATGTTCTTATTATTCATTTAACCTTCTTAGATTAGAACTTAAAAATGTCTCCCATACTGGATTCCCAATTCTGGCAGTACGCATCTTTATTCTTCTTTAGTTTAAAGTCTGCACTACAGTGGATATGTCTTATTTACTTACTATTATTGTTATTATTAGATAGCACTCACTGTTAAGTACCTTATGAATAGCTAGTTCTCAATTCTTTTTCCTTTTATCTCTAAAAATAATTTTATATTTCCCATTCCTTTGCCATGTTTAATATGAATAGCAACATCCCCCTTATGAATCTACTGCACTGCTTTCAAGACTGGATTCAAAGTTGCCTCTTCATGTAAGCTTCCCTGATTTGCCACAAATCCTTTAAATTCACAATTGTTTAGCCCTATATATGTATTCTCCTTACAAATTGTTTTGCACGTTTGATAAACACATAAGTGTGTTTGTGCACAAACTGGCCCCCTGCATCGAGGGCAAGAGGAGACCAAATAAAGGGGCAGACAATTCCAGATTGGTAGGTGGCAGCTCTAATAAGCAAGGGAACTTACATGTGAGGTTTGTCTTGGGCAGCCTCAAGACTGAGTAGATCTCTGCACCTTTCCACCAGAATCTTAGAAGTTTATATAGAGACCTTACCTAGATTCAGTCACATATACTACTCAGATGATCTCAACAGCACATTGTTCTATCAAAGCTCTGTCCTTAAAAAAGGCTATGACCATGGGAACAGTGGATGGAACATACATTCCAAGGATGGAAGGAGGTAAAAAGCCTCAGAACGCCCGAGTCTAACTGGAGGGTCAACCCTCTCAATGACCTCCTCCAACAAAGGTCCTAATAGTAAAAATCATATGTGCATTTCTTGTGAACCCTGTTTCCCAGGTCTTTTCACAACAGAAGACATCCAACATATGTTTGTTGATTAAAATTTACATCAAGGAATTTTAACAGATGCAGTGCAGTGCTGGACCTGACTCTTATGAGCTGGCCAAAGCGCATTAATTGTGAGCCTCCATTCGCAACTCACGTTCGGTGACAGTATGGTGGTAGGTTAAAATCAGTTGCAATGGGAGGATTTACAGCACAGATACGGGCAAACTCAACAAATCAGGGTTTCTTTACTTGGAAATCTGGTTGGTAGACATTTGTCATCGTAACACTGTTTCTTAGGTACTTTTCCCTTGGACTAGGCAGGGGAAAAGGCGTATTTAGTGGATCAAGGTAAAACCATTCCCTCGCATATGGTAATTCTGTCATTTTCCTTAGCATCCTATAATATTTGATAATCACCAAACAAGTTGGAGGCTGTGTTATAAATATGAATGAGGAAAAGGACAATGGAGATGAAGCCTGTGATAACCAATATTAAAGGAATGAAGAAAAGTGTTCTTGTAGCATATTCATTCTGGTATATCATCCGTGTGCCTCAATGCTGGCATGATTAAATAAACCCTTAGGCAAGCAACAGACAGTCCTTTCCTCATATGCCTCTTCTCCCACCAGCTGTCAGTGTCTGCTCTTTGCTTCAGGGTACAGAAGGAAAGAGAGCACACATGGAAAAGAAATATAACATCTTTCTGTTCTTCTGAGCACTTGGTCATGAAAACTGAGGCAGTCATTACTGCTGTTCACTCACTATTTCTGGCTTCTCACCGTTCCACTTCATGTTAGGATTGCATTTCCCTGTCCCTTTGTGATTAGGAGTAAGCAAAGCATCCCCCATGCGACAAGTTCTGGTCAAAGAGTTAGGAAAAGAAGAAGCATATTTTACTTCCTTGTTAGCACACATAATTATTAATATGGTACTCTCTAAAGATTTCTATCCCTCTGACAAAGTTCAAGATGGTGAATCTTCCATTACCCTGGATCCCTGAGGGGTTTGATGGGTGCAGTCCCTCTGCTGACTTGAGTGAGAATAAAACTTTGTTATGTTTGTTACTGATATTTCATGATAGTTTGTTACTGTCCCATAATCTAGCTTATTCTGATCTGTGCTCTTGGCTAAAGGTCTACTGTATACACAAAGATACCAAGTTCAAGCACTGCTCTCTCTCAGTAGCTCTGTTCAAGAGGAAAATGCTCAGTCCATGAAGAAACAAGCAATTAGTGAAGATAACCTTGTGACAGATATAATTATGACTCCCACTCACTCATGCATGAAACTTTAAAATTACCTATTGTGGGAACTTGGTATTCTATTGTGAAAAGCCTCTCTTTCTAGTATTTAAAAAGTTACAAAAAAGTCCAATATTTTTTACAGATAAAATGTAATACATTATTTGACTTCAGAAAATTAAATCTACAGAAATAGCTTTGATATAAATAACTAGGGGGTAGCTCTCCACTGCCGGGCAGGTGAGATGCTGCGTCCAGGGTGGCGGTGGCTTTGCCGCAGACTGTGCACCCTCCTGCTGGCACAGGCGGAGGCCCCGCGCCCCGTGCAGCCGCCGGAGCGGAGCCGGCAGTACGCGGTGCTGCGTGGGCAGAAGCTGGTGTTGATGGGAACCATTTCCAGCATCCTGCTGGTGACCGGCATCCTTACGGCATTCTGCGTCTACAAGCCCGTTTGGCACCGGTGACGGCCAAGCAAGCAAGCCCTCCCACGAGCATGTGGGAACAGAATCAGTCGTGTTGCACGTGGGTCAGTGGAGAAGTTGGAATCAGAACTTTACTACTTGGAAGTGATCTTCGGTCTGGACAGTTGGTAAATGCTGAACGATTTAGAAAAGACATCCAGCCATTATCTTATCCCAACACTGCCATGCAAGTATGTGGCCACTTGAGCCTGCTTCTCAGTGTTTCTTTTTATATCTGGCTGTACTTGTTGAAAGTTAAGACCTGAAGCTCCAAGGTCCAGCGTAAAGATGGAGTGTTCACGAGAAAGAAAACATGACTTTGTGAGTGATGTAAAAGCCACCCTGGAAAGGAATCATCATTAATGCTTGAAAATATTAAGAAGAGTAAGACAACGTGTAGACATTCCCTGCTTAAGAACCATTTGGTCACAACGGGTTAAGAATCCCAAATGTTTTTATCCTGAGTTGGCCTAGATGCTCCGTTTGCAAAGCAGTGTCAGCTCTGGGGAACATAGGCCGCCACACCTCACGCTGCACGGAGCTCTGCACTCAGAGGCCCGCACTGAAGTCGGGGTCACACCAGCTAGGCCTGTGACCACGGGCACCCTTGGGCTGGGAGGCACTGGGGGTGGCTGGAAGTGTTAGCACTTGGCCCATCTGAAGAAGAATTGGTCCCATTCAAACATGTTGATCTCCTTATCCTGCACCTAAGTCTTCCCAGCCCTTGGCCTAGAAGTCAGGGCAACTTTTCTGATTCAGAATCTAAAAGAGACTCAGCAGGAGCTCTTTTCTGCCCTGGGTGGGGAGGGCGCAACAGAAGTGAGTGTTCACTGTGGCAGATGGGTGTGTGTTTACACAATTTAATTTCAACTTTGAAAATGCTGCTATTCATTTGCACTGTTGGTGAACTGGAATTTTCCCCCATGGAAATAATACTCTAGTACATACAGTATTTATTTTATTTTAAGGGTGCTAGGTTTAACTTTGTTATTAAATTAAAATGTTTATCTTGTTTGTGCTCCATTCAAGCACAGCACTGATTTTTTTTTTCTTTTTTTTTTAACAACCCGCACTTAATGTGAAATAACTGATGTGGGATATGTTAACAGACTTAAGGATTTTGTTTGTAACCCTAACATTGAGCCACTAAAACGTGCTTTTGAGCAAAATGTCCATTAAAACTAAAGTAAAATCTTAAAAAAAAAAAAAAAAATACAATACCTAGAACAAACAGTATCCCCCATCTCCCAAATAAAACTGTAGAGTGAAATTTTGGTTTCAGTTTCACTTCCAGTGACTTGACCATTTCATTTCATAAAGGTAAATATGAGATAATATAAAATAAGTGGAAATGTATGAGGGAATTAACAACTACATTCATAATAAAAAAGGAGTGGAGGGAAATATTTATTCACTTTTGTAGATGAAGCATCCTTATATACTAATTTATTTTATGGTAACATATATTTTCTCTGTTGATTTGGTAATAGATAGGCTCCAAATTGGGAAATACCTTGATAAAACACTGAAATTAAAAAAAATATATATATATAACCCCAGTAGGTAAATGACAATTTCAGTTATGTATGAAAGTATCTAGACCTGGCAAATTTTCCAGAAGTCTAAATATTTGGTCTTCTGCAGCTCTGTTGGAAACACAAATGAACAAGACTGTTCTGATTGCATTTAATGGATATGAGGGCTTAGAGATTTCAGCAAGCAGAGTACGTTTTTAAAAAGAGAATTATTTTCCAAGTGCTTTATAAAAACTCAAACCGATTCAATTGTCTTAAATTATGCAGTTTATAACTGATTTTGAGACATCACGTAAGCTTTTATTCTCAAAAGCTCGTGTCAGCCTCTAAAAACATAGCTTAAAAAAATTCACAAGTTAATAGCTAACAGCCCCCTAGAGTAAAAAAAGAATACAAAGTATATACACGGGTAAAACAGTTTAAGGACCCTTGGCTACAACTCTTAGATTTGAGAAAAACTTAATTAAGAAAATGACAAAATTGTTAAATAATAATAGTTTCTGCTTCTTCTAGGCCCCTAACTACAGGGAGTTCCCAGAATTTGACAGATTTTTTTAGTTAAAAATCTACTGAGCATTGTAAAGCAACTATACTCCAATAAGAATTAAAAAACAAAAACTACTGTGAATTATATCAAGGGCAACAATTATTTAGTTTAGTTTAAATAAACCTATGTACTTGATAGAACCATGTGCGTGCGTGTGCATATGTATGTGTGTATGTGTGCCTATACATAAATTTATTTTATAATTACAAATGTATGTAAATGATAGATAGATAAGTTGATCTGCTCATGAAAACTTGATTGTCTATACATAGAAGAATTTTTTAAGGGTAGATACTTTTATTCTCATTTTATATGAAAGAAAATAGAGACAAAGAAATAATATTCACCTAAGATTAAGCAATGAAGTAAATGGCAGTACCTGGGGTTGAATTAAAATCTTCTGTCTGCAAAGTAGAATGGGGGTTGTCAGGAGCTGGGGGGGTGGTGGGCGGCAGTTAATTAGGAGTTATTGGTTAACAGGTACAGAATTTTGGTTTTGCAAGATGAAAAGAATTCTGGAGAAGGACAGTGACGATGGTTGCACAACAATGTGGATGCACTTAATGCCACTGAACTTAAAAATGATTAAAATGGTAATTTTATGTTCTGTATATTTCAAGACAATTTAAATAAATACAAAAATGGACACACAACACACAGGTCTTCTTTCTCAGTTCCAGTGATTCACTGTATTCTACAGAGAACCACTAACAGTTTTATTTTGCATATGATTCCAAGGCATCTAAATAGAAAAGTAAGTGATTGCCTTGCCCATGTGCCCCCATGCATGGGGACAGCACTTTGCTCTTGTATTTGGTGGTCATAACCAGATACGGGTACACACACAGCTTGATGGGCTAGGCAGTCTTAGGGAGCACTGAGTTCCTATCTGCATGCTATCTCTACATTTCCTTTTTTACCGAGATATGGAATGGAAATACATGTACTTTGTGTTGAAATTATTGTCAGGTTAATAAAGATGATAAGTGAAGGGGTAGAAGGAGAAAGGCATGCATCCCTAATTTAACATGATGACATACAAGTCCCCTCCTTGATGCATAGACCATGACAGCTGAAGGGAGATGTTGATATCATTTAGTCCATTCCAAAGGAAACCTCTGAGTTCTGTAATTAAATGTACTTGGAGAAATACCTGCATAATTTACCCACCTATCATCTCTTGAAGATTCATATTAAAAAAGAGATTATCAAATATTCTGGAAAATTCTCTGAACAAAAACAAAAACACAAAACAGTTTAAACTGGCATTTTCCAAACTTTTTTATCTTTTTATTTTCTAATAATGCATGCTAAGTTTTATGTAACCCAGTTGTAAACTTTTTTTTAACACAATCCTCTTATTTTCTAAATGAGGCTGATTGACAGAGAGATTGTCAGTTATTCAAGGCAAAATATTCAGTTATATTAGAATCTAAATTCCTAAGTTATCGTCCACACTATTTTTACTGGACAATATACAACATTACAGTTTAAACGTGATGTCAAGAAAATCTAATTTTTGACACAATTTAAGTAGATTTAGAAAACTTCCACTTTCAAAAGAGTATATATAATGTATTACAGGTGTTTTATAAGATACATATCAAATAGTAATTTGGTAAAAGTTTTTTCATTGATAAAAATGTCTCCACATACTCAGTTTTATTTTCATTAAAATCATTAATAGTATGATCATTAACCACTCAAGACCATAAAGTCGGGACTTCCCTGGCGGTCCAGTGGTTGGGACTTTGTCTTCCAGTGCAGGGGGTGAGGGTTCGATCCCTGATCGGGGAGCTAAGATTCCACATGCCTCATGGCAAAAATAAATAAAACATAAAACAGAAGCAATATTATAACAAATTCAATAAAGACTAAAAAAATAGTCCACATCAAAAAAACTTAAAAACAAAAAAACCATAAAGTCACTAGTCATTTTATAGAGTTCCATTTTCATTACCTTATAACAGAGGTTAGAAGATTACATTTTATTAATTATTAATAAAATAATTATGAATGTCAATTATAAAATTTTTGATTTCCATTTTACTTATATTTAGTATATGATACACTAGAAAGCCATAAAAATAGGAAAGGAGCAAGAAGGCTTTCTTTAAGCAAAGACTGCAAAACTGTTCGGTTCAACTCTACCCTCTGTGGGATGCATTCTTGTGGTAAAAAATAATAACTAACAAATGTATATAGTGTAAAAAGTGCAAGCCTCCCTTGAATTACACAGCCCCACTGCCACTAAGGTAGCAAGTTCTGTTAGCAGCTTAGTGTGAAATTTTTCATTCTGTTTTCTTGCTTTTAAAAATGTACGTTGAGACATACGCTTTTTGTTTTTAATACGTTTTTATATTTTAATGTATTTTATACATATTATACATATTTTATATATTTTCTGCAACTTATTTCTTAACTTATTTTGAAATAATTACAGATTCACAGGAAGTTGTAAACAACCTACTTTTTACACTCAACGATATGATCAGAGATTTTTCCATAAAATATATAAAATTCTACCTTATCCTTCTAACTGCTGAATACTGGTTAATAGTGTGAATTGGCTACGATGTACTTAATTGTTTTGATGGTTATTTAGATTGTTTTCAATCCTTCATATGAGAAAGGCCTGAGGAAAATCCCTCCAGGTAGAATGAACCTTTAGGTATTTGGATACCTTGAGTTGGTGAAGGGTATGGAACAGCCTAGGAACTAACAGAAGAGACTGGAGAGTGAAATGTTGCAAGGGGCAGAGTGGCAAGAGGAGAAGGGAAGGTTAGGCAGGGGACAGATCACTCAGAGCCTTGAAGATCATGGTCACAAATTTAGATCTTATTCTAAGGGCAATGGGAAACCATTAAAGGGTTTTAAGCAGTAGCATAACACAACCTCCCATAAATATTTTTAAAACATAGGTATAGTTTGAGTGTAGAAAATGGATAGGGGGAGGCAAGAGTAAAGGAGGAAATAGTAGTTAAGAAACTATTCTTGTGGACCAAACAATAGATAATGGTTTGGACTCAAGTCGTAGAAGTGGAGACATGGACAAATTGGACATACATGTTTTGAAGGCACAGCTGGTATAAGTAAATGAAATATGAAGGGCCAGGAAAGGGAAAGGTTAAGAATTATTTACAAATTTCTAACATTAGTAATAGGTGACAATGGTGACATTTATTAGAAATATGGAAACACTGGGAATAATTAGATCAGGTAGAGTGTGAATGAAATGGATGTGTCTTGTTTTCAGTGTGCAAATTTGGAATTTCCTCTGACATTCAAATAGGCAAGTTAGAGATATAAATTTAGAGCTCAGAAAAAAGTCTGGATAAGAAATATAAATCTGTGAGTCACCAGCCTATAAGTGATTTTGAAAGCCATAGAAATGAATGAGATCACCTAGCCAGAAGTGTAGTAGGAAAAGAAAAAGCAGCTGAGGACAAAGCTTAGAGGAACTTTATCCTGAATAGTCAAGTAGAGAAAACTGAAGAAAAAGCAAGGTGGCAGGAAAGGAAAAATAAGAGAACATGTTATTCCTAAAGCAGAGAGAAGTGTTTCAAGGAGGAAACAGTCACCTGTGTGGATCACTGCTGAAAATCTAGCGAGGTGATATCAGAAAAGCATCCTTTGGATTTGTATGTCAGTTATCTTAACAGTAATGTTAGTTGAGATATGGTTTTGGAAGCCAATATTAAAGTAGGGTAAGAGAAAATTAGAAATAAAGAAGTGGAAATTGTGTGTATGTGTGTGTGTGTGAGAGAGAGAGAGAGAGAGATTTTAAAAAAGAGTCTAGAAATGGCATTGTACTTGGAGGGGCTGAAGGGGCATGTTTTTTTTGTTTCTGTTTTTGTTTTTTTTAAACCAGGAAATGTATCAGAGCATGCATTGATGATGATAGGAATAGTATAGAGTGAGAAGGGGTAGGGATTGATGTTGCAGGGAAGTGGGAGGATATTTGGAGAAGTAAAGTCAATTAGTAAGTGAGAGGGAAGGGTATCAAAGTAGGATGCTCATATATCTTGGTTTCCCAGGAATTGTTCTAGTTTCCATTTGTTGAACTGGAGTTATTACTGATAACCCATCCCCACTCCCGCAACACAACTGGAGAAATCAGGCTCCTCTGTTATGCAGGAGAAATGGGTGCAGAAGCAGGTCAGACCACAGATGAGGGAAGGTGGGAAGATGAGAATATCCCAATCATAAGACATAAAAAATCTGAATTTTAAGTCTGATGGCTAAGGATCTTCCCTTCACAACTTCCCACCCTGTGGAAACCTGTGGACTCTATGTATTCACAATTTGAAAACCAGTGGAAGCAAGCAAAACGCTGGCCACTAAATTCACTGATTATGGTGACCAGAGAAAACTTATTACTGTCTGTACTCTCTGGCCCTGGTGATGTTTTCAAACATTGTGGTAGAAAAAGTCAAACACTTCTAGAGAAATAAGTACTCCAATGATTCTGTTGCTTTGTAGTCTCCCAGGAGTAATCGTCAGTGCTGATCAGATCTATACTCTGGAGTTTGAATATGTTTTCCCATATACTATGTCACAGTAGTTATTCTGAGTGAGTCATCATATGTCCTTGAATCTATAGTCAGAGCAAACATGTGACTCATTTGAGCTTTTGTCAGTATGTTGCTATTAATGTATAGACAGTGTAGAGGGTATTCTTCCTGTATTAGCTTATCCCCCTTGGCAAGACTTCCTTACATATGATATAGAGATACAACTTTATTAATTGCTGCTACTTTAATTTTTGTAATATGTAGTGATATTGGTACACTAAGTAGAGCCTTTTCCTATCCATTATAAATAATAAAGGTGCTTCATGAGATATATTACTGGGCCACTTCATGAGGAATTCTGTCCACAAAGCATTCTCTCAACATGTCATCCAAAAGATCTTCAAATTACAATGTTGAGACATTACGGTTCAGTTCTATAGTGCAAGCCGATTTATCTTTTCCAGGCTGTTGTTCCCATTAATGAAAGGTAAATCTCTAAACCACAACTGAGGACTTGAAAAAGCAGAATTTCAAAATTGCCAAAATTCTATAAGTTGTCTCACGGTGGAAAGCTAAAGCAAAGGAAAGCTAAAACAAGTTATCAGGACGCCTTGATAAGATGTGTCCCAGTTATCTATTGCTGTGTAACAAAACCACCCCATAATATAGTGGGTTATAGTGACAATTGATTATTATCTCTCGTAGTTCTGGGGGTTGACTCAGGTGGTTCTCATGTTTGGTTTCTGATGCAGTAACTGTCACATAGACAGATCTGGAGGTGACTGAAGTCTTGACTGGGCAGCTTGTCCAAGACACTCTCATGATGTACCAATTTATTGACTCAGTTCCAAATTCTCCCTTTTCGTCTGCTCTGTGAAATTGGATCTGGGTCCTTTAAATATATACGTATTTTTTGTATGCCAGGTGGAATGAAAGCTTAGTCAGCAGAAGTCACTGGAGAGACACTGAAGGAGGAAAGGATTTTGCTTCCAGGTTCTGTGTGCTTATTTACTGGGCTCCTGCAGTGCATGGAGGTCAGCAGCACCCAGCAGAATCAGCTTCACCCAGCACACATCTTGGGTAATTTATTTATTTATTTACTTTTGGCTGTGTTGGGTCTTCGTTTCTGTGCGAGGGCTTTCTCCAGTTGCGGCGAGCGGGGGCCACTCCTCATCGCGGTGCGCGGGCCTCTCACCATCGCGGCCTCTCCTGTTGCGGAGCACAGGCTCCAGACGCGCAGGCTCAGTAGTTGTGGCTCACAGGCCCAGTTGCTCCGCGGCATGTGGGATCCTCCCAAACCAAGGCCCGAACCCGTGTCCCCTGCATTGGCAGGCAGACTCCCAACCACTGCGCCACCAGGGAAGCCCCTGGGTAATTTTATAGTAGAAGTATTTTCAGCAAGACATCTCCCTGTGATCACTTTTCCCTGATTCCCTAGAGGACAGATTTCTGGCAATTTCCAGAAATTCTCTGTTATTCAACTGTGTGCCTTCTCTAGTGAGGACTGGATCTCAGCCCAGGCCAGGGACGGGGCTGGGGAAGGGGAAGCCAGCTCTATTTTGGGCACACCATCCCAACCCTAGTGGCAACGATTATTACATATCACATTATATAATACATCTGCTACTGTATCATATGTTGTAACTGTTGTAGTCCTATATTCTTTGTGTTTTCTTTGTTTCATACTAGCCCATCCCTTATTAATCCAATTTGTTATAGTTACTATCTCTTTATATTAAACTTTCCCTGTTCAAATAATTGTATGGTTTGTCTCTTTTGATTGAATCCATCCTGATACACATGACCACAACTGATGCTGGGTTTTTTTCTTTTTCTTTTTTAAAGCTGAGGGCTCAGCTAGGGCTTCCAAAGACAACCAGCACATGGTATCCCCATGTGATTTGGGTTTCTCATGACATGGTGACTGGGCTCCAATAGAGAGTGTTCTGGGAGACCCAGGCGGTATATGCAAACCTTCTTATGACTCAGCCCGAGAAGTTCAGGAATATCACTTAGGAATCCTAGTAGTCAAGCCAATCAGTAAGATGAGCGTTTCATCACATTATCATAGTTTCAAAGGTAGGAAAGCAGCAAAGAATTTGTAGTCACTTTATTTGTATCTACCATTCCATATGAGATTACATATGGTAGGTATCTTTACACAGAAACATCAAGTTAATAAAATAGTTCATTTGTTATTTTTCTTTCATTCATTTTTCTTCTGATTCATTCATTCATTCAATAATTTTTATCAAGTATCTTCTCCAGGCTCAGATCTGGAGAGATCTTTCCTGAGGTATTAATGCATTATGAGACCTGATCCACCCTCAGTGAGCTTTCAAGATTGTTGGGTGGGTAAAATTCTTGCCTAATTAGATCTAAAAATAATAGAGGGTACCAGAAAGTGTTAAATTGAATGCAATAAAGTGACAGATGCATAAAATTGCAGTGAGATGAAGAACAGATCCCAGGAGTCCTGACTTGCAGCCCAGCGCTTGATTTACCAAAACAAAACAAAACAAAACAAAAAATACAGTGTCTAATTGAAAAGAAAAGGTCTGGTCACTGAAATATTTCAGGATGGGCATCCATTATTTCTGCATGTCACAACCATGTCAAGAAGTCCCAAGAGAAATTATTTCTATGGAAACATTGATTTTCTTTCCTTCATTAAAAATTGTGTTATCTCAATCAACAAATAAAAGAACTCTTGTGATTAGAAGATTCTCTTGTATACAACTGGCATCCAAACCATGTCCATTTTTGTCAGCCATATTTGATTGACTTTATCATTTTCAACTCACAAGCCTGAAGGGAGTAAGAATCACTATACTGGAGCTCGGCAATTTTAGAAATGTAGGAAAAGCTAGCTGCAAACGATACCCAAAGACAGACTTCCAAGCATCAACAGGCATTTTTTTAAGTAACAAAGCTGGAACTAAAACTGACAAAGAAGCTATTTAGCTTTGCAAAAGCCATTATTTTCTTTACATATATTCTAGAGAGTAATTAAATTCTAAGCAGCATTAGAGCTCTTTCTCACATTAATGATAAAAAGACTGGGAAAAAAAAATCCTATCGTCTGATTTGTTTCTAAGTGAGGAGATAAAAGTAAACTGAAATGAGAGCCTCACCTGAGACTA
Organism: Balaenoptera physalus; assembly: GCF_965194825.1. Classification (NCBI taxonomy): domain Eukaryota; kingdom Metazoa; phylum Chordata; class Mammalia; order Artiodactyla; family Balaenopteridae; genus Balaenoptera; species Balaenoptera physalus. The sequence goes on along the minus strand of NC_138885.1, from coordinate 101,512,101 downwards.
CTGTTAGAAATAAGACTTCTCTGAATGAAGATCAAGAAATCATCTTTTACTATGGAAGCAACCTGAATTCCACTCAGGGAATTTGCTCTAGGAAACAGTTGTAAGAAAGACACATTAGCATTTAAAGAAGTCCTTTTGAGTCAGAATGCAGAATGTCACCAAAGAAAGATTAAATTCTGCTACATGCTCCTGTGAGCCTGGGTGATAAAGAAAAGAATTTCCCAATAAACTAGGGTAACACAGTGAGCTCCCCAAATGTATCCTGAAACATCGGCCAACCTCACAATGCTACAAAGACTTGCTGTTCTTTCCATCTCTCTTCTTTCATCTCTATCTACTCCCTACCTCCTGAATGTCTTAAAATACCAAATTCATTTTGAAACATCACAACAGTCATTCATTATGTATTTTCCTTCATCATAAAGGATAGCACTATTTTCAGAAATAAAGCCTGAATGTTGGCTTCAAATAAGCATTAATTCAAATTCTAATTAAATTACTTTGCTGAAACCTATTTGAAACAATTAGTTATTGGAGCCAGTCATAATCAGAGATTACATACACCGAATTTTCAGTGTAGCCCAGAATTTTGAATAGGTTGCACAATATAATAAAGAGGACTATTTAGGAGGCATTACAAAAAAGAGATTTGTTTCTCCTTTAAACTGGTATTAATAATGAATGTAACTTCAAATGTGTCCAAATCTGATGTATGTGGGGAGGGAGTGTATAGGTGGAAGAGGTTTAGGTGGGCAGAAAATAAATAGAACCAATAGATGAGCTATGCGATATGTTTAAGAAAGAATGGAAGTAGCATGATACATTGAAAGTAAGAATATGATTGTGATATCTTGAGATTTGTCAAGAGGGAGTGCCTGGAGCAGGGAAATATTTCCATGCTCCCATCACAATTTAACCAGGAGGCTCACTCAGGCTCACCTGGGGTCTTCCACGTTCTCGGTCATAATGGTTGCAAAACTGAATTGATGATTCAGCTTTATTTTGATGAGGAGGAGGAAAGTCATCCATTCTTTCCTTCCTTCATCCTCCGTACTTGTCCAGCCCAGCGTTTTTAGTCACATCAGTTAATATAGGACAAATGGCTATAAAAATATTGAGGGAATGAGAAGCCATTCTCTTATTAAGAATTTAAATATGCAGTTCTTCCTAGCCAGAATGAGTTTTAAACTAGATAATTGAATGAGTTGAGGAGCATAGATAAAAATTTTAGAGGACGTTTTCAGGAAGGACATTAAAAATGAGTGAAGATGAAAAACACAGGCCTTTTGCCAAACTATTACGAGGTAATTAGCTCTTTCATTAAATATTTTTATTTTCAAATGTCTCCTCTTTTAAATCTAAGCTTCTCATTAGTAGAATATCCATAACAGAGTCAGCTTACATCTCTAATGGCAGGAATGCTTAATAACCACATTTGCAAATAGTCTATCTTCTTGTTCTTGCTTACAGCCTCTGTACTTTTCTCCCATTGGATCATGACCTACAGCACTGTAAGCTCTGAAGTTATCCAGAAGGATGTAAATTTAATTGGGAAAAATTCAGGGTCACTTGTTATGGTTTTAATGATATCCTATAATGATCAGGTGTCATAATATGAAATTTTATCATGAATTTTCCTCTATTTGTCACATTTTTTATAAAAATCCTATATGTTAGCTAGCTACTTCACTGTGCTATCTATATCTTTCTCTCAAGATAGATAGATGGAGAAAGAGAAGGAAGGAGGGAGGAAAAAAGAGAGAGAACCACTCTCTTACATATAAATTTATTCTTGAGATACATTTTATGCATTTCTATACATCTTCCATCATGCTTGTTGTTACCTGTGTGATATTCTGAGTATCTTACCTAGTGGTCAAGTACCTCTTTGCTCTAATAAGTTATTTCCTTAAGTAAACTCCAGTAACATTTTGATTACAAATACAGCTCCCTGCAATGCATTTTGAGATTTTTTTTCTACCTCATTTCTCTGAATTATTCTTTGGTTGCAGACAACTTTGGCCTTTCTGAGAACTCCACTTCCTGAAATGGGCAACTATACACTAAAGGCTCCAGTCGAAGCTTCTGGCAACAATGTGAATAGAATACAAACTAAATATCATGAAAAGGTCAGAGGTGGTGAAAAATTACTACTCCAAAATTCACAGAGATTTTTCGGTTCGAGAACTCCTCCATAAGCAAAGGTTTGAAGTCCATAAAATGATGGAGACAGTGATTGGGGGGATACTGAGACCCCCAAGATGCATATTTTCACTCATAACCATATGAACGAGCTTCACCATTTTGTCTCCTCATTCACTGGTTATGTCTTTTCCTTCTTTTAGGCTCACAAGCTGCAAGGGAAAGCCAACTCAAAAGGCAGACTGTTTGAGCCTCAGTATCCTGAAAATCCACTGAGTAAGCAATTAGTAAACAGATTATGTAAATAAAACTCCTAAACCAAGTGCTGACATTCAAGTACTAAAGCTTACCCTAGCCTCAGGCTCTTCAATTAATTGTATCCAACTGAAAGACTGCTGAATCATTCAATTTCAGAGTGTATCATGGGGTTATCCAGAGAATATATTAATTTGCCCATGAAAACATTTGTGTTTTCAATGTCATGCAGACAGGCAGAAAAAAAAAAAAAGGGAAAGAGGAAAAAAGGAAAAGCCTTTCATTCAAACACTAAAATCAGAGGCTCCCTGTAGACATAGCATAAAAGCAGTATGCTTTTTAAAGGCAATTTAAAGGTGACCTATCCTTAAAACACTTTCTTTGCATATTTCACATAGATTTCAACTTCTTCCACCTCAGGAGTTACTTTTTCTGGGGTTATAGGATTCAGCTGTGACTCTGTGTCATCTGGAGCACGCAAATCTCTTTCCTTAAAACTATTTTGGGGCCAGGAATAATTATAAATCATCCACCAGGAGCCTGCATCATAGAGGAAAAAAAGGCATTGTTTTACCTCATGAAGAGTCCCCTCTTTGTCTTTTTGAAACCCTAGAACAGTCTATATTAAGATGGAAAACATATTCCTTAGCTACAGAGGGAAGACCTATTTCTTAACAAATGATGATTTATCATTTTAGAACAGAAAGCTGCATTAGCAAACCAATGAAAACGGCTAAAAGTGTAACCACTTTGCCTAGCAATTATATATATGACAGATTCATTTATCTACCTGTATAGACCCTTAATTTATACCAGCACTTAATAGTTAATTGTTGAAGTGGACTTTTCTGCAATAGGAATGGGATTATTTTTTAAGCATCCTGAAACAGAAAACACTTTTAAATAAACACCTATGCCATTAATTATCCGATCAAGACAACACTGAAAAATGCCAGAGAAAAGAGATAACAAAAAAAAGGTAAAATACCATTTGTGTAAAGAAATTAAAACATCAATTATTGAATGATTAAATTATATTGTCATGTTTTTTCTGGACCAATGGATGATGAAGTTTACAAACAGTTCTTATAAGAAACTTCTTAAAAATATCTCCATAACAGTGGTATTATTTTCACTTGCTTATACTAATTTAGAATTAAAACATTACTAAAAAGCTTTAAATACAACCAAAACCAACCAACCAAATATCTCCAAGTATTTGCAGTGTTCTATACTCTTCTCTTCTTCAGTTTTCTGTCATATGTACATTTATTGTCATCCCTTTCTACATATTTTGTGTTTTCTTTAAACTGTTACTTAATGAAACTCTTTTATATAAATAGATTAGTGACAAGAAGGGTATTCCATCAATACTAGCAGTTTCCATGCTGCTTGCCTAGTGAACATAAAATGTGGGGCACAAATTTTGCAAATTCTAAAATTGTTTATATATCAAGTCAGTAAATATCATAATCAGAAGAATTTGAATAAGATGAATATTTAGAAGTTCCTCATCATATTTAGAAGTTTCATTATGCATTTTCAATGGCACATTTCCTGGGTGTTTAGTGAGTACCTTGGAGGAAGAGAAGGAACATTCAAGGTGATAAAGGGATGGTCTGGGAAATCTGGGGCCGGCCAACCTTGAACATGAATGCTTATTTCAACTTACTTTTTGAGTAGCTGTAGGTAAATAACTTAAACCCTTCAAGCTTCAATTTCCTCAACTTTAAAAAGAAGATAATAATGCTTTTCTTACCGGTTGTATGTGTCCGTGTGTGTGTGTGTGTGTGTGTGTGTGTGAGACAGAGAAAAGGAGAGGAAGATAACAAATGAGCTGTGAGCTGTGATACTACAAACCACCAATTACAGTCCTTGCTCTCCAGCTACCCCTTGGTACGGGCAATTATCATGGCTTCCCTCCACCCTTATGCACCTCCCTCAGATTTCCTTCCTTAAAGATTATCATGAATTTAAGCAACAGACAGAGAGTGGCTCTTATGAGCCAGGAGTCTATTAAGTCCTACAAAGATTAATAAACCATGATCTCTGTAAACAAAAGACCCTCAAATTGTCGGTCCTTCTGTCTGTCTACCTTCTTTCCCATCTTCCTAACTACCACTTCAGATCTTTCCTAGATCTTTCCAAGAACTGCCAATTATCGCTTATGGTTTTGCCTGTCAGTGAGTGAGAAGCAGCCTCGCTGCTTCCTCAAATACTCCAGGTCCTCTTCTCTTGATCCAGCACTTTACAAGCACAGTCTCAACTCTCCCATTCAGTTGTTGCCCTTTGTGAGTCATGCTTAACTCTGATCCCTCCTCCTCTAGGGGCAGGTGGATGTACCAGGTGCCTCAAGGATCCTAGGTGCATTTTTTCTTGCCCGGAGCCATTATATCAGAAAGCAGAATCCAAAACCACAGTTAAGGAAGAGAGAGGGAGGCTGTGAATGGGCCACTCGAGGATTTAAAAGAGCGCTAAATTTTCCTGCTATTGAATGTACCTCTTTCCCTAAAGTAAGCTTTTAATATGGGTCCTAAGAAAGCAATAGATTTGTATATCCACAAAGATCAAGCTCTCTCATTGATTTTATTCTACCACATCTTGATCTATAATCTGTATATTGATTAAATTGTGCTGTCTTCTTAAAATCAGTATATTCAAACTGGATAAAACTTTGTAATGTCATCTGGAATAAATTCTCACTTTACAGTTTTAATTTTACTGTGATGAAATTGAGCTAAAACAGACCAGCAAGAAAGAAACTAGTATTTCTTAAATATCTAATTTGTACAAGGCATTAAAAGTCTGGCCTATAGAAATCTTCATTTTACAGATGAGGAAACAGGGTCATAGTGCTTCTGAGACATCTCTAACGTCATACAACTTTACAAGCTAGTAAGTAGAAGAACTGGAATTTGAACAATGTTGTACTATCATATTTTTGACATTATCTATTGACGTAGGAGAAATCTGCTACTTAGAGAAGTCACATGACTTGTCCTCAAATATTCTAACTAGTTAGGATAGGGGTAAATTTTTGAAGTTTAGTCTGCTGTTTTCATTCTAGTGCTTATTCCACCATGCCAAAGTGCCTGAAACTTTTAATTCTGAGATAATTCAAAAACCATGATCACCATATAATAAACTTTAATAAATCTCTGGATTTTTTTTTCTTTCGGGGATTTTCTTTCCTTGACTTCTTTGATACAAGTTGTAGAGGGCATAATTTTTCAGTGTTAATTTGTTGTTAGGATTTGTGAAGTGAATTGCTTTTAAAATACAGTTATAATTACTTTTTATTAGAGCTTAATTTTTGACATGGAGAAAGCTACACAGTATGCCAGCATTAGGAATGCATGGTTATTATGTATTCTTTGCTGAGGCTAGAGACATATTACAATTGCATAAACAAAAATCTCTATTATAAGATATTCACATGCATTCCACTATCTTACATGTTTTAATTTAAATAGCTATAAGTAGCAAAAGTCTTTTAAAAATTCATTCTACTGCAATGGAGAATTTTGAGGATTTTTAGCTCTGGTTTTCTACTCTTATTAGGTACTTCATAGATTTATTTGAGGAATAAATGAGAATGTGTAAAGCTTTTAGAACAGTAGCATGTGTATGTGCTCAAATAAATTTTAGATTCATTCATTGGCATACATAATATATTTCCAGGATATTTAAGTTGCTAATTATAATAGCACAATTTATTGAAACTGAAACAAATGTCAAAAATCAAACCGTATACAAAAGAAAGGAGCTACACCATCACCACACACTATATACAAAAATTAAGAAGTCAAAATGGATTAAATACCTAAATATAAGAGCTAAAACTATAAAACTCTTAGAATAAAAGTTTTAGGCTCTTCATGATCTTGGATTTGGCAATGTCACCATTAAACACAAACAACAAATAGATACATGGGACTTCATCAAACTTAAAAACTGTGTGCATCAAAAGAGTAAAAAAAACAAAACACACACACTGAGTGAAAATCATTTGCAAATCATATATCTGAGAAAAAGATTTATAAATTATATATATGATAAAACTGTAGTAACCAGAATATATAAAGAACTCTTATAATTCAACAGTAAAATATAAAAGGAAGCCAATTTTAAAATGGGCATAGGACTTGAATACATATTTCTCCAAAAAAGATATACAAATGTCCAACAAGCACATGAAAAGATACTCAGTCATAGTCATTAGGGAAATGCAAGTCAAAATCACAATGAGATCACACCCACTAGGACGATTGTACACAAGCAAACAAACAAAAAGCAGAAAATAGCAAATGCTGGCAAGGCTTTGGGGAAATTAGAACCTACCTCAGTGCTGGTGGGAACATGAAATGGTGTAGCCACTGTGGAACATGGTTTGACAGTTCCTCAATAAGTAAAGCACAGAATTACCATATGACCTAGCAATTCCACTCCTAAGTATACTCCCCTAGGAATTGAAAACCAGTGTTGAAGGAAAACATTTTGCACAAATATTTATAGCAGAACTCTTCATAGTAACCAAAAGGTGGAAACAACCGAAACGTACAAAATCTGGTATAGCCGTACAAAGAATATTACTCAGACACCAAAAACATGCACAGTGTGGATGAACCTTGAAAACATTCTATGAATGAAAGAAGTCAGGCACAAAAGGCCACATTTGTATAATTCCATTTATATGAAATATCCAGAATAAGTAATTGCATAAAGACAGAAAGCAGATTACTGGTTGGCAGGGGCTGGGGGAGAGGGGAATGAGGTGTGACTGCTTAGTGGGTACAGGGTTTCCTTTTGAGGTGATGAAAATATTCTGGAATAGATAGTGGTGATGGTTGCACAACATTGTGAGTGTACTAAATGCCACTGAATTTTACACTTTAAAATAGTTAAAATCATAAATTTTATGTCTTATATTTTACCACAATTTACAAAAATACAAACATTCACATACACACATGCCCCTTTATGGATGTAATATAATAATGTATATATTATGTATACTATCTATGTATGTGTATGTATATGATAATGTAAATGCAAGCTCCACGATAGTTACTGATAATTTGATAAGAATGTTTTATCATAATACAGTTCATCATTTCTCCATTTAATTGATGACATGCTGTGATTACTAATCTTTTCAGTATAGCTGATCTTAGGATTCAATAACAAATCATAAAATGTGATGTTAATATGCTTATTTACTTTTAAATACATGATTCACAACAAGCACCAAAGACAACAGCAGAGTGTTGAGAATTTTCCGTATTTTAAATGAATAATTTTCCCTGCCCCTTTGTTAACAGGGACACATACATATGATAGAATACTGATAAATTGAATATTCACAAATAAAACCTTGCTTTAATCTACTCATTATCTGACATTTTTTTCTCTGATAATTTTATTTAATATCTAGCATCTGCTAACATTCTGTTAGGAATCTAATATATGCAACATAGTACCCTGCTTTAAAACACCTGAGTATTTTATAGCATAAAAGCACAGCTCACTATAGTTTTGTTAATTCAATCCTAAAAAGTTATGTATGGAAAATCTGTAGGCACATTGCCTCTGACACTCATCCAAATAAATATTTTTATTACTGGATTAAGAAAAAAAAACTATAGTAGTACATACTTGAAAAATATTTTAAATACAAAAGTGTACAGGGCTTCCCTGGTGGCGCAGTGGTTGAGAATCTGCCTGCCAATGCAAGGGACACGGGTTCGAGCCCTAGTCTGGGAAGATCCCACATGCCGCGGAGCAACTGGGCCCGTGAGCCACAATTACTGAGCCTGCGCGTCTGGAGCCTGTACTCTGCAACAGGAGAGGCCGCGATAGTGAGAGGCCCGCGCACCGCGATGAAGAGTGGCCCCTGCTTGCCACAACTAGAGAAAGCCCTCGCACAGAAACGAAGACCCAACACAGCCATAAATAAATAAAAATAAATTAATTTTAAAAAAAAACAAAACACAGAGGCCCCCCATCACTGCTTATGAAACCATTGTTTAAAAAAAAAAAAGTGTACATAGTAAACAGTGAAATGTACTTCCATAAACATGTACCCCCTCCACATATAACACTTTTAAATAATCATCTCAATAATAATAAATATATATCAGTCATTTACCATGTACCAAACACTATTCTAAGAACTTAATATAACTATATCTGATTTAATCTTTATGACAATTCTATGAAGTATTTACTATTACATCACTTTATTTACAGTCAAACAGAGGCAAAGAAAAGTCATGATATAAATGTTTCTGAAAATTGCTTTTTTTAACCCAATTATAATTTAAAATCATTCTTCCAAGTAGTACACCAGTAGTTACTTTATTTATAGTCTTTATGAGAGAGATTGTTAATTTTTTTACCAGCATCAGTAATCTCTTTGCTTAAAGAAACATGATCTTTAGTTGGCCAAATGACCAACAAGAATATACACTATACCCGTGCTGTTAAGCTTGGCCATGTGACTAAGCTCTGATTAATAAGATGTGAGGAGGCATATTTTCCTGCATCTTCTACATATTTCCTTAAGAAATGGCAAGTCTCCATTCCTTACCCTTTTATCTCTTCACACATCACTCCATTTTACACCTCAATTGTGGTTACTTTCAACCTGGACTATTAGGATGAAGGGTTACAGCATATGGATGATAGGGCAGTGAAATGGATAGACTTTGGGTCCTTAAGGGCCTCATGAAGTAGAGATGCCATATAAACCCTATATTCATATGAGAGAGAAATCAATTTCTAACTTGTGCCAGCTATTTTATTTTTATTTTTGTTTTGTGTTTTGCTAGTTTCCTATTACTTGCTGCTGAATTCAATTTTAATTAAACAGTACAGATATAACAGACTTTATCCAAACACTTTCCTATTGCCCTAGCTCTGGATATATTATCTTCAGTCTTTCCTTTTTCTTTCTGCTAGAAAATATGTTGCAGTGAATTTTCTCATTTTTATACTAATATAATAGTATTCTAGTAGTCTACTATTATTACTAGTCTAGTAGTCTACTGTTACTATTTTTTAGTCTTCTAAAGTAGATTCTTAGAAGTGGAACTGCTATGGTAAATGGTATGCAACTTTCAAAAATTTGATAGTTCTGTTCTAAAGGTGGTACCAATTCCAACAGTGTATGAGATAAAACTACTTTCCACAGACTAACACTGGTATATCTTTTTATGTTTTTTTAATACATTTATTTATTTATTTTTGGCTGTGTTGGGTCTTCATTGCTGTGCACGGGCTTTCTCTAGTTGCAGCGAGCGGGGGCTACCCTTTGTTGCGGTGTGTGGGCGTCTCACTGCGGTGGCTTCTCTTATTGCAGAGAACGGGCTCTAGGTGCATGGTCTTCAGTAGTTGTTGCATGCAGGCTCAGTAGTTGTGGCTCGCAGGCTTAGTTGCTCCACAGCATGTGGGATCTTCCCAGACCAGGGCTTGAACCCATGACCCCTGCATTGGCAGGTGGATTCTTAACTACTGCGCCACCAGGGAAGTGAGTGATATATCTTTTCAAAACTTGTTTTTATTTCCACGACGCTAACAGATTAAAATGCATCTCAGTTATTATTTTAAAATACTAGTAACAAAATAGAAATACTCTAATTACCTCTAAAATTTAATTTAGTTTCTATGTTACAGAAATTTTTATTTCTTAGTCTATTAATTGCCTATTCACCTCTTTGGCTATTTTTATATGGCATTGATGGTAAGAACTTTTATGAGATAAATCTACTAACCCTTTATTTTTTTACTTATGTGGGAAATTTTTATCTGTTTTTAAACTTTGTTTATATATCTCTTACCATGTTAATAACTTGAATTTGTAGTTAATGTTTTTTTCATTTACAGCCTTCTGTTAAGCTTAGTAGGAAGAGAATTACAAATACTGTTCTCCTATATTGTTTCTTAGTAAATTAAATTTATTTTCAAATGTAGACTTTATAGACTTTAATCTTCGTGTGTGTGTGTGTGTGTGTGTATGCAAATAGTAAGACAAAGGTCCAATTTTTTTCCTTGACTAGATAGACACTTGCTCCAGCACAATTTATTGACCCGTATGTCTTTCCTTACACATCTAAAAATCTCACCTTTATCACATACATTAGACTACAATGACTTATTACTCTGAACAATGCCATATTTATGGAGCTTGGTAATACATTTAGGCATCTAATTAAAAAGTCCCTTTTGCATGAGTTTTCTTCAATTTTTTCTTGGCTATTCTTGAATAATAATACAATTCAAATATATTAATTATACTTTATGATGATCTAAATGTCTTATTTTTTAATTTAAAAAAGCACACACAAAAATATCTAATTACAATTCAGTAACTTTTAAAGATAGGGCATTGATAAATGAAGCAGATGCTTATGCAAACATTGGTGCCATGTTAGTTGGTTTGTAAGAAACAAAGTGAAATCAGGCATCCTTGGGTCAACCACCAGAAAGTCTCCTAAAAAGAGATCTAATTCATAATATATCCAGAGTCTAGGGCTTAGCCCTCAGTCTCACACTGTTGATCTTGCTGGTTCCCATCACATGTGAGTACATTCCCTTAGATATGCCAAAATATATATAAGGGAAGACTCGCAATTTGTTCTGACCATGGTAGTTTTCCCAAGATGGACCACAAGTCTAATAAAGATGCATTTGACCAGGGATTCTCCTCTGCTGGGGCCTCTTTTCTCAGTTTCCACCTCCATCACCCTTATAGGGAGACTCCACCAGGGGCAAGCATGCTGGACAACTTCTCTGAGAAAACTTTCAGCTTTATGCGAACACTCCATTTCAGCAGTGTGTATCAGCCCAATATACTAATGCTTCCTATCACTCAATAATAGAACAGGTAGGTCGTCCATAGTGTAAAGAAGAGTATGCATCTGGGTTTGACTCCTGGTTCTGTTATTTGTTAGTTGAGTGGACTTGGAAATAATGATAACTCCTTAGAACTTAGTTTACTGAACTGTAAATGAGGATGATAATGTCACTTTGCCAGGCTGTTGAGTGTATTAAATGAAACAATAAGCATAAGTGCCTACTACTGTTCCTGTAACGTATACCATACTCTTAATGTATAGTACACACTGATATTATGTTCATTTGCTTATTTTCCATAGCATAGATATCATATTATAACTTTGGACATAGAATTCCAGAAGTAATCTCCAGAAAATATGTTAAACCATTCTATTATCACAATAAAAAATATATGCATATAATGTGTATATGGTATAAGCAAAAATGTGACCTTTAGTAAGTATAACTTTGAGTCAAAATTTTGCAAATTTCTAAAGAAGACTTTAAACTCTCAACTTTTACAAAGATTTAAACATTTTAAATTCAATATCTAGTATCAAAGAATACAACTTATTTACTTGCATAACTGATGATATTGGTATTGTACCAAATTTCACAGAAAAGAAGCAAAATATATATGTATTTCTTTATTTTGATAGCAGAGTGTAGACTTGCCAGAAAGTGGTATTGATTTGGAAACAGCTTGAGATACTAAATTGAAAAATTTAGCTTCAAATAAAAAAGTACACGTTAGAACATATATACGGAATCTAAAAAAAAAAAAAAATGGTTATGAATAACCTAGGGGCAGGACAGGAATAAAGATGCAGACATAGAGAATGGACTTGAGGACATGGGGAGGGGGAGGGGTAAGCTGGGATGAAGTGAGAGAGTGGCATGGACATATATACACTACCAAATGTAAAATAGATAGCTAGTGGGAAGCAGCCACATAGCACAGGGAGATCAGCTCGGCGCTTTGTGACCACCTAGAGGGGTGGGATAGGGAGGGTGGGAGGGAGACGCAAGAGGGAGAAGATATGGGGATATATGTAAATGTATAGCTGATTCACTTTGTTATAAAGGAGAAACTAACACACCATTGTAAAGCAATTATACTCCAATAAAGATGTTTAAAAAAAAATGTACAGGTTAGAAAATTTGGAGCAACTGATTCTTTCAGAGATTCAAAAAAGTGCACTTAAATGATTACTTTTCATCATGTAAAATGACTCTCTTAAGAATTTAAAGAGAGGAAATCTGGGACTTCTTATCAAATATATGTATATAAGTGATTAAATAGTTATTCCAATTCTATTGTGATATTGAATAGAGAATACACACTGAAGAGGTTATAATATTAAAAACAAGTTTACAGAAACTAAAATCAAGTACCTATGAAGAGTCTGCAATATTTCTCAAGAAGAAAACAACATTGGTGGTACATGCAGACAATGGAATCCTATTCAGTGCTAAAAAAAAAAAAAATCTATCAAACAACAAAAAGACATGGAGAAAACAAATGCATATTGCTAAGTGAAAGAAGCAATCTGAAAAGGATACATAATGCATGATTCTAACTATAAGACATTCTGGGAAAGGGACAACAATGGAGACAATAAAAAGATCAGTGGTTGCCAGGGGTCGGAGGGATGGGAGATGAATTAGGCAGAACATTAGAGGAGTTCTAGGGCAGTGAAAATACTCTGTATGATGTTAAAGTAATAAGTACATGTCATTATACATTTGATCAAACCCATAGAATGCATGACACCAAGAATGAACCCTAAGGTAAACTATAGACTCTGGGTGATTACGATGTATTAATGTAGGTTCATCTTTGGTAACAAATGTACCATTCTGGTGAGTGATGTTGACAATGGGGAAGGCTATGCGTATATGGGGGCAGGGGTTATATGGGAAAGCTCTGTAGCTTCTCTCAATTTCATTACAAACCTAAAACTGCTCTAAAAAAATAAAGTATTAAAACACAAACTTTGGAAAAGTGCTCTAAGAGTAGGAGGGAAAGGGATAAATCACATTCATTTCTTAAATAAATCAGTGACAGTTTTTTGTATGTGGGAGGTACAAACAACTTGGGTTTTCAGATTTTCACAGAAAAAGATAAAGTATCCACAAACAAAACAACCTTGAGAGATAAGCATCAAAGCTATTTTTTTCTTTTAGATATAGCATAATATAAATAATTTGTGTATCCCTGAGGAAATGGGATTTTGTTTCTTCCTGTTTTGTCTTGTTCAATTTCCTTAGTTGAACAAAAAGCCTTCAAAAATCTTTTCATTTTAACTACCTACAAAAATAAAAATCACCTATAATTTTTGTCCCTGCTCTTCTCCATAGTAAGGTTAAGTTCAGTTCAAACTGCTTATACAAGCAAAGCTGTGACTTCTTTGTCCAGCTTTTGCCCATAAAATTGACCTGTGTAAGGCCCTTTTGTAATTCATGTGAGAAGAAAAACACTAACATTCCGTTGATACCATGACCAAGTTTGTAATTTCAATGAGCAAAATTTTTAACAAATGTCTTCATTTTGCTTTGCAAAATCTGATATTTAGAAGAATAATCCTATTGACATTTTATTATTTGATCCTAAAACACCCTTGAATATTCTCCATCTCTCCCCTCTTCATGCCTTTGTTTTATTAGAGCTTGCATTAGCCATTTTTCAAACTGTGCAATGAACGCTAACGAGGGCTTGTTAGGCACACCTAAGATAGTGCCTGTTCCTTTCTCTTTCCATCTTCCCTCCCATTGCTGCCAGGTGATCTTTCTACCACTGAGTTCAAACTTTCTCATTGGTGTGAAACAACAACTTTTGATTCCTTTTCCTCCCCTAGTGACACACACACACACACACACACACACACACACAGTCTAAAATATGGAGTCAACAATTCTTAGGATGGCAGAAAATGCACTTGCAGTCACATCTCCTATAACTGCCTCAGAGGCAAATCTGTGCTCCAATCAAGTTGATTTGCTCATTTTTCCCCAAACACAGCTGGTATTTTCATATCACTGTGCCTTTCTACTTGTCGTTCCTATTTCCTTGAAGTTTCCTTTTTCCTTATGAATATCACTTTTTCTATGAAAATATTACATTCTCTAGCAGGCAGTATAGTGTGTCCTTTCCTATCTTCTCTAACTGCATTTGCTGACTGTTATTGTATTTATCACACACTATCGATGGTTTTATATCAAAACCACCTCTCCCTGATGAGATGGTTCCTGAGGGACTCTCTATTTTAGCGTTGACAGATTTGGCCACTAGATCTGCTTTATCCAGTGGAATGAAAGGGGCATAGCACTTACCACTTCTAAAGCAGAGCTTTGACAGAAGGCAGTAACTTTCTGTAGTTCTCAATTTCCCCATCAATTATATGCGACAAATAATGAAAGATAATATAGCTAAACTGCTTAACGTAGTTCTCAGAACATAGTAGTTGCTTAAGAGCTCTTAAAATATTTCAATAATTGTATAATAATAATTGTTTTCCAAGTGTTCTAGAATAAAAAATCACAAAACCAGTATATTCAGCCAATAATAGAATAATAATTATCTGTGACCATTCATCATTTTGAATGCAAACGTTGTGCTTCTAATAGTTTTTAGTTAGGATATCTCATCGGCCTTTATAGGAATGATGGAAGCCCTAACTGGGCAGAAGGGTTAGTGGATTGTGTCTCCAGTGATTCTGTAAAATAACAGCATAAAAAAAAATCAACCAAAGGGTCCTACTGTATAGCACGGGGAGCTATATTCAATATCCTGGGATAAACCATAATGGTAAAGAATATGAAAAAGAATATATATGTGAATAACTGAGTCACTTTGCTGTATAGCAGAAAGTAACACGACATTGTAAATCAACTACACTTCAATAAAATTTTTTAAAAAATCAGGTATCCTCCAGTACTGTACTCTAATGTTGAGTATATGATGATATATGGAACGAGCCATCCCTAGGTAACAATACAATCTAGTATATACCTTTAACATTAATGACATTCGTTCACCGAGGCCAACATTTAGATAAGGTAGAAAATTGAAACCAATCCCAATTGATCAGCTCTCAAATCTACTGTTCAAAATAATTTTCAGCTTTAAGATGTGACAGGACATTCACACCATGACATGTTATTCAACATTTCCCATAGAGCATGCATTGTCTACTCTTCTTTGAGCAAAAGAAGAAAGAGAAGCTTAAAAACAGACTTGTTTTGGTTCTCTAATAGAATCCATCTTCTGAACCAAGGTCATGCATGGCAAGAACAATCATTGTCCAGAAAACAATAAAGCCAACTTAAGAAAAATGTTCTTGAGTTCCAGCATACACGGAACTGTAAATCACTATTAATGAAGTAACCAATTTCCACTGGTATTCTGTATGATCATTCAGAGTCAATAACAAATAAAATAGTTTAAGAAACTAATTTAACTTTTTAGCACTAAGAGATGCAGTTCCTATTTTTTAATGGAAGAGTCACTGACAGAGTTTATGTATGTAATTAAGCTACAAGATGGAGATACATATTTTTGCGTTGTCATAGGATAGATTGAAATTTATTTCATGCCTTCAAACAGGTGTTCAGAACTGATTGGAATATGGAATGAAAGATGAGCTTTAGTTAAATTAGCTTTGTTTTCCTCCAAATTGAAAGGGAGTGTACATTGGTTATAATAATAAATTTATTGAAAAATCTATTAATCTATACTCCAAATTACATAGGGCATATTGAAATCAAAAAATATTCTTCTTTTTATTCTTCCTTCATAGGGAATCAATAAACAGCATTTTATTTGTTTACATTTTTAGCTTAACAGTATCTTATTGTATGTATTTGCTGGATCTTAGTCTTCCAAGGGCATGAATAGTCTAAGGAATCTAGAAAAACTGGCTTTCTCTCTCTCTCTCTTTCTCCCTTTCTCTCTCTCTCCCCTGCTCTCATTTTAGAGACATTAGTGGGAAAATTAGGTTATCTGAGCAGAATAATTTAGGAAGACATGAGGCTGGTGGTAGTTGTGACTGTGATAAGAGAACCCTGTTAATGATATTTGAATTTGGGTCTGAGAATCCCACTAGAATAAGATTATCCTGGACAAGATAATTCTCATTAAATCATTAGCATTCACTCTCTGCCCTCTCGTGGTAGGTATTGTCACTTGACTAACATGGGATGAAGGTTATGAATCAATGAGCAATATTGATAATATATAATGTTCCTAAACCAGTGCTTATTAAAATGAATGTGCATTTGTATTAAAAAAATTTTTTCATTTTCTTTCAGTGATACTTTAATACAATTTTAAGTATAACTACTTTAATTTTGCAATTGTACTTTTCAAACCACTCGCACAAAAGTGCCTGATTGGAAATAAACCAGGAGAGCTAATTACAAGCCCCAGATGCTGAAACGATCTTCCACTTTTCTGTTCTTTGTAATCAGATGGCTTTGTTGTGCTTATCCAGAAATACAAAGAATTTGAGAAAATCAGTGTGTTACATAATTGCTGCATTTATCTACATTTATTGGTTGTATTTTGGACTACTTTAAAGCTGGACAATTCTGCTTTGAGGGATAGATTTATTTTTTTGGACACTGCATTTGTTCTAACATTAATTGAATGTCTACACTTTTTTGTATACCACACATATAATTAGTAGCACTTTGCCACCCTCCCTTAAGGAAGGCCCCCTATGAGAGCTTTATGATGCTGCTTATGTGATATGTGATAGGATAGATAAGAACTATATTTTATAAGCTTCTGTCATAAAACATCTTTCTTACTCGCTTGTTGATAAGTGAAATGCCACCACTGTAGATTAATTTTCCTGATGTACCTCCATCATTTAAGTGCCTGTATTTTGGGGAGTGTCTGGGCAAGAATGTGGGTGAAATCATACACTCTCTCTCTTGCCCTCCCTCTTGTTCTCACTTTCTCTCATGCTCTTTTGCTCTCATTCTCCTTTTGCTTTTCTCCCCCTGAACAATGTATGATTTGACTTGTACATGCAATCTGTGTATGAAATGACTCCTCTTTACAATAGACAGGACAGGCTGAGGGCTGTAAATATTATTGTCTGTGGCCTTTCCAGCAGCAAAGGGAGTAAAGAAGCTTTCCTTCTTCACATGGCAAAGAATGGATGACACTGCTTGCAATTTATCAAATATGGATAAATTAAAATCAGACTTAGCAGTTTACGATAAAGTTTGCTAACTTAAATCAAGCCAGAAACTTAGTTCATTTCTTCTTTTTTTGTCCTTTGTATTGGCCATCCCACGTTGTTTCTATTCACTTGGTTTCATTCAGGAGAAACCAGGATGCAATGGGTTATGCTGTGCTAACGAACATCTCCAAAATCTCGGCTGAAAACAGCAATGATTGATCTCTCTCTCACAGCACATGCCCATTGGGTGTCTGCTAATCACAGTTACCCAGGCTGATGGAGCGGCCCCTTTCCCTCTCATTGCTGATGTCAGAATGAGAGAGTAGTGGAGGCTCGCATTCCTGCAATTAATTGCTCTGGCCTGAAAGTTACATATATAACTTCTGTTCACAACTCAGTGGCCAAAAACACAAGGGCCCTAGGAAATACAATCTTATCACATGCCTGCGAGGGGAGCAACCTAGAAGTATTTAGGGAATAATAGTAATAACTACGTCATATGCTTTCTCCAAAAGGATCTCGTGTTCTGGAAGACAACTGCTATAGCTTGCTGCATTTATTAGAGTCTCTTAGCACACGATATTTCTCTGCATTCTACTGTTCTGTTCGTTCTTTTTATTTTCCTAATTTACCAATGAGTTCATGTTCTTTCTTCTATTTCCTTGTGCTTCTATTACTCCCTGCTTTCCTGCAGCTAGCATTCTGGAGGAAGATGTGGATATGTAAGTGGGAAACAGCAGACAGAGATTTAAGTGCAATGACTATACAAATGGAGGGTGTTCATGTCAGTGTGGTGAAGTTAAGAAAACTTCCAAAAAGATAATTTTTGAATTGAAGGGCTGAGATGAGAGATTATTCCTCTAAGAGTCAAAATATGTTCAAATGCAAGGAGATATGATGAATGCAGGGGCAGGCTGCTTAGCATAATCATATGCAATTCAAATTTTCGGAAAGAGTTTGTTTAGGTCTATCTTGGGTCATGTGGCCATTATTTGGCTAAAGGAGAGCAGAACATCTTGATTGAAAATAATATCAGTACTATTTGACGAAGAGAGTGGGCTGTTATCAAAGAAAGAGAGAGAGGGGTGGGGGAGAAAATGAGAATTAATGTTGGTCAGGGAAAAAGTATATATGTATACACTTGTCCACTATAAGAAAGCAATAACAAAAATGGCTAAGGTGTTTTTTTTTTTTTAATTGAAGTATAGTTGATTTACACTGTTGTGTTAGTTTCTGGTGTACAGTGAAAGTGATTCAGTCATACATATATATATTCTTTTTTATATTCTTTTCCATTGTGGTTCATCACAGGATGTTGAATATAGTTTCCTGTGCTATACAGTAGGACCTTGTTTTTTTATCCATTCTATATATGCTAGTTTGCATCTGCTAATCCCGAACTCCCAAGCCATCCTTCCCCCACACCCCTCCACCTTGACAGCCACAAGACTATTCTCTATGAAAAACGACTAAGGTTTTGTATATCACATCAAAATGTCTGGATTTCATTCTCAAGGTGATGTAGGACCCGCTAAAGTAATCTAAGAAGTGAGTGACATGTTCAGACTGCAGTTTAGAAAGATTTCTCTTTCTCCCACAACATTGCAGAGGATGAATTCAGTAGGACTTGAAGTAGAAAGTCCTATTAGCGGGGCTATTGTTATAATTTAGTTGAAATATGAAGAAGCCATAAAGGAAATACGTAACAGAAGTAAAGGCAAGGAGGGCAAGATGTGTAGAGAATGTATAATTAGCTGCATTTAAGGATCAGTATTGCCATGGGTGTCAGTAAGAAGGAGAAATGCAAGATGACTCATTCTCTGCCTTTGGAACATGGGTGGTGCCAGTGACTCCAGTGAGCAGAGCAAAGGCAAGCCGGTTTCCATGAGATGGCGGGGGTGGCAGTGAGCTCAGTCCCTCACAGCCAGCCCTCTCTCAACTATCGTGGCATCTTGAAGGGAAATATCTCAAACAGCAAAATGATTTTATTAGTAGTAACATCTGACAAACGGGACACCAACCAGGACCACGTCATTCTTAGGGATGAGTTCAGCATTGCACGTTCAATTTGTGTTGATTAGTTTTTTAAGAATATACAGTTTAGGAAATTCCCTGGCGGTCCAGTGGTTAAGACTCCACACTTTCACTGCAGGGGGCACGGGTTCCATCCCTAGTGGGTAATGAAGACCCTGCATGCAGTGTGGTGCAGCCAAAAAAAGAAAAAAAAGATCCTATAAAATTTAGAGAAATATTTTCAAAGAAATAACCTTTGGAAACAGCTTAAAATCACCAAATTACTAAGTGCTTATATATAAAACAGCAATTGATAAGTAAAAAAAAGTGTAATTTTCAAAAGGAAAAGAAAAAATCCTATCATCTGCATCCCTGCCTTGAAAGGTAGAGCGATGTTTCAACCTTCACAGTGTCCACTAAGAATACCTGCAGGCACCTCTGGTTTTAAACATCTTTGTTCTTTCCCTTAGCTAATTTCATAAATTAACATAAATCCCAAGTTAAGTGGGCTTCCTAAATTTCATAACTAATTTTCACCTTTCTCTTTTATAGTCATGTTTGGCCACACTATAAAACTGGATTTAACTCTCTGACTGTGCTGGGGGACACTGAATGAGCTTCCTAAATTTTTCTATAAACCATGGCCATATACCTAATCCTCACAGCCACTTTAAATCCATTTTAAAGCACTGTAAGGTATTCAGAGATAATCATCTTAACAAATTCAAACATAACGTAATTAAACTTCATCTTGGATGTGACTGTTCATTGTGATGTTTGAGCTGAAGTTAGAAAATTATTCATCATTCATTCCTTTAATCATGTATGCATTCGTTCAGAAAATATTAAGACCTTTTTATGCGCAAGACACTGGGTGATGAAAATATGAATCAGAAAGTGAAAGACAAGGTATATACTTGAGTAATAAACATATGACATAAAATGTATACTGAGTAACAACAATTTGAGATAAAAATACATAGTAAATTCCATTACTCCCCACAAAGAGCAAGTCACTCTTTCAACTTCCTTACTAAGAGACATGATGTGATAAAATTTGGTTTTGTTTTTAGAGAAAAATTAAAAGTGAGGAAGGAAACAAGAAACTAATATAATTGTGGTGAGGCTGTGGGGAAAAATAAATGTAAAAAACACATGGTTTACATGAAGATGGGTATTGCTAGATTTTTAGTTTTTAATTAATTAACCTTGAATTTTAATAACAATTTTGCATGTAGAAGAATGCTTTACATTGAATTCTAAGATTAAAACTTTCAGAAAATATCGAATGATTCCTGTCACTAGAACCAGCTCTTCATTATTTCACTCTTAGCAATATTCCTTCTAGGTGATTCTACTTAATAGACCACAAGCACACTTTTACCAATACCTTATTTCAGTTAGAAAGTAATCAAGTTATCTTAGCTCAGGAGCTATAAAAAAAATCATAGGCTGGGTGACACATTTCTCATAGATCTGCAAGCTGGGAAGTCCAAGATCAAGGTGCAAGCAGATTCACTTCTTGGTAAGGATTCTCTTCCTGTAGTGCGGACAGCCCGGCCTTCTCACTCTGTGCTCACACGGTTTTTCCTAGGTGTGTGCACACGGAGAGAAAAAGGGCTCTGCACTCCTCTTCTTCTTCTAAGAGCACTAATCCCATTCTGGAGGCTCAATCCTCACTACCTCATCTGCATCTTATTACTTCCCAAAGGTCCTACTTCCAAATACCATCACGCTGGAGATTAGGACTTCAATGTATGAACTGGGGGTAGACAAACATTCAGTCCATAGTACAAGTCAACATAAATCATAAATCATCAAGAGAAAAGAATAAAAATGCAAAAGTGATTTAAGCATTTCCATAAGTCTTAATATGGAATATGCAAAAGTTTATTTTAGGATTCAAGGGAGCTTTGGTCAAGTGAGGTATAATTTATCATGTAACTCCATCTGTACACCACAAAACATTTTTAATACACTCTTATTTTGATGTAATTTCAAACTTACAGAAAACTTTGCAAGAATAATACAAGGACTCCCATATACACTCCACCCAGATTCCCCTATTGTTTTGATGTTATCCAACTTACTATGTGCCTCTCTCTCTCTCGTCTTTGAATCTCTTTATATATCTATACACAAATACACACTCACCTATATATGTATATATTCATTTTTTCTAATCCATTTAGAAAAGTTGGAAATATTGTACCCTTTTATTCCTAAGTACTTGGGTGTGTATTTCTTAAAACTAGACTTTTTTTACCTAACCAGAATATAATTATAAAAATCAGAATATTTAAGATTGATACAATAATATCTAACCCACAGTCCATATTTCTTTTTAAATTATTCTAGTAATGTTTTATGCCATTTTATTTTCCAGTCAATACTCCAATTCAGATTGATACGCTACATTTATTTGTCAAGTTTCTTTAGTTTTCTTTAATCTGAAACATAGCCTCAGTCTTTTCTTGTCTATCTTGACCTTGGCATTTTTGAAGTGTACAGTGCAGTTATTTTGGAGATGAGCAAGCGTGCCACAGAAGTGATGTTGTGTCCATCTCAGTCCATCATATGACTACATAATATTAATTTGTCTGAATATTGATAACTCTGATCACTTGGTTAAAGAGGTATCTACCAGATTTCCTCCCAATATGTTTTTATACCTCATTTTTAATATTCACTAAAGTGATTTCCAGTTATAAGTTATAGAAGATGGTTTCTTATTCTCAATTATTTAAGGATACATTAAACAAAAAACTAAACACATTCTACTCTGTGACCCTAACCTACATCCTAATAATTAGACAAAGCAGTCAAAAATAGACCACTTTGTGGTGATTCAATTCAATTGGACAAATATTTACTGAGTGCCACTCTGAGAGAGACATTACAGTACTTAAAAGATACCTTAAGCAGGTATTAATTTTAGTGGAGCAAAACAGTTTTATGAATATCTACTCTGCCTGATGTGAGTACAAAGTGTGTCAGGAGGTAAACAAGTAATATGGGATGCGAAAAGAAAACATTTCCAGTGGAGTAAAACCCAAAGCAAGAAAAAATAGATAGATAAATGATAGATTAGATAGATAGATAGATAGACGATAGATAGATAGATAGATAGATAGCTAGATACAAAATAAACACGTAAAACAAATTCTTGAAAATATTTAAGAAAGGTATAATGCCGTTTGAGAAGCATATATGTGATGTGTTTCATAGTAAATCTGAAAAGGTAGGCTGAGTGCGGTAGGTAGAGAAACTTGGCTAATCAAAACAGGAATTGACACTTTTTCATTAAGTAATGGAGAATCATTGAAAGCTTTTGATTAGAACACAGCTGTCATTGGTGTTGTGTTTAGAAACAGAAATGGGTTTAAAAGAAATCAATTCGTGGAGTATGACACAAGCTCAGGTGATATGTGATCATTAGTATGGTGGTAACAGTGTACATGATAAATATCATATCCATCTACCCATTGTAGAGCGAGACAATTGAGAAACAATGTATGTGTAGGTGTAGTAGACACTGTGGTGCTCACCCACATCCTGCTTACATGGCCAGTACACCCATCCAATAGCTGCTATGTGTATTATCTCCTAAAGGCTCAAAGCTGCCTCATGTCTCAGGAGGCTTGTCTTCCACTAAACGAGAGTGAACCTGCATGGGAAGTTACCCACCCCATCTCTGGATATGCTTGTAGTCAGTTACTGATTGATTTTGGGATATAAAAGCCAGCTCTTTTGCTCAAGGGAAAATAATTCTATAGTTTGGTTTATGCCTTGCCCCTGCTCAACCCCCACTCCCTTACCTAAGACCACACTTTTATTACACTCCGTTCCATTCTCTATCCTGCTTCTCTCGCTGCTTTACAGGTATTTCTTGAAGAGCTCTCCCTCAGTAAATCACAGTATCAAATCCCTGTCTCAGCCTCTGCTTCTCAAGAGCCCAGTCCCATGCAGTGGGTGTGTCCTGCCTTTGGGCATAGAGAAACTGAAATGCTGAGCATGTGACACCAGAATAATATTGATGCTTTTAACAGAAGTAGAAATATAAGGAAGAGAACCTAGCTTTAAAGGAAAAATAGTTTCGTAGAGGGATTTTGCTTTTGAAGCACCAATTGTGTGATTTAAAAAAAAAAATGATACTTGGAAAATGAAGACCTTAATCTTGCCTTAGTTTTGATACAGAGAGTTGGTAAAAATAAATAAACTAATGAATAACAGACGAAAGGACCTCCAGAGAGAGAGATTACTGAGAAAACAGAGAGAAGTAGTCCATGGGCAGAATCTTAGGGAGAAACTACAATTTGGAGATGTCAAGGAGAAAAGGAGACCATGGAATTCAGAAGAATCAGTCTCCAAAGGAAATGGGATTTTCAGAGAAGAACAGCATAATATATCTTAAAGAGGAGTCAAAAAGAATAAAACCTGAGAAAAGGTGAATCCCTTGGGCAATGAATACGCTGATGTTGTCGCAGTTACGTCTGTGTGTTGGTGGAGAAAGAAACCAAGGCTGCATGGGATCACATTCATTTGACAGATGTAAGACAACCATGGTGATTGCTTTTGCCAGGAATTTACTGGGTTGCACAGTTCGGAAAACTCTGCTGTGTCTTTCTAGCACTCTCAGAAAAAGGTAACTTGAAGTTAAGCAGCAAATGGGCTGTTGATAGAGCTATTATAAGGCTCGTACTGATTTATTCTCTTGGGCTTCAGAGAGAACATTTCAAAGTCTTTTAGTCCTGAGGGTTTACCTTTCTGATTTGTTTGTGCAATCTTGACTCCCATTATCTACTCTTAATTTTTCCTTGTCTTTGGACAGAATCAACAGAAGAAACCATAGAATTTTGCCCTGATAGACTCATTTGTTATATCATTCATATGTAAGAAATTCAAATACTCTCATTTTTAATTCAAACTCCCTATAATACACTGTAATTTAAGAATGAGTAAAAAAAAAAAAAAAGTTCATCTTAAAGCAGCCTATAACATGAACTTGAAACATTAAAATATGAACTTTTTAAAGCATTAGTTCACCTTTTAACCAGCATAATTTCAAAAAGGTCAAAGCAGTGAATGTCAACTGTTAAATTTTGCCAGCAACACAGAGGTTTTTTCAGATGAATACTTATTAAAAGTATCCAAAACATCTGTATATGGTACAGAACTAAATTATTCTGCCTAATTTTTTTAATTTTTCAGTTCACACTATCCTCAGTCTCTTCTGTAATATTAATAGCTCTACAGTTTCTGTCATCCAGAATTTCCATAGCACTAGTATTTTCTTTAAACAACTGGTAAATATTTCAAACTACCCAAAACTTCAGCAACACCTTTTATCTTTTCTTTTTTTTTTTAGTTTTGTTTTAAGAGTTGTAGTAGTAGTATGACTAAAATCCCATTCTCATTTTTTGAGAATAAATGGTGAAAGAGCAGAGTGCACTGGAGTGGCAGGTCTCATCATAGAACCTTACCTAGACCAATGTTTCACTCAGCATTTCCACCGAGAAGGCCCGGTAGAGAAAAAGTACAACATGAGTCTGAAACCATAGATTTGTTCAACTTTAAAAACTGATAGTTATAGATAAAAATAAATAAATTTCTCTTTCACTCTGCAAACAAGAGCACTGTTAGTTTTATTCCCCCAGGATCAGTACTAATCATGCTATATAACCAAACGAGAGCACTTGGTAATAAGCAGGAGATAGTGAATTCAATTCCATTTTTGTGAGAGGGCTGCAAGTCAATATGTTCTGAAGACAAACAAAAAAATCTAATTTTTAAGTAGGGCTATCATAAGGAACACATTCATAATACATCACTTTCAATATACAAAGACATTGCATGGATCTAGTTAAAGTTAAAATATTATATTCATCACTGTCAAGTGTAACTTATCTCTCACTCGAGAGTTATCGCTCCATCTGGTATATTATTTGAAAACATGTTTCCATTGCCTTCGTATGTGTGGGAGAATATTTGTGTTTAGAAAGGTTAAAGGGCTGAAAGATCTCTGAGTAAAACAGCGAGGTCACATGTAGTTTGGAAAATGCAATAGAGAGAACAACAGTAGAGGGGGAAAGAAATAAAATGCAACTTAGTAAGACAAACCCAGTGGAGGAGTGCAGAGGGTGAAAGCCAAATTGATTTTACAAAGAAGCATAGGTCTGCCCCCAATGCACCCTTGCAGTATCAGTGGATTCGGTGTTCATGCTTTCCTTTCCATGTGGAATGTAGGAAGACACGCTCATTAAACTGTATGAGCTCTTAGGAGAATTTCAGTCACACAACTCCAGCCAGCAAAAAGCACTGTATGACTTGATGCAGAATTAATTTTCATTCTGTTTGATGTTAAATTGGTGCATTTAAAAATTTTTTTGTCACTCCTCTTAAATACAAACTGTACTTAAACTTATCATGTTGACCAAATGAGTCTCTCTTCTCCAAGACCGTAAAAAAAAAAAACCTAAGAATAAATCATCTCCTGGTTCCACTGTGCTCAGAGGAAGCAATAAATCACAA
Organism: Balaenoptera physalus; assembly: GCF_965194825.1. Lineage (NCBI taxonomy): Eukaryota > Metazoa > Chordata > Mammalia > Artiodactyla > Balaenopteridae > Balaenoptera > Balaenoptera physalus. Next base: position 101,486,134 of record NC_138885.1, on the reverse strand, counting down.
ATCTTTCCATTTTTCTTCTAGACCATAACAGTCCACGTCCTGTCTTAGTTCTAATCTCCTGTGCTATCATCACTTACTCATTTAAAAGTTCTTACCCCTTACTTTGCTTCAGTAGGTTTCACGGGTTTCAACTCTGTTCTAAGTATCACCTCTTAAAGTCATTGAAACTGACTTTTGGTTTGTTTTGCATTCAAAGACATTAGTGGATGGTTGAAAAAAAAGAAAATACCATCCATTTTACTATTTCCTGGTTTGTTTCAGACACTGATTCTGGATTTTCTTTAGGAGATTATCATTTGCCCTGTATACGAGTGTGGGGGGATGAGGAAAGGGTTCAATCTGTCTCCAGGGACTGACTGATGAGTTGGAAGTAATCATGCAAAGGGTTCTTTATGGCATTCAGATCAGACCTCAACAGTCATCACAAGCCACACCACCTTTAAGGTTTGCCCAAAGGTGTGCCCCTGTAACTTGTCTGGAAATAGCAGTATCATAAAATTTAGAACCAGAGTGAATATAAAGACAACGTATAAACAGAAACTCCCCTTAGGTTCATAAAAAATGAAAGAGAACAGAAAAGAAATTGCCTGTGGAAAGGAAGATATTGCTTAGTCTTCTTTAAAGGTTGGCATCGTTTGTGAGTATTATGAAATATATGCCAATCTGATTTGCTTTAGATAAAAATGTCATATTGTTTTATGTGTATTAAGAACTCTTTTCTTCTGCGATCCAGAGCTTTAAAGAAATAGAAAATTATCTTCAATATGCATTGCATAAAACAAGTAATAGAGCGCAACACAGCAGATCCATTTTCTGAAACTTTAACCTTACTCTGTTTTTCTAAATGACCTCCAAAAATTAAGGTTATCAGATCTATTCAATTTGAATGATGATCTAAGTGGAATTCACATCCCACTCAGATTTCTACCTCACATGTGTACATTATTATATCAAATGGAAAGTAAAGATAAATTATGTTCATTCTCTTCCATTCACAAGAAAATAAATATATGCAGTTTATGAAGATTGCCAACAATAAGGAATGAAATAAAAAAGACTTCTGATTTACCCAGAAAGTAAACTTAATCAGAGCACTTGTTTCATATGCAGTCTAGTTAATTGATGTTGTTACCTGAGATTTCAGGAGCTGCTTAGGAGGTATCAGAACTACTGAAAACAAGCACTTCTAAAAGCAAAGCTTACAGATAATGTACTTGTTTTCAGAAAGAAGTATAAAAATAAATTAGTTCATCTTTGAATTTTTCAATATTGTGATTTTGCTAGACAATAAAGCTTTTGTAAACCTGTACTAAGTTCACATAAATAGACTGAAACGTCATCTTTGCAAAGATCACCAGTGACCAATAATCACACCTGATTGGTGTCTCCTCATATATTTCTGTTTTCTGAGTGACGTTGCTGACTATCTTCTTCTTAAAATTGTATCCTATGAAAATACATTAACCTAACACCTTCCTGAGTAAGTGTACCTGGCTCAGTATTTTGGTTCATCCATACAGGGACTAATTTTCTCATCGCCCCTCTTGCCATCTTAATTCAAGGCTTAATTGTTTATTCTTGGATTACCAAAAAGTCTTCTGTTTATTCTTTATTTTTATTCTCTCTCCAACTCCAGTTCATCCTGTAGTAGGTTTGCACTGTGAGTTTCTCTGGCCAAATGAATGTTGACAGAAGTGATGGTGTCCTAGTTCTCAGGCCTTAGATGTCATGTATTTCTGCTGGTTCCTTGAGGAGCTTCTGTTCTCTATAAGAAGGAAATGCCTCGACTCATTGATGTCGTACAAGACTGCATCCCAGAACGAGAAACAGAGCAGTCCTGAGCATAAGCCGTAGTTGAAAAAGAACTGTCCCAGGTGCCCTGCAGACTTACGAGTGAGAAATGTATGCTTATCGTTGCAAGCCACTGCGATGTTTGGATTATTTCTTAAATTGCATTATTGCAATAAAGGCCTGGCTAATACTGTGTTACTCCTATTGTGCACATGAAGAAAGTCAGACTCACAGAAAATAAGTCACTTTTTCAAGGTAAGCCCAGAGATGCAGACTCAGGTCTCTGACTCAAAATTCTGTGGTCATTTCGCAATCTAACATGGCCTCTCAATATTTGTCTGTTGAAATTTCAAGCTAAAATGTGTAATCATATACTTTTTCCTGCTTTTATTTATTAAACATTTATTGATTTATTACCATGTTCTATACACAACGATGGGAGCTACTTGTATACAATTTCATCGTATATAAACTATCTCCAGGCTCCTACATAGTTTCTCTGCATAAGTCATAGCAGAAGAAGCACTGCAGATAGCAGAAATTACTTTACAAACATTCAGTGTCTCCCAGTTTCACCAGAATAAGTTCTGTTCAGTGACCTATAAAGCCTTAGGTGATTCAGCCCTTGGTCATATTTCCTGTTTTTTCCCCCTCTCGCTCTGCTTCAGCCACTCTAGTCTTCAGTTCTTTGCACGTACCAGAGATGCTCCTGTCTTAGGGCCTTTGTCTTTGTTGATGGAGGTTTGTCAACATTATTTGTATTTTAAAAAAAAAAAAATTTTAATTTGATAATCCTCTTTATTAATTTTTGTATATTAATGTATCCACTTTTATTTGTCTTATTTTGTTTGATTCTACACAATTATTACTTTTCTAACTTCTTGTATTGGGTGCTTAGCTTACTTCCTTTTTTTTCTAACTTATGGATTTAAGGTTATAAATTCCTCCTAAGAACTATAGACATTCCTTGACTCACAATGTTTTGACTTATGATTTTTTGACTTTATGGTGGTACAAAAGCATTCAGTAGACGTCGTACTTTGAATTTTTAGTTTTGATCTTTTCCCAGGCTAGCAATGTGCAGCATGGAACTCTCTCGAGATGCTGTGCAGAGGCAGCGATCATGAGGGTAAACCACTGGCACACATCATTCTGTACCCATACAACCATTCTGTTTTTCACTTTCAGTACAGTATTCAATAAATTACATGAATAGACAACACTTTATTATAGAATAGATTTTGTGTTAGATGATTTTGCCCAAATGTAGGCTAACGTAAATGTTCTGAGCATGTTTAAGGTAGGCTAGGCTAAATTTAAGTGTACTGAATGCATTTTTGACTTAAAATATTTTCCATTTAGGATGGGTTTATCAGGACATAACCCCATCATAAGTAGAGGAAAATCTGTACTTTTTGCATTTTTTAAGTTAGCTAAGAAGTCTTCTTCTTTCATTTAATTCTAAGTATGATTTACATTGAGATTTTTTCTCTTCAATCTGTTATATATTTAGAAGTATTTTTAATATAAAAATATGATTTTTAAAACAATCTTTTGGTTTCTAACTTAATGTCATTGTGCTCAGAGAATGTGGCTTGCCTTATCTGCATCTTGGAATTTTTTTTTTCTGAAATTTGATTTATGCCTAAAATGTGATCAAATTTTATGAATATTCCGTAAGTGCTTGAAAAGTTTTGGGATGCAATGTTCCTTAGATGTCCTATTCTACTAAGCTTGTTAATTGCATTGTTCAAATGTATATTCTCATTAACTTTTTTTGTCTGCTTGATCAATCAGTAAAAGAGGCATGCTAAAAATCAATTTTTCTCAGTTTCTTTTAATTCCTTCAATTTCACTTGACATGTTTTAAATCTATATTATTAGGTCCAAAGAACATTAGGATTGGAACATCATCCTGAAAAACTGAATATTTATCAAAACAGAGTGGACCTCTTTATCTAAATTAATTCTAGTTTGCCTAAAAATCTATTTAGTCTGGTATTAAAATAGAAGCATTGGATTTCTTTTAGTTCTTATTTACCTCTCACATATGTTTACCCATATACATTTACCTATCATATATATTTATTGGTTTATTTCAAACATTCTATGTCCTTACACTTCTCTATGCCTCTCCTAAGGAACACACGGCTAATTTTTTAAAAACCCTATCCTTTTTCTTTTCAATAGGATACTTTTTATCTTTTAAGTGCAGTATTTATTTCACTTACATTATTCCACTAGAGCATAAGCTTCATTGAATCATGAAGTTTTGTTGCTTTATTTATTCAGGTCCCCCCAGCGCCTAGAGTAACAGTACCTTGCATGGAGTAAGGGCTCAATACATATTTGTTGAGTGAATGGGTGAATGAATGGTTATGGTACGCTTGCATTTATTTCTACCCTGCTGCATTTTTATAGAGAGGCAATGTTCTGATGATTAAGAACATGCTCAGATTCAATCATTGGTACCTACCAATTCCACAGCTTTGAGTCTCTCTCTGCCTCAGTTACTTCATCTGATTGTGGGAATGACGACAGCTTCCCCCTCCTAATGATGTGCTTAGGATTAAATCATTTAAACCATGTAAATCATTTAGAACAGTATTTTGCAGGTAATAAGTGTCATGTAAGTGCTAGCTATTATCCCCACTCCCTTCACTAAATTGGAAATTATACAATTTGCAGACTTTAAACAATTTTAACTTCCCTATTTAACCATACATGGTCTAAAGATAATTAATGTAAAAGGATTATGAAACACTTGAACTCTGATTACCATCTTTCAATATATTTGCAGTTTTAGTTCAAGAGTATAATTCTACCTTAATGTTTAATCTTTTCATTGGACATAATTGGTGGTAATTTATACTGACACAGCTTATTTATATATGAACTTATTTTATTAATTTTAAAAGTAATCATTCTCTTTCTTCTCTTCCCTCTCTCTCTCCCTCTCTCTTCCTGACTTCTTTGAAAATCTTCTCAATTATTCCGTGCTTTGAATTTTTATTTCATCATCTATGTATGAATTTGATTTTAATTTTTTATGCTTGGCTTTCACTGTGCTTCTTAAAAGTGAAGATTCATGTATTTGTTTTGTTCTGGAAAACTCTAAGTCATTTTCTCTTTGAATATTGCCCCTCCTCCCCCTCTTTATTCTTTTCTTCCAGGACTCCAATTAAATGTATGTTTTATATTCTCACTCAATTTTCCAACTTCCTTTACCCCACCTTTAATATGTACCTTTTAATAGTCTGTGCAACTTCCTTAGATTTTTTTTCTCATGTTCACTAGCTATGTTCAACACGTTCATGAATTTAATTTTGATTTATATATTTTTTATTCCTAGGAATTCTGTTTTGTTTTTAAACCTGTGTACTTATTTAGTTTTACACCTGCCTCCGATTGCTTCTTAACACTTTTTGTATTATTTTTTACTTCTGTAATAAAATACAGCATCCTCACATCTCCCACTGCAGGGTAAAATTCCCCCACCTCCCCTAGTTTACTCAATAACCATATTACCTTCTAGTATTTGAAGTGCCTCTGATTCAGCTCCTCAGTAGCTCCCAAGGTTTCTTTCCTGTCTCCTCTGCATATATCCATTCAAATCTAGGCTGTATGTGTTGGGAGATGTCCTCAAGGAAATGCCAGTTTCACAGCTTGCTTACCGCTCTGAATCTGGCTTGGCTTACAAAAAGAATTTTAACATATGTTTATTTATGATTTTTTTATTGGAGTATAGTTGCTTTACAATGGTGTGTTAGTTTCTGCTGTACAATGATGTGAATCAGCTATATGTATACATATATCCCCTCCCTCTTGGACCTCCCTCTCATCCCCGCCCCCATTCCGCCCCATCTAGGTCATCACAGAGCACCGAGCTGAGCTCCCTGTGCTATCCAGCAGGTTCCCACTAGTTATCTATTTTACACATTTTGTATACTGGAAATAGTCTCCCTAGACATTTGTTCACTTGTCTCCAGAAATAGACATTATATCCAGTGTGTCCTCTATGGCTCTTGATTTCACACTCTATGCCCTTAATTCTGTTGCCCTTCATAGTGCTTGTGACAGGAGCAACCCCATTATCCTCTAGCCTATGCAATGCCAGCCTCCACCTCTGAATCCATGGTTCAAGCCTCTGCCTCTAGGCTCATGGCCCTGACCTCTGCACCCAAGGCTCTGCTTCAGAGTTATTTCTTTTTTTTTCCTTGCAGGATAACAAATACTGGCAGATGAGGAGCGCTATCAGTCTGTTTCCTGCCTGTAGAATTCTGGCAGTATGACAACCTTCTTACATTTCATCCAGACTCTGTCACTTTTAGTTCAAGCTGGCAATGTTTCTGCTGGTATAACATTCTTAAAACTTTGTGAGCCTCCCGTGTATGTCATGGGAATCTACACGGTTAAACAAAAGGCTCTACACAGATTTCTCCTGGATAACCCTATCTCTATTCCTGGCTTCCGCTCAGAAGCATAATTGGTTTCATTAGTCACATATCTCATCTCTTCAGCAAAAGCTTATCCAGCCACAACCTTGGTTCTCTCTCTAGGGTACACTTTTCCAACAGTGAATTTCCTAATTTTACCATCCTTTGCAATCTGGATAGGCTGAGAATCTTCCAAATCACCAAATGTTGGTTCATCTTTGCTTAAAATTTTCCTCTTCAATTTATCTCATTTTACTACAAGCAGCAACCTCTTTCTGCATCTTCAACACTTTGCTTGGAAATGTCCTCAGCTACATATCCAAATTTATTATTTATAAGATCTGCTTTCTCTCCAATAGTAGAATGCAATTCAGCCAAATTTTTTGCCACTGTGTAACAAGGTTTGCCTTTCTTCCAGTTTCCAGTAACATGTTCTTCATTTCATTCTGAGACCTCACCATAAGCACCTTTAATGTACATATTTCTAACAACATTTTTTAATGAACATTATCTAAGATGACAGAAGTTTTCTGCCATGCCCTTCACATCCTTCTGAGGCCATACCAGAATACTCTTTTTTAAATTAATTTTTGTATTTAAAAAATGTTTTTGTTGGAGTAAAATTGCTTTACAATGTTGTGTTAGTTTCGGCTGTACAATGAAGTGAGTCAGCTATATGTATACCTATATCCCCTCCCTCCTGGACCTCCCTCCCCCTTTACCCCCCCCCCCATCTAGATCATCACAGAGCACTGAGCTGAGCTCCCTGTGCTATCCAGCAGGCTCCCACTAGCTATCTATTTTACACATGGTAGTGTATTTATGTCAAACCTAATCTCCCAATTCGTCCCACCCTGTGTCCACACGTCCATTCTCTACGTCTACTTCTCTATTCTTGCTCATATTTCTACCAACAGTCACTTCAAGACAATCTAGACTTTATTGCATGCCTCAAATTCTTCCATTACCCAATTCCAAGCCATTTTCACATTTTTAGGTATTATTACAGCATCATACCATGTCCAGTAACAAAATCTGTGTTAGTTTCATAAGGCTGACAAAACAAATAACCACAATGTGATGGCTGAAAACAACAGAAATTTATTCTTTCAAAGTTCTGGAGCCAAAGGTCTGAAATCAAGGTGTTGACAGGCTCCCCTTCCATCTGAAACCTCTACAGGAGAATCTTTCCTGCCTCTTCCAGCTTTTGGTGTCTCCAAAGGTTGTTTGGCTGTGACAGCATAGCTCCAGTCTCTGTCTCCACCTTCACAAACCTCCTCTTGGTGCTTCCATAGTCTCTCTTTTTGGCATTCTCTTTTTTTTGGCCTTTTATAAAAACACTTGTCATTGGATTTAGAACCCACCCTAATCCAAGATGATCTCATCTTGAGAGTCTTACCTTAATTATATCTGCAAAGGCCTTTATTCCAAATAAGATTACATACTGAGGTTCTGGATAGACATGTCTTTGGGGGAATACCATTTAATCTACTACAGATATTTTCAAATAATTATTCATAAAAATATGTGTTAAGTAGACATCCGCTTACTGTTATTGAAAGTATTTAAGCCAGATCTATCTACAACATTTATTTCTACTTTTTCCCTCTAACATTACAACAGAAAGGTCAAGGATTAAAATTTAATAACAACCAATATATGATACTTTGGACCTAAAAATTGAAGGTAAATAAAATAAAAGGTGAGGGGACTTAATGATTTTTGTTTTCTTTCTTACATTGCAATAACATTTTTAATTACATTCCTAGACTCACAAGTAGAAAAATATTCTAGCAATATGACAAGACATGGTAAACACAAATGATTAAGCTCTAATAGTGTGACTGCTTGAGGACAACAAACCCCATGTCACTTATTCACGCTGAGTACAACCTTCTTGAAAGTAACAGTTTTTTTTCACATGCTGCTACTGCCTCAAGGTACTCTAAAGGATTTCACAGTCAGGATAAAAAGGATGTTTTGGTTGTCTTTTCCTTGATATTATGAAAAGTACAATGGAACTCCTTTTTACTCTCACTTCTGTGCCTATTAGGTGAATGTAAAACGGCTCTCGTAATGGCCTTCAATATTATGAAATCTTAAAGCTTTACCTGGCATGTGTCTATTAAATTCTTGCATTGTTGATAGACAGGGAACCCCCTAATGGGAATTAACAATGTTGTGGTTGATTCATGCAGAGCACAAAAAGTTAACAGTGCAAAAGAACTTGTCCATAAATTGACTGTTTTCTTCCTCATTAGTAGCTCTAAAACACAGCCAGTGAATCACATGGAAAATAAATTATAACAGATGTTTCTCAATGGTAATAACTGTCAGTTATAATGAGCAAATGGCACACACCTGATTTTGACCACAACAATGTAGAGAATGCTACAGTCAGAGCCAGTCCTAGGAAAATGAGGGGTTTGTCTGATACCCTATATTTGGTGATGGCCTCCTTTCCCCAACTCATGTCTATTTTACAGAAACTATCACCCTAACCCAGTTTTTTCATGTTATTACTCAGCAATCCATAGCTACTAGTACAATATATATTCAAATAAATATTCTTTATATTTGATACCTATCATTATTCTTGCCTCCCACTATAGATTTCTCTTATTTCTCTTTGAACTAGAGAAACCTTATGTCAACTCTCAATGCCAATGACTAATTGACTTTTAAATAAGTAAATCGTTGCTAATTTAATAATTTTATAGTCAAAGCAGTGGTTTTTCTATCCTGGAGAGGGACAGGAGAAAAGGATTGCCATGGTCACAAGGATATTTTGAGGGATGGTGAATATATCCATTATCTTGGTTATGGTAATTGTTTCACTTATGTAGACGTGCACCCAAACTTATCAAATTGCACACATTAAGTATGCAAATTTTATTATGTATCAATTATACCCCAATAAAAGGAAAAATAAATGTATATTAATTCAAATTATCAGAAGACAGTCAAATTAAAAATTTGATTCCTTAGTCACACCAGCAACATTTCAAACGTTCAGATGTATGACTAGGGTCAACAACGTTGTGCAACACAAAGAACCCATTATTGTCATCAGAGAAAGTGCTATTGGACCACACTGGTTTAAGCAGGACATAAGCCCCCAGATGATATATCCGCTTAGAAGGTGACTGTCAGCCAAAAATTACAGACTATAATCTATGAATGTAACATAAGGAGGTGAACGAGGATGGGGGATGGACCGAAGACTGAGTTGGAAGAGAAGTCTAAAGGGAGACAGGTAAAGAAAGGAGAAGATGACATTACAAACAGAACTCTAACCATAGTTAGTTTCATTTTCTTTCCTTTGAATGCTCTGGGATATGAGTATACTTAGCTGTAGTAAATGCTGAAAAACTGGTTTTCCAAAGTCGGTTCTTATTTCTAATTTATGTCACTATGAGCACTGCTTGAGTTTCTAGTTAATCCACATGCCCATCAACACTTACTTGCTTTGTCAATTTACCTTTTTTGGTAGATGTATTGTAGTAAAGTTGGCTTTTCATTTTGTATTTACCTGATGACAAATCACATTAAACCTATTTTTATATGATTTTTGGCCGTTTGGATACACATTTTTTGTGAAGTTCCTTTCAAGTATTTTACTCATTTTTTTAAAATGGGTTTTCTGTCATTTTGTTGTTGATTAACAAATTATCTATGTTTGTAACATCAGTCTTTTTTTTTAAACATCTTTATTAGAGTATAATTGCTTTACAATGGTGTGTTAGTTTCTGCTTTATAACAAAGTGAATCAGTTATACATATACATATGTCCCCATATCTCTTCCCTCTTGCATCTCCCTCCCACCCTCCCTATCCCACCCCTCTAGGTGGTCACAAAGTACCAAGCTGATCTCCCTGTGCTATGTGGCTGCTTCCTACTAGCTATCGATTTTACATTTGGTAGTATATATAAGTCCATGCCACTCTCTCACTTTGTCCCAGCTTACCCTTCCCCCTCCCCATATCCTCAAGTCCATTCTCTAGTAGGTCTGCATATTTATTCCCCTCTTGCCCCTAGGTTCTTCTGACCATTTTCTTTTTTTTTTTTTTTTTTTTAGATTCCATATATATGTGTTAGCATACGGTATTTGTTTTTCTTTTTCTGACTTACTTCACTCTGTATGACAGTCTCTAGGTCCATCCACCTCACTACAAATAACAATTTCGTTTATTTTTATGGCTGAGTAAAATTCCATTGTATATATGTGCCACATCTTCTTTATCCATTCTTCTGTTGATGGACACTTATGTTGCTTCCATGTCTTGGCTATTGTAAATAGAGTTGCAATGAACATTGTGGTACTTGACTCTTTTTGAATTATGGTTTTCTCAGGGTACATACCCAGTAGTGGGATTGCTGGGTCGCATGGTAGTTCTATTTTTAGTATTTTAAGGAACCTCCATACTGTTCTCCATAGTGGCTGTATCAATGTACTTTCCCACCAACAGTGCAAGAGGGTTCCCTTTTCTCCACACCCTCTCCAGCATTTATTGCATGTAGATTTTTTGATGATGGCCATTCTGACCGGTGTGAGATGATATCTCATTGCAGTTTTGATTTCCATTTCTCTAATGATTAATGATGTTGAGCATTCTTTCATGTGTTTGTTGGCAAACTGTATATCTTCTTTGGAGAAAAGTCTATTTAGCTTTTCTGCCCATTTTTGGATGGGGTTGTTTTTTTTTTTTTTGATATTGAGCTGCACGAGCTGCTTGTAAATTTCGGAGATTAATCCTTTGTCAGTTGCTTCATTTGCAAATATTTTCTCCCATTCTGAGGGTTGTCTTTTCATCTTGTTTATGGTTTCCTTTGCTGTGCAAAAGCTTTTAAGTTTCATTAGGTCCCATTTGTTGTAAAGATGCTACCGGAAAACTACTAGAGCTAATCAATGAATTTGGTAAAGTAGCAGGATACAAAATTAATGCACAGAAATCTCTTGCATTCCTATACACTAATGATGAAAAATCTGAAAGTGAAATTAAGAAAACACTACCATTTACCATTGCAACAAAAAGAATAAAATATCTAGGAATAAACCTACCTAAGGAGACAAAAGACTTGTATGCAGAAAACTATAAGACACTGATGAAAGAAATTAAAGATGATACAAATAGATGGAGAGATATACCATGTTCTTGGATTGGAACAATCAACATTGTGAAAATGACTATACTACCCAAAGCAATCTACAGATTCAACGTAATCCCTATTAAACTACCAATGGCATTTTTCACAGAACTAGAACAAAAAATTTCACAATTTGTATGGAAACACAAAAGACCCCAAAGAGCCGAAGCAATCTTGAGAAAGAAAAATGGAGCTGGAAGAATCAGGCTCCCTGACTTCAGACTATACTACAAAGCTGCAGTAATCAAGACAGTATGGTACTGGCACAAAAACAGAAATATAGATCAATGGAACAGGATAGAAAGCCCAGAGATAAACCCACGCACATATGGTCACCTTTTCTTTGATAAAGGAGGCAAGAATATACAGTGGACAAAAGACAGCCTCTTCAATAAGTGGTGCTGGGAAAACTGGACAGCTACATGTAAAAGAATGAAATTAGAACACTCCCTAACACCATACACAAAAATAAACTCAAAATAGATTAAAGACCTAAATGTAAGGCCAGATACTATCAAACTCTTAGAGGAAAACATAGACAGAATACTCTATGACATAAATCACAGCAAGATCCTTTTTGACCCACCTCCTTGAGAAATGAAAATAAAAACAAAAATGTAACATGAGTCTTTTGTTGGCTATATGTATTGCTTATATCTTCTCCCATGGTAAGGATTTCACTGTTGATAAAGACTTTTGAGGAACAGACGTTTTAAATTTTAATATAGTCTAATTTATTATTTTTTCCTTTATGGTAGTATCTTTTTGCATTGTATTTAAAAATCTTTGTCTATTTCGAGTCTCCTGAAAACTTTGTTGTTTCTAGTTAAAACTTTCACATTTAGATACATTGACATTAATTGTTGCGAGTTTTGTGAAGAGGTCAGAATTCATTTATTTTTCCATATAAATATACGATTAATGAAGAACCATTTATTTAGAGGACCATTATTTACACCCTGCTCATCAGCATCACTTTTTCCTAAATTAGGTGTTTGTATAAGTGTAGATTTGTTTGTGAACTATTTTTTCCATGAGGCCTCTTGTGTATACCTATAACAATACAACTCTAACTAAAAAAACTCTGTAATATGTTTTGATATATGATGGTGTGAGTGTTCCATTTTTGTTCTTCTCCAAGTTTATCTTAGTTATCCTTGGATATTTTCATTTCCATAAACATTTTAGAGTAATCTTGAATTTTTGCAAAACTTCTGACATGTTCATTGAGATTGCCTGTGTCTATAAATCAATTTGGAGAGAATTATTTTTTCAAAGTTGAAATTTTCCATCCATGGATACATTATATCCCTCTACTTAATTAGGTACCCTCTAATTTTTGTCAATAATGTCTTATAGCTTTCAATCTAACAGCCTTAGACATTTTTTTGGATTTATTCCCAGGTACTTTTTGCTTTTTGATGCTATTTAAGCTATATCATTTCATTTAAGTTATATTTTCTATATTTATATGGAAATATAATTAATTTTCACATTAATTTTGTATCCAGAGATCTTGCTAAATTTATTTATTATAACAGTTTTCTGCATATTCTTTTGGGATTTCTCTAGCTTTCTTTAGGCTAGTTTTTGTGCGGTATATATTTTTCCATCCTTTTCATTTATACTACTTTATTATTAAAGTGGATCTCTCACAAGTTACATCTATATATTTGATTTAATGATGATTATTCAACTGGACAATACTTTTCACTTCGCAGTCCATAGTTCTAATGTTCACAGGAATGATACCAGAATGAGGTGTGGTAAAGGGAAGAAATTATTCCAATAACATTTTTTGAAACTACTTTCCTGAAAAATTCTCATGAGGGCATTGATATACTTGTTCTTTAAAATTCACAATTTTATGAAATACGTTCTTTAAAATATTTTAGTATAACATATTAAAAGTATTTTTAAAATCCCCCTCAAGAGATATTCTTTGATACCAAGAGTATTTCCATCTTAGTGTCAAATCAGAAGAATTTCTCTAATGGCTTATACTTTCAATTAAGAATGAATGATGACAAACTAGTTGCTCACATATTTTGGTTTGTTGTGATTTCCCCTAAAATTCTTACTCACACATGTAACCATGTAATGAAGTCAGATATCCACATCAACAAAGGGATTCAGCTTCCGTCATATTTCAGAGTAGTATCTATAGTCATATTTACAATTCAATGATCACTTTTTGAAGGAGAATCACAAGTGGATTAAAGTGTAAATGAAAGCAAATGTACCACAACAGCCCAATTTACTTGTCGCTACCTTTGATAGCTAATTGGGAATGAAGAAAGGAACAACATGGATTTTTAAAAGTAGAGAGTTGTTTGTTTGTTTGTTTTACTGGGTTTATATACCCATCCTGGAAGAAACTTTCACATTTCAAATTCTTACTAAATTCTGTATTTGAAACTTGCTGCCTGTCTTCATAATCATTTTATACAAAGTTTTTCCAAACTTCCAGCAATCTTCCTGGAAAAAAGAGCTTAAAAGGTAGGTTGGGATAATGCTGAAAGCTCAAATAACAGAGTTTTTAGTAGGAATGTAACATGACTTGAACTATACTTTATGGAAAATTGGCTTGGCAGTATTTTGTAGGATGAATAGAAATAAGTCTAGTCCAATGATAGGAAACCAGCTGAGAAGTTATGACAAATATCCAGATGAGATGTAATGATGTGTGAACTATAATGACAGGTATATCAATGGGACAGAAGGGACAGAAAAAAGACACATTGTGGAAATAAAACTTGTGTGACAAGATGTGGCAACAGACAAATTGGGGAAAAAGAAAAAGTCAAAAGTGATGTTTCAATCTGGGGAGTTTGGAGATATGATTGTACAATTAATGATAATAAGGAAATCGGAAGGAAGTTACCATCTGGAGAGGAAAATAATGACTTTTTTCCCACATATATTAAGTAAAATATTTTAGTATGTCATCCAGGGGTATAGGTTCAACTGCAGTTGGAGCTGTGGGACAGGAAAAGAGTCAGGGCCATGGTTATTGGAATGAGTTTTGAATTCATGAAAGCCTAACTGAGATACAGAGGAGAAAGAGAATGAAAACAAACATAAATTTTTGGAACTTCCATCTTTAGGGTTAGAAGAAAGGAAGAAGAATGAGCAAAGCTCATAGAAACAAATAAGCATGATGAACTCCATTTAGAGTAAAAACTGTACCTCGTAATTTAATGGCAAAACCAGTGATAAAGAGAAAATGTAATCAAAAAAAAATTACATTACATAGGGCCATGATGATACAAATAACAGACTTCCCATAGGAAACAATGCAAGATAGAATACAATGGAGTAACATCTCTAAAATTCTAAAAGAGAAAAACAGTCAGTACAGAATTCTATTCCCAACAAAAATATCTTTAAAAAATAGACATGAATTAAAGATTTTCCCAGACATTTAAAAGTACTAGAAATTTTCGGTACTAGCAGACTAGAACTACATGAAATGTTAAAGGAAATTATTGAGGGAGAAGGAATATTATATGAGGGGGAAATATGGGTTCAATCAAAGAAATAAAAATAATTGAGAAAATCATGAAACTAAAAACTGGCTTTTTGAGAAGATCAATATACTGATTAACCTCTAGTCAGGCTAATCAGGAAAAAAAAGAGAGAAAATACAAATTACCAATATCAGGAATGAGAGAAGAGATATTACTACAAACTTTAAAAATAAAAAGAGTATATTATGAACAGCTTTGTCAGTACACTTGGAAGCATTTGGAATTTACAAATTTTTTAAAGCTCACCTAAAAAAGAAATAAGTAACTTAAATGGCCTTATATCTTTTAAAGAAATTAAATTTGTAGCTAAAAACCTTCCCAGACAGTTAATGCTAAGAGCAAATAGCTTTATTGGTGATTTCTACTGAACATTTAAAGAATAAATAACAGTTTAATACAAAGTCTCTCAGAAAATAAAGGAGAAATGAAAACTTTCCAATTACTAGCATTACTCTGATACAAAACCAGACAAAGACATTATGAAAAAAGAAAACTATAGACCAATATAATTCATGAACACACTAAAAATTTTTGATGGAATTTTAGCAAATTGAATTCAACAATGTGTAAAAAGGACAATACATCGTGCATTTGCGGATCCATAATCTCTTAGCCTAAAAAAACTGACCTTGGGGAAAAAGAAACATACTGGCCACTATAGTGTACTTGCTGAGAAATTTTTCTATAAAAATATTTTATGTTTTTTGTATATATTTAAGACCTTAATATGTGAACTGTTAATTTTTTTCATTATTCAATTAGGAAAACAAATATGTGAAAGTGTGTCAAAAACCTTCTGGATTTTGTGTGTGAGGAGTAAGAGTTGACATAATCTGAACACTTTTAAATTGTTGGAACTGTCCATGTTATTTTTCTCAAGTATACAAAATTATTCTATCAAGAATAGCATCATATAAATCTGGTTTTGTAATTTAGTGTCAACTTTTGGCCAGAAATTAAAATTTGGGAGAGAAAAAAAGATGGCGGAAAAAAAAAAAAAAAAGATGGCAAGTGGGTCTTGTGACTGTGAAGAGGCAAAAGAAGGCAGCCAAATATTGTTTTTTTTCTTTCTTCTTCTCTTCCATTTTTTCCAGCTCTTTTGAAATATTATTGGCATGTAACATATGTAAGTTTAAGGTATACAATGTGATGATTTTATGCACATATATATTGTGAAATGAATACCACTATTGGATTACTTCTCTTCTATGTTTAAATGACAGTAATGAATTGTGACATAGAGTTGCTGACAGGAAGGAAGTTTGCTTTCCTGACTCACTGCCTTTTCTATAATCCTACTCACTGATAAACATTTGAACAGAGTGAACCAGAACATCTTATATCAGCTAACACTTCCTCATGGATCCAGCCCTGCGTGGGCTCCAATACCAGACTAGACCAATTCCTGTTAGTGCCAATAACCACTGCCAACAACTTCAAAAAGATACTATCCTTGCATGTTCTGGACTGAACTGCCTCACATTCTGTTACTTCAGAAAGGATCTCTGTTTCCCGATAGTGACAAAGGCACATAAGGCTCAGGACCCCAGTTAACTGACATTTTGGCATTATAGGATTTCTTTTTAATCTGAGATGTAGCAAAAACATTCTTCTGTCCTTAACAAATATCAAACTCAAATAATTTTTTTTATTTTTTAAAAATATATTCTTCTAAATGTTGAAAAATATTTTAAGTTATTGATTCTCTACAGCACATGTTAAATGTTGAAATTTTCAAAAGTAAAATTTGTACAAGAGAGTAAAAAGTAATGGAATCAAAAGAAGCATGGCAAAAATTTAAGTGATTCCAAATTTTTTCTTTGGATCACAAATATCAGAAGAGCCCATGTTTGCAAAGTAATTACTGTATTTCAGGCACTGGGCTAAACACATTATATGTTGTATTTTTCTTAATCCTTAGACTGTAACCCACTGAAGAAGTTATTATTCTCATTTTGCTTATAAGAAATCTGAGCTTCAGTGAGCTTAAGTTCCTTGCCCATGGTTACACAGCAGATAAGTGATAGAGCTGGGATACAGATCCTGTCTGTCTGGCTCTGAAGGCATGAATTTTAACCACTAGACTGTACTGCCTCATGAGAAGAAACTTAACCCAAGTACATCAAGCATTAAAAGTACAAATACAAAAGCAGATTGCCATGCCTGAAGACACACAAGATGATGGCAACTGAAATGGTCTCCAACAATGAACAATTTTTTTTCCTGTCACATGCAGATTAGTCATTAATCAGCTTTCCAATTAAGTTGTATATAATTAATTTATAAAATAACATTATGAGTATTGTAAAAACAGTGGTGTTCTGTTTTTCATTACTTTTGCATCATTTACTATTCACTACTTGATTTCTTCTCTACAGACATTTCTATTACATTTTCTAAAATATTAATTTATTCATCTAAAAGTTTAATATCACTGCAGCTTTTATCAAACTTTGTACAAAATTTAAATAAAAATTCTGTTTGAGCATCACCCTACACTTCTCTGCAACAAAATTTAACCGTCTTGTTTCCCAGATTTTTTGTGGCCTTGATTCTCATTTTTAAGTATTTGTGTATGTATGTGTTTGTGTGTGTGTTTTAGAGATTCTATTTTTAATGCAAACAACTTAGCAATGAACAATTTTTAAAACCCTATTCCATTCTGAAAATATGTACAAATGATTTATTTTACTTTGACCTATTGGATATGAAAGAAATATTATTTTTGTATCTAACAGGATTTCTGTTTGGCTGCAACTAACAGAGCTCTGACTAAGGGATGCAAGCAAATAGGTATTCATTTATCTCATGAAGTAAGAAGTCCATGGGTTCAGGCAATTATACTCAACAACGCCACTGAGAAAGCAGGCTCCTTCTAGCTTCCTGCTCTGGCATCCTTAGCAATGGATTCTGCATCTCAAAGTACTGCATTTGTTCTAAGCAAAAGGAAGTAAGCTGAAGAAACGGCACCAGATGCTTCCATCTCATTGGCCAAGATTAAGTAATATAGCCATGGCCACACCCAGCTGCAATAAGGCTGAAATATACAGTTTAGATTTTGTCTTACTTAGCTTGCAGAAGTTTAAGTAGAGGAAAGCAGAAGAGAAGAAATGGATATTGAACGAACAAATCTACATCATTTTCTTGTTTTTAACAGCACTACAGTTGCAGACATCCCAGATTGATAAGAAGCCCTGCCTATTCAAGTTTTCCTGACACTAGCTGCTATGCTCGGTCCTGATGCGCACACTACTTTGTGTGTGTCCTCCAAGAGTGGAGTCTCTGTTTCCCCCAGTCCTGTTGAAGTCCTGCAATCAAATGCCGCTAGCCTTCAAAGTCTGATCCTCTAGGAATTCCTCCTCCCATTGCTGAACCCTCAGGTTGGGAAGCCTGACAAGTGGCTCAGAACCTTCACTCCAGTGGGTGGACTTCTGTGGTGTAAGTGTTCTCCAGTTTGTGAGTCACCCACCCAGCAGTTATGGGATTTGATTTTATTGTGATTGTGCCCCTCCTATTGTCTCACTGTGGCTTCTCCTTTGTCTTTGGATGTGGGGTATCTTTTTTGGTGAGTTCCAGTGTCTTCCTCTCGATTATTATTCAGCAGTTAGTTGTGATTACAGTGCTCTCGCAAGAGGGAGTCGAGAAGAGACTTTTATGGGTATGTTTTTCTTATTATTTTAAGCTTGTTGCCTATAAGAGTGTGTGGCAAAGTAGGAACTCAATAAATATCTGTGATATATTTTGTGATATAAGTAATTTTTCATTATATAATTTTAACTTAAAAATAATCCATCTTTTTGTATAATTTTCTCACAATGTATTGAAAAATAATCCATCTTTTTGTATAATTTTCTCACAATGTATTGATATTTATTAAAAATTATAAAATTTAAATATAAGAGTCTGATAAAATAAAAATTTTACATACCATTACATTATCTCATATGTGTGTCCTGGGTTGATACTGGGGAGTCCTTTATTCCTAACAAGTCCAATTATTCTACAAAGAAATTTTGTAATGTTTCTCCAGGTGATTAATTTCATTGGACGTCATTTTAGTACATGTATTAATCCTAAACAATTATTTAATTGACATATTGGCACACATAATGAACTTGACTGGAAAAGGGACATCTTTTGAGAAGGAAAAATGGTGTAATCGTTCTCAACTTTTGCTCCAGTTAGAACTTACTAGGATTCTTTAAGGAGTATGAATTCAAAGACTTCACATCATATTAAGTCAGACTTCCTAGGGCTGGGATCCAGATATCAGTATTTTAAAAGCATTCTAATGTTCAGCTAGAGGTAAGAATTTTCATAATTACTGTCGTTATATTTCCTGATTCAAATGGAAATTATATATTTTATGTATTCAACTGGTTGTGGGAGAGAGAATTTAAAATATAAAATTAATTTACTCCCTCTATAGACCCAGGTGAACCATCTGCCCTAAAAGATAAGTCAATTGTAATGCACTAATCCCTTAAAATTTGCCTCTTTATTCTGGTAAATATTGAGATGGGATTGTGATCAAGCAAGCATCCAGTAACAGTGTTATTTTGCCTGAACAGCTGCGTCTGGTGAGGTTCACCCTTTCCCTAGTCTAAACGACCCTGCAGGCATTTTGGAGCCCAAACTGCCAGGACACATGTGTCTCAAATTTCTCTACCTCTTTGTACTGGCATTCTAACTATAAGAATGTGTGTGATGTTACGTGTTGTGTTAAAATCTTCCACCCTGTTTTTGAGGGGTCTGAGCCTCAGGTCCGGTGAGTGCCAACAATCAAAATATACATGCTTAAATTTCTGTCTATTTGGCATGAATTATTGCCTTGCAATGCTGCATTCTGCAAGACAGAATGGTTGGGTTTGACAAAGATGGAGAACAACATCCATCTTCATTTCCTTTGGGAGAACTTAAAGCAACCTGCTTTGCTTAATAGGTTTTTGAAAGATCAGTTCTCCCTGGAATATCCTCATACAAGTCTATTTCTTTAGTGCCATATACTCCCCCAACTCCTAGTACAAATTAACAAACGCATGAGAACTTGATCATGTATGAAAGTGTGGGTGAAGTATAATCTGATAGAATTTATTTTGTTAACAACTTCTACATGTATGGGCACTCCATGTTAAAAATCCTCTCAAATTAACAGCTAGCATTATACCAAATTCTAGACTAGTAACAACCATCTGCTTTTAAGTCCATGGCACAAAATGTTAATTGAACACGGAACTGTTGGTGTTCAACCCCAATTTTCTCAGAACAGAACTTCAGAAATCCAGTCACTACTATTTGATTGAAGTTAGCACATGAGATATAAACTATTTGCTATTTTAATATCAGAGGGATTTACATAAATAATTAGATTCAAGAAAAATATATCCATTATTGTCACAAACAATATTATCCTGGCATTCTAGTTGATTTAATATATGAATAAAAAAGAGTGGTATAAATATTGGAAAAAAATTTAAACTGTTTCTGGAATAAGACAGGTTTATCTAAAACAGAAGAGAATCAAATTTAAAACTTTAGAGTATACAAGAAGTTTTTTTCAAGTGATCAGATATGATCAAATATATTTTCATTCTAACAGTAGTTTTAGAACCAGAAAGAACTAGTAAGAAAATATAACCAAAAAAAGATACCATTCCATAGAAGCAATACAAATATAATTATTCTAGACTTAAATTTAATAATAAGTGTAGAGAAACTATGTAAAAAATACAATTCTTCCAAGAAAGACAAAATAGCACTTGAATAAGGACAGAAAACTATCATAACCTGCATGCAAATAAATAGTATTATTAACAGACCCCAAAAATTTATCTATAGATCTAATTCAATTCCAAACAAAATCCTAATAGTATATTGAATCATATTAATATAATATAAAAGTATTTCCAAATATTATCTGGGAAAAATGCACAAAACCAGGCAAAACAGTTTTTTTCAAAGGCTAATGAAGGGAAAGTTGTCTGACTAAATAAAATAATATATCATAAATCATTGATTATTAAACTGTGAGGTACAGGGGTAGACATCAGCGCAGTAGGACAGAATGCTGCATGATAGATGAACCAAGTATATATATTTGCAGTAGTCGAAGTGATCCTTTAAAAACCTAACTAGAACACATCACTATCTGCTCAGAACATTCTATTGCCTTCCTAAATCACTCTGAGTAGATGCACGTCTTCATAATGTCCTCATGGTGCTACATGACCTGGTCCCTTTCCTACCATACTGCCCTGCACTCATTATTCCAGTTAAGCATACTTCTGCCTCAGGCATTTGCACTGATTCTTGCTCTACCAAGAATGTTCTTTATCCAGAAAATCCCTTGGCTACCTCCCTTGTTTATTCTTTGCTCAAAAGTCACCACAAGTGCATACATTTCCTGAACCATCTCTTATAAGATAGTACCCCCTATCCACCTCCCTTACTCTGTTTTATTTTTCATTGGCACTTATCATTGTTGAAAATATACATTTATTTATAAAATATCTGTCTCTGCTCACAAGAATGTAAGCTCCATGAGACAACAATTTTGTCTTTTTTTTTTTCTCACTGCTGTACATATGCACATAGAATAGCACCTGGAGGATACTAGTCTCTTAATTCTTATTTGTGGAATAAGTAGATAAATGAATAAATGAATGAATTGCAACTTCTGACCTAGAGCAAAAAGCAGTTAGCTTCCTACCTTATAACTCAATCCAAACTAAATTACAGACAAATGAGAATTTTAAATTAAAAAAAGAAATGAAGATATTAAAAGAAAGTAATATGCACACAATATTGGAGGTGATGAAAATCTTTTAACAGAGATCAAAAGTAGAAACAATAAAGAAAAACACTTATAACATTGGTTAAAATTTTGACCCAATCCTCAAAACATTACAAGCAAACTATAAACACAAATCAAATAATAGACCTATAAAGAATTAAAAGTGAACTGTTCGATTAATATTCTTAATTGTTTAAAAAGTTATTAAAATCTATAATAAATACATACTAAAATAGAAATCATGTATAAAGGGCATTTACAGACAATTCACAAGAGGAGAATAAGTGTCAACAAACATATTACAAATTTTATCTTCAGGGATAATGAAAACATTGTTAATTAAAAGAGGGAAATGCCATTTCTAGCTACAAGACATTTTAAAAAATTAGAAAACACAGAACTAAGAAACCAGGAAAAAAATACTCCCCTGGCAGGAGTATAAAGTGACCCAACATTCTTAGATGTCAATTTATAAAAAAGTATTAAAATACCTCTATACCTTTAGTCCAGCAGTACGACCTCTGGAAAAGCACTGGATGAGGGTCAAAGTCCCACCGACCAGTCTCTTAGTGTCCCTAAGGGATTCTAGACTAGCCCCAGCTCCAGCAGTGGGAAGAATTCAGCTGTTCCTTAAATACAGAGCTTTTCTGTGGTTATGTACTATGGCCCACTGAGCATTAATAAAAAGTAATCCCCAAAATCGTTAAATAGCTACATACCTCCATCAAGGTTTAACCTTGGTTTTATTTTAACTGTGATTCCTGCATGCATCCCTGCAAGATTTTTATTTCTAAATGTTAAAAGTGACCCTCCCAGAGTAATGGTATTAAAGGTGACTTTTATTTGTTTTCCTCTTATTTATATTTTCTACATCAAAGGTGTTGTTGGCTTATAATAAGAATAAAATGAGAAGTTAAAAATTCAAAAGTAATACAAGAATAAAATACTTCGAACCAAAGGAAGTATCATTTCAATATGAATCTCCTCATCACAAAGACCTCCCTTACTTTACATTATCTAGAGAGGAAGGACAGAACAGAGGTGACAGAGTGAGTTTAGAGATGATACCACCAGGGCTGATACTGGGACAATAAGGACCAGAAAAGATGATGTGTTCATTTAGAAAACATAGTAAAATCATTGCATCTACTGTCTCACAGAATGCAGCATTGCAAGGCAATAATTCATGTCAAATAGACAGAAATTTAACCATGTTCTTTTTCATTGTCACCACCCACCACATTCATGGCTCAGACCCTCAAAGACAGGGTGGAGGATTTTAACACAACACAAAACTTCACACCTTTTATAGGTAGTGTGTAACAAGTGGCACATTCTTTTTTTAATATGACTATATTGAATATCTGTTTCTCACTTTTTCCTTTTGCCTTCTGCTAGAATGATTCTGCAGCTATCATTTTTGTAACAAATGACTCAATAATATCAATATTATGTGTCTCCCCCGCAATCCCACCTTTTTACAGTGGAAAACAGGAACGCAATGTGAGGAGGAACATAAAGGAACTTCCCTTTTACAAGGAAAAAGAAACAGAAACACCAGGCAAAAGATGAAAAAGACCAATAATGGAAACTTCACATTTGGAAAGAATTCCGGTCATAGTTAAAGATATATCTCTAAAGTGAGAAGGAGATGCTATGACAAACCAGTGAATAATTCGATCTTCAGGCCTATGAATACCAGAAAACAAACATTTTAATCATGTTGATTTCAGTTTGTTTTAGAAATTTTGTGTCATACGAAATACATTAGAAAATTCCATGAAAAGTGTATGCTTTCTGGATGGAACTGAACAAGGAACAACAGTTAGGCATGTACTTTTCAACTATGGGACTGAGCTATATTCTCTAGTTTCCTGCATTACAATAGTAGCCTATGCTTTGCATGATCTCTTCTTCCTTGGCCACCGAATAGAGATCATGTTATCAAGGCTAGAGAAAGAGACATTAGGTCTAGCAACTCAAGGAGGAATTCTAAATGGATTTCTAAGTAACAGTATGTTTTATCATTGTAAAAGTAATACATGTTCATACTGGAGTACTGGGGAATAAGTAATGGAGAAAAAATACACTTGTAGTCTCAAAATCCACAGAAAAACACTGTTAACATCTTAGTACAGCTTCTAATTTCTTTTCCTACAAGGACAGAGACATATTATACAATTGAGATATGATCACCACAGTGATTCTAACATTTTCCACTTAATAATTTTATATTAACATTTTGACTAAATGTTTGATTTAGGTCCTGCCAAATTTAGCTATTACTCCATTTTACAGTGAATCTTGATTTATTTTTCTTTCCTTTTTAAATAAAGCTAAAAGAAAAATTGCAGGAAACCAAAAGACAGAGACCAATCAAAAGTTTCACTTTTCCTTGAATACATTTGAAATACTCTGCTGGAGATGGAATTCTTAGCTAACCCAAATACTCCAACACTGGAACTGTAGGAATTTGTCTTTAGCCCACAGACAAGATCTTTCAAGGACAGCCAGACTCAGGATCAGGTTATTACTTTCCCTACAGAAAAAATTGGGCAATCATGTGACATCCAATCATAACTTTCCTTTAAGTTATTGGGATTTTAAAAAAAAAAGCAGTTTTAACCAAATTTTCTTATAAAGACATATAAATGTAAAGAATAAGCAAGGAAGACTTCTAAACAAAGGACCATCAGGGAGGTGTTGCAAATTCCCCTCTGTTATCTTCACTATGCATCCTATCCTTATTGAAAAGTGTAAAGAAATGTAACACTCATGGCTTTAGAAGAATAGAAAAGCTATAGACAATTCTGTGTCTTTCAGGGGACATCTCATTACAAACGCCTTAAAAATATAGATTGACCATGAATATTTGATATATTGGGATTTGATGGCCATAACTTATTTTCCCATTCCTCTATTTAGTTAGCTTCCAATTTTCTGTTACAGTTCTGCAATAATATTAGTAATAACTAGGGTGTGTTTTGTGCTTACTATGTCCTAGGCACTGTAACAAGCACTTTTTATCTTAATATTTACATATATTAACTCACAACAGTCCTATAAGTTAAGATCTACGATTTATCCTCATTTTATAAATGAGAACACTGAAGCAGAGTAACTTGCTCAAGTTCACATGGTAGTAGCAAGGCATGGAGACAGGGCTTGTACATACTAACAATTATGGAAAAATTAAAAGTGTTAACAGTATTACCTTCAAGTAGCTGGAGTTTTGTGAATTAGTTATTTTTAAATGTTATGTAAGCTTAGGTCCATATTACATAATTTGCCCCAAAATATTAGATAAAGATGTAAGAAAATATATTTTATTCTACAAAGATACTATAATTGTATTTCTAAAGTCTGAAAAAAGAAAAGAAAGGAAAAGTATTGTTTAATGTTCCTTATTATAAACATACCGGCAAAAAATACTAGATATAAGCAAATTGAATTCAACTCTGTAATCAGGAAATGTTTAACTGCTGGTTTACAAGGATGATTTAGGTTACTCTTAAAAAAAAAGAAAAGAAAAAAAAAACTAGTAGGTCATGCAGACTGCATAATTTATTTGGATAGGGTAACACACGTGTGATTACCCTCCCATGACATAAGCTATGTCCAGGTTTGTCTGATCTACACTTCTGTTCACAAACATTTTCTCAGGGGAAAGAGAATTGAAAATGCCCCTTTTTGTCCTCCCTCCCACCACCACCTGTTTACTCTAGGATTTATCTCTGTTAGATAAATAGAAAGAGAAAGAAAGGTGCCAAACTGATCTTAGAGGGGTCTTGAGATGTGGCACCAAACTCTAGTAAGCTTAGGACACTATCCCTAGGGAGGTAAATGATGGATAACATTTTGTTGTTGTTGGGTCTATTTTTCTTTTTTGTTATTTAACGTAACAATAAAACTGAGATACAAATTACTTATATAACTTTCACTAATCCCTTTAGGTGGTTTCTTTGTATCAGAGCCTCTCTGAAAAAGAACCTAAAACTAAGTGTCTATGAAGATAGTTTACTGGGGGAATGATTTTAGACAACAGTAGTGGGAGACTGGTGAGAGTAAAACAGAGAAGAAGGGAAAACCATTGTAAAGGTGCATTCTTTGTTAGTCCACTGGGGGCAACTCAGGCACCATCCCACCACCAGGACCCTTCAAGGAATGGTATAAAATATGCTTCACACTTGTTCACCTAAAGAACAAAAGAAAAGAATGTTTATCCACTAATTCTAGTACCCCATCGATCAATTAACCCTATGGGGAATTAAGATTTTTCACTTCCAGGCTGCACATGGATGAGGGTTAGGTACAGTCCTTCAAGGGTCCCCACTACAATTTGAGAAACTCTGGGAAAGAAAGGTAGAGATAGAAGACTTTCCAGGGACACATCTGCACAAAAATCATTACCTCATTCATGGCTGGAATAGAAGATGTGCCAAGACAATGTGACCGTACTTCAAACTGTGATCTCATTTGTAGAATTACTCTCCTTACTACTCCACATTGTACCCTTTCATACACAACATAATCACTTCAGTACATGTTTATTTAATCTGTTATATAACAGGCATTGTCATAAGTACTGGAATTTAAAGGTGAACGTGATATAGCTCTGTCATTGAATGGCTTACAGTCTAGTGTAGAAGATAGACAAAAATGAAATTACAATACAGTGGAACTGGTGCTACAGTAATTGTGAACTCCTAGATACTATGCGGGAACCTAGGAGGAGTAGCTAATCTAAATGTGCGGGAGTCAGGAAAGGGTCTTCAGTTCACACTGTCCACACAAATAACTTGCTATGTCATGTGCCATGTGTTCAAAAATATTTCTGAACCTTTGAAAATAGATTAAATGCCACCTATTTTAATCTATTTTTGAAGAGCATAAAACTCTGGTAGAATCATCTTCACCTGGAACACCTCTTCTCCAATGTGTAGAAAACTATAGATTTTACAATTTGGACATGAAATACCTTTTTAAGAATAACTATCCCCCATTTCCTGATTATGTATATTTCAGATGAAAGAAAATGTTCTCATCCCTTTTACATTTTAGTGATGTTATCTAATCAATTTCACTTTCAAAATCTAGTGATAAAAATTAGCCATTATATTTTTCTATAATTTTTGAATGCATTATTTATGCTGGAAAAATCTCTGGTGTAAAGTACCTTAACCACAATCCAAGTCAAACATGGAAGTTATCAAGGAGTATCAAAATAATATCTTGGTTATCAAAATGACCATCCATGATAACTCATTCTGCTTTCTGAAAATCAACATCTCAACATAATAAAAAAGAATACCAAAATTATTCATGAATAGGCAGTGTATTTAAGCTGAAAAACATACACATACAAACATTCTGTTCTTTCTGACAAATACCTCTTTTACATTAGAGTATACTTATATCACTTAAGTCCTCACTGCTATTGTTACTACACAAGAAAAAATTACAAATTCATGTATCTTCTTTAGAAAAAAAAAATTAGAGACATGATTAAAGTTAGACAGCATCCCCTTTAAAATATGTAGGTTTTTCCCTAACACTATAAAAGTCTTAATTCTGTAAACTGGCACTTGCTAAATAAACTTTAGAGATTAAAATTATGGTATAATTTATGGTTTTAAAACAGCTCTATTTAAAAAATTCTTCCTATGATTGCATCGAAAGGAAATTATTTTCAAAATTGCTCTAAATGAGAATATTTTAGTGACAGTGGGGTGAATTTGGCTTAACTTGTCAGAACTCTGCAGCCCAAAGAGACACTAAGTTGAATAATTTGTAGGCATTCTGAGACATTAACAGAGGTTTCATAGTTAAAAACAAAAACAAAAAATAGTTGCTTCAGATTATCAAATAGTATATTTTTTAGTCTTCCACCTGGACACACATCTGGAAGATTCCATGTCTTACTCTGGCTTGTCCTGTAACTTTCTGTGGGCAGTGTGGTTTTGTACTATAATCCTCTGTGCCAGCACACAAAATAGGAAACCTTGAAAGGTGGAGCTCAGGATGCAGACTGTCAGGTTCTTGAGCTGAGGCACATGCAGAGGTGTTTGAACACAGATCGTCAAGAAGAAAGTTCAAGAAGATAGCATTTTGGGACTTGCTTCTCTCAGAGGTGGCAGCAGGAACTTGGAGACTGGACACCTGCTCTCCCACTTGTTAGTTCAGAAATAGCTCCCACGTACTGGAAAGTTTGAATTCACCCAGCAGTCTGGTCCCTCTAATTTGTCCCTTTGTTCTATGTGTTCTAGTCCCCATACCACAGTCAGAGTCATCCTTTTAAATGAATCATCTCATGAGCCTATTCTCCAAAACACCCTCTGATTCTTAAACAAGGAAACCCACAGGCTTTCTGTAGATGACACAGCCCTGAGCTCCCTCTCTAAACCTCATTTTCTAAAATTTCACCCCTCATTCTCAACCACACTTAAAAAACACAAATGCACAAAGAAATCTGTATTGTGTTTGCACTGCTGCTCTCTGATCTTAGAATATTTGTTTCCCAGATATCCTCATGCTTCTCCCTTAATTCATTTAATCTCTGCTCGTATACTATCTGCTAACCATTGGGAATTTCCCTGCTCATGGATATGAAATACTTTCTATCCACCACTTTCTATGTCTTCCTCTGCTTTAGTCTTTATAGCACTTATCTCTTAACATGTTAATTCTGTGTTTATTTTGTTAGTGTCTTTTTTGCTTCATATGAATTGGAAGTGCCTTGAGAGTACTAACCTTATCTGTTTTGTTCAATGATATTTATACCCTTAGCACCTACAACAGTGACTGCTACACAGTTGGTGCTCAATAAACAGCTGTTAAAGTATAGAAAAGCATGGAAGGAAGGGAGGGAGGGAGGAAGGGTGGCCAAATGAAGCCACTCAATTTTATTAGCACTATCAGTAAATTTATATAGCAAATGCCATAATCATTATGAAAATTCCTGCAGTGGCAAATATAAACCACCAGAGTTGTTCCAGTATGAATTTCATTTGCCAAAGCCATTATCTCCATTCAGAAGATAGGGGATTTTATTGAAGGGTAATCAAGGAATCCTATTCCACATAAGCCTAGAAACAGCCATATTATGACTTCAGCATACTCTTAATCTCTTTCTGAGTCACTGGCTATGTTTGATGCTGAGTGTAACACAATAAAACTTGGCTTTATGGAATTTTCTAGAACCACGGACCTCTGCCCAACTGGAACAATGCTGGTGATTAGAAATCCATTCATCAACAGACTATATGGGACAATGACAGGAAAATGCCCTTGACTGCAAGCCCACAGTTTCTCCCAAAGAATCTAGCAGCATAGATGAATCCTGTTTCCACTTCAGCAAACATTCTTCCAGGAAGACAGAAATGGAATTCTTATTCTCGACCCTGTACTTTATTATCTGCTAATACTCTAATAGTCTGTGTCCTGCTAGAATTAGAATGATCGCTATACATGCAGGACTCGGTCAAATATTTAAATCACCATCCAGCTACCTCTGCAGGATGAATTGGGTATTACAGAAAAATAATTTGCAAACTCGCCTTTCACTTTTATTGCTAATAATTCATACCAAGGAACTGAAAGCCGCCGACACACATTTCCTACCTTTGAGCCAAAATTTTAATTGTGTAATCAACCAAATAAATAATCCCCAGTGAAAAGAGCACTCATCTTGCAATCAGAAGACTCAGGTTTGTCTCTCTGTCCTGCCAATCTCCATAAAACCCGATTACAATGTGGGGAGCACTAAACCCTTTTGGCCTATGAAATAATATCTACCTTGCAGGGTGGTTGAGGAGGTCAAATTAGTGATGTGTACATAAATGAAGTGCACATACCTGGCAAAATGCAACCTACTCAAATAATATCAGCTAATTGTTTTTCTCATTATTTACCGTCACATTATAAATCATGGCATGGAGCCAGAAGGATTAAAAAAAATAGATGGTATAGATTTGAGCAAACCTAGCTCTCCTATTATGCTCTCAGGCCAGCATTAGTGATGTGCCTTCTCTTTACTAATGTTTTATATACCTGAGATTCATGGAGAACCTTGGTCTATGAATATGATCCATGATGAGGACAGATGCATTGTGAAATGAGCTGTCAGTAGCACACAGTTATTCTGTGGCAGAGCTCTTCCTGAAACATATTTTTTATTGGTTTGAAAAGGTCTGCAATGCAATTTATTATCTTTGTTGCAAAAAATGAAAGTATTAGAAAAGAATTCGCTCTCTCACCCCCTCTATCCTCTTCTCATCTCCAGAAGTCATTGGGACAGAGTGAAGCTGTAAACCCCTGGCAGCCTGGCACTGATTTCTGAGGTTACCTGGCTTCTCTTCTCGTTTTTCTTTGTGGTGATCTTGCAAGAAGTTTGAAATTATTTCCATGTTCAGATATATGCCCTAGGTGACATGGAGCTGTGAGAACTCTTCTGGCTTCTGTTGTCTTAGAAATCATCTTAGAAATTCATTATTTAGGCTCATTGCATTGTAAAACCATGCCCTTTTCATGTTAAACTGATGTGAAATAATGATTATTAGTGAAATAGGCATCTATTACTTCTACTTGATATTTCCCAGGCAGTCATTTTTCTTATTTAAAGAGTCTTTTGCCCCTAAAGGGGAAGTTGGATTGGACATTACAGAAAATAATTTACAAACTTGACTCTAATTTCATTGTTAATAAATCCTAATATGGGACTAAAGTATGGGTGCTTCAGGTGCCCTAACTACCACTCATCTTAACCTCGATTCATTTCCTATCTTATCTTTACTCATATATTTCACCTGATAAAGGAACTATAGTAACCAACTACTATTGATATTAATGGATATTTATATAAAACTCATAAGTGTTAAACATATAAGCAAAACACAATCTAAATGTATTTATGTGTTAGACACACACAAACACACACACACATATAAACATTCCATTCCATTCAGTACATTACAAGTAAATTTTATTATCATAAATTATAACACAGTATGCTAATATCTATATCTATCTATCTATATGCATACCAGGCTGCTGCCACCAGCCTCTATACTCAGATGTGTACATTATTTCACCCTATACTTTTCTAGAGAATTACCCTGGTAATTCTAGAGGTTTTGTTTACATATCCTTCAAAGCAAAGTTCAGGCAGCCATCTTTTTCCATTGCTCAAAGAAAGCCCCCTTAAGAGACAGATTGTGTAGTGCACATGGCTCAGCAGCTTGGAAAATGTACTTCTTGCAAAGATCTATTGGTTACATGTACCAGATCTATAGAACAAAAAATTCTCCATCCTGAGTCATCCAGAGAATAAGATGAGTGAAACTGCTAACCAGATGTTTTGCCCCTGGATGACTCAGGATGGAGAATTTTTTTTCTTTTTTTCCCCCTAGTTAAAATTAACCCTCATTCCTTTATTATCTGATATAATCTAATCTTTGCTATGGTGCAAATCACTATTAAGGTGCTTAAACAGTTACATCCTCCATACTCTCTAAAACAATTTAATCTTAACTAAACCCCAAACAGTTTCCAAATGCTGAAATTTTAGATAGAATGAAAAGCCAGTGGAAAATGTATTTGCCAGGAGTGCTTTTGTTATAGCTAGATTTGTCGAAATAACTATTATTTCCATTTATTTGCAAGGATTTCCCTCCATGCCAGGTCAATAATGAGATTATATCTAACCATTCTGTCTTAGTCTGTTCAGGCTGCTGTAACAAAACACCAGAGACTGGTTGGCTTAAAAACAGCAGAAATTTATTCTCACAGTTCTGGAGCTGGGGTCCAAAATCAGGGTGCTGGCATGGTCGGGTGAGGGCCCACTTCCAGATCGCAGACTTTCTGCTGTATCCACGCATGGTGGAAGAAGGAAGGGATTTCTCTCAGGCCTCTTTTACAGTCATTAATCTCATTTATGAGGGCTCAACCCTCGTGATGTAATCACCTCCCAAAGGCCTCCTAATACCATCACATTGGGCATTTAGGATTTTAACATATGAATTTGGCGGAGGCGGGGGGAGGGACACAAATATTCAGCCTATAGCACATTCTATCACTATCACTGTTTCTATTCAAAATTGAAGTAGAGGTCCTGGATGGTACAGTGAAAAGTTAAATAAATAAACAATAGTTTGAGATTCCATTTATAACAATATCCAAAATATAAGGTACCTAGAAACATGTCTATGAAAGACGTGAAAGATCTTTATTGATATAAATTATAAAGGCTTATTGAAAAGTTTAGGGAAGACATGAATAAATGAAGAGACATATTTGCTCCTGGAAAGAAAAACTCAGAGGTCATTCCTCTTTAGATTTACCTATAGATTCATTGCAATTCCAGTCAAAATTCCAATAGGAGTTTCTGTGGACTTTGACAAGCTGCTTCTAAATATTATATGAAACATCAAAGGGCCAAGCATAGACAAAGATCTTTGAAGAAGAGAAGCATTGTGGAGGAACAGCTAACACAGCTTATTTATAAAGCTATGATAATTAAGGCAGTGTCTTATTTGTGCAGAACTTGACAATTGTACACATGAAGAAAACCTAATACGTACTAAATTTGACCAATATATAGGAAACTAGACTTACAGCCAAGTTGGCGTGGCAGATCACAGGAGTAATGATCAATAATAAATGGCACTTAAACAACTGGTTTTCTACTTAGGAAAGAAAAATAAATCCATATTTCACACTGTGTATGAAAATTGATTCCAGGTCTATTAAAGATCAAAATACAAAAAACAAAACTTTTAAATGTTTAGAAGAATGTTTATAAGAATATAGGAGGAAATGATTCCTTAAGTATGATACAAAAACACAAACCATAAAGAAAAAACAACTTCTCTTTACTAATAGACACCATGAAGACAGTAAAAGACAAGTCCCAAACTGAGAGAAAACATCTGTAACATGTATGATCAAAAAGGCTTAGCATCTCTTGAGTCAACAAGAAAAAGACTAATAACCCTATAGAAAATGGACAAAAGTATAGGCAACCACTTCATGGAAGAAGCCCACATGTCTAATAAACATAAAAAGATGCTCAAACTCATAGCTAATCAGAGAGTTACAGACGATAACCACAATGAGACACCATTTTACATACATCAGACTGGCAAAAGCGAAGATGTTTGGCAATTCCAGACACTGGGGAGAAATGGAGCAATAAGACTTATAGCTAGTCAAAGTGTAAATTGATGCTGTCAATTAGGCAATTTGTCATCATCAGGTGAAACTCAGATTTAATACTCTAAGATTCTTGTTTACACATTAAGGTAAATCCCAAAGAGCAAATCATGTACCCATTCATGGCATCACTTTTTTCTATTACAGAAAAAAATTATATTCATCCAAATATCAATTAATAAGAAAATGAAATGAGATTCATGCATATAAGTAAAATGAGTCACATTCTTGAAAATAATACAACCGATGCTATAAGAATCAACATGCATGAATGTCAGAAACATAATGATGAATGAGAAAAGCAAATTGAAGAATACACAGAATATAATATCATTCATACAGAAAGTTAAAGGAATAAAAAGGAAATCATAGATCATTAAGGATCCATACAAGTGTAGCAAAACTATCATTCCAATGAAGATAATATTGAAGACAAAGTTCAGAAGTATGGAACACCAGGGATGGGGCGAGAGTGATGAAATCAGGAAGGGACACACAGGTACCTACATAAAACATTTCTACTCTGTAAGCTAGGCAGTGGCACATAGGTGTTAATTTTAGTAGTCTCTAGTTACATATGCCATACATACTGATTTATTTGTATTAATTGTTTCATCGTGATAAAAGCTTTACAGAATTAAGACTCCAAGGGACCACTTAAAATCATTTAGAGAGCCTGTACAGCATTGAACTATCTCCTTAACACACCTGCCCTACACATTTTTCTTGGTCTGCTCTCCTTCCTTGTTGGAGGTTATGATAATACATAACACATCTGAAAGCAAACTTGGTGTCTATTCCATTTTCATTTTAATGAGTGAGTTATCTTGTGGATTATATGAATCTAACTGAATACTTTAACTTATTATAAGAATATTTTTCTTTTGAAAATTGTACATTAATTATAATATTCAGTAATAATGTTCTTATTCAATTTACCGTTTTTACCAGTGCCATACATTTCCATTGTCCAAATAACTCTTCTAAAGGAAAGGTTTTCATTTTACCAAGGACAAGTATAAATTCTGACAACGTGGTATGTTTCAGTGTGGCTAGGTGGAGCCCTTTAATTCAGTTTGCCCTTCCTATCCATGGGTTCTTCATCTACAGATTCAGCCAACAATACTCCCATTTTACAGAAGGGACTTGAGCATCCCACATTTTGGTATCCGTGGGAGTCTTGCAACCAGTCCCCCTCAGACACCCATGGATGACTGTACTAAAGGCAATAGATTATTACAAAATATTGAGTATAGTTCCCTGTGCTATACAATAGGTCTTTGTTGGCTATCTATTTTATATATAGTTGTGTGTATTGTTAGTTCCAAACTCTATGTAAGCTCATTTGTATCTTTATTTTTTTAGATTCCACATATAAGTGATATCATATGATATCTGTCTTTGTCTTATTTCACTTAATATGATAATCTCTAAGTCCATCCATGTTTCTGCAAATGGCACTATTTCACTCTTTTTTATGGCTAAGTAATATTCCGTTGTATAAATACTACTGTATAGCACAGGGAACTATACTCAATATTTTGTAATAACCAAAAGGAAAAGAATCTGAAAAAAATAGATATATATGTATGTATAGCCGAATCACTTTGCTGTACACCTGAAACTAACACTACATTGTAAATCAACTATATTTCAATAAATAAACAAATAAATAAATAAAAATAAACTCTATTCCTTGATGACCCAAAAAATAAAGGCACTAGATGACATTCATTGAGAAATGTGAAGAACAAAAAAGCAAATAATCTCACAAGTGAACAGAGTAGTAAAAACGTAATGACGGAATATACATAGTGCATATTTTTCACTAATACAGCATATCACAGTGTTGGAACTGTAATCCATAATTATTTAGGCTGTGTTAGGCTGGAGTCTGTCAATAACAAAGAGCTTAGAAATGTTCTGTGACAAAATTGCATGGCACTGCATCTTTCTCTCGGAAAGGAAGATTCAAAGAGGTGGGATTAGTAAATGAATAAATGGTGATTGGCTGTGGTTGGGGTAATCTCAGGTAACTAAAACCTGAAGGAGGGTAAGTCAAATCCACTTTAAACAACCAATCTAAGCATGACAAAAATACCTTGCCAGGAGCGCTCTGGGTCCATATGGTTACTGACTCCAGAAATGCTTTTACTACTTTGCCAAGCAACTCCTTAATACTGTTGCAGAGGCAGCAGGTAAGTTTTATGCAGAAAAGACTACTTCAACTGCAAGTTGCTATTCTGTGTCTTTGAGATGAGGATTTGGATATACAGATAGAAGCAGAAAGATGTAAGTGCCAAAAATAAATACAGTCAAGGTGGTGTGGGAATTTACATGGGTATGCTCACGTGTATGTTTGTAGATGGAAGATTTTTTTAAATTAGTTATTCTTAGGAGTCCCACACAAAAGATATTTATGAGAAATTTATATATGAACACTTTCAAAATATCAAAATATCTTTAATGTTTTAGAACATAAAATCACAAATGCATCACAGAGCTATCTCTTCCAGCACCTTCTTCTTTTTTAATTAATTAATTAATTTATTTATGGCTGCACTGGATTGTCATTGCCGCACATAGGCTTTCTCTAGTTGTGGTGAGCGGGCTTCTCATTGCTGTGGCTTCTCTTGTTGCAGAGCAGAGCACTGGCTCTAGGCACTCGGGCTTCAGTAGTTGTGACACGTGGGCTTAGCAGTTGTGGCATGTGGGCTCTAGAGCGCAGGCTCAGTAGTTGCAGCGCACAGGCTTAGTTGCTCCGCGGCATGTGGGATCTTCCTGGACCAGGGCTCGAACCCGTGTCCCCTGCATTGGCAGGCAGATTCTTAACCACTGCTTCACTAGGGAAGCCCTGCACCTTCTTCTTGAAGTGAGAATTTAGAAGCTCATTACCTTTGTTAATTTTCTGTTGTTATCTGTGATATAAGTGGGATATTTCTTAACATTTATGATTTCAAAATTCTTATGTTTAGTGTTAATTTTAAAGGAACAAGTCCTTATTTGTGGCTATTTTCTATAACTAATATTTTCCATAGACCTTTATTCTACCCAAACATGTGTGTGTGTTTTCAATTATATTTTATCAACAAGAGAATATACCCATGATCTGCTTGACTAGATTGGTCTTTGATTTTCTTTTGCCATGAAAAATAATTAATCTCTTCTATAAATTTTTTCTCCTATTTTATTCTAGTGAGACATACAGTGTTTGATGCTAATTTGAGAAAATAGGAAAAGTATTTAAATTTAATGTAACAATAATCTAAGTATCTACTTAATACTTTAGTTTCTGCTTCTGAATGGTTTTCAAATGTCTTCCCAATATGTCATTTTCTTCTAGTCAGCAGGTCAGAATAGCATAAATAATTATACTGAGGGAGTTACAGTAGCAAGGGCAAAAATGAGGTCCAAAAATCAAGTATATTTAAACAAAATCACAATAGGGTAAACTGCAGACATAAGGACAGTACAGTCAGTTTAAAAGGCAAAGACTTTCAACTCTATATTAACTTTCATTTATATTCACTTCCATTTCATTCAACAAATGTTACACAGAAAACTGAGGACCTTGATTACAGCGTTATTCATTATCAGGCAGGTATTTTTTACTGTAGGCAATGAAATTTGAGAAAAAAAATCAAACAGCAGCAAAAAACAATATGAAAGAGGCTTTCTGAAAAAATTGCTCTCAGATTTCTCAATGTCACTGCTTCCACATAAGCAATTCACTTTTAAAATATGTTGTGATTCCCATAATAATTTCAGATGCTTTATGTCCTTAAAACAAAGTGTAAATCCCTGCAGTAATATCTACTGAATAAGAGGATTTTGTTTGTACACACAGTTCTGAATACTAAAAGATATATTTATATACAGCAGAGACTCTTTCCTGATTAGAGTGACTCAGATGTCACCCTGCTGAAGAAGAAAGAACTAGACTAGATGACATTTCAAGGTCACTTTTTAAACCCAAAGCTGTATGTGGACAAAAAGGATTTCATTTTGAGAGAAAGACAATGGGTATAATATAGTGAGCTATAAACTTGTGACAGGAGCCCTACATGTGACACGTGTCACTGCCATCTACTAGGAGTGTGACCAAAGACAAAAAGGCCTTCCCTGAGTGTCAAGTTCTTCATCTGTGCAGTGGATCTCAGACAGCAATTGAAATAACATTTGCAAACAGTCTTCATAAATTACTAAGTGCTCACAGAGAGCCAGGGATAAGCTAAGTTTTAGTTTGCTAACAAACAACCCCACACTATCAGCAATTAATATTATAAGGGGTTTATTTCTCACACGTGCAAAAATCTTTATGGACTTAGGTAACTTTCTAGGTTAACTCTCTTCCATGCAATGCCTCAGGAAACCATATCGCTTTTATTCTGTGTCTCCACCATCTCAACACAAAGTTTCCTTGTTTATAGAGACAGGAGATGAGAGAGCTGAAAAGTCACCATGCGACAGATGCCACTTCCACCAATAGCCTGAAGATCAGAACTAAATGCGTGGCCCTACCAAACTGCCAGAGGGCTGGGAAATAAGAGAGTGAAAATGCAACTTTAGGAAGTACCAGTGTCTTTGAAGCACTTTTAAAAATAATGCAATTAGTATTACTAGTTTCCACAGTATCACAAGTGAGACAATATATAGAAAATCCTAGAGAGTACACCAAAAATCATTTCTATTTTGTAGAAATACATTTAAATTTAAATATGTGTCACTTATATTTGAGGCAATTGACACATTTCAAAGCTAATAATAAAACTAAAATAATCTGACTGAGCTGAAGAGCTGGCTGTCACCCCAAATAGGACCCCTTCCTTGCGTGGTCATTGGGAAGCTTTTCTCTATGGGTTTGTGTAGAAAAGAATACTGTCAAGAATGCAGTATTATGAAGACTGTGCTGCAACAGCCTTGTACAACATTAGATCCTATATTCAGGAATATTCTAGGCTTCTTTCTATAGTGGAAAGAGACAAACTTTTCATCTATTAAGGAAGGTAGATTTAGTACAAGCCAAAAGACAGATATCATAGACGTAATGTTAGATATGTATTGTCTCTGTAATATGAGAAGGATAGGTTAGCAAACCCCCTTATCAAGAGTGAAAAAAATTTATTTCAAGCAACAAAGCAAACAGAAAGATAACTCAGCTGAATCACTGTAAACAAATCAACAACATCATGCCTTAAAAATGGTTTAGTCAACTTTGCTATTGTTTGGGGATTGCCAGGAAGAGAGTAAATACTTCGAAATAATCCAGAGGGTCAAAGTTAGAAGCCTTTGCACTCTTGTCACATTAAGGAATAATATCCATTATTGACTCTTGAGCAATAAAACTAAAATCTCACATATGCTGGGATTGATTCTCATAAGTTTGGTGTAGCTTTAGCTAATGGTTTATAGATTAAAATCGCCAGGTCTTGCTAAAAGAGCCTATTAAGTCTGGCAATGGAAACAGAAGTTGAATGGGCCAGGGCCAGGTGAATAGATTTCCTTAATAAGGTGGGAGAAAGCACTACCTAACAAGATACCCTACTTCCTGAAACCAAGATAAATAGAACCACCCAAAGATAAGACCTTAAAGAGTCTGTGGTCATTTTATATCACTGGGCCTCTTGGACTAAGAAAATCTTACAGTACCCTGTGATGTGGTGCCCCTCGACTCATAAAACAGGACTTACCCCAGTGAGTCAGGGCAGTCTTCCGTGGTTTCACACAGGAGCAGAGCTGATAAATGAGCCTTGTACTTAGCTCTGTGTTTTTGTCATTTCCCTGCAACTACTCAGCTGGGAGGAACTGATATATATATATATGATGTACATATCATATATACATATATATATCAATATATACATATATATATAATCTATTTAGCTTAAGTGGTTAAATGTAAAGGAATAGAGAAAATGGGGAAAAATGTAAAATGTGTGTGTCTTTGTAAGTTAGTCGCCAAACTAATATTAATAATACCAGATATTATCTCATTATTATAACATGCATATGAAGAATTTGGAATACCAGTCTCTATAAAAGAGAACTTTTTTTTTTTCTCAAGACCACCTTGATAACAGATACTAGAATTCTCAGTTTAGCATTCTAAACATTGTTCCATAGAAGGGTTTTAAAACAAGTTGCTATGATTTTGATTTGTGGATTAAAGAGCTGATCCAAACGTAGCACCCAAAAGGCTCTATCTTCATTCTGGGCATATCTGTAATCATTAAAATATGGAGAACACTATGAAATGCACTAAGGCTCCAGGTTTTAAATGCTGCTATTGGGTCTCGGTGTTTGAATTGTCCACATGATAAACTCTCCTTAGTACCAGTTTTAAGGAAGAAAATTCACTAGATCACAAAACTACTAAACACAGGGGAAAAAAAAAGGTGCTATATCAATAATACACAGAAATCAATAAATATATTGTATTAAATTGTGCCTTACTAATGCAAAATTGATCTTTAGATGTTTATCACCTAAATGGCTAAATATATCCCTCACTTAGTAAGGCCCTGGTAATATTAGGTAAGCACTATTCAAAATTGATTCCAATGAAAACATGGGTCGTACTCCCAAGACAAGATGAACTCAAAGAAAATGTATTTTTTGTAAGTTCTTGCATATTTATATAGTATTATTAAATGGTCCAAACAAATACCAAATGTAAATTTGTATAAAATTAGATGGCAAGTGATAACCCATTGTATCACTTTTAATTATGTGAGCTGATACCTTGATAATCTTATACCTCATCTTTTCAAGATTCCTCTTTTTTCTCTTTTCAAGATTCATAGGAGATTATATACAGTCAAATAAGAAGTCTAGAGAAATATTTAATATCTCCCACTGCAGGGATTTTCCGGCAAACTGTGCTCTATCACACAATTAAGTTTACTCTTCTTCCTTTTTGGCATTGAAGAAAAGAAGATGGCTGATTTGTCTCAAGTTATCCAATATTTAATAATATAGAAAATATGTTCTATAAATTATCATAAAAGAGTAATTATTCATGCCCAACACATCTGGACCTATAGATGAAACATAGTACTGCTTAAGAAAATAAATAATTTGTAGAAACATTTCTTAGATTTCGACATGTGGCTCTGAAAGAGATGCTGAATAAATGGAGAGCCCAAGGAGTATCAAGGAAAACCAGTTATAACCTTGGTAATTGGTGTGATCTCACTTACATTGTCAAACAATGTGGTCTTCCATCATACTTGGCACCAAATCAGAAGGTGGTACTTCTGAGAGACACTTCAAGATTTCTATCTCAATAACAAATTATTGTACTGTACAGTAGGGCTTATTCTGTTATAAATAGAACCATAAACACATACAAGTTATTTAAAAATATGGAACAATACCATCAATGAGAGCAGGCCATTCTTGTACTTCCTTTGCTCAAGTATCTCAAGCAGACAAAGGATAGACACTACCTTATAAAGTAGATGAAATTTGCACATAAAGTTCTATATAAAAAAATGCTTACTCACAATTTCATATGAGAGTTCAGTGAATCCGAGTTGGCAGACCAAAACTCCTTAAAACCCTT
Source organism: Balaenoptera physalus (assembly GCF_965194825.1). Classification (NCBI taxonomy): domain Eukaryota; kingdom Metazoa; phylum Chordata; class Mammalia; order Artiodactyla; family Balaenopteridae; genus Balaenoptera; species Balaenoptera physalus. The sequence continues at coordinate 101,445,663 of NC_138885.1, read as the reverse complement.
TTTCTCAGTCAGGCTCACTACTCATGAGTTCTGATTTAATAATTAAGTGGGAAAATCTTATATACTATTTAATTTAAATAAGGAGATGTTAGTATATAGATATATAAACACACACATACATATATATATATTTACATAATATTATAAAATGGTCCAAACCAACACCAAATACAATCAAATGTAATTTGTTTAGAATTGGATGGCAAGTGATACATATATATATATATATATATATATATATATATATATGGAAGCTACTGTGTCCCCTATATTGCTCAATTCTAGGGGATTAAAAGATGTATAAAACATGTTTCTTGTACTTGGCAGGTTTTACTACATTTAATGAGGCTCTGTGAGTTTGTAACGATCTCTACGAGTAAAAGAGGATGCCTTGGACAAGAGGGTAGCAGAGACATAGAGAACTAGGTGGGGTGATACCAGAGAGCCCAAGAAGGCAATCCCAGTCAGGAAGCGTGGCAGCGGGAGAAAGAGGGAACAGAAGGGATTTGTAGTCATCTAAGGCAGCACTTTTCAAATCATTCCTCCAAAACTAAGTCCAATGAACTGTACTAGATGTTCTACAAAGAAAGCATTTCACTGGCAATATATGTGGGAAATGTTACACGTTCACCTCTCTTGACTCATGTTTATCAGCTATTAAAGTTCTGAGATGTCATAAAGTGAATACATCACATATCTTTGGCCTAAAATTTCGCAAGTTATTTGACTACCTTTTTTCTACCTCAGAACGTTTATTAACATCTCAAGTGATGTTTCATGATACTTCACCTGAGAAATCTTGATCTAGGGTCTACTGTATGCCAGGTGCCTTTGCACGTGATGGTTCACATACTCCTCCGCATCACATTTTCTATATGAATAAACAAATGCTCACTGAGTTTTACTAATTTGTTCTAATTCTCAAAGTAGCTACACAATTGGGATGAAATTTAGTGGGATTCCTGATTTGAGCATATGATTATAATCTCTGAGAGAGGTGTTAAAGGAAAATCCTCCAACAAACAAACAAAAGCAAGACAGAATTCCAAAGGGGCTAGGGTAATGCACAAGTCAAGTGAACAGGGAGTAACTCAGAGAGTCACACAGAAGCCCACTTATGGAAGCTGGGACACATGTCGGGGACCAATTCTTATGGACAAGGTATAATCAAATTAGCAGCCTAGATATAAGATTAGGGATCAACTAGCAATTACAACCTCATTATATTGCAGTAGAGTCCCATACAATAAAGGTGCCTACATTCTGGATTAGCACAAGACACTAAGATCAGAGTCAAGCCTACGAATCCCTATAAATGGCATTGGATGTTGGGAGATAAGGAAACCAAAGAAATCTCCATAGGAATGTACATTGAGGCTAGGCAGTCTAAGGACAGTTATGAGGGTCTTGAAAACTTGTCAGAAGAAGCCAATCTGAAAGCCTAAATACTGTATAATTCCAACGACATGACATTCTGAAAAAGGAAAACTATTGAGACAATAAAACTATCAGCGTTGCCAGAGGTTGGGGTGGAGGAGGGACGAATAGGTGGAATACAGAGGATTTTTAGGAAAGTGAAAATACTCTCTATGATATCATAATGATAGATACATGTCACTATACATTTGTCCAAACCCATAGAATGTATAACACCAAGAGTGAACCTTAATGTAAACTATGGACTATGATTATGGTGGGTCAATGTAGGTTCATGAATTGTAACAAATGTACCACTCCGATGGGGATGTCTACTAGGGGGGAGGCTTGGGGTATATGGAAAATCTCTATACCTTCTCAATTTTGTTGTGAATTTAAATTGTTTTAAAAAAATAAGTATTAGAAAAAATTGTCAGAGAACCTGGGACTTGTTTTAGGAAGTAGGCAATAGGGAGATACAGTATACTCTTGAGTGATGAAGGAAGAGTCTTAGAAAAATTAGCAGGGTCCAGGAAGGGAGTGGGATTGGAATCAATTGAGAAGTACAGTAACTCATAGTTAGAGTATGTGGGTTAGAGTAAAATTTATTCAGAAACAGAAGGGTCAGAACGAAGAGAAGTGAGTGAGTACTAGTGTATTTCGTAAGAAGTGAAAAGATCTGCAAGAATATTGCATATGGGAAATGAGAGTAAAGAATTATAAACAGTTCTCCTAAAGGGATATTAAATGAAATAACTCCAAGATTTCCTACAAAACATTGGAATATTACCATAGGCACAAAAACCCCATGTGAAGATAAGTAAGGGGAATTGAATTTGATAATGAGCATGTTAAATTTAAGGTAACACAAGAGATCCAAGTATTTTAAGTTTTCACTGAGGGGTAAGAGTTGAAGTGGGTGAATTCAGACTTAGCTCATAGAGAAATTACAAGAAGACAAATGTTCATTCTAAAAAATATTTTTTAGTTATTCCACCAATAATTGTCAGTTAAATCAGGTTTAGTTAGAGGGAACAGATATTAAAAAGAGGCAGTATTTTGAGTGGAGTCTAGCTCACATTTATATCAATAAACAGCGTAAATATATTTTTAGGCTGTCATCCCTGAAAATGAATCAAAATATTAATTTTGCACCTGTCTGGTGTTATTTTTTGTAAGAGAAACAAAGTTTTTTAAATTCCCCAAACAACAACAAAATGCAGAATGAAAGCATAACACCCAAAATCTCATGCTTTGAGTTAGAATTCAATGTACATATCTTCTAGTTGTAATTTTCTTGTCTATCATTCAGCAGATCCTAAATTAGACTTATTTGGCATCATGCCAGAGGCGGGTCTTTAAATCATAATGACACTCAGCTTTTACATAAAGTGCTATTGATGATATGAACAGCAAAGCTGGGCAGTGCTAGAACAGAATGGATGACAGATGTAGTTCCAATTCTGGCAGAGTGACTTAAAAAACAAACAAACCTCGATTTAAATACAGTTTAAAGAAATTAGATACACATTAACGATCAGTGTAGAGAGGAAGAGAATGTGAGACAGATAACACCAAGTTAAAATATTGACAGGAACATCAAAATGGTGTCCTGTTAAAAAAAATTCTGTAAAATCAGCTTTATGTGGTTAAATACTCCCAACATGTTTCATAAAGGAGCTAACAGTTGACCTTATACATTTGAACGCATTATATCAAATTGTGGACTAAGATATTACACGGGTTTAGCAATAAATATCTCATAGAACAACTCCACAGCCAAAAAAGAATCTTCCCCACACCCCAAAAAAAAACAAGGAAAAAAAAAAATCTTCCCCTCTGCTCAGATTAAACCAGACGTCAAGGTGAAATAAAGTACCCTTAAAACAAGACATTGATATATGCTTGAGGCATAAGTTAGTACTGTAAAAAGGGAATATTAGAGACTGGCATCTCACTTTTTGAAAAACAAATTATTCAATTTAATGATTTTACGAAAAAGAGGATTTCAGATTTCAGAAGTCTTATAGCTAAATGATATTTAAATAACATCCATACTTTGGATTAGTCTACGTAAATCAAGATTTTATTTGACATGAAAATCATATCCATCTAGTTATATTTTTACAAGTTTAAAAAGCTAATATATGCAAATATGCATATTTATGGTGATAAAAATCATCCCCTAAATGAATTTAGTGTGAGAGATTTTCTGTAGTATTGATAAACATATGTGTGCTATTAAGGACAGAGCCAAACTATAGGGACATTTACCATGAAAATAAATAGGGGAAAGGGGTTTCCACCATGGGTACATTGTGCCTTGATAACAAGTAAGATAGATTAAAAAAAAAAATCTTCTAAGGGCATCCCAGGAATGTTTACCATAATGATTTAAAGGTTGGTGTGGGTATCTCTAAGAAACCCAGCACTGAGAAAAGGGAATATTTGTAACCTTATTTTTAATTTATTTTAGGGAGTGCTATTGTCCATATAAATGTGCACAAGTCACTTAAGTCCTGGAATTCCAAAAAACAGCTTTTCGGGATTCAGTGGACAGTACATAATGTCATAATGATAAGTTCTTTGGTCCCCAAAACTTTTCATATGTTTTATTATTTGCCATTGAGAAGAAGACTTCAGAATCATGAAAAAATATTCAGGATCAAATAGTATACTCATGTAACAATACAGCATGTACAAATATTAACCTGCATACAAATTACATTGTGAAGAGTCAGGCACAATTTTTCTGTGTACCTTATCTATCCTGATCTGACTACTAGGTTGTTTTAAAATTGTTTTCAAAATGCATACAAGGATAACAGAAGACTGTTGCCTTATCCTGTGAGCACAATCGCTACAGAACCTACTAAAGATGTTTACTAAAGGTGATTCAAAAATTGGAATGAATGGGGTGTAATGTGGATGCAAGCCAAGAAAGTATGCATCATTAAACTAGATGCCACCAAGGGTGAATAAATCTTAATTCTACAGGGAAATTCTGGAAAATGGTGCAAAACATGTGATTCGGACTTTCCCCACCGAAGAGAAAAGGAAGCTGTGATATTTATACAACTTCCAAAGGTCATTTGAATAGGGTTGCTGGGAGAGATGTCAATTCCTTGGCACTTCAAACTTGCTGTGCACATGGGCAGTATGTCTCTTAGGTGTACAGATCTTGGCAATTGGAACGTTGTGGAATACACTAAAAAGTCCAAAGGATACAAACAGAGCATTGACACCTTTACTAAATCTTTCCTCCAAAGGGAATAAACATTATCCCTATGCATTTTCTCAGTCTTTGCTGCTCTTCAATTCTTGAGAAAATCATAAAACAGTTAGAAACCACATCTGAATAGAGACCAATTTAATTTAACTGAACTTTAAACATAAAATTCATGACACCAATTCTCTATTATATAATAAATAAGAAGAATATAGCATAATTTTTTCTTGATTTCTTTCTGATGGAGGCTGAGATTCCATATTCAGATTGCTAATCCTTAGCCTAATAAATCTTATTTTAGATCACAATTGTCTTTTCCCAAGATCTTGAAAATACATAACTAAATTGATGAGAAAAAAAGAAGAGTTCCATAACCTTATTCTAAAACTCATTATTTTTCTTTATTCTATTTTCAAGCTGAAAATGCATAGAATTTAAATATAGAGTCTGTGTGTTTGGGCAAATATATAAATTAATGTAACCACCACTCAAAAGAGAACATAAAATATTTCTGCCATTTCAGGAAGGTGTTTTCATATTACTTGCTAGTCAAAGCTCACCTACCCTGTACTCACTGTTCTGAGTTCTGTTATCTTAATTTTGCCTGTTCTAGGGTTTGATGTAAATGGAGTTATGTTGCAAGTACTCTTATGTGTATGATTTCTTTTGCTCATTGTTTTGAGACATCATGTTGTTGTATGTTTCAGTACTTTGTGCCTTTTATACTGCTCAGGAGAATTCAACTGAGTAAATATACCAACATTAGCTTGTCTATTATCATGTTGATAACCATTTAGGATATTTACAGCTTTGGCTATTATGAGTAAAAACTGCTATGAATATTTTTGTCAAGTCTTTGACGGACATATGATTTCCTTCTCTTGGGTAAATATTTAGAAATGAAATGGCTGAGCCATAACATAGGTTTGTACTGCTCCATTGATCTATTTGCCTATCCTTAAGAAATAATATTTTCTGGGTTACCATAGTCATCAGGTAGTATAAAACCTCCAACTTTGTTGTTGTTGTTGTTTTTTAATATTTATTTATTTTTGGCTGTGTCAGGTCTTAGTTGCACCTCGTGGGATCTTTCATTGCAGCGAGCGAGCTCTTCCTTGTGGTGCATGGGCTTCTCTCTACTTGTGGTGCACAGGCTTCAGAGTGTGTGGGCTCTGTAGTTGCGGCACATGGACTCTTTAGTTGTGGTGCACGGGCTCAGTAATTCTGGTGCACGGGCTTAGTTGCAATTATAATTGCAGCTAAGCATGGGCTTAGTTACAATTATAAATCCTCTGTGTCTTGAAGTTGGCTGTGATATTCATATAGCCATAGCAACTTCCAAATGCTTTGTATTTACCTGATATAGATTATTCTATTTTTTATCTTAACCTGTCTTAGTCTTTATGTTTAAAAGTGTCTATAGTAAATGGTACATAGTTGGATCTTTTTATTCCATTTGATAAACTTTATCCTTAATTGTAGGTTTTGTCCATTTAATTTTATTTTTAAATTTTTATTTATTTATTTTTAATCTTATTTATTTATTTATTTTGGCTGCATCGGGTCTTAGTTGAGGCACATGGGATCTTTGTTGCGGTGTGCGGGCTTCTCTCTAGTTGTGTTATGCAGGTTTTCTCCTCTCTAGTTGTGGTGTGCAGGCTCCAGGGCATGTGGCCTCTGTAGTTGTGGCACACGAGCTCAGTAGTTGTGGCACACGGGCTTAGTTGTCCTGCGGTGTGTGGGAACCTAGTTCCCTAACCAGGGATCATACTCACGTCTCCTGCATTGGAAGGCAGATTCTTTAACACTGGACCACGAGGGAAGTCCTCTGTCCATTTAATTTTAATGTAATGATTGATCTAGTTGAACTTAAAACTACCATCTTGCTATTTGTTTCTATTGTCTCTTCTGCTATTTGATCTCTGTCTTCCCTTTTTCTCTTTATCTGGAAAATTATTTGGTCATTGAGGACGTTTAGCATCATTTCTCTTTAATCAATAGAACTCACTATACTATTTCATTTTTCAGTTCTTGTTTATTTGAAAATATTCCTATTGTTTATGCTTCACTTTTGAATGTTTCTTTTTACCTCTGGAGGTAGAATTTTAGGTTTAACAGGTTTTTTTTTCCTTCTTTTTTTCCTGCATCCCTTTGTAGATGCTCTTCTATTAACTTGTTTTTGCCCACCATTGCTTTAGATTTTTAAAAAAGCTATCATTTATATCTTATATTTCTTTTAAATCCGGCTGCCTGTTAGGGTTTTTGTTTTATGTTTTTTTGTTTTATCTTTGCTTTTTAACAATATGATGTGATTAAATTTGATTTCCTCTGTATTCATCCTACTAGGGGTTAACTGAGTCTCCTGGATCTGTTACTTGCTGTGATTAATCAAATTCAGAATTCACTTCAGCAAATATTTTTTCAAATTTTGCTTTTTCTTATTTCCTTCAAAGAGTGAATTCCCTCCAGTTTCTACTGACTTTGGCCACTCTCCAGTGCCCCTAAATAACTCTGTGTGTGTGTATGTGTTTTTTATATATTTTGTCCAGAGTAGATCATTGTTTTTGACAGGAGAGTTAGTTCAATATAAGCTTTACTATAAGCCAGAGTTTTGATGTTGTTGTTCTTTGTGTGTATTTTTGTTTTAATTTTTGTTTGTGTGTGTTGTGTGTGTGTTTCACAGAATACATAACCGCCATGGTAATAGTACAATCTGGATGGTGCATTAGAAAGGTTCTATACAAATTGACAAAGGAAAGGTTCTATACAAATTGACAAAGGTCAATCCAGCATTTGCTTATCTATTCACATTCACTAAGTTATCAGTAGAACAGGTTCGTTTTCAGTAGAAGTCATTGCCACAATAAAGAGCTTACAAATAAGTATGACTGTTGATGATAACAAGTGTAGCAGAAGAGGCTCTTACCAAAAACTGACTTTTCTAACACAAAAGGTATAAAAAAACATTCACCCATTTGGGATTCACACTAAAAACAGATAGTAACTGAATATAAATGATTGAATATCCATTTATTTGCTGATCAATGATTTATGTGCTCCAGAAAAATTTTTTAAAAAGGAAGTTTGTTACACACAGCAGTAGAGATAGGCATGTGCTCAAGATGTTAGAGATTCATAGCAATCCAACTGTGCAAGCAGTTAAACTGCGTTGATCAAAACTTACTAATATTAGATATAAGAATACAGCTGATTCAATGATATATAAAGGTGAAATGAAGTATATAAGACACTAGCAGTGATGCATGGGCAGAAAAAACATATGTGTATTAAGAAAACTATTCACAAAGGAAACAAACAGGTGAGGGACCAAACATGTCATTTACTTGGAGTCTAATCAGCATAGAGTTAGCCATCCTTCTATAGTCTAGGAGCCTTTAAATTAATATCTTCATAAAAATCCCGCCTATTTCCCAAGTGGATTTGTCCCTAAAGAGAGTTATAGATTTCATTATACAAACTACAAAGAATATTAATTACAATGTCTATAGAATAAATACTCCTGAAATTCACTCTCATTTAGGTCTTAAAGTTAATTGTATCAAAAAGCTATTACTTCCGACCTCAACGCTATAAGACTAGATATCAATTACACGAAAAAATCTGTAAAAAATACAAACACATGGAGGCTAAACACTAAACTACTTAATAACCAAGAGATCAATGAAGAAATCAAAGAGGAAATCAAAAAATACCTAGAAAAAAATGACAGTGAAAACACAATGACCCAAAACCTATGGGATGCAGCAAAAGCAGTTCTAAGAAGGAAGTGTATAGCAATACAATCCAACCTCAAGAAACAAGAAACGTCTCAAATACACAACCTAACTTTAAACCTAAAGCAATTAGAGAAAGAAGAATAAAAAGCCCCTAAAGTTAGCAGAAGGAAAGAAATCATAAAGATCAGATCAGAAATAAATGAAAAAGAAATGAAGGAAAAGATAGTAAAGATCAATAAAACTAAAAGATGGTTCTTTGAGAAGATAAACAAAATTGATAAACCATTAGCCACACTCATCAAGAAAAAAAGGGAGAAGACTCAAATCAATAGAATTAGAAATGAAAAAGGAGAAGTAACAACTGACACTGCAGAAATACAAAGTATCATGAGAGATTACTACAAGCAACTATATGCCAATAAAATGGACAACCTGGAAGAAATGGAAAAATTCGTAGAAAAGCACAATCTTCTGTGACTGAACCAGGGAGAAATAGAAAATATAAACAGACCAATCACAAACACTGAAATTGAGACTGTGATTAAAAATCTTCCAACAAACAAAAGCCCAGGACCAGATGGCTTCACAGGTGAATTCTATCAAACATTTAGAGAAGAGCTAACAATTCTCCGTCTCAAACTCTTTCAAAAATTGCAGAGGAAGGAACACTCCCAAACTCATTCTACGAGGCCACCATCACCCTGATACCAAAACCAGACAAAGATGTCACAAAGAAGGAAAACTACAGGCCAATATCACTGATGAACAGACATGCAAAAATCCCCAACAAAATACTATCAAACAGAATCCAGCAGCATATACACCATGATTAAGTGGGGTTTATCCCAGGAATGCAAGGATTCTTCAATATACGCAAATCAAACAATGTGATAAACCATATTAACAAATTGAAGGAGAAAACCTGTATGATCATCTAAATAGATGCAGAAAAAGATTTTGACAAAATTCAACACCATTTATAATAAAAACCCTCCAGAAAGTAGGCATAGAGGGAACTTACCTCAACATAATAAAGGCCATATATGACAAACCCACAGCCAACATTGTTCTCAGTGTAAAAAACTGAAACCGTTTCCACTAAGATCAGGAACAAGACAAAGTTGTCCACTTTCACCACTATTATTCTACATAGTTTTGGAAATTTTAGCAACAGCAATCAGAGAAGAAAAATAAATAAAAGGAATCCAAATTGGAAAAGGAGAAGTAAAGCGGTCACTGTTTGCAGATTACATGATACTATACATAGAATCCTAAAGATGATACCAGAAAACAACTAGAGCTAATCAATGAATTTGGTAAAGTACCAGGATGCAAAATTAATGCACAGAAATCTCTTGTATTCCTATACATTAATGATGAAAATTCTTAAAGAGAAATTAAGGAAACACTCCCATTTACCATTGCAACAAAAAGAATAAAATACCTAAGAGTAAACCTACCTAGGGAGACAAAAGACTTGTATGCAGAAAACTATAAGACACTGATGAAAGAAATTAAAAATGATACAAATAGATGGAGAGATATACCATGTTCTTGGATTGGAACAATCAACATTGTGAAGATGACTATACTACCCAAAGCAATCTACAGATTCAATGTAATCCCTATCAAACTACCAATGGAATTTTTCACAGAACTAGAACAAAAAATTCACAATTTGTATGGAAACACAAAAGACCTCAAATAGCCAAAACAATCTTCAGAAAGAAAAACGGAGCTGGGGGAATCAGGCTCCCTGACTTCAGACTATACTACAAAGCTACAGTAATAAAGACAGTATGGTAGTGGCACAAAAACAGAAATAGAGATCAACGGAACAGGGTAGAAAGCCCAGAGATAAACCCACGCACATATGGTCACCTTATTTTTGATAAAGGAGGCAAGAATATACAATGGAGAAAAGACAGCCTCTTCAATAAGTGGTGCTGGGAAAACTGGACAGCTACATGTAAAAGAATGAAATTAGAACACTCTCTAACACATAAATAAACCCAAAATGGATTAAAAACCTATATGTAAGGCCAGATACTATCAAACTCTTAGAGGAAAACATAGGCAGAACACTCTATGACTTAAATCATAGCAAGATCCTTTTTGACCCACCTCCTAGAGAAATGGAAATAAAAACAAAAATAAACAAATGGGACCTAATTAAGCTTAAAATCTCTTACACAGCAAAGGAAACCATAAACAAGACAAAAAGACAACACTCAGAATGGGAGAAAATATTTGCAAATGAAGCAACTGATGAATGATTAATCTCCAAAATTTACAGGCAGCTCATGCAGCTCAATATCAAAAAAACAAACAACCCCATCCAAAAGGGGCAGAATACCTAAATAGACATTTCTCCAAAGAAGATATACAGATTGCCAACAAACATATGAAAGGATGCTCAACATCACTAATCATTAGAAAAATGCAAATCAAAACTACAATGAGGTATCACCTCACACCAGTCAGAATGGTCATCATCAAAAAATCTACATACAATAAATGCTGGAGAGGTGTAGAGAAAAGGGAACCCTCTTGCACTGTTGGTGGGAATGTAAATTGATACAGCCACTATGGAGAACAGTATGGAGGTTCCTCAAAAAACTAAACATAGAACTACCATACGACCCAGCAGTCTCACTACTGGGCATATACCCTATGAAAACCATAATTCAAAAAGAGTCATATACCACAATGTTCATTGCAGCTCTATTCACAATAGCCAGGACATGGAAGCAACCTAAGTGTCCATCAACAGATGAATGGATAAAGAAGATGTGGCAGATATATACAGTGGAATATTACTCAGACATAAAAAGAAATGAAATTGAGTTATTTGTAGTGAGGTGGATGGACCTAGAGTCTGTCATACAGAGTGAAGTAAGTCAGAAAGAGAAAAACAAATACCGTATGTTAACACATATATATGGAATCTAAAAAAAAAAAAAAAAAAAAAAAATGGTTCTGAAGAACCAGGGGCAGTACAGGAGTAAAGATGCAGATGTAGAGAATGGACTTGAGGACACGCGGAGGGGGAAGGGTAAGCTGGGATGAAGTAAGAGAGTGGCATGGACATATATACACTACCAAATGTAAATTAGACATCTAGTGGCACGCAGCCACATAGCACAAGTGAGATCAGCTCAGTGCTTTGTGACCACCTATAGGGGTGGGATAGGGAGGGTGGGAGGGAGACGCAAGAGGGAGGAGATATGAGGATATACGTATATGTATAGCTGATTCACTTTGTTATAAAGCAGAAACTAACACACTATTGTAAAGCACTTATACTCCAATAAAGATGTTAAAAAAAACCACGATATTAGAAGGCAAAAGTTAATTATTTATATATATATATTATTTTCATATTATTTCATATTATTTTTCAATCATCTACCTAAGAAGAAAATAGTAGAAATACTTTGAAGACAACAATCTCAGGAATGCACTGCCCATCTATTATTATTTTTAAAGTATATTTGTAGAGAAACCCTTATATTCTCACATCCATTTCAAGCTTGATGTTGGCAAAGGAGTACGTAATCTCAAAATACTCAGTACACATAGACCAGACACGCTGGATCCAAAATGGAATTTTATGGATATTTCAAGATCCTTTCAGGGTGGCCAATATTCACAAAGCTTTAATTACAGTACTTTGTTTTCACTCCATGTCAATTTAAATTCCAAGCATCAGTGATGTCATTAACATAAATTTGCATAGAAGTAAAATTACATAAATGTCACTGCAAAGCTAGCACAGAGCAAACAGAGAGAAACATATGAGCTCTGGATTGAAACTCCTTCCTATACCTTTTTAAACAGTAGCAAGTTTTAACCTGGCACATGAATTTCAATACAGTTGGCCCTTGGTATCAGTAGATGCAGAATTCCTGGATGCGGAGGAACCCTAGATGCGGAGAGCTGACAGCAGCAGGTCATTTTTTTTGTAAGGGACTTGAGCCATGTGGGGATTTGGGTATCAGTAGGGGTCCTAGAACTTGTCACCCATGAATACCGAAGAAACAACTGTATTGAGAGTTTTCAACTAGGTGTTTCGTCTACTAGGACATGGAATGTGCTTATGAACTTGGAGCACTTCCAAGCACACTCACAGCATTTTGGGATCCCAAATGTCCTTTCCCAACCTGCACTCTATCCATTAACCAGTAAGGGGAATGTAATACTCTACTATGATTTCCATGTATTGTCCTAATTGCACAAATAATTCACAGATTTATAGTGATGTAATTTCTGCCTTGACATATCAGCATCTCCAAGATTTTTATTTATTAATCTTGCCAATAATGCTAGCACCACCTTTCACTTTCTTGCTTTCAGCTTTCTTTGAAGTACTTATTATTCTTGTCTTCATTCCCATGCAGACAGAGAGAAGACTCCCAACTACAATATATCAAAACTCTTTCCTATATTTGCTGTTACTTAAAACTATCCTAGAAGATCTTTTAGGATTTTAAATAATATTTTCCTATATCATGCAATCCATCCATTTTGGATTTTCATAGTACTATTAAATTTTCAATTATACCTAGGGAAATGATTCAGCTTCCATCCCACAAGCTACTGAACTTAGTTTTGTCAATGTCACCAAAAATATCCAATTCAGTGGCCTCTTCTTTTCTGAGAAGTGAATGGATTTAACTATTTTTGGAGGTTGATCTATCAAGACTTGCTTATGTATTATACAAGAGCAAGAGAAAGTCTATCATAAGACTTAAATTTATGAATATAAAACAGATTAATTGTTTTACTTAAAATTCTTCATTTGTTTTCTATTGCATGTAGAAATTTCTAACACCTTATAATGTTCCATAAAGCCATGGGTGATCTGATCCTTTCCTAGCTCTCTGAGCTCATTTCCATCTTCCCTTCTCTTGCTCTGTTCGTTATTCTCTAGCCACACTGACCTTCTTTCTTCTTATCAAACATATCCAAGTTCCTTTCTACCTCAAGACATTTGTACTCGGTGTTCTTCCTCCTTGAATAATTTGCCCCAGATCTTTCCATGAATGGCACTTTCATACTATTTGGATCCCACCCAAAATGTCAGGAGACCTTCCTTCATCACTGAATCTAAATTAATTGCATTAGTCTCTCATTTCCCAAACTATCTAGAGAAGGTATATCATTATACCCTAATTTACTGTCTTTGGCGAACTTATAGGTATCTAAAATTATTGTACTTATTTTATTTTTACTTGTTTTATATTTGCCTTTCCCCACTGGAAATATGCTCTGCAAAGCAGTGATTTAGTGCCATAACTGCAGTACTTAGAACAGTGATTGACAATCAGTAGGGATTTAATGAATAGTTGTTCGCTAAATGGATGAATGCATTTTATGAATTAGAAAGCATATAGAAATTAAATTTCTCAAGATAAAATAGCTAATAAAAAGCACAATTAAGACACTACCTACAGTGCCTGCATGAGAATATTAATCTGGCCAAAATGTATTATTATAATGGGGAGAGCTGGGAGCTCAGACATGAGATAAGAAGTAATTTTGACAGGAAAGGAAAAATTCAATAACGCCTAGGATTAAGATACAGCAAAAAAGATTGGAAAGTGAGAATGGATGCAAAAGCCATAGGAGAAGCAGGTCTATAAGAATTGTTCATTTATTTCATACAAAGACAAGAGAGGAAGCAAAGTTAACTCAAAGTTTTCAGTTTGAGTGAGAGTACAAATGCTAGTTTCATTAGAAAGAGACAAAGCCTAGACATAGCAGATGTATATGAGATTCAGTATGGAGATGTGTTTAAGTAACTTGCGGTATATCCAGGTGGATGGTCTTTAGTTAACTGAAAACACAAAAGGATAGATTAACATTTCCACCAAAGAGAGATTAATATTTTCTTTGTTCATGCTTTAGTTAGTATTATTAAGATATAATTTAAATAAAATTCACTCTTTTAAAATATGATCTTGAAAAATGTATACATTCATGTAACCACCACCACAGTCAAGATATAGAACTGTTACATTACCCTAAAAATGTCCTTCATAACCCTTGGTAGTCAGTCTCCTTCCTGATATCCAAGTCATAGAAACCACCAATCAGATTTTGGGTCCTAGAATTTTGCCACTTCAATAACATCATATAAGGGAAATCAAATGATATATAGCTATTTACATCTGGATTCCTGAACTTAGAATGATGCCCTTAATTCAGCTATGTTGTTACATATGCTAGCATTTTTTATTGCTTAATAGTATTTAATGATATGTCTGCATCACAATTTATTAATGGCCATTTTGGTTGTTTCCAATTTGTAGCTATAATCAATAAAACTTTTAATAAATATTAATGTATGTCTTCGAGTAGACATATATTTTCACTTCTCTTGGGTAAATACACATGAATGGGATTGCTGGGACGTATGGGAAGTAAAGATTAACTTTCTAAGAAACGGCCAAACTTCTTCAAGGCAGCTGTACAAGGAAATGTTTTCACCAGTAACACATGAGAATTCAAGTTTCTCTACATCCTGCCGAGACTTGGTATTGCTGTATTTTTTACTTTAGCCATGCAAGTAGTTTGTGAAGTAGTTCATTGTGGTTTTAAGTTTTCCAGCTTTTTTTATTTGTCAAAGCTGTTTTGGCTATTTCAGGTCCTTTGCATTTGTATGTGAATTTTAGAATTAGTTTGCCACAGTTTATTTAAAAATCTGCTTTTATTTGGATAGAGATTGAGTTGACTCCATAGAACAGCTTGGGAATAAATGATACGTTAACAATTTTAAATTTTTAGATCCATGGCACAGTATATCTCTTCATTATTAGGACTTTTTTAGTTGCTCAATGCTTTATCATTTTCACCTTAAACATATTGCATGTTTTGTCAGATTTATCCTTAAGCATTTCATGTTTTTATGATATTGTAAATGGTAGTTTTTACTTACATTTCTTTACATTTCCAAATTTTCACTGCACATGGGTCCAGAAAACTCTGACTGATAGTTTCAATATCTGTATCATCTCTTAGTTTAATTCTGTTGATTTATCTCTTGACAATAAGTTGTTTTCTTCCTACTTTGTTGTCTTTTTCTATTATTATTATTATAGTTATTATTATTACTTTTTTTGTGTATATGGTGATATTTAACTAATGTCATGTTTGGATTAACAGTAAAGACTAAGGTAAATAGGAATTATTCCTGCTAACATTGCAGACCTTTACTTCTGTCAGGCTGTTAGCATAGGAGGTTAAATCAATCTAGACAGTAGCTGAGTGGAGTGTGTGTGTTGATGTTGCTATGGTCAACTTCAGTGTCCTATAGGCTTCAAATTTCTCTGCTGCCATGACCTTGTGTCTAGTAAGCAATGTGTGGCACTGAAGGCTTTTCTTCAGTGTCCCTGCTCTACTCTCTCCTTTGCTTTTAGAAGAACCATCAAATTGATGCCAGAGAGAAGGGTCTCTATGCTCTTACCTTTTGCCAGAAGGGAATTGCTGTTGCTTATTACCCAGTACTAGACTGGTGGTGGGATCAAGGTCTTTCCCTGTTCTCTTGCTCCAGTTTCTGTTTTAGGTAGGCTCTTGCATCCAGAATCATGGGGTGGGGATATCTCATGTTTCACACCCCATAGCCCCAGTAGCAGCCAATCTCTGCTCATATTCTGTGTTCCTGTAGAGGAGAGTGTTTCTTGCCCCTCCCCCATTTGTGGAAGACCTATACTTTGCAACAGCTCCCTATCCTGGACCCATGAATCTTTCCTGTCCTTTTCCCAGGGTCACACGTTTTGCTTCTACCCTCCCCCAGAAGCAATGGATCTTTACCTGCATCTTGATGGCCAGAAAGTTTTGTACCCCTTTCCAGAGATAGCTGGATTTTGCTTCTACTCCACTAAAAGCAGTGGCTCCTTGCCTGGGCTCTGGGGATGGGAGGGTTTCCTGTCCATCCCCAGAAGAGTAAGGTTTTGTATTATGAGAGAAAGGTCCAGAGTAGGGTTTTGAGTCTGACCCCAGTGTCAACCAATTAGAAATAAAATTTTATTTAAAAAAAGACAAAACTCAAGATGAAGAAGAGGAAGAAGATGAGGATTGAAACTCAGTTATCTGGAGTATTTTGTATGAATTCTTAAATAAAATTTAGGAAACAAAAAAAAAAAAAGACAAAACACAACAGGCCAGATTTAGCCTATGGATCATATATAATTTGGCAACCTATTTCTTAGAGAATTCAGAGGGCTATGAGACAAATACAATGGAAGAGAGAAGAAAAGAGAAAAAGAGCTTCATGCTCTTTCCTAAAAAGCTTCATGCTTTTTTACTGTGTACAAAAGCCTATTCCCACTCTCCCCCAAAGCCACTCCCTAAAACTCTAATAAATAAAGTGTGCTGTGAAGCCTCCCCTTTCTTAGTCATGGATACTTCTATAGATATTTACTTCACTGCTTTATAATTATGAGAACACACATCCATCTCACCTACTTATTTTGAGGTCCTTGAGAGAAGGCAATATGTCTCATTCATTTTGTATGGACATTTTTAGGAATGTAATCATGAGTCTGGAAAGAAAACTGAAAAACAAAATAGAAGCAACAATGATTTCCCTGATGTCAAACCATACTCACTCAGTTGTGACCAAATCAGCCTCATTTTATTATTTTCTTGAGCAATTCTTGGCTGTGAAAAAAGTGAAAGAATGTCTGGGAGGCAGATGATGGAGAAAGGGATCTCCAAGTGGGTAACATCGAGTACAAAAAAGAGGACTTTCAAGTGATGAGTGTTCAGTGGTGGTAAGGAGAAGGAGAATAAAAGCAAGATTTAGACAATGAACGAGAAGGACAGATAAGAAGATTTTTAAAAGTCAAAGATTATTGATTCAAATTTAGGATTATTTTTCTACCTGAACACAGTCCATGAATTTTGATCATTTTAAGTGAAAAAATGCAAATATGGTGAAAGGGAATGGTGAAATGATGAGATTACTAACTCCTGGGCATGGAGAGAGTTGTCTCTACTAGGCAGAGTGTGAGGTATTTAGAAGGTGTTCAGTGAAGGTGTTGATTGATGGGAAAAAAGTCTTCTCTCTCGGGGATTTCTAATTGTTTCATCTGGATTGTGCCAGTTGATGGGATAGAAAAGCAGGAAAAGCAAAGACAGGATGTTTCTGCTACAGTAACAATTGACAACACTCTTCCTTACTGACAAAAAAAGAATATGGGTAAAACCTGTCAAGTTCTTCAAATTTAGAAAATGTGTCCAATGTAAAGTGAGATGCATATTTCGCAAGGTGTTTTTGTATTTACTTTGAGCAATTCATGGTAAATAGATTCCAGCTTTTTCATTCTGTGACTCAAAATTCCAATTCCGATATGGCTTTTTCTATTCCCAAGTGTTGTCATGTTTCCAGACCTTTCATTTTTCTTTCGTCTTATCTCAAGGCTGAAAGAAGTTTATCATATTATTAGACAACAGAGCAGAACAAAACAATATATCAAGCCCCAACACTTGGTATTGTTCTGCAGAGAAAATCGGGTGAATTCTCTTACTGTGTGATTAGAAAAAAGAATGTCCCAGGTACCATATTTCAAAAACTGGAAATAATTGATGCACCTAATTAATGGTAAAGGGAACAAAAGTATAGCAAATATTTAGAAAGCAAGTAATTAAAATAAATACTGAAAGTCTAAATCCTAACAGAAAAAATTTATTAAACCAACCTCAGGAATATGTAGGGGAGAAAGTAATTCTGATATGACACATGATAGAAAATTTTATTCAATGATTTTAAATTTGGACTTTGAGTCCAGTTGTCATTATTTTACATGAAAAATGCTGTCACTTTTACTAACATAAAGATACGTTACAATCTAATACCAGCGGCTGACCTATATTGATCATTAAATGGTACTATTAATTTATGAGAATGGTTCTTCTTGAAAATAGATGCCTGAAATATTCATAACCACACGTTTTTAAGGCATAGCTATAAAATATTAACCTTTGTCATCTTAGAATCTCTTCAATGTAAACTAACACAGAGAAAAATTATTTTTTGTTATCAACCATTTAAGTATCAGGAAAAATTAGGATCAGTGTCATTAAGTCTTCGGGAATGAACATCGGGCTTGTTTCATCTTCAATTTCAGAAATAAATGCGTTTCAGCTATGCTTTGTGAGACTACTCTGAACTCAGTTTGCCACCCTGAGCCTAAAATGTGTGAGAAAGTTTGTCCTGTGGTATTTCTAGTTATAAAACACAGCTGATGTGATCACTCAGCTACATATTGTGGATGATTATTGCATGCCTTAAGTGGGTAATATAAGGAACAAGAGGCGTAAACCCCATGAGAAATGTAGTCATTTTCTCTCCATGCAGGATCTGAAGTACCATTCGATTATTAAATGCAACCTGCGTATGACAGGAAAAGCACCCCAGTCATGACTTAGGGGTCTGCAAACTAGCAAACCACCCCAGCAAGTGTCTCTGCTAATCACAAAGCTAGGCTTTGGGGCAACCCAACTTGCCTTAATTTTTACCTTTAAACTTATATTTTTGGTCAAGTGATAATAAATTCTTAGCTTTTATACTTTTCATAAAAATTTCAAAAGCATCATCATAATTCTCTAAAGCATGCTCCTTTTTCCTTTTAGCTTAACTTTTTTTTTCTTACATATACTATTTTAAGAAAATTTAAAGAGGAATTGCCTTTAACTAGACTCAATTTTTTCTAGATGGACTATGTTAAACTCTGTAGAAAGTTACTCTTATGGAGCTTATTATAAGGAAAATGGAATGAATCTTGGTATTAACAGTAAAGTGAATTTAGATTAGCTATTGAAAATGTTTGAATTAATAAAATGCTAAATTTTAAAGTATTTATTAAAAGGTGATATAGTATTCTTACTGTGGAGCACAAACATTATTGGGAGGAAAAGAAACTTTTACTATTCTATAGGTGTTTTGATTTAATAAATAGGGATTAGTACATTATTCTCAGGTCACATTTTTAATTTAAAAATGAACACTTCTGAAACACTTAAAACACTTAAAATTTTTATTCCGTTTATATTACTGGCATTAACCATTTAGCAAGTTGAAGCTATTTGAGAAATCGTGTGTGCATTGCTAATCTACATAGCCATTCTTTTCTAGCTCTTGAATTTGTGCATTTCCAGATAAGATAAAGAAAGGAGGTCAGAATGCAGAAATGGGAAAATATTTGGCATTTCCTGAGACCAACAGATTCTTCTCAATTTGGTTGATGTGAAGAATTCCTGAAAGAGAGAGGAGGAGGAGCAACAAGAAGTGGGCTACCTAGAGACCTCATCATAGTTATAAAGATGTAAGGCAGGGGTATTGAGAATAAAGGAAGATACTGCAATGGCTAGAGAATTAGGAGTACTGTGTGCAACTCTTTAAATAATAAAGATTTTTTCATTCCCCCAGATACAAAGTTTTGTCCCATTTTTTTTGACACATAGCTTACAGATTCAAGGCAAACTGCTTGAGACAACAAAAGCTTTGTGATACTCAAAGAAGCCAAAGTCCTTTAAAATCCTTTCAGTGTGTAGAATACATTTCAGGACTGCTTCCCCTGGAGTCAGCCAGCTTATGCATGCTAAGATTGTCCAGTCTTATTTTCCACACCAAATGCATTAGAAATCCTTGACCACTACAGTATACAATATTAAAGTAGAATAGAACACTAAAGTGGCCTTCTATTTTGTTCATATTGACCTTGAAGTTTAAATGATAAAAGTAAATGGAAAGTTTAAATCAATTTTTCATATGAGAATTTTCAAAGACACAAAATTCTATTGTTCTGTGGTGAGGTCCGTATGTTTAGACCAGAGCTTTTAATGGGTCAGCCAGAAGACAATAGAATAGAGAGTCATAGTACTTTCTCAACTTTAAATTGTTTATTCCTGTGTTGCCTCTAGTTAACTACACTTACTGTAGGAAATAAATCATACTTATTGCTCATCTTACAATCTTGCTGAATTTCACATAGAAGTTTCAGTTTCTATGGCAAATAATACCAAACTTAGGTTTCTCACTGTAGTTAAATCAAACTCTACTACATAATAAGGGTTGACATATTAGCAACCATGTTCCATTTAATCCTGTCCTATATTTAATTAATACACCCTTTAAAATTGATGTAGCAAGAGACATGTCCAAAAAGACTGTATCATTACTTCAAACATTGGAATTAGGACCTTTGAGTTAGAGTTTTATATTTACTCATTCCTCCCCAAATTTTCACAGTAAATATATCTCCTATGGCAGACCACATTGCTGAAACTTCTTCATACCTGAGGTCACCTTGGGGAAAAGTTGGTCTCTTTCATCAGGGTTAAAAGTCTGATTTCCCGCCCTTTCAGAAAATGGCACTTGTACAAACTGAAAGACACTAACTTTGAGACTTTCATGGAAGACACCGATATAGAAAATGGTCATAGGAAAATTTTCTATCACTCTAACCAGTGAATAAAAGACTTTTACAAAGTAAAAAGTTATCATTCTATGTCCTCTAGTAAAATATTACTGCATACCAATTTCTCGTTCTAGGGAAAGAAGCTGAAGTTGAGAAATTCTTTCCTCTCATGACTACCAGTGGACTAAAGTTAAAAAGACTATAAACTTCAAATAAATAATATAGGTATATTACCTTGAAAAGAGATAAGAGGTTGGGGAAAGAATAGAGCATCTTACAACATGGATTAAACTCATTTGAAGGCCCTTTTCAAATGTAGTAGCTATTTAGTACATTTATTCTTAATGAGGCCATTGGCCACAGCTCTCCCAAAGGATTGTTTTGCATTGGTCAGATAGTTTGAGAGACACTCTATGGATTTTGAAGAGATTAATTTGAATTGCTAAATTTTGTTTAGAATTTTTGCATCTATGTTCATGCGGCATATTGGGCTGTAGGTTTCTTTTCCTGTATTGTCTTTGTTTGATTTTAGTATCATAGTAATACTAGCCTCATAAAATAATTTGAAAACTATTCACTCTCTTTTCTGTTTTCTGCAAGAGATTGTACATAACTGATGTTATTTCTTTTGTTTTGGGAGAATTCAACAGCGAAACCATAAAGGCTGGAGTTTTCTTTGTGGGAAGATTTTTAACTATAAATTTAATTTCTTTAGTAGATATTAGGATATCCAGTTTATATATTTCTTCTTTAGTAAGATTGGGTAGTTTGTGTGTCTAAGAAATTTTCTGACATAAAGCTGTTTATGATAATTCCTCATTATTATTTTATATCTGTAGAATCTACAATGTGTCACCTCTATTGTTCCTGATATGGATAATTTATTTTATTCTTGATCAGTCTGGCAAGAGTTTTATTGATTTTATTGATCTTCTCAAAGAACTAACATTTAGATTCATGGATTTTGTGATTATTTTTCTGTTTTCTATTTTGCTTATTTCTGCTCCTATTTTTTCTTTCTTAATTTGTTCTTTCCTAACTTCTTCCTTTCCTTTGTTTCCTTTGGGTATAATTTGCTCTTTTTCCTAGTGTATGAAAGCTGGAATACTGATTTTAGACTTTTCTTCTTTTCTAATATAGGATATAGATGCTACCAATTTCCCTCTAAATGCAGATTTAGTTAGCTCCATTACACAAATTTTGATATGACTCCATTTTCATATTCATTCAAGTACTTTCAGATTTTTCCTTTAAGTTTCATTTGACCTATGGTAATATAGAAGAGTTATTAAGTTTCCAAAAATGGGGAGATTTTCCAGATATGTTTTGGTTATTAATTTCTAGTTATTGATTATTGAGCTTTGGAAGGATGTAGAAATCAGACCACATTGCTGAAATGCTTCACACCTAAAGTCACTATGGGGAAAGCGACCTATTATTAAGTTTTCAAAAGTTGGGAATTTTCCAGCTATCTTACGGTTATTGATTTCACAATTCCATGTGGTCAGAAAATATACTTGAATATTCAATATGCTTGAATTCTTTTAAATTTATTAAGACTGTTTTATAGTCCAAAATATAGTCTGTCCTGGTAAATGTTCTGTGTGTACTAGAAAAGAATGCATATTTTCTTACTTTTAGGTGGAATGATTTAAAAATATAAATTAGATAATTTGGATGATAGTCTATGTTCTATATTTTTACTGATTTTCTGTTTGCTTGTCCTGTCAATTACTGAAATAGGCATATTAAAATATATGAATATAATCGTGGATTTGTCTATTTTTATATCAATTTTGTTTCATCAGTTTTAAAGTTATCTTATTAGGTATATACATGTTTAAAGTTGTTATGGTATCTTAAAAACTTGCTGGAAATTTCTTTTGCCAGATATTAATATAGCCATTCCTGCTTTATTTTGATGAGTGCTTTCATCGCTAATGTTTTCCCATTCTTTTACTTCGGACCAATCTATATATTTATATTTAAAGTACATTTCTTACAGAAAGCATATAGTTGAGTCTTACTGTTTAACTAATTGGGCAATCATTGTCTTTTCATTTGGGCCTTTAGAACATTTATATTTAGTAGAATTATTGATATAGTTTATATCTATGACATTACATAGTCATTTGGTTTCTATTTGTCCCTTCTGTTGTACCCTTTTATTCTTTTGGGTTGAGTATTTTTAGGGTTCTATTTTATTTCCTTTATTGGATTACTAGATGTTATTCTTTGCTTTTGTTATTTTAGAGGTGCTATAGAATTTAGAGTATACATTCAAGTAATATTAATATAATAAAGAATAAAAAATTAAACATTTGACTTTAAAAGTTAGAAAAATAATTTTAAAATAATGGAATAAAAATTTAAAGAAAGAAAATGCCAAATTAAAAAACAATAATATTGATAAATTTTAAAACCTTGTTCTTTGAAAAAATAAAATAAATAAATCACTAATCAATCTTATTAAGAGAAAAGTGAAAAAATAAATAAATGCAGAAAATAGGGAAAAAATTACCAGAGAAAGAGAGAAATTTTTTTTAAAGTCATATGAAACTATTTTCCCAACTCTGCTAATACCATTGAAAGCTTGGATAAAATGAATAATATTCTATTAACTTGTAATTTACCAAAATTTCCTCAAGAGGTAAAAGACAATCTATATAGATTGGTTTTCATAGTAAAAGAAATAAAGAAAAAAGTCCAAATTCCATAGAAGAAATACTGCAACTCTTTCAAAAAGCTTCAACGTGGTTTCACAGAGAAACTCTTCCAAAATTTTGACATAATTCCAGTTCCATTTGTTTAAACCTTTTCAGGACATAGTATTTTTAATTTTTTTATTAATCCAGAATAAAACTGCAAAAGACCAAAATTAGAAAAGTAAAGAAAACAATAATCTAATTTTATTCATGAATGTCAATGTGAAAAATAGAATCTAACAGCATATAAAAAGGCTGATATACCATAGGCAAGTGTGGTTCATTATAGAATTCCAAAGATTGTTTATAATAGAAAAGTATCAATATAATCTCTCACAGTAGGATCACTAGGGAGAACTACAGATATGATCATATCTATAGGGAATGAAAGGTATTTGAAAAAAATTTAATATCTACTCTTTTTAAACACATTCAATAAAATAAAATGAATGGATATTTTCTAACCAGAGGATCATATATTTATATGATTTTGACTTAGCTTCTAATCAATATAGAAAGCCTCATTTACCTAAGCACATTTTCTAATGAATGCCAATATCTGAGATAAGACATACTCTCAGAATGTGGAACATATAAGATTTGTTAGTAGGTATTTTAAGACTGATCCAATTTTGATCCACTCTAAATTATTATTCAGAGAAGTAAGGTTAAAATGATAACATAAAAAAGATAGTATTAAACACAAAGATGTACAAAATTGGTGTTCCTGAAAAATGTAAATATCTAAATATATAATGTAAGAAACATTTCACCCTTGAAAAAGAAGATAAATTTACATATCAAAATGGCATACCATGTAGAAAACAAATTGATTATGAACTATCAGCACCATAACCTCGCAGATGATCTGCCCCCACAAATGTACTGAAGTATAAGAATAAAGAGTCTTGGGAGCAACTAAGTAAGAAATATAAATCACAGAGGAAACAAATTAATTTGGTTGCATCAGACATTTTTACAGCAATCTTCAATGCTATGAAATAGTGAAGCAATATGTATAAATTCAGAAAAAAATAAAACTCAAGAATTAATACCTAGTTAAATTTTTCTTTCTGTATACAAGAAACAGACAAGATAATTTCCCTATGAGCCCTTTCTGAAATAAAACTATTTTACTATAAAAATACTTTGCTGTAGGAAATACGTGTCTGTGGGTATTATACCGATTTACATACAGTATTTAGACTAACCAACTGTGGGAAGCATGGTTTCAAACAGAATGTAATTGTTACAAATGTTGAAAATGTGAAAATAATGATTAAAATAAGGAAGGGAAGAGATAGTAAAAATTTGAAGAAGTCATAGTGTGTTCATTTTCTCCTCTTTCATAACACAGTCAATAATGTTACCAAAAGTTTAAATATTCTGGCTTATGGGCTGTTTCTCATCAACTTTTTAAACTTTAAGAAATGGATACTGCTTCTTGTAAAACCATCTACTTGTCAACAGTCCAGTTTATATTAATTTCTAGTTCTTCTGTTGCAATATTGTCAGTAATCTCCTTCATTTTAAAATATGTATTCTTCTATCTGTTGATGTCTAGGATCATGTACCTCAAGGGGTTATGCCTGGAGAGCAGATTTTTGAGTGACTTTTAATTTCTTGCTCCTATTCTAAGTTATTTGAATTTTTAAACTGAGTACATATTGTATTCTTTTAAAAATTTAATAGTTATTTGTCCAAATGAAGAAAAATACCTATGTATGTATCACCAGCTCCACATTCATTCTTAATCTAGCCATTCTGGTCATGTAAGATTAACCACGGAACTGTGACAGAATTGTGTAATCGGTATAGATTTACTCACCCTGAGTAGTACTGCTGAAGTTCAGAACACAAAGAATGGAAGACAAAAATCAATATCTGTTTCTCAAAGTATAAATGTATTGGATGGCCACAGCTTGTATGATAATAATGGAAGTTTATATGCAAATAATACATTCATTAGTCATTGAAAACATAACTAAAATCGGTAACTAAAATTGATTTTTTAAAATGTCGATATAAAAGAGGTATTTTGGTATCTGCATTTTATATAACAAACTACAGCATTGCCATTCCAAGGAAAAATATTAATAAATGTACAATGCAAATATTTATTATTTCTGAAATAGTCTTCTGCCAATATTAATAACAGTAATGCAAAATCCCTTTTTTTCCCAATGTGTGTGAGAAGCAAGAGAGTGGGGAGTGGATTTTTGTATGAACTTGTGACTATTCTGGATAATGTCTAATTACATGAAAGAATATTTGCAAATTTATGAATTATGAAGCTATATACTATGATACTAGGAGGAATGGCCATCAATTAAACAGAGATTGTCTAACAAAAATCATTATGTAAACCATTGACTAAAACTGACCTTCATTAAGAGGGAAATTCCTGTCGTGTACCAAAGTAGTTTTACAGACCCAAGCACTTTAACACTAACTGAGAGGCACCAATAACTTTAATGAAGGGAGACAACCTGAATTCAAATGATTATTGTTGAAAAGAAAAGTTCAACAGTCAATTAATCAAATCACTTGTCACTGATAGCATTGGCCCATGTTTTAGTCCTAACATATGTAGAAAAATAAGTTGCAAAAAAGTTAGTTCAGGGGCTTCCCTGATGGCGCAGTGGTTGAGAATCTGCCTGCCAATGCAGGGGACACGGGTTCGAGCCCTGGTCTGGGAAGATCCCACATGCCGCGGAGCAACTAGGCCCGTGAGCCACAACTACTGAGCTTGCGCATCTGGAGCCTGTGCTCCGCAACAAAAGAGGCCATGATAGTGAGAGGCCCGCGCACCGCAATGAAGAGTGGCCCCCACTTGCCACAACTAGAGAAAGTCCTCGCACAGAAACGAAGACCCAACACAGCCATAAATAAATAAATAAATAAATAAATAAATAAAATAAAAAAAGTTAGTTCAGGTGGCTCTTAGTTATTTTATTATGGGTTCTGTAGTTTTAATAAGCATAACTTTTAGCAACTGAAGTTCACGAAACAGGCAAGGTCTAGGCTGTAAATCTTCAATTTGAGTGTATAGGTCATTAGACTCAGAGCTTCTGTTTATTTAAGTAATTAAAACTTATATATCATAATACCCTTAATTGTCCAGTAATCTCCATGTTATTCTAAAAATAATGAATCTGGGACTTCTCTGTCCAGTGGTTAGGATTCCACGCTCTTACTGCCAAGGCCCCGGACTCAATCCCTGGCTGGTCGGGGAACTGAGATCTTGCAAGCCAAACCAGGGAACTAAGATCCCGCAAGCCACGCAACACAGCCAAAAAATTAAATTAAATTAAATTAAAATAATGAATCAAAAATAGAGAGTGTCTCAACAATTCAGTGAACTCAGACCATTGCCTTGTGCAAATCTGTAC
This sequence comes from Balaenoptera physalus, assembly GCF_965194825.1. Taxonomy (NCBI): domain Eukaryota; kingdom Metazoa; phylum Chordata; class Mammalia; order Artiodactyla; family Balaenopteridae; genus Balaenoptera; species Balaenoptera physalus. The sequence continues at coordinate 101,418,759 of NC_138885.1, read as the reverse complement.
CTAAACCCCACAGGTCTATCAGCTCTGATCATTGGTTTATGTAGCTCTAAAGATATGTACTCATGTTTTCTCTGCTTTAAATAAAGAGAATATTTTTGCAATTATCATTTATAAGATGAACAATACCCTGGGTATTTGAATAAAACTTTATCTTTTCTCTTTTCATTTGGCTTCAAAACTGTAAATTTTAAGCCAGTTGTGCCATTTTCCTGTATGTCACAGACGTGACATTATCTTTGATCACCATTTTCATAAATGGAGAATATTTTCTTTATACTTCTTAGTATATATTGGGCACTTCATCTCCTTTACATTCAACATCCCCAATTATTTTCCTACATAATGTTGTTGTTGTTTAATCTACTCTGGAAAATAAAATGTTTTGTACATATGTTCTTTAAAAATCATTTTAGAAGTCCTGAAAAAAATCTAGAAAAAAATGCAATTTGTGGCAAATTTTTTTTGCTAGTGAAAAATGTTAATCTCCATTTTGTCCAATAAATGGTCACAGTTTACATGGTTTAATAAGACTACCTATGCATGACGGATGTTGTTAAATTATGTAAATCTCATAAGTTTATCTGGTAATATGATCAGAATAACAGACAATGGTTTGCTTGAAGCCCCATGACAAATACCACAAAATGTGAGAAGAAGCATAAGTTTAACTCTTTCCTTGTGGTAAGAAAATTAAAAGGAAAATTTACATTATATATATGCATAACCCTTCCTTCTCAAAGCAGTGGGAAAATGACCAACCCACACTGGGTATTCAGATGTTTTTCCTCTTCTTTTCATTTGTGTCAGAAATAAATACCTCCTACTGAATCCATGGGGTTTGTCACCTGACTTTTGGACATTGTATTCAAAACAACACAATGCTTATGAAGGTGTATAAAAGAAATAAAAGAATTCTAATTTAGTCAGAGTTAATGATCCAGTTATGAAGGCAATTATACCCTATCACAATCTAAATATATATTACATTACTATCCACATTGGTTTGAAGGTTTAAGATATATATGTACTTACATATTTTAAGCCTTTCAAACCAACATATCAGGAATATAATTTAAAGAAGTGCTTACAAAGGGAAGATGCTGAAGGGAAGTAATTGAATGCAGTTCATCAGGAAAGCTTCCTGGAGGAGGTAAATTTTAAGATGTGTTTTAACCAAAAAAGAGTCATCGGTTAGCAAAGAAGAAAACAGAAAGTTCTGCAACTGCTGAATGCAGAGCCAAGAGGAAAAACAGTCCTATCACAAAAAGCTAGGGATTTTCCCACAAACCAACATGAAGAAATAATGTAAGTGACACCTTTGTGGTTTAAGCTAGATACAGCAAGTAGAAACTGAGTACATTTTAAACCCCATTAGGGCTCTTTGTTTAATGCTAAGTGTGAAACACCTCTACTAAATCATTCCTGGCATAATCAATGTAGTCACTGCCATGTCTAACTGCATTTCCATGGCTCTGCTGCCTTAGCATATTTCCAGAGTTATTCCTTCCTCTCATTCACCAGTGCTCTACTAAAACGCTCTGGTAATCATCCTGTACTGAAATTGAAGGCTGTGTCCTCTTCAGAATGTTCATCTATGCTGATGGCCTTCTGAGTTTAATGGCATGTAATTACTGTTCCCTCTTTAAACAGTGTAACTTCTGTAACTGTAAAAGTAAGCAGTATTCTGCCAAAAACCCCTTCACTTTAGGAGAAACAGGAAAGTCAAACAAGGTAATTGGTATCCATGCCAAACAGAAAGAGACTGACAAAGCTTATTCATCCACTTGTCTGCAGGATCAAATTAAAGGCACAAGCCAAGGCTTTCCTTGAGCCTTGACCTGGCTGGGGCAATGTGAAATAACCTTATTCCTCATCTGTGTCAGTTGAAACAGGGTTGTTCTAAGAGTGAGCCAAATTTGGGCTATTTATTTCTGTTAATACAATCAATTATTATGACAGCTCACCAGGGTTGGTTGGGAGTGAGTGAAATTTCTAAGGATGCTAGGTCTATAAGAATTCAATTATGAGTGGTTCTTAGATTAGTATCAACACACTAATACTAAAGCATTCTTGACTTCATAGCATATAAATACATTCAAGTGCAAATATCAATCAATCAGTCAATATAACATGTCAAGCTCCCACACAATTTTTATAACATTTCGGGAGCCTCTCTACTGACAAGTAAAATAAAACAAAACAAAATAAAATAAAATATTTGTAAAAACATTGACAAATATGGTTAGTGGTATTTCTGGTAGATGTTAACTGTCAATAAAATATGAAAATGCTAAAGAATAGCCCCGTAGCAAATATCACTAAATATCTTCAAACTGAAAAAAATATCTACAGAAGAGTAAAATTTTATTCTAAATATTTACATTTGAATATTGACTTTGATAATAAAATACTTTACACAAAGAGAATACAACTATTAATAAAGATAACTTTAGCACGCTCAGGCTATCTCACACATTTTTATGTATGTGTCTGACATAGAAGACCTTAACATCTTTTGCTTGCCAAGTGTATTTCAAAGCACAACCAACACAGTGGAGTAGGGATTAAAACTTCCAGGTTTAGAATCTTGCACAAAATGTGAATGTATCTCCAATTGTCTCCTTCCCTCTATCAGTCAAATTGTACCTATTTAAGGACATTTTTCCTTCTTCTGGATTAGCCCAGAATTTTTTGCAGCAGTCATCAGAGTAGACTGCTCGGATCTCCTTTTAAGAGAAGCTGCCTAGGAAGCACAGGTTATCAACAGCCTCCAAATGCTACAACTTTGAACCCACCACAGTGTTCAGGCCAGACCGCTCCCAGTCAATGACTGAGCAATGGCAGGGGTGAAGGAGAGTAGTAGAACTCCCACCCACCTGAGAATTCCTACAGGATATGGGATTCATCTAACCCACAGTTTTAGCTAGGGACCTCGCTATCAGCCTGCCTGAAATTCTCTGCTCAACACTGAATTCTGATGCTCTTCCTATCGAAACCTTCCTGTGCTCACTTACTGCTGAGATGTGGGGTCTCACTTTGCCTACTCCTGCTCCTGTTCTCTTTATCTTCCACGGGGCTTTACCCCATAAATCTCCTGCAAATCTGGTTCAGTCTTGGCATCTGCTTCTTGGAGAGCCCACAATGAAACAGGTGGTTCCAGGATTCGGGTGAAAGAAGGAGTGACCCCACTCATCATCACCTGCAGTGATCCCCTGGGGGACACTGAGTCTCCCATCTCCATAACTGTAAGATTTGTACGGTTAGAAGTCTTGGTCTTCAAGAAGAGTAAACTCTTGCTGTGAGATATAGTCAGAGTTTCATTGAATTACAGGCTAGAGCGGCTACCAGGGAACTTTGGACTTCTTATGTTCAGAGAGCCAGTTTGGGAACCAACATTGGCATGTAAATCTTGAATCTTTTTGGTTGTTGTTAAATTTCTATTCATGTTCTTATTGTTCCCTCTGAGGTGTGTGATTGTTAATTCAGACACCTACAAGTCAGTGATTCTATCTAGTATTAAGCTTCATTAATAATATCAAGGATACAGGTAACTGCAAGGCAGTGAAAAAGCACAAAGAAGTCTAGACTATCAATGCCAATCCTCAGGTCCCTCTTTGTTGTATTACATTGTGCTTTCAGCCAGATCTATCATATGACATCTCTAAATTATGCCACCAGGACATTACTTACACTATGGGAAGCTATTTTGGCTCTGCAACACTGCCACTTTGATACTCTATAACTTATGTGATATTTTCTGGAGAGTTGTGGCCCATAAGTGCATAGGTTCTAGATTTGATTCCCCTAATTATTCCTAGACTAAGTACATCCTGCTAAAACATTCCACAGACTCACTCACTGTAAATATCACCAATGTATTTGCCAGGAGATGTGTTATTATTGTGTTTGCAAAAAGATTAGATAGGAATTAGATTTATTGCTGCTATTTTGATTTGTAAACATTTTTGATATAATAGGAAAAAATAGTCAACCCTTTTAATATATGTCACAACTATTTTTCCCCACAGGATTTTATTTTCCTTAGAGTATTATTAGTGACATTTTCTGATCAGTAAAAGTATTTGTTTATGTAGTGCTATTTTTAAAGTCAATTATATCACTTCTTTTTCTTTAAGAATTCAGCCTTGTGGGTTATAATTATATAGCCCTAGCCCCTTTTAAGGTGAAATGAACTTTAAACTTATTTTTTAGAACTTGTAGTATTAAAGCATCTAAAATTAATTTTTTATAAGACGTGAAGTTAGAATCCTTTTTGAAAAATTCATCTCAAAAAAGTTAACAATTATCTCAGCATCATTTAACATTATAAATATTCTTTGTTCTCATTTATGTTAAATAGTAGGACTATCAGATCATAAATACGTACAATGTATGTAATTAACCTCTTTCTTGACTTTCTAGTCTATTTCCATGACCTCTCTTTTCTCACACCAGTTTTCTCATGCTCTCTTTATTCTAGAAATCTAGAATTTATTTAATAACTAGCAGAGTAATCATTCCTCTCCTCCCACTTAATTGTTCTTCAGTTGCATGATTTCCTTTGCTATTCTTTCCTATTTATGCTAGTAGATGACTTTTTGTTTCATGTTGTTCAGTAAACCCCAAAACCCTACTAGTATTTGATTAGAATTGTATTGCTTGAATATATTTTTTGGATAAAAGTAAGTGATCACTTGAAGAAGAGTATTTAAATCCTCAACTAAACTTGTAGATTTATTTATTTCTAATTTTAATTCATATTTTGCTTCATGAATTTAGAATATTTTCTATTAGGTGTGTACACATTAAAGAATGTTAATGTATTTTCAGATAATTGAACCCCTTGTCACTGTGTAATGTCCTCTTTATTTCTAATATCTCCTATTTGAAGTCTACTTTGTTCGATACTAATAGAGTTACTCCAAATTTCTTTTGTTTAATGTTGTCATGGTATATCATTTTTCATACTTTCACTTCTAACTTATCTATGTCTCCATGTTTAAAGTGGGTTTTCTGTAGACAACTCCCCAGAATCAGCCAATCTGTGAAGTCTGAGGGCACAGTCCTCCATAACACAGCCCTCATTTCTGATACCAACAGCAATTCAGGAGGTTCCCAATACCTCCCTCAAATTTAATAATTTACTGGAAGCATTCATAGAACTTATTGACTGTTATTATACTTGTGGTTACAGCTTATTGTAGGGAAAAGATATAGATCAAATTCAGCAAAGGAATAAATGCTCAGGGCAGAGACTGGAAGGTTCCAAATACAGAGCATTCATTGCCTCTCCCATGGAGTGAACATGTGCTACCTTTCTGGCATCAACGTGTAACAATATACATGGAGTATTGCCAACCAAGGAAGTTCATCCTAGTTTCAATGTCTGGGGCTTTAACTGGGGCGTCCTTACATAAACATGATTGATTGATTAATGATGTGATTGAACTCAGTCTCTAGGGCAACTGATATCAAATTACCAAAGCCCCTCACCTAAACCCCTGGTTGGCCTTTCTGTTGTGGCTAGCCCCTAATATAAACAAAGACACTCTTATCAAGTATGACAGAGATTATCTCTCAGAAACTGAGGGAAAGGCCAGAACATTTCTTGGGCAAGGCCAAATTCTTTACTAAAAAACAGCATGTAGTTGGGTCTTGTTTTTCATCCAATCAAACAATCCCTATATTTTAACTGGTGTGTTTAGACCAGTCACATTTATTGTGATTATTGATAAGATTAAAATCTACAACCTTGTCATATCTTTTCACTATTTCATCTATTCTTTGTTTCTTTAACCTCTTTATCTGCTGCCTTTCTTAGATGGATTGAGCATTTCTATGATTCCATTTTACCTCTTCTATAGACTTAATATTTATACCTCTTTTTAAAAAATTTAAGAGGATACACCAGGATTTCAATGTACATCTTTAATTAATCAGAGTCTACCTATAAATTATGTTGTACTCCTTTATGCATAGTGTAAGAATCATACAGCAATATATTTCCAATTCCTTCCTGGCATCATTGTGCTATTTTTACAATGTATCTAACTTTATGTATGCTATAATCACATAATTAATTCCAACTATTTTTTATTTATGCATTTAGTTAACTTTTGAGCAATTAGAAATAGGAAAAAATGACTTTGTTTACCCCATTTATTTTATTTACAGCACTCTTTTATTTCTTTGTATATATATATAAGATTCTGGTAACATATTTCACTTTCTAAATAATCCCTTTAACACTTCTTATAGAGTAGATCTGCTGGCTTTAAAATACCACAACTTTTGTTTGTCTGAAATTATTTCTACTTTATTTTGGAAAGAAAATTTTGCTGGGTATAAAATACTGAATTGACTCTTTTTTTTCTTTCTTTAGCACTTTAAAGACCTCACTCCATTGTCTTCCAACTTACATGTTTTCTGAAGAGAAATAGTTGTTATAATTCTCATCTGTGTTCCTCCGCATGTAATGTTCTTTCTTCTCTGGCTGCTTTTAAGATTTTCCCTGTGTTCTTTGTTTCCAGGTGTGGTTTCTTTTATCTTCTATTTATTTTATTTAACTTTACCTTTTAATTTAATTTAATTTAATTTAATTTAATTTAATTTAATTTTAGTTCAGTGGTTATCCTGAGTGGTATTCTTTTTTTTTTTTTTTAATTAATTAATTAATTATTTTAGTTTTGGCTGCTGTGTTGGGTCTTCGTTTCTGTGCGAGGGCTTTCTCTAGTTGCGGCGAGTGGGGACCACTCTTCATCGCGGTGCACGGGCCTCTCACTGTCACGGCCTCTCTTGTTGTGGAGCACAGGCTCCAGACGCGCAGGCTTAGTAGCTGTGGCGCACAGGCTTAGTTGCTCCGCGGCATGTGGGATCTTCCCAGACCAGGGCTCGAACCCGTGTCCCCTGCATTGGCAGGCAGATTCTCAACCACTGCACCACCAGGGAAACCCCTGAGTGGCATTCTTTTATCAGTGGTTTGGGCTTTATTCATAATCTTGGGAAATTCTTAACCAATAATTATTCCAATATTTCCTCTGTCTCATTCTCTTATAACATTCTAGAATTCTATTTACATGAATTACTGATCACTTGATACTGTTCCAGAGCTCTTGGAGGCTCTGGTTTTGTTTTGTTGTGTTTTGCTTTTCCTACTCTTTTTTTCTCTTTGTTTCAGTTTGTGTCATTCCTATAGATTTGTCTTCCTATTCACTGATTTGTTCCTCAGCTGTGCTGAATCTGTTGATGAGCTCTTCGAAGGCACTGTTCACCATTGTTGATATATTTCTCATTTCTAGAACTTTCCTTTGATTTTTTCTTATAGTTTTTTATCTCTCTTCTGATTTTGCTTATTACCACCAGGGACTTTACCATATTATTCACAGTGAATCATAATTACCTTATATGACTTTTCAGATAGTTCCAATATCTTTCATATCTGGGCTTAGTGCCAATGGATGCTTTGTATCTTGAATTGTGTTGTTTTCCTATTGCCATGTTGTGTGTCATATTTTTTATTGATAGCTAGACATCTGTGAGGGGCAATAAAGACCAAGACAAGACTATTTTTTTTTTCTAAAGAATGGGTTTACCTTTATTTCAGATAGGCCTTCAATGCAGGAATTTCAGTTAATCGAATTAGAAGGTAGGCTGCCTATGTTTACGTTCAGCACTTTACAGATTTCAAATAATCTTAGCAATACCTTATTTTAAGGCTGGTGACTTATTTGTTTTGTTTTGTTTTCATTTGTTTGTTTTTTAAGTATCTGCTCCACACTCAGCTTTAATCTATCCTTTGCACTGTACTTCAGAGAGGGTCTGTTTCATCCAAGTCACTTGTTACTTGATGTTATCCTGGCAGAAGGGAATGGGAGAGAATTCTGTGTTGTTCTGATAAAACCTCAGCAAGCTATCATGTCCTATGGATCTCGAGGGTTTAGTTTTCTCAGTGTTCCTTTCCTCCACTGACCTAGCAGTTATTCCTATCCTTCTTCCAGTGATAGGGAGTTTTTCTCCTATTCTCTTTTCCTAGTTGCAACAGATTTTCTTCAGTGCTCTTAGGACAACAGCATTTGTTTACCCCTCTCTCCACAGATTAAGAATTTTATTCCTTAGGGAAATAAAATTGAAAGTGTTTCAGTGTGGTTCTGTGCCCTTTTCACAACTGATCCCTTTTCTCAACTTTTCACTATAAGGGAAATTTTCTTAGAACACTTTTCTTTTTTGTGTGTGGTTGTGATCATCTGATGGAGTTCATGCCGGAAAAGTCTGTAATAGGGTGTAAACAATTTCTTTTTTTGCAGCTATATTTGCAGTGCATGTTTGACTGTCCTCCATCAATTTGTCAGTCATCCTAGCTGAACTCTGCATACCAGTGTCTGGCTGTGTCTTGCCCAGGTAAACAAGAATTTATGCTTCACCTCTCCCTGCAAGTGGTTGTCTCTCATTATATTTTGAACCAGTTGATTATGTTGTGACTTCAAACTTCATGGGTTCAAGAAAAGTCATGAATATGATATTTGTCAAGTTATTTTTTTGTTGTATGGTTTGGAACCATGCCCTTTCTAACCCTCAGCCTCCCTAAATGGAAACCAGAAGTCCAATATCTATCATTTTTAATTGTAACATCAAACTCTATAAAGAAAAGATTACAAAACAGTACACACCAATAGCTTTTGTTATTATAAGATTATTGTTTACCAAATATTTGTTTAGTGCCTGTTCTGAGCAAGGTTTGTCCTCAGCAAATCACTAGGCCATATAAGTAACTTCCTGTAAATCTGAGATGATGAGTATGAAAGTATTTTAAGAGTTATAACAAGAAGAGGAAAATAAGAACTTCAACAGTATTTCTATTATTAAAATATGGACTTATGTGACTAAAATGATTCATTTGATTCAAATCCATGTTTGATAAACAAAATTTTTGGAATTAAGTATGCATTAAGTTTTACATATTCATTTATTATGAGGTGTGAAGGAGCAAGGACTTTGAGTTTTATTAATCTATTGTCTAAATGATACTTTGAAGAAAAGGACCATAAAAACTCTGGATAACTTGAGAATTGTTAAAATAATAGTTCACCTTTACATTTGTAAATAGATTTGATCCTGGATAATAAAAGAAAAAGTTGCCTGAAGTCATTTGCTAAATGAAAATTCTTTTCCCATTCCAATCATCAAAGGTCATTGATCTGCCATTATCATTGGACAAAATTAAACATCCAGTGAGTCAGGTCATGAAGTCAAATGTCACAAAGAGTGTTGTTTAGTTCATGAAAGAAGAAAAAAATGGAGAGAAAAACACAAGTCATCAGTCACATTTAATCCAAGGAAATTATCTGAGTAAATTGGAAGTATCTACCAAAAACACCAAACATATATGTGTATTTTATGTTAAGTTTGGTGGAAAGCAAAAAGCTTTCCAAAAGCTACTAGGGCACGTCTAAAGAAGGAAACTTTATCAAAAACAAACTAAATCCTGAGAAAAAGCAGACATGAGTAATTTTCTCATGCTATTTTTTCCTAAATAAATGTCTAACCTTATTGCTTAAAGGTGACCAAATACTCTTTACTTTATAAGCAAAACTGAGTCAGGGCTCAGCCTGTAAAACTGTCATTTGGTCAAACCAAGAACAGAATGTGGCTTTATGTCTGAGCAGTGTATTTAATTTTGACAGCCCAACTTCTTAGGGCTTCACTAATCAAAAGCTCAGCACATAAACACACTGCCTGCAGCCTTGCATTGATTGTCAGCGCACTTAATTGCCAGGAAAACTGCAGCTTTATTAAATGTACAGTACTAACAATAAAAACATCACTATTAATAGCACAGAGCACGGCGGGATATCTATACGAATAAAATATAACAATAATAAACAAAAGGCTAGCCTGTAGTCCTACAGAAGAACATCAGTGAATTTGTTTTAATGCCAAGCCACAACAGGATACTCAAGTGTCCCTAGGCATAAGATACTGCAACCTCTACTAAAAGACAGGAGACTTTTGTGATCTCTGCAGTGTGAAAATGAATGTCAACCAGTTTCTTCAGAATTGTTTCTTATAGTTTTAAATCTCCATTGCCTCTATGTCCAATGAGAGAAATGCTGTCTGGGTAGGAGAGAGAAGAGAGACATCATAGAGTCCAGTCACAGTCAGTATTGAAGAATATTCTAGAACTTAATCAGTGATGGCATTTTAAAAGCAGATACAACTTGATACATTTGGGGGGATATAAATAGCATATTGGTAACACTGAGGAAACTTCAGTCTGGTCATAAAGACTGAATACTCTGCATTACAACTTCAGGTTAGGGTTTTGAAATGAAGTGGAAATAGCTTTTTTTCTATATATTTTCATTTATATAGACATTCATTACTGCAACCTTGCAGTGCGAGTGGCATACACTTTAGAGAGGCTAACACATTTGAGAAAGGAAAGGAAGAGGAAGAAGAGTGTAGAGACTAGCATGTAATGAACATTGTATGAAACATTGGAGGACCAGTGGTTACCTCCAACACAACACTGGTTTGTTCTGTCACACAAAAAAATGGTAATCACTGTGTCCAAAAAGTCCGTGCAAGAAAGTGTATCTGTGCTAGGAAGCCTTTAAAAATAATATGTTCAGAGCTTTAAGTAAGAAGAAAAATACAATTAGTTTTATTATAAACACCCATATTTTTATCATCATTCTTCAGATAGGTAGTATGAGGTTCACAGAAGTAATATGAGCAAAGTCATTGATCTTGGCAGTAGCGATGCTAAGAATCAAACCCCGTTCTGATATATTGGATCCAGTATCCCACAGTACCTTGTGTAACACACAGAGACAGATAAATTGCTTAAGACCACTTAATTAACTGAGTTAACTGACTTGAAATATAAGTCCTTTATTACATACGTAACAGGTACTTAGCTAAGTGCATCATGTACATTATACATTTAATTGTAGACCTCTGGTTCATGCACAGAAACAATTTAACATGAGAAACCTGAGACTCAGTAAAGTTAAAATGACCTGTGCAGGTCACTTTGCTGATTGGTGACAGAAGCAGAGTAGATCTATCCTTATCGTTTTCTTCCTTAAGCTATATAGCATACAAGCCATTATTGAACAAGTAACTGTTGTATCTGATTCCCCTATGAACTGTAACAGTAGAGATATTTTAGAGAGAGAAAAATAAAGGATTTCTAAAGTGCAGAAATGAATTGAGGTTCAAAATTTTAAAAACTGCTTTACCTGGTCACATCACAATAACACAAAACTCCTTAAGTAAGGAAAGCCATATCTTACTCATCTTTGTAGTCTTAGCACATGATAACATCTGCAAGCACCACATACTGACAGTTCTTTCTGGTAACATAGATCATTCATTCATATTTGGCCTTTCAAATTGAGAAATTTTCAGTCTCTCGCCTCAAAATAAATCTTCTGGATGATGGATTTCCTTTAAAAGAATTTGGAATGTAATTTTGCGGTTATCATTCTGCTTGTTGGGAAGGTGGAGGAGGTGAGAAGCAGAAGTTACCCTTAGTGTCTATGATAAAATGTTCATAACTCATTTTGGCAATCCTAAACTACTCTGTGTTCTACAAAATACACAAGCAAAATAAAATAAAATAAAACATAACTTTGACAAAAGAAAAGAAAGGCTGAGACAAAATAACACACACACATACACACAAACCCTGATATTGGAGATATAGTTTATGAAGTCATCTGAACTCTGGGCACCTGATCTATTTTCCATTTTGGACAACAGCAAACTCCTGTGACAGAAGTGAGAAGAGTCGGTACTGATAGAGCCAAACTCTGAACATATTCATATATTTTTCTTGGAAGACCATGTCTAAATTGATGTAGAGACCATATGAGATACGTCTCAAAATGTTGAGCCACTAGCAAGTTTTAACACAACTGCCTCTTCTGGTTGAACATCAGGAAAATGTAATCAATGACAAACTCAATTTCTAAGCATTTTCCACTCAGTCAGACTATGATTGCCAATTGTGGGTTCACTTCTGGGCACTGGGCTGGGTGGAAAAGTACAAGGCATGGCTCATGCCCTAAGAAATTTAGATCTTCCAGCTAAAACACTTCTAATTTGGGCTAAATTTGAATGCTAGATTAGTCTATTACCTTAAATCAAATATATATATTTATTATACATATTATACATACACATATACTTACATGTATATATGTTATATGTAATAGGTAAATTATATATATTTAAAGATGTATATATAATGTGTGTATATATGTTCATATGTACATATTTATTTTTGCCTTTGGAGTCAAGTTCAGGCATGAAACCATATCTTCACAGCTCTGTGATCTTGAGAACATGTTAATTACTCTTGACCTCGATTTTCTCATTTGTAAATTGTAACTAAGACTTTTCAGAAAGCGTTTGTGAGAACTCAGTGAAACGACACTCTTAAAGTGCTAGTCACATAGAGAATACTCAATAAATTCTGGTACTTTTCTTGAGAATCATAATTTTGCAAGAGTTAAGCTTTCCAGAAGCAGTAAGACCTCCTGTAAATTGTTGATTTCAATTGGTGAAATTTAAAACCCTTTTGGAAATGACTCTGCTGATGTTAAAAAAGTTACTTCAGGGGCTTCCCTGGTGGCACAGTGGTTGAGAATCTGCCTGCCAATGCAGGGGACACGGGTTCGAGCCCTGGTCCGGGAAGATCCCACATGCCGCGGAGCAACTAGGCCCGTGAGCCACAACTACTGAGCGTGCGCGTCTGGAGCCTGTGCTCCACAACGGGAGAAGCCACGATAGTGAGAGGCCCGCGCACCGCGATGAAGAGTGGCCCCCACTTGCCACAACTAGAGAAAGTCCTCGCACAGAAACGAAGACCCAACACAGCCAAAAATAAAATTAATTAATTAATTAATTAAAATACTTATTAAAAAAAAAATTTAAAAATCTCTGATTCCCCTTGGATTTTCATAAGGCTTTACCAAGTCACATTTGAATTCCAGCTGTCCTGACTCATCAGCCAGCACACATTTCAAAAAATAAAAAAAAAGTTACTTCAATTAATTTCACAACTTAAAAGAAATTTCTGCCAATAAAGAAAATATTGTAGTCCGTTTTGGGGCTCCAAAAAACTGTTGAAAGGCCAGTGTATTTTATGGTTCTTTTTATTTGTTTTATTTTGTTTTTTCCTTAAGACAGAACAAAAAACTCACAGTAAATGAATCCTAGGAAGCAATATGCCTCTAGTAGACGTTTTAACAAAAAGCTACTCAATTTCTATGTACAAGACCGTATCCAGCAACTCGTAGGAAGTGACTCTTCTCCAACTACAGAGTCCAGCTCTTTCAACAACCGTATTCTTGTTGCTGGAAGGGTCTTATACTGAGAAACAAGAAGCAAGCAGTGTAGTGACCTTACACAAGGTGGCCTTTACTGCTGCAACATTACTCCACTAACGTCCTCCCTCTCTTCAATCATTATGGCGAGCAACTATAGAAACAAAATGGAATAAAATGCTGTAACTATGAAACGATAACATCGGGCAGAAACTCGTCATCACATCTCTTTAAAAAACAGATAAACGTTCGTTTTGTGGGTGCTATTTTCTTATTTCAGAAAAAGAAAATAACACTTTTTAAATTCAAAACCTCGTCTGTAGCCTCCCGTAATGGAGTCTCCATACTAATTTATAAGACCTGTGAAGTCCAAAATATACACAACAGACAGATGACTCATGTTATTATCTCACTAAAGAAAAGACAGAACTTATCTGTAATTACACTAGCCTCCAAAAGGTGAACTTTTCATTCCCTTGGTTTGAGCGTTGGAATGGCTTTCTTTTATCTTATATCGCCCTTTTTGGTTGTGTGTGTTGAAACGATCTTCTCATTTCTGGGCTGTCCCTGGTGGACGTTTTTGGCAGACCGGAGGAACTGCTGTCTGGAATCTTTGTTGAGTACCACACTCTCCTTAATGCTGGAAGATACCCGAGTCGCACATCTGTTACTCATTGACACCCTTGAACCAGAAGCTGGGCCAGAAGAATGGCATTACGAAAACCAGGTCGCTAAGCCTTTTTTCCTTCTCTTTTCTCCTCGCTTCTTGCATCTTCCCGACAAGCAGATGTTTAACTACCAAATGACAGAAGACTTGTAAGCTGTAACCACTGTTGAAATTATGTTTGTCAAACATTTTCTCTTAATCTTTAAGTAGCGTTTGTCTTTCTTTTTAACTTTGTTTTTTAAAATAAAATTTTAATTTTATAACAGTTTTAGATATACAGAAAAGTTATGAAGTTAGTATGAAGAGTTCCCATATGTCCATACCCAGTTTCCACATTCATTATCATCTTCTGTTAGTATGGCATATCTCTTAAGGAACAATTAAGGAACCAATATTGATAGATTATTTTAATTCAAGTCCATACTTATTCAAATTTCCTTAGTTTTCTGTTCCAGGATCCCCAACCAGGGTACCACATTATATATTAAGTAATCATACCTCCTTAGGTTCTTCTTGAGTCTCTCAATTTGTTTTGTTTTGTTTTTTGTTCTTTGATAGTCCTGACAGTTTTGAGTACTGGTCAGGTTTTATACAGAATGTCCCTCAAAATTGGAACTCGTCTGATGTATTTCTCATGATTAGGCTCAGGTTTTTCATTTTTGTGAGGAAAACCTCAAAGGTAAAGTACTGTTTTCCTCACATTTTATCAAGAGCACATACTATAATATGACTTTTGACCGTTAGTCAACTTTGAGCCTCTGGCTGATGTAGTCTTTGTGCAGTTTCTCCAATGTCAGGTTACTCATTTCCCCCTTTCCACACAGCTCCCCTCAGAAAGAACTTGCTGTACAAAACCTGTATTTAAAAAGTGGGGAGGTGTATGCCCCCTCCATGAGAGAGGAATACCTCGTAAATATTTTGCAATTCTTCTGCACAAGAGATTTTTCAGTTCCCCTCCATTTATTTAATGACTCAATCATTTATATCAGCATGGGCTCATGGATATTTATTTTACACTTTGGGGTATAACCTAATACAATTTCATTCATTTTGTTATTCATTTTGTTCCAGCTTTTGTCATCGGGAGCTTTCTCCTTTGACATGTCCCACTATTGTTTGTTGTTTGTCTTATTTACTTTTTAGCACTTTCTTACTTTCTGCCACTACAAGATACTTCAGGCTCATGTTGTATATTTTCTATCCCCAGCCCTAGCATCAGTCCTTTTTTCCAAGGAGCCCTGGTCCCTTTTATTGGAGAATGATATTAGAAAATAAGATATGGATGGTACTAAGGAGCCATTGTTTCTAGATCCTCCCACACAGAGCAAGGATGTATTTGTATGTACTAAGCAGTGTATATACACATATCTATAAATATGTCTGTCTGTAAGTATCTATCGATTGTAAACTAACTATGAATGCGTACTAATCTGTTGCCTCATGGATCATTCTAGCCTCTTCCCCTAGCTTATCTGTAACCAACAGTGAAAAACCTGACTCCCACCGTCTGCCAGCATATGTGAGTAGTGGTATCAGAATTGCTAACCAATTCCAATGTGGGAATAATAGAGTATGCAAAAGTTTTGGACTGGTTTCTTTCACTTAGCAACATGCATTTAAGGTTCATCCGTGTTTTGTGTGGCTTGAGACTTCACTTCTTATCATTGAATAATAATCCATTGTATGGAATCTGAATAGGTGGGAGTTTGTGGTATAATTACCTCATTAACAAAGGTCCAGTGTTCTTGTCAAGGCTGTTGACTGGGCATAAGATGAAGACATGGCCTAACACACCACAGTGAAAATGGTTGTCTTCCCAGACACCTGGTTTATTTCCACTCATGTTGACTTTTGAAATAAAGTTTTCCTGAAAACCAGGAAATATTGTTAACTTCCTCTTATATATCTATAATTTGGTCCCCTCTCCTCCCTTTGTCTTTTCTCTTCTTTCTCTTCACTCTCCACTTTCCTCCAAACAGCCTTTAGAAATGTAAACGTAAGAGGAATTATGCTGCAAGCTTGTTCTTCATAAAAGAACATCTTTTAATTAAATTAGAAAAAAAAAAAATACCGCCACAGGCAACACTTAAACTGACAAGGTATGCAGTCTGTTAATCTTTGCAGAGAGGCACTGTACACTGCACTTAATTTAATTAGGTAGAGAAAAGGCCTGTTTAGTCCTAGGGGTTTACTAGTGTCCTTTTAAACTGAGGACACAGCATTTTTATAAAGTCATTTTGATATCAGGCAATACATTTCTAAACAGTAATTTAAAAATTCTACTTGCTATTATTAAATGATACCTTGTTGTAACTTCTCACTTCATGAGACAACTTTCATATCACAGAGAAATTTCACCCGCCAACAGGCTTTTTGCTTCCCTCCAATAATTTATTGATTTTGAAAGTGTTAAATAATTAGGATTAGGTTCCCTGGAAAACAACTGCACTAGGGAAATACACGTCAAAGCTATATTGCAATGGATAATGTATTTGGATTATGTTTCTCTTCTGGGCCACGGTAGTGAATGATAACAAATAACTTTTATATTAAGAACTATATTACAGTTGAGAAGTAGGTTATGTTCTGATGTCACTCCTGGTACTACAGACACAGAAAAGAAATCTTTAGGATGTTTTAGTCGTCTTTTTATCTCAAGTCATCCTTTCCAACACTTCAAAATCTTCACTGACTATTTCTACCTCTTTCGACCACCCAGAGAAGCTAGATGGGTCATCACTTTGTCACGCTCAATTATAATAGAAAGTCATCCAGGGATCATATTAACTAAATACAAGCAACTACAGTTCAAAAAGCAAGTTATATACTAAGAAATGTTCCGTTTCATGAAGATTTTTTTTACCCAGAATCGCAGAGAACACTGTTGCTGTCTCCCCAAGGTAGCATTATGAATCACAGCAAAGATATACATATCTTTTTTTAGTTCCTTGGATTTCATTTGTTAATTTATCTACTCATGTGAGTAGTTGAGAGTAGACACTAGCCTAAGTGATAGTGATCTGAACTAGTCAAACCCAGCCTGTGACAGCATAAACCTTAGAATCCAACAGTCTGGGGGGTTGTTTCTGTCTGTGGCTTCAGGTTTAGGTGAAGGTTGGAGCAGTTTTTGAGCAATAAGGGAACTACTGAATAAGAGATTGATTGGAGGTATGTTAATCTCTCTTTTTTGTTATCTATCTGTACAACACAACATCTTTTGCAATCGCAAGGATGATATACCTTGATGTAATTAGTCCACAACAAGCGGGACAAATTCACTTTTGGTAATAGCTCGTCAGCATCTAATTTTCAGTTCTGATCTGAAAACCTAGCAGACCTCTGATTTAAAATTACTGTTTGGGGACAAATTAAAAAGTTCGTTTTCAGGCAGAATGATTCCTGGCATTTATTTGCACAGAGACTTACATAACTGGTCCAAATTCATGCCCCATTTATGTAAGAAGAATTCATTGTTAAATGCTTAACATAAAAGTCAGGACCAAAGGAACAAATGATGAACATCCTAACAATTTGGGAAACACAATATCAGGGTTAGGAACATAGGCTTTGTTACCAGGTGGACCTGGATTTGAATCTCAGTTCTGTCACCTATTATCTGAATTATCTTAGGCTTATTCCTTAGACTCTGGAGGCTCAGATTCTCTGTGTTTAAAATAATAATAACAACCATGCAGGGACGTTACTTAAGGATTAAATTTTTAAACGTACCCAAAATATTTATTACTAAGCTTGCATATATGTACTAAATAAATGTTGGGTGTTATCGTGTTTGTTGGCAGTAAACAGGCCTTTAAAACTGTTCTGCATTCTTTGATGATTCAGAATAAATGCTTTTGCCAACAGTTAACAGAAAACCAGACTCAAATGATTTTAAAAATAGGCAAACTGTATCATTTCAACTAAAATGAACTGAGAAGTAGAATGATTCCAAAAGTTATCATAGACTTATCTTCAATAACCCAGATTCTCTCCATATATATTTTTTTGCTCTGTCCACACATAGCATTGACTTTTGTCCTCAGATTTTTTTTTAATCCTCATGATCATAAAGTGGCTGCCACAACCCTGCTCTCACAATTTTACAGTACACTGTGCAATGGCCAGAAGTGAGGAGAATGCAGGCTAACAAATTATTTTGTCACAGTTCCATGGATGTTGACAAAAGAATGAGACTCCTTGGTGAGTCAGAGATGGAGAGTTTATTACTCATAATAAAAGCAATGGCATAGCATCATCAATTTTTTGAACTATTTCCCAAAGACACCATTCCCACAGGGCAATGTGACAAGGGCCTGGTGATGCCTGCATATACTGTGGATTGTTTAATAGGAGAGGAACCCTGATAGGAGGAAATTCTAATCTTTTATATGGGCTTTAAGCAAACCTGCTTGACTTTTGTGCTGGAAGGCGATATTGTCTTTTTTATTCTGGACAGTAAGCAAACCTGTCCTTTACTCCTAACTATTTCTATTTTTGAAGGCTGTTTACTATACAAGTTTCTTAAAATATAATTTGGAATAAAAGAGCAGTGAGTAGAGAAACACAAGAACTCCCGTGCAGAGTGTACCCCATTCTCATGCCCCTTGTTAAAAGTAACAAAATCTGGACTTCCCTGGTGGTCCAGTGGTTAAGACTCCACGCTTCCACTACAGGAGGCCCAGGTTCCATCCCTGCTCGGGAAACTAAGATTCCCACATGCTTCAATGTGCGGCCCCAAAAAAGAAAAAAGTAACAAAATCTTTCTCAAAAGTTTTCTGGGAGTCTTTATTTCACTCAGTATATTTGAGCCTCATTTGCATTCTTAGTTCCAACTCTAGGAAAGGATACAGGAGTGCCATAATTGACTCATTAATCAAGATTTAATTCCAGGACTAAGGAGGCTCCCAGCCTCCCTTACAGCATGCAGCTCCCACACGTTACAAAAAAATGGGGTTTTCTTGAAAAGCAAAAATGGAGGATTATTATTAAGCAGGTGACCAACCAATGGGAACTGCCAAACCTGTTGTGTGTGTGTGTGTGTGTGTGTGTGTGTGTGTGTGTGTGTGTGTATACATCCACATCAGCCAGGATAAATTGTCCTTTAAACAAATTAAGAAAACTGTCTTAAATATAAGTGTAGCTTGCCTTATGGCAATTGCAATATGTGGATAAATAGGCTCTCTTTATTTTGGGGTGTTGAGAAACACATGTGTGTGTATGTGAGAGAGAGGTCATAATTTTAACAGTGGTACCTATGAATAGTGATATAGTTTTGCTATTGTAATATTATCTGCATTCTCCAAATTTTCCACATTGAATATATATTATAGTATCTGATTCACAATAGGTGCTCATTAAAAAGTTATCAAAATAATTAATAATTAATTTTTAGCTTTATAATAAAAGTTATTATATTATGATACTCTCCCAAGAAAAATCTTAGAGTCTTAATTACAGTGACACTTTATTTTGCTTTGTTTCTTTGTTCAACATTAATCATTTTTCTAAAAGCTTACATGGATTGCTGTTAAAAGTCTAAGAAAACAATATCTGATGTAGCTACCCTATGTCATATGGTACTTTCATCTTATACTTTGGTGCTTTATTCATCCTCTCAAGTTTTTGTTTTTTTTGTTTTTTTAATCAAGATCAAATAGATAGCACCGTGGATAAGCCCGTGTCTCATTGTGGGTGCCAGTAAGAAAACTGTCTAAGGAGCTCTAAGATTCCATCTACAAGCCAGAAATCTGTGTTACCTGTGTAATTTTTAGATATTTTTTAAGTGAAATATTTCTCTAATTACAGAAAGTGTTTAACACATTATCTTGGCTATTTTATATGCAAAAAATAAAGAAAGATTCACATGAAAGAATCAGCTGGAAATCTACCTGTATGACCTGGACAACTATGCTGTTGAGAAGTTGGGCAAGAATTATATAGTAGATGCCAAGTTAATAGTCTCAGATATTTTTATTTCTCTGTGAACTCACCAAGATTCATGGTCAAGAAGCCATTCTGATTTGGGAAATGTTACTTCTAGTTGTGGAGACCCCTCAAAATGGTTTAAACCATAGTTCAACATCAACATCCTGCTACAAGTATCATAGGCTTGTGCAGATTCTTTACTGCTATTTCTTCACACAATGCACGTGATCATTAGTTCCACAAACATACAAGGAGTGCTTATTATGTATTGTGGATACAAAGATGAGTAAGACATAGTTTCTGACCTCAAGGGCATTCACATAGAAAACTACAATTAAATGGGATTCTTCCTATAATAAAAGTATATGTAGGATGTGAAAAATAAAAGAGGGATTTAACTGCCTGATGGTCAAGGAAAGTTCCCCAAAGTTGCCTCCACCTTATGAGTCTAAGTCAGTGAGATGGGAGGTTAATGAAGAACCTCTAGTAAGGAACATCATGAGCAAAAGCATGAAGGCTGGAGAATATGTGGTGGAGAATAATTAGTAAATACTTAGAGACTGCTACATTGGTACCCTGTAGGAAATAAGAAAGAGAGGAAATAAGTGTGTTCTTTAACAGTCAAACTATAAAATTAAAACTTAAAGAGTTATATAAAGGTAAAGTAGTCAAGGAAAAACAGGATGATTCTCAAGAAAAACTACCTGTGTTTTCCTTGAAATTACTAGCATCCATAAAGAAAGAAGGAAGGTTTTAGTTTTCCCTGGAAACGTGGGGCAAAGAAGCAGAGAAGAAACAGTGGACAGATACAATATTTCTTAGTACACAAAGTCAGAATTCTATGCTTAAAAGGCTAAGGAACAGAATTTTTACCATAGGAAACTCATCAGAGTAATAACTATCTCCCTGTGAGTTCTCTTAAGAGAAAGCCCAAGAATCTTTTACTCTGTAGTCACACTTAACCCCTTCCCAACAAGCATGTGAACATTTTGGATATGAAGCTGATGTGTTTAAGGAATAGTGGGAGCTTCACTGCCTTAGTTTGGGTCCCCCCAAAATCGGACCCTGAAGCAAGAATTTGGGAAACACAAATGAGCAATGGGGAAGATGGGATGGAAAAGGGAGAGAAACCAAAAAAAACAAACCAAAAAAAAAAAAAAAATAGATGTGCTCATGAACAATTTGCTATTTAGGTGACCAGTGTTAAGTTCTATAGGGACCAGGTATAACAGGTCTGACGATTCTCACTGAATGGTGGGAGACTGGGTCATTTATCCAGGACCCTCATCTCCCATCATTGAGGGTTGCCTGCTGGGTGGTTGTAACTCTTCCCATGCCATACATCCACACACTTCTGGGTCACCTAAGTGCAGAGAACCACGCTCCTGATGAGTTTGAGAAAGCCCTGGAGCAAAGAAGTGAGAGTCAAGTACTTAAAGCAGGAAGCTATTGGCTTGACGGCCCCTGAGTCTGACAACTAGCTCAGGTCTGGGAACTCGTGCAGCAGGAACTACAAGCTCCTGCTTGTGCTACACGGAGATCTTACCCTAGCTATCAAGGCAATGAGGCCAGGCAGGTAACTCCTCTAGCTACACAGCATAAGAGTCTTTTTAAATGCTGGCATCAAGGCCTTCTGGTTTTCACAGCATGCTATGAAAAGATAGTTTGCTAATCTAAGCCTTATATTCTCCTCCTTCAAGGATTCCAGAGTACTTAATAAATGTCAGCCACTATCCTTTTCATCATACTTGATTTCATACGTTCCCAGGGCTGGCACTCTTGCATAAGCCAGTGCTTGCCCTTCCATCTCCACCTGCTCCCACTTTACTCCAGCAGCAAACGTCATCACCATCCCACTCACCACCGGCCAAGCGATCCCTGTTTCCATCTCACTGGAAAGTGATCCCATTTCAGAATCCAGTGCTGAGAATCTGCTTTCAAGGGTCACATTCAGTACTAACTGCCTTCACTTCAGTTCCCCCAGAAAGCAGACCCTGAGTGAAGCACCTGGGTTCAAGGAGTTTTGCAAGGTGATTCCAAGAAGCAAGTGAGAGGAGTGGGGAATTGAGAAGAGAGAGAAGCCAAAACAAAGCATGTTATTAAGCCAACTGTTTGAGCAACTGGAGCTCAATTCCACTGGAGAAGCTTGGAGAAACCATTAGAAAACAATCTAAGGATTTTCCCATAACAGAATAGTGAGACTGAAATATTTATCTCGAACTCTGACCCCCAGTTGTTCAAGGGTTGCCCAGGGGGGCTAACTCTTAGCATGTCCAAGTTGCACCTGGTGAGGCACCCCGAACTCTGGCCTTGAGGAGAAAATCCTCGGGCAGAGAAGAAGAGAGGCCCAGGAGATTGGAAGAGAAAGATTTCAGAGTGCTAAAAGGTGGACTCAGGTGGGCTGAAAGCATATAGGGAAGCATCAGTAGCAGTTGCTATATTCACTTTGGCTCTAATTTACAGGCTAGGGAGGTGATAAAATTCCTTAAATGCTACACCAAGAATTTGTCTTTTCATCCTGAAAGTTATAGAGAGACATTACAGGTTTTCATTACAGATAAGTCTTTCCAGCAGCCATGTGAAAAGTAATCTGAAAAGGCTAACACTGAAAGCACTGAGACTGGATAGGAAGCTGTTATTAGCATGTGTTAGAGCTAACAAAGACCTCATATAGAGTAATGAGAATAGGTCTGCCTTCACCTCAAATAAACATAAAGGATCCAGGAACAAGATTATTATCTTTATAGTTAATGGTCAGGCTGAAAAGCCAGTACACATTTTCAGGATTACTGGAAGTATACAGTTGGAAGAAATTGAGAGAGAAAATATATCAGGTTTCTTATTGTTCACTGTACCCTTCAATTTTCAGCAGTAGGGAGAATATGGTTAAATTACCCCAGCAGTGGTTTTTAAACTATAATATTCATACACATCACCTGGAGATCATATTAATATGCCACTTTTCACTCAGTAGATCTGGGGAGGGGTCCACATTCCTAAGAAGACTCCAGATGATGCTAGTCTTTTGTTCTTTTTCACAGTTTGAGTATCAAGATCACAGACTGTTTTATGATGGCCTCATCTGCTCTTATTCAGACCTATGTGAGGACTTCTGTCCTTATCCATGCTCTATGTACTTATACCACAAAATTATCTGTTAGTTATGGTATTCACAGCTGAAGCAAGGTGACTTCCTGCCAGTGTGATTGACATCAGGGGCCTTGTATTTATCAAAATTCCAGAAGCCAGAATTGCTCTGAGGCATTGCAACATTCACAGAACAAGATATCACAGGCTGAATTGACAATAACAGAACTATTTAAAACATCTCCTGCAAGATCACAAAATAAAGCTTTTCTCTGGCCATCTCATTGCTTAAATAAATTTACAGAGTATTTTCATGTCAAAATACATATATACAAACATATCATATATACAAACTCACTGAATGTTAGGTCTAAAACTGGAGAGAGCATATCATCCAATTTCATCAGTGTAGTACACAGAACACAGAAAATGCTTTTAAAAAAAAGACTCTCATCTTCCAGGTTAACTTTCTTTTACAAGGAAGGAAATTATGTTAGCTCTCCTGAGCAGTTATTTTTCAATAGTATATTCTTTATTTTGTTCTTTAGGTTAAATGCCTGTTGGTTTCACTAATGACTGTCAGAATCAAAAAGATGAATCAGATCGAATTGGTTTTGCCAAAACACTATTGGGATTCCTAGTTTTAGATTTTTTATTTCATTTGATGTATTTAAATCCTTTCCATCATTAAATTCCCCAAGATATATTTAAATAGGAACATCTATATCAACTCTAGAAACTAGGGTTTCAAGGAATTACAGCAAAATACATTTCAGGTGAGGCAAATTTGGGAAATGGTTGAATGATTCACCACAAGAAAAGGAAAATCAACTGGCAGAATTAATATGAATGACCTCAGAGAACCCAGTCCCTTGGCTTGGAGTAGCTGTGGCAGAATATACTCAAGTTCATCCCGGGGGTCAGTTGATGAAAAGGCAAACCTTAATCCAAAAGAGCTTTACTTTAAGAAGCATATAAAAAAATAGTCAATTCACAGTGAATGAGAGAAATATGGGGAACTTAACTCATAGCTCATATTTGGTGTCCACAGATTCCCATGTCCACCTTATTTCTGACTTTTAGGAAATAGGGACTCTAGTTTTAAGATGGCAGGCTGAGTACAAGCATCAAATCTTCCTACCACCAAATATGCACATATACACACACACTCCACACACACACACACATGCCACACGCACATGCCACACGCACACACACGATATGCTTAAAAAACAAAGAAACAAAAAGAACTGTTATTGTGTCATAAACTGCAAGTAATCTTTCCAAAAGAACAGAAATAGCAGAGGAAAGCAGCACCTAAGAAACTCACAGGAGAGTTTTGCCACAGAAGGTAGGAATAAGAGCCTCAGGACTATTCATGTCAGAGGAGGCAGGAGCTAAGAATAGGAAGAGATGCAGAGTCAACCAACAGAGTAGTTACTGTAGTTGGAGTTATCCTGTAGTTCTCGCCATTTCCAGATAATAATGAAGTGGGAATTACAGTACAAATCTACATAGCAAAACCTATGAGATGCAATTATAGAAAGGGAAATGTACTATGTTAAATGCTTTCATTAAAAACAAGGAAAGTTGAAAGTAAATAAATGATGTTTTTAACTGAAAGGCCTAGGAAAAAAACAGCCAAGAGAGAAATTGGTATTAACTATGAAAACAGATTTAAAAATGAAAGCGTAGCCAAGAATATTTTGAAAAAGAAAAAAGAGAATGTAATTACCCTACTAGATATAAAAATATACTATAAATCTTAAGTATTTAAAACACTGTATTGTTAGCACATCAGAAGACAAATAGATTATGGAAACAGAATAGCCATAGAACACATACAGGCATAAAAGAAAAAATTAACACTTTAGACTATACAAGTAGAACTCCAACAGGTTTAAAAGTACCATAAAGATGACTAATAAGTGACTAAGAGAAGAAACTTCAATAAATGCAACAAGGGATTAATATTTCTTACGTATATTAGAAATTCTTACAAATACAAACAACCCAATAGAAAAAGCAAGAAAAGGATATAGACAGGCAATAACAAAAGAAGAAAATAAGAATGTCTTTTAAACATATGAAAAGTGCTTGATCAAAGAAGAAATCTGCAAATGAAAAATAAAATAATGAGGTATAATTCTTCCTTATCAGCTTAGCCAAAGTTTGAAGGTTTGACAATTTCAAGTTTTGACAACCAGAGAGGGAGAACTTTTAAACCACTGTGGAGGTAATATTGCTGTGTCTATTAAGTTTAAGTATAGTTTCTTTAGACTATGCAATTGCAATTGTTGATGAGCAACCTAGAGAAACAGTGCTGCAAGTACAAAGAGTCATGTTAAAAATATGTTCACAATAGCACTGTTTTGAAAGCAAAAGTTTAGAGAAAACCTAGTCAAATACTAGAGAAAGAGTTAACTGTGACATTTTAAAAAAGATAAGAACTATACTACAGATATTAACAGGGAAATGTCTCTAAGACTCCATACTGTTGAGTCAGATGAAGAAGAGAAAAATTAGTACAATGAGTTTCTCTCTCTCTCTATATATAAATATATAATATAAATATATACTTACATATGTTTCCTATATGTAACATATGTATATATGTATATAATAATATACATATACATAATATAATATATACTTACATATGTTACCTATATTACATATATGAGTGCGTATATATGTATATACATATATTTATGTATAGTGTACACATATTTTATATAAATATTTTAAGCTTAATTGATATATAACCATATTTTATTTATGATTATAATTATATATTAAATAAGTTTAATCTAATAAATTATATATTATTTTATATTATTATTCATATATAATATTTTATATATAATTATACATAAACATATATGAATTTTAAGAAGAAACTTAACTGATAATAGTACATAGGATCTCTTAAATGATAACAATTCTTCTGGCTATAATTTAGAGTATCTGAGAAGACAGTGCCAGAAGTCAGGAAAGAAATGTTAGTTTATCTTTCTTTATATTTTTTAGAAAATGTTTTTAAATGTATAATTACCTTGATAATTCTTAGTATCACAATGCTAAAGGGATTGCCTGTCTTAAAAGGTATAGCATATTTCTTTAGTACTTGCACTATTTATTTTGTGTGTGATTAATTACATAAGTCATAAATAGAGACCATTTGATTAGAAAAATCTTAGAGAACTTTACTGGCTAAAGGAGTCAGCTCCTCTCCTATGGTATGTTACCTGCCCCGCACTCCCAACATACACTCTGTTGCCCTGGACCACTCTCGACTCCAAGCAAATATTTTGTAAATGCAAAGTCCTTTCACACTACATTCACTAATTCTTTAATGTAATTCCTTGACTTTCTCACAAACAACTATATGGCAAAAGTAGAAGGTTAAAAGAACTTCATCAGCACCAGGAAGAGGCAATTTGCTACTAAGACTTTTCACTTTGGCTTAAGAGATCTGATCTTCTCCATTACTATTAAAAATAGGCTATGACCAAACTCATTGGTGACCCATGCCAAATTTCAAAAATCTTAAATATAGTACAATTTGGAAGAAATACATACCTATCACCATTCCATCCTTAAACTTTCTTTGCAGAGATGCTATAATTAAACACAAGGTTTGAAGGTATGCTTGACTAACACAGTTGTGCTAATTTGCTGGTAAGTCAAAAACATCATGACTTCTCATTTTCCCTAGCAATGAAACAGGAGAATAAGGATTACCTTAGACTTCTTATTAATTAACATTAGAGTTCTGTAAAATTATTAATATTGTTACTCAAAGATACATTGGTGACTATATACAGTGAGTTGAGGAAGGTCTAAGTATTAAGCCAAAGGCTGAAACTAAGAAGTGAATAAATTTGATTATATAAAAATCAAATATTTCTATAAGAAAAAATTAAAAACCCATTTCTAAAAAAAAAATCACATAATATATCCAAATCTTGATTTCTGTATACCATTCTACAGTAAAAAGAACTGGTGCTCTTTGGAGGAATAGCTGATTCTAGTGCTGAAGCCAGGAGTAGTACAAGGTGAGCCTAGAGCATCTTGTTGTGCCAGGTGACAGGGAAGTTCTCAAAAAGG
The DNA here is from genome assembly GCF_965194825.1 of Balaenoptera physalus. Lineage (NCBI taxonomy): Eukaryota > Metazoa > Chordata > Mammalia > Artiodactyla > Balaenopteridae > Balaenoptera > Balaenoptera physalus. Next base: position 101,391,639 of record NC_138885.1, on the reverse strand, counting down.
GGCGGGGCAGGGGGGAGTGGAGGTATGTTGAAAGATCAAAGGAGTCAACTTTAATAGTTATCAATGGCTAAATCTGGAGTAATTTGAACACTTCGATAAATAACCGTATCATTGGATTAAAATTGAAAGGATACAATAAATATTCATGAGTCTACGGCAAAAATAAATGATTGAATAAATAAATAGAAAGTAAAGGGATAAGTCTTCCTTTCAGAAGAATTACAATTAATAACTGTAGAAGAAATGAAGGAATTAGAAAATCACCCTTAGACTGCCACCACACAGTAATAATTTCTTCAAGCAAGATCCACCAATGAATACTAAAAATTAGTAGGCAAAACTTTAGGATAATTTGCATTGTTTCAAAATGTCTTTCCCAAAATACATTAATTAGTGTGGTCATTTTAACATATCACCACAAATTCCTTTATATCTTTCCTTCCGGATGGTGAAGATTAATTCCTTTCCCCTTGAGTGTGAGCTACACTTAGTGATTCCCTTCTAACAAACAGAATACTGAAAAGGAAAAATTATAACTTTGCAATGGAAAATCCTATCAAACTTGAAATAATCAAGGTCAACACCACCAGTGATAAGTCGTGTTGACATCATGTGTTCCCCAGCATGTTGTAAAGAGAATGGGTCTTGAAAGTTAGAAATCTGGGTCTTAAGCTACCTCTAAAATGAAGTAATGAGAAGAGTTAAGAGATAACTGCCGTAGTCTATATGAAAAATGATTGACCCTGAACAAGAAATTTAGTCTATGTGAATCTGTAAAATGTAAATAATGCTCTTTTATTCTTACCAGAACTTTTATATGAATAAACCATAGCATTAGGTATTAGAGAGACCAAATAGTTAGATAAATATTTAGTATGCACTTCCTAGTTATAAATAAAAACAAAACCAAACCAAACACTTAACTAAGATAACCTATCTGAAGGTCATATGTGTGTGAGTAAGTGTGTGTGTGTGTGTGTGTGTGTGTGTGCGCGTGTGTGCACTCATGCATTGAGATTGGTGGAGTAGGAAGTCAGAGGGAGATGCAGAAATTAAATAAGACTAGTACTCCAGGACATCCCCAACTCCATATATACATATGTGCGACATAAGAAATGATGAAATAGAATACTATAGTGTCACATGGCCCCTCTGGTTATGTAGCTTCAAGATCTCATACAGGTAAAATTCCTTCATTTATTAGATTGAGGTAGGTATATAACAGTATGCTTATAGGTTAAAAAATAGATGTATTTCCTATTTATCTGTTTAAATATTGACCTTTATTCTGTGTGGCCATCCATTGCCTTTTGTAATCTTGGATCCAGTCAAATTCTGATAAACTACCTCAGGCAGGTCAAAGCCTTCCTTGAGAAAAATGTATTTCTATTGCCATAAACTGTCCTTCTGTTTGGATCACTTCGCTAATATTACTTCCTCTCCTTGATCTAAACTTATCCTCCCTCTTTCTAGAAATACATCTTTATGATTTTATATTTTATTATTACTCTAATTGGTTTTTCCAACTCGGCAAAATCTCTTCTACTATAAAGAAGCTTTTCCTTGAGGCTCAGTTTTAATATATGAGCCCCAAGAGAACATTTACTATTAGCCACATGCTAAATGAAGAAATCCTAAAATATACCATAAAATGTGCCTAGGCAAACATGCTGATATTCAGACAAAGAAAGCTGAAGTGTAAAGGAAAGCATATATTGCCAAATTTTAAAAAATCAAAATAATCACTAATCATCCTACCAAAGAAAACCTTTGAATTCTTCTGTTGCTGATTCTCTACTAAACAGTCTTTGCTGTCTTCTTCCATTAAAGGTACATTTACAACAAAACAACGTAAAAACAAAATACTTTAGATATTCATCATTTTAGGTAGGACAATTTACCTAGGTGTTTATAATATAGCCAGTAATATTTCAGTCAGGAAAGAAACCGTTAATAGGATAGGACCTTTTTATTCTACCTGAAGGGTATTTCTGCCTCTGAATATGTTTTGGAAAAGCACTAGAAACAAATTATCACAATGCTACATATTGAGAATCAGTCAACAGGTGTGTATGAGCTCCATCTTTGATGAAAATAACTAGAAACTAATTTCCTCATTTTATTGACAATTTACCAGTAGAGTTTTAAAATTTCAGCAGTTTTTGTTTCCAAGGAAATGAAGAAGAATTGCAGAGAATGATTTCGGGAAACAGAGACAGTAAGCTTTCCCATACTGTTTTGATTACACAGTCATAGAAGTATAATTTATGAAAATATTGATTTGTCAGGCATTTCTGCTGTAATCCCTTCTGCTTTCTTTCTCCAGTAAGACAGCTGGGCCCTTCTTGGAGAAGTTTGTGTGCAGTAGCTCATTGAAGAGATTACGCTTGGTTTGTGCCATCAGGGGTAGGTGGGAAGAGCAGAAACTAGAAAGAAGAAGGAAAGGAAGAGAAAATATGAGAGAACTGAGGAAGATTCCCAAGTCTGAGAAAGAACAGAATTAGATAGAGAGAAATATAAGTATTTTCTTAACCCATCAGCGACAGCACTGAGGAAGTATCAGGACCAAAGAAGAAGATGGTTATGTGCAGAATCCAGGTAAGCTAGGCTCTAGTCTCAGGGCTCTGGATTTCCGCAAAGATACCCAAGCCAGTATAGAAACAGAGCTGCCGGATTGTGTAGAACCACAAGGGCTTAGAGATATTATCAGTAGGATGCACTGTATGTGAAAGAGCTCACATACAATGAGCTTGCTTGTTAGTAATCATACCACCCTCATGAACTCTTATGCAATCTGAAGGCATGAAACTATCTGAGCCTCCACCCCTGACTAATAAAGGACTATGGCATCACTGAAGTACTTCAGTTTGGCAAATAAGACTCATGTTGTCTTCCCATGTTTTTATGATCACAAATGAAGTTTCCAAGTTTTTCCTGTTTCTTATTCCTCATTGATTGGTGTATAAACACCTCAGAGAGTCCCACTCTTTCTGTACATAGACTATTGAATTTATTTTCCTTCAAATTAATGAAAGCTGACAATTATAGGCCAGTTTATGTGTTTGCAATGGTGCTTTCCAATCCATTTTAATGTTAGTGTTGTGTTTACAAAGGATTCCTTCCTTGTACTGGCACTTCCTGATTTAAGAAACAAAATCATTGTTTTTTGGTAACATTAACAATGGTGCTACTTTCAAGAAGAAATCTCTCAGTAGAGTATCTAGTAGATACACAAGAGACAAAGAGAAGGGAATCAAAGCATACCACTATGGAAAATCATCACAAAGAAAAACATCAAAAGAGGAAGAAAGAAACAAGGAAACTACAAAAGAGCCAGAAAACAATAAGATGGCATTAGTAAGTCCTTACCTAATTAATTTAAATGCAAATGGATTAAATTATGTAATCAAAAGGCATAGAGTGGCTGAATGGATAAAAAAACAAGACCCAACTATTTGCTGCCTACCAGCGATTCACTTCAGCTTTAAGGACACACATAGGCTCAAAGTGAACAGATGGAAGAAGATATTTCAACCACACGGAAACCAAAAGAGAGTAGGGGTGCTATACTTATATCAGACAAAATAAACTTTAAATCAAAAACTGAAACAAGAAACAAAGAAAGTCATTATATAATGATAAAGGGGCCAATTCATCAAGATGACATAAAAATTGTAAATGTATATGCACCCAGCATCACGGCACCTAAATACATTAAGCAAATACCAACAGATGTAAAGGGAGAAATAGACAACAATCATAAAAACATATGCTTGGGAGATATCAGAGTATAGGTCATATCTAAATCCATTAAGATAAATGCAATCACTAAAGAGTGCCTATAAATAGGCAAAGAAAGGATCTGAGGTCTGAGCTCCAAAAGCTCCAACATATAGAGAGGTAAGAGACATGAGGAGAAATGAGCAAATGAAACTACCAGAGTAGACAGAGTTAGGAGAAAAATCTAGGGGAGTGTGGTGTTCTATAGGTCACGTACAAGAGAGTGTTTCAAGGAGAAGGATGTACTCAGCCATGTGAAGTGCTGCAGCTAAGTCAAGTGGGACGAAGACTGAAAGTTGACAATTGAATAAACCTGGAGGTCACACAGATGACTGAAAAGTATGGTTTCAGTGATGTGGTATTGGCAAAAGCATGATTAGAATGTGTTGAGGAGAGAAGAGGACAGGAGAGATTGGAGTCTTTGCTTAAAGTATTGAGAAGTAAAGCCCAAATTTAGGATTTTTTCCATTTACTAAAAAACATGCACACAGGAAAGGGTCAAGGGAACATTCATCATTCAGAAGCTTGTATTCAAACATAAACGTGTATATATGTAGTTTATATATGTAAATATAATATGTTATATATGAAATATATTTAAATGTTTTATATATTATATATCTATGTAATAAATTCTGTTTTATATAATATATTGTATGTTTTATATATTTATATATATTTATATAAATTTATATATATTTATATATATTTATATAAATTTATATATTATATTTATATAAATTAATTAATTTGGGAAAATTATTTTCTTAAAATAGAAAATCCATTTAGAGTTGTGCTGTAAAGAGTGGGCAGAGAAATGGGATGCTAACTTGAAGATTACTGAGGGCATGGAGAGTTTCTTGGTAATCTGGAAGAAATTGGATCATATTAACCTGACCATAATTTCTTCTATATTAAAAAATATTGTGAGTAGAGGGTGAAAATCGTTGCTTCAAGGGAGAATTGCAAGCTATTTACAAAATCCCTCCTTAAAATATATGCTTTGAGTAAATGCCTAAAGACTCCTGGATAAGAACAGATCTATTGCTATGTGCTTCAGTACTTCCTGCATTTCCCTTACTGGAGTCTTTATCACACTTAGTGGTTAAGGTTTGTATCAATGACCTTCACACTAGATTTTAAATTCTGTAAAAAGCAGACACAAAATTGATCTTGCTTACCAAAGTAGTCTTAGCAACGGTGCATAGTAGGTGCCTAAAAAATACTTTTGAATGAATAAATAAGTGAATGACAATTGCAGAAATATAGTGAGTCTGCATTATACAAGACTGGAAATAAATATTTTGATAGCTAAAGTATTTAATATCTCAAAGTTCCAAAATCTATGTAGAATTAAAAATTATTGCACAAAATAATAGAAAAAAATCATACAATGAATTCACTGTTGATCAATAGTACAAAGTATAAGCAATAAAATTTAAATTTTATTTAAATTTAAATTTAATTCACCTTAGAAAAGTGAAATTTATAGATAGAAGAATTTATATTTTTATAAAAGAAATAAGTGTGCTTTTGCAACTTATTTCTTCATATAATCAAAAAGGTAATTAATCATTTGCCCACTGGCCTATATTCAGTATTGAGAATTTTTCCCTCTACTATATAAATATATAATGAAAAGACAGCATAGAGAAAGAATAAGGACACAGGTTCCAGAGTCACAACACCTGGGGCTAAATTCCAGCATTACTATTTACTACCTATGTAAATGGCAAGTTGCTCTCTTCTATAATCATCTTTCTTCAACTGTAAAGTGGAATAACAGTAGTACCTGCCTCATAATGGGAGCAGTAAGTGTCTTAACAACTGTAACTCACAGAGAAAGACTAGCACATAGGAAAGCCACAGTAAACACTAGCTGTTATTATTTCAAACGATTTCTTCCCTACCTACTTTATCTGCTTTACTTAGGCTGCAAAATAGATGAAACAAATACTAGGCACTATAGCCCCCGTTAGGGAAGACTCCTAGCTGTTTCCCAAGATCTGCCCTGCCCTTCCTCCACAGTAATGGAATTATTTGCTCACATGGCTACTAGATACTCTCAATTTCCAGTTTCCAGTTGCCATTCAATTAAATTCTCTTCATTCCATAGGAGTGAAAGTGATAGAAGGTATTTCCAGGAAGATACCTTAAAAGAGCAGGGTTCCTGTTCCATTGTCACTTCTTTCCACTACCTGGAATGGCAACAACCAGAGCAACCGTGCAAGTTCTGAATTAACTTATACACTGCTGTAACGGATTACCACAATTTAGAGGCTTAAAACAGCACAGATTTATCATCTTACAATTCTTCAGACCAGAAGACTAAAATCAGACTCATTTAACTAAACCAAGGTGTCCACAGGGCTGGTTCCTTCTAGATGCCCTTGGGGAGTATCCGTTTCCTTGCCTTTCCCAGGTTCCAGAGGCAACCAGCTTTCCCTGGTTCATGGTCCCTTGCTCTGTCTTTGAAGTCAGCAGCATATCATCTTCACACGTCTCTTTCAGTCTTTGACCTCTGCTTCCATTTTTCACTTCTTTCAGATTCTGCTTCTGTCGTCACATTGCCTTTTCTGACTTGGACCTTCCCATCTCCCTTTTATAAAGACCCTGGAAATTATACTAGGTTCACCTGGATAAATCAGAATAATCCCCTTTCAGTCACAACTGTGAAGTTCTTTTTGCCATTAAGGCAACATATTCACAGGTTTCAGGGATTAGAATGTGGACACTTTGGGGGTGGACATTATTTGGCCTAACATGGCAACTACCTGCCTAAGTCCCTGAATGTCCTGATGGAGCAGAGCCACTCACCAATCTAAAAACACTCATCAGGCACTGTTTCTAAAAGACAAATTTCTTTGTTAGTCACTTTGTCCTGATTGACCACCATCAGTCTAACCTACCCTAATACAACCATTTTGCAGTTCTGTATACATGTCATAGAATATTTAGAACTCTGTTAATGTGATTAACCACAGCAATTCATAATATGTTATTTCTTATGTATAAGCCATTATTCTGTAATGCAGCATGTACTCTGTGGTAGTTTGTAACTTTTTCTCACTGTTCATTTTCTAATTTTTTTTGTATAATGAGGACTTTTTTTTTTAAAGAAAGTAACCTTAGAAATTAAATGTAAAGTGAGGCTGTGATCCTGTGTGTGTCAAAATTGATGATATTGACCCTTGGATTCCAGATGGATCATTATAAAAAAAATCTTGCCACTTACTCTCTAATTTCATACTGTGCACTCCATCTGTTAGCCGACTTGCTCTGGTTAGGGGCTGCTTATCTGGCTTATTCTCTACTGCTCCACAGAGACAAAACTCAACTGACATACACATATTATGTGTAAGTATATGTATTTAAATGTATATTAGAAGAATTCAAGGACAGAATATAAACAAGGACAATAAGACATTAAAATCTAGCTTACCAAGTCTGTGGAACATTAGAAAAAATAACTAGACTAACCAACAAGTCCTAAGCTTTGGAGACAGGCACTGAATGCTTGTTTGTTCATTTTACATTTTGGTTAGAATTCAGACCCAAAGGATTTATGAACTTTAGCTTGAAATCTACTGATTTATAATAAAAGCTCTTAACAAGCATATAGTCAAAAGAGATGGCATCTGGAGTTACTAAGCCTGTTCCTAAAAGGCAGTCAGATTTGTGCTTAAAACTATCTAATTTGGTGTGTCAGCTCAGTGCTCCATTCAAAATTATGAGGTATGTGACGAAATCATTTTCAAGAACTTAAATTTCAAAAAATATATATACTTTCATTTTTACTGATAAGGAAAATTATTAAGATGATAAAACAAAGGAAGTAAACTTTCATGTTAGACAGTGGCCTTTTGAATTGCTACATGCTGCCCATTTGCTGGCACATAGGAAGTTCTACATTAATATATGCTGAACTAGTGATCTTACCTAGAAACTATTTAGTCAAATCCATGATGTTGACTATGACCATGAATAAATCATAGTGTAGCAGATTAAGGGGTGACGTATTTATTCATGCTCTTTACTACTTATGGGTTGGCCAAAATGTTCGTTCTGGTTTTTCCATAACATCTTATTTTAGCAATGTCTACAGGGTTCTGGACCCATTTTATGTTCTGCTGTTTCATGTCAGATATGTGGTTGAAATACAGATGGCAAGAATTAGAACAGCTAGAATCTGAACACAATTCAAAAGCAGAATTGAACACAAGTCAAAAGTTGTGTATTCTTATGTTACCATTCCAGAATATGTTTTTTTTAAGGACTACCCAAAGACAGTACCCATAGGACTGTAGTTTTTCTCCCTCCCCCTAAAACATTCCTCCTCCAGTGTCAGTCTTCAGCTTACACATGCTTGGTGAGTCATTTAAAGTAAAAAATCTATTTTATTGAAGAAAGGAAATCTTTAGGTATAAAGTATGTTCAGAAAGGAAATCTTTTCATATAAAATATAACCAGACCAAGAGAGTGACAGGTATAGTGGGGATACAGGTAGTAGCTAGGCTTTGTCCTCTACTGGAATCTAGCAGTGACATTTACAACAGGCACAGGTTAATGATGAGAGTAGAAGACAATAAGGAAGATAAAATTTTGACTGGGAGCTAATATGTTGGCTCCGGTCCAAGGATCCCCATTTGAACTCCGCAAGGCTACAAGCAGAGATCTCTCTTCACCCTGGATACTTTGCTTTGCTGCCCAGGTAAAAATGTGTTGATTAACTACATGGCTTTGGTGCATAGAGGATATGTCAGGAGGTAATACTCTCACCAAAAATGTCAGTGACTTCTTAGAGAATACTAGCTGCATCAGTAGAAATCAGTGGACCACAGGTGACTTTGTTAGCTGTGGTCAGGAATTGCAACTAGCGTGGAGGAAGGTGGTGGGTTCTATGATAACGGAAATACTCTTCAGGAACCCAAAAGAGATATGCCTAAGGACACCCAGAAATAACAGAGTTTAAGAAGGACTTTCCATCAAAAATAGGCATTCAGGTAAGAACTGATGACACCCTGGTTAATATTAAATTAAGTTTAGAGATCAGGGATTCAACAGGAGGACAGTCTAGAAAATCTGCGGGAAAATGGTCTTTGCTAAGAACTTTTCAGATTGTAGCTTGAGAAAGAAAATAGACAATGGAAAACCAGCAAAACTTTGACATTAGCTAATGGTAATACTCTGTTAAAAAAAGATTGGAGAAATTAAAGCACTAAAATACTCAGAACTCAGCAGCATATCTGATTCAAATATTATCAGAAAACTTCAAATTGAAAAAATATAGAAAATTAGAGGCAAAACAATTAAAATTTTCTTAATCCTCATTTAAGTTTCTATCAAGGTAATGGATTTATACTTAGGAAATCCCACCTGTGATTCTAGCATATAATGCAGGAAACAAAGGATTTGAGCCATGAAATGTTTCATTTTCTTTGAATTATAGCAGGGACTGCTTTCTCTGCTAGAAATCCTATATATTGAGGACATTCTCTGTGCCATTCTATTGGAATAACTGGACTGTGACGAATCATTCTTCTCTGGATAGTCTAGGATTCAGGCATACCAGGCAGCAATGGTTTGTATGGTAATAAAAGAAATGAGCCTCCATGTACTGTTACAGTATGCAGTCAGAACTTCTGCCATGACAGTCATTTAGTCTAGTAAAGTGTGGAATCCAGGAGTCTTAATATTCACCATATTTCCTTAAGACTTCAAACAGATTTTAAAACATGTTATCACTGATTCAATCCCTCCTGGCCACATACTGCGTTATTGAGTGTAACTGTTAGCACCCGTTCCTTCAAATATATATGATATTCCTCATACCACTTTTTTGAAATAAAAAAGTTATTAAGATAAGATAAAGCTTGTTTTTAGAGTACTTTTAGGTCCACAGCAAAATTAAAAGGAAGGTACAGAGAGTTCCCATATATCCCTTGTCCCCACACATGCACAGCTTCCTCCACTATCAACATTTCACTCCAGAATGGTACATTTGTTACAATCAATGAACCTCCACTGACACATCATTATCACCCAAAGTCTGCAATTTACATTAGGATTCACTCTTGGTGTTGTACACTCTATGAGTTTTGACAAATGCATCATGACATGTATTCACCATCGTAGTATCATACAGAGCAATTTCCCTGCCCTAAAAATCCTGTGTACTTTGCACATTCATCCCTCCCTCCCTACTAACCTTTGGCAACCACCAATCTTTTTGCTGTCTCCATATTTTTGCCTTTTTCAGAATCATATAGTATGTAACCTCTCCAGATTGGCCTCTTTCACTTAGTGATATCCATTTAAGGTCCCTCCATGTTTTTTCATGGCTTGATAGCTTATTTCTTTGTAATGTTTCATTGCCTGGAAGTATCACAGTTTATTTATCCATTCGTCTACTGAAGAACATCTTGGTTGCTTCCAACTTTTGGCAATTATGAAAAAAATCTGCTATAAACATACATATGCAGGTTTTTGTGTGACCATAAGTTTTCAATTCCTTAAATCTAGCACAACTGCTAGATCATGCGATAAGGCTATGTTTAGCTTTGTAAGGAACTGCCAAACTGTCTTCCAAAATGGCTGTATGTATCACTTTGCATTCCCACCAGCAATGAATGAGGGTTCCTGTTGCTCCACACCCTCCTCAGTATTTGGTATTGTCAGTATCTTAAATTTTAGCAATCCTAATAGACATTTATTGGCATCGTGTTGTTTTAGTTTGCAATTCCCTATTGACAAATAACGTTGAGCACCTTTTTTATATGCTTATTTTCATCTGTTTATCTTCTTTGTGGAGGCATCTATTCAGATCTCTTGTCCACCTTTTTATACTGGGTTGCTCATTTCCTTATTGTTGAGTTTTAAGGGTTCTTTGTATATTTTGGATAACAGTTCAGTATCCAATAATGTGTTTTACAAATATTTTCTCCCAGTCTGTACTTGTTTTCTCATTCTCTTGACTCATCCCACTTTTTGATAATCAAGTTTGTTTTGGAAATAGAGACAACAAAACAAAAAAATAAAAACAAAACACATCTCCTAATGTATCACTTTTCTCATCTTACAGAGAAAATGACTTCCCATATTTTCTCAAATATCCCATGCCTGACATCAAATCCCCCAGCTTCTGTAAGGCCACTTATAAAACTGCAATTTTTTTGCATTTTAGGTTATCTTTCATTATGCTACTCAGGAAATTTTAGTTTCTTCAAAACCATCTTGTCACCAAGAAATATGATACAACTATTATGTGTTTGCTGTTGAACTTAAGTGAGGCCATGCAGATGGGCAGAAAGAACACAGACTGTGAAGTTAGGAGATTGGGGCTCATTCTCAACTTTGCACTCACTAGTAGCAGCATTCTTGGACAAATCACTCAGTATCTCCATACCCCTATTTCCTTATTCGAGTAGGAATTCAAATAACTGCTGTGCCACTTCAAATTGCACTGCACAAATATGTGCCTATCCTAGAAGCTGTAACGTGCCATCAAATTTTAAGTACGATTATTACAAATACATAATAATGTATCCTTAAAACATTCTCTGGTCGGCTGTTTTTGCATTATAACCCCTCTCCCCAATATGTAGGATTTCTTCTGTCATGTTTGTTGGCCTGTGACTGGCAAGCAATTACAGTGAGTAATTCCATTTTAGGAGAAGATAATAAAATGTGATATCATAACTACCCACAGAGCCCCAAAAGTATTTATGTTTCCTCTAATAACCTGGTGTGATGCTGTTAATCTTGACACAGGCTGCCTGGCAGGTGCCGGGGAGCTGAATCTTCACATTCTCTCACTGTTTGCTAACTCTTCCATAGGGAAGAATCTAAGCTATTAAAATGCAATCGCCTTGCTCTATTTTTAATTACATTTAGTTTATTAGAGGAACAATCAGATGCATAACAAATACTGGGAACAGACTTTCCCCCATTACCTCAATAAAGGCCTAGAACACTTCATCATTTACAAAATGGGTAAGGGGAGCCATTCCTTCACTTCTCTTCACCAAGAGAAGTTAAAACACAATTTAAAGAAGAGAAATGTATCACTTCCAAAGGGACCCAATTCTTCCTTGATGATTTCCCCTTTGATCCAGTTAACCTTTTTGTTCTAAAGCTCATCAACATAACCTTTATGTAAATAAGTAGATACTTGCCAGGTAAGTATCAGGATGGAAACTACAAAATTTTTTCTTCCATATCAAGTACAGTCTCTCCATAAAACAAACCACAGATGCATAGTATATAATATTTCCTTTAGAAGAACTCTGCAGGTTGTAAGTTACCGATAAGTATAATTCTCAGTTCTGAAGAAAATAGGCTGTGTTCCTTGGTTGACCAAATCAATCCAGTTCCTTTCAATACACAGCATTATAAAAGCTGTAATTTCATGCATTATTATGTGCAAATAGAATTTAAGAATGCTTTTCCTTTTATGTATAAAGAAAGGTATATACCATAGAAGAATATATTTTCCACATTTATCATAAAGTTGTTTTCCAATCCCATTTGTGAACTGAATCTATATTTTGGGCAAATGGCCATTATCATTAATCACCTAGAAAAGCCAGAACATGGCAGGGCATGAAATGTAGATTGCCTTTTTTTTCTCTCTTCTATTTTGAGAGTGGAATTGTGCTATAATTTTCAAACACTGTGTAGGACTATTACAACACAGAGCACAGATGCAAATGGGGTAAATGATTCAAGAAAGTATTAGAGAACAGACCAAGTAGGAGTGCTTGATTTGAAAGTGTCAACTATCGGGGTTATGTGTTTATTTTCGTTTTGTTAATATTAAATGCTACTCTGATAAATATTTTGGTTTCTCCTTAATCCCCATGAATTCCTATTTTAAAAATAGTCAATGACCTCCCTGATAAGTTGAGTTGCACTTGAAAAGGGAAAAAAAAAAATTACTTATGATGAGTTTAATTCTACTTACCAACTTTAGAAAAAGCTAAAAAAAGTTTACTGCATATACTCAGATTTTTGGTTTACTTAAATATGATTTCTTCTAGAATTTGTAGAAATGTTCTGTTTTTATTTACTTTATCATCCTCAATCTTTAAGAATAAAATGACAACAAATGTTACGAAATTGAGGTAAGTAGAGAGGAATATGTAAAAGAATACATTTTTCATATATTTTAATCAGTCAAAATCAATTAATAAACATTTCTTAAGAATCATTTAATACATTCAATGAATATATATGCAGCACCTACCATGTACAAGCTAATATGTTACCCACCAGAGATAAAGTAGGGAAGAAAATAGAGTCTCACTACCTGTGGAGCTTGTAGACTCAGGGAAAAGAAACACAACAGAAATTAAGTACATTTTGATGAGTATTACAAAGGATAAACAAAAGGAACTATTGAAATTATAAAAGTTTAAGTGGGATGGGTAGGGAGAGAGTTAAGGAAAGACTCACCAAGAAAATTATGATTAAAATAAGACTTGAAAAATAGGTAGAGATTGTCCATGTGAAGAGAGATGGTGGGAAAAGAGTTCTAGATTAGCCTGTGCAGAAGGTCTGAGGGGATAAAGTACATGGCACCTTGAGGAGCTGAAAGATGGCAATGTGTCTAGGGCTTCAGGGTGGGTGGCATTAGGTGAGGCTGGAGAAGTAGGCAGTGACAGATCACACAAGGCTTTATGTTAAGTATTTGGGACTTTAATAAGGAAAATGGAAAGACATTAAAGGACTTTAAGCAGAGGGGTAACTAAATTAAATTTTTAAAGATTACTCTGGCTTCATTATATGATACAGAGGGAGGCCAGAGTTGTTACATAGATTCCTACTAATAAAGAACAGCAAAATTCCCCCACTGTACAAGTATCAGGTGACAAATTCATGAAAATAAGCCTCAACATTATAGTACTCTAAGTCTTATGCTACCTATATAAAGTAACAGTGGCTTTGACAAGGATGTTGAGTGAAAACAGAGATAAGTGCACAGGATGGAAATACCTTAATGAAACTGAAAAATAAGACTCAGTGGGTGTTAGAAGAGGGATGAAAGAGTGAGAAAAGCCAAGAAAAGTCCAGATTTCACACTGAGGACTCAAGAGACATTAGATCTTTCATTAGAGCTAGTTTGGGGGAATCAGTGTGTTTAGCTCTGTGATTAACACGAAAGAAAATAAGACATTTCCTGATCCTCAAAAAATTAGTTAAATGCCTAAATCCAAATTCCAAAAACAAAATGGAGACTATTTAAGTGGTACATGGTACAATACTGATTTTATGGGTGATATAAACCCTGAATGAACTGAAGCAGTCAGAAAAGAAACACTATGGAAATTATGTCACTTGACCTGTGCTTTGATGAAGTGGCTGTAAAACTGAGTGAAGGGGCAGTGGGTAGTTATAAAGGCTCCTGAGGAAGATAAGGAGTTATAAGAATGAGCAGTCTTGGAGAATTTTGGATGGCCTTGAAAGCCAAAATAGAGGCTTGGACTTGGGATAGTGTAGATATCATGGAATGACTGTAGCAGGAAATTTGAGGTTCCTGCTGATGGTAGTAAGTGATAGGCGAGAAATGACTGGCAGATCAGATTAAAGACAGAGGAGGCAGATAGTATGGCTGTGGCAGAGTTTCAGGCATAAATCAACACAGCTCTGGACCACAGACATGTTAGTGGAAATGGACAGGAAATGTATATTGTAAATTATTTCAAATAAACAGGTAAGAATAAAGAATTGAGATAATAAGCATCTGTGTATCCACTACTCAGCTTTATCAAATCTTACTAGTAGTTTTTATTTGCTTCTAATTTTTCTCAAAGAATTTTCAAAGAACATACATAACTGACATTCCCTGTTGCCTTTCTCAAGAGATAACTACTATTGTAAATTGAGTTTTATCAATTCTATGAATCTATATGTTTACTTCATAGTTAGATGTTATAATTTATGATTTTATTGGTTTTTATACTTTATATAAATGACAGAAAACAGTATATACTATTCAGCAACTTATTCTTTTCATGCAACAACATTTAACCATGTCAACAAATGATGTTTGCTCCTTTTAAAGGCTGTATAATTTTGTGCTACAACTATAACATAATTTAATATTTATATTCTTGATAGGCAGTTAGGATGTTTTTAGTTTGGGCTGTTAAAAACAAAGCCTCAACATTCTTGCATCTCCTTATGCATAAGTTCTTATGCATTTTCTCCCACTTATAAAACTGTCCCTCGGTATCAGCAGGGAATTGGTTCCAGGACCCCTGTGATACCAAAATCCACAGATGCTCAAGTCCTTTATATGAAACAGTATGTGCATATAACCTACACATATCCTCCTGTACACTTAAATCATCTCCAGATTACTTAGAAGACCTAGTATAATGTAAATGCTATGTAAATAGCTGCCAAAGCAAGGCAAATTCAAGTTTTGCTTTTTGGAACTTTCTGGGAAAAAATTTGGAATATTTTCAATCTGTGGTTGGTTAAATCCTCTGATGCAGAACCTGTGGATACAGAGGGCTGGCTGTACACCATGAAGCAAAATTTGATGGCTGTATGGTAAAAGCATTTTCACATTTATTAGCTATTGTTAATTTATTCTCCAAAATGGTATTTTCTATTTTCACCAACTGCATTACATATGTGTTAGTGGATTTGCATATCCGTGTCAAAGCTTTGGCAATTTAATAGACACAAAATGGTTTCCAATTTCCTTTTAAGTTTCATTTTCATGGTTTCAATGGTATAGGCCTGTTTTCCTTACTGGACTTCCTCCTTTGGAAATTGTTTATGTGCTTCGTGTATTTTGTTTTGTGTTGTTTGTGTTCTTATTGATTAATAGGAATCTTTTATAACTAGTATTTTGTTAGTTATTGTATTGCCAAAACTACTTATTCCAAAGTTTTTTCCTTTAGTCTTTATGGTATTTTTTATGGAGTATGTAAAAAAAAAAAAAAACGTGATCAAATGTATGTGTATTTTCTTTATTGTTTGCAGTTTTCTTTATCTTATTTAAGAAATCCTGTCTTACTTAGAGGTCTTAAATTAATTTTATCTATACACATTTAGGACCTTAATCTATTTGAAAATCATGTTTGTTTGTATGGTGAGGAAGACACCTGATTTTATTTTATTTTTCTATTTCCCTGTCACTATGTATAAAGCAATTTATTATTTCCTCCTTTTTTGTAATGCCAACTGTGTTATACATAAAATCATTCTTATATGTATGGGTCTCTTTGCAGATCCTTATTTTGTGCCATTGGTATATTTTTGCTAATTCCACCACTCTAAATATTATAGTTCTATAGTAAGTCTATGTATCTGGTAGACCAAGCTCTCATTACTCATCAAAATTTCTGTGCCTGTTCTGCTTATTTCTTCTTACATGTGAATTTCATGGATGACATTTCTAAGTCTACCTAAAAAATTGCCTGCTGGCAATTGCAGTTATATTAAATTTATATATTAATTTGAAAAAAACAATTATTTTAGTGTTACTGATATTTTCCAACCCACGCATAGGTACTGGTTTCTACATTTATGTACAATCAAGCTTCTGGTTCCACATCAGTGGATTCGACCAAACACAGATCAAAAATGTTTGGGGAAAAAATATTCCAAAAAATTCCAAAAAGCAAAACTTGAATTTGCTGTGCACTGGCAACTATTTACATAGTATTTACATTGTATTAGGTATTCTAAGTAATCTAGAGATTACTTAAAGTATACGGAAGTATGTGTGTAGGTTATATGCAAATGCTATTCCATTTTATATAAAGGACTTGAGCATCCATGGATTTTGGTATCCATTATTTTGTAATTTTATCCCCATAGGTTTGAACACTTTTAGTTACAATTATTCCTGGGAAACATTGCTTTTATTGTTATTATAAACTGAAGTTTTATCCCCTATATTTTCTAATTAGCTTTGTCTCTGGCATATAGGATTTTGGTATATTCAATTTGTATATTAAAACCTAAATCCCAAAAAACTTATTAGAGAGCATCAACTCTCTAGTAAATTCAGAGCATGAAGATTATTTTGAATATTATTATATTATCTGCAAATAAATAGTTATAATCTACAATCATATTATCTGCAAATAATCATATTTATTATGAAAATAATCATATTATCTGCAAATAATTACAGCTTTTCTTTCCAGCTCTTTTTCTCCTCATATATGTATTTTATATTTTGAATATGATAATAATTTCTGTATTTAATAGCTCACTTTCATGTTTATTTTCTTGTGGGTACTGATGCACCGGACTTATTTCTACTGTCTCACTTTGTGTTTTCTTCTTTTCCTTCATTTTCCTTCTTTTGAATGGGTCAATTTTTTAGTATCATTCTTTTATCCCTCTATGGTAGGTGGACTCTAAGATGACCCCCAATGATCCTATCTTTTGTATTCATGCCATTATGTAATCACTTCTCCTTGATTCTCTGCTAATGAATAGAGTACGGAAGAAGTAATGTATGCCACTTCCAAGAATAGGTTATATTAAGTCTATGGTCTCTGTCTTGGAAGTGCTCTCTCATTTTTTTTTTTTTTTTTTTTTGAATGCTCACTTTGGGGAAGCCAGCTGCCATGTCATGAAGCAGCTCTGTGGAGAGGCCTGGTGAGTACACTTGAAAGGAGGTCTGAGGCCAGCTAACAGCCATGTGAATGAGCTTAGAAGCAGGTAAGAATCATCAAAGATGTGGACAGACAGACAAAGGAGTGGAGACTACTGGCATAAAAATAGTTGAAATAATAATGATCTTTGGATGTGGACAGGGTAAGAAGGAAAATGATGACAGAATATTTCAGATAGACATGGAACTGGAATCTAAAAGACTCTTTGAAGAGAATGGGAAGTACAAAGTGAGCAAGAATAATAAAGACAATCCACACATGAAAGAAGGTTTAAAGATGGGAAAGCAGATAAGATATAGAAATATAACATAAAGAAGTTTAAGAACTTTCAACCAGGAGAAAGTATCTTGCTGCAGAGACAAAGAGAAAAGTTATGTGATATGAAATGCAATACTGGGCATTATGGATCAAAATTGACATAGTCAAAATGATTTAGCTCTTCTGCAAAGGCAGAAGACCTATTGGGATGTCTGCTCGAGTTCTGAGTTTTATGATAACTGAAAAAGCAACACAATGCTTTGCTTATTCTTTTTCTTACTTTTTAAGACCAAATCACTTCCACAGATTTTGAAGTAATTTAAGGAAGTTTACTTGTTCTTAATAATTATATTCTTAATTTGTTTTTTTAGAAAAGAGTCCATACAGAATTAAGAAATATAAAAGGTGTATGTGTGTGTGTGTATATACATAAAGATTTTGAAGAAAAGATTTGCTCTTTTTGAAAGGAATTATAATAAACCAAATAATTATTTCTTGAAATATAACACTGTGCAATCTAATAAGATGTTTCATTGCTGCTAAAGTC